>NC_044394.1:36782497-38152441 GCF_006542625.1 Nomascus leucogenys
TTGTGTTGTTAGCTGGTTGTTATGCTGGCTTATTTGTATACTTTCTTTTATATGTCTTTTAGGCAACTTAGATTCTTAATTTTAATATAGACAAATCTGTTGATCTTTTCCTTTACAAGAAAAACTTTTTGTGTCTTTTTTCAAAAACATTTTTGTACCTGGAGTTTTAAATTTGGGGTATTAATGCATAAGTTCACAATCTATCTTGAGTTGATTTCTGTATGTGGTAAAAAGGAGGATTCCAATCTTGTCAGCTTCTATATGAATAACCATTATTTTCTAGTTATGTTAACATCTTTGCTGATCTGACATGACACCTACTTCTTGTACCTAAATCCCACACATGTCTGTGCTGGACTGGGTTCTCTATTAGTATTAGTATTTGATGATATAACTTTTTCCTTCCTTTTACTTTTAATTTTCCTGGTACTTAGCTCTAAATGTGCCTTGTAAATAGCATAAATTTATATTTTAAAGTCTAATCTGTCAATCTTTGCATTTTACCTGGCAAGTTAAATTCATTCACATTAATTCTAATTATTTATGTATATTTGGACTAGTTTCTATTGTCTCAAATTTTCAGTTGTCCTATTTTTAAATTTTGCTTTTCAATCCTTTATTTCCTCTCTAATTTGACAAGAATTTTAGCACACTTTCACATTCCCTTAGTCTTCCTTACATTCCAACCTCAATCATGTTGATATCATCTATACCATGGCTTCTCAAATTCTCAAAGGACGTATAGCCCTTCTTAAAAGGCAGATACTGATTCTGCATGATTCTGAGATGGGGCCTAAGACTTTGCCTTTATAACAAGCTCCTAGGTAGTAGTGACACTGGTGCTGGTTCAAACACCACATTTTGCATTGCAAGGGCCTAGATTTGTGCCATCCAATATAGTAGCCAAATTTGGGGTTTGATTTTCTTTTTATACCCTTCATTCAAAATAGCTTTTAGTGTGGATCTTTCTATGACAAACCTTATGAAACTTTCTGGGATTAAGAATATTTTTATTATGCCCTCATATTTAAATGATGTTTTTTGTTTTTCCTTGAGACAGGGTCTGGCTCTGTTACCCAGGCTGAAGTACAGTGGCACAATCTCAGCTCACTGCAACTTCTGCCTCCCAGACTCAAGCCATCCTCCCACCTCAGCCTCCCGAGTACCTGCGACTACAGATGTGTGACACCATGACTGGCTATTTTTTTTCTTTTGTGTATTTTTTGTAGAGACAGGGTTTCACCATGTTGCCCAAGCTGGTCTCAAACTCCTGAGTTCAAGTGATCTGCCTGTCTCAGCCTCCCAAAGTGCTAGGATTACAGGCATGAGCCACCACACCCAACCTGATGTTTTGATTTGATATAAAATTCTAGTGTCTAACTTCTTTACTTCTAATATTTAAAAAATAATATTCTTATGACTTCCTGTATCCAGTGCTTGTTTGAAAACTCTCCGAAAGTCAATCTGATTTTTGTTTCTTTGTGTGAGAACTACTCTTTCTTTCTGAAAACTTTTAAAATTTTCTCTTAGACTTTGCTAGTCTTAAATTTCACATTCCCATTTAGTTTTCTCTACCTATTCTCTGCAGCTTCTTTCAATCTAAAGTCTTCTTCTTTTCTTCCTCCTTCCATTCTTCCTTCTCCTTCCCCTCTACTTAACTTTGGGAAATTTATCACCATTATTTCTTCAAATATACCCTCCTCTACATTTTTTATGTTTCTCTCTTTCTGGGTCTCCTATTGTATTAGTCTGTTTTCACACTGCTATAAAGAACTATCTGAGACTGAGTAATTTATAAAGAAAAGAAGGTTTAATTGTCTCACAATTCTGCATGGCTGGGGAGGCCTCAGAAAACTTACAATCATGGTGGAAAGGAAAGCAAGGCGTGTCTTACATGGTGGTGGGAAAGAGAGAGAGCAGGGGAAACAGCCAATTTTAAACAATCAGATCTTGTCAGAAGTCCCTCACTATTACAAGAACAGCACTAGGAAATGACTTCCATGATCCATTCACCTCCCACCAGTCCCTCCCTTGACATATGGAGATTACAGTTTGAGATGAAATTTGGGTGGGATCACGGAGCCAAACCATATCGCCTATTATCTAAATATTAGCACTTCTACTTTTCTCTTCCACGTGTCTTTGCTTTTTAAAGAATATATTTTCTATTTATTTGTCCTTTTCTTCTTTTCTGAGGGAGATGATTTCAATCTGGACTTCCAAATTACTAATTTGTCCCCCCAGATAGGTCCAATCTACTACTTATCCTAACTATTCTTTTCTTTTGTTTTTTTGAGTCTCACTCTGTTGCCCAGGCTGGAGTGCAGTGGTGCGATCTCAGCTCACTGCAACTTCCGCCTCCTGGGTTCAAGCAATTCTCCTGCTTCAACTCTTGAGTAGCTGGGATTACAGGCATGTACCATCACACCCGGCTAATTTTTATATTTTTAGTAGAGATGGGGTCTTGTTGTGTTGCCCAGGCTGCTCTCTAACTCCTGGGCTCAAGCAATCCTCCCACCTCAGCATCCCAAAGTTCTGGGATTACAGGCATGAGCCACCACACCTGGCCCAATTCTTTATTTTAACTACTATATTTTTCATACCTAATATTTCTACTTCACCATTATGTTTTCTTGTTCTTCTAAGATATTAGATACAGCTGAGAAATAAAAATAAAATTTGAAGCCCCCCACAACTGACTAAATAGACCCTGCTCTTGGCCAAGGGGACCCCAGGGAAACCTGAGTTCCTGACAATGATGGGATGGGAGGTTGGACACACTTTGTTATACCCTCTTCCCTCGCTAACCACCATTATGTTTTTTCCTCTAATGTTTAAACAGAAACCAGCCCTTTTAAAATACTCACTTCACTACTGATATCAACCAACTGACTGATGCTGCCCCTCCCTTTTTGCAGTTTGACACAACTAACCAGCATTCCTTCCTAAGAGACCACAGACCACTGAGTGGTTCTGGCCAGTCTACAGAGAATGCACAGTGAGGGTTTTCATGTCCTCTGCTTCACCTTTTGACATCAGAGGCTGAAAACTCTACCCTGGGAGCACGCTAATGCCACCATTTTTGGTACATGTGATCCATGAAGGGGCATGAAGCTCAAAGGCCCATGCACAGGTTTCTCTACTCATAAATATTCATGACTCCTCCTAGAGCTTGTTGAATATATATATATATATTTGGCCACCCCATTCAGCATAAATCCCTGTCTTATTCTTCTGACCCTTGAAGTGCTTGTTTCTGGCTTCTGACCAGAGGTACACTTTCCAGTCTGTGGGAATGGCCTCCCTTCAGGCTGTAACTATTTATGAGAAATAAAACTTTCCTTTCAAATTTATGAACCTCATTATTCTTCAGTTGACCCTGCTAATATATTCTCTTATCACTTTTAGCTTATTACTCTAGTTTTACATTGGCAGTTTGTCTATTTTAACATTTCTTTCTCTGAAGAAATCTATACTCTGGTTGTGCGTTATATTTTGTTTGAAATACTGTGAGTCTAATCTGTCTTATTTTAACCTGAACTCATTTTTTCCCTGGGAATATTGCCTTCTTTGTTAGTTAATACAACTGGGAAAAGGCCAGACCCCTGTCTATGTGAGTTCCAGTGAGCTGAGGAGGTGGAAGAATTCTAGGGTGAAGAGGCTAGGACCAGAAACTCATCTCAACAATTAGTCACCCCACAAAATAACTCTTTGGGACTGGGCTTCATACACTCTTTGAATCCCAGAAAGAAGGAGCACTGTGAGAAGGTTCCCCATCCCCAACCCACCCCACCCAATATAACTCACCTTCCCTGAGGACTTGGAGAGGGAGGGGTGAGGAAGCAAATGTCCAAAGTTAATTAATCTCTACCCGTTTTACTTAGTTCCTCAAACTTACCTTGCATTTCTGGAATGGGCCCTATTTTTATACAGTGTATTATTGTTTTCACATATGAATGCTCTTGATTTGCTAATGTTTTATTGCTGGCTTATTCACTAGCATATTATTCAGTAGCTTTCCATTTTGTGTTGTTTCATCAAGTTTTTGTATTAGGTTTAAAAAATTTATTAAATAAGTTGAAAACTTCTCCTTTTTTATCTATGCCCTAGAGCAATTTAAGTTGCATAAACATTCTCTCAGGTTTGAAATAAATCACTTGCAAATAGATCTACTTTCTGTTCCTATGGTGTAGTTTGAAGAAGATGGATACAGGTGGCAAAGTTCTTCATAAACTTCTCAATTTATTTCATTTTTTTTGCTATATTCAGATTTTCTAGATCTTTTTAGAGTCTATTTTAGTTATACTTTTCTTAAAAAGCAACCAATTAATCTGGATTTTCCAATTTATGCATCTTATAGTGTTCTTTTTAAAAATAGCTTTACTGAAGTATAATTTACATTCAAAAATTCATCCATTTTAGGTACAGTTCAATGTATTTTAACAAACTAATGCATTCCTGTAATCTTCACTGAGAATCTGGAGTATTTTTTAGTATTTAGAGTCATGCCAAAAGTACTGACTGCAAAGGCAGTCGGTACCCTTCCCCAACTTCTGCCCCAGGCAACTGCTGGGTTGCTTTCTATCAATATAGCTGTGCCTTTTCTGAAATTTCATATGAATGGAATCAGACAGAATTTGTCTTTTGCGTTTGGCATTTTTTGCAAAGTGTAATGTTTTTGAAATTCATCCATTCATGTATCAGTTTTTTGTCCCTTTTTATTACTGAGTAGTAGTATCTTGTATAAATACACAAGATTTGTTTATCCATTCACCAGTTGGTGAACATGAGGTTATTTTAAGTTGACGACGGTCTGGTAGGCTGAAAAAAATGCACCCCCCCAAAAAAAATATTCAGATGCAAATCCCTGGAACCTGTAAATGTTACTTTACATGGAAAAAACACCTTTGCAGATGTAATTAAAGATTTTGAGATGGATAGCTTATCCTGGATTATGAGGGTGGGCCCTAAATGTAATCACACATATCCTTGTAAGAGGCAGGCAGAGGGATATTTGACACACACACAGACGTGAAATTTGAAGATGCTGGAGCAATGCAGCCACAAGGTGAGAGATGCCAGCGACCACCAGAAGCCAGAAGAGGCAAGGAATGGCTTCTCTCGTGGAGCTTGCAGAAGAAACATGGCCACGCCAACATCCTGAATTCAGCCCAGTGAATCTTTTTTTGGACCTCTGGCCTCCAGAACTGTAAGAGAATACATGTATGTTGTTTTAAGCCACCAAGTCTGTGGTTAAGTTGTTACGGCAATACTACAAAGAAAGCTGGTATAAACCTTTGTATACAAGTCTATCTGTGGGCATGTTGCTCATTTCCCTTAGATAAATAGAAATGGGATTGCTGGGATGTAGGTCTAAATTTATATAAGAAACGGACTGTTTTTCAAAGCAATATATGGGAATTGTCATTGTTTCACATTTTTATCACTATGTTATGTTTTAGTCTGTTCATGCTGCTACAACAAAGTACCTGAAACTGGGTCATGTATTAATATAAATAATCAAAATTTATTTCTCATAGTTCTGGAGACTGGGACATCCAAGATCAAGGCATCAGCAGATTTGGTGTCTAGTGAGAGCCTGGCCTCTGCTTCCAAGATGACACCTTGAATGCTGTGTCATCATATGGCAGAAAGGCAAACAGGACTTAGTTAGTTCCCTCCAGTCCTTTTATAAGAGCACTAATCTGTTCATGAAGGCAGAGCCCTCATGATTATCACTCCCCAAAGGCCATACCTCTTTTTTTTTTTTTTTTTTTTTTTTTTTTCAGATGGAGTCTCTCTCTGTTGCCCAGGCTGGAGGGCAGTGGCATGATCTCAGCTCACTGCAACCTCCACCTCCCTGGTTCAAGCAATTCCTCTGCCTCAGCCTCCCAAGTAGCTGGAATTACAGTCACATGCTACCATGCCCAGCTAATTTTTTTGTATTTTTAGTAGAGACGGGGTTTCATCATGTTGGCCAGACTGGTCTCGAACTCCTGACCTCAGATGATCTGCTCATTTTTGGCCTCCCAAAGTGCTTGGATTACAAGCATGAGCCGCCGCACCCGGCCACCATACCTCCTAATACTGTTGCATTGGGAATTAAATTTCGACATGAATTTTGGAGGGGACACAAACATTCAAACCATAGTACTTGGTATGATTAACCTTTTTAATTTTAGTCATTCTACTATGTACATAGTGATATCTCATTGTGGTTTTGATTTACATATCCCTGAGCATCTTTTCACGTGCTTTTTTTTTTGTCATTCATATATGTTTTTCGGTGAAGTGTTTATTCAAATCTTTTTATCCATATTTTTATCCCAACAACTCAGTTGTTTGCCTTCCTATTATTAAGGTGTAAGAATTCTTTATATAGCAGATATGCTTGAAAATATTTTTCCCAGTCTATAGCATATCTCTTTCATTTATGTCTTTCAAATAGCAAAATTTTTTATTTTGATAAGTTCTAATTTAATATTTTTTCTTTTACACTGTGCTTTTATGTCATAAGAAATCTACCTAACCAAATGTCACAAGGATTTTCTTTTATGCTTTCTTTTAGAAGCATTATAGTTTTAGCTCTTACATTTAGGTCTATGCTCTATTTCATGTTAATTTTTCGTGGTGTGAGTTGAGGATCAAAGTTAACATTTTTGCATATGTATATCCTTTGTTCCAGTTCTAAGTATTGAAAATGAGTATCCCCATTGACATCCTTGGCACCTTTGTAGAAGGTCAACAGACCACATCTGTTCTATTGTTCTGTGTGTCTGTCATCACACCAACCCCACACCGTCTTGATGACCAAGCTTTACGGTCATGAAATCAAATAGTTTAAGTCTCTTAACTTTATCCTTTTTTACAAAATTGTTTTGAATATTCTAGGTCTTTTGTATTTTAGGATCAGCTTGTCGATTTCTATCCCTTTTTCTCCCTGACTAGAAAAAAAAAACCTGCTGGGATTTTTATTTTGATTGTTTTAAAATCTATAGATCATTTGGGGGAATTAAAATCTTAATATTGAGTTCTCTAATCAATGAACATGGTACATCTTTTTATTTATTTCAGTTGTATCTAATTTATCTCAGTAATATTTTATAATTTTCAGTATACATGTCTTGCACACAATTTGTTATACTTAGCCTTGATTATGTTAAGATTGTAATGCTCTTGCAATTGAGGTTTTTAATTTCAATTTTCAATTGTTTATTTTTGTATTTTTCTTTAGAATTTTCTCTTCCTAGAGCTTCATGCTGTTTCCCATTCATAATATTTTGTGTGTTCTTTTTTGTCTTATTAGCACTGCTAAAGGTTTCCTTATTTTATTAGCCCTTACACAAATAAATACTGGTTTGTTAAATCTGTTGGCTTTTCATTTTCTAATTCATTAAGTTTTGCTTTTGTCTACTGGGGGAAACCACCCCCAATATTTCAACATAGGTTCTTTCTATTTTCCATAAGTGTCGGCCAGCTGAGAAATAAAGAGAGACAGTACAAAGAGAGGAATTTTGCAGCTGGGCTGACAGGGGTGACCTCACATATCGGTAGGCCCATGATGCCCGCCTGAGTCTCAGACCAGCAAGTTTTTATTAAGGGCTTCAAAAGGGGAGGGAGTGTAAGAACAGGGAGTAGGTACAAAGATCACATGCTTCAAAGGGCAAAAAGCACAACTACTAATAAGGATCTAACAAAGATCACAAGGCAAAGGGCAAAAGCAGAACTACTGATAAGGGTCTATGTTCAGCGGTGCACATATTGTCTTGATAAACATCTTAAATAACAGAAAAGAGGGTTCGAGAGCAGAGAACCAGTCTGACCACAAATTTACCAAGGCAGAGTTTTTCCCCACCCTAGTAAGCCTAAGGGTACTGCAGGAGACCAGGGCGTATTTCAGTCCTTATCTCAACTGCAAAAGACAGACACTCCCAGAGCGGCCGTTTATAGACCTCCCCCCAGGAATGCATTCCTTTCCCAGGGTATTAATATTAATATTCCTTGCTAGGAAAAGAATTTAGCAATATCTCTCCTACTTGCACATCCATTTATGGGCTCTCTGCAAGAAGAAAAATATGGCTCTTTTTGTCCGACCCCACAGGCAGTCACACCTTATGGTTGTCTTCCCTTGTTCCCTAAAAATTGCTGTTCTGTTCTTTTTCAAAGTGCACTGATTTCATATTGTTCAAACACACGTTTTACAATCAATTTATACAGTTAACACAATTATCACAGTGGTCTTGAGGTGACCTACATCCTCAGCTTATGTAGATAGCAGGATTAAGAGATTAAAGACAGGCATAAGAAATTATAAAAGTATTACTTGGGAACTGATAAATGTCCATGAAATCTTCACAATTTATTCTGCCATGGCTCCAGACGGTCCCTCCATTCGGGGTCCCTGACTTCCCACAACATTTGTCATTATTAATTATTTTCCTTTTGCTTTCATTAGGTTTATTTTGTTACACTTTTTAAAAATTTGTTAACTCTTGCATGAATTTTGATTTCATTCTCTCTTATTTAATTATTGAGATGGCATTGTACTGTGACCACTTAGCTAAGCTTGAAGAACTACATTTCACAGAATTATCTTCCTTATATGGGTGCCGGTTAGATTTGGCCCTGTGGGAAATTTACATTGGATTTGGAAGGCAGGGGGTAAAGGAGAAGTCAGTCTTTAAAATCAAAGGTCAGTGTAGGGCCAGATACTACTGATTGCAGTTTATAAATTGTGGAGTATCTGCTTTCTGACCTTGCCAGTGTGGGCAGCACCCAGGCTCTCAACTCCCACTAGGTCTCCTCCTGCTTCTCAGAATTCTGGTCCTGTTGCATGTGCTGCTGATGCCGGCCTATTACAGGTAGTGACACAGATTCCCATTTGTCCTGATGGGTCTCAGTTCACCCTTACTGTCACTTACTTCTCATCCCTCTCCCTTCCTGACTTAACCTAAACTGGGGATTTTCACTGGAATTAACAGACGTTTTTGGTCCATGTCATTACTATAAATTTGTTTTTAACTTGGTTAGCTCTCTAAAGAGTTTTTTCTCTCTCTTTATTAAATTTTTAACTATGTTACTAGCAATAATGTATATATTAACCGAGTTTTATGGTTTTGTTTGTTGCCACAATTTCTTTTACAGCACATCTTTCATATTGGAGTTCTCATTTTTATTCACTTCTCAGTTTGTTTTCCTCAAGAAATTTTTCTGAATGAATAGTTTACTTTCTGAATCCTAGTATATCTAAGAATGTCTCTGTGTTGCCTAACTCTCTGCCCTAAGCTTGGACTTTTCATAGGTTTCCTAGGTAACCTGTCTATTCACTTCCCATGCAAGACATAAGCTTGCTACCCCTCCCCCAATCCTAAAGATTCTGAAATGGTAAGTGTCTTACTTTCTAAGGAGGTCTATCAGCACACAAGTGGGGAGAGGAAGAGAAGAGTTGAGGGTGGAGCACACACAATGAGAAAAGGAATATCAATATTCTTGAACTCATATCGAACTCAAAGTAAAACTCAACAAAATCTTTTTGACTGGAGATACACAAACATAAGATAAGAAAATTATGCAGGGGCAGTGATATTGAGAAACACAGCATCCAGTTCTACCCAGTAAGTCTCAGGTTGACTGGTGGCTTCCTTTCTATGTTTTAAAAGCAAATGCAGATATAGAAAGGGTGGGTGAATAGGCGGATGGATAAACATAAAGGAAAAAATGGTATTTCAAAAATACAATGATGGTTTGAGCTACCTTGCCTGTCAGAGGGCAGCATTCCATTTATGAAGTTTGTTTCCATTTTTCTTCAAAATATCTTAATAGTTGTAGCAGAAACTATCAGCTATCTACCAAAATGCCATCTCCCTTCCCTCCATAGTGAGTTTTATGTAGGAAGTGAATACCAGCCTGATACCACTCTTCCTAGTCTCGCTTTCCCCAAGGCAAGGCCACATGACCAGTCTCACCATAGAATGTGAGCAGCAGTGATGTGCACAACTGCTGAGCCTGGCCCATGTTCCCCAAGACCCACCTCACTGCATTCCCTCAGCTGACTGAGGTGGTAACGACTGGAACGTCCTGGGAGGTGAATGCTCACGTTGGCAGTGTTGTCATCAGCCTGGTTTCCTGAATGACTGGCTGGAGCAGAGACTCCTCCCATCATCTCCCTCTACATGAAATAAATCAATTATTTTCAGTCACATGAAGTCTTTTTTTCCATAAGATTTTTCTAAGTATTACAATGGAATTCTCAGTGAGTCAAAATCAATTTTTCCCCATTCCCTACCTTCCTGCTGCTTCCATGGTATGAAAAGAGCACAGAAGAAAGCTTGATTGTTCTACAGAAGATTGTGCTCCCACACACAACAGTTTTTATGGGCAGCTTGGGAGAGGAAGAATGAAGTCAACTGGAATGTGAAGAGAAATGTGGAGACAAAAGAGGACCACGGTGACACAGAGTGCAACAGAGAAGGAGTAGTCTGATAAACTCACAGTGGTGGGCATAACTGAGTACAAAAACATCTAATACTCAATGTGATTCAGTCCCTTGGACCTTCGATAAATCCTACAATGCAAAATTGTCTCCTGTTAAATGTTTATTGGGGCAGAGATTACAGTGTGGTCAAGCAAGTGTGGTGTTGGAGAAACAGCATAAAGTTTAGAGACAGATCTGGATTCAAGTCCCTTCATTTATGTGTCTGCACAGCTCACATTCTGCGAGCTTGAGTTGCCTCATTATGAAATGACTAAATAATTCCCCCTAAGACTTCCAATTAAACATGGCAGATTGAGCCACTCTTCTGCAAAGTCCCACTCCTACAAAAGTAAAATAACTCTTTTTTTTTTTTTTGAGACAGAGTCTTGCTCTTGTTGCCCAGGTTGGAGTGGGATGGTGTGATCTCGGCTCACCGCAACCTCCACCTCCCAGGTTCAAGCGATTCTCCTGCCTCAACCTCCTGAGTAGCTGGGATTACAGGCATGCACCACCACGCCTGGCTAATTTTGTATTTTTAGTAGAGACAGGATTTCTCCATGTTAGTCAGACTGGTCTTGAACTCCTGACCTCAGGTGATCCACCCACCTGAGCCTCCCAAAGTGCTGGGATTACAGGCATGAGCCACCAAGCCCAGCCAAATAATTACTTTTTAGGCACAAATTCACGAAGACAAATAGAATAAGACTAAACAGTCACAAAATATTAAGAAGTGGTGAGTAGACAGCCAAATGATACCTGACAAGACACTGGGGAAAACTCAAATCCAAATGAATTGTTGGGGAAGACCAAAGATATGGTCACTGCACTTCAGAGCCCCTGAAAATCTAAGAATTAGAGGTACCAGGTAGGCTGGTCGTGTGGCTCAAGCCTGTAATCCTAGCACTTTGGGAGGCTGACGTGGGTGGATCACCTGAGGTCAAGAGTTTGAGACCAGCCTGACCAACATGGTAAAACCCCATCTTTACTAAAAACACAAAAATTAGCCTGGCGTGGTGGCAGCTGACTGTAATCCCAGCTATTCAGGAGGCTGAGGCAGGAGAATCACTTGAACCATGGAGGCGGAGGTTTCAGTGAGCCAAGATCATGCCATTGCACTCCAGCCTGGGCAACAGAGAAAGACTGTCTAAAAAAAAAAAAAAAAAAAAAAAAAAAAAAAAAAAAAAAAAAAAAAGTACCAGGTACTCCTTGGAAGTGAGAATGCAGGTGGGGCTGAAAATAGAAGGTTTGATTGAAAGTCTTTATGAGGGTCAATTAGCCCCCCCAGTGCCCTCTTCCAACCTAACAGAAGACTAGAGTCCCTCTCTCTAAAGAGATTGAGACAGAGAAGCTCTGAATTCAGAAGCACTGGAAGCAACCAAGGATGGGGGAGGGGGAATTCTAGACTGCAAATAGGAAAATTAGGTGAGTGGAGAATGCTGTCCCCTCCTTCAACTCTGCCTCCACACTCCTGCATCAGCATTTATGCATCACCCCCACCCCCAGGCAGGAGATTGTGAATCCCTCTATGATTAAACCAACTATCCCCAGAGAAAAGACCTACGGACACTGACATGCAGTGGTTCCCCAAAGAATTATCCAGCCACGCTGTCCTGGAATGTCACCATAGTCAAAAAGCCTCATCCATGCACATTGTTTCCAGTTTTTCAGTGCCCCACTCTTAAATATGAGCCAAGGATTGCCAACATATGATGAGGGATGTTGACAAGAATAGAATGGAGGCAATTGGTTGTCAATGTTAATTACAGTATGTCTGAACTGTTGAGAGAGGTTTTTACTTCCTTCAGAGAGATTTATTAGTGAAAGTTATAGACATTAACAACTAAAAATGGACAATTATTAACCCCAGAGGAAACAAAAAGTTGCACAAGAAAAGAAATGTGTTCATGGGACACTACATGGTGCAGTTGCAATGAATAGATTATACGGACATAATGCCAAGAGTAAATATTGGTCCAACCAAAAAGATAATATAATTCCATTGGAAGACTGGAAGAACAAATACATCTGTATGCTGGGAAAAGAATGGTAGCAAAAACCTCATTTTTAATAGTAGAAGACCAATGCTAATACCTAAGCCTACTACAAAAGTCTGTATAAGCATGATATTTAAAAATGTGGCCACTAATGTCACAAAAAACCCTCAGAGTAGCTGCCTCTGGGAAGTGGAATTCAAGAGAGATGAAGGATAAAAATGTTACACTTTTTAAACCGTATACATGTATGACTTTGTCAAAATAAAACACGTTTAAATAAGGTGTAGAAGTTTGTGAAGACGTTTTGTAAGTTGACTTGTACTGCACCTGCATAGATTGTCATGAATTCTTTTCTCTTTGTATGTTTTAATATGATGTATCCCTCTGCAATTATTAGCCCTCCTGAATTTTTTCTTTTTCCCTTGTGTTCCCTCTTCTCCTGGTTGGTTCCTAATGATTGAGGACAATAGTGGTAGCAATGACAACAGCAATGACAGCTGCTAACCTTCATTATCTTATTTAATCCTTGCAATTTGGCAACAGCACGATGGGGTTCGTGCTACTTCCGGTTCTTAAAGAAAAGCAAACTGAGTCTCAGGAAGATCCTGTAACTTTGCCCAGGTTGCATAATAGCAAGGGGTGGATCAGGGGTTTGAACACGGACATTGTGACCCCAGAGGCTGTGCAATGACACTTCATGCCATCCAGCTCCCTGTTACTGAAGCAGATGGGAAATTAGACACTTCAGTCTGACTGTGGCTGCTGACCTCAAATCTGTGGCAGCCAAGAGCCATGAGTGGGAACCACCATCATTAACATAGCACGTGCCATGCCCACTTTGACCATGTAGTTGTTACCTTGCCTGCCTGGGGCCCATATCCCTGCTCCCTGGCAAGGCCCCTGAGCTGGGATCTCACAGTCCCATGATTGAACCTGGTGCCTAGATAATGCTCATAAATAGCACATGTCATCAGCATGATGCCTGACCAATACAACCCCCTTTCCAGCTCCTGGGACCCTCTTTTACTGTCTTTGTTAAGCATCTTCTGCATATAACTTGTGGCCTGTAGCATCTGGCTAAGACCTTCCTCCACTCCCTCCCTGGGAGACTGCACAGCATAGCTGGGAAAGTCAAAGCCATCAAGGACCCAGAAAAAGTTACAAGGTAATAGCACATCTGCAAGGGCAAAATAGAGGCCTCAGCTCAAGACGTTGAATGATGAAAGGCGGCCTACAAGTCTTTGCTAGTTCTCCAGTTGCAAGTGGAAACTAATTCCTTCCTCTTGAATACGGCTAGCTCAGCTTGGGCGGTCAACAAGTGCCTATCCTTGAGACTGCCATGCTGGAGAGCCCACCTGGAGGTGTCCAGCCTGGCAGCTTCTACCCAGGCCTCCCAGAACACTTGTTCTGGGGACTTCAGCCAGGAGTACCAGATAACAGAGCATCCCTGAGAGAGGGAGTAAAGAGCAGGGGTGCTCAGAGAAGGACACCTGGAAGCAGACAGAAGAACACTTGCCCCCTGAGCCCTCCTGGGATTCTGGGGCAATCAGCCTACTGTGCTCCTGTGCCTGAGTCAGGCAAGGAAAGTGGTGGAACATCTCCTCCTGCCAGGGAAACCCTCCCAGGGCCAAGAGCCACACTCAGTGGGTCCTGTACACCTTTCAGAGCCCCTCTGCCCTCCCAGGACTTCACAGAGGAAGGGAAGGACAGGCTTCCAGGAAAGCCAAGGCCCAGAGGGAACCAAAGACTCACCACCAGGGTCACACAACCCATCCAAGGGTGGGCTGGGATGCAGGGATTTTGGATCCCCACTCCTGTGCCTTTCGTGAGGTTGCACCTAAGTGACCACCTCTGAAGAGGTGAAGGAGGAAAGCAAGGGGAGGGAAAAGGAGGGGAGAAGAGAGGAGAAGAGGGAAGAAGAGTTGGTTCATAGCCTAGCTCAAAGCTGGTTTTCACGCAGGGCCATGGCTGTGTAACTGCTATTCACAGTTCAGGGAACTTAACCCACTATCACTGTGTGTGTGTGTGTGTGCGTGCGTGCATGTGTGTGCATGTGCACAAGTGTCAGACTGGAAGAGTTGTGAATCACACACGATGCTCTGCACTGGGGAAATGTGAGCTCTGAAGAAGCTTCCAGAAACGTGAGCACCAAGACCCAGGCATTAGTGATGGCAGCAGTAGGCCATCTGGTGCAGCTGCTGCCATCACACTGGTGGCTGAAGGGAGGGCACGGGGAGGAGGTGGACAGCCCCCATCCCCGCAGCCCACCACCCTGGGGTCACTGTGATGGAACTGGGCTGGGTTGTGTGCCCAAGCCATAGCTGCAACCTGGGCACCCCTGTGCTCTTGGGAGCTGGGAGTAGGCAGAAGCCCCTCTGTCCTGGGCTCCTGCTCATGGAGCACCACCCCCCACCATGGCTACAGCTGTTCAAACCAGAGCTGCAGACCCAGGCATCCCTGCACTCTTGCCCCCCTTGCCTTCGCAGGCTTAGAGGTGCCCTCTCCCACAGCCTGGCCTCTCCCCAATTTTGGCGCCCCCCTCCAATCTCAGAGTAGAGTTGGCACTAAGCCCAGTGCTGTCACAGCCCAGTCAGGTGTGCACACACTCCAGGCAGTGCTGACGTGCCAGCCTCCTGCTGTCTTGGTCCCCTTCAGACTTTGGGCACTGAGGAGCATGGGAGGGGAAGCTGAGGGGGGCTGAGGAGGGCTGGGTACTGGCCTGCATGTACCCCTTGGTGCCAGTAGCCTGGGAACCATGGATGGTCACAGGAGGCAGACAGGCTACTGGGTGGAAGGGAGTGGGTCTCCAGTGAAGCCCCACCTTCAGGCCAGTCTGCCAGTCCTGCAGACAGGAGGGGAACTCATGGCGCTTTCTCCTGGGCCCGCCCATGGCTGTCCAGGGACCAATCAGCATACACCTGCCCCCTCTGACACCCATAAAAGCCTGGGGCTCAGTCAGAGCAGGGCAGGGGTCAGAGAGAGGATGGGACAGCCAGCTGCAGAGGGGAGCTACCCTCTCTGCTGAGAGCTGAACACTCAGGCTGACTTACCTACAGGGAGGAGCTACCCACTGCGGGTGTTCTAATACTTAATAAATCTCCTCTTCCTCACGTTCACCCTTCACTTATCTGCATACCTCATTCTTCCTGGATGCGGGACAAGAACTTGGGCAAAAGCGCCACTGGCCATAGAGGTTTCTGGCCAGAAAACCGACACCCCAAAGATCCCATAATATTAGGACTTCGTACCCAACACTCTGCCCCCTCTAACCATTGCTCATAATCAATGGTGATGCCGAGTGCCCAGGAAGGAGGAAGTGCCTGGATGGATTTCTGGCCATGCTGACCCACCCATGGTGTCCACTTTCATGCTCGAGGGGGGCGCGTGGAGCAGGGCAGTTGCAGGTCACTCTGCTAATGGGGTGCAGGCCAGCCTGGGCCATGGAGCAGCTCTGCACCCCTGGCTCCAGCACTAAGTATGTGACCCGCAGGCAGGGGGCATGTGCACACAGCACTCGCACACCCGCCTACCAGCCTCTGCTGCTCCGAGATTCGTGGGGCTTTTTGCCTGCGAACCCAAGTGACTCAGAGCTATGGGGTTTCCAGAAGTGCCTCTCTGTGTCTCAAATGACACAGTTGAGTAATCAAGGAGGTGCAGGGATCAGATCACCAGTTTTCTGACCCTCAGGGTGCTGTCTGGACCCTTGTCGTAAGGGTCCTCTTCCTTCAGATCACTGGGCCTGAACTCGCCACCACTCCCAACTCAGCCCCCATAGCAGGCTCCTGGGTCCCACCTCTCTCCCTGCTGCCCCCACCCCCACACCTCTCCCTGGTCTCCATCTTGGCAAGCTGGCCTCCACCCCACCCCATCCCCGTTTGAATTCTGGGAAAGGCAAGGGAGGAATGGAACAATGGCCTAAAATTAGAACCCACAACAAAAACATGGCACTCTGAGTCATGCATTGTTCTTTTGCACTGCTCCAAATGCTGCATAGCCACATTGGTTCTGGCCCTGCCGCGTGCTGACAGCAGGATGAGCACAAGCCAGGCCTCAGGGGAGAGGGGCTGCAGAGTGGCAGCCCCATGGAGCCTGGCTCCTGGATGTCAGAAAACCAGTGGGAGGATGGAAGGCCAGCGTTACCCTTGGGTCAGCCCTGATGGGCGTGGAGACGAGACGCCTGGGCTAGTTGCCTCCGTTTGCGCCACCTTCCATCTGCCTGCCATCGGGCAGCCTCCCGTCAGCACTTCTGTGCAGCACCATGTGCACACATGAGGTTTCCCGTTCACGGGAAATGACGGCTGGCTCAGAGCACACACCAGCCATGGTCATGATCACCCCAGGAACTGCTGTGCAGGACCTCTACTGAGCCACACGCTTGTCACCTTCTCAGAAAAAAAATGACTCACAGTCGTGTTCTCCAGTTTGAACCCACAGGAAGGGGACTATGTCCCTTTACCAGCAAGTCAGGGGCCTCAGCATGGAATCTCATCCCAGAAATCTCTTGTCCATCTTTTTGCCACCCCCACTGCTTCCTTTAAGAACAAAACAGTGTTTTTAGGTTCCCTTCATCCCAGGGATCCCCCACCATCACTGCAGGGATGAATCCCCTCATCTGCAGGCAGGCGCAGCCGGCTGAGGCACGGGCCGGAGGTGGAACATGTTTCTCCCTGTGCTCTGGGCTTTGTGGGAGGAGTGAAGACAAGACAGACAGTCCCCTCATCTTTCAGTGACCCCCAGTGTACTCCAGAGCTCCTCAAAAGCCAGCAAGTGCCAGAACCAACACCCAAGCAGCTGGTTTCAGAGCCGACTCCCCGTTCTTAAAGGGCCTGAGCCTATGGGACCGGAAGAGCTCCAAGGTCTGCCTGTCTCTGGTGGTGGAAGACCACTCTCAGAAGCGCGGGCTGAGGCCTGCACACAAACAGTCAGATTCCCGCGCAGCACGTGCACAGGTGTGCCCAGAGGCCAGCGGCGTTTGAAGTGCTTGGGACCGGATGGTCGGAGGAAGGCGTGCGCTGAGCTTGAAGGGTTGGCAGGATATGGAGAGGCAGGAATTGGTTGGAAGTGAAAATTAGAAAGATTGTGGCCTGGAGCAGTGGCTCACATCTGTAATCCCAGCGCTTTGGGAGGCTGAGTCGGGCGGATCACCTGAGATCAGGAGTTCAAGACCAGACTGGGTAACATGGCAAAACCCCGTCTCTACAAAAAATACAAAAATTAACTGGGCATGGCGGCACATGCCTGTAATTCCAGCTACTCTGGAAGCTGAGGCAGGAGAATGGCTTGAAGCCAGGAGGTGGAGGTTACAGTGAGCCGAGATTGCGCCCACTCTAGCCTGGGCGACAGAGCGAGGCTCCATCTCAAATAATAATAATATTAGAAAGATTATGAAGAGCTTTGAATGCTGGCAAGACAGCTGATTTTCACCTGCTGAAAATGGGAAGGGGATGTGGAGACAGACACGTGGTCAGAGCTGTTTTCGGACAGGAGCTGGCAGAATGTGGAGGTGGCCTGAGAGGCCAAGAGGAGCAGTGGTGGGTCCCTGGGCCCATCCAAAAGTCCCCAAGAACAGGACCAGGACTTACTGGACTCTGCATTCCTGGTTCCCGCCTGGCTCGTGGTAGCACTGGTGAATGCATGTGGTCAGGTGAGTTATGCCTGAGAAGGCTCCTGGGTTGTCATGCCCGAGAGGAGACCGGCCTGAGCTGGGACAGGCCGGTGACGAAGGGAGGGTTGGGACACGTGGCGGCACAGGTAGTGAAGGTGGGAGATGAGGCCTCCGGAGCCCTGGAGTGGGGAGAGGCAGGCTGCGGGGTGGGCCTTGGGCCCTGTGTGCGGGTCGGGGGTGGTGGTAGAGGTGGTGCAGGGCCAAGACCAGGAATGGAGAATGGATCCTGGGTGGAGTCAGGAGTGGAGTCACTGCTTCTCCAGGACGGCCTCTTGCCCCAAGGCCATGGGAGCAAGGGGGGTGCTGTGGGAGTGTGGGAATGCACTGTGAAGCTGCTCACGTGGCACAATGTCCTTTCACTGGAGTCCTCAGGGGTCTCGCCCTGCCTTGCCCCAGCATCCACCCACAGACCCACGTGTCCCAGATCTGAGAGGAACATGTCTGCTAAATGTCATCCCCCACAAAAGGGACGCACTGTCTCCCCTCACTGCTGGTTGGCATTGTAAGAGGAGCCACTGGCAGCTGGAAGAAAGCTGGAGAGCACCCGGCACGTGGCTGGGCTGCAGGGAATGGGGTGCAGCAGCCACCGGCATCCGAGCCTGGAGGAAAGTCAGGTCTCAGAGGGAATGGAGTGGCGGGGCTCTGTTTAGATTGAAAGAAAATCATCAGAAAACCCAGAGCTTTGGTTCCAGTTCAGACCAGCTCATTGGTTTGTTCTCGTTTTAAGACTCTCTTTGTTTATAAAGTGTATTTGTATTTGTTTCCATTTGGGATTCAGCAGATGAGTGCAATGAATTCCAGAGTCTGCTTCACGGATCAGCTCAACTTGAACACACGCACATTTCACTCTCAGATTGGGGCGCATCCAGGGATGTGTTGTCTCCTCTCTACTCCCTAGACAGCCCCAGGGCAGAGGTGCCCACACAGACCAGAGATAGGGGCTGCCGCACCAGGAGCAGCAAGGGCTGAAAGACCACAGCTGACCACTATGGAGACTTCCAATGCCTGGCTCATGAATCATCTCATTTAAATCCTTGCAACAACTGCATGCCGTCGGTGTGATGATTAGCCCTGTTTTACAAATAGAGGGGAAAATTCAGAGACATGAAAAACATGTCCATGGTTGTTCCGTGGGCACATGCAGAACAGGATTTGAACCCAGGAACCCTGTTCCTGTCTGGCTCCAGGGCCTACCCCGGACCATCAAGTGTATTCTTTCTGTACAAAGTACTACTGCTCACAAGAGGGATGTGGCCCCCAGGGCCTTGTCTCCCCTTAAAAGAGAATGTAGAATGAGAAGCAGGGTGGGCAGCGGCCGGGAAGCGGCATGATCTGCCCTGCCTCACCCCAGGGGTGGCTTGCTCTGGGGCTGCCCCCATGGTGGCCTCTCCCTGGCAGGTCCTTGAGAGGTTGGAGCAATCAGGACTTTGGGGGAACCATGTTCTTGTACCCCCCGGGCCAGGGCAGTTGCAGAAGCCTGGGGCTCAGGCTGCAGAGGTGGCAGGCAGGACTCAGGGTGCCCGCAGCCCCGGAAAGATACCACCTACCTGCAGACTCTCCTCTCAAGGACTCTGTCCCAGGGGCTCCAGCAACCCCCTGGGAGGCTGCTCAAGCCCCACTGTTCCCCAGACCCACCTCTGCTCAGAGTGAGCCTACGGGAGCAGCAGGAGAGAGAGCATGTCTTAAGGAGAAGGCCACCTTCATGAACAGACACTCGCCTGCTCCATTAATGCCAAGGTCAGCATGAGCAATAAGAACCATTACCATTAATCAACAGCAAGGGCTGATCTGAAGCCCAAGTACTGGGAAACAAGACTGGGTCACCTGGGGAGTGGCTGCTGGGCGAGCTGTAAGGTGTGCGGGAAGCCACAGCTCCCTGCCAACCTGGGAAGGCTGCCTGGAGGAGGCAGCCTTTTGAGTGCTGCTGGATGTCCCCAACAGCTCTGGGCCCCATTTCCAAAGGCCTCTACCTCCCAAGAACACTGCAGGCTGGCTGGCTCCCATGAGACCCTGAAGCCCACACGGTCAGCAGCAGGAGAAAAGTGGGAAAGGAGAAGTTGCTCTACTGGGGAGGAGACCAGAGGCCCTGTCATCCCCAGGAACTGTACCCCCTGCAAATTTTCAATTCTGCAATCCCTCCCTGACCAAAACCTCACTCCCCATGCTCTTTACTTAGCAGCTGGCCTTGCCTCATGCAAAGAGAACCAGGGCCCTGCTCCTCTATTCAGAGTTGCCTCTGCCTGTCTGCCCTGACCTCTCTCCATCCATCGGAGCTCCCCGCTCCACTGCCCCCCGCCAGCACCTCAACCCTGATTATTGGGCCACTCCTTAGTCCCTGCTCTGGACCCACTCCCTGGGCACCCCTGAAATACTGGCTGCCTCCCACGGCCCCACTGTCTATCCTCTCTGCTCTTCCTGCTCCCCACATGTACAGATAATGACCCCTGTATTGATTCCTTCATTTCTCATAATAACCTCATAGAGTTAGAAGGGCACTCAGTAAATGCTGGCCACTCCTCTTCCACAGAAGCCAGTCAGGAGGCGGCGCCCCCAAGCCTGGTCAATTCAGCCACCCAGCTATGTCAGGCACTGGGCCAGGCATACCGTGATTCTCTCAGTTCACTCCCTGAAGTGTGTGAGACCACTGCCATGAGTCCCAATGTCACATTCTCACAAGGCAAAGTCTACATGCAGAAAAGAAGGCATTTTCCTCCTCCATTGTCTCTTTTTATCAGGGAGAAAACATTTTCCTGGAAGCCCCTGACTCCTTGGGTGAATTCAGGCCTGATGCCGAAAACCTAACTGCAAAGGAGGCTGGGGAGGCCTGGTGTTGGGAAAGTAGTTCTGCCAAAAAGGAGAGGGGTGCCTGCCCATCTGGCTAACGGGATGACCTGCCCTTGACCTTTCCCCTCTCCAGCCCATCCTCCATAATGATACCAGAGTGACCTTTCTAATCTCAGATTTGATTGCATTGGTCTCTGCTTAAAAACTTTTAATAATCAACTTCAGATAAGGCCACAGTCCTTGATGTGACATATGATGTCTTCCACTGTGTGATCACAACTTCTTTTCCTGCAATTCCCCCATTCAGCCAGTTCAAACTTCTCATCATTCCCTCAAACCTTTCCCTACCCCACTCTCTCCTAAATCAGCGTGACAAAACGAAACTATTCATTCCTCAAGACAGTTTCTCTGTGAAACTTCTTTGGCTTCCTCATCCCCCTGTTAGACCAAATACCTACAATGGTGCTAGCTCAGAGGTTTTCAATCAGTGTTTGATGAAGGAGGGAAGGAAGGAAGAAAGGAAAGAGAAGGAAGGAAGGAAGGAAGGAAGGAAGGAAGGAAGGAAGGAAGGCAGGCAGGCAGGCAGGCAGGCAGGCTGATCAGAGGCGTTTGAACCACAGTGACTCCATCTTGTATACAGGCTGGGTAAAATGAGGCTGAGACCGACTGGGCTGCATTCCCAGGAGGTGAGGCATTCTAAATCACAGGATGAGCTAGGTGGGCACAAGATACAGGTCACAAAGGCTTTGCTGATAAAACAGGTCACATTAAGGAAGCCAGCCAAAGCCCACTAAAACCAAGATGATGATGAAAGTGACCTCTGGTCATTCTCACTGCTCATTATATGCTAATTATAATGAATTAGCATGCTAAAAGACACTCCCACCAGCGCCATGACAGTTTATGAATGCCATGGCAACATCAGGAAATTACCCTATATGGTCTAAAAAAGGGAGGAACCCTCAGTTCTGGAAATTGCCCACCCCTTTCCCAGAAAATCCGTGAATAATGCACCCCTTGTTTAGCATACAATCAAGAAATAACAGTAAGTATAAGCAGCTGAGCAGCCCATGCCACTGCTCTGCCTGAGGAGTAGCCATTCTTTATTCCTTTACTTTCTTAAACTTGCTTTCATTTATTATATGGACTTCCCCTGGATTCCTTCTTGAGCAAGATCCAAGAACCCTCTCTTGGGGTCTGGACTGGGACTCCTTTCTGGTAACAGAAAAAAGGAAGGAAGGACAGGAGGAAGGGAACAAGGAAGAAGAAAGGAACGAAGGAAAGGAGGGAGGAAAGGAGGGAGGGAGGAAGGAAGATGCAGAAGAGGAAGGAAGAACAGAAGGAAGGAAGGAGGGGATGAAGAGAGGGAGGAAGGAAGATGGGAGAGAAGGAGGAATAGAGGAAGAGACGGAGGATTAAGAAGGAAGGGATGGAGGGAAGAATGGGAGAGAGTGGAAGGAAGGAGGGAGGATGAGGAGGGAACGATATGTATGATGCCCCAGGCATCATTGGGCCCTTTCCTCCTCTGTGGAAAGCATGGAAA
Organism: Nomascus leucogenys; assembly: GCF_006542625.1. Taxonomy (NCBI): domain Eukaryota; kingdom Metazoa; phylum Chordata; class Mammalia; order Primates; family Hylobatidae; genus Nomascus; species Nomascus leucogenys. The sequence continues at coordinate 36,804,958 of NC_044394.1, forward strand.
GTGCCATTGGCTCCTAGAGTAGCCCCATGGGGCCTCCTGGGCATGACGTGTTGTTACAGGTGGTTAGGCTTGAGTGGGGCAGGAGAGGGCTCTCCCCCGACCCGCTGGAAATGGCAGGTGATGGTTTGGCAATTATTGCATTGTCTCTCTAAAAATGATAATTCGGCACCCAGGGAGAGACCAGCTACTGACAACCCACATTTTTTAACATTAAAAGTGTTAAATGAATGCAGACCCCAGGGAGAAGCGGCTTCCTGGGCATGCGTGTTAAGAGACAAAATGGCAAAGTATGACGTGCCAGGACACCGCACTGGAAAAAGGAAAAATGCTTCAGATGAGCATGTGTGTAACTCCCTAAACACACTGTGCCTGCTCAATTCCAAAGGGTAAGGAGAGCACTGCGCATGCAGGAAGCCCACCCTAAGGGAAGAATCATGGGAAAGAGGCGAGTCTATCAACTCCTAGGATCACGGTTAAAGCCCCACCTTTTTTTATTCTTTCACTCTTTTGAGCATTCAGGCTCCCGCTTGGGTCTCTTCCAAGCAAACTTTCCTTTCTTTCCTGTTCTAAAGCCTTTTTAAATAAACTTCCTCTCCTGCTCTGAAACTTGCCTCGGTCTCTTCTTCTGCATTATGCCCCTCAGTCGAATTCTTTCTTCTCAGGAGGCAAGGGCTGAAGTGGCTACAGACCCGGACGGATGCACCACCTGTAACTCAGATCTCTTCCACCGCTAACAGTTTTGTCCCAGCTCATCGGTGGAGGTTGAACTAGAGACCATCCTCTTATTACTACCGGATTCAAGTAGTTTTGTTGTTCCCCCGCCACCCCACCCACGCCCCTTGGGATAACTCCCTCCCACTGTGGGCTATTTTCCTAAGCCAGTGGGACACACCAAGTGTTTTCCAAAAGATCTACGGCGCTGCTGGGTGCTGCGGTCTCAGTGGAGGGAGCCTTTCTCACTCGTCCCTGTGGGGCGCCCTCACACTTAATTCAGCCCATCTCTCCGGCCTGACGGGGCCTTGGCCTTTGACCCTGATGCCCTCATTTGATAAGCATATCGTCTACGTCTTCAGCTCCATAGCTACTAGAATCATTACACAGGCCTAAACATCCTGCTGAAACCTCCCTCATCTGACCTCAATCTTTTCCTCCATCGACACCCCTTGGGCATGGTCATTCACCACTGGAGAGCTGGGTGGGAGCAAAGCCTCACTCAGGGTGACCTCAAAAGATAGGGAAGAGAGAAAAACCTGCCCCAGCGGGGTCAGACAGGCCTGTGGAAAAGAAGGGGAGGCCAGGCTGACCCAGGAAGGGTCAACATGTTGTTGTGGCACTGTGAATTCTTCACCCCAGAAGCTGGCATCCCTCCTGCCCCTTCCTCTGCCTCTGTTTCTCCCTTTTTCTGCCTGACTTCTGTGAATTCCCTCTTGACATTCACAAGCTGTTGGCCAGCTAGTCACCATCCAGGATGGAGCACACAAGGCAGGCAAAATCCCACCCCCAAGGGTGGCTCATGCACACTCATCTTCAGCCAATAGATGACTTCCTTGGACCCAAGTTCTGATTGCTAGGCCAACCAGCTGTGGCCAGAGGGACAGGGTCCCAGACCACAACTCCCAGCACTTGCTTGCAAGGCTGCTTTCCTGAGAAGCGGTGGTGGGAATGGCAGGCACCTGGAGTCCCACAGACCGGCACTTCTGGCACCCAGCCCATGAGAACAGGAGTTTGAAGCTTGTAGGCTGTGGGGGGGCTGGGGTCTGGAACTAGACCTGCCCCTGGAGCAGCCATCTAGTTCCTGGCTGTTATCAGGGGCAGGAAGTGCAGTTGGGCCAGTGGAAAAAGAGCATATTGGCAGCTGATACTGCCCAGGTAGGGCCCGCCTAGGAGCCCTGCCCAGAAACAGGCAGCCAAAGAGAGGAGCCCAGCAATGGATGTCCATGGGCACCCTGGCAGGCCTGGCTCTTACCAGTGGACTGGAAGACAAGAGACAGGCCCGACACTTGGATGGACTGGAGTTTCTGAAAGGGCCAAAGGCAGAATCTAGACCTAGAAGCACGACGGGGCCTCATATGAGACTGGTTCAAAGGCAAGCCCTAGTCTCTGGATCTGGAGCAGCAGGTCACGGCCAAGCTGCAAATGGGAAATAACATCATTCCCTTACCCAATTACGTACATAACTCCTTACATTTCCCACAGCCTGGTTGGGGATTATTCCTGAATCAGCCTTCTCAATTAACTGGGAATCCACCTGGCCTCAGCTTAGGGACAGGAAAGAGACAGGGTCAGAGAAGTGCCAGGTAGTCCCAGCCCAAGGGTCTCCATTTGGTCTCACAGGGTGACTTGAGAGACTTGGGGAAACAGACACATCTGCCTCCCACCCTAGCCCCCACTCCCACCTCCTAATCTGGAACCCATTAAAAATGAACATGAAGGAATTTCATAGGTCTGTCAAGCAGAGCCAGGTGGGTTCCTGGTGGCAACCACTTTCCTTTCTACAGATTTACAAACTGTGTTTTTATCCACCCAGAGAAGGAGGCTACCTGGGTTTGAAACGTTCTGCCCTAGTCCTTCCCCTCTCCAGGTATTAAATTCAGAATGCCACCTGACCAGGTGTCTTGACCTCCCTCCCACTTTCCACACTGACTTGGCAGTGTACAATCGCACAGTTCTCTCCAGGCCTGCTGGGTATGACTCCAGGCTTACCAATAGGATTATCAGAATATCGATTGATTACCCTGGGGCAATGGCTGGGTACTGTCTGAGTAATCAGGTTCAAAAGGGCAGTGATAGAATTGAACATATGCATTTGTTCTGGATCATTCACCTAAGGGAAGAGAAAATTTGGCCCAGGAGAACAGACGGAGCCATGGTTCACACCAAGGGGAAGCGCTCCCTGGGGGGTGGTTACCATGTGAGCAAATTCCTCACTCATTTCATTCGATCAAGTCCAAACTCCTCAGCCTCGATGAGGAAATGACTCTAAAGCAGCCAGCAGTTTTTCAATGTATTGCTACCGTGCATTTGGAAACATGAACCTAAACCAGTAGTGATAAGATACCAGAAAATTATTTCACTTGAAAGGTGGTGAGAAGGCCGGTGAGTTCAAGTGGAAAGGACTTGCTCATTGCTTATCTTAGTCATCTCTTCCCTCCAAAAGTGCAGAAAATTAGAGGCATCCCTAGGAGAGAAGCAGGAGGCATAAAGGTCCTAGAGGACCGCGAGCATGGAACCAGGCATCTGCTTCCCTCCTGGACCTCCACTGACCCCCTCAGCATGAACCTTCCAACCACCTTAATAAACAAAACAGAAACAACATCCTCAATAGCGAAAGGACTAAATAAATTATACAATGGTTTCATATGCATTTAATTTATATTTACTTAATATAACAATACATTTTATAAAAATGGTAAAATTTTATAGCCCTATTAAAATTGGAGTTTTAGGTAGCAGGTGCTGCTTTTATAAGTAAATATCACTATTACTAAACAAAAGCCAAACATTTTGGTTTAGGTTGGGCGCGGTGGCTCACGCCTGTAATCCCAGCACTTTGGGAGGCCGAGGCAGGCAGATTGCCTGAGGTCAGGAATATGAGACTAGCCTGGCCGACATGGTGAAACCGTGTCTCTACTAAAAATACAAAATTTAGCCACGCGTGGTGGCATTCGCATGTAGTCCCGGCTACTTCGGTAGGCTGAGGCAGGAGAATTGCTTGAACTCAAGAGGTGGAGGTTGTAGTGAGCCACAATCATGCCACTGCACTCCAGCCTGGGCGACAGAGTGAGACTCCGTCTCCAAAAAAAAAAAAAATAAATAAATAAAGTTTGGTTTAAAAGCATTGATCGGTACAAAGTTATCAAAACAGAAAAATAATAATAAAAGAATTGTCTTTACAGGTTATATTAACCCTCCCTCTTTTTTCCATTCAGTGGAAGTCTTTTAATTTGTCTTGCCCACTGTCTGTTGACTCTTCTGATCCTTTGGTTTTTAAATTTTATAGGAGTAGCTTGCAGCATTCTTGCCTCTCTGGCCTATCCAGTCCCGTTCTCCTGTCACCATCTATGTGGGCTCCCTTCCCCAGGAGCTTCTCTTTAGAGGAGTCCAGACCTACTGCCTCATCTCCTCTCCTCCCATCCTTACTGCAGCGTTTTGCAATCCACCCTCTGCCTCTGTTGCTCCAAGGTAACCAGCAGCCTCTGGTGCTAAATCCAGTATGTGATTTTCAGGCCTTGCAGTGTGATTTCTCTGTAGTGTTGGATACTTGGCGACTCCCTGCTTCTCCCAAGCTCCTCTCCCGTTAACTCCCATATATCCTCTCTCCTTGCTTTCCCCCATTGCCCTCCTTTGGGGCCTCTCTTCCTCAGAGGCTGGGGTTCCCCGGCGTTCTCTCCTGAGTGCACTTTCTTCTCCCTCTACCCACAGCCCCCTGAGGCAGAGGACCAATATGACCTCCAGTGACCCTCCTGAGCTCCCGATCCACATCCCATCGGACCTCAAACCTGGCCTATGATCTCTTCCCCCATGGCCACCTCCTGCCCCTCCTCCCCGTTGTTTCTCTCAGCTGCCAGTTCCTCCACCCAACCAGGTGCTCGGTCTAAAATATGGAGCATTTCCTCCACCCAACCAGGTGCTCGGTCTAAAATATGGAGGATTTCCTCCACCCAACCAGGTGCTCGGTCTAAAATATGGAGGATTTCCTCCACCCAACCAGGTGCTCGTTCTAAAATATGGAGGATTTCCTCCACCCAACCAGGTGCTCGTTCTAAAATATGGAGGATTTCCTCCACCCAACCAGGTGCTCGGTCTAAAATATGGAGGATTTTCTTAACGCCTCCCTTTCCTTTACGGCCCTTATCCAGCCCATTTTCGAGTCCTATAAATGCCTCATCCTTAGTGGCTCTCAAACCCACTTCCCCCTCCACCTCCTTCTCAGTCCTGGTGTCCTCTCGGATCACCAGGACACTGGGGAAGTCTCCTAATTGTCCTTGTTGGCCGTCCCGTCCCCATCTCCACCTTCACTTCAATTCATCCTCCACCCAAGGAGTGATTTTTATAAAATGCAAATCTGAGGATCCCATTCCCTTTTAAAAAATTTATCCAGGGGCACTCCAGCCTGGGCCACAGAATGAGACTCTGTCTCAAAAACAACAGCAACAAAAAAAGAAACAAAAAAAAATGTCTCCAGGGGTCCTTGTCTCCTTTGCAGGACAGCCCTGCCCAGGTCAGCCTTCAGCCCTCATTCTGAAGCACCCAGCTCTGCAGCTCCCACCCTGCACCAGGCCTCACCCCTCATCCATCCATCCGACTCTTCCTTTATCTCCTCCAGCAGGAGCAATACCCCAAGCCTCCAGGTCTTAATCAAAACCCTACTGTTATGTGCCCTGGGTTGGCCAACACCTGGCCAGCCTCTAGGAACAAATGAGGCTACCATCTTGATAAGAACCTAGATTTCTCTGGTCCATATCATGTAAGAATCTGGCATCTTACAATCTCCACTCCAATTATAGGAGTCCCCTGGGCACCTCACCTATGTCCACACACAAGTCCAGTTGCCACCCGGGGGTCTGCTGAGCACTTGTTGGGGATGGAATGTTGCCTTGTCAATGTCTTTGTCTCCCTTCCCCTCTGTGTAGCTGTCAAGCAGTATGAACGGTCCTAACCCCATCTCAACTCTGAGGGGGATCCTGCTCCATCTAAACCAGGGTTTCTCAATCTCAGCACCATTGACATTTTGGGCCAGTTGGAGGCAAGGGTGGGGCTATCTTGTGCATCATAGGCTGTTTAGCAGCATCACCGGCCTTTATTTACCAAATGCCAGTCACACACACACACACAGACACACACACACACACACACACACCTATGACAAAATGTCTTCAGACACTGCCAGATGTCCTGTGGAGGGCAAAATTGCCCCTGGTTGAGAATCACTGATCTAAGCCAATTCTGTAATGTCATTCTCTCCCCCAGTTTTCAGTTAGATTTGAAAGTATGACCTAAATCAGTTCAATAAGAATGAAGTTCAACCATTGTGTTCAGTGTTCAGTGGTTTTGTTTTCTCACCTGCTCGAGTGTCAACCTGGGAATTGGAAGCAGCCATTTGCAGGAGGGCCAGCTGCAGGATGAAGCTGATGCCATGGAAACAAAACAGAGATGGAAAGAAATCAAGTCCTGAGTGACAAGCTTGGACCTCAAAAGATCAAACTGCCTTAAGCTTAACCATTGCTGGACAGTTCTATATACTAAGCCTATAGATTCTCTTGTTTATAGTCCTGTTACTTGCAACTGAAACCATCACTGCTATTAATACATCCTCTGTTTGGGCAAGATCCACAATCTGACACAGGACTCAGCACAACCACTAGTTACCACTGCCATTTTCCACTAGGCTTCGCTCTCTATTCCTGAGCATGGCACCTGCAGGCAGTGCTTCCCAGGGGGCACTGCCACCAACGTCCTAAAACCCTCAACATGTGAAGCCAGAGGGTCCAGGGAAAAGTGCAATTGAATATCATGCTCCCCTTCCTGTTAGTCTCTGCGAGAGGACAGCAAAGCTCATTGCTCTGGCCACAATACTATTCAGAGTTTAGTGAAACAGGCGTTTTGAGTTTACTCGCATTGTAGCTAGCTCTCTCTCTCAGTCAAAGACAAGATGTGAGCTCATGGGACATGGCCAAGGACATGTTTAAGTAATAGTCCCCACCTTCTGTTAGACTTCCTTAGCCTCTTCAGGGCCAATCAGGGCACACATAGATTTTTCTAATCTTAGAACATATTTTTTCCCAAAAAGCCCTAGCCCCTCAACCAGATAGATACTGAGTTTTTAGCCTAATATTGGCATATTGACCAGCTTATGCTAGCGGTGGCAACAATCAATCCCAAATCATAGTTTCTTACCACAATAAGAGTTTTTACACTGTCGATATTATATCTATAATATAAACATATTGGCTTTGTACGTGAATTTATTCAAGGTTCATCACCAGCCCTTCAGTGTAATGCTTTCTCCACTCGAGTTTTTTATTCAGATTCATCCCTTGATTAACTGGATTTCATCTCCCAGGTAGTTTTTAAAGAAATACTTACTGGTGCAACCGTCCCAGCATATTTTCGTATTTGTGAATGACCATTCCCTTTAGACTTGAGTGACAGTTTGGCTGAGTGAAAACATGTTGGGTCATGCTTCTCTCAGAACTCTGTAGATGATACGCCACTACTTTTTGCTAATACTGAGGAATATATCTGAGGCCAGTTGATAATATTTTCTTCCTTGTGAGTGACTTGCTTTTTCTGCCTGGATGCCCTTATGATTCTTTAGCTTTCACACTTAATGGATGCCCATATGATTCTTTAGCTTTCTTACTTAATTACTTCAGTAAGATATGTTCTTTCTGGAACATAATGCACCCTATCCAACTGTACATTCAGGTCCTCCTTTATAGGACAGTTTTCTTTTTGAATTTTTTTCGACTTCATTTATTTTGTCTACTTCCACTGGAAAAAAAAAAACGTTGCATTTATGCTGGATTTCTTTTGCCTGTCTTGAACTTCTACCTCTATTTTTCTATCTTTGCTCTTCTCTGTTTCATTTTATGGGGTTTTTCTTGAGTTTGTCTACTATGCATCTTATTCCGCTTTCAAAAATCAGTTCTGTTCTTGTGATTGCCAATAAGGTTCTTGTATTTCCAACATGTTTATTATTATCTTACATGCCTGTTATTTGAGCTTTGTCGCTCACTTTTTATCTCTGTTCATTCTCTTATTGTTGCTTCGTTGGTCTCTTTTATTTCTTCTCTAAGTTCCTCCTTTTCCCCTTAAGAGTTTATATTTTCATCAGTTCCTCTGAGATGATGGACAGAGTATGTTTTTCTGAAATGTTTCTCCATCTCCCAAGGTAATTTTTTTCTGATATGCATTTTTCATCAGCTTTTTAATTGTTATGTCTCTTTACTTCTTTTTCTGTTGAAACCATTTTATTGATGATTCCTTTCTGCTTATTCCTCATTATTGAATGGGGAAAGTTGTGTAGGCCAGTTTTTTGTTGTTGTTGTTGTTGTTGAGACAGGATCTTACTCTGACACCCCAGGCTGGAGTGTAGTGACGCAATCATGGCTCACTGCAGCCTGGACTTCCTGAGCTCAAGTGATCCTCCCACCTCAGCAGGGACCACAGGCTCACGCCACCACACCCAGCTAAAAAAATTGTACTTTTTGTAGAGGCGGGGTTTCACTATGTTGCCCAGGCAGGTCTCGAACTCCTGAGTTCAAGCAATCTGCCTGCCTTGGCCTTTCAAAGTGCTGGGATTACAGACGCGAACCACTGCGCCTGGCCAGCATTTTTCTTAAGAATCATGTTGGGGAGGTATGGAGGAGTGGGTAGGGCAGCTGACGGCTTCACCTGAGACTAACACTACAACCACTTTCTCACCAAAAGCACTGTGTTCTCTGTCTAGGGGTACAATAGCCTCTCAGGTTCTGTTGACCTTCTCCCATCTTGAATCTTGCAGAGGAGCCAAAAACTTTTTTGTTTAATGTCCTTCCTATTATTATTATTATTATTATTTTTTTTTTTTTTTTTTGGGATGGAGTCTCGCTCTGTCACCCAGGCTGGAGTACAGTGGCGCAATCTCTGCTCACTGCAAGCTCTGCCTCCCGGGTTCACGCCATTCTCCTGCCTCAGCCTCTCCGAGTAGCTGGGACTACAGGCGCCCGCCACCACGCCCAGCTAATTTTTTGTATTTTTAGAAGAGACGGGGTTTCACCGTGGTCTCGATCTCCTGACCTCGTGATCCGCCCGCCTCGGCCTCCCAAAGTGCTGGGATTACAAGCGTGAGCCACCGCGCCTGGCCCTTCCTATTATTTTAATACTTTTTCCTTCATTTAAAAAAATCAGCTTTATTGTGATAAAATATACATGCATTAAAATTCACTCACTTTCAGTGTATACAATTTGAGAAGTTTGGCAATTCTATGCAGTCATGAAACGACTACCACAATCAGGATAGAAAGCATTTCCATCACCCTAAACATCTCGCTTTGTCCCTGGTGTTAACCCTCTTCCGTAGCTGCCCCAGCCCCAGGGAACCACTGATCTATTTCCTGTCACTATAATTTTCCCTTTTTTAGAATTGCATCCGAATAGAATAACACAGAATGTCATCGTTTATGTTTTATTGCCTTCACTTAGCATAATGCTTTTGAGATTCATGCATATTGTTGTATCAATAGTTTGTTCTTTTTATTGCAAAGTAATATTACGTGGAAATTCTACGTTTTGCTTACCCATTTGCCAGTTAACAGACATTTGAGGTGTTTCCAGTTTGAGCCACTTATGAATAAACTGGCTATGAACCTTCTTCACCTACAAGTATGAGTGGACAAATCTTTTTTCTCTTGGGTAAATACCTAGGAGTAGAATGGCTGGGTTATATGGTAAAAGTGAACCATACAGTTCTCCAAAGTGAGTGTCTTACATTCCCAAGTAATCTATCATCTTTTTAGTTGATTGTTCTCAACAATGCTTGATACTATCAATCTTTTAAATTTAATTCCATTAAATTTAATGGAATTTGTAGTTTTAATTTGCATTTTCCTGAAGAATAGTGAGGTAAAGCATCTTTTCACATGTTTATTGGCCATTCATATGTCTTCTTCAGTGAAATGTGTCTTTAAAATTTTGCTCTTTTTTTAAAAATATTGGATTATTTGTGTTATTATTAGGTTGTAAGAGTTCTTAAAATATTTTGGATACAAGTCCTTGTTTCGATATATGCTTAACAAATACATTCTCCCAATCTGTAGCTGGTTTCTTCATTTTCTTAATATCTTTTGAAGGGAAACATGTTTTCATTTTGCTATTGCTTGTTTTATCCATTTTCTTTTTTTATGGCTCATATTTGCTGTGTCCTGCTTCAGAAATATGTAAGCCAATGTCACAGACTTTTGCCTCTTTTTTTTCTTGAAGGTTTATCATTTTACCTCTTACATTTAGGTCCATGATTCATTTAGGGTTAAATTGTTAGCTGGGGTTTGTGGCTCATGCCTGTAATCCCAACATTTTGTGAGGCCAAACCGAGAGGATCACTTGAGGCCAGGAGTTCAAGACCAGCATCTGGAAAGATAGATTTGCCACTAATTGCTATGAAGAAGACTGGGATGAGTACGCTGGGAAGGGAGAGAGGCAACTGGGATGCGTAGTGGGCATCCAACTAGAGATGGGCAGCTGAACACACAGATGTGGAGTCCAGAAGAGAGGTCCAGGTGGAACACGTGGATTTGCTAATCCTCAGAACATAGGTGGTCCTGAAAGCCATGATATTTGATGAGATCACCCAGGATGGGGGCGTGGACAGAGAAGAGAAGAAATCCAAGGGATGAGCCTTGGGACATCTCAATTTTTTTTAATGATAATTTCCTAAAGAAGCTCCTACTTGTGCATAAAGTCTATGGTTTTTGCCTTTGATATTATATTTAAAAGTCTTTTCTCACCCAGAGACACATAACTCACCCAGAGACATGTAACTCACCCAGAGACATATAACATAAATATAAAAAAATTATACCATAAAAGAAACATAGATGAATATTCATCTATGTTTCTTTTATGGTATAATTTTTTTATATTTAATTATGTTCAGACCTTCATTTCTCAATACCATTTCCCAATCAAAGGAACCAGAGTTCCTTAGAGAAATGGCTGATTTCAAGTCTGGCCACAGGGAAAGTACAAAATAAGCCTGGAGCATCTTGTTGTGCCAGAAAGAAAAGAAGTGCTTAGACAACGATGGGAATGGGTCAAAAGGGTGCAGGACTTATGGGCCAGATCTGAGACAACTGGAGCATCAAAATGAATAAAGACAGTAACGGGCAACAGCCCACTGAATAACAAAAGAATCCATACTGATAGGATAGAAAGAAAAAGAGAAGGAGAGGGAAGGGAGAAGAGAGAGAAAACTTCCTCATAATAAAATGCCAACTAATAAATACTGAAGGAATGATAGACTTAGAAAATCACCGCCTTACAATAATCCTAGTTAATTAATTTAGGCACCAATCATGGAATGAACCTGGATCACGAGCTTCCTATGTGCCTCCTGAAGTGAGGCACTGAGCTAGACACACGTGTCATACTGTATTCCTGCAAAAATGCATAGCCAGATTCCAAGTATGAAATGCCAGATAAACATCAATTGAGGGAGATTCTTCAAAACAACTGGCCTGTGTATTTCCAAAAATATCACTGACACAAAAGACAAAGAAAGCCTGAGAAAGTATCCCAGACAAAAGGAACGAAAGACGTGACAACGAAATGCCATGAATGATCCTGGATTGAATTCTGGTTGGGGAGAAGGGAGGCCTATAAAGGATATTATTGGGAAACTGCAGAATTTGAATTGGAACTGAGCATTAGATAATAGTATTGTATCAATGCTAAAAATTTTGAATTTGACCATTGTATAGTGGTTACATAAGAGAATGTCCTTATTCTTTGGAGAATCTCACTGAAGTCTTTAAGGGTAAGAGACACAAGTTTCCTGCAACTTTCTTTCAAATGTTACAGGAAAAAAATATATATATGTGTGCATGCATATGTGTGTATATATATGTATATATGTGTATATGTGTGTATATATGTATATATGTATATATATGCATATATATGTGTATGTGTATATATATGCATATATGTGTATATATGTGTATATATTATATATGTGTATGTATGTGTATATATGTGTATATATATGTGTGTATATGTATGTATATGCATCTGTGGGTATATAATAAAAAATTGTCAAATATCCACAATTAGTGGGTCTTTGTTAAGGCTATGATGGAATTGATTATACTATTCTTATACTTTTTTGGTAAATTTAAAATCTTTTCAAAAAAGGAACGAGTTAAAATGAAAATGCATATATGTAATCAAAAGCTAAGATTTGTGTTTACATGGGTTTTGAGGAAGGAATCTAACTTAGCCATTATTTAGTGAACACTTATTTTCCAACTCTGAAATATCTCCATAATCAATAATAAAATCTCACACATATTTAGATCTGCTCCTGCCTTCCTAGTCTGTCTCATGAATCCATCTGTCTGTTTTTCTTCATCAGTAAATACACTGTAATTGTTGTAGCCTTTAATTATGTTTAATATCTAGTAGGGCAAGCCCATCCACCTTGCTCTTCAACATTTTCCTCCCCATGCTTATATTCTTCCAGAGAAACTTACAGTAATTTTGTCAGATTTCCTTAAGAGAAAAAACTCACTGAAATTTTGATTGATATTTAGTCACTTATTGATTAATTGGGAAAATTAAAATCTTATGATTTTTATTGATTCTTCCTAGAAAAAAATGCTTGTTTCTCCTTTTGTTCAAGTCTTATTTTGGGTTCTTCTGTAAAGTCTTTTCATTTCTTTACATAAATCTTTCGCATTTCTTGCTAAGTTAAGTCCCATGAATTTTGTTGCTGTAGTAAATGCAATATATTTCTGTGATGTGTTCTAACGGCTTGTTCATTATCATAGGAAGGATATTGGTTTTTATAACTATATTTCTGTATTTTGTGACTGCTACCCCACTAAACTCATTTGTTAGCTATATGACATTTTCAGTTGATTTTTTGAGATGTTCAAATTACAAAACCATATCCCCTGAAAATGATGGTGATAATATTTCCTTCTTGGGAATATTTATGACCCTTATTTTATCTTCTTGTTTATCTCCATTGCTAGAACTTTCAGAACATTAATAAGTAATAGTGAAGATAGAGGCATCCTTGTCTTGTTCCTGAACTTAATTTGGATGCCAATGATTTTTCACAGTCAATGATAATGTTGCTTTAGTTTGAGAGAGATTTTCTTTGTACTGTTAAAAGAGTGTTCTTTAATTCTTTTATTTACAAAAACATCACCAGGAATGAATGGCAATGTCTTGAAATTTTTCTAAAACTCTGATTTACTAAGCTCTGATTCTGTGCCCAGCTCTGTGCCAAGAATTTTAAATTTACCATTTAATGTAACCTGCACTTGACCCTGACTATTAAAAATTACTTTTCAAATTATATAGCAGAAAAACTGACCAAGGGCCCAGAGTTGGGAAGTGAAAAAGATAGGATTTGAACTCAGGCTTTCAAAATTCAAGCTCTTGACACTCTATGGCAATGATAACATGTTTTTTTTTTTTTTTTTGCCTTAATCTATTAAAAAAATTGATCACATTAAGAAATTTCCTAGTATTGAGCAATATTTGCATTGCTAGAATCAGCTCTGCTTATACATAGTGTATTATTATTTTAAACACACGGCTTCATTCAATTTTATAATATTTTGAGTCTGTATTTGCAAAAATAGCTTGCAGTTTCTCTTTTGCCCATCTGGCTGGCTGGCTTTAGTGTCCAGGCAATGCCAGCTTAGCTAAATGACTTGGGAAGCTGCCTGTCTTTTTCCATGCACTAATCCTATTTCAACAGCCCAAAGATGATCTGTTCCTTGAGTTTTGAAAGAACTTGCCCCTCCAACGGTCTGGGTTTAAAACTTTTTTTTTTTACACAACTTTTTCAGCTTCATCTTGGATTGTTAGTCTATTCAGGTTTTCTACCACTTCTTCAGTCAAATGTGGTCGTTTCTATTTTCCTAGAAAACTATCCGCTTCATTGACTTTTTCAAGTTTATTAGCATAAAGTTATAAAACCTATTTCTTTATATTTTTCATTTATTTTGCATCATTTCTCATTTCTGCACGCTCATATATTCTCTTTCTCTTGATTAGGCTTGCCAATGGTTTCTCTAATTCATTGGTCTTTGTAAAGAGCCAGGGACCCTGGGTTTATTTATCAATTCATGTTTCCCATTTTCTAATCCATTAATTTCTAGGGGTTTTGTTATGAGCTTCTCCATGTTTCCTTGGGTTGTGTGGGTGGTGACGGTAGTTGTTTGCTTTTCTCTTTTTCTGGCTTCTGGAAATAAATGTTTGGCTCATTTATTTTTCTGTGTTGTCATCATTATCATTATGTTTCTTACAAAGTATGATTGATGTTTGTCTCCCCTCTCAGACCCAAGAGCTACTTAGAAGGATAGTTTTTAATTCCCCAAGTGGCCCGATGTTTCTGTTCTTTGCTTACCATTTGCTTTTTAATGTCTAGTTTTCTTGAATTCTGGTGAGAAAATGTGACCTGTACAACGTATGCATTTTAGAAGTGATTGAGAACTTATTTGGGAACCTGGTCTAAGCTGAAAATATTCTGACCTGTGGCTGAAAGGAATTTGCATCTTCTGTAGAGTTCTCCCAGAGGACCCCTGAGCGAACCTGAAGGATGGCAGGCAAAGTGTCTTTAAACCACTCACACGAGCCAGACAAACACAACTGTCTCTCTGCACGGGAGAGAGAAGAAAACTCAAAGAGGGAAAGAGGTTAGGGGATGGGGCTATGGGATCAAGCGCATGAGGAAACGGTGAGCCTCCCATGCTGTCCTCCTGCCCTGTCTCAAGATGTGACTGGAGGGTGGCCTGGAAGCTCTCCCTTGGGAAACTTACGGCAAGCAGTGTGGGGTGCTAGGGACCCCTCTAGGAGCATCGTTTGACTGCTTGGGGTCCCAATTTTATCTGCTTATTGTACAAGAAAAGGCAAAGAGGTTAAGCAGGTATCTGAATGTCATTCAAACCAGCCGGACTTGCCCTAGCCCCCTCACCCCTACCCTCTGCTGAGAGTGGGCCTGCTCCTTGCTGGCTCTTCTCTCTCAAGGTGTGACATTAGAATTGGGGGCATGGGAAAGAGGAGAGTGAGTTAATCCTGACACAATTTCAGAGAAAACAGAACCTAATTACTGCTGACTCAATGGTTTTTTCTTGCTTAGAAAAAGACCGTGGGCAGCCGCACAGTACTCAGAACCAAAGCTCCATGTGCACGGCCAGTACAGTGTGCCCCCTGCTTAATCCTTGGAGCAGACGTCCCAGCCCACGCTCAACCATGGCCCCCATACACGGTGAGAAGCCCTCTCCACTGCCCCCCTGGGACATGCCCCCTGTCCTTGGGTTGCTCTCAGTGCCTTTCTCCCCATTCTTCTCCTACCTCTGTCTCTCACTGCAGACCCCTCATATCTCTTGAAACAGAAAGACAGAAAATCTCCATGACGTGATACTTCAGAGATGGCAGCTTATTGCTGTGTCCTCACACCACAGGGACACAGAAGGGCAAAGGGACTGGCAGCCTCCCTACAGCCCTTCTAGAAGGACTGAGCCCCATCCACGAGGGCAGGGCCCTCATGACCTAGCCACCTCCTAATGCTATTGCATTGAGGATAAAGTTTCAACCTGAGTTTTGGAGGGACACATTCAACCCACAACACCTGCCACCTTCCCTTTAAACTTAATTCACTGGGAGATGTTAGTCCTCAACCTCTGGGTTGAAAACGACCATTGCTTTTTTTTTTTTTTTTTTTTTTTTTTTTGAGACAGAGTTTTGCTCTCTCGCCCAGGCTGAAGTACAGTGGTATGATCTTGGCTCACTGCAACCTCCGTCTCCTAGGTTCAAGCAATTCTCTTGCTTCAGCCTCCCAAGTAGTTGGGATTACAGGCGGGCGCCACCGTGTCTGGCTAATGTTTGTATTTTTAGTAGAGACAGGGTTTTGCCATGTTGGTCAGGCTGGTCTCGAGCTCCTGAGCTCAAGTAATCCACCCGCCTCGGCCTCCCAAAGTGCTGGGATTACAGGCATGAGCCTCTATGCCCAGCCAGAGCATTGCTTTTTAAATCTCACTTCCAGATAATAAAAATTGCTTGAAGTGCCAAATACTAACTCAGTTCAGTAATTAAAAGTATTCCAGTCCCATGTGACAATAAAATCCTCCGACCTGGTTTCGATGTTCTCCCCTATCTAAGCTTCTTACAGTGGAGTGGTGCGGGGGCAACCCGGGCAGGGGCCTCTGCATGCCTCTGCTTCCCCCTTTCGTTTCCTGGCACCTCTCTGCCTCCCCCAGCCCAATAGCTGTGGCATCTGACCCTCCAGGGCTGGGGCCCGAGTGAGGGGGCAGGAGGAGACATAAGGAGAAAGGCGCGTTCCACCTGCCGGGGACTGAGCTAAGTAAGACGGCCTTGTGACTTCCTTGTGGCACATTTTCATAGCATCCTCAGAGGCCACGCAGGGAGCACCTGACTGCGCTTGCTATGAAGGGGGAGCGGCAGTGACCTCTAGTGCCCTTCCCATTTCCATGCTGCCTGCCTGTCACTGGCAGGTCCCTGAGCCCTTTCAGGAGGTCGCCTGGGCAGGATTTTCAACAGCTGTAGTCCGGTTGATGAGTTGTCATTCTGTACGCCTCTCCCTGGTCCATGACAAATGGGCACGTCCACACCGGCCCTCAGAGGAAGCAGATCTCTCCACCAGTGGCCAGTGTCCCTCGGCCCTGCTTCCCAGCCTCCCCGCAGGCAGACAGGTGTCAGACCCCAGCGCACTGTGTCCCTCAAGCTCTCATGTCCCTCAAGATCTCCCAAGGCCTTCTCGGTGGACACCGGGCAAGAAGGACACTGAGGCTCTGTGAAGAAATTCCCCCTCCCAGAGTCTCTCACAGGTGTTTAGACCCTTGATGTGGGTAAGGGCCCAAGAGTCAGAAAACCAGAGGGTTTTGTTGTTGTTGTTGTTGTTGTTGCTGCTGCTTTGTTGTTTTGTTTTGTTTTGTTTTGTTTTTCTAACTCTTTTGTGACTTTGGCATATGGTGTCAAACAGTGGTTCACAACTTTGGGTGCACAATTGAAATCACCTGGGGTGTTTTAGCAAATAGTGATGTCTGTGTCCCAGTCCCCAGATTCTCGTGTAATTGGTCTGTGGTGTGGCCTGGGCAGTGGGGTTTTAAAGCCTTCTCTAGCTGATTGTAATGGGCAGCCAAGAATGAGAGCAGTGTCCTCAGACTTCAACATGTTTATGAAGTGCCTGGGAGGCTACTGAGCTTGGGGTTCTTGCTCAGCAGGTCTGGCGTGGGCTTAAGAGGCTGCATCACTCCTAGTGATGCTGAGGCTTCTGATTCAAGGACCACACTTAGAGCATCAACGAACTAGAATCTACGTGCCTTGGTAAAACTCTGATTTTTTTTTCTAGGCTTTATTTATTAGAGCAGTTTTAGGTACCCAGCAAAATAAAATGGAAAGCACAGCGTTCCCATAGAGCCCCTGCCCCCACACATGCACAGCCTCCCCCATTATTAACATCCCCCTCCCAGTGGTACATTTGTTACAGCTGATGAACCTGCGCTGACACATCACCCAGAGTCCATAGCTTACTTAGGGGTCACTCTTGGTGTGGGACATTCTATGGGTTTGACAAATGTACGGTTGTCCTTTGGCATATGTGGGGGATTGGTTCCCGGACTGTCTGCCACACACCAAACCCACACATACACAAGTCCTGCAGTTGGCCCTGCAGAACCTATTTAGACAAAAAGTGTACCTTCCTAGAATACTGTATTCTCTATCTTCCCCTGGCTGAAAAAAAAGCCATGTATAAGTGGACCCTCTAAGTTCAAACCCATGTTGTTCTAGGGTCAACTGTATCACAGCATGTATCCACCATCATAGCATCATTCTGGTTAGTTTCACTGCCCTAACAATCCAGCGATTCCTCTATTCTTCCCCTGCTCCCTACCCCCCAGTCCCCAGGCAACCACTTAAAACTTATTACCTATTTAGAATGTTTAAAATCCTAAGAAGGTATCTTCCTAAACAACTTAGGCAATAATGGCACTACAGCAGAATTTCCCCACTGCTAACATTTTGGGCTAGATAATTCTTTGCTATGGGGGCTGCCCTGTGCATTGGAAGTTGTTTAATAGCATCCCAGTCTCTACCCACTAGCTGCTGGAAGCAATATTCCCTCTTCCCAACCAACAATGTCTCGACATTGCCGAATGTCCCCTGGGGACAGAATCACCCCCCCCCCCATCAAGAACCACTGATCTAGAGCAACACAAGGAACTTGCAGAATTTTTAAATTCTGTGTCTTTAAAATTTCATTCATTCATGAATTATACTGCTGAGCACCTACTGTGTGCCAAGCAATCCCCCTAGTACTGAGGGCTATAAAGGTGAACAAACCAAATGCTTATATAATAATATAATGTCCAGGAATGATGATTATGTGCAAAAATAAATAAATAAAGCAGGACAAGGAAATTGTGATGGCCTGAAGCAAGGGTGAGCCGGCAGGGAAAATCCCACCAGGAGCGAGGTAGGGAGGGCCTCTTTGAGGATGTGATTTTCAAGCGGGAGAATGAAGTGCAGGTGAGTCAGGTGAATATGGGGTGAGGGCAGAGGGTAGGTTGTTTGAAACTGAGGGAAAGCCGGTGCAAAAGCCCTAAGGTGAGAGCTCACTTTAATCCCAGAGCAAAATCTCAGACTAGGGTGACGATGTGGAGGCGGCAGGACAGGTTTGGAGGATGATTCTGTCCTGTTCAGGTAGAACCACACGGTCTCCACTTTTCCCTTTTGCTTTTATGTCTACGTGATTTGATTTTTCTAGTTCTTTTTTTAGACACCTTGACCTGTCAAATACAGAGATCCATATGTTTAAAATCCCCACTATGGATTCATGGATTTTTTTTTTATGTAATAGCTTTTGCTTTCTATTTCTTAATGAGATGTTATTTGGTTCATAAAAGTTTATGATGTATCTTTATTGTGGATTGTCATTTTGATCAATATAAAATAGCACTCTTATTTGCATTTCTCATGTACTACTAATATATATTTCTGCTTTCTTTCTGTTTGCATTTTGAGTATATTTTCCCACTTCTCTGTTTTTCATGTTTCCACTGTATGTTCCTGAAAGAATATATATTTTTATTTTTTTACATAATCTAAAAGTTTTCATCTGTTCACAGTAGAATCTCATATGTTGATATTTGTTGTGAAACTTGTACGTTTACCGTCGTTTCTGTAATATTATTTTGTGCTTTGTTTTTATATTTCCTTCCTGTTTCTTTTTCTGAATTTACTTAATTGCTTAAATATTTTGGTGTATTTTTCTATAGTAATTTGAAAGTTATATTATACCTGTAGAATAAAACAAAATATTTAAAGCAAAAAAAATTCTACCAATTTTAATAATTAAATGATATCTATAACTGTACTGAAGTAAGATGAGAAATTTAGGACATTTTTCTTTCTTTCTTTCTTTGCCTGTCTTTTCCTCACCTTAAAGTTTTGTCAGAATAATTATTTATTTTGGATTTATGTTCTTTTCCTTCAAGAATTATTTTGGATGCTTGCATTTGGCTTTATAGCCATATTCCAAATGATGATTTAGACATTAACTATTCCTTCCTGGCTGAGTTACTCATGGCTATTTCTTTTGTATCACTTCTTTCATTCTCTGGTTCTTGATTTTGACTCATTTCTTGGTTGATTGGTGGATCTTTTGGGGTACTGTTTTTAAAGCAGAATTACATGAGTTCCTACATGTCTGAAAATGCCTCTTTCTTGACCTATATATGAGCGACATCACAGCTATGTATAGAATTGTTGTCACTCGAAATTCAGCAGACATTCCTTCATTGTTTTCTGAAATGTAAAGTTGCACAAGTGAAGACCGGGATGACCTGATTCTTTTCTCTCTCTGTTTCTTTCCCACCTAGATACTGAAAATTGTTTTCCTTTATCCTTAAGCCTTGATGAGTCCTTTTATATTAATGTTGCCCCTTACGTCTGATGGCTGACATCTTCCTTCACATCAGAGAAATTTTCTTCTATTATTTCTTTGAGTATGGGTATAGTAGATTATAAAAAATAATTAAATGAAAATGTAAAATAGAGACTTTAAATGAGTCTATAAAAGCTCCACTGACTCAAAATAAGCTCCCTAAATAAATGTTGAATGAATGAATAAGCAAAGAATGGATGAGTGAATCTTTTTTCTCCATTTTCTTTGTTCTCTTCTTCTTCCTAATATGGCTTTTATGTTTTCCCTCATCTCATCAGAATATTCTTCTGATATCTCTTAGAAATTTTCAAGCTACTTTCCTTATTTCATTTGATTTTGTGTTATTCATGGCTTACACTTTTTAAATTTTACAATAGTGATTTTTCATATTTTAACCTTGTCCTTTACAAAAAAATTTTGCAGTTGAGATTTGTTTCTTCTCATGGGTGCAATGAATCTTGTAAAAACTCCAAAGAGCAGTATCACATTGTATTTCCTTTTGTTCTGTTTTCTCTGGTTTCTAGCAGTAACTCTTTTCCAGAAGGAACACATCTGTTTAGTTTCCCTGGATTTGTCCTTACAAAGCCAGCCTCTAAGATGTCCCTACAAATTCCCACCTCCTGCCATTCCTGCCCTTCTGTGTTGCCCTCTCTCAATGAACCAGGGCTGATCTGTGAGACCAAGAGTCTCACCATTATGTAGAAGTAATGATGCGTGACCTTTGATGCTAGGAGGTCACAGAAGACATTGCAGCTTCATCTTTGTGCTCTCGGATCTCTCACTCCCCCAAAAGCCCACCACCATGTCATGAGGACACTCAAGCAGCCCTGTGGAGGGATCCACCTGGGAAGGAAATGAAGCCTTCTGCCAATGGCCAGCACCATGTTCCAGCTGTGTGAGTGAGTCACCTTGGAAGTAGGTCCTCCAACCCACAGAGCCTTTGGGTGACTGCAGCCCCAGCCAACAGGTCAGAAGACCGCAACCCAATGAGAGTCCTGGGCCAGAACCACCAAGCCTCTCCCAAATTCCTGACCCACTAATATTGTGAAAGAACATGGTGTTTTATTTTATTATGTTTATTATTGTTTATTATTATTGTAGGCCACCAAAATTTGAGATATTTGCTAGGTGACAATAGATAACTGATACCATCTCCTTCTTTTGAACTCATTGGCCTTTTCAATAAATGTTTGTTTACTTCCGTTTGCCCAGTATTGGGATTTGACATTGGTTCTGTCAGAGCTTGTGTAGGTTTCTGTTCAAACCTTTCATTCCCAGAGGAGGGAGAAGACAAAAGTTGAGCTATGCGTTAGCTTTATTTTTCCTGACTGGGGTCTGTGAGGCTCCTGGTGAGCAGAGGCTTCTATGGCTTAATAAGCCTGGTGCGGGGTGTCTCATCACTGTGTGGAAGGGTTTTCTGTATGGGGATATTTGAATGTCCCTGCTCCACCTAGAAGGGAACCAGTGGGCTCCCAGCTCCACTAGCCCTTCCTCTGCCAGCCATGGGGCCACCGTATGGATGCACTTTCTCGCTTGCATGGACCTCCCCGGCACCTGCATTGCCTCTCCTGGGGGCTGCCACAGGCCCCAGGGATTTCACGGTGTACGACATTTGAGAGCCAAATGCCCCTTTCCTTCACTGAAGCCCATCATCCAACTAACTCTCCAGACCACACAGTTTAAATTATGTTCTTGACTGAAGTATTAGGGACACTGTCAGGAGCAGTAACCAAACAAGAAGAACACACTTGGGGCATAATTTGGCATCATCTTTTACAGCTGAACACATACACATCCTACAAGCTCCTTCTAAAGAAACTGGAATTTATTCATCAAGAGGTAAGAATGCTCACAGCAGCACTGTTTATGGTAGAAAAAAACTGAAGGCAAGCAAATATTCATTAACTATAGAATGGATAGATAAATCCAAGTATGTTTATTATAGATGGTGGGTTATTATACAGTAGTGAAAAAATGAACCACAACTCCACATGTCAACATGGAGGAATCTCAACACTCACAATGTGGTGCAGAAGAAGCAAGTGAAAGAAAAATGATTCCATCTATAAAATGGCAGGAGTCCTGGCACTTTAGGAGGCTGAGGCCCTTGAGCCCAGAAGTTCGAGACCAGCCTAGACAACACAGCAAGACTCTGTCCTACAGAAATAAAATGAAATGAAATAGCAGGCAACATGAAATATTCTTTTGCTTACGGCTGTATTCCAAGGTGGGAAACTGAGTGATAAACTCAAAATTGGGAGGCCACAGAAGTGGGGAAGGTGCAACCAAAGAGAGCTGTCCTGGGCAGGTGCAAGGCCTGGCAGAGTTAATTTTCTCATCCTGAGAAATTGCTTCATTGGGTATTGAAACAGAAGAAAAAGCAGAGTATTTGCTTCATTGTTATTCCTTAACCTGTACACATACAATGTAATAAATTGAAAAAAGATCCTAACCAGCTTCTAGACTCAGATCTTCACAATGCCTGTGTCCTCTAGGCTAGATGTTGGTTCTCCCTCTTCTCACTCTTTGAGTCTCAAGCAACAGTCCCTCCATGTGCCAGAAAATCCCACCCGTGCCCTAGAGGAGCCATGTTAACCAGTTCTTCGAGGGTCCTCAGTCTCCAGAAGCCCCTGTGGCCAGCCAGATTGGCACCAGATTGGCATCTCTTGGGCCTGTGGTTCACTCCTCCCTGGACTGCCTTGAACACCAGGCAGTTGTTGCGGGAAGTCGGGGACCCTAAACGGAGGGACTGGCTGAAGCCATGGTGGAAGAACATAAATTGTGAAGATTTCATGGACGATTATTAGATCCTTAAATTAATACTTTTGTAATTTCTTACACCTGTCTTTACTGCAATCTCTGAACATAAACTGTGAAGATTTCATGGACACTTATCACTTCCCCAATCAATACCCTTGTGATTTCCTATGCTTGTCTTTACTTTAATCTCTTAATCCTGTCATTTTTGTAAGCTGAGGAGGATGTATGTCGCCTCAGGACCCTGTGATGATTGCGTTAACTGCACAAATTGTTTGTAGAGCATGTGTGTTTGAACAATATGAAATCTGGGCACCTTGAAAAAAGAACAGGATAACAGCAATGTTCAAGGAACAAGAGAGATAACCTTAAACTCTGACCGCAGGTGAGCTGGGTGGAACAGAGCCATATTTCTCTTCTTTCAAAAGCAAATGGGAGAAATATCACTGAATTCTTTTTCTCAGCAAGGAACATCCCTGAGAAAGAGAATGCATCCCTGAGGGTGGGCTTCTAAAATGGCCCCCTTAGGTGCGGCCATCTTTTATGGTCGAGCTGTAAGGATGAAATAAGCCCCAGTCTCCCATAGCGCTCCCAGGCTTATTAGGATGAGGAAATTCCTGGCTCATAAATTTTTGGTCAGACTGGTTGTCTGCTCTCAAACCCTGTCTCCTGATAAGATGTTATCAATGACAATGCGTGCCCGAAACTTCATTAGCAATTTTAATTTCGCCCTGGTCCTGTGGTCCTGTGATCTCACCGTGCCTCCATTTGCCTTGTGATATTCTATTACCTTGTGAAGCACGTGATCTCTGTGACCCACACCCTAATCGTACACTCCCTCCTCTTTTGAAAATCACTAATAAAAACTTGCTGGTTTTGCAGCTTGTGGGGCATCACAGAACCTACTGACATGTGATGTCTCCCCCAGACACCTAGCTTTAAAATTTCTCTCTTTTGTACTCTGTCCCTTTATTTCTCAAACCGGCTGATGCTTAAGGAAAATAGAAAAGAACCTATGTGAAATCAGGGGCAGGTTCCTCCAATAGGCAGTAAATTCCTTCTTGTGCATGAACTCCTTGGAGTGAGGAATATATCATTTGCAAGGACAAATGCAAGGACAGGGCCCATTCTGACCTGTGTGAGAAGGTCTGAGAATTTTATGTACATCCAGGGCCCATTCTGACCTGTGTGAGAAGGTCTGAGAATTTTATGTACATCCTTCAAGTGGCTGGTTTCAGAGCGGGAGATGCATTCACTGACTCAGCACTCACATGGGTGAGTGAGCAGACAGCGGCCTGGGAGCCAAGAAAGCCAGGCTCTACAAAACAGTTCTACGAAACAAGCCAGTTGGCCATGAGGAGGTCACTTTTACTTTCTGGGCCTCAATCGCTTTGTCTGTTCAGTGGGATATTTGGACCAAGTGAAGTTCACATCCATTTTAACCCCACAGTCCCTGTCGTTATGCATTCACGGAGTGCAAGGGTCCCCAAGGAGCATAAAGAGGCGGCGCTCCCCTTGAGAAAGCAGGGCCAGTCACAGCACGTAATCAGAGAGCACTGAGGAAGGTCAACTCAAAGCCAAAATCCCCAGCGCGGAGACACGGACCACAGGTGCTGAGAAAAGTTGCCCGTTGAAGCTGGGCTTGGGAGCACACGTGAACTGGGGTGGAAACAGGGGGTGTCCCCCTGGCCTCACAGTCCTGTGAGCTCACAGAGGCTCTTCCGGCCTATTTCTGGCATGGGCCTGGAAGGTGCAGCTGGAACCAAGGGTGAGACTGGAACCAAGCTGGAGAGAGGTGAGACTCAAGAGTTTAGATCTGAAAGCCCACGGGCAGGCTGAGCGCAGAAGCAGGCCACCAGTGAATGGGGAAATCTGTGAAGCTCTGGTGGAGCCAGATTTCTGGCTGGGTGCTATGTCCACTCCCCTGGGTGGGGCCCTTTTGCTGGATGTAGGAGTTAAGTGTGACCACCAGACACTCCCCAGTGGCTGAATGTCCAGTCTGTAGACAAAGCTTAGGAGTGTTCTGCCACCAGGCCTATGTCCTTCCCCAGCAGCTATGCTGGATTGACTCCAGCCAGTGAGCTGATGAACCCCAAGTCTGAGAATACCGGCTGCTCTGTGCCATCTGCCCCACTCCATCATCCTTGCAACTGGTGGGGTAAGATGGTTGGTCCAGGATTGGGTGGTTTGTGGCTGGGTCAAGAGAGGGAGGTGGGAGTTAGGTGTTAACTTGCCCCAAACTGACCCACTGTGACCTGGCGTCTCAGAGAGAGAGCCGGCCTCCTGCAGAGCTCCCCTAAAACTAGCCTCAGCCTAGTGCTGAGGCCTGAGGACCAGGGCAACCAGTCCTGGAAGAAGGTAGCAGAGATGGAGCAGGTCTCCCATGCTGAGAGCTGCAGCAGCCTGGCCCCATCGGAGGCAAGGGACAGATGCTTTCCTATCCACGCAGCCTACGAGCCCCACAGTCTCAGTCCTTCTTCCAGGCTCTGACGTCTGGCCCTGCTGTGTCCCTGCATGCTGCCCTAATGAGACCAGCAATGAGGACTTGCAAGCCCAGTTGTCCCTGTCTCTGAAATTTCCCAGTAATCAAATGCCCCCGAAAGCCCAGTGAGTGTGTGCAGCCGGGTCACATTTTTGTTTGCTTGACAGGAGGGGAAAAGACGTTTCCCTGTGGGAGGCTGTCTGCCCTGGGTTGGACTGAATCTTTGTTACTGAGACACCAGTTCTGCTAGTCCCCCACCTAAGTCCCCTCAGGTCTGTTATGACCCTCAACTTCCAACCCCCGGGAGGACAGCTGGCAGGGGAATGAGGCTCACCAGGAGCCCGGGCTTCCTCAGGCGTGCAGTTAGAAAGGCCAGAACCACAGCCGGAGCTGCAAATGCCCCCCAGATCAGCAGGCCTAGCATCCCAGGCTGGCCTGGTGGAGGCTCCCCAACCCTCCCAGCCATCTGGGAAGCCCCCCTCTCTCCAGGTCCTCATGGTGAGGCTGACAGTCACATCCCCCCACCCCCACCCGACAGAGCAGGCACATAACCCCACCAGCTAATCAAGTCACCCCTCCCCACTCACAGCCAATCATTCTTCTGTGGGGTTGCATGACGACCAGAGAGAGAAGTCCCCCTTCCACCAGGGCTGCACTGACAGAGCAGCCCATGGCCCACCAGTGTCCTCCCCACTCAGAATGGAGCCAGACAGAGACATTTGAGGACCAAGAGATAAAGCCAGATCGAGCACCTGGGGGGTCCCATTTGAAACCAAGAGCTGGCACTGCCTGAAGCGGGAGCCCCTGATGGACTTGGTGGCTCTGAGCCAGTGGGGACTTGTTTCCAGTTCCTTGTCTTTACTGACTGCAAGCGCCTAGGCCTTTGCTCTCCATAGCTGTCACTGTATTCCCCAGCCTCACCCTCCTCAGTCCTCCACACAGCACCTATGGCTCTGCAGCCCTGGGCCAACACCATGAGGACGTGGGTCTTGGACTGGCTGTTGGACAGCTCAGAGGCAGAGGCCCAGAATTGGCTGCTGGGGCACCTCCCATTCCCAGGAGAGTGGGTTGCCCTGGAGCAAGGCTGCCTGGCCTCCTCAGGGAGACCCCAGTCTCAGGAATGCAACTTTCTCTGAAGAGCCCACTCCATTGCACATACTCCAAGCCCTCGCTCCCTGCCCAGACGCTTCACTGGCTGAGATTGCCCACGCCCTGCTTTCTGCACACTGCACAGCGCTTCAGCTCCTTAGCTTGAAGGTTTGCAATATTTCTTGTTGGAATAAAATGCCAAACCAGAACTAACGGTGGGACAAAGTGAGCTGTTAGGAAATGCCTCTTTGAGCCACAGCACAAAAATTAGCACAGCATTTCCAACTTTCTTGTGAATTGAGGAAGCAGGTGCCTGGGAGGTCCCACGTGGGATGGGAGGGCCAGGGGTGGCTCTGAGCCATCATTGAGGGGAGCGACTCATTCAGTCACCAAGTGGGCCTGAGCACACGCATGGCTCATGTCCGCTCGGGTTGGGGAGACCAGAGCAGAGGGCGTCGCCGGTGGTTTGAAGCCCAGGAGCCAGAGGCTGGAGTATCCAGGACAGAGGCCCATGCCCCTTGCTCTCGGGGAAGATCTGCCCAGGAACAGGATGCCCAGAAGTGAGACTCTGAGTGCCCCTCCGGCCGCAGCCCCTCGGCATGCTGTGACAGGGAGGGGCAGAGGCTGGGGAAACCAGTCAGCCACTCTCTGTGAGTCAAGCCTTTGGCAGGCAGCCCCCAGCCCCAGGGCATCTCTGACTCAGCCTGCTGACTGACAGACAGGAGATCTATGGACAGGAGGCAGTGAAAGTGCCGGGAAAGGGTGGCACCGAGGGCAGAAAAGGCTCTCAGCTTCCCTAGAGAACTTGAATTGGGCTCCCTTCGAAGCCTAGCCCTGGGGCACCCTCCACTCCTCCCTCCTCCTCCTGGCACACCCCCTCTGTCTGAGAGCCTGAGCCTGTGAGTGCAGCCTGAGGGGCAGAGAAGCACACTTCTCAGTCTCTGGCAAGTGAGCAGCCCAGCGGCCCCCCTACTCCGGGGCAGACATCATCCTGCCCTCCAGAGGACCCGGCCCTCCAGTGAGGGTGGGGCTGATGCTGAAGGCTGAGGAAAGATCACGTCCTGGCCTTCAGCCCTTCCACACCCTGTCATGGGCCCCACCCCACTACAAGTTCTCTCCAAGCCCTACTCAACACAGGCTTGGGGCCAGCCCTGACCCCCAGGTCGTTTTCTTAAGCATGTGTGCCTCATGGCCTTCCCCCACCCTGTAGAGTGCTGCAGATTTGGCCCCTCAGGACACACATGCTCATTTCTCCAGTTTGAGCCCACACTTGCCCTGACTCTTCTCTATGTTCTCTCCCTCCTCCCAGCCTCCCAGGCACTGCCCCCAGCCTGCCACTGCCATGGAGCCCCCAGGAGCACCCTCAGCCCCAGGGCCACCTGCAGGCCAGAACAGGGGCTGCAGGAAGCTGCACTTCCTCTGGCTTTCTCAGGGCCCAAGGAGGGGCCTGCTCTGTCCCCTTGTTCAGCTCCTTCTCTGCCAGCCCTACAGGAAGGAAAGGAGGCCACGCCTCACAGCTTCCACGCCTCACAGCTTATGCCCCAATCTGGAGCTTCTGCACCCGTGCCCCAGGTCCATGGGACCCCACCCTTACCTGTCTTCACTCTGAGCCTGGAGAGGCCCAGGACTTCCAGAAAGCTGCAGACCAGGATCCTCAGCAGCTCCTCCCCATTCTGGGAGAAAGCCCCAAGACAGCCTCGGAGACGAGTCTGACTTTCTAGCTGTGGAACCTTGGGCAAGTCACTTAGCACTCAGAGCCTCAGTTTCCTCACATGCAAAAAGGGATAATCGAGCCTGGGATATAGTAGAATGATGTATCAAAATTCTCTCTTATTAGTTACTATTACTGACTGTTGGTCTGTTTTGACTCATACCTGTAATCCCAGCACTTTGGGAGGCTGAGGTAGGAGGATCACTTTGGGCCAGAAGTTTGAGACCAAACTGGGCAACATAGTGAGATCCCATCTCTAATGAAAATTTTAAAAATTAGCTGTGCATGTGGCACATGCCTGTGGTTCCAGCTACTCAGGGGGCTGAGACAGGAGGATCGCTTAAATCCAGGAGGTTGAGGCTGCAGTGAGCCATGATCATGCTACTGCACTTTAGTCTGAATGATAGAGTGAGACTCTGTCTCTTAAAGAAAAAAAAAAACAGAAAGAAAGAAAAAAAAGAGAAAGAAATACCTGAGGCTGGGTAATTTATAAGGAAAAGAGGTTTACTTGGCCCATGGTTTTGCAGGCTGTCCAGGAAGCATGGTGCCAGCATCTGCTCAGCTTCTGGGGAGGCTCCAAGGAGCTTTCACTCATGGCAGAAGGTGAAGTGGGAGCAGGTGTGTCACACGGTGAGGGAGGGAGCAAGAGGTGGGGCCGGCTCCTTTTTAAACAACTGGATCTTGCATGAACTCGGAGAGTGAGAACTCACTCATTGCTATGAGGAGGGCACCAAGCCATTCACGAGGGATCTGCCTCTGTGACCCCAACACCTCCCACCAGGCCCCACCTCCAACACTGGGGGTTACACTTCAACATGCCATTTGGAGGAGACACACATCTAAACCATACCTCTGACCTAAATATAGAGCACTGATCCTGAACCTTAACTGATGATAACATCTCTGGACCCCTTTTGAAAGTGATGGAAGCTATGAACTCTCACCTCCAAGAAGGCACAAAAACAAAACTCGTAAATACAATATGGGTGCAAAGGCCTCCAAGGGTGCAAAGGCCTCCTGAGGCCATCCAGGAATCCCAGGTTCATGGCCATCTGGGTCATTTCCACTTTGGGGCCCTTACGAGCACTCCCATACCTTCACACATGGGGAGGGGATGCAGGCTCATTTGAGGATGGAATAGCCAGGTCAGCTTGATGTGCTTCTGCCAAAGCATTTTCCAGAGCTGTTCACTGTTTTCCACACCCATCGAGTGTAAGGAGCACTTAGTGTGGCTGCACTTTTCACTTTTTGCCCCCTTGGTGCATTCCTGTGCTGTTCTCACAAGGGCCAGCATTGGACCCACACACCCCAACACTGTGCTGGGAGGAGGGGCAAGCCCTTTGCAGGCTCCTGGAGACTTTCATCAGGAGTTCGCCACTGTCCAGCAAGGGCCTGCTGGGCAGCAGACACTGCTTAATTACATTGTCTCATTTAATTGCGTCCAGTGTTCTTCAACACTGAAATGATTCTCCTGCCTGGTGATAAGAAAACTGAGGCGGATACACCAAGTTCTTTGCTTAATAGAGGGAACAGGCTTTAGGTCACACCAGACACAAGGAACATATGTACAGCCAGATAATTAGAGACCACCAGATGAGATGCCAGACCTTGGCAGGGAACTCAAAAGTGGCAAGAATTAGGGTGACTTGTGAAGAAGTGAGAGCTGGTGGTCTTTTAGACAGGCCACGTATATAGGACCATGTGAAAAAAAATGGAACATCTTCCTACAGGAAGCCATCCCTGATTTACTGTATCCCACATGAATAATTTCTCCGCTTTGCCTTCCTGGTTATGCACTCACTTTATGATGAAACTTTTTGGGTTGAGTTTTATAAATATCATTGATACCTGCAGCAGACACTTAAGGTATGATCCGTCTCTCTGGCCACCCCACCTCTCGGCTGCCGTATTTGTGCTGAATGATCCTGTCTCCTGGGACGGAGCTAACTAGCCTGGAGGAGAACACAGCTGGGCCAATCAGATGCCGTCTTCTGAGAAACCGAAATGGCAGACTGGGAGATCCACCGCCAACAAGCCACTGGAGCTGTCACGTTGATGAGAAGGCAACACCACAATCTCCCATTACTGGGGGTCCCCAGGGCAAACCCCTTTCTACGGCTTTGAGTTTGGGTCTTCCTTGGAGTCCATGAGACATCCAGAGTCCTCCCAATAAATTCCTTTTGGTGCTGAAACTACTGCTATTTAGTCTCCTTTACTTGCAATTGAAAGAAACGGAACTGATCTAACTTTGGAGCAGGAAGGAAGCTCACATCCACCTCCCCACTTTTCAGATGAGAGAACCGAGGCCCAGAGAAGAGAGTCATTGATCAAGCACCTCATAGGTAGAGGACGTCAGAGACTAGACTGGACCGCCATCCCCAGATGCCCTGTGCAATACCCACGGTGTCAACTCTGAGGATCACAACAGGGCTCCCCACACCTGCCTCCTCCAACAGCAGGAAGCTCTCAGACAGAGTTGGGTTAGGCAATGAAAGAGACGCAGTGGGAGGGAGGCCTGGGGAAGAGGCTTGGAATAGCTAAGTGTGGCGTCAAGTACACATTTGTACTTAGAAATTTGTAATGTTTTTATAACCAACCCATGCCCTAACTGGGGTTTCAAGTTATTCATGGGTTGTGGAACTCAATCAAGACTTGAAATATGAAATTAATAAAGAAGAGCCATCTGGCTGGTGACAGGCAAAGAAGTGTGGGTTTTGTCTTCAGTTGACACCACAAGTTCGGCATCTGTTGGTGTGAGCCACCCACCCTTGGGAGGTGTCACCAGGTGACAGCCCTCCAAGAAAGGGTTAACGCATCTTTTCCAGCCCCCTAGCAGGGTGTAAACAACAACAGGCAGGTCGGAACTTGAGGATAACTTTTCATTCTTGCTATCAGCCCCAAAGGATATCCCAATTTTTTGGATGAACTGAGATTTGGCCTGATGAACCTTTGCCTGGGATGAAGGTGCCTTTGGGTAGGACCTGGAAGTTTAGTTGGAAAGTGTGTGGTGATAGGATTGGGCTGGCCCATGCCGGTTCTCTTCATTCTCTTATCTCTTAATCCATTCAAAGGGATGAAAAACTGGAAAACTGGTTCTAAATCCTGGAATGGGGAGTAAATAAGGGAAAGAAGGGGATAAAGAGATGAGAAACTGTCTGTGGAGTTGACCTGTAAGGTAAACCTTCCCCATAGGAAGGGTTGACATTGCCTCTCTGAGAAGAGGCAGGAAGTCCCAGACACAATCCACACTCACCCGTTGGTCTTTTCTGTCACTAATAGAAATCACTGGGCCACATCCGACTTAATTTCACCCTTTTTCTCCACTCTCTCTTCAAACTCGTGGAGGACCTTGGGGAACTTTCCAATTCTGGTTTTTCTTAGAGCAGAAAGACAGCAAACCACACAGGTCAGCTGCAATCCTCTGTACATCTCGACACCTCTGTCTGCATTCAGGACCCCAGGTATGAAATTCAGCCCTGCTTTGATTTCTTGTAATTCAACAGATGGGCCTGGCATTGTGGCTTATGCCTGTAATCCCAGCACTTTGGGAGGCCAAGGAAGGAGGATGGGTCGAGCCCAGGAGTTTGAGACCAGCCTGGCCAACATGGTGAGACTCCATCTCTACAAAAATTGTAAAAATTAGCCAGGCATGGTGGCACACACCTATAGTCTCAGCTATTCAGGAGGCTGAGGAGGGAGGGTCTCTTGAGCCCAGGAATTCAAGGCAGCAGTGAGCTGTGACCGCACCACTGCACTCCACTCTGGATAACAAATTGAGATCCTGTCTCAAAACAAAACAAAACAAAACAAAACGGAAATGTGTATTTAGTGCAAGCCTATTGTGAGCAAGGCATCATGCAAAACACTCAGTAAATATTAACAAAGAAGGCAGGAGAGGTGTTTCCATTTCCAGTGTTACCTTATCTTTGAAATTCTAAGACTTAAAGTATTACCTATTCAAATCTTTTGCCTTTTTTTTTTTTTTTTTTTTACTATTAGATTTTTTCCTATGGGGTTGTTTGAGCTCCTTATATTTTCAGGTTATTCCCTTGTCAGATGGGCAGTTTGCAGATATTTTATCCTATTCTGTGGGCTGCCTCTTCACTTCGTTGATTGTTTCCTTTGCTATAGAAGCAGAAACTTTTTAACCCATTTATGCCTGGTGTTCTATTATTGGAACGCTAAGCTTGTGGGAGTTATTTATATCCTACTGCTCAAGGTCATCACCAAGATTTGATTTTTCACACACAAAAAATTTGCAACCTCTGGCATAAATGGGTTAACTTGATGTGATCCCATTTTTCCATGTTGGCTTTGGTTGTCTGTGCTTGTGGGGTATTACTCAATAAATCTTTGCCCATCCCATTAAGCCAAAGTCTTCACTTATTTTAACCTTCTCATATCCCAATAACATATTTTAATTCTGAATTCTCCCAATAACCAATATCTATGCATCAAAATCTGTAAGTTGAACTTTTTTTATATAACAGAATGATCAGGCTTGCACTGCCTCGCCTCTCTTACCTATCGCTAGGATATTCACAGTTCTATTTGCATATTTGTATTTTTTAAAGACTTTTTTCTTAGAGCAGCATTAGGTTCACAGCACAATTGAGAGGAAGGTACGGAGATTTATCATATACCCGCTGTCCTCACACACGCATAGCTTCTCCATTATCAACAGCCCCAGCAGAAGAGTATGTGCGTTACTGTTGGTGCACTTTGATTTTCTAAAATACATGCATACACATACACACAGTCAGACAAAGCCCTTGGGAGCATGGCTTTGTTTTGATGGAGAAGCAGTTGACATCATAATAATGCAAATAACTTCCCATGGAGCAGCAGTTGCTTTGACTTAGAGCCTCACCACGCTTAAAATGTCATTTACCACCTCCCATTCCCATCAGTCCACTCACTATCTTGCTAGCTCCTTCACTTTCCTCTAGAGTAACATTGGTCTGTATCTGTTCTCTCCCCCATCATCTGCCCGTCTCGACCTTGGACTGCAAAGTATCATTTATCCCCAAATTGATATACAGGTTTAACACAATTTCTGTCAAAATCCCAGCAAGGATTTTTGTATGTATAGACAAGGTTATGCTAAAATGTATATGAAAGGCAAAGGAACTAGAATAACTAAAACGACATTGAAAAAGAAGAAAATAACATGGAAGAAATAGTTCTACCCAACTTGATGACTTATTATATGGCTACCATAATCAAGACAGGTACCCAGCCTGGGAAGCTCCCTCGTCCTACTGGGCTGATACTCCTCTTCCCCACCCAGAGACACCAGGAATCCAGGTGGAACAACCAAGGTGATTACACCACAACAGATCCCCAGCCTTTGATCAAAGAAGGGCTATTCTGCCACAAGTGCCCAGCCTGGAAGAGCTCTTTATCCCTGCAGGCCAGAGACTCCCTCCTCCTACCCAGAAGCACCAGGCAGCTCAGCCTAGGGAGGCTCCTTCTGCCATTCTGCCAGAAGGGTTACTGGGAGCCTCAATGGCACTAGATAAACTAAGAAAACCAAAATAACATTGCAAGGACTCTGAAAATTAAATTTTCATTGGAACTACAGCTCATAAAAACAAGCCAAGTTCTTTGTGCTAAACCTAATCAGGGTGACTCACCACTGAAATGAGAAATTTATATAGGACCCAGAGTCTCCTAACATAATGGCCAAAATGTATAGTATGCAATAAAAATCACCCATCATACAAAGAATCAGGAAGATCGCAACTTGAATGAGAACAATCAATCACCTGATGCTAACAACAAGAATGAGAACAAACCTTGTAATTATTTGACATGAATTTTAAAGCATCCATCATAAAAATGCTTCAACAAACAATTACAAATTCTTCTGAAACAGGCCGGGCGCAGTGGCTCACGCTTGTAATCCCAGCACTTTGGGAGGCCGAGGGGGGCGGATCACGAGGTCAGGATATCGAGACACGGTGAAACCCTGTCTCTACTAAAAATACAAAAAATTAGCCGGGCGTGGTGGCGGGCGCCTGTAGTCCCAGCTACTCGGAGAGGCTGAGGCAGGAGAATGGCGTGAACCCGGGAGGCGGAGCTTGCAGTGAGCCGAGATTGCGCCACTGCACTCCAGCCTGGGCGACAGAGAGAGACTCCATCTCAAAAAAAAAAAAAAAAAAAATTCTCCTGAAACAAAGGAAAAATAGCAAATCTCAACAAAGAAATATACACTATAAAAAAGAAAGTTATAAAACTGAAAAATACAATAAGCAAAAATAAAAAAGACTCATTATATGGGCTCAATAGTAGAATGGAGGTGACACAGGAAAAAAAATCAGTAAATTTGAGGACAGAATAATGGAATTTACCGCATCTGAACAGAGAGAAAACAGACTAAAAGAAGTAAACAGTTTCAAGGATCTATATAAAAATGGCAAAGACCCAACATTCGTATAGTGGTATCCCAAAAGAAAGACGGGGGAAGACTAAAAAGTACTCAAAGAAATAATGGCTGAAATCCCAGCTTTGGCAAAAGACATAAGCCCCAGACACAAGAAACTGAGTGAAGTCCAATAGGATAAACCGGAAGAAATTCATGCCAAGACACAGTAAAAACTAAAGATGAAAGGAAAATCTTGAAAGCTGCCAGAGAGAAATGACACATTAATTCTAGGGGCACACCAATTTAAATGAAAATTTCTCATCTGAAACTATTCAGAGCATAAGGAAGTGGCACAATCTTTTACAAATGCTGAAATAAAAGAACTGTCAACTGTGAATTCTACATTAGGTGAACGAAGGTGTTTTGCAGAAATGAAGGGGAAATAAACGTTCTCAGATGAAGAAAAAAAGAATTTATGGCTAGTGACCTACCTTTAAAGAATGTCGAAAGGAAGCTCTTTAAATAGGAAATGATACAAGGAGTTGTCTTGGGGCATCCAGAGGAAAATAAAACAGAAAGAAAAGAAACACGGGTACCTACAATAAACTAAACTACTCCTTATCTCGTAAATCACAATTGATGAAAAAGTAAACCTAAAACCGCTCTGAAAAATTAAGTCTATTACTCATTTAAAAAAAAAAAAGCACATGCATGATATTTACAATCACTCAAAAGAAAATGAAATTCGTAGATACACACTTACATAGCATATACAAGATGTGTATGTTGAAAATTGTGAAATGCTGATGAAAGAAATCAGTGAAGAACTAAATAAATGGAGAGACATATGTCCATGGATTGAAAGACTCAACATAATGAAGATGTCATTTCCCCAAAAATTGATTTAAAAGTTAAATGCAATTTCTATAGAAATCCTAGCAAAGTTTTTGCCAACATATACAAGCTTTTTCTAAAATTTATATGGAAAGGCACAGGTCTTAGAATAGGTAGAATACTCTTCAGAAAGACGAATGAAGCCAGGAATGATAGGGCATACCTATAGTCCCAGCTACTCAGGAAACTGAAGATTGCTTGAGCCCGGGGGCTGGAGTCTTGCAACATAGCAAGAACTCATATCTAAAAAAATTAAAAATTAAAAAAAGAAGAATAGAGTAGAAGAAATCCCCTTACCTGATATTAAGGCTTACTACATAGAAAAAATAATCAAGACAGTGTGGTTTTAGCAGATGGACTGACACACTGATCAATAGAAAAGAAGAGATACCAGAAATAAACCCAAGCGAATATGCCCAGCCAACTTTAGACAAAGGTGCAAAAGCAATTTAGTGATGACAGATACCCTTGTCAACAAACGGTACTGGAGCGACTGGAAATCTATAGGCAAAAACAAAAACAGTAACAAAAAACAAAAATCCCGCCCACAATAACCTTAGACTTAAATTTCACATCTTATTTGGAAATTATAGACTTCATTAGAAAAAATGAAACTATAAAACTTGTAGAAAAATAGAAAAAATCTCCAGGATCTAGAGCTAGGCAGAATTCTTAGGCTTGACATGAAAAGCACAATCAATGGGGCCCAGCGTGGTGGCTCATGCCTAGTAATCCCAGCACTTTGGGAGGCCGGAGCGGGCAGATCACCTGAGCTCAGGAGTTCAAGACCAGCCTGGGCAACATGGAGAAACCCTGGCTCTAAATAAATAAATAAAAGGAAAGCGAAGCACAACAAGTAAAAGAAAAATTAATAACAAGGACCTCATGAAAATTAAAAAGTGTTGCTTTGTGAAAGTCTCCGTTAAGAGGATGAGAAGTCAAGCTACAGAATGGGAGGAAATATTTGCATGCCACATCTAACAAAGGACTGGTTACTAGAATATGCGGAATATGCAAAGAACTCTCAAAGTTCAGCAGTAAAAAACAAACAAGTCAATTAGAAAATGAGCAAAAGACCTGAACACCCTTATTACCCTACAGCATTTACAGATAGCACATAAACACATAAAAGGATGTTTCCCTCGCCATTGGGGAAAGGCAAATTAAAACCATGAAGAGATACCACTATGAACCTATGAGAATAGCTATCATTAAAAATAATGATGATACCAAGTGCTGGTGAGGGTATGGGAAACTGGATCTCTCATACATTGCTGGTGGAGATGGAAAAGGGCACAGCCACTCTGGAAAATGGTTTGGCAGTTTCTTATAAAACTAAGCATTCAACTACCATATGACCCAGTAATCGCATTCGTAGATGTTTATCCCAAAGAAATAAAAACGTGTGTCCACACAAAAAAGCATACACAAATGTCCATAGCAGCTTTCTGTGTAAAAGCCAAAGCTGGAAATAATCCAGATGTTCTTTGATGGGTAAATGGTTAAACAAACTGGCACATCTGTACCATGGAACACTACTCAGCAGCAAAAAGGAACAGACTATTGATATGTGGAACGACTTGGATGGCTTTTTTTTTTCTTTTTTTGAGATGGAGTTTCGCTCTTGTCACCCAGCCTGGCGTGCAATGGTGCGATCTCGGCTCACTACAACCTCTGCCTCCCGGGTTCAAGTGATTCCCTGCCTCAGCCTCCCAAGTGGCTGAGATTACAGGTGCCCACCACCACGCCGGCTAATTTTTTGTATTTTTAGTAGAAACAAGATTTCACCATGTTGGCCAGGCTGGTCCTGATGTTATATGGAAAAAGCCAGTTCCAAAACATTACATCCTGTATGATTCCATTTATATAGCCTTCCTGAAATGACAAAATTCTAGATATGGAGAACAGATTAGTGGTGTCCAGGAGCTGAGGAGAGTGGAGGGGTGGGGGCAGGGGTAGCAGGAGGAAGGGAGATCTTTGTGGTGATGGAACAGTCCTGTACCCGCATTGCCGTGGTGGGTCCACACATCTACAGGTGTGATAAAAAGACAACAAACTGTACCCATCCAGTCACATGTCACTTAAAAACAGGGATACGTTCTGAGAAGTGCCTCATTAGGCAATTTTGTCACGAAACCATCATAGAATGTATTACACAAACGTCGATGGTAGAGCCTGGCACACACCTGGGCTGTACGGTACGGCCTATTGCTCCTAGGCTAGAAGCCTGTGCAGCATGTTACTGTACTGAATAGTGTGGACAATCCTGTGTGCTCTCGGTCACCCTGTCCAGCCCTGCACACAGTGGCATTTGTGTATCTAAACATAGAAAAGGTAGTGCGTTATGCTATGATGTCACTAGGTGATAGGAATATTTTAGCTCCATTATAATCACATGGGACCACCATCGATTGTGAGGTTCATCGTTGACTGAAACGACATTGTCGTGTGGTGCGTTACTATCCGTTGTACCAATGTCCATTTCCTGTTTTGAGATTCCACTACAATCACAACGAGGTGAAGAGTACACAGTACCTCTCTTGTACTATCTTTGCAACCTCCTGTTAATCTATAATTACTTCAAACTAAACAGTACACACACGCACACACACACAGTCACACAAAGCCCTTGGGAGCATGGCAAGAGAAGGAATTGATACCATCAGAGTGCAAACAACCTCACGGGAAGCAGTGAGGGCTTCCACTTACAGTGTCTCCACTCTTAAAATGTCACTCATTGCCCACCCTCCTTCCGGCACCCCTGGCACAATCCAGCAGCTCTGGTCTTCCCCTGCTTGATAGTTCCTTCCCCTCCCACCTCAGCTGTGCTCTGAAGTAACATTCACGTCCACCTGTCCCTTCCTACACTTCCTTCCCCTCTCTACCTTGGGTTGCCAAACCTACACCACCCCTCTGACCCCACTCCAAGGCAACCAATCAGAGAAAGCCATCCTCTTGGCCAGAATGGGCATGTGACCCAAATTAGGCCAAGCAGAGTCCTTGTAGGGGGCTGCCATTTGACCCCTGCAGCTCCGGGCTCAGAGCAAGGCCTTCCATGCGCATCTCCAGGGCCACCACTCCAGGGGAGCCACTCACAGCGTGTTCTACATAACATTTGGCTTAGAGGGAATCTAAGCCCGAGTCCCAGAAGAGGAAACTTCAGGAAGGAAGGCATGCCAAAGCCAGGACTTCTGTGGGTGCAGACCAGCCAGGAAGGAGGGGGCCAGAGCCACGCAGATGGATACTACCCAGGCTCACCTGCCTCCCAGGGAGCCTGGTACCCTCAGCTGGGCCAGCTCCCAGCCCCATGGCTACTGGTAGCCAAGGAGCCCTCGCTGTGCTTCAAACAGCCTGGGGGTGTTACAGCACCCCACTCACATGGAAACCTTTCTGGGGTCCCCTGTCCCTCGCCTGCTGTGCAGGATTGAGGAGCCACTGGAGGAGGCCAGAGTCTCAGAGCACCAGGGCTGAGCGGGCACAGGGGATTCTTTTCACAGGGAAGAGGCCAAAGCTGAAGGGCCTGGAATAAGAATCTCCTGGGAGGCCAGGCATGGGCATTCTCTCTTTCCTCCTCCTCCCGGTCTCCTCACTTTTGTACCTCCTTTCCCTCTCTCTCCTCCATCTCTCTTCATCTGCCCCTCTCTCCCTCTTCCCCTCTTGCCTGCTTCTCCGTCTCCCCCTCCAAGGCATGTCAGAACTAAGCAGAGCCAGCAAAGCGGTGTCTCTGTCCTCATCTGGTTACCCCCCACGCTGGCCCCCTAGCCCTGCTTTCCCCAGCTCTGTTCCTGGCTCCCAGCCCTGGCCACCCTGGGCAACCCGGTCCAGCCAAGACCAGGCTGTTTTGGAAAAGCGCAGGGAGGTGGCAGAATGTGCGGTCTGTGAGTGCCCTCCAAACTGGCGCCCCAGTCCCTGGACAAACAGAGTCCATGTTTGCCTGTCCACAGTGGTCTGTGTTCTCCTTCCAGGCTGGGAGATCCCGCGGGTAGGCGACCGTGTCGGGGACGTCATTGACCCACTGGGCCCATGGGGGAGAGGCAGGGACCCTGGGTGATGACAGGGCCAGCAGCCTGCCCAGCTGGGCCCGCCTACCCTGAGCAGGGTGGTCAGGCTGAGGGCAGCCCAGGGACCATGCTTTCATTGCCTCTGCTGCCACACGGGACATTCCACCAGGAGGGATGGAATTTACTCTCTGGAAAACAACCGCCTTTCTTGGCACGACTCCCTGCGGAAGCTGGGGCTTTTCACTGCTTCTCAGGAGACTGGGGGCCTCTGTCCGAGGGAGCCCCTTGGAGTGGGCATGTGCGGGTGGGGCAGGCCACCAGTACTACCTTCTGCTTTTTGTGGCTTTAGGAAAGTCCCCCTGCCCCTTTCCCCACCCTGGGGAGAGTGGAGGATTGGGGCAGCGTCACAGTGCGGAGGAGAAGTGAGGCAGAACGGACGCCAGAGCAGGTGAGCTGGGGTTAGGGTTGCTGAGCATTCTGCTCTGGTGACATTGCTCCGATGCTGGGTACTTCTCTTCTGGGTGGCCAGGCTCCGAGACCTAGGCAGAGCAAGGCCCTACACCCCAGGGTGTGCCTGGGCCAGGGTGCTCTGAGCTGAGGTTGGGTCTGACTGACTGTATGGAAAAGAAACACTGCAGCCGCAAAAAGGCTCTTCTCAGGTCAGCTCAGGGGTGGGCCTTCCCCCTCAGGCTGTGGGGATGGGACAGGGCAGGGCAGAGGCTGGGGCCAACCTGGCCACGCTGCAGCCTTTCCTGGTTCCCAGTGTGCAGCTCCAGGGGCCGAGGCTCTGTCTCTCGTTGCCCTCCCTCCCCACCCACAGCCCCTCAATCCCGGGAACCACCTGGGGTTTTCTCAGCACTGAAAGTCGTGCCCGTCACGGGTCCTCACCTCAGGCCTCTGTGACAGTCAGGCTGTGGATCTTTCCATGAAATGTGATCATCGGCGAAAGAGGACAGGGTTTCAATCCTCAAATAGGCCTGGAGAATGCTGCAGCCTGTGTTCACCCCACACTCTACTGCCCTTGAGGCTACACATCCTGGGGCTCAAGGTTCTGACAAGGCCTGCAGAAGGGGAACCAGGATGACTGTGTTTAACGCATTTCCCAAACTCATTTGATCATGGAATCTATGTGATCCCACAACACCCATGAAACAGGCTTTGAGAAGTGCTGGCATGGGACGCGAGCCCAGACGTCAGAAGAACTGAATTCTGCTCCCTAATTTGCCACGTGACTATGAGTGTCCTCGCTCAAGTTAACAAGACAGGCTCAGAGCTCTCGGTCCCCCTGTCCAGCCTCGAAACACCTGGCACAGCCAGCCACGGCCACACTCGGAGCATCCTCCCAGCTGCCCCTCCCCCAATAGGCTGACCGGTTCTCTCTCTCCCTCCCCAGGGAACCTCCTCCTCCCAGGACTCTGTCACAGACCTCTGTGCCTGCATGCAAGGAATGGCAAACTGGCCTCACGGGACAGTTTTAGGGAAGAACTTCCTAACTGACAAGGTGGATGGGGTGTTGCTGATGTGAACACAGGTGGCCGGGGAGGACTC
Organism: Nomascus leucogenys; assembly: GCF_006542625.1. Classification (NCBI taxonomy): domain Eukaryota; kingdom Metazoa; phylum Chordata; class Mammalia; order Primates; family Hylobatidae; genus Nomascus; species Nomascus leucogenys. The sequence goes on from NC_044394.1 coordinate 36,845,488, forward strand.
TTTCAGTAAGGCTGACAAGGCAGAGAGCAGAGAGGCAACGGAGACGAGGGTGAGTCCCCACGGTTTATTATAGAAGCCTATAAAAGAGCCACATTGAGTATTTCCAAAATCACAAAATGCACGACATTCATTTTTTTAATATGCAACATGGAATATTATATACAGATTAAAACCACGACAGCAAAAACACTCACACGGTACCAGTTTCATATCAAAACAAAACACACAAGTGCTTTTTCAATATTAAAATGACTGTGATAAAAACATATTAATATTTTGAACCATGTTTACAATAGAGCAAAATTCATATTTTACTAAATAACAAATATTTAACAGCAAAAACTTTATACTAAATATCTATTTTGAATTATAACAAAAATAGTACTTATAATAGTTTATAAAGACAGACACAAAATTATAACATTTATGAAAAAAAAAGTTTGTGTATAAAATAATATTATAGCCATCTGGGCAGGGTCACGGTGGTGCCCAGAACACAAACGCCAGCGCCCAACATCGAAAGTGCTTCAATCTGCAAGCCCGTGGCAGGAAGAGTTTTGTGGGGTTTTGTCTTTTTAAGGTCAAGTTACAATAGTTAGGGATGATAAGTAAGAAATGTCACCCACCTAACGCTAGCTGTATGAAACACACACGCACACGCACAGACACGGGCATCTCGTTAGAGAGCTGAAAGGAGGGACCAATTACAACACAGGGATCCTGTCAGCCAGCCAGAGCTTTCTTCAGCTCTCTTCTCATTGCCTTTGAGACCCAGCAGGGCAAATGATCCTTCTTTCCTTCCTCACAGGGACCCCCCTCAGCTTTTCCTTCTCTGCCCCCTACCAGGCTGGCCACCCCCAGGGAAGGCCCCTGAGACCTCCCAGCCCATGCCCCCTGCCCCTCACCTGGACCAGACCCAGTGGGCTTGTCTGAAGTTCCACTTACTGCTCTCCTAGATACTCAGTCAAAAACAATTGGTTCAGGGCCAGCTGGATCAGTTTAAAGGCAAATGAACCTTCCGGATACTGGTTTTGTGTTGCGGGGAGGGGGTACCGGTTCGGGTGCACCATGTAGCTATGTTGCAAGCTTTGACAAGTCTTTACCCATTCTGGCCTGTTTTTCAGGATTGAGGATGACCAATTTTGCCAATAATGTCTGTTCCACACTGTTTTTTAGTAGTGGAAAAGTAGGAAATAAATGAAACATCTGAGACTCAGGGATTGGAGAGCAGTCTGTGTGGTATGGGCCCGTTCCTATAGTCTATCGTCAGGGTGGCTGTGAGTGGGGTCAGGGTCGGTCTGTGGGGCTGCCTACGGGATCTGGTCGGAGGGAGCCGCTGAGGTGCTCACAGCAGCGATAGGGGACTGGCATGTCCTTCATTCTTCTGTGTTTTCAATTTTCTTGTAAAGGGGATTCATTGCTTTTACAACATCAAAAACCAATAGAGAAACACAGAAAGCAAGGAAAAATCTGAAAACAGACACAATTGCTTAGAGACTCACCAAAGGCCCCGAAACCTTCCCCAGGAGGCATCCCAAATTGCCAACACTCAAAACGCCAGTGGCAGGAGCTACTCCTCTTTCACCCAGTCATCCCGACTGGCCAGTTTTCAACCCAATCCCCCTGACAAACCGCACGTAGCCGCCTCTTCAGCTCTAGCTGCGGCAGCCTTCCCGCAGCTGTCCGGAGACCACACAGGGCCCTGGAGTCAGCTCCCAGGCAGAACTGCCGCTGCGCTCACCTCCCACGCTTTCGCCTCTTCCCCACCCCTGAGCTGGGCTAAGCAGACAGTGGCATAGAGGTGGAAGGGACTTCAAGGACACCTTTTTCAGGGCGGAGGGCAAAGGGGGAGAGTTAAGGAAGGGAAGACGGAGGCCCTGGCTCCCCGTCAGAAGAACCCGTATCCTTCCCCATACTCACGCCTGGAGTCAGGGGCACTGGGGTGAACAGTGGCCAAGCAGGAAATTGTGGCCGCCTCCAAATCTACCTGATCAGGGTTTTTGACAGGAGAGGGAGGAGGCAATGGGCCACATTCCACCTCCACCAGGGACAAGGCAGAGGCACTGGACTTCAGTCTAGGAGTGAGGCTCCGAGATTAAACCCAAATAATGCCTGGAGCCGGGGAAGGCTTTCAACCCTAGGCCCGGGGGCTGGGTTTGACCAGAGACCCCTTCCTCTTCACTCACAGAAGTCTCGCCAGGACAGCTGGAACACAGGCTAGGGCGTGAAGGGGAGGAAATGTTCACTCCAGACCCCAGCATCCCCAAGATTCTCTAACACTGAATAAATATGGGGGCGGGTAGCACGTGAGCCGCGGGCCTCAGGCCCCTGTGTGTAACAGGGCCTGGTTCAGCAGGAGATGGGAAGGTGGGGGTGTCAGTGCACCTGCCCAGGGCCACCAGGGAGGATGCTGGGGAGACAGGGCCTGGGGCTCCTTTGCCCCAAGGTCAGAGGACAGAACAAGTAGCAGCAATAGGTAATTTCAAATGTCCAAACCAGTGAGGGAGGGTGGGAACGGGGGCACAGGAAAGGGCAATCTCCAGGTTGGAGGCAGGCCCCGCCCCGCCAAGGTTGACTCCTGTTCTGCTACCCAGGATGCTGTTCCTGGGCAGACGCAGTGGGGGCGCAGGAGGAGGAGACGCTGAAGAGTGCGCCAAAGGGGGCACCGCTCTTCCCCTCCCCCAGCCCCAGCTAAAAGGGTCCGAAAGGAACGGAGGGAAGGGAGCAGTTCAGAACATCACAAAAAACACTGTAGCACGCGCTGACACCTAACACCGTCATGGGCATGCAGAGCCCCCGCCACGCCCTGCCCAGGGGCTGAGCTGGTGGGAAATGGGGAGTGGCTGGAGGGAAGCTGGAGCCAGAAGGGGAGCCCCGCCCTAGGAATGGGGCCCACTGGCTTTGGGTAGGGTTTGCCAGGGATGGGGAGCAAGGGAGGGCAAGTATGGGGGCTACTCGCCCTGCCCGTTCCGGCCCCCTCCCCCACACAGGTTTCTACCTCCCACCCCCGCCACCCGGCTGCCTGGGCTGGGCTGAGGCGGGTGGGCCTTGGGTTAGACTGTGGCGCTCAGCATGGCCTCCGTCTCCGGCAGGATCTTGTTCTGGTTGGAGTCCAGGCCAAAGAACTTGACGCTGAGGCCGTCCACGGGGTGCAGGACGGGGACCAAGGTGATGCGGGGGAAGGTCCGCGTGGCCAGCTCAAAGCGGCTGGTGCTGGCCAGCTCCACCGCCAGCACCTTCAGGAACAGCTTGGCCAGGTGCTTGCCCAGGCAGGTCCGGACACCGCCGCCGAACGGGAGGTAATGGAAGCGGCCGTCCTTGTCTTCGCTCCGCGCCTGGCTGAAGCGATCGGGGTCGAACACATTCACGTCTTTGAACACGGGCGCTGTGTCGTGGGTGTCCCGGATGCTATACATGACACTCCAGCCTTTAGGGATCTGGAAACCCTGGAGCAAGATGGGGGCCGAGGAGCGGGTGGTGAGAGCCGGAGGAGTCCACGGAGGGCCCAGGACTGCCCCCTCCCGGCTCCACCCCAGATGTTCAAGACCCGCCCCTTCCTAGAGACACCCCACTGTGGTCCCCAAGGCCTGGCAAGCCTGCCCCACTCAGCATGTTAGTCCAAGCCCTTATTTGTAGATGTGCACGTGACTTCACATATGACACCCAACTTGGCTTCATCTGATGCATTTGGGGCGCACTTCTCCCATCAGACTGAAAGCTCCCAGAAAGCAAGCACTCTTTCCCCATCAGGCCTGAAGTCCCTGAAATGGAGACTGGTCCCCCGCCTTGCCCCTATCCCAGTGCCCCCGCTCCCCCATCACCCCCGGCGCCACAGGCCCAGCCTCACATCGAGCTCGAAGGTCTGCAGCACAGTGCGGTAGCCGCCGGAAATGGGCGTGAACAGGCGCATGACCTCCTTGATGACACAGTCCAGGTAGCGCAGCCCACTGAGCGTGTCCAGGCGCAGTGTGCCCTCGCAGGGGCAGCCGCCGCTGTGCAGGATGCCATGAGCCCGCAGCTCATCCCGCAGCTTCTCCAGTACGGTGGGGTGCTTCAGCAGCTGCATGATGAGCGAGGTGCTGGCGCTGGCCGTGGTGGCATAAGCCGCAAAGATCAGCTCCAGGGTCCCATCCTGCAGGGCACAGAGGAGAGGCGTTGTTGGAGGTGTGGGTTCGGCCAGGCAGGGGCCACCCCATTCAGCCAGTGCCCCATGTGCCCAGGTCATCTGTGCTGGGCCCTGCCTGGTTCCTGCAGTGAATTCTGCTTCCTCTGAGCTTCATGTTGCCCGGGCATTAGTGTCACGATGGACACGGGGGTCACAGCCAGTCCCTGGCTGGGCAGAAGACACAACTGCTGTGACCAAGGGCAGAAGCACTGGCTTAGAGTCCCTTGGAGTGGAGCCACTTCTCACTCACTGCTGGGTTCCTGGGCCAGCCCCACAGGCCTGATATGCAGTGGGCTCACAGGAGAAAAAGAACAAATCCTAAGAAGCCAGGCCCTGCGCAGCAGGTGTGCATGTGTATGTGTCGGGGATGTGAGTCTAAACCCGGGCCTTCCCACTCCCAGTGCCAGCCCCTTCCTCCATCGCAGGAGGAGGGCATTCAGTGGGTGATCAGGGAAGCCAATGGGGTCTGGGAGGGAGCCTGGGGCCACTCCCCTGGAGACCTGGGATGAGGCTGAGGGGAGGTGACCTCCAGGGGACCTAAAGACCCCGCCAGGGCTTTCTGGGGAGCAGGACACCAGCGCCATGGGTTCCCCATAGAAAGGCCCCAGCAGGCTATCTCATAGCACACCCTGCATTTTACAAATGTGGACTCTGGGCCCAGAGAGGGCAATGAAGGGACCTGGGTCCATTACTGGCCATGGCAACATCCATAAATCACAAAGCTTCTTGTAGTGGAAAAGCCACTCCAGCTCTTCCTAGCTTCCCAGGAAAGAAGTTGGAGCTAGAATATGGGGAGGCAAAGATAGTGGGCAGGGGAGGCTGCAGTGAGTGTCCATGGGCACCCAGCAGTGGAGCAGGCCTGCAGAGCCCAGGTGGGGATGGGCGAGTGAGCCCTCCTCAGGTGAAACATCCACCTAAAGCAGGGCAAGCAGGTCCTGTGTGGAGCACAGCTGGGATCCCCAGGGGCCCAGGGGGCGAGGGGGAGGGTGGGAGGGCATGCAAATTGCCAGCAACTTGAAAAGGCTGGGGGTGGGGGAGGATACCTCACATCCAAATCTCCCCTGCTCTTCCCCAAGGGCTGAGGCTGGTGACAAGCAAGTGGTTTCCCCTTGTCGACCTGCATTTTCCTAGATGGCCTCCCAGGGATATTGGGACTAGGAAATGAACTGAGATCATTCCCAGGCCTGAGCTCCCTGCAGGCCATGGGGAGAGAAGGGAGGGCGCCCCACAGCATCCTGCACAGCAGGGGTGGGGACACAGTTTCCAGTTTCAAGGTCTCCAGCCACTGCTCAGAAAGTATGTGTGGGGCCAGACTACAGGGAAAGCTCGGAATGGAGCCTGGGTGCTGGTGCTGCCAGCGAGGGGCACACGCCCACCCCACCTTCAGCTCCTGCATGGTCATCTCCTTCCCATGCTCCTTGCTGCTCTCAATGAGGAGGTCCAGGGCGTCCGAGTAGTCCTTGCCCTGTGTGCACTGCAGCTTCTCCCGGATGGCCTTCTCCAGCCCCTTCTGCAGGATCTGCCGAGCCTGAATGCCCTGCAGAGGGGAGGGCTGTCACTCATATGGAAGGGCAGGCTCCCATCTGAACCTCGGGACCAGCAGGGACGACTCCAGCCTCCTAACCCCACGCTGACACCTCTCCCCTTTGTCCATGTGCTGTGTGCCTAGGTGCCCATCTCAGGGGTCAGGTCAGCCACCCACCCCCAGAGAGGGGGCTCATGGATGCTCCTGCTCCTCTCCTCCCAGGCCGTGGGTGCTCACCCGCCGGTAGCCACTGAAGGGCAGGTCGACAGGCAGGGAGAAGACATTCTCCACAAACTGCTGGTAGACCTCAAAGAGGTGCCCAAGGTCCTCCTCAGGGATGCTGAAGCCCAGCAGCACCCGGATGGCCATGCGGAAGGTCAGCTTCTGTGCCTCCTGGTACACGTTGATGGCCTCGGGGTGGCTGCTCCAGGCGCGCAGTGTGTCCTGGATCACCAGCTGGATCTTGGGCAGGTAACTCTCCAGGGCTTCATGGCTGAAGATCTTGGAGAAGACCTGGAAGGCAGAGAGGCAAGTGGGTGAGCTGATTGGCACAGCCCACCCCTGGCCAGCCCCTCACTCTGCCTGAACAATGAATGTGACTGGAGAGAACTTCAGCTTCCACACAATAGCAAAGACTTGAGAGCTGGGCAGGCCAGCTGCCAGCAAGTCTTTGGGGGATGTGGCTTGTGAGGGGCACAAGTGGGGGCTGAGCGGGGCCAGAGCAGGGAGGCTGCCCTTACATTGCAGAAGCCCATTTCGGAATCCCGGGACACAGAATGGAAGTGCCCGGGAGAAGTGGAGCACAGTCGTCGGACTGTACAGGGAAGTAGGGGAAGGCCATCAAGGGAAAGCTACTCCATGGGGGACAGCAAGAAAGGCTGAGACTAGACCTGAAGTAGGACTTCCTGGGAACCAAAATTGTCATTACTTGCTGGAAAACACCTACTGGGTGCAGATTCTAATAAGTTTATTAACAGCTGTGCCATGAAAAGGTCTTCAGTGTGGCCAGGTCCAAAAGCAGGGGGAGATGGGGGCAATGGCTTTCCACCCCCAAAGATCATAAAGACAAACAGAAGCCCTGTGACTTCCCTGCATCTTCCAGGGCCATTGTAAGCAGCCAGTGAGTCCTGTTTCCACCTCCTTGTCTTCCGTCCTCCCAGCTGGCTGCACAGCCCCCTTTGCCACCCTCCTCACTCAGGACTCCCCCGCACAGGTTTTCATGTGTGGAGGAGAGGGGAGCACGTTAGTTTATTTACCAAAAGCCTGTGGGTCTCGCTCATAAGCAGCAACCTCCATCCCACCAGAGTTCAGATGAGAAGGGGGAGCACCCCTGCCACCAGCACCAAGCAAAGGCTGGGAGGGGAGGGACAGTGCAGAAGAGGGAGCCATCCCACCCCATGCAAACCACACACACGCGCCGCCCTCCCCTACTGCCCCCCCAAACACAACCACCGCACAAACTGTAAATGTGAGAATTTCCCCTGCAGTCAGCTCGGGGAGGAAAGGTAACATTTTCCTGGCCTGGGCCCTGCATGGCTAATGGGAGGGCTGGTTTGCAGAAATAACAGTGCTGGCCCTTCAGTGGCCCAGCCAGGCGTTCACAATAGCACTTTCATTCCGAAATTCCCAGTGGAGGGAAGGAGGGAGGGCAGGAGGCCGGCGAGGGGCAGAGAGGCCTGCACTGTTTGGGGCCGCTCCTGCTACAAAGGGACAGCTGAGAGGTAGAAGGACGATAGGAGGTCGCCTGGGTCAGCCCAAGCCCAGATGGGTCATTCACACCTTGCCCAGTTTTGGGGGTCTGAGAGAATTTCCAGGGGACTCTAACTGCTGCCTCCCCTCAGAGAGTGATGGATAAAGGCAATGCTTGTTTGCTTCAACCCCCAACCCTCATGTCCTTAGGATTCCAGGTTCAGCCCTTGGGCAAATGAAGGGTCTTGGGGGAATGAGAAGGGGCACTTCTAGAGACCAGCACTGACCAATGAAGGGCCCCTTACAGACAGCAGAGAGCCACGGGGTGGGCAGAAAGCAGCGCACAGGAGGGAAAAGTGCATCAGGAATCAAGACAGGGGCAGGAAAATCACTCTGCGGCTACCAGTCCTCCATGGTGGGACAGGGAGGCCAGAGGTGGGACAGGGAGGGCCAGAAAGGTCATACCTGGCCCAGAAACAGCCAGCCCAGGACGGACTAGGGGTTCTGTCACGGAGAGTGCAGGGTAGGGGCTGGCCAGGGCCCCCAGCACGTGGCAGACCTCCTCCTCCTGCCTCTCACCAGGTGCCCTGGAGGCCATGCCCACCAGGCCCAGCCAAAGTCGAAGCCGGTGGGCTCTATGATGCAGTGGGGTGACGGGAAAGGGGCTGAGTTGTAACTGTGTATCATCCAGCAACTTACAGTGTGATCATGGCCAAGTGGCTATCCGCTCCCCCAAGCCTCAGTTTCCTCATCTGTAAAACAGTGAGGTGGAACCAGGTGGCCTCCCTTCAATCCACTGAGCACCTAAACACCAGCACCCACCTGCCCCTAAGCAGATGCTATCCCTTCAAAGCTGCCCAGAACTTGGCAATGCTGGAATCCCCTGGGGAGTGCCTTCCAGCCCCCACTCACACACCCCACGTGGGCTATAGTGGCCCAGGAGGGGCCATCCCAGGGTTTCAAAAGGGGGAGCAGGCAGGGCCCCCACCTCACCCACAGACAAGCCCTGCCCTGCCCTGCCCCGTGGGTTCCGTTTCCTGCGCCCTCTAGCGATGGCTGGTTGAACTGCTCCTTCTCAGGCCTTGGGGGCCCTAGAGGGCAGGCAGGGACAGTCTAGGAAGGGCCCTTACAGACAGCAGAGAGAAGGGCCCCGGGAGACCTGGGACTGAGAGAAGGACTCCAAGGGCAGGGGTCAGGACCTGACCCCTGGGGGGAAGGGGCCCATGGGCAAGGCCAGGAGCTAGAATGAGCCGGAAAAGCCACTGCCACCCTGCACCTGCAGGCCCCTGGGGCTGGGGCTTCTAAAAGGAAAGTGAAGGCAGGAGCAGGACACTGTCTTGGCCGGCGTCTGACTTGCTGAGTGACAGCCAGCAGGCCGCTGCCCCCCCTGGAGCTGTTTCCCTGCTGGGTTCATGAGAGGCCCGACTGGCCGTTCTGAGGGCCCTTCTGCCAGGCTGTCCATGACGCTCCTCAGAGCCCACCGTGAGGTGGAGAAACTGCCCAAATGAGAAGGCCAGCAAAGGTGGGTGGAAGGCACACTAGCCCCAAGGGGCTGGGCTCAGAGGTCACCAAGTCCATGCCCCTGGCTCTTGCCCAGCTGCTCCACAGGCATAGGGGCCTCCCAGGCCCTGGGAAGCCTCCAGAGCCTCATGCCTGGGTCTGTGCCCGGGGGTAACAATGCAGGCACTTCCCAAAGCCGGGGCAGCTCTGAAACAACCACCCACCACAAAGGACGGGCGGAGGCGGAGGCACAGGCTGGGGCACAGGGCAGCCAGGGCGGCGTCAGGGCGGGCTGGGTCTGAGGCCACCGCCTGCTGGGGTCAGGACTCGGGCACACTGGGAAGGTGCCGGGGAGTGGCTCCCTGTGAAGAGAGGAAGGGTTCCCGGCCCGGAGCTACTTCCCTGACCACAGGCATCGCAGGAGCCACGGCTGCTTTGTTTCCTTCTGGGGCTTCCCTCGGAATTCCCAAAAGTCAGCCAAGAATGCTGGACAAAGGTCACTGGGAGCCAGCCCAGGCCCAGGCCAAGCCCTGCAGAGGGAGTGGCAGGTATGGACTCCCCACCAGGGCTGATGCCGGCGGAGAGCAAGGGCACTGTCACAGGAGCCCAGGAGCACCTGTCCAGGTTTACCTGCTGCAGCCCCAGAGGCTCGGGCAGGAGGGAGGAGGGCACTCGCCTTAAGGGATGGCCTTGGGTAACTCCCTGCCAAGCCCCCAAGGACACAATAGGCTCATGGTTCTCTTGACACCCTTGGTTCTCTCCCTCCCTCCAGAGTGGGAGCTGATCCCACAAGGGTCTAGGGGCACCGCCAGGGGCTTGTGAAGGCTCAGATTCCCTATCATTGTTTCTACAAACGCATTCTCCCCAACCAGGCCTCCTCGCCCCTCCTGCCTCTCACCCAGTGCCCTGGGAGGGGAGTTGCTCTGTGAACCCCCGTGGCCCTTCGTGCTGCGCTTGCTCAGCCAGATAGCCTCCCCCTTCTCTGCTGGCAGGTGTGGACAGATGGACAAATGGATGGGCAGTAGGAGCGGGTAGAGCCGGAGTGGGGACCCACTGCCCAGGCCAATGACTCAGACTGGGAGGAATGGAAGCGGCTGCCCAGGAGGGATGGGGGCCTGGGCAGGCCACCTGGCCAAGCCACCGGAGCCTCGGACTGCAGAGTGGAAAGAATAACAGGGCAGGCAGCCGCTGAGGCAGCCGTCCGCACAGGGGTGACGCCAAGGTGTGTACTTTATATTCATGCAAGGGGGGCAAGAGAGAACGTCATCTTCCCAGCTGCCTGGCTGCCTCAGCTTCACCCTGGCCCAGTGGAAATGCCAGGCAGCTTCACCCAGAACTGGAAATGTCCAATCCGGGTGTGTGGGGCTGGGTACACTCAGCCCCTCTGGTTTCGAGGAGGCTGGCCCTTGAGGCTGGCCCTCAACAGGCTCCAGCAGTTGGAGCAAAGCGCCTGCCCGCGATTTCACTCCAGCTGTGATCATCTCACCTGGAGACGTGCTCCCCACTGCCCTAACTCTTCCACACATACCTACAGCACAAGGTGGGCAAGGTGGGGAGGGGCGGGCAGCACTTGGCACACACCTGCCAAGCCACAGTATCTGAGATTTGCCCAGCCGCTCTTACCTCTGCTGCTTCCAGCCACCACGAACGCCCCCTTAGAAAGCTGTGGATGGGGAGGGGCCTTCCCAAGGTCACAGCCCAGAGCGTGGCTGGCCACACCCACCAGAGGTCCTGAACTCCCTGCCTCCCACCACTCCAGACTCCACAGAGCTGCCCTCTGCCAGCCCTGGTGGGCTCTGAATTTATCCAAGGGTCCTGAAGGGGATCGTCCTCTACGGTGAAGTCCCCTCTGAGGGTGAGGCCAGCTGTCCCTGCCACTCTGGTGTGGTCCTGGCATGTCTCAGGGCCCTGCAGCTGCTTCCTTTTAGGCTTAGGGAACCAGGACAGATACAGCAGCCAGCATGGGGGGCCCAGGGCCAGGGCAGACCCCACCGAGCCTTCCCACTCCCTGCCAAGGCCACCTTCATCTTCCAAGGCTGGGAGAGTGAGCAAACACATCAGCACCACAGCCTTGGACCCCTCCCTGCCTTGGGAGAAGGACACAGAAAGGAGGGACAGAGGGAAGGGCTGGGCCCTGCATCCAGGCCGCCCACCCTCCTGCTGCCTGGCACAAGGGCATGCAGAGGGAGGTGCCCACTCCCAGGCGCCCTGGCAGCTGACCGTGGGCTCCCTCCCCCACTGACCTTCAGATAGATCTGCTCCTGCTACCCGCCCCCCTCAGCAGCCCCTGTGCCCACCCGCTGGTGCTACAGTAACTTTTGGGTGAAGGACTTGTGTTGAGAGAACAAAGGCGTTGTGCCTATGCCAAGGGGCTGGGGCAGGGCTCCCAGCAGCAGAGCTGCCTGTCTGTGCCACTGGCCTTCCATCCAACGCAGGTTGGACCTTCTGCCCTGAGCTGAGCCTGGTGGACATGACTGTGTAGCCAGAGGCTGTGCCTTGGTCCAAAGGCCTCCTAGAGTCAGGTGTGGGCTAGCCTTCCCCAGGACCCCACAACCATGGGTCCTCCTGGCACCGTCCTCCTGCTGAGGCACCTCCTGCCTTCTCCATCCCAACACAGACCCCAGGAGCACAAGGTTTCCAAGATGGGGCCAAAGGTCAGGGATGGTGGGTGGACAGGCAGGGTTTCTTGACCTCTACCTCCAAAGCCTAGTCCCGCACCTTGGCTTCAGGCCCAGAAGGTCCTGTAGGCAGGGGTATGGGTAGAAGGGGCAAGACTATCACTTCTGAGGTCTCCCCAGTCCAAGGCTAAGTCCCTCCCCTGAAATGCTCTCCAGGTTCCCTGGAGGGTATCTCCAGGCCACTGTCTGGGGTGCGCTGAAGCTGCTGGCCTCTTGGTGCATTGAGGTCCAGTCCTATCTCCAAAGGAAAAGAGGAGAGGCCCAATCCTGGTGGGTAGAGCTGGGCACAGGAAGCTTCTAGAACGATTCTGTAGCTCCTTCTCCATGTTTTGGACAACTGTCTCACCCCTACCTTCCTAACCAGACTCCATCTGCCCTTCTATGGCAATACTCCAGCCACTCTACACACAAAGAGGGATGGGGTCCCTCCCCCATCCATCAGATACACCCCAGGCCCTGGGCAGGGGAAGGGTAACCCAGGAGGAGGGAGGGAGTCTGAGGCCCTGGCTGCAAGGACACAGGCCTGGCTTCCAGAGATGATTCTGTTAGACTGGGCAAGACTTTCTGGACTTTTTCCCTGGCAACCCCACCCCTGCTGGCCCAAGACCACCAGGGCAGCCAGGGCAAACACCTGGAGCGCAGTGATGGCAGTGAGAAGCCCCCTCCAACACATCTGGTCAGACCTCCCAGAGGCGGGGTGGGCCACCAGCCCCAATGGAAACAGTGACGCTCCAGTTCCCCACCAGCCAGGCCCCAGCACACCTGGGCCCCACTTCCCGCACGTACCTCCTAACCAGGCCAGTCCTGGCCCAGCAGCCCACACTGCAGCCAGGCCTCTAACTGCAGCATGGACTGGATAAAGAGGTGTGCATGGCACACAGCAGCCCCCACCTTGGCCACAGTGAGTCCACCAGGCCTTGGGTTCAGCAGATGAGCCATTCTCTCCAGGACCAACATGGATATTTAGAAACAGTGGCCCTGAGTGTTCTCCTAGCCTCCGGCTAGATTCTACCTACTTAGCCCCAGGACTTTCATGGAGTTCAGTAAACTGAAATCATCAGTTAGGGAGATTTGGGGGGAAGGATCCTTTCATCTGGCTGACTACCCATTTCTCATTCGACCCTCCCCGCCAACATGCCCCACGTGGCAAGCATAAAACTGCTACACACAAAGAGGGGGCCCTGCATTTGGCTCTCAGGCCTCTGGCAGGATGAACCAGCTTCTGGTGACTCCCCACCCACCCCCAGGGAGCTAAAGGACCGGCTGTTCTGAATAGCGAGCCATCACGCCTCAGCCAAGGCTCTCAGTTTCTGCCCCGACCCCAACCCCAGCCCTCCCCATCCCTCCCCCCCCCATTCCTGAGGCGGGTCATCTGCACCCTCCCTTCCTTCTCCCTCCCCTCTAAATGGACAATGTAGGCCAAAAAACCTTGGGGCTTTCCAGGCAAGCCCTTCCCAGCCAACACCTGGAGGCCCGAAGCCAAGTCAGGCCCAGGGTGGGTGGAACCCCAAGACAACGCCCTCACCCTGAAGCCCTCTGCACCCCAGGCTCTCACACTCTGGTCCTGGCCACACCTCCTTCCTCCCAGCACTCACTGTCCACCCCAGCTTCCAGCAGCCCCAGGCATGCGGGACAGAAGAGGACTCTCCTCCGGGGCCCAGAAACTATTCCCATGGACGCTGCAGTCCGGTGTTGCAGGCTCTCCCCGAAATTTTCTTTGTCTCCTGACCTGGTTCAAGTCTCATTCAACCGCTCTACGCCTCAGTGGCCCCTTCCATGAAAAGGGGACAATAATACCCCTCTGGCCAAAGCCTCTGTAAAGCAGAGATCAGGAAGCAGCCATCTCTTTTGGAGCTGAGTCTCCGCTCTCCTCGCTCTTTGGAATGGGCCTCTGGTGGAGTCGCAAAGGCTGAGGGAAAAATAACTGCCCAACAACTTTGAAAAGCCGAGGCTTCATTCCGAAGCCTCCAGCCCCTCCCAGCCACTCCCCAGAACCCCTCTCCCGCTGCCCCCAGGCTGTGGTAACTGCTTCCAGCTAGGAGTGGGGCAGATGGAAGAGGGGACTTTGGGAGCCCCTTTTCAGTTCCTGAAATACATGCTGTATAAGGGAACGGGGGTGGGGGCAGGGATGCAGCCCAGTCTCCTCGGTTTGACCGCTCCTTCTTTTGTCTGCCGTTAAGAATTACCCTTCACAGGCTGTTCAGAGAAGGTCAAGTGCTACAGGATGCGTCGGCTAGTAGAGCGCTCCCCACCTTCGCCAAGACCACAGCACTGCGGCCCCTGACGGAGGGAGTCCGCCTCCCCACCTCCCCGGTCTGCCATCGCTCCGGGACAGGAGGCTGCCTCTCCCTTTCCTTAGGTTTCAAACCTGGGTGGGTCCTCTGACCCAATGGAAAAAAATGGAGTGGGGGAGGTCGCGCAGCCTCCCTCCCGGCGGCTTCGGGCCCGCCCGCTGGCTCCGCTTTCGGGTTACTGCAGTTCAAACAGCACGTGCCGCCCGCGCTGAGAGCCTAGCGCAGCCGGGAGGGGCGGGGGCCTGCCCCGTGCGCGCCTCCTCCAGTCGCTCGGGAAATCCAAGGGATAAACACCCACTTTCCCTTCCTCTTTCGGAGGGGTGGGTGCGCTTTCATCCCCGCTCCTGCCTCGCCTGCTCTCCCCCCGCCCGCCCTTCCCCCACTGCCCAGGCCCGTGGGCTCTCTGCGGCCCAAGGGTCGCCGCACCTTTCTCTGACCAGGCCCCGCCACCGCAGCCCACAAGTTGTCCCCAACCTCCACGCGCAGCCGTCTGCCCGTGCCTCCCTTCAAGCAGCCTGTGGTGGGAAGGACAGCTTTGATTTTAGAATGATCGGTCTCCAGTCCTCGGAATTCCCTGGGAAACGTGGCGAAAAGGCGAACGCCGGCCAACTGTCCCGCCCCCTTCTTTTTCCAGCTCTGTGGAGCAAGGCAAGGACAGGCTTTGGACACCCCAGCCCCCTCACGCTCAAGCTCTTCCAAGCCACCGTTGGGGTTGCCCACGGCTCAGTCGGCCAGCAGGATAAGGGACCAAGAGGAGGCCGGAGCAGGCCCTGGATCCGGACTCGAGGCCTTGTCGGCGGGGAACTGCGGAGTCTTCAAGCATGGTGTGCAAAGGGGGGCATAGATTCGGTAGGGGACATTCCCCGGGCTCCAGGAACTCCTTGACCCGAGGTGGGGGAGGGAGTGCGCGGAAGAAAAGGGGCAGAGTTCTTACCTTGCGCTTGTTGCGGTGGATGTCGCCAATGGAATTGGACACCGTGTTGGGGCCCAGCAACATGCGGGTGCTGCGAGGCCACTCGGTGCTCACGAGGTGGTGCTCGCCCATGAGGATCTTGCGCACGTTCTCCGCGCCGGTCACGCGTATCAGCGGCCGCCCCAACAAATGCGTCTTGAACACGTTGCCATACTTCTCCCTCCGCGATGACTGGAAGCCAGAACCCTGCGGGAGCCACACCGGGGTCTCTCTCAGGGTGCACTTCTGCAGAGGGCCCGCGAGGGAGGGGCGGCGGACCCCAACCTGGGGTACAGTCACCTGCCCCCTCTCCCCACCAAACACACTCACACAGACAAGCACGCAGGTTTTATTTTTCATAGCGTGCACAAGAACTGGGAAATAGGGCCTAGAGGATAATAAATAATGCAAGGAGGCGGAGGCCCAGGGGCACCCCCAGGAGGCTGTTTTTTAGTAATGACTTTCGAGAGGAAAGAGGTATCCCGGACAGCTGGACCCGAAGCGGGAGTCTCCGCCCCCACCCACACCCCCCCCACCCCGCGATCGGGAGCCTCTCGGAATAAATATTTCCAGGCTCCGGGCCACGGGCTGGCGAGACCCCGCGGGGTGGCCGCAGGCCAAAGATTATTTATAGCGGTAAGCGGTCGGTGCCCGGAGGCAGCAACTACAGATGGGGGTTGGAGTTTCCTCCGCTCTCCGGTGTGGCCCGCGCAGGGACCCGGCGGCCTTCGGAGGACTCTGCAGGGCGGGGTCACGGGCCCAGAGCCGCGATTTTCCTAATGCATTTTGCCCTGGAAATAACGGAGACGGACTTTGGTTGCCGCCCTGGAGTTTGGAACCCGAGCGCGGGGCGGGGCGGGACCGGGCAGGGCGACCCGCGCAGGTAACCAGATCCCCGGTGGTGGCAGCGCGAGCCGAGGATGGCGGGGCCGGGGCCGGGGCCCGGCCGGGCTCTCGAAACGGCTGACGGAGCCGGCCCGGCGCGGGTACCGGAAACCGTGGAGACCTCAGAGGGGCGGGGGCAGGGGCGTCCCGCTCACCTTTGACGTCGGCACTAGTTACCCCACCCCACGTTAACCCTTCTCCTGCCGGGGCAGCACCGGGCGAAAAGGGGAGGGGCGCCACCTGTCTAGCCGCCCCGCCTGCCAGCCCACGAGCGTACCGACTCGAGCTCCAGATCTACCCGGTCCCGCACCCCCGAGGGGACAACTCACTCCCCCTATCCCGGGTTGGTCCCCCTCCTCACTTTCCTTTTTTCCACAGAAAACTACTTCCAACTAAATGTGCACACACCCCAGTACAGCCGAAAAGTGACTCTGCAGAACCCGGAGGCCTAATCACTTTTCCACATGCGCCTCCGGCCCCGGCGCGCGACGGGGAACGAGCCGGGAGCGCCCGCGTAGCCAGGAGGGGGGCTGGGCCGCGGAAACGCTGTCCCCCTCCCAGGCTGGAAGACTGGGAGAGTTCCCCACGCCGTGCAGCCCTTCTAGACGGCGTCTACCCCTTTAAGAAAAATCTAGGCGGAGGTGGGGTGCGACAGAAAGGGTGGTGAGACGAGGGTTTCCCTCCCTCCGTCTGCTATACCCGTCTCCCTCGCTCCGTCTCACTCTCCGTGTTTCCTCTCCTTCTTTTCCTCTGTTTTTCTTTTCTTTCAACACAAAAGTTGGGTTGTGAATTTTCCGAGGTCGCCGCCGCCTCGCCCCCACCCCCCGCCTCTGATCTGCCTAACTATAATTAAAGTGCGTTTTTTGTGGCATTAATAAAGAGTTATTTGTCCGCCGTTTCCACGGTCTTCACAAAGAGGACTTTCATAGGGGCGGCCGCTCGGGCCGCGAGTCCAATTTATACAAAAATGTTGTATTTTTAGCCCTGGGCTCTGTTTAGATGGCGCTCGGTGGAAACGGAGAGCCCTTGGAGGTCCCCCCGTAAAATCTGATAAATGACTCCGAAAAAATAACGCTGGGATTCAGAGGGCTCTCATTAACCCCTTAGGCGCTCCTGTACACGTACCCCCTATTTCCCTCCCCACCTCCAGATCTAGGGCCCCGGGTTGGAGGGATGGGGAGGCTTAGGTTTCCTCCTCCCTAACTTCTGTGCAGGTTGGACGCTGACCCCCAGGGGCTCTTGTGGGATTCGGAGAAAAGGTCATGGGGACCTGAGTGGGGGGTAGAGAGAGGTCAGGAAACGAAGTGGGGGTGGGTGGTGACAGACCGTGGATTCAGCAGACTGGCTCTAAAAGGCGGGAGCCGTTGCCCAAGTTATTTTATTTCCTAAATTCGCGGCCCAAAGCCTAGAGCACCGCTGCAGTTGACACTTTAAGTGTGGTGGCGAGGGAAAGGCTCTGGGGATTTCTTTGTGGGGGGTGGGGGGGTGATACTTCCATTGGTTGAAAGGACCCCCACCGCATTGCACGAACAACCCCAAAAAGAGATGGGCCGAATCCGGGACGTGGAAAGACCACAGGGCAGAGGAACTTCGAACCCCCTCCCGGCCCCCGCTCCGCTGTCACTCGTCCCGAGGCAGGGTGAGTGCGTGTGTGCGCGCGCGCGCGAGCGCGCGGATTGCACGCGTCTGTTAATTTCAAGCCAAGCTTTCGCACCTGTAAAACCACAGGTCGCAGCGCTCACCTTTCGCTTCACCTCTCTAGTGCGGGGATTGTCAGTTTCAGGACATCCCTGCTTGCCCTTAACAGAGCAAACGTGCATACACACAAATACACCTCCCGCAGTTACTGCAGAGGCGCTCCGCTCCCCCACCCCAAGAAGAAAACTGGTGGGTATCACATTGCAAATGCGATTGTCTAGCACTTGATGAGGTTAACTCCAGGTTAATCTCCCCATTACCTACCTGAGTCTGGTCCCTGACGCGCCTCACCCCCATTATCACCAGCAGAGTGGGGTTGTGCGGCATCTAACAAGCACACACGCACTCTCTCTCTATGGATCCCACACTCACCTCTCCCAAGTTTCCATCTCCTGCCAAACTGTCCCCACCCAATAAGTAAATAGACCCTTTTCCGCGAAAGCCTAGAGCCCTGGCTTCTCATTTTTCCTTGGGTTACCTTCTTCCTCTTCCACCACAAAACAGACACATTCGCGCGGACCGCGGACCGCGGACCAGGGCCACTGTACCTGGCGCTGCCGACGGCGCCGCAGGAACACAGTTTTACATCGGCAATTCAAGCTGCCACCAGCCCCCTCCTCTCCCGACTCAATTTTCGGCTCCCAGCGACACAGCCAACCCCAGAAAGCCGAGGGCGACTGGGGCTTCTAGCACCGAGGGGAGGCGAAAGCGGCTCAGGACCGGACGCTGCCCCGGGATCGCGCCGCGCTGAGTGCCCCCGGGGCGCTCCCCGCCCCCCTGCCAGGCCAGCCGCGACTCAGGCAAGTCCATCTTGGGAGCCCCCTCAGGTCCGGGAACCCCTCTTACCAGCCCCCTGAACCTGCGCAGCGGGCGCCAGTGGTCCCGGAACCGCGCTGCCGGCGGTCTAGGGAAGCTCGGGCTGCTGCGGCAGAGAGGAGGGAAGGGGCGGGGCGGGGACCAGTGCCTTCAGGCTCCCGGCGCCCCCTGGCCGGCCCGCCGCTCCGTCCGCCCCGCGCTCGCAGCTAGCGGACCCGGGAGAGCAGAGGAGCGAGCGCGCCCTTACCTGCAGCAGCCAGTGGCCGGTCTCTCCGATGAGCGGGAAGCCCATGGATCCCTTGGGGATGGGCAGCTTGCAGCTCTTGTCGCGAGTGGCGGCCCAGCGCAGCTGCCACAGCTGCTGCGACACGGCCAGCAGCAGCGTCACGGACACCAGGCACGCGGCGAGGGTGGCCAGCGCCGACACCAGATCCAAGCCCTCAAAGAGCATGTTGGCGGCCGCTCGGGGGATTGGCTGTGCCGGCCGCGACGGGGGAGGGGAGGGCCCGACGGGAGGGGACCGGAGCGGCGGGGGAGGGGAGGCTGCGGCCAGGGGTCCTGGCACCTCCAGCCGAAACAGAGAAGGAGGAGGAAGGGGCCAAGGGAAGGGGAGTGGAGGCTGCGAGGGGAGCGGAGAGAGGGAGGAAAAAAATTGCCTAAAAGAAGAGAGGAGACACGAGGCGACTGGGGTGCAACTTTGTTTGTTTGTTTGTTTGTTTGTTCCTTTATAGCGGTCTTAGGGGCTGCTCAAGGGGTGGTGAGATGAAGCCGTGAGTCAAGCTGGTGGGTTTGCTCTCCCCGCTACCATCACACTCGGAAAACTTTGGAAAACTTTGTCCAGAGGGAGCCTCTCTCTCGTAAGCCCCTTCCCCTGCTCGGAAAAAAAGAAGGGGGCAGAGAGCTAGCGGAGAGAAAGTGCAGTCGATTTGTCAAAAGTATTGCAGTATGGCCCCAAAATTCCTAGGTGAAAAAAAGAAAAAAAGAAAAAAAAATTCCTGAATCCAAAAATTCCAACGAACCCAGAAACTTTGGGGGCGAGGGAGAAAGCTCCCTGGCTGAGGCGAGTGGAGAGGCCGGAGCCCAAACGTCCCTGGGCTGCCCCGGTCGGCGCGCTCGAGCCCCAGAGCCGCCGCGGCACCCCCGAGGCAAGAGCGGCGGGCGCGGCGGTGGAGGCGGCGAGGAGGGCGCTGCGGCCAGAGCGCGGGTGCGGAGCCGGCGGGCCGCGGCCGGGACAGGACGCAGCCGGCGACAGAGCCCCGGGCGGGCGATGGGGCGGCGGCGGCGGCGGCGGCGGCGGCGGCGGCAGCGGGCGGGAGGGGTGAGGCGGGGTGGGGTTGGGGGAGGAGGTGGAAAACCCGAGCTGGGCTATTGTATCAATTAAGAAAAGGCAGTCCGTCCCGGGACGCGGTCTCTCGGCTCTGGAGTTGCTGCTGGGGGAAGAAAGGGGGAAAAAAGAAAGGAAGGCAAAAGGAATGAAAGAGGGGGAAAAGCAGGAGGCAGGATTTCAGGGCTGGTGGTTTTAAAAGCTTCTCTCAATGTGAATTTGAGTCCAAAGCGAGGCGATGCGTGTGTTTATATAGAGGCGGGAGGCTGCGCCGTGGGCGCCCCGCCAGCACCCCCCCACCCCCCACCCGCGCGCTCACAAAGCCGGAGGCGTGGTGAGAGGCCGGGCCCGCGGCCGGAGCTGGAGAGCGCAGCCCGGCCTCCCGCCCCGCCCTGGCCGCCCGCCGCCCGCAGCCCGCCCGGGACCCACTTGTAGCAGCCGCAGGATCAAACTCAGTTCACCTCTCGCCTCCTCTTCTTTCTCGCCGGCGTCTCGCTGAGCCCAGCGCCTACAGACGGACGAGATGAGACATACGCGCGCGCACCTACGCGCACACACACACACACACACAACACACACACGCGCGCACACACACACACACCACACACACCTCCGCACACACACGGTGCGCACTCGCTTAGTGCCTGCTTGGCTTCTAGGCTCCTTCCCTTCCTCTTTTCCTCCTTCCCAGGTCAGCGGTCCCCTCCTCCAGCTCCGAGCCAGTCCCTCCTGGGCTGGAGCCCCGGCAGCGGAGGTCCTGGCCCGACTGCCCCCTTGACTGGCAGGCGCCCAAAGCCCTCGAAACTGTGCCTAGGGTCCCGAGCTTCCAACCCGCGGGATCCCGCTGGCTCTTATCTCCAGGGACCCCTGAGTCACCAGTCCCAACCCCCTAAGCCAGATCCTCCATTCCTGATCCCTACATCCTCACACCTCCGATGCTAAGGTCCGCCCCCCAGCCATATGTCTCTTACCCTACGGAACCTGGAGGTTCCCCTGTACCCGTCAGCGTCCCAGGCTGCTGACTCTGCAGCCCCTCCTCTCCGGCACATCGGGACCCCCCTCCCCTGCTTTTGTAGTCCCCCTCCACCGCCCGCAGCGTCGGGGAACCCTGATACTGGTCCGGCAAGTGTCCTGCGCGGGGACAAACGCGGCGGCCCCGGTACCCAGAGGCTAGAGAAGACGGGCACAAACGTTCATTGATACAAATGAGTAAATAAACATGCTGGGTGAGCATGGCCACCTTCTCGGCGCTGGCAGCAGAGGGCCCGGCGCGCGTGCCTGTGTACAGTGTGCTTGTGGCCCGGGGCCGCACCTGTGTGTTCGCGCGCGTGGCCTTGCGTCTGCCCGACGTCTGAGGAGCGACGTGGTATGTCTGTGGGTTTGTGTATTCTTTGTAGAGCCATGAGCGTGTCTGCGCATCCGTGCATCTGTCATCTGGCCTCTCCTCCTGCGAGCCTGTGTTAACATGGAGCTGCCTACAGCAACCCCGACATTGGTCTAGCTAATGCCTGCCTCTCTCTCTCCCGTGCATCCTGCTTCCCTCAGCCCCCCTTGGCTCTGGCGTTCACTCTCGCACTCCCGGAGCCACAGTCGATATCCCATCTTTAGTTTAGAGTAGTGTGCGTGTCAACGATACTAGACTCCCTTTTTAACACCTTGCCTGCACCCAGTACGAGTTCTGCTTTAGAGTTCACGAGACGAGAATGTGTGTGAGCGTCTAAGGTGAGCGCAGATGTGTTGTCCCTCCCTGTGTGAGCGCTTCCGAGGCTGTCGTGGCAAGAGATCTAAACGCTGGTCTAGCTCCTAGCGCTGGGTCACCTCGGCTTCACTCTCTGCCCTGGAACCCCACCTGGTGGGCAGTTATAGTACTACAGATTCGGGGAAACAATTCCCTCTGCTCCCTTTCCGCACTGGCCCTTCCTAGTGGGAGATCAGCTCCAAAGGACCCGGTTGTAGGCTCCCAAGGCACCCCGCTCCTGTGTCAGTGCCCTCAGACTTCCACCCCAGGATGCTTGGGGCCAGACACTCACGAAGGCCCTGTCAGAATCACTGTGGTCCTGAAATAGGGAGCTAGGAAGCACCCTCGGAGCAGGGTGGTTTCACAAAACAGTCACATCTGAACAGGGCACGTCAAAGTGCCAGAGCCACCCCACACCCTATCTGACGATGAGGCTAACATAAAATGGGGTTGGGGGAGATTGTTGAGGTCTTGCCGGCTTGAAGAGCTCTAAGAATCTAGCCTGACCCCCAGACACAGCACTGGCCACAAGGTGGTGAAATGGGCAAGGTAACCCAGGAAAACTCACCTGTGGAAATCTCCATCTCCTAAAGGACAGACACGCACACAGCTTTATAGAGATGCAGATAGATGCACAGGCTGATACTGAGCACACACGCACACACACACACACACACAAAGGATCATTGTCACAGTCACGAAACACCCACCTTCCAGCCACCAACCCAAGAGACCACAGGAGGTGTCTGCCACGTGGAGATCACAGCCCCAGCAGTCCCCCAACATGCCAATTGCCTTCCTCCCATCCCTTTACTCCTGGGTGGGGGTGGCTTTTGTGCCCTTTTGTCCTCCGCTGCTCTGCCTCTTTTCCTGTTCGGGTATAGAGGAGGGGTTGGGAGGATCGTGGAGGAGAAATTCTGAGTCCTTACACCCTGTGCCAAGCGGGATCCTGGGGAAAGTCTGCAGGGATGGCACAGCCCCACAGCAATGG
Organism: Nomascus leucogenys; assembly: GCF_006542625.1. Classification (NCBI taxonomy): domain Eukaryota; kingdom Metazoa; phylum Chordata; class Mammalia; order Primates; family Hylobatidae; genus Nomascus; species Nomascus leucogenys. Next base: position 36,867,743 of record NC_044394.1, read on the forward strand.
TCGCTGGATTTCCTAATTAGAACCGCCTCTCTGCTCAAATCTCAAAAAGTACTTTGGAAAGATGAAAAGGAGAGCATGGTACTCCACTCTAAGACTTCCTGGAGGTGCTATGGAGAGTGAGGGTGCTGAGACCATGGACAGGCTTGTGAAGAGGGTAGCTAGGACAGAGAAAGCTCGCAAACTGTCTTTGCCAGTCAAATTCCATCAGATGACTTTCTTTCATTAACCTCAGATAGACTTCTGACTCTGATCCCAGACAGAGCCCTGCTCCAAACCTCAGTCTAGCCTGTAACCCTGACCTAAAACAGACTCCTGAGTCTAATCCCAGAATGATCCTTAATCCTGGTCAATGACTGACCCTGTCTCAAAGTCCAGACTGAATCCCAGTACTACCAAGTATCACTTTGGCTACAAAAGTATGACCGGCCTCTTGTAGACTGCCCCAAATCTGGGGCACAGCTCAACCCCTGAGGTGCTGGGAGCACAAGTGTGTTCTGGGAGGGAATATTTGCCTCATTCTAGCCTTGGGATGATAAGCCTGTTGCCTAGTGGTCATCGCTCTCCCTCCGTGCTGGTTGTAGGAACTCCCAGACTGCTACCCGCCACCACACACACACACACACACACACACACACACACACACAGAGACAACTCTTTCCCATGGGCCCAGGTCATACCCCCAGGCTTCAGCTATTACCTGCAGTGCTGCAGTTCAGGGCCTGCTTCACACGACCCTGTAGCCTTTCTGGCACTTTGAAATCAGTCAGAGCAGCCTGGGACATGAGCAAGGAGATGCTGGTTCAAGTGGAGCTCTGCCTGGTGACATTTGCAGTCTTTGGCAGAAAGGGCCTGGGAAATACAGAAGGTAGGCCTCAGGCACTCAGAATACGCAGGCAATGGGCAAGCACAGCCTCTGCACCCACTTCCCTAGCTCAGAAAACACTGCATACAGGGGCAGGTCTGCCTAAAGTCCTGCTGCTCACAAAGACACAAAACTGCACAGCAGTGCTGTCTGCCCTGGACTTGCTACACCCAAGGGAATGAAGGCATTACCCCTTACAGGTCCCTTACATGCGTGCAGTCCTGTGTAGCCAGTAATTCTCTTCCACAGCTAGTATTTTATTTCAGTGAGATAAAATAGTGAGATAATACCATTTTTAGATATTAGATTTACGTGTTACATTTTGCATCAGTGAGAAAACGGGAGGGCCAGAGTCCCCCAATGCCCACCCCCGCCACACACACACACACACACACACACACGCACACACACACACACATTGTATTGTCCTGTTTCCCCTCCCACCACACGAGCACTCATCTCCAGGAGCCATGAGATCCTGTCCATACGGCAGCTTTCTCTTTGTTTAATGTCCACGCTTCTGACAACTAAAGCCGACAACAGAAGGAGCTGTCAATTTTACACTCAATTTTGTATAGTTTTGGCCTTGAATTTTTTCAGTTGATGCTAATTTGCTTTTTTTCCCCTAAAATCATTTCTAATTCCTCCACCCGGAGCCAAACAGAAAGGGGGAAAAAGTCCAGGATCAAGACGACCACTTGGCCCTAGTGGCCAGGGAGTCCAGAGAGCAAAGAGACCAGGAGGCAGTGAGCAGGAGGCAGGGCTGTGTGTTCAGGGACCAGCAGAGTTTGCTAAAGCCCTCCCAGCCTCTGGCCTGCACCTCAGGCCGTCTAGCCTGAGGGACAAAGCCCAGGATTTCACCTCAGGGAGCTCTTTGCTCTTAGTCCTGTCCTGCCTTACTGGCATGAAGGACTCCTTGGAAAACTCAGCTCCCAGCTCCTTCTCATTCTTCCCAGGGCCTCGGGCTGGCTCCCTTCTGTTCTAAGTCTTCTTGGTACGCTGCCTGACAGTGGCGGGGCCCTTTGCCTGCAAGATCCCAAGTCCCGTGGGGAAACGACATTTCTGAGGAGCTGTGGAGGAGAGGGACCTGGGGCGGCAGGTCCTGCCCAGACCCTTCTCCAGAGCCAGAGCAGAAACTGTGACTCCGGTGGGTCAGGGATTTCGCTTTCCCCTGGAACCCAGCTTGTGGCCCCAGATATTCATCCCGAGGTCCAGGTGCCTACCCTTCTCCCACTTTGTGCCCTCCCTCCAGAGCCGGCGCCGCAAGATCGGCAGCCCCCATCCAGTGCCCAGTCCTCAAGGGCAGCTTAGAGGGCGCTCCCTGCCTGTGCCCTGGCTGTTCTGACAGGGGCTGGGATCCCCGCTGTCCCGGCTGGGCAGGGATAGGGGTGTATGGTGGCACTCAACCCACCTCAGCTTGGAAATCACCGCGGTACCAGGAATTCTGCCTTTAGGGGCTAAACTCTCCTCCTCCCCCGACCCCTTGCAGCTTCGGGGACTCTGAGGCTGTGTAGAGAATTCATTGACCCCCGAAAACCACCACCTGCCAGAAACCCACCCAGCCCACCCGCGCCTTGGAGAGGCCATCCTGCTGTTTCAGTGCTGCTGAAACAGAGCTGGGTTCTGGGTTCTGTCTGTTTATTTCCTAAAGGCTGCCTTCTTCTCCTTCTTTGTTCGTTAGTGCCACTTGCTCCCACCCCACCCCCAGGTATCTTCAGATTTTGATTTCGTTTTGTTTTATAGATAACAACCACTAACCAGGCATCTCTACCTGGCAGAGCTAGATGCAGGCACAGCCTGGCCCCTCACTCCCAGCCCCTCAGAGAGGAACAGCGAGGAGGGAGCCCCTCACCCACTCCTCTGCAGCCTTCTACGAAGGGGGTGGCCTTTGGGAAAGAACTTTGCTTCTTTCTCCTTTGCCTGAATATGAAACAAACCTCACGTTATACCTCATCTCAGAAATCTCAGCTTCAGAGACTTGCCTCAAAAGGAATTTTCAAAAAGAAGTGGAAATACCCCCATCGTCCCCTGTCAAAGCCCCAAACTCAGTCCTTTTCCTCCCACCCCACACCCAACCCCAGCGAAAGCAATCCAAAAAAGGACTTGCCAATGGAGAGGACGGGTAGGTGCGAAGAACGCAACTGACAGCTGTGTCCAAATCAGCACTGCCTGGAAAAGAGTAGCCTGCTCAGTGGCAATGGGACACCGGCAGTGCCCCAAGCTGGCTGTGGCTGGCAGCGACACTGCCGCAGCGATGGCGTTCCCTCAGGCCCGGGGAGCCAAGAGCCCTTTATAGCCTGAACCCTGCCCTGGCACCGCCCACTGGGCGGTTGCAACGAGGGCCTGCAACTAGGGGAGTCTCTAGGAGCTGGGAGGGCATTCGTCCCAGGACCCCAGGGCCAGGGCCCCACACACAAGAATCTGGGATTCAACCTCCTCCCACCAAGGCAACTGTATGTCCTGGTATGTGTACGAGACTCTGTGTGTGTGTGTGTGTGTGTGTGTGTGTGTGTGTGAGTGGGCATGCGCTCGTGCTTAAACGTCCATTCAAAGACCTCAGATCTCATTCCCTCATCTTCTTTCTCTGGCAGTAACAGTTTTTGAAAGAATGGGGAGAGCAGTGTGTTTCTGCTCAGTTTATCAAATTACACTCAGTGACAAAGGACTGAAGTGCATTTTCTTGAAGGCTTGACAATTGGGATCCAGGAAGAAAAAAGAGGCATGACAGAGAACCCAGAGCTTTTGTCGAAGGTAAAACACGGATATGAAAAGAGGGGGGTGTGGTTGGGTGGCTTTCAGTGAATTTGTCTTCATGTTGCTTGGTGTTAAAAACTGCTTCCCCCCACCCTCCACCCAAGCTACAAGCATCTCACAGATCCCAGAAATTGCAAGATTGTTGATTTTTAAAAGGAACACTGTTCATTTTGGCACAGGCTGAATCAGACAAGCTGGGGCACAGCCTCCTCCCGCAGAGCCCCCAGGTTCTCTTTCCAGCCTCCCATGCCAGGGAAGCCTCCTCTGAGAGGTCACTTACCAAGGTCCAGTGCCCTCCATACTGCTCACTTCAGCCTGTCCAGCCAGCTTCTCCTTAGGGGTACAATTGGAACAGGAATGGAGTGGGCTTCTCCCTGCCATTCAAAGTTCCATCCTGCACCTGAACTCCGAGGGTTGCTAGATGAAGAAGGATGGACTCTGGGGGCAGGTTTGGCCTGGAAGCAGAGTACAAGGGGGCCCTGGACTGTTTGTCTCAAAGGTTCGCATTCTTTGGGAGCAGAAGGGAAGCCAACAACCTAAGTGACCAGCCTCAGGTGCAGAAGGCTAAGAGGAAAAATATCCCCTTATCTAGAGCTTGGAGACGATACCCGAAGCAAGCCCACCCTGCCTGCTGTTCCCAGCTGGCTTTTGTTCATAAGCCCATCACAGGCAGACCAGCCGACTAACCAGGAGCCTCGCCCAGAGACCTCAGAGAGCAGAGTCAACCTGAGAATCTAGTTGGCAGAGCTCTCCATTCCCAAGTCCAAAACGCTACCAAATCACTTCCTCTCGCCTGAGGCCGAGACTCCTGCCCACTGCCTCTCAGGAGATGGAGAGGCAGAGCAGAGAGGCTGGGTGGTGGCCCGCCTGAACATCTCCCTTTCTTCTCATGCCTACAGCCCAGCTGCAAGCTCACAGGGGCCCTGCTGCTGGAGCTTTAGCTAGTTTCTTCTCCAGACACTGGTGTGGCTGGAGCATAAGAGAACAATTCCCGGTGAGACTCCCACTCCCTGTCTCCATTGTTCTGACAGCCAAGGTTATTCTGGCACACGCCTGTGAAGATTTCACCTGGTCCCCACTGCCTGGGCCTGACCACTCTGCCCCAAGAAGTTCTTGGGAGAACTGTTGCCTCTCTAGCACATTCTGTCCATCAACATCCCCACCAAAGCTCTATGCTTTCTGTCAAACCCAGCTTCAATACAAGCTCCCTGGTGCCCCACCCCCAGCAACCAGATGGCAGCTCTGATATCCTTTCTGTATGGAAAATCCGGAGCACCTCTGAGTCTCTCTTCTAATTTTCCCTCCATTGGTTTCATTCTTTCCTCACTGTCCTGCTATTCCAAATTTTTTTTTATTATACTTTAGGTTTTAGGGTACATGTGCACAAATTTATTAATTCTTTATGCTTCCAAACGGGCAGAGTGGCTTAGTAGCTAAGAACAAGGGCTCTGGAGTCAGTTAGAAGTGGGCTTAAAATCTGCTCTGCCACTTACTAGCTGGAGCAATATACTTTACCTATCTAGGCCTCAGGTGCTTCCCCAGTGTGGAGAATGGGTTAGAACAGAGTGAGAGTTGAGGCAGGGAGACCAGTTAGGAGACTATGGTGATAACTCAGGTAATAACAGTAAAAGTGGTAATAATAACAAAGTAATAAAAACTAACACTTATTGAGCACCTTCCTACCTGCCGGGCACTTTAAAAAGCACTTCACTTATTTCAGCTGGCCCTCACAGGAACCCCAGGAGGTGGATAGATAGATACTATTATCCTTGCTTTACAGAGGAAGACTCTGAGATACTAAGTGGTTCAGTAGCTTGCCCAAGTTCATCCATCTGTACTCTTGAGGTTAAATTTAATCTCGTCTAAAATTCAAATCCAGGGAATGTGGATTAGAATCTGAGCTGTTAGCTGGCATACTAAAGACTAAATGAAGATAGTAGCAGTGATGATGAAGAGAAGTGTACAGATTTTAGAAATATTCAGAGTTAGAATTAAAAAGTGGACAGATATGGCAACTGATTGGGGGTGGGGCAGGTGGTAGGGAGCGAGGCTAGGATTACAGGCTGGGGAACTGGGTGTGTGGTGATGATATGTACTGAGGTGGGGAACTCGGGAGAAAGAGAAGACTTGGGGAACAAGATGTTGAGTTTGGTTTGGGACAGAGTAGGCTCCAGGTGGTGAAGGGATATGCCAATGGAACAGTCTGCTGGCTGTTGGACATAGAGGTCTGGAGTGCAGAAGACAGATCTGGGCAGGAGAGAGACTGGACATCATCTGCATTCACATGCTAATGGGGGATACAGGAGTAGAGAAGCCTACACTGAGAGGAGAGAGCCCCAGAAACACCAGCATTGAAGATACAAAGAGAGGAAAGGAGTCTGGGAAACAGCAACCTCTTTCCTTTGCCCACACATCCTGTTTAGCCTCACTTGAAAGTGATTATTTCTTTTGTTTGTTTCCCCTTAGTACTTATTTATTTATTTATTGAGACAGTCTTGCTCTGTCGCCCAGGCTGGGGTGCAGTGATGCGATCTTGGCTCACTGCAACCTCTGCCTTCTGGGCTCAAACGATTCTCCTGCCTCAGCCTCCTGAGTGGCTGGGACTACAGGCATGTGCCACCGTGCCCAGCTAATTTTCATATTTTTAGTAGATACAGGGTTTTGCCATCTTGGCCAGGCTGGTCTCAAACTCCTGACCTCAAGTGATCCACCTGCCTTGGCCTCCCAAAGTGCTGAGATTACAGGCGTAAGCCATCATGCCCAGCTTTTTCCCCTTAATATTTAGAATCTCAGGGTTGTCAAGGGACTCAGAAGCTGGCAATTTCAGCCTCCACCTGAAATTTGCATTTAGAGGCTAGTGAGGACAGAAGGGCAGGTGAAAGGTGAGGGAGAGGGAGGAGGATGGAGGTGCTTGGGGAAGGTCTCCACATAATAATGCTAGTTATTAAAGCACCAGCTCAGATAGCCCTGGGCTAGGTATAGCCTCTGATGGGGATGAGGCATTGCTATGAGCAACTGTGGGGAAGCTCCCTGGTAAGACCACCAAATGGAGACCAAAGGAGTGGGGGAAAGCTGGCAAAGCTTCCTCTGCTGGGTGGATGCACACATTTTTGCTCTCACAGATGCTCCTGCCCCTGCTCCCAGAAATCCACATGGTCTCCGCCCAGGACACATGCCCAGCCCCTCCCCATTCTCCATGAGTTGGTTCAGGGGCTGAGCTTCATGGCTCTGAGACTCTTGCCTGGCAGGAGGAGGGCTATCCACCACTCTCAGGACCTTCCTACCCAGAGAAGCTTGGCTGCTATGTGAGGGACCCCACGTTGGAGCACATGTGGAGAGGAAAAAGGAAGTCATGCTAGGATGGATGTAGGCATGGGGTGGATGGGGCAGCCTTCTCAGAAGTCCACACCAATAGGAAAAGACCTTGCGTGGCCTTCTGTCTGGCCCCCAGATGTGGGATGTGGGCTTCCCCCTCTGCTTAGCCTCTGAGCGGTCCCCACCAGGACCCAATTCCCATGGGGCCATGGTCAGTCTGGGGGAGGCAAGCTTGACTATTATGGTGGAAGGGCAGCCCCAGGCTTAGAGCCCTCATCAACTGATCCCTGCGGCCCTGTTACAAGGCTTTCTCCCACCCTTCCTGTCCCTGTTTCTGCGTCTGCCTGATGGCTCTCCACCCCCACCCCAGGGCAGCCGCAGCACTAGTTACAGAGCAACTGTGGAGAGGGGAGACATTTGGGCCAGAGGCTCCTCCCAGCCCGCCATATAACTAAGCAACTCAACTCAGGCCAAGGACCAGAGGAGTGAGCAGAGCTCATTCAACAGTGGAATGTGGAGTTGAATGGACCTAGTTCTGTCACTTACCAGTTGTACAGTCTTGGCCAAGTCACTTCACCTCTCTGAGGCGCAATTTTCTTATAAAACTGGAGAGAATAAGTCTTGCCTTACTGGACAAGTGATAGTTGTGAGGGTCATGCACAAAGATAATGCATGCCAAGCCCTTGGCAGGGTGTCAGGCACACAGCCAGTACAGATTCATGGCAAAGCCAAGGAAGCTGAAGCTTTAGGGACCCTCATATGTACAGGCTCCTTTCAAAGCCCTAGAATAATAATTTTACGTTATTTTCTTAAGGAAGTTTCCTCAAATCATACAAGCCTCAGGCTCCACAAATCCAGGGACCTGAAAGGTAGTTGTTGCCCCTCTTGTCCCACCCCATTCTCAATCCACTCAATGTGTTCCCCATCCACTGAGGGAGAAGAGTCGCCCAGTCTGGCCAGGGAGAGTTAAAACGAGCGCAGAGCAAGGCCTCAGTCCAGATGGAAAGCTGGGGTGAAGTCACCCTTCCGTGTGAAGGTTGTCCCAGGCCGGGTCCCATTCCTAAACTGAGCTTGGTGCCTACTCCTCCCCACACTCTTTGCAGCAGTCAACCCAACCCAGAAACCCACTGAAGACGTGCTCTGGAACTCTCCAAAGTTGTGGCCAACTCTGGGCACTGTGTCCCGATCCTGGCGAGGCTTTGCTCTGAAAATTATGACCTCTTAGAGGAGCCAGTTCTAGGGCTGTGCTAGGCAACGTGGGGGCTCAAGAATGGACCTTAAGGAAAACAAAGGCAACTTGGCTGCTTTCTCGATTAGCACCCGTTCCCTAAGGAGCCTTGGAGGGAGTGGAGACACAGGGCTCCCTCCTCAGTGTCTGAGAGATGGATGGGGCTGATTTTTTCCACGATTCCTCCCCATAAATCTGATTTGGCCCCTCATCTGTCTAGGCCAGTCTCCATGGAGGTGTGTGGTAGTGATGAATGGGCTGCCTGACTAATATGACTGTGGTGGCAGGGACTGGGGAGGGGCTCTGCCCTGATGGATGGTCCTCATGAGGGCATATTGCATTAGACACCCATAATGCAATCAGCAGGGCCATTACGATACCAATTTGTTGCTCCTCCTCACCAAGGTGGGGCAGTGGATCTGGAAGATTAAAGAGGATGTCAGGACTTTGGAGACACTTGGGGGGATTTTGAGAGGGGGCAAGATTTCCCTGTTGGGGGCTATTTCTAGGGGAATAATATGGAGCCAAAGAAAGTGTAAGCTGAAAAGGGAAAACAAGGGAAGTGAGGCCCAGAGAGGTGTGACCTGTTTAAGGTCACTTCTGGAACCAGAAGGAAGAACTGGAATTAGAACTTGAGTCTTCTGCTTTCTGTGCCAAGGTAGCCAGGGATGGAGGAGGGAATGGGTTAGGAGGGGAGAGACAGCCTCACTCTGGCCTCACTGCTGCTGGAGGCCTTCCCACCCCTCAAGAGGTTTACTGAGATGGATGACACCAATGACTGCTTCTCTTCCAAAAGAAGGTAGTCCACTGTGGGGCCCCGTGGAGGGCAGCCCACCGAGGGCACCATTCAGAGTACCCACCACTGTGCTGCCCCTCCTACCGACACTCGTTCTGATCTCTGTATTTTTCTCCTGTAATTTTAAAGTAGGTGTCTAAACATTACACTGTCCAAGTCTTTCCTTATCTTTTTTTAAAACAAAATGTTCTTTCCCGCTTAAAAGCTGTTAGCAGCTGCCTGTTGCCGTCAGGATTGGGGGCCATCGCCCAGTCTGCACTCTGACTGCAGCCTCTGTCCCAGCCTCAGCTCTGGGCTCCCTTGGCCTCACCCAGCTTCTTCTGTGAAGAAGGCATACCATGCAGTTTATACTCCTAGGGCCTTCATTTAGACTGAATGTGTAGGAAGCCGATCATCATACTACTCAGTTGAACATTTCAGCCAGTGCAGGCTTTACTCTAGTTTCCTTTTCCTCTTCAATTGCCAGCCCCACTCTGGATCCTCAGCTTCTGCCCCCAGATACACACTCCATTGTGTTGATGTATGGCCCTGGTGGTGGATATGTATCCTTAAAAACAGTGCTGTCTTATGTATGGATGCATTTTTAATTTTCATCAATGATCTTGCACTATAGAGCTCTCTTGTTTGGATTTTTAAAGACATTTAACACTGTTTTGAGATTTATTCATGTTGCCTTATGTACTTCTAGTTTATTACTTCTGACTGCTGCAAAATATTCCCAAATATGAGTGACAGACACCTAGATTGCCTCCAACTGCTTATTTCTACAGTGGCAGTGAATTCATTTTCTCCACGTGTTTAACCAGGAGGGAACTTACCAGGTCCTTGGGGATGTGTGTACAAGTTCTGCTGGGTGACTCTCCAGAGAGGCTGCTCTAGCCCAACTCTTCAGCAGCGCACAAATGTGCCACCTCCCTCATCCTCAACTTGCATGATTCCACTGTCTGATTTGTCAGTCTGACAGGTGTAAAGTGCCCTAAGCCTTTACACATAGCAGTTACCGCTGCTCTGAACATCTTTCCTTTTAATATCATTCTGCTTTAAACATCCTCCTTTCACTGCCTGGTAAACTCCTGCTTATCTTTCAAAATCCAAATCTAGTATCATATTCTTTGTGAAGTTTTCCAGTTTGCCATTCTTTCCTTGGTGCTCCAGAACATCCTGTGCAGACCATCCTAGTAATTATATCACTGTAAACCTTTCTTTCTTTCTCATTTATACAACCGCCGCTGCCCCCAACCCCCACCCTGCCCCCAACCCCCACCCTGCCCCCGTCAACCTTGGCAATTAAGGCAGAAATGGTTCCTGCCTCAGGAACCCATGGGGTAGGGGGAGAGAGGAGGTGAGGAAGGAGTGAGGTAGGTTGTATAGGTAGGAGCTGGGAAGTCAAGCAGTTGATTATATAATCCTTTCTCTTGGTGGATTCAAAGGATTTAAATACTGAAATTGTGCATTCTTCTTCTTCATGGTTCCAGTGTCTATGCTGTCAATAAGTGTTTTTCTGAATAAATTATATCTTAGGTACTTCAGGATCTCACTCAATTCTATCTCAAACAGCTTTATCTGAGCTATTTCTAAATGTTTCTCCCCTTCTGTCTATAACCAAGCCAATATCTCTCTTAGCCTAGAAAGACTTTCTCTTAATGCCAATGAACTCCGGGCTGACATTTCACAAACGATGGGATGCAAAGGAAAGAGCATGGTAATTAGAATTAAAAGACTCTGGGGAGTTCATGTACCCTTTCTTACACAATGGAGCTAGGTTTGTTGTATTACACAACCATGCGACAGCACTGTGCGTCCATTCTCTTTCCTTCACCAAGCTTCCAAAAAATATCTCCACACATGTCCAAAATTGAATTCCCCATCTTCTTTCAAACCAATCCTCCTCTGGAATATTTTGCTTTAGCAACTCTATCATTTTCCCACCTCCCTGGCTATTTAGTTAACTAGAAGTGCATTAAATCATTAATTCACCTTTCCAGTTGATACTTAAATATGCTCCGCATCTCCATCCTCATTTGCACTGTTCTCAGAGTAGAAGAATCTTCAGATTGGGTATGAGTTTGTTTAGAGACAATGTGTACAATTTAAGTCGTCTGGTAACCTGTTTTGGTAGGTTACATCTCACCCTAACTGCTTCTCCCCCATCTACAGACTCGTCTGACATGTTATAGGAATTGCAAATCATCAATGACCAGCACTCTAGCTGTCTTCCCCTGCTCCAGATGAAGTTAGTTTTACAAGTTTTGTCAAGAAACAGATAACCCTTGATACACTAAAGCAAAGAGAGGAAGAATAAGATTTCTCAAAAAATTATTCCTACATACCAAAACAAAACCTTTTGAAGGCAGCATAGAAACAGTTATGTATATGGCTGGGCATGGTGGCTCATGCCTGTAATCCTAGCACCTTAGCAGGATGAGGCGGGAGGATTGCTTGAACCTAGGAGTTTGATACCAGCCTAGGCAATATGGTGAGACCGTGCCTCTACAAAATATTTTTTAAAAGTTAGCTGGGCATGGTGGTGTGCACCTGTAGTCCCAGGTACTCGGAAGGCTGAGGTGGGAGGATTGCTCGAGCCTGGGGTGGGAGGATTGCTCAAGCCTGGGAAATTGAGGCTGCAGTGAGCCGTGATTGTGCCACTGCATGCACTCCAGCCTGGTGACAGAGTGAGACTCTGTCTCAAAAAAAAAAATCTTATGAGTATTTATATAAAAATCCTAAATTAAATGTCACCAAGTGAAATACAGATGTTTGCCAAAATAATAAGATATTTTGATTAAGTGTGGCTGAAATAATAAATGAGCCAAAAGATGTTTCAACTTAGGATTTTACTATATTAAAAGGTAAGGGAAAAAAGTGATTCCAATAGAGGCTAAAAAGAAGTATTTGATAAAATTCAATGCTAATTTCTTTTAAAAGCTAACAATAAAGTAGGAAGAGAAGAAAAATCCCTTAACTTGATAAACCTATAGCAAGTCTCACAATTAATAACTAACTTAGAAGCACTTCAACTGAAGCAAGGAGAGACAAGTTCATACCATTACCATCATTATAAAACACTGTCTGGTTGTCTTAGCCAATTAAATCAGAAAAAAAATCAGAAATGCAAGGAAAAATCTAAAGCACAAATGTATAAATATTAGTGATAGATCTTGGACCACTTTCTCAACTTCTTTCACGACTATTGCCCTTTTGGAGTGTTCTGTGTTTTCCTGGTTCAATTCAGGTAATACATATTTTTCTAGAAGCATAATCCATCTTCCTTTAGGTTTACAGATTTATTTCTACAAAATTATATAAAGTATCCTCAACATTATTTACATGGATATTAGGACTATCTACAGTAGAATTTTCCAGGGAATCAACTGCAAACCTATTAGATCTATTAAAAACATGCAATAACTTCTTTGGATACATGATGAACATAATCAATAGCTTCCTTATGTGTTTATAATAATAAACTTGGAAATATAATTTCAAATATATAACAAATAATGTGCATATTCATGTGAATTCATTTGAGTAATGTGAATTCATGAGTCATGTGAGACTTATGGGAAGAAAACATAATTCTTTGTGAAATACACAAAAAAGGACCTAAATAGAGACTTACCATGTTGGGATGTCAGTTTCTCCCAAATTTAATAAATTCAATGTAATCCTAATCAAAATCCCCAAGAGGTTTTCAAAATGATACTTCACAAATTAATTCTGAAGCTCATCTGTGAAACTAAACACACAAGGAGAGACTAAACATTTTTGAAAAAGATCAATAGTAGAGACTTTCTCTATTAAATATCAGAACATATTTTAAGGTTACATAAATTATAATGATCTCAAATTGGCACAGAAATAGACCAGTAGAATATAGAGTCTAGAAACAGACCCATGTATTGCAAAGCAGTGAGGAATGGGTTCACTGATAATAAGCACTTAGGATCTTCAGATAGCCATTTGAAAAAAAGGTTATATTTGCATTTTATATAACCCCAAATAAAATCTAGATAGATTTAATATTGAAATATAAAATGAAACTAAAATATTTTTATAATCTGGTGGTAGTGGTGGGTGAGAAAGCTTTCCTATGTAAGATATAAAACTCAAGAGCTTAAAGGAAAAGACTGATGATTAAACTATATTAAATTTCAAATATCTGTCTGATGAAAGATGCCATAAACAAACATTACAAATAGGTGAAAGCGGGAAGTATGGGTTAATAATTATGAAACTGTATGCAAGGGTTGAATAACTAAGTAAATGGCTAGTATATGGCAGGAGACAGGATCTCACTCTTGGAGAGAGATAAGCAATAAGGAAAGACTAGGATGATCCCTGGGGTACTGGATTACATTTGGAGACATCAGTATGAACTCAAGTTTTATATATATATATGTGTGTGTGTGTGTGTGTCTGTGTGTGTAGTATGTCTCATAACACAAACACACACACAGAGATGTACAGATACAGAAACAACTAGAAATATTGTATATACATGCATTATCCTACATAATACAGTATCTAGCTGTCTGCTGAGAGCATAAAAGCAATGACACCCCAGCAGCAATGAGCATACCCAGCACCCAGATCTTGATTTTAAAATACCCCTTTTCAATAAAAGGAACCAGTGCTCCACGAAGAACTGGTTAATGCTAGGGCTAGGACAGGGAAAGTACAAGATAATCTTGCAGCATCTTGAGTATCATAAAGCAAAGAAATCATCAAAATACAAAAGGATAAGGGTATGTCAAAGGCATACAGGAGCCAGTCTGAAAGAGTTCCCAGTGACCAAACCTGGAATAATTTAAGTAACAAAATAGGCAAGTAACATGGAATTGGATTATAACCCAAAGGATAGAATAAATACGTAAGGCAAAGGATAGCTATATAGATCAATGGGAGAGAACTGAGAGTCCAGATATAAAGCCATTCATCTACAATTAATTGATTCTCAGCATGGATACCAAGACCATTCAGTGGGAAAGAATAGTCTTTTCCACAATGGTGCTTGGAAAACTAATATAATTTGAGTTGTTCATATAGAAAAATCAGTTCAAAGTGGATCAAAGACCTAACTGTAAGAGCTAAAACCATAAAACTCTTAGAAGGAAACAAAGGTATAAATCTTCATGACTTTGGATTAAGCAGTTGTTTCTTAGATTCTTAGATATTATACCAAAAGCACAAGCAACAACAAGAAAAAAATGGATAAATTTGGACCTCATCAAAATTTAAAACCTTTTGCATCCAAATCATGGAAGTAATGTGTAGAGAAGTGATAGCCACATTTCAAGAACAGGGAAAGTAACTAGGTAAAAGAAGCAGGACTACCCACTCTAGGAGACAACATAGAGACACTTGCCAAGTCCTGAGTTCAGAATTTTGTTTTTGAGATGAATATAAAAGCACCTAAAGGTCAAGGAAAATTTTCTTCCTGTGATAAGGAACACAAAGCCTGTTTGGTGGTCTCTTTGCACGGAAGCGCGTGACACTTGGCTTTAGTGTAGATGACCACTCCCTTCTGTAAGGTAGGGAGGAAGAATGTTCGGTTAGTTCCTTCCTCTGGCCGATCTCTTTTTTCTTCTCCTTGCACGGTCCAACAGATGCACTCCGCCTTCCGGGGGGCTGCCCGCCCCCGGCCCAGGGGCCAGTTTACAGCGGCATGCCTTACTCCGCCATCTTCGTTTGTTCTGCCTCTCAAATTCAACACAGAGGAACTCCTAGGATTCCAGTTATCCTGCTAACATCTCCAGGAAGAAAGAAGCAACTCGCATAGGTCTTCTCCTGTTTGCTTAATTATAAAGACATTATTTTGCAAGCTGAAGGCTGAGTTTCATTTGAAACAGGTGCTTAGGTGGTGATATTTGTGAATAGTTTTCATTCCAAGCAAGACTAAAGAAGTAGCAAGTATGGATGACTTCAGGGTTTAAAAAAAAAGTCTTCCAATTTCAGCCACTACCATGATAAGCACAGTTGAGACTGCAGCAGTAAATTCCAAATGTGTGTTTCTAATTTGACATGAAAGATACTAAAAATTTACATTTGTATATTTAAATCCTGGCTCATTCTGTGACATAGATTTACTGAATAGGAACAAAGGCCCAATTTTAAACAAAAACCTAGGCCGGGTGTGGTGGCTCACGCCTGTAATCTCAACACTTTGGGAGGCCAAGGCAGGCGAATCACCTGAGGTTGGGAGTTTGAGACCAGCCTGACCAACATGGAGAAACCGCATCTCTACTAAAAATAGAAAATTAGCCGGGCGTGGTGGTACATGCCTGTAATCCCAGCTACTCAGGAGGCTGAGGCAGGAGAATTGCTTGAACCGGGGAGGCGGAGGTTGCAGTGAACTGAGATTGCATCACTGCACTCCAGCCTGGGCGACAGAGTGAGACTCCGTCTCAGAAAAAAAAAAAAAAAAAAAAAAACTTAGGACATAGAGGAGTCGGGGGCAGAGGGGGGAGGATGAGAGAATTTTCCATGTAACTCCTTTTCCTTAAGAAAAAGAAGCAAAAATGCCTCATGCAGTGCCATCTGACTTTATGGTGTTTCACATTATATAGCTACATTTTTTTTGTAAATGCATAAGATTAACTCTTCCCGCAACCCAAGGTGGATACTTGGATGTTTGATTTTTATTTTTTTATTTATTTACTTTTGGGGGCGGAGTCTCTCTCTGTTGCCCAGGCTGGAGTGACTGGCGTGATCTCTGCTCACTGCAGTCTCTCCCACCCAGGTTCAAGCGATTCTCCTGCCCCAGCCTCCCAAGTAGCTAGGATTACAGGCGTGCACCTGTAATCACGCTCAACCTGATTTCTTACTCTAGATATTAGGTATAATGTTAGGCTGAAAAGGCTGGGACTCAGGTACTTTCCCCAGTTGGGACTGAACTTTCTCATCAGAGAATGGGCCTCAGAAGCAATGCTCCCAAACTTGTGGTTGGGTCATCGTGGAAAAGAAACCTCAAATAAGAAAAATAATTCCAATAAGAAATGGATTTTCTTTTTTCCCCACAACAGTTATACATTATAAAGAACAGGCTGTCGTAGAAAACAGTCCTTGCTTCCAAATCAGCAGAGGACCATTGTATGTATTGTCAGGTCTTTATATAAGAACAAAACCTTTATTTATGCTTCTTGTGAGTAGAGAATAAATTTTAAAACTAATTAGAAAAAAATAAAATAAAACCTTTTGCATCAAGGATACTGTCAAAAAGTGAAAAGACCCATAGAATAGGTTAAAATATTTGCAAATCATATATCTGATAAGGATCTAAAATCCAGACTATCTGAAGAACTCTTGCAAGTCAACAATTAAAAACCAAATAGCCCAATTTAAAAAGTATTTGAATATGATATAAAAATGGTCATCATCATGACCATTTTTATATTATATATGTTATATATACTGACCATTTGTATATCAAATGGTCATGGAAAAATTCTCATCATTAGTCATTAGGGAAATTCAAGTCAAAACTACAGTGAAGTGCCTCTTCACACCCACTAGGATGACTATTACTTAAAAACATAAACAAAAAAATGGAAAATAGGAAGTGTTAGCAAGAATGTGGAGAAATTGGAACCCTCATATATTGCTGATGGGAATAGAAAATGAAGCAACTGCTTTAGAAAACATTTTGGCAGTTTCTCAACAAGTTAAACATAATTACCGTATGACACAGCAATTTCACTCCCAGGTATATACCCAAGAAAATTGAAAACACATGTTCAAACAAAAACTTGTATACCGATGTTCACAGTAGCATTATCAGTAATGGCCAAAAAGTGGAAACAACCCACAGGCTCATCAATGGATGAGTGGATAAACAAAATGTATACAATGAAATATTATTCAGCCATAACAGATATGAAGTACTGAGCATGCTACAACATGGATGAACCTTGAAAACATTATGCTAAGTGACAGAAGCCAGGCGTAAAAGGTTGGATATTATATGATTCCACTCATATGAGATGTCCAGAATAGGCAAATTCATAGAGAGAGAAAGTAGATTAGGGAGAGGGGAAAAGGGGAATTGGGAGTGATTACTAATAGGTATAGAATTTCCTTTTGGGATGATGGACATCTTCTGAAGTTAGACGACGTTTGTTGCACAACATTGTGAATATACTGTAAACCACTGAACTGTATGCTTTGAAATGGTGAGTTTTATGTTGTGAGTTATGTCTCAATAAATACAAAAAGAAAGCCTAAAATAAGTGCCAAAAATCCATATAAGTTCATACTAATATAAATAAGTGACTTAAATTATTGGTCAAATAAATAAACGGTATTGAAGAGGCAATTCTTTCTTACAGAAGAATTCCAAATAATTTCTTGAGAGAGTCTTTGTGGGAGGTAAAACTCAACCCTCCTGCCCTTCCCTGCCCCTTCAGTATAGGCTGCAATTAGTGATTTACTTCTAATAAATAGAATCTGGAAAGGGAAAAGTAGTAATTTTATAGTGGAGAAACATGGCAAACGCTGCCTTAACTAGTGATGAAGGTAAACATCACCAGTGATTTCATGTGAATATCATGTATACACTGATATATGATAAGGAAGTCACTTCGCCTTTGGCGTATTCTTTCAAAAAATCCATAAGCCCAATCTAATCAAGAGAAAAACTTCAACACAAAGTGAGGGACATTCTACAAAATACCTATCACTCCTAAAAACTGTTAAGGTCATGGGAAAGAAAGAAAGACTGAGAAACTGTCACAGACCAGAAGACACTAAGGAGATATGACAGCTAAATGCAATATAGTATCCTACACTGAATCCTGGAACAGAAAACAAACATTACTGGAAAAGCTGGTGAAATCTGAATGAAGTCCAAGTTTAGTTAATACTATGTGCCAATGTGGTATAAAAAGTTTTCACAAGTGTACATTGTAATGTAAGACGTTAAAATAGGGCTTACTGAGTGAGTAATATATGGGAACTGTCTACCACTTTGCAACTTTTCTCTAAACCTAAAATTATTCCAAAATAAAAAGTTTATTTAAAAGGAAGTGCAAGACTAGGAGAAAATATTTGCTCATATATACTGAACAAGTATGTAATTATCATCAAGAGGATCAATGGGTCAAGGATCTTGTGACAGACCCCATCTCTTGACAACATTCATTTCCCTCTCATCTCCCTGCAGAAAGCACTCAGACTGGCTCAAATAGTGGTGGAAATACCTTGATATCATGCCACTATTCTATGCATTTATCTTTCCATTCATGCATACAGTCAGTTCATTCAACAAAATTTCTTAAGCATATTTTATGTGGCAGAAACTCTTCTAGATACTGAGGATAAAGCTATGAATAAAACATCCTGCTTACAGCTGCAGGAATTTACAGGGTATGAACCATGACTGGTATTAACCAGACATGATGATCTTACTCCTTCTGGAGTAAGGTTTGGGGGTGCACGTGTGATCCTGTTCTGGCCAAAAAGATGTAAGAGGAGGTAATATGAAGAGATAATTTTAAATAATAATTTACATTCGGGAGGCTGAGGTGGGAGGATCACTTGAGCCCAGGAGTTTGAGGCTGCACAGAGTTATGATTATGACACCGCACTCCAGCCTGGGTGACACGGCAAGACTCCAGCTCTAAAAATAAATATAAATAAATAATTTTTAGAATACTTACATAATTTTAGGGTAAAAAGTAAATCTGTAAGCCTAAGGAAAGATGGAAATCATAGGCTTTTAAGAAAGGGATTCAGCCTGCGTGGCTCTTTATCTCTGCTTTTCTTTCTTCTTCCTGCCTGGAAAGTGAATGTGATGTCTGGAGGTGAAGCAGCTTTTCTGTGCCTATTAAATGATATACTAAGGATGACAGAACAGAAAGACAGAGAGTGTCTAAGTCTCTGCTGCTCCAGTCCTGTATTGTTTATGCTCAAACCTCCAGAACTCCTCAAACTTCAAAAAACAAAAACAAAACAAAAAATCTCCAAAAGCCCCCAAACCAGAAAAAGCCCTACCCAATTCTTCACTGCACTCATATGACATTTTGAATGAGTAGCTGAACACACTTCTAATTGATGAAGTTATCAACAGGCAATTTATTGATAATAACTAAAAATGGCTGAGATGTGGAAAGATGATTCAGCCGAACAGAAACTGGCAATTGAAAATTAATATGCCATTTTTCCTCACTCCAGTTTGACAGTCTTATTGAGGGTGTGGGGAAGTGGACCCTCTCCCATGTTGTTGGTAAGGGTATAAACTGGCACAGCCCTTTTTTTTTTTTTTTAAAGACAACTGACATTACTGATCTACAGAATGTTTGTATATATGCAAAAAGATGTCAAAGATGTTTGCTTCAGTAGTTCTTGTAATGATTAGCAAGTGAAAGAAAGTTAAATAATAAGGAAATGGCTAAACAAATTAAGATACAGTCATACTGAGGAATACTATGCAGCCACTAAAAAGACTGAGAACAGTATGTGGAATACAAATCTATTTGTGAAAACATTTCAACGTTTTGCTATATTCATTTAATTTTTAAAAAAGAAACTAGACTTTATAAAGTTAAAAAGTCTACTTTGTACCCCCATGTCCCTCATTTGTTTCTCCCTCTGCAGAGATAACTACTATACCAAAGTTGGTGTTTATCATCTTCATGCACATTTTAAAGTTTAAATTGTATTGCATTGTTATCTATAATTTAACTTACTTTTTAAAAAAATTCAATAACTTTAAAAAATGTTTACTCATGTTGACCCATGTAGGTATAGTTCATTTTAACTGCTGTGTAGTATTCTATTAGATTAATATAACACAATTTATCTATTTTCCCACTGATGAACATTTAGGTTATTTCAAATTATTCATCATTATAAACAGTGCTGTAATAAACATTCTTGTACATGTCTCCTTGTGCACATGTGGATAGATTTCTCTAGGATATGCACATGTTTAATTCTACTAGATACAGGTCCACAATATGTTGTTCAAAACCCTTGGGGCCAGATCTGTTTCAGGATAAAATTTATTGAATTTTAGAAAGGCAATATGGCAAATGTGCCATATATAACACCCTCAGTAGGGTTTGGGAAATAAACATAATCAAATATATTACTTTTTCTGTGTTGAAAAATATAAATATCCACATTAAGTGGGATAAATACACATGATAAATAACTTCCCATTAGGTCAGATTTTGCGCCAAATCAGTAAAGAAAGAATGAGCTTTTTCAATTTCTGAATTGCCAGTAACGGATTTGGATCTGTACCACCAAGCTTCTCTGTAAAGTAGGTGTATTCATTTATCTTCCCACCTTTAGGAGATCTTGTTTCTGCATATCCTCATCAATAAGACTTTAAGATTTTTGCCAATCTGATAGATGAGTACATACTACTTTTGTAATTAAAACAAAAAAGAACACATAGAACATGAATGAAGAGATCTCATTTTTAACAGTAATGAAAACATAAAACATTCATGATTGTACTAAGTAAGAAATGTGAAGAATCCAAATGCAGAAAATGTTAAACTGTTTGAGGAATGTGAATATGATGAATAAATGGACAGGGCCTTGCATAGGCAGGCTTTGTGTTACAAATATGTCCTTAACCTATAAATTATTTTATAAATTCAATGCAACTCCAATAAAATCACAATAGAACACTGGAAATGAAAAAAATTATAAAGTTAACCTGGAAGAATAAATATCTGGGAACATTCTGAAGGAGGAAAGTATGGTGTATTTCCTCTAATAGGAATGGGCTACTAGATATTAAAACAGACTACAAAGATATGGTAATTAAAACAATTTGGTAATGGCTCAGAAACAGAATGATCATGACACCATAAAGAAAATCCAGAAATAGACCAAAGATAAATATGAATTAAATATATGATAAAGATGACATTTTAAAATTAATCAATGGGCTGGGCGCGGTGGCTCATGCTTGTAATCCCAGCACTTTGGGAGGCCGAGGTGGGCGGATCATGAGGTCAGGAGATCGAGACCACGGTGAAACCCCGTCTCTACTAAAAATACAAAAAATTAGCGAGGCGTGGTGGTGGGCGCCTGTAGTCCCAGCTACTCGGAGAGGCTGAGGCAGGAGAATGGCGTGAACCCGGGAGGCGGAGCTTGCAGTGAGCCGAGATTGCGCCACTGCACTCCAGCCTGGGCGACAGAGCAAGACTCTGTCTCAAAAAAAATAAAAATAAAAAATAAAATAAAATAAAATTAATCAATGATGTTGCAGACAACTAGTTAGCCATTTGGAAAAAAGAAAAGGCTGGATCCCTATCATGCTCCTCACATCAAAGGAAATTTCAAATTGATAAATGATTAATATATTAAAATGAAATATCAGAAGAAAACATGGGACAATATTTTTATAATTTTGAAGTGGGGAAATCTAAGTATCACATGAAATCTAAACATCATAAAGGAAAAGCCTTTTAATTTGACATTTCAAGAATGAAAAACCAGCCAGGTGTGATGGGTCACGCTTGTAATCCCCAGCACATGGGGAGGCTGAGGTGGGAGGATCGCTTGAGTCTAGGAGTTTGAGACCAGCCTGGGCAACAAAGTGAGACCCCTATCTCTACAAAAAATAAAAAAAAAATTAGGTGGGCATGGTGGTACATGCCTGTAGTATCAGCTACTCAGGAGGCTGAGGTGGGAGGATTTGCTTGAGCCAGGGAGGTCAAGGCTGCAGTAAGCTTTGATCATGCCATCACACTCCAGTCTGGGTGACAGAGTGAGACCTTGTCTCAAAAAAGAAAAAAAAAAAAAACCAAAACATTCTATACAGCAAAAAACACCATATAGTGAATATTGTGGCTGTCTCCTCCACATTCTTTCCACCGTCTTCCCCATTGTGTGGCTGCTATGCAGTTTGTTTGAGGGTAGTTATCCATACCTCCTTACTCTAAATTCCAAGGGTGAGACTTGATTGTTCTAACCTATCAAGGTAATCTTCTTGCCCTTGCCACAGTGATTGGTGCAAGTAACCCTGATAAAAGCAGTAAATTCATGGCATGCTCCTGATAAAAAAGAATGACATATAATCCAATTTAGGGCTCTCAATATTGGAGGCTTATTGGATTAAAAAGTTCCTTGCTCTTCTAAGAGAGCCACTGGAAGTTTCTGCACAATGTGGTGTGGGGATGTGAAATCTAGAAGAATGGCAGCCAATTAGGCATCATGAGGGAAGGAAGATTTAGGATGGTCTTCTTATCATAAAAGGCAGAGTAGAGGGGGGGAAAGGAAACAGCCTTCACTTTTTTTTTAGTCATTGAATCATACTAACCCTGAATCACCTTTGGATTTTCAGCCAGTATTTTCTGAGTTGGGTTTTTTGTTACCTGCAAAATAAAGGGTTCTAACTAAAATGAACCAATGAACAAACTCAAAAGACAAACTGGGAAAATATTTGCAATGCAAATGACAAATAGCTAAAATCCCTAAAACAAAGAACTACAAATCAATATGAAAAGAAAATAACCTAATTTTTTAAAAGGCAGACTATCTCAATAGTTCATACAAAAGGAAATACAAATAACCACCAAACAATATCAATAGATGCTTAAGTTCACTATAAATTAAAGAAAAGTAAATAAGAACAAAGGAAAATGATTTTTCACTTGAAAGGCTGACAAAAATGGAAAAAACATTAATATTACTTAGGGCTGAGAATTCATAGGGAGACAGATTCTCTCATAACCTATTGGAGAAAGTGTAAATTGGTGATTTTCAAAAGAGTAATTACATACTTTCTATTAACATTTAAATACTCATAGGTTTTTGGGGTTTTTTGTTTTGTTTTTTGAGATGCAGTCTCACTTTGTCACTTAGGCTGGAGTGCAGTGGCCCGATCTCAGCTCACTGCAACCTCCGCCTGCCAGGTTCAAGTGATTCTCCTGCCTCAGCCTCCCAAGTAGCTGGGATTACATGTGCCCGCCATCAGGCCCAGCTAATTTTTGTATTTTTAGTAGAGACGGGGTTTCACCATGTTGGCCAGTCTAGTCTTGAACTCCTGACCTCAGGTGATCCGCCTGCCTCGGCCTCCCAAAGTGCTGGGATTACAGGTGCGAGCCACTGCACCTGGCCAATATTCCTAGCTTTTAACCAACCAATTCCACTCCTGAAATTGTATGCTATGGAAATACCTAAGCAAGTAGGCAAAGATGTATACAAATATCTTGCAGTATTGTTTATAAGAGTGGAATACTGGAAGCATTCTAAATATTCATCAATTCAGAACTGGTTAAATAAACTCATGGTACATTCATGCAATGAAAGATCTTTATGGGCTTCATAAAGGATGAAGAAATTCTGTATGTTGCCAATGAAATATATTTAAGATAAATTAAGTAAAAAGTAAAACTGTAATACACTATGATTATAATTTTTTGTGACAGTATATACAGATTAAAATAATTGGATAGAATATCATCACACTAGCTGTTACTAGTGTGATCACTGTTATGATCAGATGTGGGAAATGGGATTAGGGTTCAGTGGGGAAAGCCCTAATTCTGTCAGATACCCACATACTCATACACAATACTCATGTACACACACATTTATCACTACCACCAGGACCACATCCTGCCCATCAGGAATTAAACTGCTACTTTGGTTTCTCACCTGACTCTTCACCTGTTTTCAACCTGCTCCCTACTCTGTGGCATGATAAGGGTAGGATGGTACATGTTTGTTGAAAAATTTAAAACCACAATAAAGCAGACTAAAAGTTGGCTTGCTTTTTTATTATCTACTCTATGTTGGCAATTCTAAACAATGCCAATGGCAAAATAGTCCTCCCAGCAAGGGTACTGCTCTCACAGCCCCCACGTTTGCACATGACTGCCCTTCTGAAAATCTCATTCATTTGACCATAAGTGCCCATATGCTATTTGCTGGGCTAGGTGCTGCCCATCTTCGCCTCCCTGTCTCCAGTGTCCAGACCACCAATGAATTCCCACTTAGCTCCTGAGACTGTTACATGAAAACGCCTTCCCTAAAATCTTGGGAAAAAGCCTAATGGTTGCTTAAAACTGGCTATCTGAAAAGCCTTTGGCTGGTGCAGTCATAGGCCCTTTACAAGTACCCACGGAAAAGGTGTTTCCCCAGCAGGCTTCTCTGGAAAAGGGGATCACTGGAGAGGGCAGGGCCTTACTCCATCAGCTTTAAGAATAAGCACCCCATGGAATAAAAAGAAAGCCATCTACCCAGCATAACCTGAGCCTTGTAACAGAGAGGGGAGTGTGTGGGAAGAACAAGAGGCCGATCCAATTAATTACCCTTAGAAGCAAAGGTAAAAGTTGAAGATTACGAGACCCATTTACAGGAGGAAATAGACCCATCATTGAGCCTAGAGAATGGGAGAATTGTTTAGGGCCAGAAAAGCGTCTCAATGTTCAGATTCCATTCCTTTTCTGGAGCTTTGGAAAGAGGAAGGTCATAGCTTGGGCTTGGAAGTTACACTTAGCAGTGGGTTCAGACTGGTAGGAGGGGGGCTGCTGTCTTGGGTCCGATTCTGGGCCCCCAGCCGGCCCCCACCCTGAGGGGATAGAAGCTTCTATCTTCTCTAGGGGCTGGCCAAGGAGGGGGTGCCCCCCGCAAGAGGCCCATCCATTACCATCACAACAGCTGATGTCACAGACCCTACAAAGCAGCTGGGGCCCCAAATGCAGGGTAACCCTAACCCCACGAGCGATTGAAACAGATAGAGGGGTAGCTCTCCCACACAATGCCTGGCCCTCACTCCTCTCCTCCTCCTCCTTGCACTTCCTCAAGAGCCTTTGTCTTCTGGTCCCTAGGGCCTGTAGCCTCTCTCGTTCCCGGCAAACTCTGTCCATTAAATTCAAAATGAGGCCTCTGGGGAAAGGGTTTGGCACTTTCTTTCCCTGCCTCCTCTTATCTCCCACCAGCTATTCCCCATCTGCATCTGCCTGGCAGGCAGATAAGAAGCCCAGCTGTGAGAAAAGGGGCAAGGTGGTGACTGCTTCACATCCTTCCCTGGGCTGTTTTGATTTGCTTTGTTTTTCTGCCTCGGAGCACCCTACAGGGTTGCTGGTCCCTCTCTGGACAAGGCCTTGGGCCGGAAGTCATAACAGTCAGTGCTGAGGCTGTGGGAAATGTTCTGGGGTGAGTCAGGTTGTTTGACTGTGACGGCCCAAGTCTCTGTAATGAACTCTGTCATCTCCCCAACCAGCTGGAAGCCTCCATATTTTCAGGAGTGCAGAGTCCTCCTGTTCCCCCTCAGGACCCCAGCATGCTGAGAGAAAGCCAGGAGCAGCGGTTTCACCGATCTTTAGGTGTGACATGGGGTTCAGGGGGAGGCTGCTGGAGAAGGTGGGTGGCAGACCAGCAGGGCTTGAAAAATCTGTCAGAGCTCTATGAGGCAGGGAGAAGAGTCACTGCTTAGAGCTTCTGGCTTTCCCCCACGGGGAGAGCTACATGTCCGAAGGGATTTGGTTATTATTCAGTACTTTAGTCATGAATCTTTCATAGACATTGATGAAAGCCATGAACTTTCTTTCCAGAAAAAAATGGGTAGCATGCACACATGCATGCAAACACACACACACACACATCTGCGAGGGTTCTTGGACACCTGGTTAAGACCTCCCAATAGAAGAAGGTATAAGTTTTGGCACCAAAGCGAGAGTAGAGAAGGTTCCATGTAGTGTTGAGGATAGGCTGTCCTCAGAGCCAGGCGGCTGGCTGATTTGAAAGACGTGTCCTTCTGTTTCATATACAGGTGCTTGGGGGGCATGGCTATCACCAACCCTGAAGTGGACTTGGGGAGAGGATGTCAGGAGGCAGAGAAGCCCTGGACACTTTTGTCCAGCTCTCAGCCATGAGGCACGCTGTGGAATTGGAAGGTAGGGAGGAAAAGGCCTTAAATATTGTATGTGTTATTGCTCAATTCGATACTGGCTAAGCATTTTGACCTTCCACAGCTCATTTACACTTCACAACAAACCTGTAAATTGGAGACTACCAGTCTGCTTTCATGGATGAGGATGATGATATTTAGGGAGTGCGTTTAGTAATTGTTCAAGGTCAGGGGCTAGTAAGTGGCATTGCAGAGATCAAAGCCCAGGTCTCGGGCATGAAAGCCCAGTTGCAGTAGTCAGGTTTCCTACTGAAGAAAATTGTTTCTAGTCTATTCCCATTGCCTATGTGCAAGCCTGGAGGGCAAGCAGGCTGGGTGTTGCCACACTGGCATTGCTGGTCTTACTTACCATGGTTCCAGATGTGCCTAGGAGGTTCTTCATTACATCCCAGAACATACCAGGCTCATGCCAACATTGTACTCTAATGTGGTCTGCACGAAAAATACTCATTCCTATGACATAACAAAATTTGACTTGCATTCCTTCGAGGCCCAGCTAATTAACATTCTGCTTCTTCTGAGCTGTCTTTTCTAACCAGACCCTTTCCTTCACCAGGCCAGGAGGACTGTACCCCTCCTACACTGAGTCTAAAACAGGCTCATCTCTCCCTTTTCTCCAGCCTGGCTTTGTTCTGGATAATCCTACATCACTCCATCTTGACTGGGAGCCTTTCCTTGGCAGGGCTAGTGTTCAACATTGGGTTCCAAGTTGTCTAGCCCAGTGCTCCACATAACTCAAGTATTTCAAAAAGTTCTTCTTGATGATGATGCCAGTGTTAGCTGCATAAGCAGGAAAAAACCTAACCCAGGGGTTAGGGATGTTTCCAAGGCCACAGTACCGCTCCTTGCCTTGTGTGGAAGGTAGGCTTTCTCTTCGCCACTAGGCTCTCGCCTGCTCTAGTCCTCAGTCCAGCTGAGTGGGGATGCAATGTCAGCCATCCAGTTCACCAACCACAGCTGCACTGTGCAAAAGGGATGGAAGAACAAAATACCCATGAGACAACACCGTGGCTTTTGAAACAGGTATGTAGGCTTTCTTGTTTAATAGCAGTTAAAAGAGGAAAATGTACAAGAGGAATAAACATGCTCTTTTCACAGAGGAGCTTTCCCATCTGTATCAGTAGCTTTACAAGTAAGTTTGAGAGAAAAAAGTTCCCTTTAGAGTTAAAAATGGACTTTCCTAATTTTCTCTATAAGTGTGCAACTATCTGCAAAATAAAAACGCCATTTCCAACACCTTTGTGAAAAGTAATTGTGAATGCAGGCAAAAAAAAAGAAGAAGAAGAAGAGGCAATTGCAGTCAAGAGAGGAGTCCTGGGAGAAGGGAGGCTAAGGTAGGGGAATTTCTGTAGCAGTTCCTAGAGAGTGTGCTCAGAGGCCTCATGAGGAAGGTCATGGCCAAAGCCAATCTTGGGAGATAAAAGGCCGTGGGTCTGGGACTTGCTGAGTAAGCACTTGCCAAGTGTACAGTAAGGCTAGACTGACTTGGAGGACTGGTATGCAATGAGAACACTGGGCAATGCACCCTGGAAGCTGTACCTTCCCTTTGCCAACAGGATCTCACTTCCTGGTTCCCATTTTCAGGTCCTGTTCCTCCCTACCTGCAACAGCTTCATTTATAGCCTGCTCAAAGAGATTTTCCCTATGAATGTTAAAATGATGCAAGCAGCCTCTATTACTACTGAAACCTAATACAGTCCCAAACTGGACTGTCCCTTCAAGAATATAGACCTGGTTTCCCCAAGAACTTGGCCAAGGGTTCATCCTGACCAGAAGCCATATAGGCTTCTAGCCATCTGTGTGCTTGCCCTCTTATTGAGGCCCTCCATGGTACTTCTACATCTCTAGGAATTTGAGGCCATATCTGAGGAGTCTGATGGGTCTGGGCACATATGCTTTGCACAAGTCCTCTCAAGGGTTCGCCCAGCTACAGGTTATAGACAAAACTAAAAACATCCCACTTTTCTACTTCAAAAACTTGACATTGCTGGTCCCTGTTTTTACCTTCCCTGGCCTACCAAGAGTATGTCTCTAGATACAACTCAGTAGCTGCATGTTGCTTTTTGTTAGATAAGGTGAAGGCAGACTAAGAATGGAGAGAAGATATATCAAAGGGTCCATCTTTATATCTTGAGCTCGAATAAGCTTTTTCTTTCATGGGACTTCTGTGCAGAATAACCCCTATTCCTCCACCTTGTTCACCTTTTCCTCTATAGCACAGTTCTTCCAAGGCAGAGGTTTGAGACCAGACCAGCAATGATGATCCTCTAAAAAGACAAACACTGTGGCATGCTTACACATCTCTCCATTTCCACTTCAAAGTCTCTCAGCACTTAAAGCTGAAGAGATCTTGCTGCAAACTGGGTACTAGCAAAGAAAAGTGTTTTGAACTCTTCTCAAGCAATAGAACTTCAGATTAATATAATCGTTTCTCACTTGTTTCAACAAAGATGAGAGCTTGGCGATGCCATTTTGGCTCCTGCCTTCTCTTGGCTTATCAAGTTCTGGGTGGCAGTGCTCATCCCTTACCCTCATCCTGAAACCCTGGCCAACCACCCAGCCCTCAGGATGAGCCTCAGAGGCGTCTGTGAGCTCACATGTAGCCTGGTCTCTCCAGCTTTGAGGAAGTTTATATGTCTGTGTGCACATCCTCTTCCCCATGACTATCAGGATATGATAGGATATGGTGAGGTAGGGGGGGGTTGGGGAGGGGGAAGGAAGTACTTCCCTCCCCAGAAGCAACTCAGTAGCTGACAAGGGTAGTGAAGAATTCTGTTTGATGAGTCTCTCCTCCCACCAATCCAAGCTGGAAATGTCTCTGTGGCTTATTTGTCATTGGTGATGCACAATTATACTCTTGCCAGTAGCCATCTTTCTGCTACTTGCCAGTAGCATCTTTCTGAAGTGTCTTAAAGTACAGTTTCCCCCGACTGACCTCATAGCAAAGCCCTTGCATTAAGTCTCAGGAGTCCATCTGGGACAATGAGTGCAGCCTCCAAGCTAAGCTGCTCCAGGCTTTAGAGTTTGGAGGACAGGATTATAGGCAATCTTTCTCAGACAAAGCCAAAGATGGCTTTGGGGATCTCAAAAGAGGATGGGAACCTTGGGCTTGAGCAACAAAATAATATCTAGGATATTATTTAGTGAAGGACAGTTGGGCCAGAGGCAACAAGCCACAAGCCACGGTTGGCTCTGTCAATTTTATGGTAATAATGTCTCCATCCCTAGAGGCATCCAGTCCAGTCATGGCTGCCCCCACAGTGCAGAGCTGGTGACATTTCCTTAAAGATGATAGCCAAAAAGCTGGTTTTAAAACATAAAGGAACAATCCCAACTAATCCTCAGGTTTCACCTAAGGGTAAGGTAAGGGCCATTTTTAGGCTTCTGAAATCTGAACTATTTCAATGGCATTACTGGAGAAGGCTAAGTCTGAAACACCCTGTGAAGGCCTACGGAAATAACTGTTGATTTATGTTCTGAACCAAGTGCTCTGACTGTGAATGAAGGAAATGAGATGAACAGGGAAGGGATTGGGTCTCTGATTCCATGAAAACTGGCTTTCAAGATCCAGAAAAACTCTTCGAGTTGAGACTCAACACTCCTAGAGTTGGGGCAATATGCAGTTAAACATGGGATCCAATTATTACCGCTCTGTACTTAGCTGTATCCTGCCCCAGGAAAATTTGCAATAAAAGCCTCGGGTTAGATC
Organism: Nomascus leucogenys; assembly: GCF_006542625.1. Classification (NCBI taxonomy): domain Eukaryota; kingdom Metazoa; phylum Chordata; class Mammalia; order Primates; family Hylobatidae; genus Nomascus; species Nomascus leucogenys. The sequence goes on from NC_044394.1 coordinate 36,897,280, forward strand.
AGGCTAAAGAAACTGCCATTCTTGGCGGATCGTAATGAAGCTGTCATCTTGCCATATGCCATGCTTGTTCACAAGCCAGTGAAAGTAAGTAGACTGAGGAGATGACCCTCCAGAGCTGCCCTTAGTGTACTAAATAGTAATGTTTGCCAGGCCCTTTCCTTGCATTGAGAACAATCAGCCTCATCTATGCGGTGAATGGGCATCCGAGAGTGAACAGGACATATTTTAGTATCCTTTTGCTTACTCGCTCTACCTCCCAGTACCAGATACCCACTTTTTATGGTTCCTAAGCCCCAGACCTAAGCTTTAGAGCCATGGATGAAAGGTGGTTCATCACTGTGGGATTGATGATACCACCATCTCTAAGATAACACAGATAGTGTAGTAATAACTTCCCCTGAGTCCCAGCCTAGCAACATCTCATGTACTTGCTTATTCTTGTGCCTCTTTTACTATAGGGAAATGTTATGTGAATACTGCACAGGGGTTAATAAAAAAATACATATGCTCTCTTTGAAGAAGAATGCACAAATGCAGGGTCAGCTGGGGCTGGATCCCAGACTAGGGGGCTGCAGCAGGTTGCCTCTGTGGGTCCGGGGCCACCCTTCATGAGTGGTGGCTGCTGATGAGTCCTCGGAGCTGCTTGGCCACAGTGTCAATGAGTTTCTGCTTGTCTCGCTCATTTTTCCGAAACTGTGCAAACATGTTGTTCTTGCGGCTAGTATCCTTCATCCTAAACAGAGAAGGAAAGAAAGAGGGCAACATGTTTGAGGAAACAATGGTGGAAGGAGAACCTGCAGGAAGCAGGATGGCAATGCATCTTAACCACTACCCAGAGTAATGAGAGAGTCCAGAATATCTCCACTATTAGGCCCACACTCATCTACTCATCAGGAAGCTGGCATTCTGGCACCTACAGCCCTCCCAACTTCAGTCACCTTTGGAAACTAGTCAAGACCCAGTTTTGGAGGGGCCAATCTCCTTATCCCTTATACTTGCTCCATCTAATACATTCTCTTCTGTCAGCAGGTATGTACCTGTTATAGGTGTCTGGGACAGGGAACAGCTCTGCTGGTCAATAAGCCCTTATAGAATGTCTAGGATCCACTCATTACGTCATGAACCTACTAAATCCTGATAGGACCTTTGAGATAATATTTGAAAGGTAAAGCAGGAAAAGTGTTCTTACCTAGCAATTCCAACAGAATATGAATAACTGAAGGCCACTGTGTATTTCTAAACCTCACTCTAGCTGGCTACTCTATCCTATCCCTAACAAAACTAAGGGCCTGACTGACCTTTTTCATTTTGTCTCAGGGTAAAGGCACATAGGCGGTGTGGTGGCTAAGAGAGTATGGTGCTGAGGAAAGCATGTGCCAAATGGCTGGGCCATCCTTTCACTCCATAAACCAGAGCTTTTTACATGAGAAGCCTTTGAGTTCTCAATGGCTGTCTGTACCCCTGGACCTTTGACCTCTGGGTCATGCTAAAGCTTCATAGATGGCGTATTCCTAGAACACAAACCATGGGCAATTCTGGCCAGTGGTTCTTTCAGACAGAGAGCCCTAACTGGGAAACCTGGACAAGAAAGTCAAGACTAGGCTGAGATGGTCACAGAACCCCCAAGTCTGACTAAGCAACTATGACAGAATTCAGGAATCTGCGATTCCCTGCAGAGGGCCCACAACCCCTGACATCTATTGGTGGCCACTAACTCTTGTCCTAGCTGCTGCACACCAGACCCATATCCCACAGCTAGTTCCAGTGTTAGACAATTGAGAACATGCCAAGACAGATTTCTCTCTGGGATAGGGGCAGGCCAGTCTTCACCAGAGTTGGGCCAGCCCTCTGACTTCACTGCTCCCTGGGCTGTATGGAGACAGGCTAGAAGAGGGGAGGGAAGGAACATGGCACCGGGCTATAAATTGTCCCTAGGCATATTTTCCAGGGGCCTTTGGGCCAATCCTGCACCATTTTCTCCCCCACTGTGGGTGGCCCTTTGCAGAGGAGCAGATTAGAGGCCAGTGAGTCAAAAAGCCAGAGATCCCACAGGGGCATTTATGTTTGGTATATATGATATAAATTTACAATATATATATTCCATAAGGGCATTATATGTAGCAAGAAGGTTCTAATGAGCACCACAGATGTATGGCTCTGGCTAACAGTGATAGCTACAAACTAATTAAGAATTATCTCGGCTGGGCACAGTGGCTCACGCCTGTAATCCCAGCACTTTGGGAGGCCGAGGTGGGTGGATCACGAGGTCAGGAGATCGAGACCATCCTGACTAACATGGTGAAACCCCGTTTCTACTAAAAATACAAAAAAAAGGGCCAGGCATAGTGGCAGGTGCCTGTAGTCCCAGCTACTCGGGAGGCTGAGGCAGGAGAATGGTGTGAACCTAGGAGGCGGAGCTTGCAGTGAGCCAAGATCACACCATTGCACTCCAGCCTGGGTGGCAAAGCAAGACTCCATCTCAAAAAAAAAAAAAAAAGAATTCTCTCACTGATCTAAGCTCAAGAGCCTTCAGGCTGGAATTACTCATCAAGCAAACTCAGAACACTGAATATAAGGTACGACCACGCGCATGTGGAGGCCTGTGGTTGGAGGGGAAGAAGAAGGGGAAGTGACTGCGCTAGTTGAAGAGAAAGCACGAGGGTTCTTAAGACTCTGATAATTACTGTATTTGTTCCCTAACACACTAGTTGCACAATTATGTTTGTAGAACTGGCCTAGTTTTAGATAGTTCCAAAGAAAGATTCCCTTTCCTCTGCTGGGTATACAATATATCTAAACATTAACAACAACACAAAACAAACAAAAAGAAATAAAGAAAACCACTTGCTATATTCTTAGGACATTTAGTTTAATATCCTACATTATCATTAATTTCATGACTCCTGGAAGCAGCTGAGAGACAGGCAGCCCACTGGCTTTCGGCTCCCACAGGGAAGCTCCTGTAATATCTAGGAGTAAGAGGGTAGTCTTTGGCCACAAAGGCTAGAATTTCTTGGCCATTAAGACCTGGAGTTGGAACGAGGCACTGTAAAGATAAACTCAAGTACCCTGAGGGCTAATGGTGGCCTGCTGGTTTCTACTCAGGAATGCTCCAAAAGCAAAAGTCAGCCCTCCCACCTTCAATCCCACTCGAAAGCCCAGTATCCTGTTCTACTTTATTACAGCTATGGCCACCTCTCAATGATGCAGGGGCCACTTCTTTTCCCTAAATGTCTTTAGCAGGTCTTTCGTCTTTCTGTTTCACCCTGCCAAGAAGGGCCAGGTTGAAAAGGAGAGTCAAGATTTGATGGTAGAGCTGGCTGTGGAAAAGCAGGAATAGGTCAGGTAAAGGGGTCAATTCCTATGAGGCTGGGAGATACGGATTATAGTGATCTGGATGCCCTTTGCTCTGCTGTGTTTGGAAGGAAGCTTTTAAACTCTTCTGATTGCTAGGGCTAAGCACATAGCTTCTTTACTGGCCAACGCTCCAGAATGATAGGGAGAGGCTAATTATTTTATACTATTGTTGAGCCATAGGAAGTGGATGAGCCAGTATTTCCTAGATCCAGAGATTCTTGGGAATGGAGGAGTAAAGGACTGCTGAGAGAAGTAAATAACTGAAGGGAATCCCAGAGCCCATTTGAAGGACACATATGACCACTAAATATGACCATTTAAGCACCAACTCAAAGGTCAAAGTGTTCCCTTCTTTCAGCTTGGCACCAAGAACTGTGGGATTAAGACTTGCCTCTAATAAAGGGTATTCTATAAGAGATGCGGGTTCTAGATTTTAAAGCCACCAGGAGGTAGGGGAGGCTGCTGAGGAGCTCCCTTTGGTCAGGGCTTTATTTCAGGCCCCACACTAGCAAGACTATTGAGTGTGCCAAGAAGCTGAATGGGAACAACCCTTTACCTGGCACAATGGGAGAAAATCCCTGCCACCACTCCCAGCCCCAAAGGAATTAGTAAGCCAAGGGTCACTCTAAGGGCCAAGGATAGAGAAGGCAGCCAGCCAGTTGGCACCAGGCTGGTTTAGTAGATTAGTATGTCAGGGCGGGGACAACTCAGAGGCTAGGGATTTTAGTGTAGTCATTAGTGTCAATGAGGAAACCAGAAGGACTTGCCTCAAAGTGATGGAAAAGGCCCAAGTGAATAATATACTTACTCTCTAGATATCCTAGGGCAGAAGGTCAGTGGGAGAGAGAACCATGGGAAACAAAGTTAAAATGGAAACATCAATCTCTGACGTGGTCAGGAGAAAACTGCAGTCTGAGTTTTTAGTCTCTTGGCTCCAAATACATACCCCTGCATCATGCTCTTGCCTACCCTTCACCTCTTCCCCTTTTCTCCCCCTTTCATATTACATAGTAAGAAGGATAGACTTTGACCTCTCCTTCTGCTTAAGGCTCCACTCTGACTTCCTGGACTCTAAGCCTTGTCTTCCTGGGATTTAAGACATGGTTGACTGGCCATATATGTAGACTTCCTACACTGCCTAGATGCAGGGCATTCTTCCAAGTAGCTGGGGATTAACTCGTTTCTCAGATTTCAAGAGAAACCTGCCTTTTTATATGGGTCTTGGTCTCTGACCTGCCAGCTCTCTAATAGATTAGCAAAGCCAGAGCCAGGCTGTAATACATAGCATTTCCCAGCTTCTGGGTGACATATTTGTTAGCCCTGAGATTTCCTGGAGCTGCCTAACCTACTTTCAGTGGTAGCACCTCTGCTTCAGAGAGGCTACAGCTCTGTGGCAGGGAACCCTCTGCAGGCTAGTGACTGCTTAAGGCAAGAATTAGACACCTTCTCCAACACAGCTTTGTGGGATAGTCAGCACAATAAAGCTCAGTCTGGTAGGGGGTGGGAGTTGGGAACAGATGAAGGTTTCAATAATTCTAAATAATTTCCAGGGATTCTCTACTAGGAACCAGAGAAGCCATCTGTTCTGTGGAGTTGCACTATCCATCATCATACCCCAGATGACTAGGGCAGCCTCATTCTGTTCACCAGGCTGGCCTGAGCCCCAAACCAAGCCATTTTTTTCCTTCTCTTGCCATCTCTAGTAAGAGACACTAGTAAGAGACCCATTAAACTAGAAGGTAATGTCAGAGTCCAATTCTGATCCATACTTGGCCTAGCTTGTTGGGGGCTCAGGAATTAATAAGCCACAGGAGGAAGACTGGCCTGCCAAGTCCAGTGATTGAGATTGCTGACAGCACCCATGGCCTATGGCAACTTCCAGAACAAGGCTATCTTTCAAGGTATTGGCAGTGGCAAAATTATCTTCTATGTCAACCCCCAATCCCTGTCTCCCCATCTCCCAACACAGACCACTGGACTAGGTACTACTCACTTCTCAAGCAGGGTCAGAGCAGTCACTGGGTTTACCCGGAGGTACTTGCAGTTGGGCTGACCATAGTCAGCAAGGTAGGTTGACCAATCCCACTGGATGAAAAGATCCAAAAGCTGTAAAATATCCAAACCCCACCCCAGGGATTAGACAGACAAGAAAAACCAAGATTCCAGAAACTTCATCATCCTTCACTACCAGCTAATAAATTGGATATATAAAAATTAAAATGTAATAAGAAAAAGAACAGCTACAGACTATTCTTTCAACCAAGAAAATAAATGAGTAAACATTAGATGGCAGACTTATCTCTGCCATAAGCAGTATGGAAACGTTGCTAAGACTATATGCCAGCAGTTAGCTCTCAAAGGCAACCCTGTAAAGAAACTAACATGGGACTGAATCAAATATGATAATAATATCATAATAATTATTTACTTACTCATTTGATAAATACTTATCAAATGCCTTCCACATGCCAAGAACCATTCTCAGTATTCAACAAAGAACAAATAAAGGTGGATGTAGTCCAGAGCCACATATGCAATTGTTTGAACTTCAAGGTTAAAAGGTCTGGGTTCAAGTATCAGTTTTGTGACTTGCTGTACTGACTTAGCCCAAGTGACTTAGGTAATACAGACATATACACATGCCTATATACAAATAGGACACACAGATAACACAGAAACACTGAACCAAGGCGTAAATGGATCATGTAGCATTTATAAGAGGCAATATGTGTTATGTCTATGCAGACACAGGCTAAGAAGATGAAATCAGGGCCATAGTAGATTAGCCCATGATTGAGGACACAGAGTCTAGCTAGAATTGGGTTATGAGTGTTGAAGAGAAGTGCCAAGAGCTAGATGTGTGAAAAGACAATGAGAGCTTTCTGAGGGTGAGTTGAGTTCTGACACTGGGGAGATTTTGACTGAGAGAAACTAAACTTTTGTCAAAGGCTTTCCTTCCCAGTCAGTTTTAGCCTCAGACATCACACTAACAAATATTCAAAAATTGTAACTAAGCAAAACAAACAAATAAAAGCTTCTAGAAGGGGCACAGTCCCAGACTCACATCACTGCATAGAGGGAGAACCCTCACAGTACTTTTTGACTCAAGACATTCTCCATTTCTCCCATTCCAGGAGATAGGTAAGTGCTGATGAGGACAAGTAAATGGCTGGCTGTGCAGAATAAAGGCAGAGAGGCCAAGAGTGCCATCATATCCAGTGCCAGAGCCTGGGCTCTAGGCACACCTTCCTGCATGTCTGTCTTCACTGTGCAGCTGGGCAAACAGGCAGTATGGGCCTTGCCCTATTTGGCCAACTCTCCACTTCATCCAGTTTCTTACAATAGCTGTTATGAACTTCCTGAAGCAGGATGGGAATTGGCTGAAGTCCCAAACCTAGAACTGAGAAAAGCCCCTAAACCCTCAGCCAAGAAAGGGATTTTAGAGATGAGAGAAGGAGTGGGGGAGAGACAGGCACGCTGGTTGGTCTGGGCCAGGATGGTCCCAAAGGGCCCCTCAGGCCATTTTCAGGTCATGCCTATTTTCACTGGCAAGTTAAAAGGCTTCTACCACTTCCTTCTGCTGACCCAAGGCCTCAGAGAGTTATCCTTTAGAAGAGAATTTCCCTTGACTTTCTACTCTAGCATCAGTATTTCTTTCTTTCTTTTTTTTTAAATTATACTTTAAGTTCTAGGGTACATGTGCACAACATGCAGGTTTGTTACATATGTATACATGCGCCATGTTGGTGTGTTGCACCCATTAACTCGTCATTTACATTAGGTATATCTCCTAATGCTATCCCTCCCCCTCCCCCCACCCCACGACAGGCCCCGGTGTGTGATGTTCCCCTTCCTGCGTCCAAGTGTTCTCATTGTTCAGTTCCCACCTATGAGTGAGAACATGAGGTGTTTGGCTTTTTGTCCTTGTGATAGTTTGCTCAGAATGATGGTTTCCAGCTTCATCCATGTCCTTACAAAGTACATGAACTCATTCTTTTTTATGGCTGCATAGTATTCCATGGTGTATATGTGCCACATTTTCTTAATCTAGTCTATCATTGATGGACATTTGGGTTGGTTCCAAGTGTTTGCTATTGTGAATAGTGCCACAATAAACATATGTGTGCATGTGTCTTTATAGCAGCATGATTTATAATCCTTTGGGTATATACCCAGTAATGGGATGGCTGGGTCAAATGGTATTTCTATTTCTAGATCCTTGAGGAATTGCCACACTATAGCATCAGTATTTCTGTCCTATGGTCTTCAAAGACCACTCAAGACAGCTCCACTTTACTTGCTTCCTGGGACCACAACAGGCACTGAGAGTACCCCTTGTTCTAAAGTTCTTTCAGTACTGTGCTTTACATATTTCACTATGTTTTCCTGCAACTCCTAGGGAAAGAACTATGAAAAAGGATAGCGTTTTTTCAATTAAAATTTCTTTCACAAATTAAAAAACTCTAAGAAGCCTTTTACTATTTGCCTATTGAGGAGCTGATAAGAAAAGTGAATGAATATCAGAAAAGTCTAATTGGAAAACCATTTCTTAAAGCTATTTTAGATATTACTTTTTCAGCATATATGGACACATACATGCATGTAATAAAACTACCTTCTTTTTAAATGAATTCCTAATTTCTGTGATGGAATTAATGTATTAGTATTTCAGATTTATTACTAATACTACCATGTATTTCTGGTTAATGACACATGGGAAGTCACTAGTGGACAGTGGATAGAAGTTCATGGCTTAGCTCTAAGTTATGGGATCTTTGGGGTGTCGCTTTTCTGGTCGGAAACCTGTGGCCAGTGGCACCTTTGCCTGAGTTTTGCTCTGGCCCACTGGGTTTGTTCCACCCACTTGGCCTGGGAGGCTGAGCTCACGCCTGCCAGGGACACTGGAGTCAGGTGTGGAGCAGCAAGGGGTGTGTGTAAGTGTGGAGTCCGGCCACTGCACAGTCAAGACATGCTGGGTGCTGCCATGGGGTGGGCAGCTCCAGGTGCTGGCATGGGCACCAATTCTCTGTGAGAATGCAGCTGGTCCAGATGCACTGCATGCAGCTTTCCTGGATGGCACCAGGGAATGTGGCAGCACCCAGAAGCATGGAGATGCCAGGAACCACAGGGCCCCAAAGAGGGAGTCACAGCCCTGGCTCAGGGAGCTCCCAGGTCTGGGCTCTACAAAGGGCTGCAGCTCTTCTCTCCTTCTCTTCACCCACAATGTGGCAAGCAGGGGGCATATTTCAGCCCTGTTTGTGTTACCCCAGCTCTTTTAGCCTTGCCATTCAGTGGGTCTCAAGTTCTTGTCCTGTGACCAGGAAGAATGAGGTACACAGACAAGTGGAGGGTGAGCAAAATGAAGAGATTTATTGAGCAATAGAACAGCTCAGAGATGACCCACAGTGGGAAGCTCCTCTCAGTAGCCAGGGTGTCCCAGCAAGTATTCAGCTTCTAGCAGAAAGGGTTGCTCCTCTCTGCAGGCAGGTTGTCTCAATAAGTGTTCAGCTATCAGCAGAGAGAGTGGCTCCTCTCTGCAGCTGGTCGTCCTGTTGTCTTTCTGTCCTCTCCTCTGCTCTGGCTGAGCCCAGGGCTTTTATGGGCCTCAGAGGGGAGGAAGTGCATGCCAACTGGTCCACAGGCAGCCAAGTCCCTACTCTGGTCCGTGGGACTGGCAGCCTGGCCACAAGCCTTCAGGCCTCACTGGGGACCTGCCCCCTTCTGCCCAGGAACCTGTCTGCTTTCTGCTCCCATTCATGGCACCTGGGGTTGGCCCCAACTTTGCTCCGAGACTGGAGCGGCACTGACAACAGGGAGAAGCCATGCAGTGAGAGCAGGCACTTCCAAGCCTACAAGGGCAGGGAGGGCCTTCTCAGGCCCCCAAGAGTGAAGGGATGCCTGGGTCTGCAGCCACGGTTTGGGTGGCTGCAGCTGTGCTGGGGGTGGAGGACCGGGTTCCTGCCTGCTCCGTGGAGCAGGAGGCCTGGGTCTGCAGCTGTGGTTTGGGTGGCTGCAGTTGTGCCCAGGAGGGTAGGGCTCTTGCCTGCTCCCCAGCTCCCACCAGCTCCATGGAGTATGCAGCCCCGGTCTTGCCTCCCTGCTGCAGCCAGCATGATGGTAGTGGTGGGCCATTTAGGGCAGCCACTACCATCATAAGGATTTCCATTTTTGTCTTCCTGCCAAAGTCAATGCCAATGGTGAGTCTAAGAGCTCTGGAATGACAAGCTATCTAATTTATTCCACTACAGTCATGGAAGCTACATAACTCTATTAATATTAAGTTCAACCACCATGAGCCTACAGATCACACTCTGGGTCCATGTTGCTTCCCACAGTCTTTTAGGGTGGCCCAAAGTTAGGTCTTATGGCCTTCTCTGAGACAGATGGACAGCGAGTGGACTCTGAGGGTACTTAACTAAGTTAGCTGCTTGGAGGCACACTTCTACTGGATTCCATAAAACAGTGTTAGAATGAACAGCCAAGAAAACCAGCAGGCCTATTTATCCATATAGTACTTTGATTTCCAGACTGACTTTCAAGGTCAATCAGGCCCTCCCAGCCTGATTCTCCACATACAACAACCTTGTTAGATTGCTATAAATTCTCTTGCAAGAACACTCAATTATCACTAGAGACCACTAATGTTTCTTTTTTACTTTTAAATCTTTCATTTGGAAATATTTCAAATTTATCAGAAAGTTGAAGGAATAAGCATAGTATAAAGAGCAACATATTGCTTCCATCCAGATCCATCCGCTGTCAATATTCTACCCCACATGCACCAGCACTTGAATTCTCTTTCTCTTCACATACATACACCCATGCATGTACACATATGCTATTTCTTTTCTTGAGTTTCTTCAAAGTAAACTGAGACTTTATTCCCAAATACTTCAGTGTTTCTAAGGATTAGGAATATTTTCTTATATAATCACAATATAATTTTCAACTTCAGTTAATTTAATGTTGATATGATCCATATTCAATTTTGTAAGTTGACCTACTAATATCCTTTATAGCCTCTTTTATTTTTGTTCCACTACATGATATAATTTTAGGATTGACTATTATGTTTAGTTGTCATGTCTCTTTAGTTTCCTTTAATCTGGAATATTTATACAACCTTTCTTTTTGTTATATAATATTGACATTCTTGAAGAATATAGTTCCCCTACCTCCATTTTTTCCCAGTTTGGTTTTGTCTAGTGGCTTCTTATAAGATTCAAGACTGAATTCTTTAGCAGAATACTGTGTAAGTGATACTATGTCCTCCTCAGGGTATCACCTCTGGAGGCATACAAATGCTCACTTTTCCCCTCATTGGTGATATTAATTTTGATCACCTGATTAAGATGTCTGATTTCTTCCAACATCTGGTTATTATGTTTTCCTTTGGAACTGTGAAGATTTGGAACTGTGAAGACATTCAAATATCTGTTATCCAGTGAGGATTCTTGCCTAACCCCATCTTTACTATGATGGCTGCAAACTGCTGATATCTCAACACCATCCTTCCTTGCACATTTGTGAGTTGTCACTCATTCTACTGTAAGCAAGTACTCTCTCTTCCCCGCTATTAATCTATCTATCCATTTGTTATTGGCACAAACTCACCACCGTGCCCCTCCCCTCCCCTTCCTTCCTTTCTTCCTTCCTTCCCCTCTTTCTTTTCTCCTTTCCTTTCCTGTCCTGTCCTTTCCTTCCTTCTTTCTCTTTCTTTCTTTCTCTCTGTCTCTCTCTCTTTCTTTCTTTCTTTTTCTTCTTTTTTTTTTTTTTTTTTTTTTTTTTTTGAGGCAGAGTCTCGCTCTGTCGTCCAGGCTGGAGTGCAGTGGCGCAATCTCGGCTCACTGCAAGCTCCGCCTCCTGGGTTCACGCCATTCTCCTGCCTCAGCCTCCCGAGTAGCTGGGACTACATCTTTTTCTTCTTTCCCTCCCTCCCTCCCTCCCTCCCTCCTCCTCCTTCCTTCCTTCCTTCCTTCCTTCCTTCCTTCCTTCCTTCCTTCCTTCCTTCCTTCCTTCTTTTCTTTTTTCCTAAGAGACCAGTTCTTGCTCTGTTGCCCAGGCTGGAGTGCAGTGGTGCAATCATAGCTCACTGCAGCCTAGAACTCCTGGGCTCAAGTAATCCTCCCACCTTCACCTCCCTGAGTAGCTAGGACTACAGGCACACACCACTAAGCCCAGGCTAACTTTTAAATTTTTATTTTTGTAGAGATGAGGTCTTGCTATGTTGCCCAGGCTAGTCTGGAACTCCTGGGCTCCAGTGATCCTCCTGCCCCAGAAAGTACTGATTTCTAAAGTTACTTAGGTTAGTTATTTTCTTTGTCATTACTTTCAATATGGTTGTGTTTTTCTTTTATAATTCAGCTATGTTCATTTTTCACTGCTTGTGTTCCATTTTTGATTCCCCCACATTCCAGTTGATTTTCATTATTAATTTTGGGGTATGTGAAACAATACTATAGTTCTGAGAGTAACAGCAATATAAAAAAGTGTTCTCAGAGAAGTATTACTCCCTCCTCATCCCAACCTGTTCCCATTCTCCCCACTTCTTTCTACATATTTCCTATTCATTCCTGTAGATAACCAATCTAGTTTCTGGTTTATCCTTCTTTTATTTATTTTACACCAATGAGCAGAAACATATATATTTTCTTATATCTTCCTCTTTGTCTCTTGAAGGGTAGCATATCATAGCTACTCTTTTATGCTTTGTTTTGTCATGTAATGGTGTATCCCAGAACTCACTCCCTAGAAGCTCATTCCTCATTAATGATTATATTCTTGATTTATTCATGAAAATGTGGTTTTTGTAAACTAGGTAAGTAAAGTCATTTTCAAGGGACAGACCAGACATTACATTTTGGAGCATTTCATGTTAACTTGGTAGAATAGGAGAGTGTTAGATTTTTAGAGTAGGAAATTCTGATAAATGCTAAGGCTAATTCAATCAAAAGCAAACTCAACCCATCATTAATGATGCTTTGATTTCAAACACAGAGTTATCTGTTTGTGGTATTTAATAGAACAGGGGAACTAAACTAGTGTAGTAGTTGACGTAATACTTTATAAGCTACATAGGTTAATTAAAATGGTAAATTATGTGATTACTGGTTACTATACAAAGATGTGTGTAAGTGGAAAAAGATATGACAAGGGGAGACATTTTTAATCAGTTTATATATTAAACAGGCCACTATGATAGGATACTTTTTTTTCTTCCTATATAACTTTTATCTGTGTGACTCTTAACTAGGGCTTTGGCAAAGTTCTAAAGCTGCCTCTGCTATATTTCCTTGTGTATTTTTCAGAAAATTCCCTTGGCTTAGTAAGACTCAAATTGTAATTCTGATTTCATGGAGGGTGGGGACAGTGGAGAGGACCAAGAACTAGAAAGCATAAGCAACTTGCTAAAAATCACAAAGTAGACAAGTGGTAGAGACAGTTTGTTGGCTCACACTCCCCAAGATGCCACAGCTGGTTTTTTGTTGTTGTTGTTTTGTTTTGTTTTGTTTTTATTTTTTAATCCTGATTGATTCTGTCTGAGTTAGATACTCATCTGAGACTAGGCCAAATTTCTGAACAGACTTTCTTTTTTGCAAGAGTAGCTGGGAAAGAATAGAAAAATCCAAACAAGCCAAAGTGAAAACCAGTCCAAGGCCATACAGTGAGTTAACTGGACAGAGAACAGACAGCATTATAATAGTAGAACAAATGCAAAGTTCCAGGAACGACCTTAGGAATGCGATTATTATTAGGATAAAGCAGGACTCTGTTGATCCTTGTTAGTGCACACAAATATACATGTCTCCAGCAGCAAGTCTAGAAATAATTCAGATGGATGAGTTGCTCATGACTAAAGGATTAGAAGGAAATCGTCAAATAAAAATTATGGGCAATATTCAAGCAAACCATCCTGGGGGTACTTAGGTTTTCTTTGGCAGAAAGGATTACCCAAAAAAACTCAGAAAATAGAAATGTGGAGCCTGGTGGAGAATGGCCTGCTTGTTCCTCCTCCTGGACTGTCTGTTACCAAATCAATTCATATCATGCTTATTCATGAGTGAAGAGAACTGTTAGACGTACCCTACCTTCATTGCCAATTCTTGGCATATGAGCCTCATCTCCCATGTAGACGGGAGCTCCCCAAGGATGGGGATTGTGTTTTCTCCTTCTGACTCCTCAACAGCACAGACTATCAAATGGCTAGATTCTCAGCAGGTAGTCAGCAAAGACATGGCACATGGAATTAAATAGGTCAGCTAACATTTTGTAGCAATGATACTGGCTAGATGGTGGGAGAGACTTATACTTTGTGCTTCTCATATCAAACATTCAAATGGACCAAACCTAGGCTCCTCTTGCCCAGCACTAGAAGAAAAGTTGTATAAGGAAGAAAGAAGCATCAAACAGGAGAGGTGATACCTATGACAGGTGAGTGGGAATCCAGTCCCAGACATTTGAATTCAAGGTTCCAATGGAAGATACCTATGACTAATGACTGGGAACACAGCAGATGTTTGGTGACATGTGGGCTGGGTCTTAGTAGGCAGCATGGGGCCTACCTCATGTTAGAGAAAGCCTCCTCTTTCCAGAAAACCTGCAAAGATTCCATGGGAAGCAAAGGATAGTATGAGCTAAGGTAGGCATGCAGACAGACACAGATGCTAAGACACACTGACAGTGGCCATACCCCTCTTCCCCAGGGGTGATTTTCTTTACATGTTTTTGCTTGAACAGGAACACTGAGTCCTGTAGAGAACTGTGCTCCCAAAGCAGGTGCGTCCTTGAAGTAAATTTGATGCAGGAAAACCTGAATTTGCACTTTATATACATTCCAGAAGAATTCTTCATGTTAAACAGGATAGACTACAAAATGATTTCAAATAAAATGCTTTTCTGGGACACTTAACATATAATCCAAGAAAAATTCTAAAAATTCTACCTCTTCAGAACATGGCCACTGTATAAAGTGCAGTCCACTTTGACTAACATACAGAACACTAACCCCGGAGAAGCTTCATTTGTCCACTCCCTGCCTTTGACAGGATGAAACTAATTACATCATTATAAAGTATTTTCATAATTACTGATCCACATCTGCCTTTTTTTGGAGGCAGTAGAGCACAGCAAAAAGGGCCCCAAGGCTGAGGTTCCTCTGACTGATAGTGTGACCCCAGGCATGACACCAAATCTGTTTTTCTGGTTCAGATGTGGAATCATAATAGCTTCTATCAGCAGCTGAAAGCAGATTAAGAGAACAATTGTAAAGTCTACTAAAAAGCATAGAATTGACCAATGACCCATTTGTGTTTATTGCCCAAGATTTCCTCCAACTCCTTGTCTCTGGTGCTGGGCCTCTGTGATTCAAAGAAGGGCATCCTGAGTCTGCCTCCCGTCTCCTCAGGAGCACTTCCCGACACAGAAATCTGGGCAAATGTAGAAAATGGAAAGCAGGGCTTATTTCAACAAACATAAATTGAGTACCAACAATGTCTCAGTCACTCTTCTAGGTACTGCATATGAAACGATGTTAAGACATTATCTCCAGTCTTGAGGAAATCATCTGGTAAATAAATTGATACAGAATGATGTGAATACCCTAACAGGTACTCTAACAGGTTATAAAGAAAGTTCAAAAGAAGGGTGTCTAAGCCTGGGCCAGGTAGGTGGTGAGTGGTAGGATGGGGTGGGAGTGTCAAGCAAGGAATCTGACATGGCTAGATCTCTCAGGAGTGCTTTGGGAATAACCAAGACAAATGAGGCCTCATATGCTAAACTAAGGAGATTGATTTTAGCCTAGAGACTTCTCTGCTTGTTCTCATCACTGCTGCTACCTGCTTTTTTCTAGATTAGAAGATGGAAAATCTAAAGTCACCACCTGTTGTAAATAAAGTTTTGTTGAAACACAGCCATGTTCATTGATTTACATAATTATCTATGCTGCTTTTATGCTTTAATAGCTGAGGTAAGTAGTTGTGACAGAGACCATATGACATGGGAAGCTTAAAATATCCACTATCCAGTCTTTTACAGAAAAGGTTTGCCTGTAGATCCAAGGCAGGGAGGGCAGTGTGCTCTGAAATTCTCTCCGATGTAAGGCATTTAATACCTAGTAAAGAAAGAAGAAAAAATGGCTTTAGGGAGACCCTTCCCATTGTAATGAGATGGCATAAAATTCATTATCTTAACAACTGGCATAAAAATTATTTTTGGGAGAAAAACATGTGTGGGGAAATATCCTGCTTGGTGAGACCCCCAAGGTGCCAAGACATCTAGTAGATGAGGTAGAAGGAATTTGGTATTCTGGTTCTTGAGAGGCAGAATGTGAAGAGAGGAGATTAACTAACATGTGTGAGAAGGGCTAAGAAGAAAATCCTTCATGGTATTGTGGTTCCAGACAACTGTGGAGACCTGGGGAATCTAGTAAGTGACTTTTCAAAACTGTTTGCTGTGCAATTCATGACACAATCAATCTTCTTTACAAACCCAACCCCTCAATCCTGGTCTTCAGACAAATCCACTCTGCTCCCAGTTGCTTGGGTGAATGATTTCTCTCTCTCTCTCTCTCTCTCTCTCTCTGTGTGTGTGTGTGTGTGTGTGTGTGTGCGCGTATGTGTGAGTGCACAACTCAGAGCAGAAGCTGTTTCACACCTAGAAAGCTGCAGAACTGCCCTATGGAACTGGGAGTGCAGGAAGCAAGAAGGCTGGAGGTATCTACGGATTCACAGAAATCCGGAGGAGGCCTTTGGATTTTCCATAGGCTATGGAACTGTGGTAGAGAGAGGTTCCAAGTTTTTCTGATCACTGTAGATTAAGGGGGTCAAGCTTATACCTGAGCTTTGCAACAACGGCCAGTAACAGGTTGGTTCCTAGCCCTACGTCTGACCTCCTCTTCTTTTCCCTAGTTGAGTGAAGGAAGAAGAGGGAGGGGAAGGCACAAAGAGTGGCTGTGCAGCTCCCAATTGCCTATCAGCAGCTTCCTCTGAAAGGGAACATCACCCTGAGAAATATTTATTTGCTGCATAAATGTGGGTTTATAGGTTTTCTGTCTAAACTTTTCACCTTTTCTCTCTTGGTAAAGAGAAAAAAAAGAAAGACAGGGAGGCTTCAGAGTCTTCTGTTGTTACCAGATGGTGCCTAGAGGAAGACTCCCAAATAAAAATGCCAACACCAAGTATTCCTTTGAGTCAGAGACTGTCCTGTAGAGCCATTTCTCACTGATGACAGCATCTATCCTGCTGCAGGGACCAGAAGGAAAACCTATTATCACACTGGCTGATAACAACCATGTACACATATATGTTCAAGGGGAGGATGGGAGGCCCCTGTCATGGGCTGACTGAGTTGTCCCTTGTTGGGGTGGCAGAAGCAGGCAGGTGTGAATTTTGAATGGAACTGCTGCCACAGATGCTGTAGGAGAAGAAGGTAGGAGCCATGGACCAGTGTTTATTTTCTTTCAGTATAGTGTGACTTGTTAAAGGTTCCTAGGTGGGTGAATTAGGGACTATATTATTGAGTTGTTAACTAAACTACCCTCCCTCTCTGGACAAAATGACTAAGCGGCTTAAATAAAATCCCTGCAAAGAGACCACAGAGTGAAGACAATATTAACAATGTAAGCATAAGCAAATATCGAGAAAATGGCAGAGCTCAAAAATCTCCTAATCATAATACAAGCTCTTTATCAGCCACATTATAAAATAATAATAGTAATAAGCTATTCAGATTTGGTAAGTCAGTCCCCCAAATCTGAAATTATCAAAAAAGCTATTTATATTATTTGTATTCATTATTATGAAAAATGAACTTTACTTAACCTAAGTACATATTGTGCCTTGAATTATTAATATTAGTATGTGTGTATGTACAAGCAGACTTTCGAAGGTAATGATAATGTTCTGTCTATTAAACTGCAGTGGGAAGAAAGTTATACGTGGGAATAACCTTTTGCAGCTAGTCAATGTCTAATTATAATTTATTAGTAAATTTTTATACACACAACTATATTAGCAGTAAGCCCTTAAAATGTCTTTTACCAACAGCGAATTTTCAATCAAAAAAACTTTGGAGACACTGGGTGATAACCTGCAGGGAAAACTACTGCAAATTCATAATGAAAATGATTCAAGTTAATTTTATAAATGGACATAGGGCCAATAAGAAAAGAAACATATTTCAGGTTCAAGCCAGTGTTGTCAAGCTGCTTAGAACACCATGTTTTTACATGAGCTAAACCAATGGCCTTCAGAACAGATCTCAAAAGAACTCTTGCCTCCAAGGAAAACCAACAGAGCATTAAGGGCCTGCTCTCTGACAGAGCAGGCTGCCTCCTCCTTTTCTCCTTTCTCTACTGGCTGGGTCCATTTTGAAAAGGACTTTTCAGATCAGGCCAAGTACAATTACAAGGCAGAGAAAAAGAAATTTATAGATATTTACTGAGAACCAACCGTTGGCTAAGTGACATACGTTTAACTTAGATAATGTTATTGGATCCTTTACATAATTCTGTGAGATAGGTTATTATTTTTCTAGATGTGAATAAGAAAGTAAATAAATAGCAAAGTAGTAGTAAGTACAAAGTAAGTAGTAAGTACAAAGAAAGTAGTAAATAGCAGGCCTTATATATGAATTTAAGTCTCTTTAACTCCAAAACTACTAGATTTGAAGTTAAGTCCCTTTAACATCCTTCTACTATGCCAAGAGCTCAGGTCTCCACTGTTCCCCATAACTGTTCTCATTCCTAACAAAAGCAGATGAACCAATACATCTCTGAGTTCTTTCATATGTGTCTTTTGCTTAAGCTATGCCAGTACTTACACAATTCAACAGGAAACAACACTGAAATCAGATTACTACAAACCTGGGGTGCATGGGCCAGGAAAGTCCAAAGTGGGGACCATATTTAAATCCTGGTATGAGGCAACTATGACTGTGTGACAAGGGCTGGTTGAATCATTGCCTGGCTTTCCTAGCCTTTATTCATGTTTAAAGCTGGAAAGAACCTCCAAGAAGAGCAGAGCAGAAACTCAATGAGATTCCAGGAAGCAACAGAATTCACTAAGGGAACCACATGAAGAGAGAGTGGTGCAATAAGTGTGAATATCAGACCAAAGAACAGAGTCCCACCCAGAGCTGGCTAGTGAGTCACTGTGATTTCTAACAACCACTAGGCTGTAATATTGAGCCACTCACCACGGAAGATTGGAAATTCATTTAGATTTTCAAGGTGATTTTATTAGACAGCTGACTTAAAGGGTAAGGTTACCTTACAATTCAGCACCACACTCAATTCCAAGATCCTCAAAGGCAATGCATACAAGCAGGCCCAGTAGGTAAGTGCTTGCTAAAAATCTTGGCCAAGTCTAAGAAGCAAAACTTGCTGAAGACTCTTCAGAAATATGTGTTTGTATTTGGGAGGCTGGGGAAAGTGAAGAGATAACGTCTTAATTTTTCTCTTTGTCTTTGCTCACTGTGAATTTTTATAGGCAGAGGGTAAGGCTGGCTAAGGGCCTGTGGCAGGTTTCAATGACCAAGAGCAGTTAATGCTCAAAGAAACAGTGAAGTTTTAAACTACCTAAACCCTAGTAGGACAAATAGCTTCCTCTCCACCGCCATTCCCCATCGCCATGAATACCCTTCCTTTTCTATCACAATCTCCTTTCTGTCCTCATATCAGAAACTGTCACAGTATCACTTCTCAGAATTCTCATCTAAGGGGTCAAGTATCCTATATGAAACAATTTTTGCCCGAATTCTGCCTGGCATTTTCAAAACATCCTGAAACCCTAGACCTTTTAGTTTGTTCCATATTATCTGTCTTTTGGTTAACAAACATACCATTAGTCATCCTGCTTTCCTTTGGTAGCTGCAGACATATTCTTTTGGCTTTTGAGAGGTTTTTATTTTTATTTTTATTTTGAGACGGAGTTTCACTCTTGTCACCCAGACTGGAGTGCGACAGCACGATCTCGGCTCACTGCAACCTCCACTTCCCGGGTTCAAGTGATTCTCCTGCCTCAGCCTCCCGAGTAGCTGGGATTACAAGCGTGTGCCACCACTCCCTGCTAATTTTTGTATTTGTAGTAGAAACAGGGTTTCACCATGTTGGCCAGGCTGGCTTGAACTCTTGACCTCAGATCCGCCCGCCTTGGCCTCCCAGAGTGCTGGGATTACAAGCGTGAGCCACTGCACCCAGCTTGAGAGATTTTTAGACTTCCGAAATAGAAGAGAGAAGACCAGTACTGTAGCCCTGGATTTGTCATTAGTAGCCTTGCAGCTCAGGATTCCTTCTAAAACTCACATTTACTGATGACCAGATATCTAATGTCCCTCCAGCTCTAAGATTCTAAATCTAATGGATTTCTTTTTAAAATAATTTTTTTTTTTTTTTTTGGTAGAGACAGGGTTTTGCTATATTGCCAAAGCTGGTCTCAAACTTTTGTTCTCCCACTGTCTTGGCCTTCCAAAGTGCTGGGATTACAGGCACAAGCCACTGTGCCGGGCCAGTGAAGCTATGGTATAGAGAGTAGTTCTTAGCAGTTAGCAGAAATGGGGCTGATAAAATGATAGACTGTGAGGAATTGTAGAGAACTGTACTATTATTTCATCTTGCAGAGGAGGAAACTGAGGTCTGGAAAGATTCATTATGGCAAAGCTACCATGAATGGGGCTGTGGTTGGAATACAGGGCCCTGGTTTGAATCCACTTTTCTTTCTAATATATGATGCAATTTAATCAGCTGGAGGAGAACCAAAATCCTTGAGAATAGTACACAGGTCAGGTGTCTAGAGGGGTGAAGGAGAAGGAAAGGGAGTTTCGTTTTTTAATTAAAAAATAAAAATAAAAGAGAATATAAATTCCATCTTACCTCAGTGTACAAATGTTAATGATTTGTCCAGTTTACTTCAGATCCTCCCTTTGTTTTAAAAAATAAAACATCATAAATAAAGGTGAAATCCCCCTGCCTTCTCTCCATTCTTTCACCTTCCTGATGAAGGCTGCTATCATGATTTTGTTATGTATCTGCTATATGTTTTTATGCTTTTAATAGATAATATATGGTAATGTTCTGTTTTTTAGTTTATATATATATATATATATACACACACACACATACTAGGTATATATATGTGACATTATGCATAATATTCTGCAACTTGCTTTTTTCATTCAATCTTATGTGTTCAAGATCCATCCATGTTGATCCATCTAAATCTAGTTCATTTAACTGCCAAATAGTGTTTTCCACCATAGAAGTATACTTAAATATACTACAATGTATTCATCAATTTTTTCATGAAAGAAATTTGTACAGTTGTGTTTCCAGATGATAGAAGAATGGGGTGTTGCTTGTGCCCAGAAAGCAGGCAGCATGCTAGGTGAGTATGGTGAGGTTATCAACCTTTATCACTATATATGTGAAATGATGTAAAAAAAATAGCAGGCCATTTAGTGAACCAGCTTAAATACTCCCTGAATTTGATCCCACGGCAAGTGGCAGAGAAAACTCGGATGATTAGTTCAGGAAGGACTCTTAATGAGATAACTGAAAGGAAATTCATCTCTCCTTGGAAGAGAACATGCAGAGGAATAAAGAAAGCACAGTAAAGCTGACATCACTATGCCTACCCCGACCAGAATTAAGATAAACACAAACTATTTCTTCTCTGAATTGTAATGTTAGGGAGTTATATCCCCATTTCTACGCCTTTGGGAATGGATCAGCAAGTCTCTATAAGATTTTCAAAAGTATTTGAGGCTGACCCGGGATGGTAGAGAGGAACAGGCTCTGCTTCCGTAGTTACTGTGTGAGGTTGCAAGTTATTGAATTGAGAGTCCAAGTTTACATTTTCCTTGAACTTCAATAAATTGCTGAATTTCTTCAAGATGCATCTAAGTGCCCACTAGCAGTGTTTGGGTTGGACGGGAAGAAGATACTAGGAGAAAAAAGAAACCTCCTTGTTGTGGGAAAGCTTGGTATCATTCTCAAAGATGCTAGGATGGAAAGACTTCTTGCCTTATTCTACACAGACAAGCTTAATCTTCTAATTTCTTGTGTGGCTAGAGCAATAAGGTCTTAGTCTCTGATGGCATGGGAGCCTTGATCCAACATTAGAGCTATGTATTTATCATTTCTGGTCTATAATATGGCTTGTTGTGGGGCAGTTTTGCAATCAGGTGAATTTTTAAAAACCTGCTCCAATTTCTTGAATAAGGATATGAAAGGAGATACAGTAAGTGAAAGCACTTGAAAACTTCATCTTCTTATTATAGTTAACAACACCATTACCACAGGGTATCATTATCATTCAAGGAGATTTTAAAAAAGCAACTAAAAACTGCCCTTTGTGAACTTTAAAACAACAGGAGTTGTTCTGACTTTTGCTTCAATGTAATATAGACAGCAGCCCCTGGCTTTCATCCAAGTTACAGTTCCCTTCTCCCGACCCCAGAACCATCACGTCCATATTCTGTGTGAGGCCCAGGACAGATAGATATTCTCCAGATTAGCATTTATCCATATGGCTTGTTCTGTGGAAGCAGAGTTCCCTCTAGGACCTTACCAAGGGCCAGATCATAAGCAGTGATTATTTGGAGGGGAACACCCACAGTTTATACCATGAGCAAGCTGTGGGAGAAAAAACCTATCTTTTTACCTGAGATCTCTCCCATGTCTACAAGAAAATCATTCAGAAGTAGATACTAAGGTGACATTGAAAAATCACCTTGTTTTAGCCAGTCTCCTTGACTAGTCCTGCTCATCTAGTGACAAGCCACATTTCTGACTTGAAGATATCTTTAGCAGCTAAATATTCCCCAAACTTTCCCATCTCCTGTCCCCTTTATGGATTTCACAAACATTTTATAGCACTGATCCGGGGACAGAGGGTAGGGAGTTTAGGAATCCTGAGAGTCACACTGAGGAGTGGTGGTGAGGCAAATCCAGATCATTCTGCCTAAGAGCCGGCCAGTTCACGACGTTCATCGTTTCTCACTTTTGTGCCTTTGGACAAATTACCTCTCTCTAAAATGAAAATAATATTTGCCTTAGTAGAGCATTCAGCATAGTGCCTGGCACGAATGTTCAGCAAATACTGGCGATGATGATGATAATGACAATGAAGATGGCAAACTTATTCCTGTCTTCACTCCTTCACACTTGCTGTTCTGATTTACAATGCCTCTTCTTTTCTCTTTGTCCTATCTAAATCCTTCCCATTCTAAGAGAACCTTAAGAAGTCCTTTTCAATCAGTCCCAGGCACAATATTTCAGTTGGTAGTATCATAGCCTATCTTAAATTATGAATTATTTCTTTTGTCTTGCCTCCCTAGGGAGATTATACGCTCTTTAAGAACAAGGATCTTTTTCTGTGCTTCTATCTGACACATATCTGAGCCCATGGTATGTGTGATATACTCAGCATTGAGTATAGTCAAGGGAATTTCTATTTGCTGGTCACAGAGTGGTACGAAGCACAGTACAAAGGGAATTTCACAGCTACAGTCTGTGCCTTTCTGGCTGCTCAATTGGACTTCCATTATCAATTCATACAACTAAAATGGTCCTATATTGGCTACAGGAGTAAAAAGTCTATATTCCCTGAATGAGCCTCAAATGAGTAAGAGATTATAGACGTTAGTTCAAGATTTAATACTTAACCACCAATAATTCACTAAGCAATTATTCCTGCTCCTGATATTGAAGAATGAATTGTATTCCCACATTCCCAAGAGGGCTGCTGAGTTACAAAAGAGGTATGTCCCCCGTGCATGTCTGTACTGGCCTAGAGGCTCTGGACCATCAAGATATTGAGATCATGGCAAATAAGAGTTGGTAAGAAATCATCAAGTGGCTACTGCTCTTCTGTAAGTTGTTGACGCTCAGGCTGTGGGCCTTCAAGGTATTATACACTGCATCTGTAAGCTTCTGGAATTCTCTGGCCTGGAGGCCTTTCTGCAAATGGGCTGGAAACTATAGCATAGCCCTACAACGGGAAGGAACTTCCAATGGAGTTCTATCTTGATGCTGTCTTCTGCTTTCTCTGGATACCAGCAAAGTCCCTGTCCTTCTTCTTTCTATCTCTAAGGTCAGATAATAGACACTCTCCCCTTTCAGCCTGTGAGCAGCTTAAGGGCTTGTCCATTTTTGTCTTCTTAGTGTTTAGCACTGTGTGGTAGAGTAGAGAA
Organism: Nomascus leucogenys; assembly: GCF_006542625.1. Classification (NCBI taxonomy): domain Eukaryota; kingdom Metazoa; phylum Chordata; class Mammalia; order Primates; family Hylobatidae; genus Nomascus; species Nomascus leucogenys. The sequence continues at coordinate 36,920,824 of NC_044394.1, forward strand.
CGATCTCAAAAAATGTGTTCTGCCTGATGATTGTGAGAAAGTATCGTAGGAGGCCACCATTGTGGCAAGGCCCTGAATGTATTACAGCAAACACCTCTCCCTGAACTCCCCGCCCTCTGGCTCCTTGAGGTTCTCTGGGGTCCCGGGGTCTTGCTCCACGAGGTTCTAAGCCTCTGCTTTCTGTTGGTGTTTCTTCACGTTCTCCAAAAGGCAGAGAATGGGTGGAAAGGCTCAGCCACAGGATATTGGACTGTTTACAGTTGGCCAGGCCAAGATTAGCGTGAGCACAACATATGCCAAGTTCATTGGAAGTTACATTTTCTCTTTGTTTACACATTAAAGGGGAGAAGACCAGAAGAAAAAAAAAAAAAAGCAGGTGACCTCCTGTTAACCTCAGCCGTCTGCAAAAGGCTGCTGCCCTCACCTCTGAATGAACTTTCAGATTATCTCAGACAAGATTCACCTTGCGCTGAACTTGTACGCCTGCTCTGAAGCCCCCAGTCACGTAGCTGTGATTAAACATTACAGAGTGGCCATAAATTTACAGAAGTATTATTGTGCCTTGCTTTCCTCTTCTTCTTTGGGAGAGGAAGAGGGCAATGGGTTTGGGGTGGGGGGAGTTAAAAAAGGGAAACACACAGTCAAACAAACAGTTCCTTTTCACAGCTCTCAACAAAAGAGAAAACATTGCATAGGTGTCCCAGAAAGAAGGGGAAAGAAATTTGGCCATAAGAGAGAAATTAAAGCTCTAGAAGACTGCAAAAGCCTAAACTCAGTGGAATAGCTGAGGTGCTCCTGGTCCCATTTCCAGACAGTCTGCAAGTCTACAGATGAAACACAAACCTGCTCTGGTCCTTGCTCCTGGCTTCTCTTGAAGGGTATCCCTGAAATAATACTTTTGCCAGAGAGAGAGAGAGGAAGAGAGAGGGCATGAGGCAACTGACAGAGCAGCAGGCAGGGGAAAGAAGGCTGCAAGAAAACACAGTTCGTTTTGTTCTTTGAGCTGCTATGAGAGATGAGGAAGCCCCAACATCTGGGACATTTAAACAGAGACTGGATAAAGACTAGACCATGTTCTAAAGGAAACACCCTGTAGCTGTACCCAGGAGACTGACCAGATGACCTAAGAACATTTATTTCTATGATTCACTATTTTATGCTTAAAGTAGAAAAAAAAAAAGGATATTCCACTGAAGTAAAATTTGTTAAACCCTCTAGGATTCCAAAGCCAAGATACGCCTGCAAAAGGCCTGTGCTGACCATGAAACAATGAGACCTCTATAACCAGAAAAGGCCAGGGAGTGCTCTATTTAATCCAAAAGAATTGTAAAAATTGGTCAGGAAGCCCAGACTGAGGTGATAGGTGCTGGCCAGCAAAGCCACCTTTGGAAAGGAGTCGTTCTGTCTCTGGTTACCCTATGGCAGTGACAGGGGTGCTAAAGAGGCTCATTGTTTCTATAGTTGGCAAGGCCTTGCCCATAAAAGCATGAAAGTCCAGGGTCCATCCACATGAGGAAGGCAGCTGATGGCTTAGCTTAGCTCTGACTCTCGGCAAGATCTCTTGCTGCTTTTAAGAATCAGCCAGGAGTCAAAAAACAGGCCTGTGGAAATTCTCAGGCATTGCCTCTGACACACAGAGATGAGCCAGGCAGTGAAATGGCCAGTGTCAGGGCAATATTGGGGATATTGAAGCTTCGCGTGGGAGTTCTGAAGTCAATCTCTGGTCCCCAGGGGCAACCTGTGTTCAAAACTCTGGCCTGGACTTGGAGAAGAAAGAGAATGGATTCCTGCCTCTCAGTGTGAGTTCTGTGAGAGATGAGACTATTGGGTAGAAACACAGGGGAAAAAGGATAATAAAATGTGCATTCATTGCGAGCCAGATGGGCCAGGTATATATTAAACGCATTATTGGTACAGTCTCAATTAGTGTGATTCTAAGAGGAAGATACTATTTCTCATGCCTATTTTACAGATAAGGTAATTAAGGCACAGGACAATTTAAGCAACTGCTCAGAATCACACTGCTATTAAGCAAGGAAGTCAGAATCAGAAACCAGGTCTATCTGATTCAATGCATCTTTAAATATGAGAGTACAATCTTAGAAACATAGAATCAAGGAAATCTACCAAAGTTCATGCTAGGCAGACTGAATAAAGTGTCCTCCTCCTTTTCCCACCATCCTTCAAGACCCTGCTTAAGTACCCATCTCCTTTAGGAAACCTCCTTGAACACTACTATCAGTTCCTTAGATTTATCCCTTCTCTGAACTCCATTTGTACCTATTGTTCATGGTGCACAGGAAGCACTATATCACATATTTCTCTATTCTTCCAACTGTTTGTGCCTCACAGTTGAACTGTTGATTATGTCAGTAAACCCGATGTTGATATACAGAGAAACCCAAGTGTTTTATGCTCATATCTCCCAGAATAGAATGTCAACTCTTTGAGCAAGGGACACACAGTAGGACCTCAACATACTGTGACTAAACTCCACAGAGACTAACAAAAAGCTCTTGATGTATTAAATAAGGATACACTTTATAATAAAGAGAGTTGTTCATTAGTGGAATGTGTTGGAACAGAATGAGTGAAATGTACAAATGTGTGAAAGTAGAATAAGTTCTACTTCTTCAGTATTTTTCCCCAAGATAATGTAGTTTTATTGTATATTTTCTTATAAAAACAATATATGCTTTTTGCAAAAAAAATTCAGAAAAAACTTATTTAATTCAGAAAAGCGTAATGGGAAACCATCATCCATAAACCTCATTCCCTAGCCATAATGACTGTCAACAATTTGGTATCTAGCCTTTAACACTTTTTTTCTCACCAAAATAGAGCAAATTATAGACACTGTCAAAAGCAGATTTTTCCCACTAATTCAGAATAGACATCTTTTACATGTAAATACATATAGATAAATGTAACCAATTTTAAAGACTCCACAGAATCTATTTTTAACAGCTATATACTGTACTAACTTGAACAAATCCCTTATTGATGGGTATCTTGAGTTTTTTCCCCAATCTTTTTCTACATTACCCAATGTCTTGATGAAAATACTTGAATATACATCTTTGTACATTTCTTCAAGTGTTTCCTTAGGGAATAGTGTGAGTTACAATACAGCACAGTGGTTAAAAGTGTCAACTCTGGATCTAGATAGCAACTCATCAGCTTTGTGAACTTGGGCAAGTCATCTAACCTCTATAATCCAGTCTCATCATTTATATAATTAAGATAATAGTACATATATAATTAGGTAGGCATGCATATTGAAATAGTTAATTCACTCAAAAGCACTCAGGACAGTGCCTTTTATGGAGTAAATGCTGAACAAATGTTAGCAATGATGGTGATAATTGATGATGAGGATGATAATGGTAAATTCCTGGAAGCAGAATTCTAGGTCAAAGCTTTTGATACCCATCAATAAACTGCTTTCCAGAATAGTGTATCAATTTACATTCCCATTAGCAGGTATCACGGTGTTTTTGAACGGAAGTATTAGATGTTTTGATGAACATTTGTCAAAATACTAGAGGGACTATCTCACTAAACAAAAAGCTTTAGGTTTATCATTTCAATGATCCCTTTCTATCATAAAATACCATGCTTCCTTGCCCTATTCCTAAATCATATAAATGTAATGAAAATAATAAAAACAAGTTGAAAATCCCTGGAACACCTTAGAAGGAGAGTGCTAACCTGCACTTAGAAAGTGCTTTATAGTTCACAAAATATTTTCAAATATATTCTCATTTTTCGGTTCAAACACCACCTAACTTATTGGCTATGCAAATTTATACTCTCTAACTGGGACAAGTGAGTGATGATTAGATTACAAAATAGCCAAAGGGATGTCAGGTCTCATCTTTTTAAAAAAAATTTCAGTTTTTATTTTAGATACAGGGGGTATATGTGCAGATTTCTTACGTGGGCATATTACATGATGCTGAGGTTTGGGGTACAGATACCATCGCCCAGGTAGTGAGCACAGTACCCAATAGGTAGTTTTTCCACCCATGTTTTCCTCCCTCTCTTCCCCATCTAGAGGTCTGCAGTGTCTGTTGTTCCCATCTTTATGCCCATGTGAGCTCAATGTTTTGTTCTGACTTATAACTGAGAACATGCAGTGTTTGGTTTTCTGTTCCTGCATTAATTTGCTTAGGATACGGCCTCTAGCTGCATCCATGTTGCTGCAAAGGGCATAATTTAATTCCTTTTTATGGTTGCATAGTATTCCATGGTGTATATATACCACATTTTCTTTATCCAATCCACTACTGATGGTCACCTAGGATGATTCCATGTCTTTGCTATTGTGAATAGCATGGCAATGAACAAACAAATGCATGTGCCTTTTTGGTAGAATGATTTATTTTCCTTTAGGTATATATCCAGTAAAGGGATTGCTGGGTCGAATGGTAGCTCTAAGTTCAGGTCCCATCTTAACCCTTTTCTAGATCCTAAGATCCAGCCCTCTGCCTCAGAGTGAAACCCAGGGTGCCTGCACCCTTTACCTCAAAAACACCAGATCCAAAGAGCTCTCTTGTATTCTCTTACTAGAAATCTTCCAATGTCAGTAAGCATTAAGAAACTCCTTTTCTGTGGATTTTAACCTTACAATACAGCTTTTTCTCTCTACTTTCTAGAAACTCTTACATCAAATGAATACATAGGCAAGGAGTTACAGATACAATCTTGTTACCAGAAGTAGTTTGAAATATTTAATCTTGCTGGGCACGGTGACTCATGCCTATAATCCCAGCACTTTGGGAAGCTGAAGACGGCGGATCACCTGAGGTCAAGAGTTCAAGACCAGCCTGACCAACATGGAGAAACCCCATCTCTACTAAAAATACAAAATTAGCCTGGTGTGTTGGTGCATGCCTGTAACCCCAGCTATTCAGGAGGCTGAGGCAGGAGAATTGCTTGAACCCGGGAGGCAGAGGGTGTGGTGAGCTGAGATCATGCCACTGCATTCCAGCCTGGGCAACAAAAGCAAAACTCAGTCTCAAAAAAAAAGAAAAGAAAAAAGAAATACTTAATCTTACTTAGTTGTCTCTCCCTTCATTAACTGTGAGCATTTACCAGGACTGAACAAGTAAAAGTCCCTTAGCTGTTTCTATCCTGCTCCAATAAAATCTTCTTTCTTAAATTTTCAGGTTTCTGAGGCTGAGGTGGGAGGATGGCTCAAGCCCGGGAAGCAGAGGTTGCAGTGAGCCAAGATTGTGCCACTGTACTCCAGCCTGGGCAACAGATCCAGACCTTGTCTCCAAAAATTTTTTTTTCAGGTTTCTAAAGAAGCAAAGCTCAGACTTCCCTAAAATTCTTTATCTTAGCACCCTCCCCTGCTAATAGGAAGTGTGAGCATCTCATTCTATTAGAAACTAGATGTGTTTCAGCCAAAGACCCAGTGCAGACCAATGCTTATAGCAGAAAAAAAACAAATGGCTCCTTTAAAAACTGGGCTCTTGTTACATTTCTGATCACTATAGCATTTTTTGCTTAAGTAAAGGCTTACAGCTACATCAGAGAATTAGTGTTGTAACTCATCCTGTGAGTGTCAAAATCAAGGCTAGGGTGCTGAAAATACAACTGTGCACATTTGAATACACTCTTACTTACCAAGGACCATCATCAAGGCAGACTCTTCCTTAAAATTAATAGTATTTAAATTTGGTCCTCAGTGATAAGATTTTTATGTTGTTGCTTTTCACATTCAAATATGATGCACCTAATGATGCTGCTATACATGGATTATGCAGGCATAATTTTTTAAAAAGAATTATAAATACTAAGACTTTCTTTTGGTGGGTATCTGTAGCTGCCATGTGTAGGGTGTGCTGATCTTTTGGGTCCTAAACCTTTGCTTGCTCTCAGCCTTCTCCCTAGTCTCCCCTGGTTTGTCCCCAAATACTGTGTTTTAGGCATCTACTCAATCAACCTTCACTGAGTATTTTCTCTGATTTACCGTCATGCAAAGCGCTGTGAGGACTATCAAGAAAGGAGAAAATACAACCTCTTCCCTCAAGGAGTTTACAATTAATTAAGGAGCCAGATCCACATATTTCAGTCAATCAAAATGCATTTTTATGGATGGCATATTGCTAATTTTCCATTAATCCTAAATAAAACGAACACGTCAATGTGAAGTATGGTAGGGATCACCACAGAAAGTTTAGAAGGAAGAGCAGCAGATGATAATATTTTGTTTATACTGGATAGCTGGATACCCATTTCCTAGCACAGTGCCAGACACAACAGATACTCAATAAATATAATGAACTGCCCCCTCTCCTGACCTGCCATCTATTTCAAAGCTAAGGGACCAGGTGTTTTCCAGGATACCTACCTTTCCCAAAGGGCCCCTGAGTCATTACAATATCCAGAAGGTTGTACAGTTTTCTGGCAGCTATCCCAAAGGGGGCTGTGCCTCATCTTACAAGTCAGTGTGTCTCCTTCTCCGGGCACAGTGCCCATGGAAGCTTGGTTTGCACTTTGTTTTTTTGTGGGCAGCAGCAAGGTGGGATTACAGGTCTTCAGTGGTGAGATGGAAACTTTGGAATCTTTGCCCTTGTTTCCTCAGCAAAGCACACATACATCCCAAAATGTCAGTCGGCTGTGGAATCTTGGATACTATGGCTGATTTACAAGAGAACAACCCTTGTTTACAAAGGCATTTCTTCAAAATGTTTTTGCTTGGCACTTATTTTAGGGTGCTGATTAGCCTGAGTTAAATGTTATCTGTAGAAGGTGAAGCACCACCTCCGGTTCCCTCCAGGCAGCCACAGCTTTCTCCAGCCAGGGTTGATTCAGGAAAGTATTAGCAATTTTACCCTCTTCCCTCTCAACCTGAAATGCATCCTATCTTCACTAACTGCCTGGGAGCCTGCAACCTGTAAGACTCATTCCTCAGTGGACCAGTTTCCATGTGCCCTTGCAGAGACTCAGTTAGTGATGTACTGACAGGTGATCCTAGAAAGTCATAATATTTCTGGACCCAATTTCTCCAATAAAATGAAGTTTTTTGACTAATTGATTTCCAAGGGCCCTTTTCCAGTTCTGAAACTTACTTTCTATTAATAAATGTTCCATATTCTCCAATGAGAGACTGAGGTGAGAAAATGCGCCCTCTTCTTCTGCTAGAGCTGTACTGTCAGGCAAAGGAAAGCCTTGGGAGAAGTCTGGTATAAGCTCAGGACTAAGGCTGGGCCCTGTTTTTTCTGCACATGCACCTTTACTCACTCACCATTTAATGAATGCCTCCATGTACCCAAGACAACATGAAGCCATAACAGAAACAAAAACTTTGTCCTTGCTTAAGATGGAACATTATGCCACACCCACCATAAGCTGGGTTTTATGGTGATTTCACATGAACCACCATGCACAATGAGGTTGCTAGAAGGTGATATGTACAGTTCTGAATGATTTTTAACATACATCTCCCTAATTCCCATGGTAAATTTCATATGTGGTCAGGTAGCATAATCTGAGATTGCTATGAAACCAATGTGATTTTAGATAAAAGTATATTTGTTTTTGTCAATCTTAGAAACTGTATGAAGGATTTAAGAGGTTGTATATCAATTTGGTTTACCTGTTGCTTTGGTTTGACTTTTTCTGTTACCCAGCGTTATCTTATGCTACTTGAAGTTTATCCCAGTGATTCTCAATGGTGGACTTTTTCCAAACCACATAGCTCTCCCAAAGACTCACTGCTCTAATGAGCCATGAGCCTCTGACACAGATGGGAGTGTGTGGAATCCCTTAAGTGTGCTGAAGCGGAAAAAAAAAAAAAAAAAAAAAAGAGGCTCCATTGCTTTGGAATATGCAGAGGGCATTTCTCCCTTTGGCCCAAGAATGGTGTAACAAAATGAGTGCTGTTTCTAAAGGTGGTTGACAGGGTCTGCCCTAGGCCTACCTAGTTGGTGCCTCTCTCCGTAGGAAGGTATCATTTTGCCCTCGGGGGATGTCTAGATGTAAGGAGCAAAAACATTGTTTTCAAAGGGTGTAATGGTATCCACCAGCTACCAACAGCCTGATTCAGCTCTTAATTCACTCCACAATTCTAGTTTCTTGGGGCAGGGCAGGCTGTTTTATGACTTGTAGAGATTTGTGTTAATTACTAACATATCATAGAAATAAATCTGAGTTTCTAACACACATAGGAACAGAATAGCCCTAGAAAATAATAGCCCTATAAAAGAGGACTTGGAGTTGCTGGTACTGAGAAGGGATAAAAGAACAAAGCAATAAAAAAATTAAATGTCAGTATCAAGCATATTAACTGAACTGAAAATCCCTGAGTGCATAATAAAACACCTTTAACTTAATAAAAATGCATTTGACTTAGACAATAATGGGGGAAATGGACCAAGAATTTGCAACTTGTCTCCTTCCAGGTTTTTCCTCACAACTTCTATCTTATGTAAGAGAAGCAGAGCTCAAGCCGATGATAATCAGCCTTTCAGGAATGTATGGAGAGTGACAACTCTTATGTTCTCTATCTCCACTATAAAGTGAACAAAAAAACTTGAATACCAATTGTAGTATATGATGCTTAGGTTAAATACAAAACAGTTCTTACTATAGCTGTATAAGAGGCACTTGAAGGGGAACCTTAGGTGGTGTAGTAGAGTGTGTTTCCAAAGATGGCTGCAACAGTAACTCCCATCCCATGTGCTGTTTTGCAAAATAACACTGTCACTTTCCCATCAAGAGGTAGAGCCTATTACCTTCCCTCTGAATCTGGGCTAGCTTTAGGACTTGATTTCCTCAAAAGAATATGGTAAAAGTGATGCTATACACCTTCTGAGGCTGGGCCTTAACAGATACTAGCTTCTGCTTCACCATCTGGAATGTTGACTCTTGAAATCCAGTTGCCAAATAAAGAAGGTTAAGCTAGCCATCTGGAGAGGTAAAGAGAGGTCTCAGCCTCCCAGCCAACCCTGCCAAGGCACCAGACTTGTGAGTGAAGCCATCCTGGTATTTAAGCCCCAACAACCATCCGATTGCAACCTCATGAGAGATGCTAGCTAATAGCATGTAAAACTGCCCAGCTGAGCCCTGGCCAAATTCCTGACCCACAGAATAATGAACAAATAAAATGGTTGTTACTTAAAGTCACTAAGTTTGGGGTTATCTTGTTAATGTAATAAAAAATAAACAGGTGGAAATAATCCTCCTAGAGAAATTCTAGGAAAAGGAGAGAAAGCCATCTGTTTTGTAAACTTAGGCAATTTGTGGTATCAACTTCACCTTTCCGGATTTAACAATCCATCGGACATGGAGAAAATGGAGGAATGAATTGCCTTAGAATCTCTATAGTGACGCTTGTTAGAACTTCAGGATGGGACTTCCTGATAGGGAGCCTTCAAGGTGTGCTATGATCTAAATGAGTGCATCTCCCCAGAATGCTTATGATGAAATCCTAGCTCCAAGGTGATAGTATTAGGACATGGGACCTTTGAGAGGTGATTAGGTCATGAGGGCAGAACCCTCATCAATGGAATTAGTGGCCCCATAAAAGAGACCTGAGAGAAACCTCTTACCCCTTCCATCATGCAAGGACACAGCAAGAAGTTTCCATGCCAGAAAGTGTACTCTCACCGGACACCGAATATGCCTTGATCCTGGACTTCTCACAACTGTGAGAAGTAAATTTCTGTTGTTTCCAGGCTACCCAGTTTATGGTATTTTGTTATAGCAGCCCGAATGGACTAAAACAAGGGAAAATTGGTTTTTCCTCTGTAGGCTGGTAGCTCTTGGAACAGAAACTCTTCTTGTTTAAGAAGGTGCTCCACTGATGCTGTTCTGCCCACCACCCCATAAAGCCCATTCCTGCTGTGGAAAACTAAAGTCCAGAATACATCATTTCTGTTCATATTGTCATCTGATATTATTGAAAACTGTGACTGGTGCCTGGAGCACAGGATGTGCTAAGTATCCTCCCTTAAGATTACTTCTTATTGGCCCTGCACGGTGGCTCACGCCTGTAATCCCAGCACTTTGGGAAGCTGAGGTGGGCGGATCATGAGGTTAGGAGACTGAGACCATCTTGGCTAACATGGTGAAACCCCATCTCTACTAAAAATACAAAAACAAAATTAGCTGGGCATGGTGGCGGGCGCCTGTAGTTCCAGCTGTTAGGGAGGCTGAGGCGGGAGAATGGCGTGAACCTGGGAGGCGGAGCTTGCAGTGAGCCGAGATTGCGCCACTGCACTCTGGCCTGGGTGACTGAGTGAGACTTGTCTCAAAAAAAAAAAAAAATTACTTATTATCACACATGATTGTGGTAACCCAAGCCCCTTTTTCAGTGTCTCTTTTGGCTAGGATTCCCCAGCCAATCTACCACGTTTCTGTGGAATCATTTCTTCTATTTCCTTTGTGCTGTCCATACTTTCCACTTATCAGTTGATCTGCAGTTAGAATGAATCAGGTATGTGAGGAGATGGCCACTTGCAGGCTTCTTTCTTTAAGACCAGATCAATGCCATTGATGGGAGATTCCCACCTACCATAAAAAGATTAATTTGATTTTATGAACAGAAACAAAAGCTGAGAACTCAGGAGAAGCTTTTCCAAAAGGTTGATGCTATGTTTTTGCATGCAAAAATTTTGCTTTGGGGTTGTGAACTCTTTAAAACAAACAGTTGAGGTCATTGTTAATGGGAGACAGGATGACTTGCATAGTTTCTGTCAAGACTGACTGCTTTTAGGGAGGAAATGCAGCAAAGAGGGTTGGGCTTTTTCACAATGATCCATCTTTCAAAAGCACAAGTGAATGCCCTCTCTCATTAATCATAAGAGTCTGGCTTATATTGGAAATGGGGAGCAAGAGCTACTCATGGGGACATCACATCTCTTCTCTTGCTGAATGGTGAGAGGGCCAAATAATCCCATCTTTCCACTTGCCTACTTAAGGGACACTTCTCTTGGCAGGCTGAACACCGGAAGAAGGGATGGATATCCAAATCAGTAAGTCTTACTGTCTCATGGTTCTCCTTTGAGGTAGGATGTTACAGAGGAGAAATTATGTTTCATTCTGGGATTGCCCTGGACTAGGCACAAGTTTCATGGCATCTCTTTAATTTATCACTCTAGCATCACCCAGTAACCAAAAGGCCAAAGCAGATGGATCTTCTCCTTCACAGTATCTCACCAAACTGTCTCACTCCCTTACTCCACACAAAGCTTATTACCCAAACCTAACTTCCAAGAAAGAAATCGTTACGATCATCACCCTCAAATGACCAAGGAAATCAGAGTAAAAACTTCATAGGAAGTTGGTTGCAGAACCAACTAGACTGAAATCTAAAGAAAGACAGGCACCTTCAACAGACAGGGGACATGAGCTTTTGCTTACCTGGGACAGATGCCGGGTGCCAAGCAAGCTGAAAGAAGCCAGCTAAAATTGTTAACAACTAAAAGCTGACTGTGTACCATGAGTACAGAACCTTTGGGATCAATATACATGAGAAATTTGCACCCATTAGGAGACTTCCTTATAGACTTCGTTGTTCATAAGAGATTGGAAACAGGGGAGACCAGAAAAGGCCTCCTTCTGGAGGCCTTGAGGAGAGGTATAGTAGTCACTGCAGGAAAGGAACAAAGCTCAGCCTTAGGTGCTTCTATCCTTTCTCCATTGCAAAAGCTGTAGGCTGCTGAGGAAAGAAAGGGCAGCAAATCCTATTGCCTTCAGGGCACAAGGGAAGACCCAGTGCAGCTGTGGTGAATGGAATAAAAAACAAACCCAAACAAAAAACCCTTTTATCTATGGGAGAAAGACAGAAAAAGGAACTGGATCCAGATCCTTAGAGGTCCCTTACTGCTAAGGTAGGAAAAGGATCACTGAGAATGGAAAATATGAACACTTTTATGCCTCAAAACCAAGCTAGCAAGCAATGAATAATCAATGCCAACACTAAACTTCTGGGGTAGAGACACTGTGAGATGAAGCACAAAGGGAAGACTTAAAACAAGAATGTCTACTTTTTGGGCAAAGGACATGAATAGACACTTCTCAAAAGAAGACATTTATGCGTCCGACAAACATATGAAAAAAAGTTCAACATCACTGATCATTCGAGAAATGCCTATTAAAACCACAATGATATACCATCTCATACCAGTCAGCATGGCAATTATTAAAAAGTCAAAATAACAGATGCTGGAGAGGATGTGGAGAAATAGGAACGCTTTTACACTGTTGGTGGGAATGTAAATTAGTTCAACCATTGTGGAAGACAGTGTGACCATTCGTTAAGGATCTAGAACCAGAAATACCATTTGACCCAGTAATCCCATTACTGAGTATATACCCAAAGCAATATAAATCATTCTTTTATAAAGACACATGCACACATGTTTATTGCAGCACTATTCCAATAGCAAAGACATGGAACCAACCCAAATGCCCATCAGTGATAAACTGGATAAAGAAAATGTGGTACATATATACCATGGAATACTATGCAGTCATAAAAAGGAATGAGATCATGTCCTTTGCAGGGACATGGGTGAAGCTGGAAGCCATCATTCTCAGCAAACTAACATAGGAACAGAAAACCAAACACCACATGTTCTCATTCATAAGTGGGACCTGAACAATGAGAACACATGGACACAGGGAGGGGAACAAAACACACCGGGGCCTGTTGGGGGCAAGGGTGCAAGGGGAGGGAGAGCTACTTGGGAGGCTGAGGCAGGAGAATTGCTTGAACCTGGGAGGTGGAGGTTGCAGTGAGCTGAGATCACACCACTGCACTCCATCCAGCCTGGGCGACTCCATATCTAAAAAAAAAAAAAAAAGTATAGTAACCAAGGTAAGAGAAGAAGGTAGCCTGAACCAAGGTATTCTCCCCTCTCCTATTTTGTAGCTCAATTTTGTGAACTAAAGGTTTACATTGTGTGTTTCCCATAGAATACCACTATTATTCTTTACTTTCCCACTGCAGACCAGCCCTGATAATACCAATATTCACAGGTCAGGAGAAGTTGGAGGTTAAAAAACATCATGCAATTCTGGTACCTGAACCTCACAATCCCTCCCTCTTAGCTACTTTCTCTCCATTTTACTTGAAAAAGGAGAGTCAAGAAACAGGATATTCTGAGTTGGTAGAGCACAGATACCCAAGTCAAACTTCTAAACTCAGTGGCACAGAATCAGGGTATTAACTACCTCTGCTACACAGAGTCCCTCAGCTACAAAAAGGAGCTAGTATTTAAAAAAAGGTACATTCAGAGCACTCACTGTGTGCAAGACTCATTATGTGCCAAGTAACTGCCAACAAAGTAAGAAAGAAAAACTCCCCCATTGGGGAGCTTCTGGTCTAATGGCCAAGACACGGTCTCACAAAACAGGGGCCCTCCTTGTTCAAGGTAGGAGAGGATGAATTTGCCTTCAGAGGGCCAGACATAAGAGTGGAGGTCAGGGAAAATGATAAAAGACAATCACAGCATGAATATGGATGACTGAGGGCTTCCTTCTTGGGGTCTGCTTCAAAGGACTGATATCTGGCATTTTTAGTTAGGAACTTCCAGGAATTGAAAAGATGATGAGCATCTTGAAGTCTCCTTGATTATGCTTTATTTTCTTTGTGCCTCAACTTGGACAGGACTTAGCATATAAGCGTTTAGTAAGTAATAGCACTAATATGGTCATTATGTGCCGGACACTATGCTAAGCATTTTTATATATTATTTTAATTATATTCAAACAAGATAATTAAAGGTGGCAGGGTTTATTAGTAAACCCACTTTACAGACGAAAAGAATAAGGCCACAGAGGTTAAGTAACTTGTTCCAGATCACTGAAGGGCTCTTTGGAAAAAGGAGAATGCATGCTATTAGGGGAGATGAAGGGAGGAGGTTTTGCCGGTGCCCACTCAGAGGAAAACAACTTACATACTTGCCTTTTGTCAACTATACCTCATAAATGCATCTGTGGATGTGCACAGTAAGGCTGCAAAGTGGCAACTTAGTGTTCAAGTCATCAGCAAGGTGAATTTTTCAGGTTGCTTCCTATTCTAGTAGTTAGAAAACTTTAATCGTAAGCATAAAGTCATTTACAGTTTACCATTTATGCATATTCATGAATTCTTTGATCCTGTCTTAATTTCTAGAGACTCAACCTAGAATAAAGAGGCCACTCAATAAGGGTCCCAGAACATAATATGTGTGTGTGTGCATGTGTGCATATGTATATGTATGTATTTATAACAATTACTAATCACTTTAATTAACCAACTTAACCTGATTAGTAATGATTTATTTCTTCACTGTCTTCTGACACTGTTCCTTACATTGCTAAGTTTTCATTTGTTCTCAGAACCTCTTCTTTGCATTTATCCCTCATTGCTTGCTCCAGTTTTTATATTGCCTTGATCCGTCAGCTCTACTCTTAATATGCCATTTCTTTTTTTGTTTGTTTTTTGAGAGGGAGTCTCGCTCTGTCGCCAGGCTGGAGTGCAGTGGTGCTCTCGGCTCACTGCAATCTCTGATTCCCTGGTTCAAGCAATTCTCCTGCCTCAGCCTCCTGAGTAGCTGGGATTACAGGCACGTGCCACCATGTCCAACTAATTTTTGTATTTTTAGTAGAGACGGGGTTTCATCTCGTTGGCCATGATGAAACTCGTGATCTGCCCACCTTGGCCTCCCAAAGTGCTGGGATTACAGGTGTGAACCACCACGCCCAGCCAATATGCTATTTCTTAAAAAAAAAAAAGGAATGAAGGAAAAAAATGGAGAGAATGAAAATAACAACCAATGTCTTAGTAACTTAATTGTACCTGTGGTTGTTTGTATCAGGGGGCCTTGCTTTCTATGGGCGACAAGAGGCACTGGCATTCCATAGTGATAATACTGAAATAAAGGATTGGTCTGGGATTCCTAAGACCAGAGAAGAGAAGGCTGAAGGGAACATCGATTGCAATCATCAGGTGCCTAGCCCTGTGTGAACACTCATAACCATTACTGGTCTCATTTTCTTTTTCTTTTTTTTTTTTTTTTTTGAGACGGAGTCTCGCTCTGTCGCCCAGGCTGGAGTGCAGTGGCGCAATCTCGGCTCACTGCAAGCTCCGCCTCCCGGGTTCACGCCATTCTCCTGCCTCAGCCTCTCCGAGTAGCTGGGACTACAGGCGCCCGCCACCACACCTGGCTAATTTTTTGTATTTTTTAGTAGAGTCGGGGTTTCACCGTGGTCTCGATCTCCTGACCTCGTGATCCGCCCGCCTCGGCCTCCCAAAGTGCTGGGATTACAAGCGTGAGCCACTGCGCCCGGCCTACTGGTCTCATTTTCTAAAGCTTGGCTCAGACAGTGGCAAGAGGGAGCAAGGGGGAAGGAGGAGTGGGAAGGGGGCAAGACTATATGATCTTGAATGATCATTACCAGATCTGGGACACTGACCAATGGTTTGGACAGTTACTAAAGACTTCTCTGCTCTCAAATTTTAAGCCCCTCTCTCCATGCTGCAATACTGCTTGAGTTCATACAATAAGTCTTACGTCAAGATTAGCAGTTTATAGTATTGTCATTCTAGTCTTGAAGACTCACAATTTTACCTCTTTCATTTTTTCTCCTCCTAGCATTCCTCACTCTTTAAATATTTAGTTTATTATTCTTTGTTTTCCTTCTCTTCCCTACTCTATCTAAACTAAGCTAAGTCAAACAGGAGGAGTAAGGAATTAGTGTTGTTAGAGGGTCAGCCATAGGTTTTCTCTTTTCATTTTTTTCTGCTCTGGCCTCAAACAAGTAGCACTCCCTAAATAAAGGCTGCAGCCTCCTTCTGCCTTAATCCATTACCTAATTATAACTATCATTATAGCACTTTCAGTTTGCCTCATTTTATTTTCACAATCTTTTTTTGTAATTGGTAGTACAAAGATCATTAGTATCCCATGTATTTATGAAAAATTAAGGCTCAGATTGGTTAAGTGATTCGTGCTAGTGGAGACATAGTTGAAGACAGGTCCATGTACCATGAAGTTACTGGGGACCTGACTCACGGTACAGCCTCGGGTAAGTCACTTAACCTTTTTGTGTCTAATCTCCAAAATGGGGATGAAAGTACCAACTTACTTCTCAGGAAAGCTGCAGAGATTAAGTAGCCAATAAACAATTGTAAAGGGATTTGGAAACTTCAAATACTACATAAATGTTTTAATAAGCTTTTAATGTTAAGGCTCCACTAGGTATCCATAGATGGAAATTAGGTGAATTTATCTGCTGGCATTCGTATTTTCCAGGGCCTGGAGAAAGTGGATTGAGCTCGTTTAAGGACTATACTCCATTCTTTCTTAATTGCTTCTAGGTGCTGGCCCTGCTACTTGCAAGTCCTAGCTCTGCTGCCCCTCCCCCAGTTGAGCCCAAGCAGATGCGTTGCTCTCTAGAATCTGGCCAAGGCAACTAGAAAATACAGGAAGGAGGGCTGCCTCCTCATGCCCCCTGGGGGCAGCAGAGATGATCACAAGCAGACTCCTATCATTAGCCCTAGAAACCTTCCAGATGGGCACTCTGACCTCCAAGAAAACATCCCTAATAATTTGCAGGGCATTCAAAGAAAGTACAGTGTGGTTCTGGCCACTAAAAAGTGATCTAGGCTTGTATTTCAGATCTTCAGGCTATGTATTTCATCCCTTCAATGAAATTCACTTAACTTGTTTTATAACAAGCTTATTATACTGCATAGGGAAATTGGTGACAACGTCATATCAAAGAAAATATCTGAAATCAATTTACTTTATAAGAAAAAAAATCTCTAAGGACCGATGAAGACAAACTGTGCACAACACACTACTGCTGTACTAACCTCAAACATTGTACCCTGGGTAATGTTGTTCAGTTTTGTGACTCTAAAGACATTTCTTTCCTTACTAATTTTTTTACTGAGGTATAATAGTGTACATAGTTTAGGGGTACAGGTGATAATTTAATACATTCACATACTTTGTAAACACCAAATCAGTTTACTTAGGATATCCATCACCTTAAATATTTGTCTTTTCTGTGTGCTAGAAACATTCAAGTTATTCTCTCTAGCTATTTTGAAACGTACAATAGATTATTGTAAACCATAGTCACTCTACTGATCTGTTGAACACTAGGTCTTATTTCTTCTACCAAACCATATATTTGTACCCATTAGTCAACTTCTCTTCATCCTTCTCCCACACCCTAGTTAGTTTCCATTTCTTTTCTGTGACTTACTTTTCCAATCTGTAAAACAAAGACAATGGCTTCTGTCAAAAATCTGCCTCAAATGAAAGCCACTTTAAGCCAGGATTGACATTCAGTTGGTACAATGAGTTTCTAATTGTGAAAAATAAGACTAAAGGAATCTACATTAGTTACTAAATTTAAAAATGCCAGTAAATTTTAAATGATAAACCATGGCTCTCCCACTGCCTGCAAAGCTATTCTCTCAGATATCCGCCTATTTCTTCTCCCTCAAGGCACTGTCATCTCTCACCTCAATCAGGCCTACTCTGACTACAGTATTTAATACGGCAACCTGTCCTCCCAAATCCCCATACTCTCCAATCCCTTTCCTTTCTTCTGCTTTCTAATTCCTTCCACAGCACTTATTTACAACTACAACTAAAGAATCTATTATTTATGCTTATTATTTATCTATTTCCTTACTCGTCTACCCTAAACTGTAAACTCCATGAGGTCAGGAATCTCAGCCTGTTTTGTTCATTGATGTATCTCAAGTGCCTGGGACATAACAGATGTTTAGCAAACACAGGGTGAATAAGTGAATGAATGAATAATCCTCTAAGAATAATTAACTTTAAAGTTACCCAAGGGTAGAACTAATTTCTTCTGAATTGTCACTATACTCAGCTCAGGGTTTGGGCCCAGAAGATATTTAAAATCATGTTCTATTTGATTGACATTATATCTGAAAATCATAAATACTCTGTGACTAAATTCTTTTATCTGTCTTCTCTTTGGTTTGGGGAAACTCTTATGAATTAGCCAGCCAATTAAGAGCATCAAGATGAGGAGGTGAAACTGGGTAAAGGCAAGGGAGATGAAGGAAAAGGTGAAAGATGACTGAGCAGAGATCCAGAAGTATTGAGAAATGGCCAGTGAACTCACCATGATAAGTCAGTAAGAGCTTCATGGAGAATTCACTAATGGAATAGCCAGGGAAGATGGGGACTCTTTTAAACATGTACAACTTCTGTTCTTTTTTTTGCTGGATCCCACTACCTGGCATGTTCTAGGTACTTGAATAGTGAGTCCTAGAAGATATAGGGAATACTATGACTGCCACTCTACACTGCTCTAGGAAAATGCAATGTGTGGAAAAGTTCAAAGGGTTGGCTGTGTGTCCACAATTGATCACAAAAGGCTTTCTACAGGAAAGGTGGGCCTTAAAGTATGGGGGAAAATGTTTTTTGTGTAGACCATAAGAACAAGTATATAATGATTATATTTTTATAGGCAGAGCCAAAGGCAAGGGACAGTTTATTCAAGAAGCTTCTTAATCATTTTAAAATACAAAAACTTTGTTGTGTATTTGAGTGTCACTGTATCTAGTTATGGGTAATCTCAAAAACAAATAAAATGCCCTGGACTAGAAGCCAAGCTGATTATCAGCTGGAGAGAGCACATAACCTTTCTTCTTATGATACATACAGTGTTTCATAATTGTGTCCTTATGGGGTACAAGTATCTTCCTCAGGAAATATCTGGTACTGGCCTGTTTTGGAGATAGGTCATGCAGCTGGTGGGCTACATGGGTCATTTTTGTGGAAAATGTTATTATTATTGCACAATGAGCTGTGTATCTCATTTAACACATCCCTAGCATTTCAAATAACTTATTACAAGCTACTCTGAACCCTAACTGGGCAGAGGGAACTCTCTTGCTAGGCATCTCACGTATTCATTATCCTTCAGTAACTAAAGCAACAAGGTGAGGCTGACGGCTAAGGCACTGAGGAGGTACTTTCATGTGAGGGTTTGCAATATACTCACTCTCTCTTCACAGATTAGTGGTTATATATGTGAGTCACTAGCACTGAAAATGTGTAGCAGCAATAGCATCTGTGTTCAGTATGTCTGAGATTCATCTTCTCTGATCTATACCCCTGCCTCCATCCCATGCCAAAAACCACGGCTGCCTGTTCCTTGGTCGCCAGGCTCTGCTCTAATTCATTGAAAATGTAGAAAGAGCCCAACAGGCAGATGAAGGTATGAGGGTTAACTGATTTCAATAGCTAACAGTCACGGAGAGACCACTACTCAGAAAATACAGTGGAAAAACAAAACAACAAAACACAAAGACTCATTCGGCTTGTTTTAAATCGGACCATACACACTTAGACTTTGGGAAAGTGAGTAAACCACCAAGTTATGAGTGCAGTTTACAAAAGATAAAAGTCTGAGTTATCCCTTTGTGGTTACAAATTATGAAACCATTTCAGGCTCTCCCTAGACAGTATTCCTGATGAATGGTAGATTGCAAACAGAGCAAGCCAGAAGGGTTAGCATCTCTGATTACTATCCTGTTAAGATTTTTTCCCAAGCATCCTTGTATAGTTTAAAATTAAAAATTTTGCCTTTGTAATCTGTAGCCTTTGTGTATATATCATCTAATGAAAAGGGCTTTTTTGAATTAAAATGGTGTTTGGAAAAAGAACATGTGTTTCTGATTTATTATTAAATACATTTATAAAGACAGAAGGTTCACAGACCTAGTGAAAGCCTGTTTTTTGTTTGTTTGTTTGTTTTAAAGCAAGAGTCCTGTAACACTTCAGAAGGACAGAATCCCTAATGCAAACACTCAGATGGACTGGGGCATAAGTTTTTGGGTAGAGAGTAATTGTGGAGCCTAGCAATTCAGATTTGCCTTGTCTGACCACCTTAGGGGTAAACACACTGCTCTGTCTTTTCCCAGCTAGCTGGTGAACTTGGCATCTATTAAGCAGGACATTTTGGAATACAGACTATTCCAATTATCACAATGGTCTTATGTTTCAAGACTGCTTGTTTATAAACACAGCCACTTTCTGTTTAATTTCTCTCCTATTTTGGTTTTTTTAAGCTCCAAATTCTTTTCAGCACCTAAAAGAGGATTTTTGAGATTTATGCCTGGCCAGTATGCATTAAATTAATAAAAGGTATTAGAAATGTATGTTATATAAACATCTAGTTTGCATTTGCTAGTAATCAGGGAAATAGACAACAAAGCAATGAGAAGTTGCTATTTTACACCTAATGATTAGCAAATAAATTAAAAACATTAACTCCTCTGCAAGGTTTTGGTAAAATCAGTATACTCCTCCACTGCAAATAGCACGATGACAAATCATTTTGAAAGAAATATTACCTTATCTCTTGTGAATCACAAAAATATTTCTACCCTCTACCACAATGATTTCACTCATAAACATTTACCTGAAGGGAATAATCTACTAGACTAAAAATGCTATATGTACGAAGATACATACTACTCAATTCTCAGGAAAAAATTTAAAAATAAAATCAACAGTACAAAATTGGAAACACACTAAATAAATGGATTTCAAGTAGGGTACAAGTACTCTTTCATTGGAAGGATGTACATCAGAATCTTCTTGGGGAGAAAAGGAGGAAGGAACAAATAAATATATGTGCAGTTTCAAAAAGCATATTGAGAATTATCACTGCTCTTATTTATTTGAGACAAGGTCTCACTCTGTTGCCCAGGCTGGAGTGCAGTGGTGCAATCTCCACTCACTGCAGCCTCAACCTCCTGTGCTCAAGCAATCCTCCCACCTCAGTCTCCCAAGTAGCTGGGACTACAGATGCATGCTGCCATGTCCAGCTAATCTGTGTGTGTGTGTGTATGTGTGTGTGTGTATATATACATATATATGTATATGTAAGTATATGTATATATACATATATGTATATGTAAGTATATATATACATCTATGTGTATATATACATAGATGTGTATATATGTGTATATATATGTCTGTGTATATATATATTTCTGTGTGTGTGTCTGTATATATATATATATATATACACATACATATATATATTTTTTTTAGTAGAGATGGGGTTTTGCCATGTTGTCCAGGTTGGTCTCAAACTTCTGGGCTGAAGTGATGCACCCACTGTGGCCTCCCAAAGTGCTGGGATTATAGGCATGAGCCACCGCACCCAGCCTATTTTATTTTAGACATAAAACTGCTTTATTTTATAATTTGAAATAATACTATATAGGATATCATATTTTTATGTTCATTAAAAGAAGTATAAGAAAGTTTGAGAAATGGCAATATAAATATTAACAAGTCTAACAACAGTCAGAAAATTATAACAAAACAACAATGACAAATTAATGCTTACTGAGCAGTTGATGTGCCAGGTATTGGGCTAAGTTCTTTGCAGACATTACTCTTTATTAAATTTTCATATTTCTAGGTGAAAGAGTTGTTGACACATTTGACATTGAATTAAAAAATCGTTATTGGAATGAGATAGTGACATGAAAATTCCTTTAGTGGTCCTAGAGGACAGAGAGGATCTGAGGCTTGGGTTTACAAGCCTACATGGATACTGTGAGACAATTACTTAGACTTGTCTATGGAGCAAGGTTAGAACTGAGACTTCTGTGTGAAGACAGGGCTCTTCAAGAGCTGAACCTTGGTGAAAGGGTAGGCCAGAAAACAAATCTACCCCCTGGTATAGGGAGATCATAAGGAAACCTTTTTATCATGGCATACTAAAATAAAATACAGTTTTACATTTTTCACCCCCTATCCCCATTCATTTAACTATATATTGGGCATTATTTCTTATCCATATATAAAGCACCTCTTTATTAGTATCCTATTAAACAACTATAAAAAATGACACAGTGAATAATTTGGTAAATGCATGTAAGTATATAAATCTGTAGGACTGAGTCCCTGGAGTGGAGCTGCTGGATCAAAAGACATGCACATTAAATTCCCTCCTCAGAAGTTGTATCCATTTATAGTACTACAGCAAAAACCGCGTATGTTACTCTCTCTCCACACCCTAAGAAACAGTGTCTTGGTAACTTCTAAAAGACTAGAAATCGAATGTAAAACCCCTTTTAAAAGAATAGAAAGAGAATGTAAAACAACCATTTGCTGGAAAAAGAGGGGAAAGGGGATTTAAAAAACAATCAAATAGAAGACAGAGACACTAAGGAGATATTATGATTGAATGCAACGAGGTATCCTCAACCGGGTCTTAAAACAGAAAAATGGCATTAGAAGAAAAACTAGTGAAATTCAAGTAAAGTCTACAGTTTAGTTAATAGTAATGTATCATTGTTAATTTCTTGTTGTGACAAATGTTTCACTGTAATAAAAAACAGATGTTAACATTAGGAGAAACTGAGTAAGGGCACACAGGCACTCTTAAATACTGTCTTTGCAACTTTTCTGTAAATCTAAAATTATTCCCCCAAAAGTTTATTTAAAAAAACAGAGGGAAAAAGACAAGGCTATCCCAGCAGGGGAGGAGGCAGTAGAAGGAAAGACATGAAGGAAGAAAATAGCACCATCCACGCAAGGAACTACAGGGCAGTTTGGTGTTGCTGGAAAGTAAAGTTGTACTCTTAATGTGTAAGTTGTTTCATTATTCCATTTTCCCTGCCATTCCCTTTAAAAAATCTAGGTTTACTTAGGTTGTCACGTTTTAAAGAAAAAGTGTGAATTTAGGTTTTATGTTCACTTTGACTAGGTCATAATGTCATCACCAAAGCACTCTCATTCTGGCAGCACTTATGAAGGGACTAACTTTGCTTATTAAGTCAGTAGACCTGGCACATCAGTGAATTTGTTTTCAAGGTACAGTATGTGAACAGCCAAGTGGTGATTATTATATATATTTGACATCTCTATCAGTCAATTAAATAATGTCAAAAGCAAAAACAAGTGTTTTAAGACTTGGGACTCTGCCCTCTTAACCAGAAGCAAATTGTCTGTAAATTTGTTAGATAGGTAGGAAGCAATGGAATTGACAGCCACTATATAAAACCAAAAGAATTATATCTGCATTCCATACATTCATAGCTGTAATGCTAACATTTTAAAACCAAAATATAAAAAATAAAAGAAAAGATAAAAACAAGAGAAGTAAATAAAAGGTATGATAAATAGCACAATAAGATGTTAAAAAGGAAAATATGATAGCAATGATCTAAATTCATCAGTTAAAAGATAGAGGTTCTCAGATTGTATTAATAAGCAAATCCAACTATATGCTGCCTATAAGAGATACATTTAAAATATGAGGATACAGAAAGTTCAAAGTCAAGCAATGGAAAAACACATACTGAGCAAATACTGAAAAGGAAAACTGGTCCAGTAAAAGCTATCAGGTGAAAAAGCATTAATAGGAATAAAAAGGGTCACTACACACTGATAAAAGAATAATTCACCAAGAAGACATAAAATTTCTAAACTTGTACGTAACCAATAACATAGTCTCAAAACACACAACTACACAAAGTAAAAACTGAAACTATTATAAGGGTAAATTGATACACCATAATCACAGAAGGAGATTTTAACACTCTTCTTTCAGTAATGGATAAAAGAAGATTTTAAAAAATTAGTAAAAATGTAGTAGATTTGAAGAGCACAACTGGTATGTTTTATCCACTGGGTATGCAACATTGCATTCATTTACTAGAGAATACACATTCTTTCAAGCATCCATGGAGCATTTACAAATATTGGCCACAAAGATGCTATAAAGCAAACCTTAATAAATACCACATTCTTTTAATCACTGAAATAAAATTATAAATAAATAACTTAAATCTATATGTCTTGTTTTTAACAAGATTCTTTCCCTAGGATGTTTATAATTTTACTCAACTTAGCAAAACAACTTTGTAGTGTTAAAAATAAAACTAAGGAGGTGATAGCTTTATTTTAGTGTTACACAACTAACGTGGCTTCCTAATGGTATTCACCAGGCCAAGAAGAGTATTGATGATGGAGGAACAGTAATTGCAAAGATAAAATGATATGAAAGGGCAAGGAATTTGGGGGAAGGTATGATTGAAGAATAGATGAGAGAGAAAAAGTAGAAAAGGCTATTGAAGTAGATTGGAGTCAGGAAGGTCAGATTTTATCCAGGAGAAGGATGTTTGATTTTGGTCATTTAGGCAAAGGGAAGTGATCAAAAGTGTCTAAGTATGGGGATAATGAGGTATGGTAGGGCATGGAGTTGACATCACTTGATAATGCACCCTATGTCCAGGGAAATGAGTAAAATCGGAGAAAAGGAAGAATCAAGAATAAATCTCAGGTTTCTTTTTTTTTTTTTATTATACTTTAAGTTTTAGGGTACATGTGCACAACGTGCAGGTTAGTTACATATGTATACATGTGCCATGTTGTTTTGCTGCACCCATTAACTCATCATTTAACATTAGGTATATCTCCTAATGCTATCCCTCCCCTCTCCCCTCACCCCACAACAGGCCCCGGTGTGTGATGTTCCCCTTCCTGTGTCCATGTGTTCTCATTGTTCAATTTCCACCTATGAGTGAGAACATGCAGTGTTTGGTTTTTTGTCCTTGAGATAGTTTGCTGAGAATGATGGTTTCCAGTTTCATCCATGTCCCTACAAAGGACATGAACTCATCATTTTTTATGGCTGCATAGTATTCCATGGTGTATATGTGCCACATTTTCTTAATCCAGTCTATCATTATTGGACATTTGGCTTGGTTCCAAGTGTTTGCTATTGTGAATAGTGCCACAGTAAACATACATGTGCATGTGTCTTTATAGCAGCATGATTTATAATCCTTTCGGTATATATCCAGTAATGGGATGGCTGGGTCAAATGGTATTTCTAGTTCTAGATCTCCGAGGAATCGCCACACTGACTTCCACAATGGTTGAACCAGTTTACAGTCCCACCAACAGTGTAAAGGTGTTCCTATTTCTCCACATCCTCTCCAGCACCTGTTGTTTCCTGACTTTTTAATGATCGCTATTCTAATTGGTGTGAGATGGTATCTCATTGTGGTTTTGATTTCCATTTCTCTGATGGCCAGTAATGATGAGCATTTCTTCATGTGTCTTTTGGCTGCATAAATGTCTTCCTTTGAGAAGTGTCTGTTCATATCCTTCACCCACTTTTTGATGGAGTTGTTTGTTTTTTTTCTTGTAAATTTGTTTCAAATAAAGCTCAGGTTTCTTAGTTTGAGTGACTGAGTAGTGATGTCTTTAATGGGGAGAAGGAAAAGAGAAAAATGGTAAAGCAGGTAGAAGAGGAGAAAAAGTAACACATGGAGTTCAGGACATACTACATTTGAAACAGGGAGACATCGTTAAGAAGATCTAACTCTTGACAGTGATGGGAGCGTTTACGAAGATTACGAAGCAAGGAGAAACAGGCGGAGATTACGAGTTAGAAAATTCAAGTTGCCTGAAATTGAGCAAAGCAGGGTCATGTTACCATTTGCTTTAAAGCTACACTCTTTATGACAACAGAACAAGGTTAGTGCAACAATTTATGTTTATAACAATAAGCAAGACATCTCTTCCCAGACCTGAAAGAAGCCAGGTATTATCAGAGGGAGAAAGGCAGGGAGCTCCCCAGTGAAGGCTCTAGAGCATCCCATAAAAGGAAGAAGAGAGAGACAATCCACACATGCAAATATCTATTCAATTTTCATTCTATTATAGTTATATTCATAGTTAATACCAGATGAAAATGTTTATTATAGAGTCACCTGCAAGAGCAAAAAGAAGAAATAACCTGAATTCCCAATAAAGATTCAAATCGGTAAATGATAGCATATTAACTCAAAATATTTTTTAGAAAAGTTGCCTATGTTCAAATGGATACCACGTGCTACCTAATAAGTTGCCTTAAAATTTACACTGTTAGGGAAGCTTTGGCCATTTTTGTGGTACTGGATATAATTATATCACAACAGGGGATTCTTTCTGACAGGTATTCCCATCTCAAAGCATCTTAAAAAGGCAAGATCACTTTACTGTACAATGTTACCTAGTTAGAAAACCAAAGAAGGAACAGACAAAGCAGGAAAAATGAGGTGAGTAAGGAGGGGGAGGAATGGAACAGCACTATTTCCCAAAGTACATTCACAGAGTCTCTGTGGGAAAAAAAAGGGTTCTGCAACTAGTAAGTTTGATTAACTATGGTCAGTGCCATATTAAGGGTTCTGAGAAGTCCTGCTATAAAGAAACTCACTAAAATTTAACTCCGCCTGTCCCAAATTTATTTACTATGGAACTCCTTCACTGTGGGACACTTATTAGCATGCTGTGGAACTACAGTTCTGTTGAACGTACTTTGAGAAATATGAACTAAGTTAGAAAAAATTATTTGATAACAAAGTAGCTTTGGAAAGGGAATAACTAGTAGAAAGACAAGATTGAATTTGGGAGGTCTAACTTCTGAATGATGTCTTTAAGTATTTAAAGGCATATCACTATCTTTTCTTTTATTATACTTTAAGTTTTAGGGTACATGTGCACAACGTGCAGGTTTGTTACATATGTATCCATGTGCCATGTTGGTGTGCTGCACCCATTAACTCATCATTTAGCATTAGGTATATCTCCTAATGCTGTCCCTCCCTTCTCCCCTCACCCCACAACAGTCCCCGGAGTGTGATGTTCCCCTTCCTGTGTCCATGTGTTCTCATTGTTCAATTCCCACCTATGAGTGGGAACATGTGGTGTTTGGTTTTTTGTCCTTGTGATAGTTTGCTGAGAATGATGGTTTCCAGCTTCATCCATGTCCCTACAAAGGACATGAACTCATCATTTTTATGGCTGCATAGTATTCCATGGTGTATATGTGCCACATTTTCTTAATCCAGTCTATCATTGATGGACATTGGGGTTGGTTCCAAGTCTTTGCTATTGTGAATAGTGCCGCAATAAACATATGTGTGCATGTGTCTTTATAGCAGCTTGACTTATAATCCTTTGGGTATATAGCCAGTAATGGGATGGCTGGGTCAAATGGTATTTCTAGTTCTAGATCCCTGAGGAATCACCACCCCTGACTTCCACAATGGTTGAACTAGTTTACAGTCCCACCAACAGTGTAAAAGTGTTCCTATTTCTCCACATCGTCTCCAGCACCTGCTGTTTCCTGACCTTTTAATGATCGCCATTCTAACTGGTGTGAGATGGTATCTCATTGTGATTTGGATTTGCATTTCTCTGATGGACAGTGATGATGAGCATTTTCTCATGTGTTTTTTAACTGCATAAATGCATCTGACAAAGGGCTAATATCCAGAATCTACAATGAACTCAAACAAATTTACAAGAAAAAAACAACCCCATCAAAAAGTGGGCAAAGGATATGAACCGACACTTCTCAAAAGAAGGCATATCACTATCTTTTTGCAATGCAATTCCTTTTTGTGTCAAATGAGGATAAGAATTTATTTCACCTCTATTCTACAGTCTCTTATACTAACATGAGATGCCAGCAGTGAGGGTCATAAATACATAACAACAGATCCCCTGCATTCTAACTATTTAACTAACGACCTGGTCCATATATTTAAATGAGGTTTTAAATAACTCTTCTTGTTAGGTACTAAGGAAAAGAAGAAATAGGTTGTGTGAAAAGCTTACAATAGCTGGTAAATAAGATTTACATATAGGATAAAATAAATTTAAGTGTGCAATTGTTAGATATAGACTCTCAGTGCTACTAGAATTCAGAGCAAAGAACTATTAAAGCTAGCTGTAGGAATTAGGATTTGATGTGAGTATTGAAGTATTCAATACTGGGCCCCCAGTCTGTCTGGGCTCTGTGGGGAGCCAGGAAAACCTCTCCATCATGGGAAAAGGGGAGTGAGGGACAGCCACCTAGGGGATTCACACTCTCCACAGGAACTTGAGCAAGAATGGGAATGGGAGAATCCCTCTCACCCTCCTTGCAAACCCCCACTGTGCTTCTAGACTGAGGCAGACAGCCAGCTGGATATTCTGTGGGGGCAACTCTTGAGTCCAGGGGGAACTGTACAAGCCTTAGGTCCTACAGCAGACCAGAACCAGTGCCACAGCCTCAACAGAGGACACAGTTGTGGCACCTGGGAGCACTAAGATTATTCCACACCCTCACTAAATGCGGCTTCACTCCAGCTTCCGGCCTATCAGTCCTGCTTCAGTACGACTTTGGCTGGCAGCCGCAGTTTCCTGCTGTTCCAAGAAGCACCCCATGGCAGGGTGTGTGCCCCTACCTACCCCCACCACTAGTAGCCAGGTGGGCAATGCCTGCTAGAGCTTCCAGCCCAGCAGTCCCACTTCTGGGTGAACTCAACTGGAGGCTGCGGCCTTCTGTTGTCCCAGGACGCACTTGGATGGTAGGGCGTGTGCTCCATCCACTGGACACTGGTAGCCAGGTGGGCAATGCCTGCTAGAGTATCCGGCCCAGCAGTCCTGGCTTCTCTTATGCAGAAGACTGAAGCTGGACCGCTTCTTTTTTTTTTTAGACGGAGTCTCATGCTGATGCCCAGGCTGGAGTGCAGTGGTGCGATCTCAGCTCACTGCAACCTCCGTCCCCCAGGTTTAAGCAATTCTCTGCCTCAGCCTCCTGAGTAGCTGGGATTACAGGCACGTGCCACCATGCCGGCTAATTTTTTGTATTTTTAGTAGAGACAGGTTTCACCATCTTGGCCAGGCTAGTCTTGAACTCCTGACCTCGTGATCCACCCGCCTCGGCCTCCCAAAGTGCGGGGATTACAGGCGTGAGGCACTGCGCCCGGCCTCCTTCTTGACTTTATGTACAAAATTCAACTCAAGATGGATTAAAGAATTAAATGTAAAATATAAAACTATAAAAACCCTGGAAGATAACCTAGACAATACTTCTGGAC
Organism: Nomascus leucogenys; assembly: GCF_006542625.1. Classification (NCBI taxonomy): domain Eukaryota; kingdom Metazoa; phylum Chordata; class Mammalia; order Primates; family Hylobatidae; genus Nomascus; species Nomascus leucogenys. Next base: position 36,949,709 of record NC_044394.1, read on the forward strand.
ATAGGCCCCGGCAAAGATTTTATTATGAAAACACCAAAAGCAACTACAACAAACACAAAAATTAACAAATGGTACCAAATTAAACTAAAGAGCTTCTGCACAGAAAAAGAAACTATCAACAGAGTAAACAGACAACCTAGAATGGGAGAGAATATTTGCAAACTATGCATCTGACAAAGGTCTATTATCCAGAATCTATAAGGGACATAAATTAAGCAAAAAACAAACAAGCTCATTAAAATGTGGGCAAAGGACACGAACAGACACTTTTCAAAAGTAGATACACATGCAGCCAACAAGCATATGGAAACATGTAAAATCATTAGAGAAATGCAAATCAAAATCATGAGACACCATCTCATACCAGTCAGAAAGGTTATTATTAAAAAATAAAAAAAACAAAAAAACAAAAAAAAACAGATGTTGGCAAGATTGTAGAGAAAAGGAAATGCTTATACACTGCTGGTGGGAATGTAAATTAGTTCAGCCATTGTGGAAAGCACATGGCGATTTCTCAAAGAACTTAAAGCAGAAGTATCATTTGAGCCAGCAATCCTACTACTGAGTATGTACCCAAAGGAATAGAAATCATCCTATCATAAAGATGCAAGCATGTGTATGCTCAATGCAGCACTATTCACAATAACAAAGACATGGAATCAACCTAAATGCCCATCAACAGTAGACTGGACAAAGAAAATGTGGTACATATACACCATGGAATACTATGTAGCCATAAAAAAGAATGAGATCATGTCCTTTTCAGAAACATGGATGGAGCTGGAAGCCATTAATGCTAAGTGAACTAATACAGGAATAGCAAACCAAATACTGCATGTTTTCACTTATTTAGCTCACTTAGGAGCTAAATATCAAGTACACACGGACACAAAGAAGGGCAGAACAGACACCAGGGCCTACTTGAAGGTGGAGGCTGGGAGGAGGGAGAGGATTGAAAAACTACCTATTGGGTACTTTGTTTATTATCTGGGTGACAAATAATCTACACACCAAACCTCTGTGACATGCAATTTACCTATATAACAACCCTGCACATGTATCCCTGAACCTAAAATAAAAGTAAAAAAAAAAGAAATTCAGGCAGAATTGGTAAATCTAGCTTCTAGATGATGCTGTCTAGAAACTGAGTGAAACATAAGAATAGGTGTATGGGACTTCATAGGTATATGGGACGTTCCCGTTTATAACTTCCTTTATTCTAGACCTCTTTCTCAGCCACAGTCCTTTGAATATGCTGCCTCTTTCATGTGGTGCCACCCTTGTCTGCCCCTTTGCTGCACAGTGAAGGTCCTTGGTGTCTTGGTAGCCTTTCCATACCAATGCAGCCTCTGCCATCACCTTTTCTTCCCACTATTTGTACTGCTTTTTTGGTATTTATAATACACCACTTTGCACTGTGGCTTATCTTTTTATAGGTGTATTTTGCCTCCCCTTCAAGGGCATTATAAACCTTTCAAGACTAAAATAGCCATATAGAAGCGCTTAACAGATGTCAGTTGATGATAGAGCTTAAAGGACAAATGCTATATTAACCATTCTGAATATTTCTGAGAAGAAAGGATTCCTACTCACATTTTACAGAAACAAAAAGTGATGTCTAGAAGAGCTAATTTACTTCCCTTGGATTCTTGAGCTGAACCAAAATGAACTGAGAAGGTTCCTCTCCTTACTAAAGCAGGCAGCCTCTTGGCAAATCAAAGTGCATAATCCCTTCAGTAACACTGGTTGCTTACCAGCATAGTCAGTATTGATTTATGCTTGCAGGCACATGGCAGCTGGAGAATAGGGCAGTAGTATTAGGCCACTAATACACAAGAGGAGATTGAATGGTTTGAAATATTCTGAATCCTGGTTTTCTCCAAGCTTAGAAAATGACCTATTGGACACGTTACTCCAAGGGCAAAGAGAAATAGAAAAATCACATCCTGGCACTGGCTTGTCATTACTCTTTAATTTAGATTTCCAAAATCACCAAATATTTGGTTTTTAGGTACAATGTAATTTTCAATACACTTCCCAGCAAGACAGCTACCAATAAATTCAAGTAATTTTAGTTTCTGCAGCATTTCTTGGAAACTTCATGCCAGCACTGTCCTTGTCTCTGAATTGTTTTGGCATGTTTGGCCCATGATGATTCAATCAATTAGCAATGCAATTCACAGGCAAAGTGGCTGAAATTTTTGTGACTCAGCAGAAGAGTCTTGAAAGACATGGTTATTTTCCTGGCAACTTTTGATTTAATTGTCATCTTGCCAGATTTAGTATAAATAGATTAATAGTGGGACAAGCAAAGAGGGCTATCAAAATTCAGGGGACCATGGGCAGTCTTAGTTTCTCCTGCACTGTCTCAGGTGACTCCACTGCTCTTTGGCAAAGTCTGTACTACCTCTGATAACTATCAACAACAGATTACGAGTCCCATATTTAAACACAGCAGAGTAGTAGTCCTGTTTTTCTCTTCTGGAATGATTTTCTACTTGCTAGACAGAAAGATGACATTGCTATAAAATCTACACATAGTTAATATTTCCTGAGACTTCAAGTTAGAAAGACTTGGGGAAAAAAAAAAAAGGCATAGTGGTCCATGGAAAACAGAAGAAAGTGGAAGTGCCAGTGCCAGGTAGAGGCTATTAGGTAGCTCATTCATTGATTCATTCACTCATAAATATATATGGAGCACATAGGAAGTAGAAGTAACAGGCGTTATATGAGGCAGTGGGAATACAAAACATTAAACTCCTGAAGTTCAATGTAACCCTAAGATGTCAATTTGTCCAAGCTAGCAAGGCATGTGTGCTGTGTGACAGGTATCTGGTCATTGTGATGCCACCTTTAGTTTTGCTCATTGATTTTTATCATTGGCCAGATATACTTTTCTCTTAGAGAATATAATCAAGAGGTTGAAAACAAGTATGCAAATTTCAAATCAAACATGTTTAATAGAAGAGGGCAAATATTTCAAGGAAACAAAGATTCAGCAAATATACATAAGAAAAAAATATGCAAAGAAACCAACATATGGATTATGAACAAAACACAAAGAAAACTGACTATAAATGAAGTAAAGCCTCTGGCTAAAAATCTAAAGGATGCTACACTTTGCTAGATGGCAAAGTGAATTTAAATGTGTTACAGAGTCAACCCTATTCTTACCCTCGTCCCCTGCCTGACCTCTGAATCTCTGTGTAATTGCCAGTTTGTGTCGGACTTCACATGCTATGACTCTTTGATTTCTGCTTTGTATAACATATTTCTACAGAGTTTGACATTATGGCAGCAGAGGCTGTAAACTGAGTGATTCTTGGAGGCTGCTGACTTGAAGTGTGGGTGGTGAAGAAGCAGGAGAGAGCCAAGACTGGAAAGAAAGAAGGAAACAAAAGTTTCTCTCACTTTTGGACTTAGGGAAGCATTGGCTTTTTTTTTTTTTTTTTTTTTAACAGCTTAGTTAAAATATAATACACATACCATATAATTCCCCCATTTAAAGTATACATCTCAATTGTCTTTAGGATAATTACAGAATTGTGCAACCAACACCATAGTCACTTTAGAACATTTTCATCACTCCAGAAAGAAACCTTGTACTCATTTTCAGTCACTCCTCATTCCCATCCCCCAGCTTCTGGCAATTACTACTCTACTTCTGTCTCTATAGATTTGCCTATTCTGAACATTCACGTAGATGGAATCATATAATATGTGGTCTTTTGTGCTTGCTTCCTTCACTTAATGTATGATTTTCAAGGCTCATTCATGTTGTGGCACACATCATTACTCCATTCCTTTTTATTGCTAAATAATATTTCATTGTATGAATATTCTGTCTTTCCATTAATCAGTTCATGGCCATTTGGATTATTTTCATTTGTTGGCTATTATAAATAATGCTGCTATGAACATCCATGTATAAGTTTTGGTATGGACAAATGTTTTCATCTTGAGTATATACATAGGAATGGAATTGCTGGGTTATATGGTTAACTCCCTGTTTAACTTTTTTGAGGAACTGCCAGACTGTTTTCTAAAGTGGCTGTACAATTTTGCATTTCCCCAGCAATGTATGAAAGTGTCAATTTCTCCACATCCCCACCAATGCTTGTTGTTACTTGTCTTTTTTATTCTAGCTATCCTAGTGGGTGTGTAATGGTATCTCTTGTGGTTTTTATTTTAATTTCCCTACTGACTAATGATGCTAAGCATTTTGTTCATGTAATTGTTGGCCATTTGTATATTTTCTTTGGAGAAATGTCTACTTAAATCTTTTGCATTTTAAAATTATGCCATCTTTTTATTATTGAGTTGTGAAATTATTTATGTATTCTAGATATAAGTTCCTTATCAGATATATGATTTGCCAATATTTTCTCCCATTCTGTGGTTTGTCTTTCCACTTTCTTGATGGTATTGTTAGTAGCTCAAATGTTTTTAATTTTTTTGTTTGCTTGTTTTTTAGACAGAGTCTCACTCTGTTGCCCCAGCTGGAGCGCAGTGGAGTGATCACAGCTCACTGCAGCCTCAACCTCCCAGGCTCAGGGGATCCTCCCACCTCAGCCTCCTGGGCAGCTGGGACTACAGGTGTGCACCACTGCACCCGGCTAATTTTTTGTAGAGTCGGGGTTTCACCATGTTGCCCAGGCTAGTCTCAAACTCCTGGGCTCAAGCAATCTTCCCACCTTGGCCTCTCAAAGTGCTGGGATTATGAGCGTGAGCCACTGTGCCTAGTGTGTTTTGAATTTTGATTAAGTCAAAGCTACTTTTTCTTTTTTCGAGTGTGTGTTTATATGGTGTTGCCTAACTCAAGGTCAGAAGATTTACTTCAATGTTTCTTTCCCAGGATTACAGTTTTAGCTTTACATTTAGGTCTTTGATACACTTTGAGTTAATTTTTGTGTGGTATAATTAGAGGATCCAACTTCATTCCTTTACCTGTGGATATCCAGTTGTCACAGTATCATTTGTGGAAAAGACTATTCTTTCCCTCACTAAATTGTCTTTGCATACTTGTCAAAAGTTAATTGGCCATAAATGCAAGAGGTTTTTCCTCAACTTCAACTCTATTCCATTAAGCTACATGTCTATCCTTAGTGCCAGTAAAATACAATCTTGATTATTGTAGCTTTGTACTAAATTTTGAAATCAAGAAGTGTGAATCTTCCAACTTTGTTCTTTCTCAAGATTGTTTTGACTGTTCTTTGTTTCCATATTAAGTTTAAGATCAGCTTATCAATTTCTGCAAATAAGTTAATGGGGATTTCAAGAGGAATTGTGTTGAATCCATAAATCAATTTTGAGCATTTTAACAATATTTAGTCTTCCAATCCATGAGTATGAGATATATTTCCATATATTTTGGTGCTTTTCAATTTCTTTCAACAATGTTTTACAGTTTTTAAAGTAAACCTTGTACTTCATTTGTTAAATTTATTACTATGTATTAATATTTTATTTTTTATTTTATAAGTGAAGTTTTCTTCATTTCATTTTTAATTTGTTCATTGCTACTGTACAGAAATATAATTAATTTATGTAATTTCTGTATAATATACCAAGTTACAAGTACATGATTGTATCCTGCAAACTTGCTGGATTCATTTGTCAGTTCTAATAGATTTTTAGTGGATTACTTAGTATTTTCTAAGTATAACATCATGTCATCTACAAATAAAGATAGTGTTACTTCTACCTTTCCAATCTGAATGCCTTCTATTTCCTTTTCTTGCCTAATTGCCCTACCTAGTACCTCCAGTACAGTGTTGAATAGAAATGGTAAAAGTAGATATCCCTGTCTTGTTCCAGGTCATAGGGGAAGGCCTTTGCTTTTTAAGCAGTTTTTGAAAGGTTTAATGCTTTCTTCAAGAGGAAAAAACAAATAACAACACAATATATCCAAAGAGAAAAATGCACTTGAACTCCTATTCTCCAGAGTATCAAAGCCCAAAACAGAAAACCATTCTAATTTAATACTTACGGAAAAAAAAATAATAAAGCAACACTAAAATGTATAGTGCTTTAACTGACTGTTGAGGAAACAAGGGAGTATGCATAGGAATGACCTATATATATTCCAAGTGACTTTTACTCTGAAGTTCTCTTGAGCCCAGATGTTAGCAAAAAATTAAAAGGATGAGGTTGTCCATGGGGGGGTTCATTTGAGATGAACAATGATAGTGACTGGTCAGATCCCTGGCCTACAATCATCTGCTGGATAAGATAAGGCACTTACCAGACTACTTAATAGGAGTGCTATATGCTACTATAAAGAAAAAAACAAAAGAAACACATTTAAACCATGTAGCATAAGTTAAAAAGAGAAATAATGACTACTAGTTTCTATTCTAGCATATAAGAGGCTTAGAATTTGTCACTACAGTTCTTACAACAAAGAAAAGGTGAATAAAAATCAGGAGGTCGTATTAGATACATCAGAGATTAGAGTCACAGGGCAAATCACTGCCTCAAAAATTGGACAAACAGGCCGGTGGATATAGAGAATACATTTTACTGGAGCAGAAACAAAGGAGCAGAAATAAACACTGGAGCCAGTACTAGGGCAGAAAAACTGAAGCTATAATTTGCAATCAGCTAGAGGCTTATTGTGGACAAGATTGAAAGATAAAAACTGAATATAAAACAACTGTGATTAATATGCTAAGGGTTCTAGTGGAAAAATGGACAACATGCAAGACCACATGGGTAACGTAAGAAGAGAAATGGAAACTCAAAGAAAGAATTCAAAGGAAATGCTGGAAATAAAAAACACACTGTAACAGAAATGTAGAATGCCTTTGATGGGGTCCTCAATGGACTGTATATGGCTAAGGAAAGAATCTGAGCTTGAAGAAATGTCAATGGAAACTTCCAAAACTGAAATGCAAAGAGAAAAAGTATGAAAAAGGCAGAAAAGATTTCTAAGAATCATGGGACAATTGCAAAAGGTGCAATATATTTCTAATGAGAATATCAAAATGAGAAGAAAGAAAGGAACAGAAGAAGTACTTGAAGTAACTGAGAATTTTCCTAGAGATATCAAACCACAGATCCAGGAATCTTGGAGAACATGAAGCAAGATAAATACCAAAAAATCCTACACTTAGAGATAATCATATTCAAACTACAGAAAATCAAAGGCAAAGAAAAAATCTTAAAAGAAGTTGGGGAGGGGGAGCATCAGGGGAGAATCTTACCTATATAGAAGCAAGAATAAGAATGACATCTGACTTTTCTCAGAAACCATGGAAGCAAGAAGATAGAAATATTTAAAATGTTGAAAGAAAAAAATCCACCAATAAAGAATTCTAGACCTAGAGAGATTATCCTTCAAAAGTGAAAGTGAAATAAAGACTTCCTCAAACAAACAAATATTGAGGAAATTTGTGCTGGCAGACCTGCTTGCAAGAAATTTTAAAAGAAGTTCTTCAGAAAAGAAAGAAAATAATATTGGTCAGAAAGTGGATCTAAAGAAAGAGCCTGGCCAGGTGGAGTGGCTCACACCTGTAATCCCAGAACTTTGGGAGGCCGAGGCGGGAGGATTGCTTGAGCCCAGGAGTGACCAGCCTGGGCAACATACCAAGACCTCGTCTCTACAAAAAAATGAAATAAAGATTACCCAGGCATAGTGGCATACAGCTGTAGTCCCAGCTACAGGAAGACCACTTGAGCCTAGGAGGTCGAGGCTGCAGTCAGCTATCATTGTGCCACTGCACTCCAGCCTGGGTGACAAAACAAGACTCTGTCAAAGAAAAAAAAAAAGCCCTAAATAAGGCATAAAGATCATAGAAAATCTTAATTGTCTTATTCTTAATTGGTCTGACAATACTTTATTTAGAACAAAAATAACAACAATGTATTCAGCAACTATAGTTATGAATAAGTGAAATAAATGACAGTAATATTATAAGGGACGAGAGGGAAGAATTGGAAAAACTCTGTTATAATGTATTTGCACTTACACATGATGCAGCATAGTGTTATTTGAAAGTAAACCTGGATTATCTGTAAATGTATATTGCCAACTCTAGGGAAACCATATGATATGCTAAGAGAAAAGAAAAAAGAATTATCGAAATGTTCAGTTAAAATCACAGAGGGCAGGAAAAGAATGAAAGACAAAAAAAGGAACCAAGAACAAGGCAACCAAGAGAAAACAGTAACAGATATGGTAGATATTAATCCAACAATATCAATAGTCACTTCAAACATAAAATGGTCTAAATGCCAATTAAAAGACAGAGATTTTCAGAGTGAATAAAATAATAAGACCCAATTATATGTTATATATAAGAAACTATTTATTTATTTATAGGCAAGGTCTCACTCTGTCACCCAGGCTGGAGTACAGTAGTGCAATCATAGCTCACTGAAGCCTTGAACTCCTGGGCTCAAGTGATCTTCCCAACTCAGCTTCCTGAGTAGCTAGGACTATAGGTATGTGCTACCATGCCTTGCTAATATTTAAATTTTTTTGTAGAGATGGGGTCTCACTGTGTTGCCCAGGCTGGTCTTAAACTCTTGGGTTTAAGAGATCCTCCTTTTCCTAGTGTTGGGATTACAGGCATGAGCCACTGTGCCTGGCCAAGAAATCCATTGAAAATACAAATACACAGGTTGTATCAGTCTGTTTGTTCTCGTGCTGCTATAAGGACATACCCGAGACTGGGTAGTTTATAAAGAAAAGAGGTTTAATTGACTCAGAGTTCAGCATGACTGGGGAGGCCTCAGGAAACTTACAATCAGTGTGGCAATTCATCAAGCATCTAGAACTAGAAATACCATTTGACCCAGAGATTTCATTACTGGGTATATACCCAAAGGATTATAAATCATGCTACTATAAAGACACATGCACACGTATGTTTATTGTGGCACTATTCACAATAGCAAAGACTTGGAACCAACCCAAATATCCATCAATGATAGACTGGATTAAGAAAATGTGGCACATATACACCATGGAATACTATGCAGCCACAAAAAAGGATGAGTTCATGTCTATTGCAGGGATATGGATGAAGGTAGAAACCATCATTCTGAGCAAACTTTCACAAGGACAGAAAACCAAACACTGCATGTTCTCACTCATAGGTGGGAATTGAACAATGAGAACAACTGGACACAGGGCGGGGAACATCACACCCTGGGGCCTGCTGTGGGGTGAGGGGCACAGGGAGGGATAGCATTAGGAAAAATACCTAATGTAAATGACAAATTAATGGGTGCAGCACACCAACATGGCACATGTATATCTATGTAACAAACCTGCACATTGTGCACATGTACCCTAGAACTTAAAGTATAATTTTAAAAAATAAATAAAAACAAGAACAAAAAAGAAAAAAAGAAAGAAAATTATCAGGGATAAAGAGGAGCATTACATAATGATAAAGAGGTTAATTCTCCAAAAGGACGCAACAGTCTTTAGCATGTATGCACCTAAGAACAGAATGTAAAAAGTACATTTGGCAACAACTGATAGAATTGCAAGGAGAAATATATTAGCTCACTATTATAGTTTGAGGCTTCAACACACCATTATCAGTAATTGTCAGATCCAGCAGGCAGAAAATCAGTAAGAAAACAGCTGAACTGAATAGCACCATCAATCAAGTGGACCAAATTGGCATTCATAGAAAACTTCAACAAAAGCAGAATATACATCCTTCTCAAAGTCATACAGAATATTCACTAAGACTGACCACGTTCTGGGCCATAAGATATACCTTAACAGATTTAAACAAGTAGAAATGATACAAAGTGTGCTCTAATAATGCCATAATGGAGCTAAATGAGAAATGTAAAAAAGAAAGATGGCTGAGAAATGCCAAAATACCTGGAGATTAAACAATACATTTCTGGATAAAGCATGAATCAAAATAGTCATGTCAAGCGGAATTAAATAATATGTTTAACTAAACAAAAATGAAAATACAACTCATTAAAATTTGTGGGTGCAGCAAACGTAATTTTCAAAAGGAAATTTATAACATTGAATCTATATATTACCAAAGAAGGAAGATCTAAAATCAATAATCTAAGCTACCACAAAAGAAAACTAGAAGACAGAAGAGCATATTAAATCCAAAGTAATCAGAAGAAAAAAAGCAACAAAAATTAGGGCAGAAACCAATAAAATTGAAACATAAAACTGATGAAAATTGACAAAAACCTGGTTCTTTAAAAATTTCAATAAAAATGATAAACTTGTAGCCAGGCTATCTAAGAAGAAAAGATTGAAGACACAAATTACCAATATCAGAAATGAAAAAGGGGCTATCATGACTGATACACCATTAACATTAAACTAAGAATAAAGGAATATTACAGGAACTAGTAGCAACTATAGTGAGGGTACAGGATACAAGATGAATATATAAAGGTCAATAGCTATCTTATATACCAGAAATGAAGAACTGGAATTTGAAATTAAAAAATAATATCATTTACATTTGTCACTCTAAAAAATGAAATAGGTATAAATTAACAAAACATGTACAGATTTATATGCGGAAAACTACAAAAATATGATGAAAGAAATCAAAGATCTAAGTACATGAAGAGTTATTCCATGTTCATGGATAGGAAGACTCAACGTTGTCAAGATATTAGCTCTTTCCAACTTGATCTATAGTTTCAATACAATTCCAATCAAAATCTCAGCAAGTTATTTTGTGAATATCAACAAACTGATTATCTAAAGTTTATATAGAAAGGCAAAAGACCCATTATAGCCAACATATTACTGAAAGAGAAGAATGTCAGAAGATTGACATTACCTGTTTCTAAAACTTACCATAAATCTTCAGCAATCAAAATGGTGGGTATTGGGAAAAGAACAGACAAAGAGATCAATGGGACAGAAGAAAAAGCCTACAAATAAATCCACGCAAATATAGTAAACTGAACTGTATATAGACAAACAAGGAAAGGCAATTTAATAAGAGTCTTTTCAGCAAAAGTTCCTGGAACAACTGGACATCCACATGAACGGACAGACAAACTGATACATCCATACAATGGGATATTATTCAGTGTTAAAAAGAAATGAGCTACCTAGCCAAAAAAGACATGGAGCAACCTTGAAAGCATATTGGTAAGTGAAAAATGCCAACCTGAAAAGGCTATATGTTGTATGATTCCAAACATACGACATTCCTGAAAGGACAAAACTATGAAGACAGTAGTTGCCAGGTGTTCGGGGAAAGTGAGGGAGAGAAGAAGTGGAGCGCAGGGCAGTGAAACTATTCCGTATGATACATGATGGTGGATACATGTAATATATTTGCCAAAACCCATAGAATGTACAATACAAAGAACAGACCATTATGTAAATTATGGAACTTAAAGATAATGTATTAATATTCACTCATCAATTTTAAAAAGTCACCTTTTAAAAAAACATCTGAACTACTGCAAAAAATCTCCAGATTGGTCTCTTACACTGATTCTTTCTGTAGTTAGAATGATTTAAAAAACAAAACAAAACAAAAATCATTAGATCAGTGCCTTGCTTAAATTCCATTGATGGCTAATTGTGTTTTGGATAAAATGCTGGGTTCTTTTAGTTCCTCAAATGTACCAGTCTTTGCCACTCTTTTAAACAAATTAATTTACTTATTTTACTTTTTTACATAGGGACAGGTCTCGCTATGTTGTCTAGGCTTGTCTTGAACTCTTAATCTCAAGCAATCCTCCCACCCCAGTCTCCCAAAGTGTTGAGATTACAGGCACGAGCCACCATGTCCAGCCTTGTGTCACTCATCTTCAAATTTCAGTTTGGATGTCACTTCCTAACAAAAGCTGTCCCCAACTCTTACAGATAAAAGCTAGGTCCCTATAAATTATGCTTCCCTAACACTTTATATTTCCCTTTTCATAGAATCCAACTTACTGTCATATTAGACTGCCTGTTTTATTCCCTAGCATGGTAACTCCATGAGGGGAGGACCTATAGTTTTCATTGTTATATGTATAGTACCTGGTACACAGTAGGTGCTCAGAATTAAAGTGTTCAGAATTAGATGACTGACTTACTGATGTAAGTCCGGAATGCCAATACTCTCTGGAATAGGTTAACTAATTGATTTTTTTTTTTTTTTTTTTGAGACTGAGTCTTGCGCTGTCGCCCAGGCTGGAGTGCAGTGGCACGATCTCGGCTCACTGCAAGCTCCGCCTCCCGGGTTCACACCATTCTCCTGCCTCAGCCTCCTGAGTAGCTGGGACTACAGGTGCCCACCACCACGCAGGGTCTCGCTATGTTTCTCAGGCTGTTCTTGAACTCCTGGACTCAAGTAATCCTCCTGCCTCAGCCTCCCAAAGCACTGGGTTTACAGGCATGAGCCACTGCACCCAGCCTGGAATATGTTAATTTAGGAAGCAGTTGTTATCCTATCTATGGAGGCAGAGCTAAACTGATCTGGAATACTGGGTAAGAGGTTGGAGAATATTTCTCTGAGATCATTTTCCATTTTAAATCTATAAAGGCAGGGAGGTGAAAGAGATGGCCTTCTAAGAACTTGTTTTTTGAGGTTTCTGAGTTTCCACAATATAGTTTCCCATGGTGTGATCCATATTTAGGAACTTTACAGTTCTTTGCCTATAGAGGAAAATGGTCCACATTGTACCAAACACACTTTTCTAGAAGAGGGTAACAAAATCTGCTACCTAGAAATGCAGAAGATAGGACTTTGTGCTATAAGGCAAATATCTTCTGTCATTAAGAATATGAAAATAATTTTTCTGATAAATGTTTTTAATTTATTTAGTGAACAGAGATGCTGTTCTGTGGATTATTTGGTCAATCTTATTCCCATCGCAGAAATGAAGAAGTGGAAAGGCAAGACATGGGCAGACCCTGGGAGTTGTACTGCTGATACCACCATGTATCCAAGATACAGAATTATAACTCCTACTGTGAGGATCTGAAAATTGTTGAAGGTACAGCACCAGGATACTTAAAGTAGTAGGGGAAAGAATTCAGCAGAGGCTACTGCCCAAGAGAAAAAGGACACTGGGGTTGCTGTCATTATCACACAGATGCAGTTGTTTGCTTAGTGCTTTTTAAAAAGTTTCTAATCTCCCTGTAGCTCTTCCAAAGTTTCTCAAGGATAATATACTCTGATGAACTGATGGTGTGTCCCTGGCCTTTCCAGGTCCGCCCAGATGTCAAAAGTCCTCCCTTTTAGATTTGCTATGAAATTGAGATACTTTTTGGCTGGCTGAAGTTTGTAACTGCAACTACTCACGTAAACTCCCAGCTCCTTTTCTACAGCTGCCTTGGAAAGCAAAAATGGGAAATTTGCAAATTTTTTAGAATATGATGATTGGTCCACAGATGACATTCTTTCTGGGAGGCAAGGAAGTGAGGGCAGTGGGTAGTTTTTTCAAAGTGAATACTTTTGGTCCTTTAATGATTTGTTTTGATTCATCTTATGGGGAAGTTTGGAAGGCATATTAAGATGTTCTGAATTTGAACTTGGATCTCTTTCTTAAGAATCCTGGGGAGTCATCTGTTTTTTTATGGTGTAGGTAGAAGATGCCTGGAAGATGGGAGATAGACTAGCTGTCCCTGAGGAGGCTTTCACCAAAGATTCTATAATAATATACGACCAAATCTCAGAGAGTGATTCTGTCAAGGTTATGCTCTGGGATACTGGTTTGTTCTCTAACCTCTTAGAAACAATTTCCACATTACCTGACTTCCTCTGCCAGAATCTGAACTACTTAGACAATACAAAAATGATGATGACAAGAATAATAACTTTAAAAAGTGTTATCATTTTTTCATTATTAAAATTCCATGTCCCATGACAGGTATAAGTACCTACACTATCCTTATTCCTTTAATCTTCATTTTGTGTTCATATTTATCAACTAGATTGAAGCTCTTTGAAGAAGGGATCTAGGTGTGATAAATAACCATTTTATCATAAATAGCACTTAGTAGAGACACTTCAAATATAATGGTTTTATCTGGATTCGTAAAACTGTAAACTCTTCACAGGGAGAGACACTTTAGCTTAAATTTATCCCAATTTTCACTATTTTACCATGAGCCATAAACAGCATAGGTTCACTGAAAAAGTGGTGTCTGAAATTGATTCAGCTTTCTGAATATCCACAAAGTTTTCCACCAAGACATCAAACTCTGACCATTTATTTGGGAACACCAAAAGTTCATTTTCACCTATAATTCACCTTGCATGGATCTTGCCTGTCTTGTTCATTGCTTAATCTCTCGTGTCTAGCAGAGTAAATGCTCGGTAAGTATTTGTAGAATAAATGAAAAAGAGTTTTACATTAACATCTAGCTAAATTATTATTCATACTGCCTACTACCAAAAAAAGACATACAGTGGCCTGCAACATTAAAATATATACAAGACAAAATAGAAAAAGAATAAATTAGAAAAACAGGAAAGAAAAACAGATGAACCAGAAATCTGGGTGAATTGATCACTGTCAAAGAACATTAAATATAGTGTTACTGGCTTCCTGGTTGTCAAACAAAAAGAGAAAATATATCAAATTTCTAGTTTCAACAGAATTCATCTGAAGAGGCAAACAAGGCTGGGTGTGGTAGCTCAAGCCTATAATCTCAGGCTTTTGGGACGCCAAGGTGGGAGGAGTGATTGAGCAGAGAAGTTTGAGACCAGCCTGGGCAACATAGTGAGAGCCTGTCTCTCCAGAACAAATTTTAAAATTAGCCAGGCATGGTGTCACATGCCTGCAGTCCCAGCTACTCAGGAGGCTGAGGTGGGAGGATTACTTGAGCCCAGGAGTTGGAGGCTGTAGTGAGCTAGGATCATACCACTTATACTCCAGCCTGGGCAACAGAATGAGACCTTGTCCCTTTTTTTTTTTGAGAGGGAGTCTCACTCAGTTGCCCAGGCTGGAGTGCAGTGGTGCAATCTCGGCTCACTGTAAGCCTCCCGGGTTCACGCCATTCTCCTGCCTCATCCTCCCAAGTAGCTGGGACTACAGGCGCCCACCACTATGCCCGGCTAATGTTTTTGTATTTTTAGTAGAGATGGGTTTTCACCGTGTTAGCCAGGATGAGACCTTGTCTCTTTTTTAAAAAGAAAAGAAAAGAAAAAAAAGGAGGTAAACAGTTTCCTGGCACTGAATTCTAGGAAAGAAATTTTTTTGCATGAATTCTTATATGTGAGATGGTAGACAAAAAAGTATACAGGATTTTTGTTTTCAACTTTGTAAAAAAAATTGTAAAATGTCTTCCAAGTGGGTACTTCTAACATCAGTATCTACAAAAGTCAAATGGGTGGTTTATTTTCACTATCACTACCCAATAATTTATTTGCTTCTTATAATCATTCCTGTTTTATGACAAGAAAGCTATATCAATGGTACAGGAAAAAAATTCTCTTCTTCTTTGGAATGGTCGGTAGACATTTATCTAATTAATAGCTGGTAGAACGGCATGAAATTGCTGTTTTTATTGAATATTGGTAGCTTCATACATATTGGTAGTTCAACTTAATATAATAGCTTTATCAAGTTGTTTAGGTTAAACATAAGGGGTAACTCAATCCTGATTTACTCATTAGAATGTAAGCTTCCTGAATGTAGTGACTTGGCTTATCTCATTTACTGTAGAAACCTTATTGTCTGGCACATGGTAATACACTTCGTAGCGACTGAATAAATGAATGCTTTACCTCTGAGTTATTTCAAGAAAATCTTTCACGCAGAATGTAACACAAAGCTTAAATGACATAGTAGAGGAATCTATGATCAAGTTTCAATCATTTTTATAATTTGGGGGATGAAAACAGTCTCCAAATTCTTGTATAAGCATGGTACCAATCAAAGTCATAATGTATTGCTTGGTTGGAGCCTCTATTGTATCAGACCAAATTAATCAGTACCTTTCTGATCCTGACAGTACTGTCTAGACAGGAACATATTTTTTAAATTATAATTTAATTTTATTTTTTGAGACAGGGTCTTGCTCTGTCACTCAGGCTGGAGTGCATTGGCATGATCTTGGCTCATTGCAACTTCTGCCTCATGGGCTCAAGCAATCCTCTTAGGTCATCCTCCTGAGTAGCTGGGACTACAGGTGTATGCCACCAGGCCTGGCTAATTTTTGTATTTTTTTGTAGAGACAGGGTTTTGCCATGTTGCCCAGGCTGGTCTTGAAATCCTGAGCTCAGGTGATCTTCCCACCTCAGCCCCCTAAATTGCTGTGATTACAGGTGTGTGTCACCGCACCTAGCCAGACATGAGCATATCTGGCAAGAAAAGTCAGATTTCTCTAAGCAATAAATTTACTTGATTTGAAATCTATTATGATTTTTTGGAAAATTTACAGTTCCTCTTACTCATCACTTGTAAGAAAAACCTCAATTTCAATTTGTTTCCTGAAGATAAAAGCAGCACCGGTCTTCATTATTTCACTTGCTTACTTTGGTTTTTGTGTGTTTGTTTATTTTTATTTTTGAGATGAGGTTTTGCTGTTGCCCAGGCTGGAGTGGAGTGGTGCGATGAAAGCTCACTGCAGCCTCCACCTCCTGACCCTCTTACCGCAGCCACTGGAGTAGCTGGCTTAGTTGAGTAGTTGGCTAATTTTTTTGTATTTTTTATGGAGACGGGGTCTCACTATGTTGCCCAGGCTGGTCTTGAACTCGGGAGCTCATGTAATCTGCCCACCTTGGCCTTTACTTGCTTACTTTGTATTTAATATTGGCAATGTCTCCATAGTTGCCTTTTTTTCTTTTTGCTGTCTACTTTATTTCTTAGCATGCTTGTTCCTGATCTTGTTCTTTGAGGAACTTTTCCTACTTGGATTCCAAGCTTTTCATTATAAACGAATCTCTTAGGTTTTCCAGGCACTGTGTGTTCAAAGTGTATACAGGAATTTATATTTAGGTAACACAATTTGTTTTCCACCACACTATAATGATCTAAAAGAATATTTAACTTAAATGCCTTATCTGGAAGGAGTGGATATGACAATGACACACATGCTGTCATATGCATGTCAACTGGGTTAGATCTTCAGGGATAGGAATAGATATGAACCACATCCATTCCCACTGTTATTCATGTGAAACTAAAGGTATTCATTTGCAAGACGGTTAGAACCACTAAGAGGTTAGTTAGTGGGATACATGTGAGAGTTTGAAGAAAGCATTTTAATTTTTATTTTTTAAGTAGGACAAATAACATGGATAAAGTTTCAAGATATAATTTCAATAGCTCTTGAGACAACTAAGTCCCAGGCAAATATACATTTCCCCATATTGTAATTTTTCCTACAGAGAATGTATTGATTATAGCATGCAGTGACAATGATTTAGTATTTCCTTGGTTCTGCCCTTTTGTAACTTTATCCATTATGTATAATCATGAATAGCATAACTATAACTGAAATAAAATTTAAGACTTTTCATTGAATGTTTAGCATGTGTAAAACCTCACATCTGATCAACATCAACATTAGATAACTACTTTAGTTTACACAATTTTATTACCAACAAATCTATCAGCACTCTTGCATCCAAACCCATATTTTTATCCATTCTCTTACAATGAATGAACAATCCTTGTCCCATCACTTGTGCACTTAATTCCACTCCTTTGTGTATACTCAAGGGCGTTATTCCTGCAATTATCCCCTTTCTCACTAAAATCATCAACTTTTCCCTCTTTACTGGATCATTCCTATCACCACATAAATGTTGCCATTATCTTTCAATTATTCTACTACTGAGTAGTATTAGGGCACGGGAAATGGAAGATGGGCATTGGAGCCATAGAAGGGGTTACAGCAACTTTTGGAAATTATACAATTTTACTTAATTGCATTTATAAAAACAGGGGTAAAATTTCTGCCACTATTGCCTATGTAAACATTCTTCGTGTGTGTGTGTGTGTGTGTGTGTGTGTGTGTGTGTTTGGGGGCTGATGAAATATACATCCCTACTGTCTACTATTATCATAGGAGTAAAATACTGTTCCACGAAGTTTTTCTCTATTCTGAGAACAACGTTGCAAGGCAATATAATAGAAAGTCACACCACTGCACTCCAGCCTGGGTGATAGAGCGAGACTCTGTCTCAAAAAACAAACAAACAAACAAAAAATAGAGAAAAAGCTTCAGTTTTGTCATCTGGAAGATTTGGGTTCACATCTTGGTTCTACTATAAACTTTGTGATACTGAGTGAGTCACTTCATAGCTTTGAGCCTCAGTTTCTCAACTATACAATGGTAACGCTAATACCTGCTTTACAAGTTGTGAGGAATGAATGAATAATACACATAATACACATTAAGCACA
Source organism: Nomascus leucogenys (assembly GCF_006542625.1). Taxonomy (NCBI): domain Eukaryota; kingdom Metazoa; phylum Chordata; class Mammalia; order Primates; family Hylobatidae; genus Nomascus; species Nomascus leucogenys. The sequence goes on from NC_044394.1 coordinate 36,968,023, forward strand.
TTGACATAAAAATCACAGATCAGGGAGGGAGGGGAGCATGGGTTGAAAAACAACCTATTGTGTACTATGCTCACTACCTGGGTGATGGGATCATTTGTGCCCCAACCCTCAGCATCATGCAATATACCCATGTAACAAACCTACACATGCAACCCTTAATCTATAATAAAAGTTGAAAAACAAATCACAGATCACAATACTGGAAAAGAGCTTTAGAAGCAATATGCTTCACTTACATTTGGAAACTGCAGTAGATAATGGTGAACCTCAAAAAAAAATCCAATCTATAAGGAACTTGAATTTATAAGCAAAAAACAACCCCATTAAAAAGTGGGCAAAGGACATGAACACTTTTCAAAAAACATACATGTGGCCAAAAAGCATATGAAAAAACGCTCAACATCACTAATCATTTGAGGGATGCAAATCAAAACCATGAGATACCATCTCACACCAGTCAGAATGGCTATTACTAGAAAGTCAAAAAACAACAGATGCTGGTGAGGTTGCAGAGAAAAGGAAATGCTTATACACTGCTGGTGGGAATGTAAATGAGTTCCGCCATTGAGGAAAGCAGTTTGGTGATGTCTGAAAGAACTTAAAACAGAATTACCATTTGAACCAGCAATCCCATTATCAGGTGTATACCCAAAGGAATGAAAATCATTCTACCCTAAAGACACACACATGAAAATGTTTTTCAGAGCACTATTAACAATAGCAAAGTCATGAAATCAACCTAAATGCCCATCAATGGTAGGCTGGATAGGAAAATGTGGTACATATATGACATGGAATACTATGCAGCCATGAAAAAGAATGAGATCATGTCCTTTGCAGCAACCTGGATGGAGCTGGAAGCCATTATCCTAAGTGAGCTAACACAAGAACAGAAAACAAACACTGCATGTTCTCATTTTTATAAGTGGGAGCTAAACATAGAGTACATATGGACACAAAGAAGGGAACAAGAGACGCTGGGGCCTACTCCAGGGTGCAGGGTAGGAGAAGGATGAGGACCGAAGAACTGCCTATCGGGTACTATGCTTACTACTTGGGTGACAAAATAATCTGCACACTGAACCCCTATGACATGCAATTTACCTATACAACAAACCTGCACACATAACCCTTGAACCTAAAATAAAAGTTAGAAGAAAAAAAGATATGTTCGGCTGGGCACAGTGGCTCACACCTGTAATCCCAGCACTTTGGGAGGCGGAGGCGGGTGGATTACGAGGTCAGGAGATCAAGACCATCCTGGCTAACACGATGAAACCCCATCTCTACTAAAAATATAAAAAATTAGCTGGGCATTGTGGTGGACACCTGTAGTCCCAGCTACTCAGGAGACTGAGGCAGGAGAATGGTGTGAAACCAGGAGGCGGAGGTTGCAGTGAGCTGAGATCACACCACTGCACTCCAGACTGGGCAACAGAGCAAGACTCTGTCTCAAAAAAAAAAAAAAAAAAGATATGTTCAAGTCTTAATCTCCAGTACTTAGGAATGTGACCTTATTTGGAATAAGGGTCTTTGAAATCATCCTGGATTAACTGGGTAGACCCCTGAACCCAATGATGGGTATCCTTAAAAGCAGCAGAAGTGCAGAAGACATGAGGAGAAGACAGAGGTAGAGACTGGAGTTATGTAAGTCACAAGCCAAGGAATTCTAAAAACCATTAGAAGCTGGAAGAGACAAGGAAACAGTCTCCCTTAGAGCCTTCAGAAGGACCATGGCTCTGCCAATGCCTTGATTTCAGATTTCTGGCCTCCAGACCTGTGAGGGAATAAATTTCTTTTGTTTTAAGCCACCAAGTTTATAGTAATTTTGTTACAATAGCCATAGGAAACTAAGACAGATTTTGGTAACCACAACATAAGTGCTGTTGTACTAAATACCTAAACATGTAGAAGTGGCTATGGAATTGGGGATGTGCAGAGGCTGGTAAACTTTTGAGGCAAATGATAGAAAAAGCCCAGATTGAAGATATTGTTGGTAGGAATATATACAAACATTGAACGCAATTCAGGGCCAGGCATGGTGGCTCACACCTAGAATCCTAGCACTTTGGCAGAAAACTCGGCTGAATTATGTACAGTTGAGTAGAAAGTAGAGCTTGTAAGCAATGAATTTGTATATTAAGCTGACATTTCCAAGCAAAATGTTGAGGATGCAGCCTGATTTTGCCTATTTATGGTAAAATGTGATAGAAAAGAGATAAATTGAAAAAGAAAATCTTAGGCAGAAAGAAACCAACACTTGATGATTTGGAGGGTTCTTGGCATATACACACTGCAAAGGATGCCAAAATTAGGAAACTTACACTTAGGGAAAGTATGCTGTGGATATCAAGCCAAGGGTGTGGCTGGACAACCTTTTGCTGAAGAGACTCGGCATGTGACTCATTGATCCACTCAACCATCTCAGCAGAAGCCAGAAACAGTTGGGGTTATCCGGTAAAGATCTATGCAGGACCCTTCTGTCTAGTGGCATGGATCCCTGTGACATACACAGGACACTTACAAGGTTTTAAAGAATGCTGTATCAGCAGGAATACTGCCAGCTTAGAATAAAGGGAATGGAGACAAGACAAAGTGAAGGATTGCTGTTGGGCTTAACAAAATTCTATAAACAGAAAAATGGGCTGATAAAGCTACTTAGCTGCAAATATATACTACCTTTTAAGAAAAGGAAAGGATGACTTCTAGGTCAGAGCCATGGGTGCAGAAGTAGACACTGATGAAGTCACCACAGGCCTGGAAGGCAGCGCCAAGAGCCATAGATAATTAGTTCCAGGCCTTGAAATCTAATGTAAATTGCCTTGCTGGATTCAAACTTGCTTGGAACTGGTGGCTCCTTTATTCTCTCAGTTTCCCCCTTTTGGAATGAAAATGTCTATTGTATCCCTATCCCACCACTGTATTTTGGAAACAGATCATTTCTTTTCTAAGTTCATAGTTCCACAGGTAGAGGAGAATTTTGCCCCAGGGTGCATCATACCCAGAGGGCCACCCATATCTAATGTAGATGATTTAGATGATGAAATGTGGGACTTTTCAGCTGATGATGTTTAGATGAGACTTTAGACTTAGAGTTAATGCAATAATGGATTGAGACTTCTGGGGATGTGGGAAAAGGCTGAATGTGTTTTGCATGTGGCATAAATGTTAATTTTTGAGAGCCAGAGGATAAACTACAGTTGGTTGGATGGTGATACCAAAAAGGATTTGTCCAAGTCATAAACTCAGGTATCTGTGAATGTGAGCTTATTTGGAAACAGGATCTTTGCAGATGTAATTCATTCAAGGATCTCAAGGTGAGACCATTCTGGATCAACTGAGCAGGCCCTAATTGAATGACAAAAGTCCTTAAAAGAGAAAGAACAGACGACATGAGGAAAATAGGTCATATAAAGACTGAGGGAGAGATTGCAGTAATACAAAGCCACAAACCAGGGAGCTCCTGGGGCCACCAGAAGCTGAAGGCAAGGAAGGATTCTCCCTTAGAGGATTTGGAGGGAGCATAGCCTTTCTGATATCTTGACTGTGGCCTCCAGAACTGTTAGAAATAAAATTCTTGCTTTAAGCCATGAAGTTTATGGGTAATTTGTTATGGCAGCCACAGGAAAGTAATATCGCAATGAAGACACTATCAAATCATTTTGCAGATAGGGTGACTAAAGTTTAGAAAACTTAAGTGAGTTCAGTTCATAGAAAAAGCATGAAATAGTTGATCTTTGCAATTGCTGCTTCAGGGTAGAATGAAAAGACACTGGAATGGGAATTAGATTAGGGTTCTAGCTCTGGCTTTAGCTGTGTGACTGGGCAGATCACAAATTCTCTGGGCATTAGTTGCTAGTTCTGTAAAACTGAGAGTAGAGGTAGTGAGTACAGGTTAAGTATAGTTTAAAACTGGCTGATCAACTGAATCGTATTGGAGACTTACAACTATAGATTCTCAGCCCTCATCACACTGCCCCTACTCCCAACCTGCTAAATGCAACCTGAGAAATCAGCTCTGAAATCTATCTATTTTTAAAAAGCTGCAAGGTAATTCAAGATTAACCAAGTTTGGGAATCACAGAGCTAGATGATTACTGAATCCCTGCTAGTGCTAAATTTTATATTTGGGATTAGAGACATATTATCATAATTTTCAGCACTTAAATATTTGCATGGATTGAGCTGTGTATATGTATGAACACAAGGAGGCTGAATGTGAAAGCAGGTATCTGGAATCTATTTATTCCAGGTTCCAGGGGCATGGAATTTGGGCCTAAAATAACCCTCAATATCCTTTGTTCTGCATAAGCAGTCACTGTCCCGAGGCTGACTCCCTCATGCCCCATCTCATCACGTTCTGGGAACAAAATGACTATGCAAAGTGTTTTCTCTCCACAAAGACAATGCACATATGTGACACAACACAGGCCAGGTGAAACAGGTATCGTTCAAAGTGTTTGAGTACAAACCAGTCCTAACATGGATTTGCCACATCTGAGAATAATATTCACAAAATCTTTTCCATCTTTTAGAAGTCACGGAGCTTAAAAAAAAAACATTATCTTTGTTTCTCAGCAAAGGATCTGTTTGACTAAATAAGTTAAAACAACAACAACAACAACTCATACTTAGGTTATCTTCTTGGCTCTCAGATTAACCTTTTTCTTCCCTGAATTTAATCTCAAACAGACAATATTAGTATTGGATAAATTACATTTGTTTTAGAGCCTAAATTTAATCATTAAAATTAATTGATCCTGAGTAAGCCCAATCTTAGCAGAAGGAAAAACCACTATTAATCTTTGGTCATTAAATCAATACTGAAGGCAATGTATTATTCTAATGTTTACCACTAGCTTAATGCAGTGTGTTAACAAGGCCTGTTAACACATAAAGCTTGAGTTACATGTCCATCAGCTACCAGAATATCCTTATGGAGGAAGGATTTGTGAATTCTGCAGAATTAGTATGACTTAGAAAGATCAATGAAACACTGATGCCTTCCTATTCTGAGGAAGATCAAAGCAGGAGTTATTTTTTTCTGTTCATTTCAAACCACCCAATTTCCCAGGGCTGGGCTAGTCAACCATAGCCAACACAGCCACGGGATAGTACGAGGTTGATGGGAGGGGGTCACATGGTCCCAGACAGTTTTCTAGTTCCTACAACTCCAGTCTCTTTGAAGAGCTGGAGTTAAATGGGCACAGAATATCTCAATCAAGTGGCTGGGACTCTTCCCACGATTCTGTTTTAAGTCCTGCAAAAAGGGCATTCTCTGGGAACTTCCATCCTGAAATTTTTAGGAGGAAATTGGCTTACTCACTAAATTTCATAGTCTTTTAAGTAATTTAAGGCCAAAAGCCTATATATGATTAGATTATTACACATTCTTTAAACCTAAATGGCCCACCATTCTCGAAATTATTTCTTTTTAAACTCTCAGACTAGTCTGACAGAGGCAGCAAGAAAATAGTGTTGTCTTTATGTAAAGTCAAGTATGAACAGTACCAAAGCATTTCTTATCTCTCTCTTTAGGCTGTGAGCTCCTTAACGACAAGGTTTATGTTTGTTTTATCTTGATGTTCTCAGCACTTACGCCAGGGCTCAACATGGAATAGATGCTCTATGAATGCTTTTATTTTTTATTTTTATCTTTTTTTTTTTTTTTTTTTTTGAGACAGGGTGTTACTCTGTCATCCAGGCTGGAATGAAGTGGCACAATCATGGCTCACTGCTGCGTTGACCTTGGGGGCTCAAGCAGTCCTCTCACCTTAGCCTCCTGAGTAGCTGGGACATAGGTACGAACCACCACTCCTGGCTAATTTTTAAAATTTTTTCTTTTGTAGAGATAAGGGTCTCCCTATGTTGCCCAGGCTGGTCTCAAACTCCTGGGCTCAAGTGATCCTCCTGCCTTAGCCACTCAAAGTGCTGGGATTACAGGCATGAGCCACCACACCAGGCCCTAAGAATGCTTTTAGAATAAATAAATGAGTGAATAATTATAATAATAATAAAAGGTTTTAGAAGGCCCAAGTACATACAAAGACAGTAATTATTCCATGAAGAATTTTAAACTTGGCTTTTCTTGTCATTGTAGCTGTTACTGCTTCCTAACCACCCCCTGCTAACATTAATTTCAAAATTTTCAAACATACAGATAGTTGAAAGAATTTAACAGTGAACATCCATACACTCACCACGAAATCTACAATTTACATTTTACTATATTTGTTTTATCATATATATATTCATCAACTATTCTTTGACACATTTTGAAGTAAGTTGTACACAATTTCATCATGATACAGAGTTCAATACTTGCTTACAGTTCTACTTTTTATTTTGAGGTAAAATTTATATATGATGAAATGCACAAATCTTAGGTGTACAGTTTAGGTGTGTTCTGACAAATGCACACACTGATATAACCCAAACTCCTACTAAGGTAGAATATTTTCATCACCCAGTACCACCTCTCAGAGGCAATCACTGCTTTGATTTTTTTTCCCGCCTAGATTAGTTTTGTTTGATCTATGAATTATAGATTGTCACCTGTAAAATTTCACATAAACAAGAGCATACAGTATGTTCTCTTTTGCATATTTCTTTCATTCAGTATGTTTTAGAAATGCGTCCATGTTGTTGTGTGTATCAGTAGTTATTTCTTTTTATTGAAGAATAGTATTCAATTGTATGTATATACTACAATTTGTTTATCCATTCTCCTATTCATGAATTCTTAGGATCGTTCATCTTTAAATTACTAATGCAGTTGCTATGAACATTCTTTTACAAGTCTTTTTGTGGACATATGCTTTCATCTTGGATAAACAACTATGATTGCATTTGCTGGGTTATAAGGTAAGTACCTGTTTACTTTCATAAGAAACTGCCAAACCATTTTCCATAGTAGTTATACCATTTTATATGCCTACCAACAATGTATGAGAGCTCTAACTGGGTTGATATAATTAGCCAATTTTTTACTGAATAATTTAGCTGCAGCTAGTGTCACCCTAGCATGCCATGCTGGATTTTTTGCTTTGAAAGTGTAGCAGTGCGGCCAGGCACAGTGGCTCACACTGGTAATCCCAGCACTTTGGGAAGCTGAGGCAGACAGATAGCTTGAACCCAAGAGTTCAAGACCAGTCTGGGCAACATGGAGAAACCCTGTCTCTACAAAAAAATACAAAAATTAGCCAGGTGTGGTGGTACACAGCTGTAGTCCCAGCTACTCAGGAGGCTGAGGTGGGAGGATGACTTGAGCCCAGAAGGTCAAGGCTGCAGTGAGCTGTGATCACGCCACTGTACTAAAATTTGGGTGACATAGTGAGACTCTGTTGAAAGAAAGAAAAGAGAGAAAGAGACAGAGAGAGAGAGAGAGAAAAGAAAAGAGAAAGAAAATGTAGCAGTGATTGAGCTCCCTCTTCATGTTTATATATAACAAGATTTATATATGATAATAAGCAGTCACTAGTGAATTTAATTATATATTATAGAAATGTAGCTATATGAAGGGAAATTGAACTATGTGTATATCTAAGGGGAATGCTATGGTCCATGGAGACTGTTGGACTTCCAGCGATATCACAGGGTGAGGTGAGGTTGATGAGGGCATTAAGAAAATACGTAACCTACTTCTAAAAATCCATTCTTTGTATCCAGCCTGTAGGATGACAGAAGTCGTATCCAGTTTTGATTGTGCGAGGCAACAATTATGAGCAGAGTGTCATTAGCAAAACCTCTGTGAAGTTGTAAGAAACTGATTTAAAATATGTCACCACACAGATCAAGTTCAAAGATTCCCTTTTCCTGCCCCATGGCCAATAATCTAGACAGGATTTCAAACACCCTGAAAGTGTAATGGAAAAGAATATCATATAAAATACAAGCTCCAGAAGACTCTGGCAAGGGGAGTGGGGGAGTAAAAATGAGCCATCCAGATCATTTGATAAGAGAACAGAGAAGATTTTGGCAATTTCCTTGTAATAGCCGCAATTCTTGGTAACTTAATCCTTGAAGGGATGGTATGGGGAAGATATTCCCACATGCAAGAGGGGATTCCAACAGAATTCCTATTAAACAGACTATCCACCAAAACCGAGGTCTTATTTTCTATCTGGTGATAATCTACAGAATTTCTTTTCTCTAAACCATTGATTTAGAAATATGAAAGTTACTAAATTTACCCAGGTTAGAACAACTATAATTCTGGTTACTCTGCATGTGTCTGTTGCATGACATCTGTGATATCATGAACTCCCTCTGTCTGTTCTTCAGAGACACAGAAAGATGAATAAAGAGTTTATGTTGACAAGGACTATAAACTAAGCAGTTCCAAACATACTCCTGCAGGCTCCCAGAATACAAAGAAAAAAGTAATCACTCCAAATGACCCCCAACTATTTAGAATTTCATACCATCAATTCAGATGAACCAAAATTGCTACCACCTGTAAAGATTCAAAGAAATACAAAAATCACCAAGAAGAAGGAAAAAAAGTGGCAGATGTGCTTGGAGGGAGGCGGAACAAGTAGAAGAACATGCTTGGAGCACCCCCTCCAGGAACTCGTGATCATATCAGAGACTGAGAAGTCTGGCCAGATTGGAAAGTACTAAAACAACATGCCTTATCTATTCTCATAATTTTAAAGAAAAGTTTGTTTAAAAAGTAGAGATCTTTTAGAATCATAGAGTTGAAGGCTGGAAGGAGTTTGGGTTTGTCTATTTACAAAATCACAGACTTTTAGCTTTGGAAGAGACCTTGGGAATCACATAGTATAATTTGCTACAATATAAAACACCGCTTGTAAATGTGAATCTGTTTTCTGCTGGCATGCCTCTAGTTACAGGAAATACAGCCTGTTCCAATTTTTGAGAACTCCAGCTATTGTCAAGTTTTTTCTCTTATATTGAGGCTGCTTTCCTTTAACTTCCAATCACAGGTCCTAGTTAGCAACACAAAAGTAAGTATACATATATAGTTCTCGACAAGTTATATTTTCATATATTTGAAGGTGGATATTATAAATCTACCAATCTTCTCTTTCTTTAGGCTAAAATATCCCGAGTTCTTTTAACAAGGTTTCTCAACCTCTTGCCAGCCTGGTTAACGTTTTCTTCTAATATACTTTAGCAGCGTCCTCCTTCAAATGTGGTGCTCGAAATGAAACTCAATGCCTTAGGTATGGGCTTATTATCATAGCTAACTGCCTCCAATTACAGCTGATGAAAGAGATGCCCAGGAAGGTTAGATTACTTGCTCACATTTACACAGGCAGGTAGTGGCAGAGATGGAAATAGGACATAGATCTCCTGATTTCAGTTAGTATTCTTTCCCTATATCTCACTGAAAATAACCTATCAGTTAGAAAAAATCTGAATTTGTCTTTTTCAATATGGACAATAGAGGTTTTGTGATGAAAAAAGGAATTAATGAAAAATAATGAGTCTTAGGATCAAGAACTTCCTTCGCCTAGGCCAGCTTAATTCCTTTCCTTGGGTCTCCACTCCTGCCCACAAAGGAAAACAAGATGTATCTCAGGTAACCTCTCTGTGTAAAGAAGGTCTTGAAGGATCTAGCAGCAGAGGATCAAAGCATATGAGTGGCTTCTGGTCTTTGTTTAAGAGGCCCAGTACTATAGTCCAGACAGGTTCCCTGTGCCTCCCAGCTGAAGTCTCAAACTTATTGAGGCAATAGTATCCCCGACATTAAAGACAGCTTACAAATAATAAAGACATTCAGTCTACAGCCATACCAACCCTGAATGCACCCAATCTCATCTAATCTTGGAAGAAATTCAGAGCATTAAATATTGGGCTGGGTTGTGGTGGGGTGGGGAAGCCTTGGCTTATAAGCTATACTCACCTTTTAATCAGAATTTTGAATATAAAATGTATAGAGCAAAGATGCAGAATGAAGCAATGTATATTACCTCTGGGGCAAGAGAAGTTCAAGAGCACTGAGCAAAACAGCATTCTGGTTTCATACTGGCTGAGATGTGGCTAAGGTGCTTTCATTGTCTATCTTTCCACCTCCTACAAGTTTTGCATTCATCCTTCAAAATACATATGGAATTAATTCAATATACACTTACTGCAAATCAACAAGACAAAAGGCATTGAGGATTCAAATTCACAAAAAAATAGAATAAGGCCTGCCTTAAAGAAATTCAGCAACTAACAATAAGACAAACATGCAGACAATAAACAAGCCACACTGATATTAGAGAAAATGGATAAACAGAATATAGCCATAACTAACACTGAAGATTTTCCTCTGAAAGCAAGATCCAAAGTTGGGGGGGACAATTTAGAATTAGAACTAATTTTTGATATCAGATTGGAAATGCCATGAAAGTCTCACAATACAAGAGATTCAGGAATTCCTTTCTTGTCAATGGACTAAACTTGCCCTATGAAATTAACTGGCTCCCAGAGTGAGCTGCTCTGGATAACAGCCTGCCAGAGTAGGTTAACATTGTCAAAAGAAGACATTTATGCAGCCAAAAAACACATGAAGAAATGCTCATCATCACTGGCCATCAGAGAAATGCAAATCAAAACCACAGTGAGATACCATCTCACACCAGTTAGAATGGCCATCATTAAAAAATCAGGAAACAACAGGTGCTGCAGAGGATGTGGAGAAATAGGAACACTTTTACACTGTTGGTGGGACTGTAAACTAGTTCAACCATTGTGGAAGTCAGTGTGGCGATTCCTCGGGGATCTAGAACTAGAAATACCATTTGACCCAGCCATGCCATTACTGGGTATATACCCAAAGGACTATAAATCATGCTGCTATAAAGACACATGCACACGTATGTTTATTGCAGCACTATTCACAATAGCAAAGACTTGGAACCAACCCAAATGTCCAACAACAATAGACTGGATTAAGAAAATGTGGCACATATACACCATGGAATACTATGCAGCCATAAAAAATGATGAGTTCGTGTCCTTTGTAGGGACATGGATGAAACTGGAAAACATCATTCTCAGTAAACTATCGCAAAGACAAAAAACCAAACACCGCATGTTCTCACTCATAGGTGGGAATTGAACAATGAGAACTCATGGACACAGGAAGGGGAACATCACATTCCAGGGACTGTTGTGGGGTGGGGGGAGGGGGGAGGGACAGCATTAGGAGATATACCTAATGCTAAATGACGAGTTAATGGGTGCAGGAAATCAACATGGCACATGGATACATATGTAACAAACCTGCACATTGTGCACATGTACCCTAAAGCCTAAAGTATAATAAAAAAAAAATAAAAAAAAAATAAAAAAAAAAACAATAGGATACCAGCCAGTATCAGACCTGGTCTGCATGTTTCTGTATGGTCAGCTGTGCAGTACTTTGACAATGATGTACCTGAACTTTCCATGACTAAAGACAGGTTGCTGTGATGAGACTATGCTCCATGGCCAAAAGTGATATTCAATCCTTGTTTGTTTGAGAGTGGGGCACTGCTATGTTTGCAGTAGAATATGAAAAGAACAACTGAGAAAGGGTTGGGGCAAGCCACATTGTTCTTCCCCTCCTGCCACTGTGTAGACTAGTAAGCAGGAAACTATTATGCTGGACACAAGCCAGTCTTATCCCCAAAGCAATGAATTTTACAAGGCAAATAACAAATAGAAACTAAACCTATGAATTCTGAATCCACTGAGAAATCCAAAAGAGAAATATCAATTGTCAATTCTTTCCCAAAGAGGTTGGAAGGAGAGGTTGAATAAAGCAATTTTACAAAATGCAATCCAAAAGCCCTCATTGTTTACTGCATGGTAAATCATAATGGCAGGAGTGGTCTTATCCTGTTACTCTGGAAAATGAGCTAGAAGATGATAAAGTCACAGCCACAGCCACTAAATAAAGTAAATAAATACTTTATCCACACAGCAGAGTATCCAGACAATGCACAGTCTCCCTGTTCTCAGCCACTCCTGCAAAGGGAAATTGTCTCTTTCAGCTTCTGCTACAGGCACTATAGTAAAGCATTCTGACAGCCAGCCAGCCAGACAGGCAGGCAGAATGCTATGAAGATTCTGAATGGAGTTTGCTTAGAATACCACAGAGTTGGTGGATGTTTCAATGGCATAAGACATTTTACTTCCTTTTTCTGAATTAAAGAATGGGCCTACACCTAAGTGTATAAAAAAGGATAATGAACCAATACAGAGCAGATGTCATATACTGTATGCTCAACTAAACCATGTTGATCTTTCCTGCCTGTAGAGCTGAAGACTATCATTCCATCCATTGAATGAGAACAATGTTAAAGACATTAATGGGACCCAGAGTCTCTTGTTTCTATACCCAACATTGACACTATTCCCAACTTTCTTCTCTTACTATAAACATATACCTTGAGGCCAGGCGCAATGGCTCATGCCTGTAATCTCAGCACTTTGGGAGGCCAAGGCGGGCAGATCACCTCAGGTCAGGAGTTTGAGACTAGCCTGGCCAGCATGGTGAAACCCCGTCTCTATAAAAACACAAAAAATTAGCCAGGCATGATGGCAGGTGCCTGTAATCCCAGCTACTCGGGAGGCTGAGGCAGAAGAATCACTTGAACCTGGGAGGCGGAGGTTGCAGTGAGCTGAGATCATGCCATTGCACTCCAGCCTAGGTGACAAGAGCGAAATTCTGTCTCAAACAAAAACAAAAACACCCACAACATATACCTTGATATGGTTTGGCTCTATGTCCCCCCCAAGATCTCACTTTGAATTGTAATAATCCCCACATGTCAAGGGTGGGGCTAGGTGGAGGTAATTGAATCATGGGGGCGGTTTTCCCCATGCTGTTCTCATGATAATGAGTGAGTCTCACGAGATCTGATGGTTTTATAAGCATCTGGCATTTCCCCTGCTGCCTCTCATTCTCTCTCCTGCTGCCTTGTGAAGAGGTGCTTTCCTCTATGATCATAAATTTCCTGAGGCCTCCTCAGCCATGGCTGAACTGTGAGTCAATTAAACCTCTTTTCTTTATAAATTACCTAGTCTCAAGTATGTCCTTATAGCAGCATGAGAATGTACTAATACAGTACATTGGTACCACAGAGAGTGAGGTAGCTGCTATAAAGATACCTGAAAATGTGGAAGCGACTTTGGAACTAGGTAACAAGCAGAGGTTGGAATGGTTTGGAGGGCTTAGAAGAAGACAGGAAGTGGCCGGGCACGGTGGCTCACGCTTGTAATCCCAGCACTTTGGGAGGCCGAGGCGGGCGAATCATGAGGTCAGGAGATCGAGACCACGGTGAAACCCCGTCTCTACTAAAAATACAAAAAATTAGCCAGGCGTGGTGGGGGGCGCCTGTAGTCCCAGCTACTCGGAGAGGCTGAGGCAGGAGAATGGCGTGAACCCGGGAGGCGGAGCTTGCAGTGAGCCGAGATTGCGCCACTGCACTCCAGCCTGGGTGACAGAGCGAGACTCCGTCTCAAAAAAAAAAAAAAAAAGAAGAAGACAGGAAGATGTGGAACGTTTGGAACTTCCTAGAGACTTCCTGAATGGTTTTGACCAAAATGCTGATATTGATATGGACAATGAAGTCAAGGCTGAGATGGTCTCAGATGGAGATGTGGAACTTCTTGGGAACTGGAGCAAAGGTGAACTCCTAACTATTCTTTAGCAAAGAGTCTGGCAGCATTTTGCCAATGCCCTAGAGATCTGTGGAACTTTGAACTTGAGAGAGATAATTTAGGGTATCTGGCAGAAGACATTTCTAAGAAATTTCACTTGGGTCATCTCAACAAATAAAAATCTCATATGCAACAAGACAAAATGACTCAATGAAATCAGTCATTCTACTTCTAGGTATACTTCTAGGTAAAACTCCCCAAGAAACACTCATATATATGCACAAGGAAACAAACATAAGTATGTTCCATGAAGTACTATTTGTGACAGCAACAAAAATGGGAACATCTTGAATGTTTATTAATAGAAGAAAAGATAATAAAATGTGACATATTAATATAATGGAAGACTATACAACACATAAAAAGTTTGGATTTTTTTGTTTTGTTTTGTTTTGTTTTGTTTTTTGGGACAGAGTCTCACTCTATTGTCCAGGCTAGCGTGCAGTGGCATGATCTTGGCTCACTGCAAGCTCTGCCTCCCAGGTTCAAGCAATTCTCATGCCTCAGCCTCCCGAGTAGCTGGGACTACAGGCCTGCACCACCACACCCAGCTAATTTTTGTATTTTGAGTAGAGACAGGGTTTTGTTGCATTGGGCAGGCTGGTCTCAAACGCCTGGCCTCAAGTGATCCACCCACCTCTGCCTCCCAAAGTGTTGGGATTACAGGTGTGAGCCACTGTGCCCAGCTCAACATATAAAAGGAGAAAATGAAATGTCATTATTGGCATGGAGAAATATTGAAAATAATAATGAAAAAAATGTTGCAGAATGATACATAGTATGACACATGTACATAAGTTGGAAAATATACAAAGCAACACTACCTGTTGCTTGTAAATACTAATTGATATCGTTTGAATGTGTATCCCCTCGGAATCTCATATTGAAATGCGATATCCAATGTAGGAGGTAAAGCCTGGTAGGAGGTGTTTGGATCATGGGGGCGGATCCCTCATGAATGACTAGGGGCTGTCCTTGAGGATAATGAGTGAGTTCTCACAAAGAGTTCATGCGAAATCTGGTTGTTTAAAGGAGTGTGGCACCTCCCCACCTCTATCTCTTGCTCCCATTCTTGCCATGTGACATGCTGGCTCCCCTTCGCCTTCCACCATGGTTGTATGCTTCCTGAGGCCCTCATCAGAAGCAGAGGCCAGCACTGTGCTTTGTGTACAGCCTACAGAACAATGAACCAATTAAACCTCTTTTCTTTATAAATTATCCAGCCTCAGGCATTTCTTTACAGCAATCCAAGAATGTACTAACATACTCATATAGGGCTTAAAAGCATTTGAAAAACCCCAGAAAGATAAATACCAAATTCACAGAGGAAATGGGCTTGCCTAGGCCTGGGGATCAAACAGGATGTTATATATATTACAATGTGTTCCTTCTTTTATTTCTTCTCCTTTAACTATGTTTCTTTTATATTTATTCTTACTAACTCTATAGATTTCTAAATAAAAATAAAGATGAGACAAATAAAAATGTTAATTTTCAAGTCTGGACAGTGGGAATACAGTATTTGTTATTATATTTAAATTTCTGCAAAAAAAAATAGTTCTTAAAGGGGCCAGTCACTTGACTGTATTTAAGGTATGGAGAAACACATATATTGGGTGTAAAGAATTCTGAACAGAAGTGAAAACTTAGCACTGTTTAACATTTCCTCTGAAAAGGCAGAGAGTTCATGGCTATCTGAATGAATGCTTGCTATTTTAGGTATGAGCCAGCCATTCAGCTATACTGGTTCTAGGCAAGGTCACTGGAGACAGCAGGTAAAACAAGATAACAATTAAGATCTCTGGCCAGGCACAGTGGCTCACACCTATCATTCCAGCACTTTGGGAGGCTGAGGTGGCAGATTGCTCAAACCCAGCAGTTCAAGACCAGCCTGGGGAACATAGGGAGACCCTCTCTTAAAAAAAAAGGCAACCTTTGACATCAGAAGATCCAGGTTCAACTCCTGGTTCACACACTTAGTGTGACTTTGACTAAGCTGCTTAACCTCTTTGAGCATTAGTGTCTTCATCTATAAAATGGAAATGATAATTTTTATATCACATGGTTTTTGGAGAATTACCTGAGATAACACTACATAGACTTGCCTAGCACAGAGGAAATCTTCAAAGAATGACAGGAAAAAATAAAAGCATTCAGGAAGAATTTTTCAAGAGTTTTTTGAAGTTAAATATTTTTTTCTTAATTCATCATATATGAAGAATATGGCACATTCCCATAATAATAATAGGGGATGTGAAGAGGTGAAGAGGTTCAGGATGTGAGGTGGTAAACAGGGACAGAAAGGCCTCCCAGATGTGCCCCAACCCCTCATATCTTCCCATCATCACTGGTCTGGATTAGCAGTCCCTAGGCCTGGGTATTTTAGGCTCACAGAACTGCAGAGGCATAGCTGGTGGCAACTCTGGACCACTGCTCCTTCCAAAAGCATAGGTTCCAGAGGTCACAGCAATGAGACTTCCTGTTGGCAGCTGCTAAAACCCCTGGGTGGTCAAAATTTGGAGTACTGGAAGGTAGTGGTGGCTGGTTTTCATTCTAAGAAGCCTGGAAGGAGTAGGAGTGGTCTCAGGGGATCCTGAGCAACTGTCAGAAGGCAAGTGTCCCAAACAAAGGCTGAAAAGTTTTCCTAAAATATCTGTCCACTCCAAGTCTCACTTCTCTCTATAATAGGGACAATGCTAGATGTCACATTCCTCCAAATATCAATAAGCATTGGAAATAAAAGACTAAAAAATTTGAACTCTTCAGACATATTTAGCCACTAACTTTGAAGAAACCTTCAGTGAAGTCCATCTACCTACCCAGCATCCTTGCCCACCTTCCCACCCATGCTGTCCAGAATGCATCATAAGTATCTGTTGAAGACATAATAAAATTGCTTTTCTTAGCTGCTTGCTTCTCATCAGCATTTTTTGGTAACTACCATAACTTTGTCCAAAATGTATCAGTAGCAGATATAGATTTCTCCTTTAATATTTAATAATTTAATAATTTGTTAAATTTAATAATGCATTTAATTTAATAATTAAATAATTTATTAATCTTCAAAAATTATAACGATCAGAAAATGAATAAAATTGAATTTCCTTTGCATTAAGCCTCACCTAAATGGTTCCTTCCCTAGGGAAATAGGTGGCAGAAAATTTCTAAAGTAATCTAAATGTTTCTTGCTGAAATTTAAATCTCTGCTCTTTGAATCTTCTTTGTGTGTACAGAATAGTTTGGAAGGAAGAGATGAGCAATTCAAGCAATGTTTGCTAGCAGTTCTCAAGTACATAATTGCTTGAGTAATGCTCCCTCCAGATCTTTCTCTCAGTCCAGAGACAGTGCCTATTGTTTTAGCAGCCAGGTGCTTTGACATGTTTCCTATTATGTTGAGAAACTGAGGGAACAGGTGGTATGAGGGATTAAGTGACTTGACTGGGATCAAGACTAAGGGGTTTTAAAACTCTTCCCCTTTCATTTGTTGGGATTTATTCTTTTTGTATGCTGGTCTGCATTCTCTTGAGTTTAAATTAAGTAGGTAAAGATCACAGTGAATGTTCTGACTACTTAAGAGTAATAGTTAAAATCCTAGCCTTTTGAATATCTTGCCTATCCTGCATCCTTGTGTGAGTCTGCCTGCGTTAAGCAGTATCTCTTGAGGAGGAGGCCTTGAGAGTCAGAGTCTGTTTGTCAAATGAGGTGTTTCACAATAGAGAAGGATGATCTACTGAAGGAGAGAGTTGGGTAAGGAGGCAGTGAGAGAAGGAGAGAGGGATACAGAGAGAGGGACTGAAGAAGGAAGGGAAGTAGGGAGGAAGAAGAAGGGGAAGGACAGTGAGAAAAAGAAAGAGAAAGAGACAGAATCTACTGTGTCCTTTTGATTTTAGGGAAAAAAAACCCTTGTGATGTTGGTCCTTACATAATGTAAAGTAGCCTGTTTACCTCTAGAGAAAAACTCACGTTTTCATCTTGATAAATACTTCTGGGTTTGCACATATACCACAACACATTATACATATTTCAATATCAAAACTGCACCTGCAGTTCACAATGACCTATATTTTGCCTTGGTCCCCGAAAGTTGCTCTGTAGCAAAGCCAAGTCAAAACAATGCTCAAGGAAAAAAAAAATGCTGAAAGTTCCTGGCAATTTCCCTTCCACTCCACATGCTGCCAAGGTCACATAGAGGTAAAGCTGAACTCTCCATTTGGCCGTTTTTGCTTTTTCCTCCCCTTTTCCCCTCCCTCCACTTACGTACATGCTGATATAGTTTATGGTCTGTACCTCAATAGCATTATCACTCTGGGTTTTTATCAGACTTGAGGTCAGTGGAAGCAGGAAAGGAGAATGGATGTGAGTCTGGGTGTGGCAAGGTCCTATTGCTTTATCAGGGAGGTAAGAAAGTGAATCCACCTGGTATGCTTCTGGCTGTGAAGTGCAGTGAGGTGAGCCAAGGTGCCAGGGGGTCACTAGGAGTTCACCTTGGATAAGTGCCCAATGTTTGCAGGACTTAGCTCATCAACTTTTCTAATTTGCAAAGATGTATTTCCTGTTGGGTTTCTTCGTCCCTGTCATCTAGGGAAAAGAATCCAGTATGCAGCCTGTTTGGTGTGTACAGAAAACATCCCCTTCCTGAATTAAATCCAATTATGGTAATTCATTCAGCAAATCCTGTGATCACTGGCAGAAGTTAAACTGCACAGGGTGGAGGAGTTGGGTGTTAAGCAAAGGGGACTATCTGTCAAGTATACCTAGGTGCTTTCCTCACCACTGCATTGACCTGTACCTGAACCTATTCAACATCATCTACAAACTACTTAACCTTGGTGTGCAGTGTTTTCGTCTCCTATAAAACAGCATTTCTCACTATTTATTCCTAAATTGCTTCTGTTACCTGCTTAGAGAGCCCTAGAGAGTAGATCAACTAAGTCTCAATAACAGGAAAGAAACACAAGATTAAATTTTAAGAGTTGTGCTTCTGGATTTTGAGACTGAGAGTTGGCTGACGGGGGAGCCCTATGGGCTGGCTGTGAACAGGATGTTATTGGCATCATTCTTTTGTGCTAATTTATGGTAGAACTGGCCATTGCTTGGGTCTTACTATTAGATTAGAATGATTAAAAGTACAAAGCAGGTGGGAGGAATACTGAATAATTCCCTCTTATTAAGGTTAGGCCAAAAATATTGCAGAACACCAAGGAAAAGTGTTCATTTTCTGAGACACTGCATTAAGGAGAAAGTAAAAGGTGAGATTTTAGACTCTGCTCTCCTAGTTACAGTCAAATTGCCCTTACATCTTTTCACCTGACCTACTTTGAAATCTAGGTGTGATAAACTATAATGGCAATAATCACTTCCACTCAAACTAGAGGACTTTCTCAAATCAAGGTATCCATGGTCAAGATACATTTCAAGGTATTGAACTCCCTGCTGAAATACACAAAGGCTCCTTAACTATTAGTTCAAAAAGCAGGACGTATATCAATGTAAAATACTTTAATTTCTAAGCATCTCTCTCATTGGAAATTATTTGACTTCCTTTTAATTCTATTTTTAAAAAAGATGTTTACTCATTTGTTCATTCATTCATTCATTTAGCAAACATTAATTGAACAGCTGTTGTGTGCCAGGAACTGAGATAAGGATATAAAAACGAGTAAGACAACAATCTCTATCTTAAATAGTTCACAGCCTAGTAGAGGAGACGTACAGGCAAATAAACACAGTATAGTATGATATGCTGCAACAAATCTTTGTGTAAGGTGTTCAAGAAGTATAGAGGGTGGGCCAGTCCCTCCCTGGGAGAGTAAGGGAAAGGTTCACAGGGGAGGAAATATCTGACCTGAATCTTAAAAGTTGAGTAAATGTTTGCCAGAGAAATAAGTGCCTAGCTACAGGGAAGAAACTTTGCTATGTCATGCTTGGGGAACAGCAACACATTTGATGTGGATATACCAAGGGAATGGTAGAAAATTAAACTGGAAAGGCAGGCAGGGGCTGGCCTGAGAAGGTACTTGTATGCAAGGGCTTAGGACCTTCTTTGGAGGTGACAGACCTTGAAGAGTTTTAAGCAGAGGAATGATCAATTTAATTTGTCGGCCGGGTGCGGTGGCTCACGCTTGTAATCCCAGCACTTTGGGAGGCCGAGGCGGGCGAATCACGAAGTCAGGAGATTGAGACCATGGTGAAACCCCGTCTCTACTAAAAATACAAAAAATTAGCCGGGCGTGGTGGCGGGCACCTGTAGTCCCAGCTACTCGGAGAGGCTGAGGCAGGAGAATGGCGTGAACCTGGGAGGCGGAGCTTGCAGTGAGCCGAGATTGCGCCACTGCACTCCAGCCTGGGCGACAGAGCGAGACTCCGTCTCAAAAAAAAAAAAAAAAAATTTAATTTGTCTTTCAGAAAGGCCACTTTAGCAGTAATGGGGGTGGGGATGGGTCTACTATGTGAAAGCAGTGGGAACACTGAGAAAAATATGTAAAATAACTATGATAAAGTTTATGATACATGCTGATGTTAATGTGGATATCTATGTAAGTTTTATAATATATCTGCCACCATTACACATGCTATAGACAATATAATAAGAGTTCAGCGTTTGGAATGAAATGATGAGGGAAGGCTTCACAGGAAGGCAGGTACTGAGAAACAAATTAATCCCAGAGGATATAAATAGAACAAATAAACTATGATACTTCTAACTATGTGAATGTGTCTGTAAGTTGGAGAATATGTACCAGACATTGAAATCAGAGAAATAAAATTACCTGAGGTCCTACACATTTAGACAAATACTCCAAGTTACACAGAAATATAACACAGAAGTCCAACAAAATCTAAACAGCATCCTAAAATGGGACTGGAAAGTCAATTTTTTAAAATACTAAGCTGACATGATCATGCCTATAATTGGTGTAAAGATTCTAGTCCATTTCTAAGCTTGTGCATTTGATTGAGATAAAATACACTGGACAAATACAAAGTATTGTGCAATGTCGAACCTTAATCACCAACCAAGTGAAATGACATTTACTAAAGATAAGGAGCCTGGGTTACCAGTGAATACCTTGTAAAGTTTCTTTTTCATTTAAGTATTCTACAGGAAAGACAAGAGTATTTAACACAGGCTGCTATTAAGGGAGGAGTTGGGAAGACAAAGCAGGTTTATATGTATGTCCTAACTGAAACTTCTTTTGAAATAGGAAAACTTCAGCGTTACTTATACATATAAATACTTAAACTAAGCAGAGATGTGAACAATTAGATCATTCCAATCTCATGAATAGTGTAAATCCACCCAGTAATAAAAGCCATTTTGGATTATTATTCTTTGTTTATTAAGCCAACAGAAGCATTCGTTCCAGCCAGCCTGTCAAAAGCACAGAGTGAAGCTAAACAGTTTGTTTAGTCTAACGATAGATGTTCTCAGCCAAAACAAAAGGGACCCAAATTTTTTTGCTTTTATGAAGTGTAACTTTACTGTGGAATGATATTACATAATTAGAGGGAATAGATAAGAAGACAGAGGCAACAGAATGATGCAGAGTTCTTTTTTATTCAGTGTGACAAAGGAATGAGATGGATTTTTTTGCCAGTCTAAAGCAGTGACCAGCTGTCATGAGTGACTGTCAAATAAATCGTTTACAGTATTCCCTTAACCTAGTACCCACTTGATAACTGTAGCACCATTATTCAATTTTGTCGATTATGTAAGTTAGTAATTTGCATATTTACTTTAAAATAACATTTCATGGAAAAGATAGAGTTAAAGTTTATCTGAGATACATTCATTCTACACCATAAATGACTTCACCACCCCTCCCTGTCATTAATAATGCTAAGTTACTGCTGTAGGGTTTTACCTACCTCATTTTGAATAGTTCCATGAAGTTGTCTAACCCATGTGTCAACAGACCACTTGGAGTTCCAGCAACACTTCATGGCTCACAGCTGGTAATTACAAAGTTTCCCTAAACATGTAGATGCTATATGATTTCCAAATTGCAATAATCTTCTAGGCCACTATCAGGCCTGGTAACCTCTCATCACTTCAGAAATCAATTCACAAAGTGAGCATGTCAAGTCATTTTCCTCAGCAGTTTTAACCAATGTTATGCTTCACACAGACATGGATGGTCAAACTCATTTTTATTTTCTTATTAGTGCTGCTCAATTAATCCTCAACCCTCTTACAATCAGCACTAAAAAAGATATAATCTTTCTACAAGTACAATTGGCCCCGGACATATCCTGATTTCACCTGTTCAGGTCTCTGGGTATTCAATAAAGCAAGTTCAGCCGCTGTGCCAAGAGGCCACACAGAGTTCAAGGTAACACCTCATAGCCATCAGCAGGTTAATTATAATTTCATTTTCAAACACACCGACTACATGCTTGTTTCAACTCCAAATGACCTTACCTGCTTAATTTTTTTGGGGGGGTGGTGGTCTACATGGAGTAAATTTCTGTCAGCAAAGCTGAGAGGCCACTCAGAGTTCATGGTAACAATTCATATTTGTAACAGGTTGCCCAGACCTAAATCCTCACCTTCAAACATTCCTGAGAGAGCACTTAGTAGCTATGAAGGAAGTAGGGAGTGGGGGATGGAGAAGGAAGAGAGATGGAGATAGAGGAGGGCGGAAAAGGGAAGGAGAGACACAACACCTGACCTGTGGAGTGTTTCGAGGGGTTCAGTGTCAATGGCCATTTATTGAGGTGATTCTGGCTCATGGGGGAAGGGCCTCCATTTTGGGGGTAGAGTCTTATAGGAGTGTCTAGATACCCGATGACTGCATCACTGCCAGAAACAAAACTGGCTCAAAAGCAGCCTTGTATTAAATTCTTCAGTGATCACAATAGTGGAAGTTTGATTTTGCATGGAAGGGACCTGGGACAAAAGCTGACTTCCTGCTACTCTCTCAATGAGTAGGTATAGAAAAGAAGTTCTCAGAGAGGTAGGTGTTTTCTCTAGACAAGGGCTCTTTCTCTTATCATTTAGGCTGAAAGAGCCCAGTTAACATCAATGAGAGGAGTCATTTCAGATGTGATTTTTTTACATGTATCATGTGCCAGAATGACAAGTTTTGTAGAAATGCTCTCTAGGACCAACTGACCCATTTTCCTACTTAAAATCTCGAACTAGTGGCCTGAAAGCTTTTTCTCAGGAATGCTTTCTGCTTAACTCATCACTCGCCCTGTGTGAAGTGAAATGGAAATCTCATTTCCCATTTCACAGAGCTAAGCTGATTTTTGTTTTAATTTTTTTTCAAATGATATAAATGACTCAACTGCTCATAATATTAACTTGTTCATTTTGTAAGTTGACTTAAAGAGACCAAAAATAAGCATAGAATCCACTAACATATTTTATTCTTGGCCATCTATTCCTCTTGAAACAATTATGAGTAGTATGGGACCTTGCCTCGAGTTGCTTAGAAGTCTTCCCTGGCACTTAAATCATCACCTGGTTGGTCTGCATCTGCTTTCTTACAGCCTGATATGCCTTGTCAATCTTCTTGGATAAAATGACAATTTCTATACTGTTCACTCATTCCTTCTTCAGAGGATCTTTTTGGCAAACAAGTGAGTAGTATAACAGCCCCTTTCACTCTTAAATCTTATCTCAATGCTGATTTCCAAATCAGGGAGGTAATTTTTGGTTGCTGCAAGACCATAAAGCATTTAGTTGAGTGCCCTCCCATAAAAGACTGAATGTTTTGTTATTGTTGCTGAATCCAGTGATATACATTTTTTCACTTGCGAGCCTTTCTTCCTCACAAATAAATTTTATAAAAAAGTCCAATATATAAAAAGATAGAGTCAAAGCTGCTTATGCAAATTTATGATTTCCAAATTGCAATAATCTTCTGGTTAAACCACCCAAACACCTATCAGCTCAGCCCTTCAACCTTCCTCCATTCCCCCAATTTCTACCACCACAGCATAGAATCACACCCAAGGGAGCTCAATGGAACTACTGGCTTCTATGCAACACAGTTTCAAAGCTAGTAAGATAGAGATGTTGGTAATAATTAGGAAGTATGTATTTGTTTCTTTTTTCTTTTTCTGGAGACAGTCACCCATGCTGGAGTGCAAGCGTACAGTGGGACAATCTTGGCTGACTGCAACCTTCGCCTCCTGGGTTCAAGCAATTCTTGTGCCTCAGCTTCCTGAGTAGTTGGGATTACAAGCGCCCGCCACCAAACCCAGCTAATTTCTTCGTATTTTCAGTAGTGATGAGGTTTCACCATGTCAGACAGGCTGGTCTTGAACTCCTGACCTCAAGTGATCCTCCTGCCTTGGCCTCCCAAACCGCTGCGATTACAGGTGTGAGCCACCACGCCTGGCCAAAAGTAGGTATTTGTAAGTGGCAAATCATTTCAGCAAAATTAATTACACCCCATTTTTTTACATAAAATTATCATCTCCATTCTGTAACCCCAGTGGACACTGGCTCTTTTTCACCTTTCTTCCAAGGTTACTAATTTTGCTCAGTTGCAATATATATGTACGAAATAAAAATCAGAAATTGTAGAAAATTTTAAAAAATTATCATCTCTTGAAGGCAGGAGCTTTGGCCTGTTTATACGTTCTTCTCATAAGTCACAGCTCATACTAAGCATTTAAAAAATGTTTGCTACATTAAACTCAATAAATACACTATCTGCCTCAGATAGGAAAAAATTACTTTCAGTGCAGAATTTGTCATTTTGAGTGAGCAGGAATGAAATCTCCTTCTCTTCCTCACTCTGCATTCACCCAGAAATCCTTAGTCATCACAAGGATCATATGAGACTAGTCATCACATCAGACTCTATTCATTGCAGAAACACTCCATTTGACCTTCAACAAGGTGACAACCTCCATGCATCTCAACTTTCCTTAATGAGAAATGTAGAATGACAATTGAAAGCTGAGGCCTTCAATAAAGCATATTTGGTCTCAACTTTCCCACTTATAAATGGCAACAATTAAACTGATCTTTTCCCTTGTCTGACATTCAAAGGAGGTGGTGAGTGTCAAACCAAGGCAAAGAAGTCATTTAACGTCTGCTTTTCATTTTAAGAGAATTGTTCCTTCTCAATCAACAATCAGCCAAATATATATTGATATCCTCTGGGGTCCTAAAAAGAACATTGAACTTGTAGTCAAAACACGGGGGCTCAAATTTAGAATTTGCTACTTAATGGCTGTAAGACATTGATTGAGAACACTTTGAGCATCTGTTTCTCATCTCTATAGGTGGCATAATAATTGTTATCTCAAGATTATTCTTCAGATAAAAATAGGATTTATGAAAATATCTAGTACTGTTCCTAGTGCATATTTGATTTAGGGCCTCATGTGAGACCCTAGGTACATAAAGGGTTAAAGGAGACATACAAAAGAAATGTATCGACTTTGCAAGTCAATTGTCACAATTTTGAATACTGAGGCAATTTGTATTTAACATCCACAGGGTTCAAGGATACAAGCTCACCTCTAAGGGATTAAGGCTGTGGGATGAGTGTGGAAAACACTCACGGCTCTGGGTTTGTTCCAGGGCAAGCCTCAGGATATATTAAATTCAACTAGATTCAGGATACTACTAAGATAAAAGGCAGAATCAGAGCCATATTCAATTTGTAGGGCAAGTATACCAATAGTTGCTCCATGATACCAAAAGGATTTTCATTCCAATCACCATATCCTTCCCTTCACTATCTCTTCCTGCTTACTCTGTTTCTCTCTTCCTCTTTAGTATTCGAATCAGGGCTAACCTGGAGCTAGAACAGAGAGACTGGATATTCTCAGAAGTGAAGAGTCCTGTGGTCACAGGACTATTTTCCAGTGCTAAGATCTGTTCCCTTATTCTTCTGCTAGGCCTTCTGGAGTTACAAAATCACACTTTAGTTTCCCTTTATGTGACCCAGTCCTTAAATTAGAATTTAAATGGCTAGATCAGAGGATCAGATGGATTTGAAAATTTGGACCCTGATGCACACAAAAATTGTATAAGGGCCCAAATATTAAAGAATAGCTTTTTTTGTATGTGATAAAACATGATTCTGAGCTACAGACCATATTCTTCACAAAATTTTGATAGCAAAGGAACTCCTACTAAATTTACCTTTCTCTTATGGATCAACATTATTGAAATAGCAGAAAAAGTGTAGATAATTTTTCTTTCTTTTTCATGTTTTTGAGACAAGGTCTGGCTCTATTGCCCAGGCTGGAGTACAATGGTGTGATCTCAGCTCACTGCAACCTCTGCCTCCCAGGCTCAAGCCATGCTCCCACCTCAGCCTCCCGAGTAGCTGGGACTACAGACCTGCACAACCATACCCAGCTAATTTTTTTTTTTTTTTTTAGAGACAGGGTTTTGCCATGTTGCCCAGGCTGGTCTCGAATTCGTGATCCACCCACCTCAGCCTCCCAATGTGCTGAGATTATAGGCTAAATTTAGATAACTTTTCTAAAGGTACTGAGCCATTTACCAACTCATGACTGAGGAATAACAACATCTAACAATGATGGCAACAACAACAAAAATCTGCTTTACTGAACCCAAGAAATGCTTCTTAAAAATACATTTTCATTTGTCTCATGGCAAGCACTTATTGAGTACTTAATCTATGTAGGGCCTTAGTCATTACAACTTCTGGTCTTCATTAATTTTTTTTATCATTCTAGTTCTTCCATTTTCCTCCTTTCTTTACTTTTATTTCTCTGTTTCATTATCATATTCTTTTTTCGAGAGTCCTATCATAGGTGATGAAGCAGGCATCACTTATGCCTGCTTCATAAATTAATTCAGATATGTTTCAAACACATTAACTCACTACTTTTTCTGCTTCTTTTTACACACCTGTGCTCATAACCCTTTTTTTCTAGAAAATGTCAAGAAAACACAGATGTTAGAATTAAGCAAAAATAAATGACCATTTCTTGTATACCAATATGGGTATAAAAGTTTAAAATGTTAACCTACAAGAATCACTAGACATTAAAATTAAACATAACTTCAGAGATCATTTAATCTAGCCATGCTTAGGAACCCTTGAGGTTTCAAAGTGTTAAAGGTGGTAATGACATCAGTTAGAATTTCCATTTTAAGTCACTAAACAAGTTTTGGGGTATCATGGAGTAATTTGTAGCAGACTAATATTCTATCAAAGACAATTAGAAAAACCAGAGACAAACATTTGAAAAAATAAAAAGGCTGCTTGGAAGCATCAGAGAGTTGCTGAGGCATCCAGGACTTGAGGATACAAGATCTGGAAGAGAAACGGAGCTCACTGAGATGAATACAAAATTCCACATACCATATATTTTTGGTGTTGAAAGAGAGGCAAAGAAGCTAAGAGAACTTCTGGCAAACTCACAGAGCTGGATAAACAAAAACGAGTTTGATGATGCCAGGGGAGCAAGTGTGCAGAGAAAAGAGAGGAACAGAAAACAGCCTATTGGCATAGGCCAATGCTAAGCTATAGAGGGCAAAGGGCAGAAAGCCAAGCAGAAAATGGCTAAAAAATAGAGTTATCTGAAGACTCCTAATGCTGAGAAGATAAAAATTGGAGTCCAGGTTCCACCTAGAAGGAGCCTTGCTAAAATGCTCTATGCTCCCAGTTGGGACACATAAAGGGATACCTATAATAGTTGGTAGGAGCAAAATGTAGAGTGAACCTTTGAAAAACTACATTGCTGCAAAACTGCATTGCTGCTGCAGAACTACAAAGTTCCTGAATGTATTGAGGTGATGATCCCCTTTACTCTAGATGCCTGCCAGAAAATAGAATGAATCTCTCTAGAAGAGAATAACCAGGGCCACTGCAATTTTTCATGTCTAATTGCTGGGATTCAGTAAAAAGTTGTCAGACTTATCAAGAACAGAGACATGAGAAAAGCAGATAATAGAAACAGTACTACAGGTGAGTGAAATCAGAAATAGACTTTAAAATAGAGAATAAAATACAGAATTTCACCACACAATTGAAATATTTAAAAAATAAATTCTAGGTCTGAAAAAAAGAATAGTTAAAACTAAGAATATAGCAGAGAGATTTAAGAACAGATTGGATAGAGGATGAGTAAACTGGAACACTGGTGAGTACAAAATGTCTAGACAGAAGCAAAATCTAGACTGAAGTGGAAAGCAAAACAATATATGTGCATATACAGTCCCAGTGGAAGATGGAGAATGGGGGAAAAAGACAATTTGAAGATATAATAACTGCAAATTTTCTAAACTGATGAAAGACATCAAGTCATAGGTTCAAGAGGAATCTTAAACCCTACACAGGAAAAACACAAAGAAAACCATGCCAAGGCATATTAGAGTAAAACTGCCAAAAACTGAAGATGAAGAGAACATTCTTGGCAACATAATGAGATCACATCTCTAAAATAATAAAAATTTTAAATAGACAAATAAGAAAGATACAACATCTTCCAAGAAGCTGCAACAAGACTGACACCTGACTTCATTTTTTTAAATGAGAGAAACCAGAAGACAATGGAACTATATCTTTGAATGCTAAAAGAAAATAATTGGCAACTTAGAATTCAATACCCAAGGAAAATGTTCTTCACTAATGAAGCCCTCCTCACCCCCTGCCAACAAAAAGACTTTTCCAGGCAAACAAAAGCTGAGATAATTCAACATCTGTAGGCCTACACTAAAAGAAATATTTTTTAAAATATGAAAAGCAACAAAAGGGTAAACAGATGGATACACGTAAATAAATACTGTCTATACTAAAAATAATACTAATGATCTTTGGGATTTAAAATATGAAGTCAAAATGCACAATAGCAGCAATAAAAATGTAGGAATGGAATAAATTGAATTAAAGTAGTCTAAAGTTGAAGATTTTCTGGGATTTGTTACAATTATATTAGACTAATAAGAATGATTGTTGTAGAGTTCAGGATAACCAGTAAAAGGATAAAAGACAGTATAATTAACAGGCTAATAGAAAATACAAGTAGAGCAATCAAATATAATTACTGTTTTAAAAGGCAGGAAAGGAGGAAAAAGTTAAAAAAAAAAAGAAAGGGAGAAACAGAAGTAGAAAACAGAAAGTATAAGAGTATATTTAAATCCCAATGTATCAGTAATTAATGTAAATGCAAATTAACTAAATACTCCAATTAAAAAGCAGAACTTATTAGAACAAAGAAGCAAACACTCTCCACACTGCTCATTAAAGCATACCTTAAAAATAACAATCTTGAAAAATTGAAAATAAAATGATGGAAAAATACATATCATGCAAATACTAGCCAAAATGAAAGCTGGCATGACTATACTAACATCAGACAAAGTAGACCCTTGGGCAAGAAGCATTAAAAAAGGAATATCATAATGTTAAAAGAGTTGATCTGCCCAGAAGATGCAACAATCCTAAATTTATATGCACCTAGTAACATAGCATTAATATATGTTAAGAAAAAATGGCAGGACTAACAGGAGAAATAAATCCATAATCATAATTTGAGAGTTGCACACCTCTCTTGATAACTGACAAAACAATTAGAACAAAACTAAAAAATCATTAGAGATATAGAAAACTTGCCTATCATGATTAACAAACTTGATTTAATTGATGTCTATAGAACACTACACCCAACAACTGCAGAAAACATCTTTTAAAGGACACATAAGACATTTACCAAAATATACCATATGCTAAGCCAAAAGGTTGAACAATCTTCAAACGACTAGGAATAATTCTGTTATGTTTTCTAACCACAGTAAAATCAAGCTAGAAATCAATACAAAAAGACAGCTGCAGGGACTTCAGTTTTCAGATTTGTATGAGAGGAGCTTGGAAGTCACCACTCCATTCTAACAAGTAAAAGCTGAACAAACTGAAAAATCAACAATTCCTAGATTTGTAAAAGAAGTAAGAGCACAGGGTAAACTGCTGCCTCTCAAATTGGAAGGACAGACAGATTAAGAGAGTCACAACATACTGGAAGCAGAAACCTCTATGGGAACCAGTGCTGCAGTAGGAAAACATGAACTGTAGTTGAGGAATTGCTGAAGGCTAGGATTGGACAAGTCTAGAGTTAAAAGTTCCAGGAGAACCCAGCCATGGAGGAGTGGGGGGAGGGGCATGATTTTGTGAGTTTTAACTCTAGGAGGTTAGCCAGATTCTCACAGTAAATATCAGAAAAAAAATTCTTCTGAGTCTCAGCAGGGGGAGGGGTAAAGGAACCATTCCTCTATTTCTTAATAAGGTCTGCCCCAGGAGAAACTAGTTAACCCGACCCTAACCTAATCCCTAACCTACTGTGATTTTATCAAAGCCTAACTGACCTGGGGGAGGGAAAATAACCCAATTATAGCCAGCTATAGTACTCCATGTGGAAGAAATATTGTGAACAACTTTTTGTCCACAAATTTGATAACCTATATTAAATGGATCAATTGCATGAAAAACACAGTCTGACAAAACTCACACAAGAAGTGGTCAATCTGAAAAAGCATATAAATATTATAGAAATTGAATCAATAATTATAACCTCCTAAAACAGAAAGCCCCAAGTACAGATGGGTTCACTGGTGAATTCTACCAAATATTTAAGGACAAAATTATAGGAATTATTTACAAAATCTTTCAAAACACAGAAGTAGAAGGATACTTCCTAATTTGTTTTATGAGGCCAGCATTACCCTAATATCAAGTCTTGCCAAAGATATTACAAGAAAACTACAGATCAATATCACTCATAAACATAGATGCAAACATCCTCAACAAAAATTAGCAAATCAAATCCAACAATGTATAAAAGAATTGTATACCATAACTAAGTGGGATTTATCCCAGGTATGCAAGGTTGGATTAACATTTGAAAATAAATCAGTGTAATCCATTATATCAATGGGCTAAGAAAGAAAAATTACAGGCCGGGCAGCACTTTGGGAGGCCGAGGTGGGCGGATCACAAGGTCAGGAGCTCGAGACCATGGTGAAACCCCGTCTCTACTAAAAACACAAAAATTAGCCGGGCGTGGTGGCGGGCGCCTGTAGTCCCAGCTACTCGGGAGGCTGAGGCAGGAGAATGGCGTGAACCCGGGAGGCGGAGCTTGCAGTGAGCCGAGATCGCACCACTGCACTCCAGCCTGGGTGACAGAGCGAAACTCCGTCTCAAAACAAAAAAAAAAAAAAAGAAGAAAAATTACACAAACATATCAACAGATACAGAAAAAGTATTTGACAAAATCCAACACTATTCATGATAAAAACACCCTCAACAAAGTAGGAAAAGTTTATCAATTCGATAAAGAATGTCTACAAAAAACCTACAGCTAACATCATACTGAATGGTGGGAAACTATAAGCTTTCCTACTAAGATCAAGATCAAGAACAAACTTTCCTACTAAGATCAAAACCACTCCTTTTCAACATATTATTGGAAGTCCTAGCTAATGCAATAAGACAAAAAAGGAAATAAAAGGCATACTAATTGAAAGAGAAGAAAGAATACTGTATTTTTTTCTTTTGTAGAAGACATGATTTTCTATAGAAAATCCAAAAGAACTGACAAAAAAATTCCTGGGACTAATAAGTGATTACAGCAAGGTTGCAGGATACAAGGTTAATATACAAAAATTATTCACTTTCCTATATACCACCAATGAACAAGTGGAATTTGCAATTAAAAGCAAAATGTCATTTATATAAGCACCCCCAGAATGAAATGCTTAGCTATAAATCTAACAAAATATGTCATCAAGATCTACATGAGAAAAACTATGAAACTCTGATGAAAAAAATCAAAGAATAACTAAATAAATGAGTTATTTCATATTCATGGATAGGAAGACAATATTGTCAAGATATCAGTTCTTTCCAACTTGATCTACAGATTCAATGCAATCCCAATATAAACCCCAGTAAATTTTTCTATGGATGTTGATAAACTGATTCTAAAGTTTATATGAAGAGGCAATATACCCAGAATAGCCAACACAATATCAAAGAAGAACAAAGTCAGACTTTGTTCACTATCAGACTTCAAAACTTACTATAAAGCTATAGTAATCAAGGCAGTGTGGTATTGGTGAATGACTAGGCAAATAGATAAAAGCAACAAAACAGAAAGCACGGAAACAGGCCCACATAAATATAGTCAGAAAAATATATTAAAAAAAGATAGACTTCTGACAAGCAAAGGCAAAACAATGGAACAAAGACGTTCTTTTCGACAAATGTGCTGGAACAACTGTACAACCACATGAATGAAAGAAAAGAATCTAGACACAAACTTACAGCTTTCAAAAACATAAACTGCAAATGGATCACAGAAATAAATGTAAAACACAAAACTATAAAGATCATAGAAGATAACAAGAGAAAATCTAGATAACCTTGGAATTAGCAATGACTTCTTTTTAGATATGACTCCAAAGACACAATCCATGAAAGGAAATATTTGTAAGCTGGACTTCATTAAAATTAAAAATTTCTGCTCTGCAAAAGACACTCAAAAGAATACAAAGATAAGCCACAGACTGGGAGAAAACATTTGCAAAAGACACATCTAATAAGGGACTATTATCCAAAATATACAAAGAACTCTTAAAGTGCACAATAAAAAACCAAACAATCCAATTAAAAAATGGAGCAAAGATCTTAACAGATACCTCACCGAAGATGATATCATGGCATCAAATAAGCATATTAAAAAGATGATCCACATCATATATCCTCAGGGAAATGCAAATTAAAACAATAATGAGATATCACTATACACCTATTAGAATGGCCAAAATCCAGGACACTGCTAAACACCAAATGCTGGTGAGAATGTGGAACAACAGGATCTCTCACTTATTGTTGGTGAAAATGCAAAATGGTATAGTCACTTTGGAAGACAAATAGTTCGGTGGTTTCTTACAAAACTAAACATACTCTCACCATATGATCCAGCAATTATACTCCCTGATATTTTCCCAAAGGAATTGAAAACTTACATTCACACAAAAATCTGCACATGAATGTTTATAGCAACTACAGTCATAATTGCTAAAACTTGGAAGCAATCAAGACATCCTTCAGTAGGTGAATGGATAAATGAATGTGGTAAATCCAGACAATGAAATATTATTCAGCACATTAAGAAGAAATGAGCCATTAAGCCATGAAAAATTATGGAGGAAACTTGAATGCATATTACTAAGCAAAAGAAGCCAGTCTAATAAAGGTTACATACTACATGATACCAACTACATGACATCCTGGAAAAGGCACAATGAGGGGGACAATAAAAAGATCAGTGGCTGCCAGGGGTTGGGGGAAGGAGGGAATGAAGAGGTGGAGTACAGAGGACTTTAGGGCATCAAAAATACTATGTATGATACTATAATGATGGATACCTGTCATTAGATATGTGTCCAAATCCATAGAATATACAACACCAAGAGTGAGCCCTCATGCAAATTACCAATTTTGGGTGATAATGATATGTCAGTGTAGGTTTATCACATGTAACATTCCACTCTGGGGGCAATATGAATAACGAGGGAGGCTATGCATGCAGAGGGGCCAAGAAGTACCTAGGATATCTCTGTATATTCCTCTTAATTTTGCGGTAAAATTAAAATTGCTGTAAAAATATGAAGTCCTTCTTAAAAAAAGATACCTAGCAAATCCAAAAATGGAAAAGAGTACCCTACTAAATTATTCATGTTTCAAGAAGAAATTAAAACGGAAATTAGAAAATATTTTGAGTTGAATGCTAAAGAGAAAAACATATCAAGATCTATGGGGTAAGGCTAAAAATGTGTCTCAAGGAAAATGCATTGCTTTAAATGCACACATTAAAAAATAAAGACTGAAGAAGAAGAACTATGGATCTAGGTATGCATCTCAAGAAGTTAAAGAATAGCAAACTACTATTGCTGCTGCTGCTACTGCTAACAGAAAAAAAATCAGAGAAATAGAATATAAACGTAGGCCAGGTGCGGTGGTCAAGCCTGTAATCCCAGCACTTTGGGAGGCCGAGGTGGACAGATCACAAGGTCAGGAGATCGAGACCATCCTGGCTAACACGATGAAACCCCGTCTCTACTAAAAATACAAAAAAAATTAGCCGGGCATAGTGGCAGGTGCCTGTAGTCCCAGCTACTTGGGAGGCTGAGGCAGGAGAATGGCGTGAACCCAGGAAGTGGAGCTTGCAGTGAGCAGAGATCGTGCCACTGCACTCCAGCCTGGCCGACAGAGTGAGACTTCATCTCAAAAAAAAAAAACAACAACAACAACAACAAAAAAAAAATATATATATATATAGAAATGCAAAGTGGAATCAACAAAGGCAAAGAAATGCTTCTTTGAAAAGACTTGTAAAAATGATAAACCTCCATCAATAATGTGAAGAAAAAAGAAAGAAGGCACAAATAACCAATAGTAGGAATGAAAAAGAGCATATAACTGCAGATTCTACAAATATTAAAAATATAATGAGAGAATATTATGAATGACTTTATGCCAACAGATTTGGAAATTTAGATGAAACAGACAAATTCCTAGAAAACACAATTTACCAAAACTGATATAAGAATAAACAGAAGATCTGACTATTCACTTATGTATTAAAGAAATTAAGTCCATAATTAATAAACTACCCATAAAGAAATTTGCTGGTCCATATAATTTCACTGGTGAATCTTTATAGCACTGAAGAAAGAAGTAAAGCCAATCTTACATAAATTCTTCCTCAGAAATAAAATTAAGGAATACTTCCAATTTATTTTTATTAGACTTGTATAACTTTGATTCTAAAACCTGAAAAGGCTATTTTATGCAAGGAAATCCAATAGAAAATTTGGCAAAGGACATGAAATGGTACTTCAAAAATAAGGTATCAAAATGGCCAATTAACATATGAAAGGTTGCTCAACATCATTAGTATTAAGGAAATAGAAAATAAACTTACAATGAGATACCATACACATTCACTAAGATGGCTAAAAATAAAATACCAATATAATACCATGTGTTTGGGGGATGTGGAAGAACTTGAGTTATCTTTGCTCTTGGTATAAATGATTACAATCACTTTGAAAAACTGTTATTAGCTACAAACATACATTCCATGACATACATAGACTCTATGACCCGCAACTGCAATCCTAGGTATATATCCAACAGAAATGAGTACACTAAAAGATATATACAAGACTGTTCACAGCAGCGCTATTTGTAAAAATTAAAAAAAGACAAAACAACAAAAAAACTCAATCTGTAAACCACCCAAATGTCCATCAAAAATCAAATAGAGATCAATATAACTAAGTATGTCATAGTCATATAATATAATACTTTACAGCAATGAGAAAGAATAAACTGCTTCATACAACAGTTTGGATAACTCTCATCAATATAATGTTTAATGAAAGAAGCTAGACATAAAAGAGTAGATACTATATAATCACACTAGATACTATAAAATCCCACTCACATAAAGCACAAAACTGGCCAACTAATCAATCTGATAGAAATATATATATATATATATATATATATATATATATATATATATAAACTCTTTCCGTGCCACCAAAATGGTACACATGAATGTCCTGGATGATGCTCCTAAGAGCATCAACAATGCTGAAGAGAGGCAAATGCCACGTTCTTATTAGGCTGTGCTCCAAAGTCATCGTCCAGTTTTTAACTGTGTTGCTGAAGCATGGTTACATTGGTGAATTTAAAATCATTGAAAATCACAGAGCTGGGAAAATTATTGTGAACCTCACAAGCAGGCTAAATAAGTGCGGAGTTATCAGCCCCAGATTTGCTGTGCAACTCAAAGATCTAGAAAAATGGCAGAATAATAATCCCGCCAGCTTAGTTTCATTGTATTGACAACCTCAGCTGGTATCACGGACCATGAAGAAGCAAGATGAAAACACAAAGGAGGGGAAATCCTGGGATTCTTTTTCTGCAGATGCAACACATATTTACAAATAAAATGGCTCATGGGCCAAAAAAAAGAAATATACATATTAATTACTTCTGGGTGTGAGGCATTGGAACTGGAAGCAGGAACAAGGGGCCTTTGAGGGATGTCGGTAATATTCTGTATTTTGATCAGAGTTTCATGAGTATATTCACTTTGTGAAAATGCATGAAGCCATATAATTATGATTTATAGATCTTTCTGTTCTATAATAAAATGTTTACTTGAAAATGTCAATAAATAGAATATTTACTTTCCCTTTTAAAATATGTACTGCTTGAGATCCTCTAAGTGAATACAGAGTAAGTCATGAGTAGCAGCCAGTGGATCAGAAAGCTGTACTCATGATCCAGTCACTTGGTTGGTATTCCACTCAGCTGAAAACAGCTGGGTGCTGTGAGTGCGTGTGTGTGTGTGTGCATTTTGTAACTATTATAAAATTTGAAAATGTTCTCATTTTTACTCATTGTGATGGTTAATCTTATGTATCAACTTTACTGAGCCACAGAATGCCCAGATATTTTGTCAAACATTATTCTGGGTGTCTCTGTGAGGGTATTTCTAGATGAGATTCACACCTGAATTGGTAGACTGAGTAAAGAAGATTGCTAGCCAGGTACGGTGGCTCATGCCTGTAGTACCTGTAGTCCCTGAGGCTGAGCGGGGAGGGCCCAGAAGATCGAGGCTGCAGTGAGCTATGATCACACCATTGCACTTCAGCCTGGGTGACAAAGTGAGACCTCATCTCTAAAGAAAAGGTAGATTGTGCTCTCTAATGTGGATGGGCCTCACCTAATCAGTTGAAGGCCTGAAAAAACCCAAAAAGGTTGACTTTTCTGTGAGAAATTCCTCCTGCTTGACTACCTCTGAGCTGAGACATCAGTTTTTATGTGCCTTTGGACTCAAACCAAACCATTCACTTTTCCTGGGTCTCAAGCCTGCTGGCATCTGGACTAGAACTACACCATTGGCTCTCCTGGTTCTCAGGTCTTTGAACTTGAACTGTAATTACATCAGTGGCTGTGCTGGGTCTCCAGCCTGCCAACTGCATATCTTGGAATTTGTCAGCCTCCACTATCATGTGAGCCAATTCCTTATGAATGTGTATGTGTGTGTATACAAATTTATATAGATATATATTACACATCTTTTACAGACTCTTGGTCTGTTCCTCCAGAGAACCATGACTAATATACTCACATATTGCCTATATTTTGTCCATAATAGATGATGTTAAAGGCAGAAAACATAAAGAACAGTAAAACCTAAAAATAAACGAAGACCATAAGAATAATCACAATTTTTCAAATAAGTCTCAAAGATGATCTTCAACAAAATTTGTAATTACACTTACTGGTCAGAATACTTATAATATACATAAAAATATACTTAGTCTTTTAAAAACTGATACTTAACATAAAATGTTTGTATTCATATGACTTTTTATTTACTAGGATTTAACATTATTCACATTGAGACTATTACTTTTAGAGAAACACTTGTACTTACTAGCATGAAATACTTTTATTTTATTTAGAAACCAAACTTGAAAACTATAAAAAAGTTTTTAATATTCACAATTAAAAACTTCAGACAACAGGTCATGTAAGTTGATTGATTTGGATCTGTATTTGGATGTACATTTGATTTCCAAACAATTCAATAAAACATTACAGTTAGAATATCCAAAAATTATGTTTTCTCTTATATAATTAGTTTAAAAAATCTATTTTATATGGGAAAGATGAAATGTATTTAATTGAAATGTATGAATATTATATTGAAATCAAATATGTAATCTTTAATAATATGCAAAATCTGAATTTTTCTTTAGTTTGCTTCTTTATCATATATCATTAAAGAATGACATTATCTTTTAAGTTCCAGAGAGGGCTAATAATGAGATTACAATTACTGTAAATTCCATAGCTCATGAATGTTTGAAAATGTTAATTTAGTATAATTTCCATCCACAGCTTTTACAGACAAAGAAACTGAGGCTAGAGCACTTGGACAATTTGACCAAGGATATATTTAGTTTGTGGCAGAGTCAGGGTAAACGTGCAAGTTTCTTGATTGTTGATCCAGTGTTCTCTGCAGCAGCACAAGTTATCTGTCTCTTCTGCAGGATGAGTCATTTTCTTAGCTCCACAACTGATTTTTCACATGCACAAAAGAACCTGGTCAACTATAGCTATTAAAAGGTTGCCATATCTGACTGAGAAATTCACAAATATAAGGGATTTTTACATTCTCCTCCACCTTCAATAAATTTGGCTTTCATCAGTTAATGTCTGAAAACATCTATGGATAACTTTCAGTAGAAAAACAATACATCAGGAATCTCAGTGGCTGAGAAGGGAGAGCTTTTCCAGCTTTCATAAACAAAACTTCAGTGACAGCCTCTTTTAGGTTTTGGATGTAATTTTCTTAACTGATGTTTTCACTGTGGTGTGCCTTGGTTGTTTTCCACTCATTAGCTAATTTTGAGGGAAACCATATTTATGTTGATGCCACATTAGTGTGAAAAACTGATCAAATAAAGTAGAACTCTGCAGTCTCTCACTGAGAAAAGCTGGAATCAAGTCACAATTCGCATGTGAATGAGGTAAAGACAAGGTACATCTACAAGAATACTATTGTCCTGCTTCTGGTTTAAATGATTAGTAGCTAATGACACAGGCTCAAGGAACTTCCCACTGAAATATTCATAAAAATTTAAAGAAAAAGTTAAAACGCATAACAGTGCAAAACTCTAAAATGGATGGTTAACCTATTGCCAGGATTGAAAAGGATTTTCACTCTAACAAGAATGGAACAGATTTGAGAATCACAATCAAAGGTTAATACAGAACAGACTAACCAGTTTTCTCCATTCTTACCCCTGGCTCAGTAACCAGGCTCTGTAATAGTGTTTTCTAACCTTGGGCAATTTTCTGAAAACACAGATTCCTTGGCTCAATTTCTAGAGATCCTGCTTCCATAGGTATTTGATGGTGGTGATAGTGGTGGCAGGAGGATTCAGAAGTAAGTGTGTGTGTGTGTGTGTGTGTGTGTGTGTGTGTACCTTATAAACCCCATTAAGTGAATCTGAAGATCTACCAGGTTTGATAAGTACTGGTCTATATCAATCCATAAAATTGAGTAGCTGTCCCTCTGTTGCATAGTTCCTGCTTTTTTAAAATATAATTTTCTGTTCTGAAATAGGCTCACAAGTAGTTGCAGAAGTAGCACACACTGTCTGTATATCCTTCAGGGAGGCTCCCCTGATGATAATACCTCATATAATCACAGGACATTGCCAAAAATCAATTAACTGATGGTTGGTACAGTGCTAGGAATTCAGATACAGATCTTGTTTGATTTCACCAGTTTTTACACGTACCCTTTGTGTGTGTGTGTGTGTGTGTGTTGAATATGATTCTATAAAAGTTTATCACATGTGTTGATCCATGTATGTAACCATCACAACAATCAGAATATGCAGAACTGTTTCATCACCATAAAGAAACTCCTTTGTTTTACTTACTACTAGTCACAGCTTCTTCCTTCTGCAACCCTAACCTCTGGCAACCACTGATGTGTTCTCCATCATTACAGTTTTGTCACTTACAGAATGTTATATAAATGGAATCATATAATATAAAACCCTTTGAAATTCACTTTTTTTCCCCACTCAGCACAATGCTTTTGAGAGCCATCCAAGTTTTTATCAATAGCTTAATATTTTTTATAGCTGAGTAGTATTCTATTGTATAGATAGGTCATGGTTTGCTTATCCTTTCATGCACTGAAGTACGTTTGGATTGTTTCCAGTATTTGGCCATTATGAACAAAGCTGTTTTGAACATTCATGGACAAGTTTTAGTGCAAACATGTTTTCATTTCTCTAGGAAAAATGCCAGAAGTGGAATTGCTGATTTGCATGGTTTGTAAACATATTTAATTTTATAAGAAACTGCCAATCTATTTTCCAGAGTGGTAGTACTGTTTTATGTTCCCACCAGCATTGTATAAATGAGAGACTTGCTTGCTCTGCATCCTCACCAGCAGCTGGCTTATTAATTGCCGTTCACTGAGGCACACAGAGCTGGATATCCTAAACGAGTCCTAGGGACTCATTTCAGTCCCTACCTAGTGCTTATGTTTTTATAATATAGTAGAAGAATATACTATAGAATATACTAGAAGAATGGAGACACAATATGGGCACAGATTGGAGGACCCAAGGAAGAAGACATGTTGGGGGTAACAGCTTTTCCATTTATCCTACTGGTTAATATCAGAGAAAGGGACAATGAGGGTAGGCTTATGATAAACAGTAAACCATTAATGTTTCATTAGATGAATAACTGTTAAAAATGAGATAATTCCTAAGTAGATAGGAATTGCATATATCAATGTGCTCTTCAGCTATGGATCTGAGATGGGCCATCCACACTCAAAAATAGGGCTAATAGGTATCTGGTTTTTAAAAGTGAAAGTCTGGTTTTGGAGCTTTTGGCCTAGAAATAAACACATGCTATGGTGTGACTTATGGGCCAACATCAGAGGCTTGTAATAAGTAATACAGTCCTAACTCCTTACTTGGATATAAGAGCATTAACTTTCTTTTCTGATATTTCTGGGGACATCATATGGCAAACAAACCCAAGTAAACAAGACCGCAGTGAATTATACATCTGTTGAAATACACAATGCATTTGAATATTTCCTTTTATGATGAGTAATCAGGAAAAAAATGCTATGGAAAAAGGCTCTAGGATTACAGTAAGAGACCATCAATTTCCAGAGGAAAAGAATATTTCTGGAAAGACTTAAGACAGAAACCAGAGGAAATTAAAAAGTAAAAACTGCATTGCATTTTCAATAGGATGTAAGGAAGAAGTCCACAATAAAAGTAGTCATGATAAGGGAGACAGTGGAACCAGTGAAAAAAAAAAAAATCATAGAATTTCAATAAACATTAAAGTTAGTAATAATCACAACTTCAGTAACTTGAACAACAGATATAAAGTCCAAGTCTAAATGGCTTTCATAAGAATTCAGAGAGGTAGTCTGGGGTGGAGCCAAGATGG
The DNA here is from genome assembly GCF_006542625.1 of Nomascus leucogenys. Classification (NCBI taxonomy): domain Eukaryota; kingdom Metazoa; phylum Chordata; class Mammalia; order Primates; family Hylobatidae; genus Nomascus; species Nomascus leucogenys. The sequence goes on from NC_044394.1 coordinate 37,008,717, forward strand.
CCAAATAGGAACAGCTCCGGTCCACAGCTCCCAGCGTGAGCGACACAGAAGACGTGTGATTTCTGCATTTCCATTTGAGGTACCGGGTTCATCTCACTAGGGAGTGCCAAACAGTGGGGGCAGGACAGTCGGTGCAGCGCACTGTGCGTGAGCCGAAGCAGGGCGAGGCATTGCCTCACACGGGAAACACAAGAGGTCAGGGAGTTCCCTTTCCTAGTCAAAGAAAGGGGTAACAGACGGCACCTGGAAAATCGGGTCAGTCCCACCCTAATACTGTGCTTTTCCAACGGGCTTGGAAAACGGCACACCAGGAGATTGTGTCCCACACCTGGCTCGGAAGGTCCTATGCCCACGGAGTCTTGCTGATTGCTAGCACAGCAGTCTGAGATCAAACTGCAAGGTGGCAGCGAGGCTGGGGGAGGGGCGCCCGCCATTGCCCAGGCTTGCTTAGGTAAACAAAGCAGCCAGGAAGCTCAAAATGGGTGGAGCCCACCACAGCTCAAGGAGGCCTGCCTGCCTCTGTAGGCTCCACCTCTGGGGGCAGGGCACAGACACATAAAAATTCAGCAGGAACCTCTGCAGACTTAAATGTCCCTGTCTGACAGCTTTGAACAGAGTAGTGGTTCTCCAAGCATGCAGCTGGAGATCTGAGAATGGGCAGACTGCCTCCTAAAGTGGGTCCCTGACCCTCGAGCAGCCTAACTGGGAGGCACCCCCCAGTAGGGACAGACTGACACCTCCCTTGGCCAGGTACTCATCTGAGACAAAACTTCCAGAGGAACTATCAGACAGCTGAATTTGTGGTCTCACGAAAATCCGCTGTTCTGCAGCCACCGCTGCTGACACCCAGCCAAACAGGGTCTGGAGTGGACCTCTAGCAAACTCCAACAGACCTGCAGCTGAGGGTCCTGTCTGGTAGAAGGAAAACTAACAAACAGAAAGGACATCCACACCAAAAACCCATCTGTACAACACCATCATCAAAGACCAAAAGTAGATAAAACCACAAAGATGGGGAAAAGACAGAGCAGAAAAACTGGAAACTCTAAAAAGCAGAGCACCTCTCCTCCTCCAAAGGAATGCAGTTCCTCACCAGCAATGGAACAAAGCTGGACGGAGAATGACTTTGACGAGTTGAGAGAAGAAGGTTTCAGACGAACAAACTACTCCGAGCTACGGGAGGAAATTCAAAACAATGGCAAAGAAGTTAAAACCTTTGAAAAAAAATTAGACAAATGGATAATTAGAATAACCAATGCAGAGAAGGGCTTAAAGGAGCTGATGGAGCTGAAAGCCAAGTGTCGAGAACTATGCGAACATCGCAGAAGCCTCGGTAGCCGATGTGATCAACTGGAAGAAAGGGTATCAGTGATGGAAGATGAAATGAATGAAATGAAGCAAGAAGGGAAGTTTAGAGAAAAAAGAATAAAAGAAACGAACACCTCCAAGAAATATGGGACTATTGAAAAGACCAAACCTACGTCTGATTGGTGTACCTGAAAATGACGGGGAGAATGGAACCAAGTTGGAAAACACTCTGCAAGATACTATCCAGGAGAACTTCCCCAATCTAGCAAGGCAGGCCAACATTCAGATTCAGGAAATACAGAGAACGCCACAAAGATACTCCTTGAGAAGAGCAACTCCAAGACACATAATTGTCAGATTCACCAAAGTTGAAATGAAGGAAAAAATGTTAAGGGCGGCCAGAGAGAAAGGACGGGTTACCCACAAAGGGAAGCCCATCAGACTAACAGCTGATCTCTCGGCAGAAACTCTACAAGCCAGAAGAGAGTGGGGGCCGATATTCAACATTCTTAAAGAAAAGAATTTTCAACCCAGAATTTCATATCCAGCCAAACTAAGCTTCATAAGTGAAGGAAAAATAAAATACTTTACAAACAAGCAAAGGCTGAGTGATTTTGTAACCACCAGGCCTGCCCTAAAAGAGCTCCTGAAGGAAGCACTAAACATGGAAAGGAACAACCGGTACCAGCCACTGCAAAAACATGACAAATTGTAAAGACTATTGAGGCTAGGAAGAAACTGCATCAACTAACGAGCAAAATAACCAACTAACATCATAATGACAGGATCAAATTCACACATAACAATATTAACTTTAAATGTAAATGGGCTAAATGCTCCAATTAAAAGACAAAGACTGGCAAATTGGATAAGGAGTCAAGACCTATCAGTGTGCTGTATTCAGGAAACCCATCTCACGTGCAGAGACACACATAGACTCAAAATAAAGAGATGGAGGAAGATCTATCAAGCAAATGGAAAACAAAAAAAGGCAGGGGTTGCAATCCTAGTCTCTGATAAAATAGACTTTAAACCAACAAAGATCAAAAGAGACAAAGAAGGCCATTACATAATGGTAAAGGGTTCAATTCAACAAGAAGAGCTAACTATCCTAAATATATATGCACCCAACACAGGAGCACCCAGATTCATAAAGCAAGTCCTGAGTGACCTACAAAGGGACTTAAACTCCCACACAATAATAATGGGAGATTTTAACACCCCACTGTCAACATTAGACAGATCAACGAGACAGAAAGTTAACAAGGATATCCAGGAATTGAACTCGGCTCTGCACAAAGTGGACCTAATAGACATCTGCAGAACTCTCCACCCCAAATCAACAGAATATACATTTTTTTCAGCACCACACCACACCTATTCCAAAATTCACCACATAGTTGGAAGTAAAGCTCTCCTCAGCAAATGTAAAAGAACAGAAATTATAACAAACTGTCTCTCAGACCACAGTGCAATCAAACTAGAACTCAGGATTAAGAAACTCACTCAAAACTGCTCAACTACATGGAAATTGAACAACCTGCTCCTGAATGAATACTGTGTACATAATGAAATGAAGGCAGAAATAAAGATGTTCTTTGAAACCAACGAGAACAAAGACACAACATACCAGAATCTCTGGGACACATTCAAAGCAGTGTGTAGAGGGAAATTTATAGCACTAAATGCCCACAAGAGAAGGCAGGAAAGATCCAAAATTGACACCCTAACATCACAATTAAAAGAACTAGAAAAGCAAGAGCAAATACATTCAAAAGCTAGCAGAAGGCTAGAAATAACTAAAATCAGAGCAGAACTGAAGGAAATAGAGACACAAAAAACCCTTCAAAAAATTAATGAATCCAGGAGCTGGTTTTTTGAAATGATCAACAAAATTGATAGACCACTAGCAAGACTAATAAAGAAGAAAAGAGAGAAGAATCAAATAGATGCAATAAAAAATGAAAAAGGGGATCTCACCACCGATCCTGCAGAAATACAATCTACCATCAGAGAATACTACAAACACCTCTATGCAAATAAACTAGAAAATCTAGAAGAAATGGATAAATTCCTCGACAAATACACCCTCCCAAGACTAAACCAGGAAGAGGTTGAATCTCTGAATAGACCAATAACAGGCTCTGAAATTGTGGCAATAATCAATAGCTTACCAACCAAAAAGAGTCCAGGACCTGATGGATTCACAGCCGAATTCTACCAGAGGTACAAGGAGGAACTGGTACCATTCCTTCTGAAACTATTCCAATCGATAGAAAAAGAGGGAATCCTCCCTAACATATTTTATGAGGCCAGCATCGTCCTGATACCAAAGCCTGGCAGAGACACAACCAAAAAAGAGAATTTCAGACCAATATCCTTGATGAACATTGATGCAAAAATCCTCAATAAAATACTAGCAAACTGAATCCAGCAGCACATCAAAAAGCTTATACACCATGATCAAGTGGGCTTCATCCCTGGGATGCAAGGCTGGTTCAACATATGCAAATCAATAAATGTAATCCAGCATATAAACAGAAGCAAAGACAAAAACCACATGATTATCTCAACAGATGCAGAAAAGGCCTTTGACAAAATTCAACAACCCTTCATGCTAAAAACTCTCAATAAATTAGGTATTGATGGGATGTATTTCAAAATAATAAGAGCTATCTATGACAAACCCACAGCCAATATCATACTGAATGGGCAAAAACTGGAAGCGTTCCCTTTGAAAACTGGCACAAGACAGGGATGCCCTCTCTCACCACTCCTATTCAACATAGTGCTGGAAGTTCTGGCCAGGGCAATCAGGCAGGAGAAGGAAATAAAGAGTATTCAATTAGGAAAACAGGAAGTCAAATTGTCCCTGTTTGCAGATGACATGATTGTATATCTAGAAAACCCCATTGTCTCAGCCCAAAATCTCCTGAAGCTGATTAGCAACTTCAGCAAAGTCTCAGGATACAAAATCAATGTACAAAAATCACAAGCATTCTTGTACACCAATCACAGACAAACAGAGAGCCAAATCGTGAGTGAACTCCCATTCACAATTGCTTCAAAAAGAATAAAATACCTAGGAATCCAACTTACAAGGGATGTGAAGGATCTCTTCAAGGAGAACTACAAACCACTGCTCAATGAAATAAAAGAGGATACAAACAAATGGAAGAACATTTCATGCTCATGGGTTGGAAGAATCAATATCGTGAAAATGGCCATACTGCCCAAGGTAATTTATAGATTCAATGCCATCCCCATCAAGCTACCAATGACTTTCTTCACAGAATTGGAAAAAAACTACTTTAAAATTCATATGGAACCAAAAAGAGCCCGCATCGCCAAGTCAATCCTAAGCCAAAAGAACAAAGCTGGAGGCATCATGCTACCTGACTTCAAACTATACTACAAGGCTACAGTAACTAAAACAGCATGGTACTGGTACCACAACCGAGACATAGATCAATGGAACAGAACAGAGCCCTCAGAAATAATGCTGCATATCTACAACTATCTGATCTTTGACAAACCTGACAAAAACAAGAAATGGGGAAAGGATTCCCATTTAATAAATGGTGCTGGGAAAACTGGCTAGCCATATGTAGAAAGCTGAAATTGGATCCCTTCCTTACACCTTATACAAAAATTAATTCAAGATGGATTAAAGACTTACATGTTAGACCTAAAACTATAAAAACCCTAGAAGAAAACCTAGGCAATACCATTCAGGACATAGGCATAGACAAGGACTTCATGTCTAAAATACCAAAAGCAATGGCAACAAAACCCAAAATTGACAAATGGGATCTCATTAAACTAAAGAGCTTCTGCACAGCAAAAGAAACTACCATCAGAGTGAACAGGCAACCTACAGAATGGGAGAAAATTTTTGCAATCTACTCATCTGACAAAGGGCTAATATCCAGAATCTACAATGAACTCAAACAAATTTACAAGAAAAAAACAAACAACCCCATCAAAAAGTGGGTGAAGGACATGAACAGACACTTCTCAAAAGAAGACATTTATGCAGCCAAAAAACACATGCAAAAATGCTGATCATCACTGGCCATCAGAGAAATGCAAATCAAAACCACAATGAGATACCATCTCACACCAGTAAGAATGGCCATCATTAAAAAGTCAGGAAACAACAGGTGCTGCAGAGGATGTGGAGAAATAGGAACACTTTTACACTGTTGGTGGGACTGTAAACTAGTTCAACCATTGTGGAAGTCAGTGTGGCGATTCCTCAGGGATCTCGAACTAGAAATACCATTTGACCCAGCCATCCCATTACTGGGTATATACCCAAAGGACTATAAATCATGCTGCTATAAAGAGACATGCACACGTATGTTTACTGCAGCACTATTCACAATAGCAAAGACTTGGAACCAACCCAAATGTCCAACAACGATAGACTGGATTAAGAAAATGTGGCACATATACACCATGGAATACTATGCAGCCATAAAAAATGATGAGTTCATGTCCTTTGTAGGGACATGGATGAAACTAGAAATCATCATTCTCAGTAAACTATCACAAGGACAAAAAACCAAACACCGCATGTTCTCACTCATAGGTGGGAATTGAACAATGAGAACTCATGGACACAGGAACGGGAACATCACACTCCAGGGACTGTTGTGGCGTTGGGGGAGGGAGAAGGGACAGCATTAGGAGATATACCTAATGCTAAATGACGAGTTAATGGGTGCAGCAAACCAACATGGCAGATGGATACATATGTAACAAACTTGCACATTGTGCACATGTACCCTAAAACCTAAAGTATAATAATAAAAAAAAAAGAATTCGGAGATAAAAAACACAAAGATAAACAGAAAGAAAAGACGGTTTGTATGGGGAGGCCTAAGAATTTAATGAACAATTATGTATTATTTACCCTCCAAAGTTAATGTTTATTATAAACATTCTACTCTCCTGTCCTCAAATTGATTTTTTACAACAGAAGCACACCACCAAGAATCTAATACAATTGATAAGCTCTAAAATTTTGACCAACGAAGCTCTAATTTCAAGGCATTCAGAATCAGGAAATAATTTTTGTTTTCCTTTTTATAGAGATGGGGTCTCATTATGGCTTGCCCAGGCTGCGTTTTATTTTTCTTTTAACATTTCAGAGTTACTTTTTGATATTAAAGTCTTTGCTTTTTTATTTTAAGCCTGTCTGAGCCTTTTAGTAGGGACACAATCTATTTACATTTATTATCATAATGAAGATTCTTGGTCTTGTTTTCTATGGTTTTATGCTTTGTTGTTTCCTTTGCTTTCTTTCATTTGCTACATAGATATTTTCTTTGATTTTGTCTTTGCTAATAATGTAGAATATATATAAATAATGTCAATTCAATTTTTTAAATATGAGCAATTAGTTTCAAGAATAAAAGACAATCTGTTCCACACTTCTCATTTCCCAATCTGATTGAGATAATTAGGGATTTAGACCTTGTTCCTTATTTTCAAGTATTTAAAAATATTTACATAAAGTATCTTAAATGTTTTTAAACATTAAAAATATGTCTCTCAAAAATTACTCTGGCTGGGTGGGGTGGCTCACGCCTGTAATCCTAGCACTTTGGGAGGCTGAGGCCGGTGGGTCACGTGGTCAGAAGATGGAGACCATCCTGGCCAACATGGTGAATCCCCGTCTCTACTAAAAATATAAAAATTAGCTGGGCATGGTGGTGTGCACCTGTAATCCCAGCTACTTGGGAGGCTGAGGCAGGAGAGTTTGTTGAACCTGGGAGGTGGAGGTTTCAGTGAGCCGAGATCGCAGCACTGCACTCCAGCCCGGCGATAGAGCAAGACTCCATCTCCAAAAAAAAAAAAAAAAAAAAAAAAAAAAAATTACTCAGACCCCAAGATGTTTTAAAAAATTTTAGTGCTATCTACCAATACTTCTATACAACTACATCCTTTTCTTTTAAACTATATACATCTATTTCTAATGCCTAAAAACATGAACAAGTTGATTATGGAGACTTTCCTCCTTTAAAAGTTTTATAAGTGTTTTCACTTTCTTGCATGTAATGTTGTAGAGCAGGGAGTGGTAAACTTTTCCTGTAAAGGGCCAGAGAGTGACTGTTTTAGGCTTTGCATGCCACACTTTCTTTTTCTGTTGCAAGTACTGAACAGGTAAGTTAAAGTTGTCCCTTTATATGAGTAGATGCTGAGCTGTTGTCTACGGTCAGGGAACACCACAGTTAGTGTTTACTAAGACAGTAAGAAGTGGAACAAGGCTTAAAGAACTACTTCCTGAATATCAGGAACTTCATGCTGTATGATTGAAGGTTTGCAAGCAGAGAAAAGGTGACTCTGCTGAGTTCTTGAAGCATCTGTCTACCTAAAGGCTGACCATTAGACTATATCACATTTTAAACTCCTTTGTAATATATTTATTTTATAACAGATTAGATTATTGTACATAAAATTAAGAAGAGAAAAACAGACTTAAAATATGTATTTTTTTTCAGAATGTAGAAAAAGTGGTCATACAAAAGAGGAAGTTAAACATTTTGTAAGGAGCGTTTCCTATAAGTACTATTTCATAATTTCTCTGTAAAATAAATACAAGGACATCCCCTTAAAGATGAAGAATTCAAGGACTAGAGTGGCTATGGATTTGTCCAAGGATACCCAGCGAGTGTTATAAAAGAATGCTGAACATGTATGTCTCAATTTTGAATAATATTAAATAATAATATATTAAAATAAATTTGTTCCTGAATAAATTAGCATATAATCCTGAAGTGCTGAATACAGGATAATATTTCTTCATTCTGGCAGTTTATAATATAAAACAGTAAGTTTCTAATGTGATATAGTATGACTTTGCTGAAATAGTACCTTGATATGTTTGGGGGAGAAGAAACATGGGTCTTTCAGACTCTTCCAGAGAAAAAGCCTTCGAGTTGCCAAAAACCAGACAGTCAAATTTCCTTGGCTTTCTAATGACAATGCCACTGTCCTCTTCATAGCACACATAAACAGAGAAGAAGGGTCGTTCTAAAGAACTCCATAAATATTTAGATAAAGATAATTCATTATTTATTGAGAGCCTCTTATATGTATAGCATACATTTAGATGGAGAGTAGAGCAGATAGATGAGGATGTCATAATTCTATGATTATTTTTCTATTTTGCCTGCTCCTAAAAAGTGTTCCAGGTGTTTCACAATAAAAGGGATGTATACATAATACACTGAAAATGGAAATAGAGAAGACATGATCATAACTAATTCTCTAGGTATTTCAGGAAGATGACTGTCAAGGAGAAGAGTAAAACACATCTCAAGAGACTAAAAATAACTAGGTGTAATAGGATGAAATTAAGCAATGGAAAATGCAAGATAAACAGAATGGTTTTCTGTTTTCTTCCTCAGTTTCTAATCCTGAACAAAATTCCCCAAGGAAGATTAGTTACAGTCATGTGAAAAGAAGACTATTCTTTTGGTGCTATTCTGCAGAGGCTAAACCTGCAGAAGGAAGGAGGACAAGGAACATAATTTTCTAAATGAGATTTTCCACCTTTAATTTATTCTCTATAATTTGCTATATTTTGAAAAAGTAAGTAATATGTGAACATATTCTTAAAGGTTAAAAGAAAGCAATCAAATAGAAGTGGAAATTCTCCCTTTCTTCCCTCCTGAAACCCTATTCCTTCAAGATGAAAAGGTAATTTAGCTGTTAACAAATATAGATATATAGGTAAATATAAATTTTTAGGCAAAGGTGGGATTTTACATTTTAAATTTCGTATGTCTTGGAAATCTTTGTTACTTTTATTTGAGGTTCAGGGGTACATGTGAAGGTTTATTATATAGGTAAACTTGTGTCACAGGAGTTTGCAGTATGGATTATTTTGTCACTCAGGTACTAAGCCCAAAACTCAATAGTTGTTTTTTTTCCTGTTCCTCTCCCTCCTCATTTTCCTGTTCCTCTCCCTCCTCACACCTTCCACCCTCAGGTAGGCCCCAGTGTCTGTTCTTCCCCTCTTTGTGTCTGTGTGTTCCCATCATTTAGCTCCCACTTATATATGAGAACATGTGGTACGTGGTTTTCTGTTCCTGTGTTCTCCTTCAGTTCTGCTCTGATCTTAGTTATTTCTTGCCTTCTGCTAGCTTTTGAATGTGTTTGCTCTTTCTTCTCTAGTTCTTTTAATTGTGATGTTAGTTGTCAATTTTAGATCTTTCCTGCTTTCTCTTGTGGGCATTTAGTGCTATAAATTTCCCTCTACACACTGCTTTAGCTGTGTCCCAGAGATAATGGTACATTGTGTCTTTAAATGAACTTATTTATTTCTACCTTAATTTTGTTATTTACCCAGTAGTCATTCAGGAACAGGTTGTTTAGTTTCCATGTAGTTGTGCAGTTTTGAGTGACTGTTTTAATCCTGAGTTCTAATTTCATTGCACTGTGGTCTGAGAGACTGTTTATGATTTCCATTCTTTTGCATTTGCTGAGGAGTGTTTATCTCCAATTATGTGGTCAACTTAAGAATAAGTGCAATGTGGTGCTGAGAAGAACGTATATTCTGTTGATTTGGGGTGGAGAGTTCTGTAGATGTCTACTAGGTCTGCATGGTCCAGAGCTGAGTTCAAGTCCTGAATATCCTTGTTAATTTTCTGTCTCGTTGATCTGTCTAATATTGACAGTGGGGTGTTAAAGTCTCCCACTATTATTGTGTGGGAGTCTAAGTCTCTTTGTAGGTATCTAAGAACTTGCATTATGAATCTGGGTGCTCCTATAGTGGGTGCATATATATTTAGGATAGTTAGCTCTTCTTGTTGCATTGATCCTTTACCATTATGTAATGCCCTTCTTTGTCTCTTTTGATCTTTGTTGGTTTAAAGATCTGTTTTATCACAGACTAGGATTGCAACTCCTGCTTTTTTTAACTTTCCATTTGCTTAGTAAATATTTCTCCAACCCTTTATTGTGAGCTTATGTGTGTCTTTGCACATGACATGGATCTCCTGAATACAGCACATGATGGGTCTTGACTCTTTATCCAATTTGCTAGTCTGTGTCTTTTAACTGGGGCATTTAGCCCATTTACATTTAAGGTTAATATTGTTATGTGTGAATTTGATCCTGTCATTATGACGTTGGCTGGTTATTTTGCCTGTTAGGTGATGCAGTTTCTTCATAGTATCAATGGTCTTTACAATTTGGTATGTTTTTGCAGTGGCTGGTACTGGTTGTTCCTTTCCATGTTTAGTGCTTCCTTCGGGAGCTCTTGTAAGGCAGGCCTGGTGGTGACAAAATCTCTCAGCATTTGCTTGTCTGTAAAGGATTTTATTTCTCCTTCACTTATGAAGCTTAGTTTGGCTGGATATGAAATTCCGGGTTGAAAATTCTTTTCTTTAAGAATGTTGAATATTGGCCCCTACTCTCTTCTGCAGGGTTTCTGCAGACAGATCCGCTGTTAGTCTGTTGGGATTCCCTTTGTGGGTAACCTGATTGTTCCCTCTGGCTGTCCTTAACATTTTTTCCTTCATTTCAACCTTGGTGAATCTGACGATTATGTGTCTTGGGGTTGCTCTTCTCCAGGAGTATCTTTGCGGTGTTCTCTGTATTTCCTGAATTTGAATGTTGGCCTGCCTTGCTAGGTTGGGGAAGTTCTCCTGGATAATATCCTGAAGAGTGTTTTCCAGCTTGGTTCCATTCTCCCTGTCACTTTCAGGTACACCAATCAAACGTAGATTTGGTCTTTTCACATAGTCCAATATTTATTGGAGGATTTGTTCATTTCTTTTCACTCTTTTTTCTCTAATCTTCTCTTCTCGCTTTATTTCATTGAGTTGATCTTCAATCTCCGATATCCTTTCTTCTGCTTGATCAATTCGGCTATTGATACTTGTGTATGCTTCACAAAATTCTCGTGCTGTGTTTTTCAGCTCCATCAGGTCATTTATGTTCTTCTCTAAACTGGTTATTCTAGGTAGCAATTCATCTAACCTTTTTTTAAGGTTTTTAGCTTCCTTGCATTGGGTTAGAACATGCTCCTTTAGCTCAGAGGAGTTTTTTATTACCCACCCTCTGAAGCCTACTTCTGTCAATTTGTCAAACTCATTCTCCATCCAGTTTTGTTCCCTTGTTGGCAATCCTTTGTGGCGATCCAGTTGTGATCCTTTGGAGGAGAAGAGGTGTTCTGGTTTTTGGAATATTCAGCCTTTTTGTGCTGGTTTCTCCCTGTCTTTGTGGGATTATCTGAGTTTGGTCTTTGATGTTGATGACCTTCAGATGAGGTCTCTGAGTGGACGTCCTTTTTGTTGATGTTGATACTATTCCCTTCTGTTTTGTTAGTTTTCCTTCTAACAGTCAGGCCTCTCTGCTGCAGGTCTGCTGGAGGTCCACTCCAGACCCTGTTTGCCTGGGTATCACCAATGGAGGCTGCAAAATAGCAAAGATTGCTGCCTGTTCCTTCCTCTGGAAGCTTCGTCCCAGAGGGGCACCTGCCAGATGCCAGCCAGAGCTCTCCTGTATGAGGTGTCTGTTGGCCCGTAGTGGGAGGTGTCTCCCAGTCAGGATACATGGGGGTCAGGGACCCACTTGATGAGGCAGTCTGTCCCTTAGCAGAGCTCAAATGCTGTGCTTGGAGATCTGCTGCTCTCTTCAGAGCTGTCAGGTGGCGATGTTTAAGTCTGCTGAAGCTGCGCCCATAGGTGCCCCTTCTCCCAGGTGCTCAGTCCCAGGGAGATGGGGGTTTCATCTATAAGTCTGTGACTGGGGCTGCTTCTTTTTTTTCAGAGATGCCCTGCCCAGAGAGGTGGAATCTAGAGAGACAGTCTGGCCGCAGTGGCCTTGCTGAGCTGTGGTGGGTTCCGCCAGTTCGAACTTCCTGGCGGCTTTGTTTACACTGTGAGGGTAAAACCGCCTACTCAATCCTCAGCAATGGCAGACGCCCCTCCCCGCACCAAACCTGAGTGTCCCAGGTCGACCTCAGACTGCTGTGCTAGCAGCAAGAATTTCAGCCAGTGGATCTTGGCTTGATGGGCTCCATGGGCGTGGGACCCACCAAGCCAGACCACGCGGCTCCCTGGCTTCAGCCTCCTTTTCAGGGGAGTGAATGGTTCTGTCTCGCTAGCGTTCCAGGTGCCACTGGGGTATGAAAAAAAACTTCTGCAGCTAGCTCGATGTCTGCCCAAATGGTTGCCCAGTTTTGTGCTTGAAACCCAGGGCCCTGGTGGCAGAGGCATCAGAGGGAATCTCCTGGTCTGCCAGTTGTGAAGACCATGGGAAAAGTGCAGTATCTGGCCGGAGTGTGAGTGCACCAATTCCTCCAGGCACAGTCTCTCATGGCTTCCCTTGGCTGGGGGAGGGAAATCCCCCGACCCCTTGCACTTCCTGGGTGAGGCAATGCCCCACCCTGCTTCAAATTGCCCTCCGTGGGCTGCACCCCCTGTCCAACCAGTCCCAATGAGATGAACTGGGTACCTCAGTTGGAAATGCAGAAATCACCTGCCTTCTGCATCAATCTTGCTGGGAGCTGCAGACTGGAGCTGTTCCTATTCGGCCATCTTGCCACCTCAGCTCTTACTATTTTGAGGTATGTTCCTTCAATACCTAGTTATTGAGAGTTTTTAACATGAAGGAGTGTTTAATTTTATCAAAAGCCTTTACTGCATCTATTGACATAATCATGTGATTTTTGCCTTTAGTTCTGTTCATGTGATGAATCACATTTACTGATTCGCGTATGTTGAACCAACCTTCTATCCCAGGGATAAAGCCTACTTGATCATGGTGGATTAGCTTTTTGATTGTGCTGCTGAATTTGGTTTGCAAGTATTTTGCTGAGGATTTTTGTGTCAATGTTCGTCAAGGATGTTGGCCTGAAGTTTTCTTTTTGTGTGTTTATGTCTTTGCCAGGTTTTGGTATCAGGATGATGCTGGCCTCACAGAAGGAGTTGGGGAGGAGTCCCTCCTTCTCAGTTTTCTGAATAGTTTCAGTAGGAATGTTACCAGTTCTTCTTTATCTGGTAGAATTTGGCTGTGAATCCATCTAGTCCTGGGCTTTTTATGGTTGGCAGGCTATTTATTACTGATTCAATTCAGGGCTTGTTACTGGTCCGTTCAGGGAACCAATTTCTTCCTGGTTCAGGTTTGGGAGGGTGTATGTGTCCAAGAATTTATCCATCTCTTCTAGGTATTCTAGTTTGTGCACAAACAGGTGTTCGTAGTAGTCTCTGATCGTTATTTGTATTTTTGTGGGGTCAGTGGTAATTTTGTTGTTTCCTATTGTGTTTATTTGTATTTTGTCTGTTTTCTTTTTTATTAGTCTAGCTAGCAGCGTGTCTTACTAATTTTTTCGAAAAACAAACTCCTAGATTTGTTGATCCTGTGAATGTTTTTTTGTGTCTTGATTTCCTTCAGTTCAGCTCTGATTTTGGTTATTTCTTGTCTTCTGCCAGCTTTGGGGTTGGTTTGCTCTTGATTCTTTAGTTCTTTTAGTTGTGATGTTAGGTTGTTAGCTGAGATCTTTCCAACTTTTTGATGTGGGCATTTAGTGCTATAAATTTCCCTCTTTTCATTGCCTTAGTTGTGTCCCAGGGATTCTGGCATGTTGTATCTTTCTTCTCATTAGCTTCAAATAAATTCTTAATTTCTGCCTTAATTTCATTATTTACCCAAAAGTCATTCAGGAGCAGGTTGTTTAATTTCCATGTAATTACATTCTTTTGAGTGATTATTTTAATCTTGATTTCTATTTTTATTGCACTATGGTCCAAGAGTGTGTTTGGTATGATTTTGATTCTTTTGCATTTGCTGAGGATTGTTTTATGTTAGATTGTGTGGTCAATTTTAGAGCATGTGCCATGTGGCAATGAGAAGAATGCATACTCTGTTGTTTTCGGGGGGAGAATTTTGTAGAAGTCTATCAGATCCATTTGGTCTAATGTTGAGTTCAGGTCCTGAATATCTTCGTTAATTTTCTGCTGCAATGATCTGTTACTTACTGTCAGTGGAGTGTTGTTATTGCACAGGAGTCTAGGTCTCTTTGTAGATCTCTAAGAAATTACTTTAAGAATCTAGGTGCTCCTGTGTTGGGTGTATATATACTTAGGATAATTAGGTCTTCTTGTTGAATTGAACCCTTTACCATTGTGTAATGTCCTTCTTTTTCTTCATCTTTGTTGGTTTAAAGTCTGTTTTCTCTAAAATTAGGATTGCAGTGCCTGTTTTTTCTGATTTGCATTTGCTTGGTAGATCTGCCTCCATCCTTTTATTTTGAGCCTGTGGGTAACACTGTGTGTGAGATGGGTCTTATGTAGACAGCACACCACTGAGTCTTCTTTTTTTTTTTTTTCAGCTTGCCACTCTGTGCCTTTAAAATGGGGCATTTAGCCCATTTACATTTTTTATATGTGTGGATTTGATCTTGTCATTGTGTTGTTAGCTGGTTGTTATGCCAGCTTATTTGTGTGATTGCTTTATAGTGTCACTAGTCTGTGTACTTAAGTCTGTTTTTGTATTGGTTGGTAACAGTCTTTCCTTGCCATATTTAGTGCTTGTTTCAAGATCTCTTATAAAGTGGGTCTGGTGATAACAGACTCCCTCAGCATTTGCTTATCTGAAAAGAATCTTATTTCTCCTTTACTAAGGAAGCTTGGTTTGGCTGGATATGAAATTCTTGGTTGAAGTTTTTTTCTTTAAGAATGTTGAATATAGGCCTCCAATCTCTTCTGGCATATAAGGTTTCTGCTGAGAGATTAGCTGTTAGCCTGATGGGGTTCCCTTTGTAGATGACCTGCCCTTTCTCTCTAACATTATTTCTTCCGTTTCAACTTTGGAAAATCTGTTGATTATGTGTTTTGGGGATCAACTTCTTGTGTAGAATCTTTCAGGGGTTCTCTGTGTTTCCTAAACTTGACTGTTGGCCTCCATAGCGAGGTCTGGGGAGTTTTCAAGGATGATATCCTAAAATATATTTTCCAAGTTGTTTCGTTTCTTCCCATCCCATTCAGGGATGCCAATAATTTGTAGATTTGGCCTCTTTACATAATTCCATATTTCATGGAGGTTTTGTTCATTCCTTTTTATTATTTTCTTTTTATTTTTTCCTGCCTTATTTCATAGAGCCAGTCTTCAAGTTCCAAGATTCTTTCCTCAGCTTGGTTTTTCATCTCTATCGGATCAGTTATATTATTTTTTATATAGGCTATTTTGTTTTTCTGCTTCTGTATCATTTTATTATTATTCTTAGTTTCCTTGGATTGGGTTTTGCCATTCTCCTGAATCTTGGTCATCTGTGTTCCTATCCATATTCTGAATCTATTTCTGTCATTTTAGCCAGCTCAACCTGATTAAGAACCCTTGTTGGAGAAGTAGTGTGATCATTTGAAGGACATAAGACATTCTGGTCATTTGTGTTGCTGGAGTTCTTGAATTGGTTCTTTTTCAACTCTGTGTGTGGGTGTTCCTTTAACTGCTGAGCTGCCTCTGATTGAAGTGGTCAGGCAGGGGCAGGATGGTTGTGCAGAAGTCCTACGTTGGACATCCCTGCTCAGTGAGGGGAAGTGAGGACCAGGACCTATGTGGAAAACATTCGGGCCACTCTTCCATGAGGTGAGTGTTCTGTGCTAGGGATTCAGACTAGCCCCTGATCCTGCCAACTCTGCAAAGCTGCTTCCCTGGATGGGGGAGGCTTCTCTGTCTCTGTGTCACTCCCAGGTGGGCATTTATCCTGCCTTGCTTTTCTCCATTCTCCAATCTTGGAAATCATTTCATGTCAGTACATATGACTGCCTCAACCTTTTTAAGGAATGTATGGTATTCCACAGTATGATTGGTCCATAATTTAGCCATTCTTCTATTAATGGATATTTAAATTTATTCTAATTCTCTCTCTTATACACAATACTATAATGAACATTTTATACTTATATTCTTGTACATATGTGAGTATTTCCTTAATAGAATATTACTGAACAGAAGAGAATACTGGAGGTCAAATAGAAGATATCATTTAAAATATTGATAATTACTCAAACTGTCCTCAAACATGCCACACCAGTTTATACTCTAATTTATAGCTTCACATATTTTTAACTCTTTTGTTCCTTTGCCCAACACTAGATATTATGGATTAATTTTTTTTTACCAATCTAATAGTGAAAAATGAGACCTAATTATTATTTTAATTTCCATAATTAGAAAAGGTATGTATGTTTTCATTTTAGGGGGATACTTTAAAGTCATTCTAAATGAAACAGACTTTGGAGCAGAAGGAGTAAACTTTCCATAGCAGAAAGTCAACTCAAAGATCAACCTCTAGTAAAAAATACTCTTCATGGTATGAAAAGGTTAGTCAACTGTGCATTCAGCAGAGCCCTGTTTTTGGTTATATCAGTTCTGTTGTCAATTTCCTTTACAAAAAGGCAAAACTGCTATTTAGGAACCTGACAGCTTTGAAGCTGCAAGGGGCCCTAGACAATAAGCAGCAAATTCAGTAAGACTGGGGCTAGGTTATTTTGGGCAAGTATCAGGCAGTTGAGATTGAGAAAAAGGTTTCCTGAGAAAGTGGGAGTCCAGAAGCTCCTGGTACAAGTATTGGGAGCAGACATATCATACATCTAAAGTGAGTATATATCTAAAAGACCGAGAAGTTCCTGAGAGGTACACTAAATCAGAATAACTGCAAGTCACATTTATTAAATATTCACCATATGACAGGTGGTATGCTAAGCACTTTCCATGGATTAACTTATTTAATCACCACAAGTGCATGAGGTAGCTATTATTATCTATATTTTGTTGGTGAAGAAACTGAGGCACAGAAAGGTTATGAATTTGTCCAAGGTCCTACTGCTAAGTTCATGTAGTTAAATGCCAGGTTAGCCTTGGCTCTGAGGCTAGTGGGGAAACTTACGTATTTCATGGAAATGTTTAGACAATTAAGTTGAAGAAATATGGGTGTGTGTATATGTATACGTATTTTTTTGGTCCTCACCAAATCATAGTCTTATCCAGTTGTCCCTTGTAAACCCTGTGAAGGAAAGTTAGAAGTTTTGTCTTCATGCAAAGGTAATAGGTACCTGTGAATACTAAAATTATATAATCAAATTATTCAGCTCAGAATGCAAAGTAGATTATGATTATCAAATATATACCGCATTCTACATAAGAGATCTATAAGACCTACAGGATCCTTGGACAAATTCATAAGCTTTCTGTCTCTGTTTCTTCACTAACAAAACACAGATAATAATAGCTACCTCATGGACTTGTAACGATTAAATAGTTACATAAAGTTTCACTCTAACGTACTGTACCAAATCTTTGTCTGCTCTAATAAACAAAAAATTCAATGTATTATTATGCTCCAAAATTTTAGAAAACTAATGTCTATCAATTCTTCAGAATAATTTTATGTTTGCTAAAACTGTGAACACTAGCTAACTAGATTCAAGTTATCCCAAGAAACCAGTGAAATAAAAAGGTTAAAATCTAGGGCTTAGAAGTTCTGATTTTGTTTACATAATACGTGACCAGGGCCTTCTGTCTTGTTCTCCTATTCCAAAAGGGGGAGCAAGCAGCATGGCCCCAGAGTCCTGAGAATCCTGAATACATTTTTCCTTCTTGGGGAGAGCAGGCTCAGTTGAAGGAAAGAAGAACACTTCCTACCCGGACAGGCTGACTCACATTAAGGGATCTCTCAACATATATTCACATTAAAAAAAGAGATATTCATAAATATCACCCATTTAAACATATTTATAAAAAACAAGGTAAACAATAGATCAGAATTAAAATGAAAATGTATACCGTTATAATAAAATATTCTCATTTCACAGTTTCTGAAACTGAGTTCTAGAGAGTTAGGTGACTTTACCTTAAATAATGACTCAAACTCTGCAAGTGTTTTCTAGTTTTAACATTAAAAAATACATTTTTATATAACTGTGTCATTATAATATGCTATTTTCTGACCTTTTTAAAACATTACTTTGTTGTACATTTTTTGTGTATTATGCCCCACATGTGCATTAACCTAGTTCACAAATTTGTTATTTTAATGGCAATATTCAATTATAATTCACATACAATAGTTTAACTTTTCTCAACTGTTAGATATTTGTAATGTTTCTCATATTTCTTTATTAAAAATAGTAATGGTGCAGCTACAAAAATCTTATGTGGTACTTCTCTTTTACCCTCTTTAAGTAATTTTATAAAGATAAAGGTTATTTTCAGGTCAAAAACAGTGGTCAGTCTTATGACCCTCGTTGTATACTGCTAAACTATTCTCCAAAACAACCCTGGCAATTTATTCAATTATATCTAAGTCTACACTTCCAAAAATCCTGTCTGTTGTAATGGGCTGTAAAGTTTCCATAGGCTCTTAATTTCCAAAATTCTGGGAAAAAAACGTGATAATAGTTCCTAATTACTAGTCATGCATTTCTAGATAATTCCATTTTATTTAAGATATTTGTATCTGTGTTCATAAGTGAGATTACTTTCATGTTGCTTTTTTAGGTGCCCATTTCATCATACTTTTTAGGATTAGGACCATAATAATTTACTTCATATAATAAACTAAAGAAGCTCCTAGTGTGTTTTCCCAAGGCCATAAAAGCCTTCTTCCTATCTCTCCTCCACATTACAATCAGGACAACCTTTTAAATACTCAAGTCTCGTCACATTCATTTCTTAAAATCTTCAGTGGTTTTCCATTACTGCAATGGTATAGTCCAAATTTTTTTTTTTTTTTTTGAGACGGAGTCTTGCTCTGTCACAAGGCTGGAGTGCAGTGGCACAATCTCAGCCTCCCAGGTTCAAGCGATTCCCCTGCCTTGGCCTCCCGAGTTGCTGGGACTATAGGCATGCACTACCACGTCCGGCTTTTTTTTTTTTTTTTTTTTGTATTTTAATAGAGACAGGGTTTCACCATGTTGGCCAGGATGATCTCGATCTCCTGACCTCATGATCCACCCGCCTTGGCCTCCCAAAGTGCTGGGATTACAGGCATGGGTATAGTCCAAAATTCTAACTTGATCCATACGGTTCTAGATCATCTGGCCACACATGCCCTTTCCCTCTTTGGTGTCTTCAAATGCACTCACTGTAAGATTTCCACTCCCCTCACTCCAGCTTGATTTTACTGATCTACTCTTGAATGCCATTAACATCTGTCACCAGGCTAAAGCTCTCTCACTACCCAGTTCAGTTTATTCAAAATTACTTATTCAATGTCTGCTGTCTCTGATAAACTATACAAAACTCCATTTTCTACAGCAAAGATCCCCTTTTATTCAGGCTATTGGCAAGCAGGCATTCTTTGCCTCAGGAGTTTTAGAACATGATACTGTATATGTTTCCCTACGAGACTATAGACCAAAGTTAAAGGCCAGCTCTCTTCCACTCAAAGTTTAGTATACCTTGCATTCAATAAAGGTTCAATGGATTTATATCAATATGTACTCCAGAGGAATAATACAAAGAGTAAACTTAATAAAATCTGTATCAGACAAATACTCTTTAATGTTTGTAATATAAAATAGAAGAAATAACCGTCCATCGCAAAGACATAGTTATACTGACTTCCAGAGTTCATTGTTGAAAATTCATCAGAATTTCTGAGTTAAAGCATTTGACTAATTTGAAAGCATTATATAATTGAATAGGTAAAGAAATCTCTTCCGCAGAGACCTCAAAGAAGGAATACTCAGCAAAGACCACAACACCTCAATATTTTTTTTCCATTTACCTCATTAGGTCCAAATAGTCCTAAACCCTCCAGGAAATGCCCATGTGTCCACTGCATATGCCCAACCAGAACTAACAACCCCAAATACTACCTCCTTTCCATGACAGTGGATCATATCCTTAAACATCTCAGCTCTGGAGTCATAAATTTATGACATTATTAATTTTCAAAATCAATTCTTGTGTACTGTAGACATATTGAAAACCTAAACCAAGATACCTAAGAAAGATGGAAGAGGGACAGTGATGAAATAAATAAGTAATGGAATGGATAAGAAGGAATACGTTAAGCTAAAGTAAAACAACTTTTCTAACTAATTCACTTCTGCTACTGAGAAGACACCTGTAAAATGAGAATAACAGTAGTATTTATCTCACAGAGGTGTTGTGAGGTTTAAGTGAGTTAGTATATACAAAGTGCTTAGGAGAGTGCCTGGCATTATTGTCATTTCTTTTATTAGGTAGCTGGAACTTAAAGCTTTAAGTAAACAAAAACAATGGGCTAACATTCTGGGCCAGGAAGACATCTTCTAGTTTGTTCAAGGCTAATAACAATCTCCATATATGTACATTTCTAGGGAAGTTTCTGATATCCCAACATTATGACATTTCCCATCCTAACAGGCAGGCAGTTCTTTATAATAACTAAAACTACTGTAGTTAAACAATCTTATCTGCTTTCTTTTACTTTTTATTGGTAGGAAAAGAAAGAAATTTTCTGTAATTTATATGAAGATGATGACTATAAATGTCTATAGGAAATACTTACACCAAACTGCTTTTATTTTCATAAGAGAAAAATAGTTTCTATTAACATACAAGATGACAAATCAGATAGAAATGAGATTGATTTAAAACCTTAAAAAAAATAAGTCATCTCAAGCAGAATTATGAGGGAGGAAAAGATAACCCTATGACCAAAGGGGTGATGTTGCTTTCTATACCAATCAAAATTGCCCTGAAGTCTTCCTGCTTTCATTTTTCTTTATTTCTGTGATTAATCCTAAATGATCACCTAGTCACTTTTCTAGAAGGAAAGCGAGACAGAAGAAACAGATGAGAAGTAGAGCTTAGAAAGAGGAGAATGATTTGGCTACTATAGGGGATTCATTTGGGTCTCATCATTTGGTGCCAAGTTAATGATAAATACTTGTAATTTTTTTCCAAAACTTTGCCTTCAAGTGAATCCTTGATATATGCCCCTCACTCAGGTGAGGAATTACTGAAAATTAGGCTGAACCTCGTTTACTCGCTAATCCAACCCTTTAAATAAAAACAAGAAGACACTAAATCATAATAGCATCTAAGTTAAATCTCATGCCTGGATTATTTCTCTACATGCTATAAAGTCATTACCCATGCTTATTCCAATCTCTCTAGCAATTTTACCTATTCTAAGATTTCTCAAATTCTTTCACTCACTGATGCTAGTTCAGCACACGCATATAAATAAGTTGACTATTCCTTACCATTTCCTGATTATCTACAGTGAAACTTAATTTACCACTTTAACTGTTTTAAAATGTACAAATTCAGTGGCACTAAGTACATTCATAATGTTGTACAACCACCATTACCCATCTAGTTTCACAACTTTTTCATCACCCTAAAATGAAATCCATACCCATATTAAGCAGTCAGTCCTCATTCCCCTGTGCCTGACATCCACTAATCTACTTTCTGTCTCTGTGGATTTGCCTATTCTGAATATTTCATATAAACGGAATCATATATGACTTTTCGTGTTTGACTTCTTTCACTTAGCATAATTTTTTCAAGGTTCATCCATGTATCAGTATTTCATTTCTTTTGATGGCTGAATAATATTCCATTGTAGAGATATTCCACATTATGTTTATCCATTCATCAGTTGATAGACATCTGGCTGGTTTCTACCTTTTGGCTATGGTGAACAGTGCTACTATAAACATTCATGTGCAAGTTTTTGTTTGAACACTTGTTTTCAATAATTTTCGGTATATGTCCAGGAAGGACATTGCTGGGTCATATGGTAATTCTGTTTAACTTTTTGAGGAAACACTAAACTGTTTTCCACAGTGGCAGCACCATATTACATTCCCACCAACAACGTATGAGGCATCCAATTTCTCTACACCTTTGTCAACTTGTTATTTTCCATTTTTTAAAAAATTATAGCCAACCTGGTGGGTATAAAGTGGTATCTCATTGTGGCTTTGATATGCATTTCCCTAATGATTAATGATGGTAAGCATCTTATCATGTGCTTATTGTACATTTGCATGCTTTCCTTGAAGAAATATCTATTCAATTCCTTGCCTTTATTTAAATTGGGTTGTCTTCTTATTATTAAATTGTAAGAGTTCTTCATATATTCTGGATAGAAGTCTCTTACCAGTTTTATGATGTACAAAGATTATTTCCCATTATATGGGTTGTCTTTCACTTTCTTGACCATGGCCTTTGAAATAAAAAAGTTTTTAATAAAAAAAAGCAAACAAAAGAAACAAAAAGTTTTTAATTTGATGAAGTCCAATTTATTTTTCTTTTATTGCTTGCTTTTTTGATGTCATATTTAAGTATCATGCTTCCTTTGATACCTAAGATATGTCAATGTTGGCTTTAATTTTTATTACAGTAATCACTATCATTTATTAAGCCTCTACCATATGCCAGGCATTTTACATGTGTTATTTCATTTAACACACACACACACACACACACACACACACACACACACACACAGAGCTAGTATTAATATTACAGCCATTTTCAAGAGAAAAGAAACAAGCAAACTCAAAAAGGTATTTTCTCAAAGTCATTCAGCTAAGATATAACAGAAGCAAGATTCAAACTCAGCTCTGTCTAAATGAACAGACCACACTCTTTTTCTCTCTTCTATACTGCATTCTGTTATTGTATAACATAATATAAACTGACATTGACAAGAAAAGAGGGAATATATGTTGTATTAATGTTCTATTGCTTCCATAATAGTACTACAAAGTTAGTGGCTTAAGCAACAGAATTTTATTACCTTATAGTTCGGCAAGTTAGAAGTATAATAAGGATGTTACTGGACTAAAATTAAGGTGTTGGCAAGGTTACATTCCTTTCTGGAGGCTCCAGGATAAGATATGTTTCCTTGCTCATGTGGATTTTTGGCAGAATTCAGTTCCTTGCCGTTGTAGAATTGAGATCCCCATTTCCTTGCAGGCTGCCAGTTGAGGATCATTCCCAGCCTTTATAGAGGCCACCCGTACTCTTTGGGTCATGGCCTCCTTCCTCCATCTTCAAAACCAGCAGGGTAGGTGGAGTTCCTCTCACACTTCAACTCTTTCCCCCTTCTTCTTCTACCTCATCTCTCTGAACCACTTTTTCTGCCTCTTTCTTCTGCTTTTAAGGAGTTACAGGATTAGATTGGACCCACCAAGATAATCAGGATAATCTTACCATCTCAAGGTCTTTAATATCACATCTGCAAAATCTCTTTTACCCTATAAGGTAACATAGTCACACATCCTAGGGATTAAGATGTCGACACCTTTTGGGGAGGGAGGATATTATTCTGCCACACACACACACAAATAGATGTATATTTTCAGCCAGGTAGAATACAGAGAGTAAATGAAGAACAGAGGACTGAAGATAAATCTCTGAAATACAATATTAAGGGATGGATAGAGGAAAGAAGACCCAAAAGAAAGTCTGAGAAGGAGCAGGGGGATAGGCTTAGACTAGATCTAAAGGGACAATGATCTTGAAGATTCTTATGCTTTGTCCTCTTCATGATTTATTGATTTCCTCACTTTATTAAAGCTCTTTTGCCAAGTCTTTTACTTCCTGGTCCTGTCATCTTTAATGCTGCTGATTCTTGGGGAGTGACCACACAAATTTGAATTTTGGACATAATATCCCGAAATATCTCAGAACACTCAGCCCATGAACTGCTAAATCAGCTGAACATTCCGATACCTTTTACCCATGAACATCTTGCTCCAGGCAATGGAATAATAGATCATTACTAGAACTTCCTAAAGCAAGGTAGGTGGAGAAAGCTTGCAACATCTAGATGGTTGGTTCCGTTACTGGCAGGCAAGGTCCTTACCTCAGATTTTCAAAAGGAGAAACCAAGCGGGCCATCTCCTGTTGTCAATATATTTTTTTTTTTCCCCAACTGAGTCAATTAAGTTCTATGAAGTAGAGACATGTGAATTGAAAAGTATTAATTAAAAGAGTTGGGTGGATCCTGTGTCATAAGCTGAGAGGATCATTAGTAATAGGAAAGATAAAATGCCTCCTACTAAATAAATGCCATCTTCTAAAACTCAAATATAGGATTTTTTTTTGCAAGCACACATAAAAAGTTAAGGGTGAAACCATCTTTAAAGAGGACAAGTCTATTGCTAGTGAGGATGATTAAGAGTCACAGGACATAAGAAATCAAAGTGAAATACAAAAATTAGCCGGGCGTGGTGGCGGGCGCCTATAATCCCAGCTACTTGGAGGCTGAGGCAGGAGAATCGCTTGAACCCAGGAGGCGGAGGTTGCAGTGAGCCGAGATTGCGCCATTGCACTCCAGCCTGGGCAACAAGAGCAAGACTTCATCTCAAAATAAAAAAACAAAAAACAAAAACAACAACAACAACAACAAAACAAAACAAAAAACAAAGTGAAAATGAGGATTATCTAATCTAATTTTTTCATTTTACATTGGGGAAATCAAAATACAAAGCAGAGACATTCCCAAGATCACCTAGATGCTGGCAGTATCACAAGTATTCTAACCTGCTCTTTAATGTTCCAAATTCTGAGGTGATACATAGAAGGTGGCTCCATTATTGCTAAATTGATGCCCATTTCTCAGCCACTTTATTCTGGTGTCTCAATGAGGCGGACAAAAATGAGTGAAACCATGTTAATCATTACGAATGTAAGAAATTTTAACCTCAGCACTATTAGAAAATCAATAAAGAACACCATTCAAAAATAATAGTGGTAACACATGGATACACAGAGAGGAACAACACAGATTGGGGCCTAACGAAGGGTGGCGGATGGGAGATGAGAAAGGATCAGGAAAAATAACTAATGGATACTAGGCTTAATTCCTGGGTGAAGAAATAATTGGTACAACAAACCTCCATGACACATGTTTACCCATGTGACAAGCCTGCACATCCTGCACATGTACCCTTGAACTTAAATAAAAGTTAAAAAATTCATTACTTATATAACAAAAAATATAGGGGATGATTTATGAAAACCAATGAGCTGATTTTATGCAGGGGCCAGTATGCCTAGAAAACCATAGACAGTATACAAATCAAGACTCACTATCTCTGCATAAGAGATTTTAGAAGGGTGTGTATATGTAAAATTACCACTAGATTCTGGGGAAAGAAAATAGGAAAGAGAAAGCAGGAAAAAAAGTTAATGGCTTCACCTCTGCCACATCTGCCTTTTTGCCAAGACTTTAAAAACTCTATTACCTCACAAAAAGCAGGAGCCAGAATAAAGAAATCTCTGAAACCTATGCTGTCCAGCACATTATGGGACACAACTAACATAAAATCACAGCTTTTACATTCTTATCCAGAATGAAATTTTTAAAAAATCACATTTTGAGGAGTCAGTTGTCCTATCTGGGCCTCCCAATCCAAGCATCTATGCAATTAGCCAGTCATAGATTTAGCAATTAAATACTATAATCCCTGTCCAGGCAATTTGCTACTTGAGAATAGTGAGCTGTTGCCAGATGCCCTGTAAAAGCAGTGGGAGATTTCAGCAGGCTAGACCTTCCAGGACACTGAGAACCACATTGAGAAAGGGGATGAAAGAAAAGGGCATGAGGAAAGTAACAGAAGGTTCCTAATTAGACCTAAATAGCTTACTTTAGATTTCTCTGCCACCTCTCAGAATATACTACTGAATTATAATTACCCTAACTTAGGGCTATGCCATTTAACTATCTTTGTTATGATTATTGTTATCAAAAATATTGTATTCTTGCTATCACTTTGCCCTGTCTCTTCCTGGCATACTGACACTCATTATCCTGGGTTGTCACAATTGCCTGGTTATCAACTAAATTATCCATGTCTCATTATACTCTACTGTACTCTGCTGGAATAAGAGGCTACCCTATACAATATTAAAATTCACAACACACTTTTCCAATTGGAGTCAGTTTTCTGTTTACCAAAACACTGCTTGCAAACACATTCTATGAAGTTACTTGAGCCATTTTCAAGTCAATTTTGCATTTCTTGATAATCTGGTTTTCCTTAAGTCTCACTGCCAATTGTGACAGAGACTTTGGCACCTGGCTCACAGTTTTTCTCTCCATACCAAATGTATCATCGTTATCATCCTGGGTGACAAGTTACGGAGGAACATTTATCAGCAGGTATGTATCAATCTATATTGTGAATCAAAGAAATCCAGAACCAAGAACACTTTTAGGAAAATCCTGCCTCTACTTCATAGAAAGGTATGGAGTTTATATCCGATGTGTACAAAAAACTTTAAAACCAATGATCAAAAACTCTTTCTAAAGTTCCTACTTTTAATGGTACGGTAGCTTGCTTTGTAGAACAATTCATGCCTAAAGTTTATTAACCACTTAGTACTTAAAACTAAGGCAAGCATGTTGAGATTACACTTTTTTCCTTCAACAAATCCTTACTGAAGGCCTACCATGTATTAAGGATTGCTCCAGGCACTAAG
This sequence comes from Nomascus leucogenys, assembly GCF_006542625.1. Classification (NCBI taxonomy): domain Eukaryota; kingdom Metazoa; phylum Chordata; class Mammalia; order Primates; family Hylobatidae; genus Nomascus; species Nomascus leucogenys. The sequence continues at coordinate 37,035,483 of NC_044394.1, forward strand.
AATAAAGTTGTTCAGAAAATGTGCAAAATCCCTACACTTAAGAAAATCATTTTTTACTAGGGGGAAGAATAAGATATGTAAGATTTAGAGTATACTAGAAGATGATAAATTATTCAGAGAAAAATGAAGAGGGAAGAGAATAGAGTTTTGCTTTGGTTATGGTTTGGAAGGAGGTGGCAGAGGTAGTCAGAGGGAAGTTGCAATCTTAAATGGGAAATGTCTCAATTAAGTGAACTTTAAGTGACTTTAATAAAGATGAAGGAACAAGTAAAACAGGTATCTGGAAAAGAGCCTTCCAGAAAGAGTCATATCAAGTGCAAAGGCCCTGAGATGGGAGTGTACCCAGCATGTCTAGGAAACAATAAAGAGGCTATCAGAGTGAGAACAGAGTAACTGAGGAAAAAGTAGTCACAGAGTTAAAGGGTGTGTGTGTGTGTGTGTGTGTGTGTGTGTGTGTGTGTGTGTGTGTGTGTGAAGGCTCTATAGGATCTTATAGACCATTAAAAGGACTTTGGTTTTTACTTAGTGTGAAACAAGAAGCTCCTGTGGGATTTTAGAAAGAGGAATGATATGATCTGACTTGTTTTAACTTTTTCACGCTTTTATTGTCCTACTGATTATGGCCTGTAGAGGGGCAAAGGCAGAATCATGGAGACCAGTTGAAAAGCTATTGCGAGAATACTTAATTATTTGAATCATGAGAAGAGAAATGATAGTTAAAAGTGGTTGGTTTCTGGTATATTTTAAAGAGGGAGAAAACATAATTTGCTGACAGATTGGATGCGTGATGTGCGAGAAAAGAATCAAGGATGACTCCATAGTTTCTATTCCTAGAAGAAAAAGTAGAATTGCCATTAATTGAGATGAAGAGAGCCGTAAAAGGAATAGGTTTTTATGGGGCAATGGGGAAATCGGGAACTTACCTTTAGGACATTTTAACCTATAATAAAATATAGCACACTAAGAATGTTCTATTATCATACCTGATGAAGATAATTATATTTCTAGCATACAGAATAAGGCTATGTTATATTTTCAACACATTAATCAGTCTTACTCAAAACTCCTCACTACTTCAGCAAGGATTATTTATAGACTACTTTAGAAGTCATTCCTAGAAAGATTTGAGCATCTTGAATTGGTTGTAGAGTTTGGATTGTTATTCTGGCATAATTTTGGAGCTCAATTAAGTGGGCTACATATGTCTCATAGAGATACAACAAGGATGAAATTCTGGATGAACTCCAAGGGTGTATTTACATTAAGAAAAATGGCTGCCATAGGAATAAAAAGACAATACCTGACACTTGAACCCAGGTGCTCACCAGAACTGGAAGAATATGAGCAAGTATTTAGTCTAAAAAGTCATCTCCTGTTGAAGCAGTAAGAGTGATTTATCAGGTGAGGAGCTATGTTCCTGTCTGGCATGAACCATCTAGCTGCATGGAGCACTTCCTTGATAGCCCTCCTTTAGTAGCTCTCACTAGAGAAAGTCCTCATGTACTAGGTTCCAGGGACTGCCACCTAAGTTCCCTTTACCCACTTTACCCATATTTGGTTTTGCCTTTTCCAGCACTGTGACCTCGCAATTCATTTAATAAGATTAAAGTAAACTGATAATGAAGAGCAAGGAGTAGGAGGAAAATGATGAATCTATTTATGGGAGTTTGAGTACAAATATTATTCAGAAATTCAATCTAGTTCCATTTACTTCTAAAATGCCACAAAACAATATTAAGTCAATACATTCAGCAAGCAATTATGAAATAGGAACTATGTTACCCACTGAGGGATGGGGAATTCATGGATAAATAAAACAGGGTTCCTGCCCTTAGTGAACTCAGAAGCTAATAGTGAAAGCAGATGATTAAACAAGTAATTACAAGAGCATTTGTAATGAAGGGGCATACAAAATGTCAGGGACCCAAAGGGGGGACAATTAAATCTGCCTGAGGAGGTTGTGAAGGATTTATAAAGAAGATGACATTTGAGCCAAGCTGTGAAGGAAGAGAATGCATTTGTTACTCTACCAAGAGAGTACTCTGTGATAGGCAGAGGCAGCCTAAAGCTTACCCAGCTTTGGGATCAAGGAGGTGTTAAGAGTAGTCTGGGGAAAGCTTACATGGGGAAGAGTTACAGAAAGAGACTAGAAAGATTAGCTGGGACCACACCTGCTTTGCTAGGGGTTCATCTTTTGTTTTTGGGCAACAGAGAGCTCTTAGGCTTTTTAAGCAGGCAAATGCTACGATGATAATTGTTTTTTGTTTTTTTTTTAAATAGTAGGTGGCAGAAGGGAAGAAAAGAAAGAAAAGTCATCAATACCAAGGGCATAAAACAGATCAAGAGAAGTACGAAAAAATGAGTTTCATACTTTGCAGAAATAACCATATTCATTTCCATGCCCCTTTCCCATCCCCAAAACCTATCAATACCTCCCTCTAACTAAATTAAACATCTCTATGCCCTATCATTTCATCAAGCAGGCAATGAAAAAAGATATGCCACACAGAAAGACGAAGGAAGATGCTGGTACCTCAGAAAAAACACACAGAAAACCACCTTGTCCCATTTAATTATTTCTCTCAGAGTTTATAAGGGAAGAAATAATTAAGAACACCATATGGATTTAGAACACAGGGAAGCATGTATGAAAACATCACACACACACACACACACACACACACACACACACTCTGCTTGTATTGACAAATGATAAGAATGATAAGCAGTATAAACACCAAGAAGAATGATTACATCTGTCTTACCTCATCACACACATTCACTTTTAATAATGCTGCCAATTTACTATTGTTTGAAATCATTCTTTTCAACATAGCCTTGGTGTACCAGTAGCTTTTGAGAACCACTTCCTCTCCATTGTCACTCCTAGTTTCTTGTGGTTCCAAGACACTAAATACTAAAGACTACTATAGTAGCTTATGAGAGGGCCATAATATTGCTATAAGGAGCCTGCTGCTTGCCTTGATGATGTCAAAAGCATCAAAGCTCTGGGAAGAATCTGGGATACCTCTCTCTGACTGATGTTTAGCTTAGATGAACACCACAATCCTTAGATTAGGTTTTTAGAGCATATTTCTTTTTTAACACAGTCCAGAAAATAGAGAAGTTACACCTTCACTTTGCTGGCCAATAGAAGGCTCTTTTCTGTAGTACCACTGGAGACAAGCAAAGGTTTGAACATTTTTTATTATCAGCATGGGATTAAATTCCCCAGATGACCATAGTTTTCAGAGACATTATGAATAGTGATTATCAAATGTCTTGGTCACAGAACACTTTTATAAAAAATTAAAAACCAAAATAAAACTAAGAAACAACATCAGTTCCTACTGACCCATGGTAAAAACAATAACAAAAAAAAAGGCAAGAATCATCATTTCTAATGGCACAGCAATACTTCCCTCCTCCAAACTCATACAGTGCTTTCATGCTACTCATTTGGCACTTAATTACATGCTGTATTTTACTAGTAGTTAATTTTTTTTTTTTTGAGACAGTCTGGCTCTGTTGCCCAGGCTAGAGTGCAATGGTGCGATTGCCCACCGCAATCTCCGCCTCCTGGGTTCAAGCAATTCTTCTGCCTCAGGCTCTTGAGTAGCTGGGACTACAGGTGCACACCACATGCCCGGCCAATTTTGTACTATTAGTAGAAACTGGGTTTCACCATGTTGTCCAGGCGGGTCTCAAACTCCTGACCTCAAGTAATCCACCTGCCTCTAGTAGTTAACTTTAGAAGTGTTAGTTCTGCTTCTCTTATTTGGCTGTAATACAGTAAGGTTAAATTAGATATGCATCAAATCAGATTGCAAAATACTTTCCATCAGAGAATAGGGCACTAAGAACTGAAAATATGGACACTAGTAAATTCATATCCTTACTGAGATTCATGGGCCACTTAATACTACTTTATGTGTAGCATTAAAAAGTGGAATATGAAATAAAAGTACACTCTTATACCTATGAAGTTAACCAAAAAAAAAAAAAAAACCCTTAAAATCATAAGAACTTATGTTGGTTGGGCTTCTGTAAAACTGATGCATGATTATACTTCCCGAAATAATTTAAATTGGTATAACCCTTCATTAGGAATCAGCAATACATTTAAAACCCATAAAAATGCTTATAACCCTTATATAAATAATTTACATTAAGGAGTAATTCAAATTAAAAGGCTTTAGATATGAATATATAATTTAAATATAAAAACAAAACATTAGAAATAACATATAAGTTTAGAAATAATAATGGCTAATTAAATGATGGTCTATAAAACTGATGGACCATTTATAATAAAAACTTTAATCAAATTAAGAAATAAAAGAAACTTGCTTAACTGACAGAGGGCATAAAAAAACTTATACCCATCATCGTATTTAATGGTAAAAGACTGAATACTCCCCCACCCACTAAGATCACAAACAAGTCAATGATACCTGAGCACCTATTTAACCTTGTACTGGAGTTCCCAGTGCAATAAGACCAAAAAACAAAAGGTATCTAGACTGGAAAGAAAGAATCTAAAACTGTTTTTATTCACAGATGCCATAATTGTCCACCTATAAACTCCCCAAAAATGTATAAAAAAACCACTACATCTGATAAGTGAGTTTAGCAAATCTGAGATTCAACATCAACGTACAAAAACCAATTGTATATTTCTATATATTTGCAATGAACAATTAAACATCAACATTAAAATAACAATGCCACTTATAATGAATATGGAACACTTCGGAATAAATCTCACAAAATATGCACAAGATTTGCTGAAAACTACAAAGCACGAAGAGAATTCAAATAAATGAACATACAACTGTGTTCATGGATTAGAAGACTAAAATTGTCAAAATGTCAATTTTCCCCAAATTGATCTCTGAATTCAACATAATCCTGATAAAAATACCAGCAAGCTTTTTTTTTTTTTTCTGAGACGAAGTCTCGCTCTGTCGCCCAGGCTGAAATGCAGTGGCGCGAACTCAGCTCACTACAACCTCCAACTCCCTGGTTCCAACGATTTCCCCTACCTCAGCCTCCTGAGTAGCTGGAACTACAAGCCCGCGCCACCATGCCTGGCTGATTTTTGTACTTTTAGTAGAGATAGGGTTTCACCATGTTGGCCAGGATGGTCTCGATCTCCTGACCTCGTGATCCATCCACCTCAGCCTCCCAAAGTGTTGGGATTACAGGCATGAGCTACCACTCCCAGCCAAGCTTTTTTTTTTTTTTTAAGAAATTGACAAGTTGATTGTAAGATATATATTTATATATATATTTACATATATATTTTTATATGTAAATATATAGTTTTACATATTTGTTCACATATATTTACATACATATGGCTTAGAATAAACAAAACAACTTTGAAAAAGAAGAAAAGGTTGGAGGACTTGAACTGCTTGACTTCAAGACAATATAAAAGTAATATCAAGACATAGCAAAAGGACAGACACACAGGTCAATTGAACATAATATAGAGAATGCAGAAGGAGACGAACACATATGTGGTGTATTGATTTCTAAGAAAAGTATCAAGGTGCATCAATGGAGAAAGCATAGTCTTTTTAACAAATGGTGCTGGAACAACCGTAGATGCCATATAAAAATATGAAACCTTGGCCATACCTCATATCATATTGAAAAATTAACCCAAAACACACCATCACAGACCTAAGTGTAAAACCTAACAATATGAACTCCTAGATGAAAACATAGGAAATAGACCTTTGCAACTTTGGATTAGGCAAAGATTTCTTAAGATAGGACACAAAGAGCGTGAGACATGAAAAAAGTGACATTATAACTGTATGTCACTAAAATCAGAAGAAAAAACTTAAGCTTTTTGAAAGATACTGTTAAGGAAATGGCCTGTTGACCAGAACATATAAAAACTTTCACTACTCAATAATAAGAATTATTTTTAAAACTGAGTAAAATATTTGAACAAATACATTAAACACAAGAGATACAAATACATTAAACACAGAAGAAGAGAAAAGAAACTGAATAAAATATTTGAACAAATACATTAAACATCAAATAAGCACAAAAAACAGATTCTCAGCATAATAGTCATTAGGTTAATACAAATGAAAACCTCCATGACATATGTCTATACATGTATCAGAATAGCCCAAATTGAAAAAAATACTGACAATACTAGCAATGTGCAGAGCAACTGCAATTTTCATATATTGCTGGTAGGACTACAAAATGGCAAAGCCACTTTGGAAAGCAATTTGATAGTTTCTTATAAAGTTAAACATACACTTACTATATGACCCAGTAACTCTAAAGAAATCAAAATATACGTTCACATAAAAACCTGTATACAAATGTTTATTGTGGCTTTATTCACGATAAACTTTGGGAGGCTGGGGCAGGTAGATCACCTGAGGTCAGGAGTTCAAGACCAGCCTGGTCAACATGGTGAAACCTTGTCTTTCCTAAAAATACAAAAATTAGCTGGGCGTGGTGGTGGGCACCTGTAGTCCCAGCTACTCGGGAGGCTGACGCAGGAGAATTGCTTGAACCCGGGAGGCGGAGGTTGGAGTAGCTGAGATCATGCCACTGCATTCCAGCCTGGCAGATAGAGAGAGACTCCGTCTCAAAAAAAAAAAAAAAAAAAAAAAAAATGGAGTACTAACATACGTAAAAACATAGATGAATCTCAAAAGCACCATGCTAAGTGAAAGAAGAGAAAATTAAAAGTATGTTTCCGTTTATATGTATTATTCCACTTATATGGCATTCTGGAAAACACAAAACCATATAGTCCTGGAGATCACAGCAGTTGTTGCCAGGGAATACAGTAGAGGGGGAAAAGTCATTGCAAAGAGGCATAAAAGAAATTTCTGATAAATGGAAATATTCTGTGATCTTGGTAGTGGTTATACAACTGTGTAAGTTTGTAAAAAAATTTTATAAAGTTGTATATTTAAGAAGGATGAATTTACTGAATGTATATTATGCCTCGATTAACCAACAAACGAACAAAACACTGTCTAACCAAGTGTTGAAGAGGATGTGAAACAACTGGTATGCTCATCTACTGCTGGCAGGAATGGAAAATGGTACTTTGTAAAATAGTTGGACATTTAAAAAAATTAAGTTACACATACACTTACTATAGGCCCAACAATTCCATTCCTAGTATTACCTAGGGAAAATAAAAAATATATATTCACACAAACACTTGTACATGAATGTTCACAGCAGTTTTACTCATAATAGCCCAAACTGGAAACAACAAAATGTTCATAAATGTCAAAGGTGAATGGATAATTATGATATATCCATGTGAAAAACTATAACTCATCAATAAAAAGAATGAACTATTGACACCCCCAACACCATGGATGAATCTCAAAATATTATGCTGAATCAAAGAAGCCAGACACAAAGGGTGCACAAAAGAATATATATTCTAGGATTTACATATAATTCTAGAAAATACAAACTAAGCTACAGTGATAAAGAGCAGATCAGTGGTTATTTGGGGACAAAGGGATGGGACTAATTACAAAGACACACAAGAAGCCTTTTTGGCATGATAGAAATGTTCTTGGTTGTGGTGGTGGTGGTGGTGGTGGTTACATGGAGTTGTACACTTAAAATAGGCACATTTTATTGTATATTAGATTATACCTGAATAAAATTGATTTAAGAATGAACAGCCTAAAAATGTTTAAGGTAACCAAAACAGCATGGTACTGGTACCAAAACAGATATATAGACCAATGGAACAGAACAGAGGCCTCAGAAATAACACCATACATCTACAACCATCTGATATTCGACAAACCTGACACAAGCAATGGGGAAAGGATTCCCTATTTAATAAATGGTGTTGGGAAAACTGGCTAGCAATATGCAGAAAACTGAAACTGGACCCCTTCCTTACACCCTAAACAAAAATTAACTCAAGGTGGATTAAAGACTTAAATGTAAGACCTAAAAGCATAAAAATCCTAGAAGAGAACCTAGGCAAAACCATTCAGGACATAGGCATGGGCAAAGACTTCATGTCCAAAACACCAAAAGCAATGGCAACAAAAGCCAAAATTGATACATGGGATCTCATTAAACTAAAGAGCTTCTGCACAGCAAAAGAAACGATCACCAGAGTGAACAGGCAACCTACAGAATGGGAGAAAATTTTTGCAATCTAGCCATCTGACAAAGGACTAATATCCAGAATCTACAAAGAAACAAATTTACAAGAAAAAACCAAACAACCCCATCGAAAAGTGGGCAAAGGATATGCAAAGACACTTCTCAAAAGAAGACATTTATGCAGCCAACAAACATATGAAAAAATGCTCATCATCACTGGTCATTAGAGAAATACAAATCAAAAACCACAATGAGATACCATCTCATGACAGTTAGAATAGTGATCATTAAAAAGTCAGGAAACAACAGATGCTGGAGAGGATGTGGAGAAATAGGAATGCTTTTACATTGTTGGTGGGAGTGTAAATTAGTTCAATCATTGTGGAAGACAGTGTGGCAATTCCTCAAGGATCTAGAACTAGAAATACCATTTGACTCAGTAATCCCGTTACTGGGTATGTACCCAAAGGATTATAAATCATTCTACTATAAAGGCACATGCACATGTATGTTTATTGCGGCACTATCGACAATAGCAAAGACTTGGAACCAACCCAGATGTCCATCAGTGATAGACTGGATAAAGAAAATGTGGCACATATACACCATGGAATACTATACAGCCATAAAAAAGGATGAGTTCATGTCCTTTGCAGGGACATAGATGAAGCTGAAAACCATCATTCTCAGCAAACCAACATAAGAACAGAAAACCAAACACCGTATGTTCCCACTCATAAGTGGGAGCTGAACAATGAGAAGACATGGACACAGGGAGGGGAACATTACACACCGGGGCCTGTTGGGGGTTGGGGCTGGGGGAGGGACAGCATTAGGAGAAATACCTAATGTAGGTGACAGGTTGATGGGTACAGCAAACCACCATGGCACGTGTATACCTATGTAACAAAACTGCACATTCTGCACATGTACCCCAGAACTTAAAGTATAATCAAAATAAATAAAAGGGAAAGCACTATTTAAAAAAAAGTTAAATACAAAAGGACATAGGCATTACAAATAAGCATATAAAAAAAAGACCAGAAAGAGCCCCACAAAATAAAAAACAATTGCGTTAAGATAAAATAGTTACGGCTTATTTTTCATCTTTGAAAACTATTTTTAATCTACTATAGTAATATTTTCATAAACAGTACTTCTTAATAGAGAAATATAAAGCAAATAACTTGTAATCTGATTAAACATGAAAAATTAACTCAAGGCTTAATTTCTTTTCAGTTACCTCTCTGCTCAGAAGAGCTCAGAACATTTAATAGTTATCATTCTCGATTCCTTACTTTCTGAGAAATGGCAGGAGCCCCAGTATGAGCCATTAGCCAAAGGCACAAGTATCCTGTCATGTAATGAATCAGTAAGAGTTAAGTGATCACTCCAGGTTGCCTGACTTTCATCTGGATACCATTTCCATGCAGGCAGACTTCTTAAGTAGGCCGCTACAGTATAGTGACAGCAATAGTAGAAGTAATAATAATAGCTACTTCATTAATTAAATGCTTACCGAATAATAAGCAACATAATTATATTGTCTTATTTAATGTTTACTCCAACATTATAAGCCTTATAAGCTATTTAAAATTTTCATTTAATAGTCTAGGAAATGACACCTCAGAGAGGTCAAATAATTTGCCAAATGTCACAGCTAGTAACCTAAGGTCTGCTCAGTTCCAAACCTAATCACCATGCTGCCCTGCCACCCAGTAGAGGGTTCCTGAAATTTGTGGTTACAGAAGCCCTATTTTTCTGATGCTTGAGGGATTGAAGGAAAGAGGGAGACACTAGAACTTAATAGACCAAGGCAGAATTTTCTTTCTTCATACCTAAAGGGGTTTGGAAAAATGCTGAGCATTCAGCATAAAGAGACTCCAAACACAGCTCTCTGCTAACCTACTGGGAACAGATCTTAAGTCTCTGGACTGATTGGGATCTTGCCTATATAACTAGTCATCAGAGCCCATTTTTCTTTTCTACTGTATATTCTTAGCCAGTGTTACAGTATAAAACACGAAAAGGGAATATCAGAAGCTATTCTAGGAAAACAGGCTGTACTTTCACACAAATGTTATCCAGAAAGGCTTCATGCCCACGTTGAATTTCATTTCATGTACAATAATCCCTTAATCGCATCTGAGAATGTCGCATCATCTCTCTCACTCTCTCCACATTCTCAACAAGTTATTTTACCCTTAAAATCAACAGACCAAGAAAGAAATGATCCTAGCGAATCAAGAAGCAGCTATTAATATTTAAGAGATGAGAATCCCATAGATATAGCTGGTTGTGTCCGTAATTGTTCCCTTTGTAGATCCCTCCTTGCTGATATGTACTCTACACAAGGCTCCTTCCTTGGGTACCACTGCCTCAGAGGATCGATCTCCCTGACTGTACTTTTGCCTCTTTAACTCATTCATTCTGGCTTGCCTCCCACTGTACTTCTTTCTTTCATTCAAGCCTGGTGTTTTATCTCCTGCTACCCAAAAGGTTGTCAGAACTGCTACAAACCGAAGGGCTTTCATCTTCTGCTTATCTTCACATACCTGCCATTTATAATAGTTTAATCTGACAAGGCCCACGGTGCCTCTCATTCATGAGCTAGCATTTCCAGACACAAACTCTCGAGGGAAGAACCCTCAAAGAGTTCCAGAAGCAACCTGATTCCTGTTCTATCTTCACTTGTCCTCTTGGGACTTGACACTTTAGACTGTCCTTTTGGTTTTCTACCTTCACTGATGCTGTCCAGTTCCCCTTTCATAATCAGTCCTACCTCACACCTTTACCCATTCCTGGTTCCTGGACTTGCCCTAGAAGGAAGTGTTTTAACACTCAGATTAGGGTTCTGGATTCTCCCTTTGGTCCTTGCTCCCCAGGGATCCATGCTTGTAACTGTGGCTCCCAAGTAGTTAATTCTTTTATAGCTAAGGGTGCTTCTTTCTTGGTAAACTGAACTATATCCTAGTTGCCTCAATCTGGACCTTTGTTGTCACTCTCTGCTGCCCTCCAGCGGCTACCATTAGAATGCAGTAGTTAGAAATTGGTTCCAGGGCTTTTCCTCGGCCTGTAAGGGTCCTCTAGTAGAAAGCTACACAGTGCGGTTAATGAAGATGAGATTCGTGTTCAGAACCTAGCAGTTTTCATTCAACCAGTACCACTACAACAGGCTCTGATACCACCGCTACGCCCAGGGAAATTCATTGGTAATGACTCTCCTGTCCCTTCTCATAAAGATGTGATTGTCTCAAAAACTTCCAAATTCCATGTTTGTGGATATGCATATTCATGCTGTATGGTAGAGGTTAGGGAGAAACCTTCTGAATTCCTCAGGCTTGGTTTGTTGGGAGAAGCAGAAAGTAGTGCAACGCCTCAGGCTAGTCAGGCAGCAAGGCGTCTCACAGGTTACCTAGGTCCCCTATGATACAGCATGAGAGGATTGACAATGCTGTCTGTGGACTAAGGTAGCAATTGCTAGGTGGCTTACTAAGTTATGCTTGTTAGCTCTTCACTCAAAAGCTGAAATGGAATGGAACCAATGCCTTCAAACTGACTGACTTTGCCGTTGAGGCTATCTAGAGTGATGCTGGCACCATGTCTACATCAAAAGTTACAGTCGTTGTTCTACTAAAGCACAGGGGTAGGAGACTTGTCACAGATTAGACTGACAGTTCTGTAAAAGGTCCTTCTAACACCTAATGGAAAGGATGTTCTATTAGGATGGTGCAAAAGTAATTATGGTTTTTGCCATTAGTTTCAATGGCAAAACCGCAATTACTTTTGCACCAACATAATATACTCTGATGGAACCTCTAAGTAGTAGGGCCCTGCCTCCAGGATGAAGCAGAAAGTGCTGGGCAACCCAGCATTAGGTTAGACTGTGGCAATATGGGTTGAAAGCAACAATGGAAACTCTTAGCCTGGGAGGCCCATGAGTCAGAAGGCCAAACCTCATTAATTTTTCATGGGGAAATATGTCAAAAGCCTGGTATTTTATCTCCTGCTACCTAAAAGGTTGTCAGAACTGCTCCAAACTGAAGGACCTTCAACTGCTGCTTTTCTTCACATATCTGCCATTTATGATAGTTTAATCTGACGAGGCCCACAGTGCCTGTCATTCATGAGCTAGCATTTCCAGACACACAAACTCTCCAGGGAAGAACCCTCAAAGAGGTCCAGAAGTTACCTTTCTACCACATACAATTGTGCAAAGAACCAACTGTTTGGGGCTTACATTGCTACTAAGTGGGTGTGCTTGCTCTCTGAGGAAAACCACAGTGGAGTTCATCAGCCCTTCCACCTTCCCTTCAAGGACCCCTTCCCCGTTAAAATAAAAATAAGGAGTCTACCTCTCATAAGACTACCATGGTCTTAGTGTGGTTATCATCTACTACGAATACTAACTCTCCCCTGATTCCTAATCTCCTGAAACAATTCCATAGGGACTTTTAGGAAGTTAGACCCCTGAGGTGCTAAAATGATTTTCATAGTAAGAGGATAATGAATAGAAAATGGCCTTCCAAACATGCTATGATGCCATTTGGCCCATTAAATTTTGGTCTTTTCCTGGCACTTAAATGACATCTTATATGATTTTCTATACCAAAGAGTTCTGCTCTGTTTGGATATTATTTCATGAGGTCCTGGTCTGCAAAATATGAACTATTTGTTAAATCAAAAAATGCCGTGAGGTAGAATTTCCAAACGCACTTCCTCCCCAGTTAAGAAGCTGGTATGAAGTGAGACAAAGTCTTGGCAGTTCTAGAGCAGATTCTCCTCCAATCAATTAAGGACATTCTAGCAAATCCCAGAATTTGTTACATATTACTGGCAATTCCTCCTATTAATTTCCTCTGATGGCTCTAGTTACTAATGTCTCAAGCAAGGGAAGGAGATAGATCTTTTTTGCAGAGACTACTAAAGCATTCCAGAAGCTGAAGACTTTATTCATCTGTGCCCTATCCTTGCATATGCTGATCCAGCCTTTGCCATAAAGTCAAAGGTCTAGCTCAATGGAGCCTATTCTCATGGTGTTCCATCTTCTATTTTTCACAGAACCATCCCCAGAAGCTGTTAGCTCTCCCCTACCCATACTTAGGAATAGGAATTATTTCCTGTCAGAGCTTCCTTTGATGCTGGAGGTATCACCTTGAAGGTTACAGGCATCTGTCAAAACAACTTGGGCAATACAATTTTAGCAAAATGACCAGAAAACTCTGCTTTCAAAAACCAAACAACGGTCTTTTGAAGTTGACCATCTTATTTATGTCAGGCTGCTAAACCACAGCTAAAATGTCTTTTCTGAAAGTCTGTGTATCTGCGTACAGCAGAGTTGGCCTTGCCCTAGAGATCTTGCCAGAAAACTCTATAGCTGTTTCCTAAAACGGAACTACGGCATCAATACAAAAAATATATATATATATAGATAAAGTGACATCTCTTGGAGCATCAGGCCACCTGAAGAGAGACTATGGGAAGAAGAGAATGTTATATAAGAATGCAAGCTCCATAAAGGTAAGGGCCTATTTTATTCACTGCATTGTATCTACTACCTGGGCTAGGCACAGTGTTGAAGAAATGAATGAACATTTCCTGGTTAGGGAGGTCTATATCTATATCCAAGTGCTTGCTGTGGCTATATCAAGATATGAAATATGGTCTGCAGGACATGTAGTGGCTCTGCATCTGCAAAGAGATCTGTGCAGGTGGTCTGATATTACTATATCCTCTTCTAACCACCAAATGCCTTTGGGATATGATGACCCTGGATTTCATTTCTCATCTGCCCTCCTCATATATACATGCTACTCTATCAGTGGTACAGATAATCTCTTCCAAGATAATGTACTTTATGGCTTAACTCATTCCTTCTAATCCTATTATCCACAACAGTCATAGTAATGACATCTTCTAATTCCATGAGTTATCAAGTTATTTGATTTCTGACTATGGTATAGATGGCTCCCCATTTTACAGGCCGTTATTCGAGATCACATACAATCTGAAGGTCAACAGAATATTTCAGCTGAGCACTTGGAGAGTATCTCTACTGACATTACTGGTCCGTACACTTCCCAACTGGAAGGTTTGCAAACAACTGTATTTTCTCTACCAAGAATATCTTTTCATAAAAACTTTGCCCTACTACCTACCCCCACACGTCTCTTCATCAACTGCTCAGTAACTGTTCAGAAAACACTTGCGAAAACTACAGTTCACCTCCCAAAACCCAAGTTATATTCCAGCAAGTTCAGGACCAGTATTAAGTACATGTGGGAAATGGCTTCCTGTTAATAGTTTAAAGGTTATAATGAAAAACAGAAGACTGACATCTCTGGCCTTTTGAGATATGGGCCTGCCCCACCCCAGCCCCACCTCCTATGAAGCCTCCTAGTTAGGGGACAGTTTAGACTGGTTACAGTAAAACATTAAAAAATAAATCCTATGGACTACATGTCTTTTTGGTATATTGCTGTATCAGAAAACAAAATCAGCTTTTGATCTAAATGGGTTTTCTACTGAGGCTAAAATGCAAATAATTATTAAAGTTAAGATTTTTTCCTATGAGCCACAGCAGTCAAGCAAAGGGGGAATGTTCCTTCTAGGAACACATAATATTCACTAGACTTGGGCAATTTGATTTGAAAATCAAAATTTTATTGAAGAGGATCATGACAGGATGAGAAGTAGGAAGGGCAGTTCTAAATAGTTAGGTTCTTGAGTTGTTCTCAAGTTTTCATCACAGATGTTAACTAACCGAAGGTATGGGTTTTACCTCTATACCTCTAAAAGGCATAGCAGCAGTATTTGTTCAACATCTCAAAAGAAACATGCAACTATTTCTCTTAGGTCCTATAGTTGTTTTCAAGGCAAGTTAAGTGTCTGCAATGGAAATGCACTGTGTTTACTTTAGATTGTAGATTAGAAACTGGGGAATAACTGGCCTAGAGGGAATATCAACAGCTCAACCTAAAAAAAGCCCTAGATATCTTGGGATGGCTTGCTGTATGAGAGTCATTGCCAACAAGCTCCATTCACGAGATCTGATGCAATGTCACAACCTAGTTCATTCAGCTTTATAAAAACTTAAGTATATATCAGAAGTAAATAACTGTTGGGGCCAAAGAACAGAAAATAATGGGATGTTACTAAGAAAAGGAACACCCTCAAGCCTTTGGTCAAACATGTAAGGTGAACTATCATAGATTAAATAAATAATGCAAACTATTATCCAAGGAAGTTAAGAAGTACTTACAATGAATGTGGATAACAGAAATGTGAAATGTTTCAGGGTAGGCTGTAAATAGTAGCATTTAATGAGGAGAAGAATAGATAGGACATAAAAGAAGAGGTATATGAGGAAGACAAACAACAAAAAATAATATAAGAAATTAAGAAATGGGGATTTAAAGAGATCAACCTAATACTTAAAAGAGAAAAGACAGTCTAGATCCCAATTAAACTAATATACAAAACACCCATGTTTTTAAACAAAACTTAAATCTGCTATTTTCTATGCTTTAAATATTTTCTTCTCTTAACAATGCTTGACTTTCAGTGTGACTCTTCACCTTTTCCATGAAATATTCTATAGCTACTCAGGCACACATAGGCCTCTCTACTTCACGGCCTCTTTTTGCACTTATAGGTACAAACTTGCTCTTCATTTGCATTGTTTATATATGTCTTATAGCTCAACTAGAGTGTAAATTGGAGTTTATGTCCCCATTTCTTGAATTTGGACTGGCCTTGTGACTAGCTCTAGCCACAAGAATGTGGTAGAACTGATGGTTTGCTAGCTCCAAGTGTAGGCTTCAAGGAGTTTGCGCATTTCCTATTGCTTTCTTGGAACTCTGCCAAGATGCCGTGTAAATAAATCTAGGTTAGGTTGTCTTTAGATGAGAGATCACAGAGAGTAGAAAAGAGTAGTCCTAGCTAAAGCATCCTAGACCAGCCAGTCCCTAGCCAATCTAGCAGCAGACCTCAAAGTATGAGTAAGCCCAGCTGAACCTACCCTAAATTGAGAATCTGTAGAAATCTGAGCTTCATAAGTGGTTCTTGTTTTAAGCCAACATGTTGTGGGGTAATTTATTTTGTAGCAAAAGTCACTGAACTAACTGAAACATACATAACGGCTTCATCCTTCAATGTAGTACTTATCACAGTGTGCCTTATATTAGAATCAGGAATTTGCTGGTCATTCCTTTGCTCCCAGAGGGCACAGATTATACTATATTCATTTATGTATTCCCACAACACTTAGGTTGTGATTTGTACACAGTAGGCACTTAGACTTTGATAAAATAAACTGAAATGAAAATCAAATTCTAGTGTTCATCAGCATTATCTACTTAATGTTTAACCATGGAAGAAAAATATAAGCCATGCCACTGTTTAAAGTAAGTACTAAGAATCTACTATTGGTCCTATGTTATAATTCTCAATTATGAACCATTAAAGGTCAGCACTTGGTGTTTACATGCCACTTCAAGATAGCTAATTAAATGAGCCTTTAAGCTACACTTCTCAAAATTCAGCATTAGCCCAAATTTGGATTTTGATGGAAATATACACATATATTTGATTTTTGCATGAGAAGTCATACTGCAATCCTACATCTATGAACTTACAAAGATAGAAAACACAAAGTGCTAAAGAAGGGGATTTTGATTTGTACTATCTAATTCACAATATTATTAATAGTAGGTTTTCCAAACTCAGAAATCTGACAAATGAGGTTTAACTTATTTGTACTTTAACTCTGAAGTGCCACACAAAAGTAAAATACCATGAAAGCTTGTATATTCAAAATGTCATTTCTCTTTCTCTTAAGAAGTAGAAAAGTGAGAATAGGACAAGCAAAAAAGGATGAATAGTTTTGCTATCTGCATCTAATTTGCTTCCTAATGAAATTCTGTAACTTTTAAATGACACTGTTATTATAGTCTATACAAAGATGATTTCATCAAATATTCTATGTTTTGAATATTTTAAAATTATTCATTCAATTGATACTTTCTGAACCTCTCTAAAGCAAGACACTGTGAAAGAATGCTCAGAATACACATATAAAACAGTGAGGCAAATACACTCAATGACGGTAAAAGAATATCCTTGCTGCACTGCACTGGGGGCAGATCCTCTTCTTACATGAGTGTGTACCCTATAATTTACCTTAACTTGGGCTTCCTATTTAATATTTTTATCTTTGGCTTATTAAGGGCATAATGATTAATTCAGTTAAGCTAGATAACTGACTCAGGAGGTCAGTTATAGGTTTAGATAGGTCATTATATAATGAAAAAAAAATCTGTGTTCTTAATAATATGTCTGAAAGAAAAACACAGACCAGTGAGAGTAGTATTCAGTTTTGGTCCATAAAATCAACCCTGTAAGGACTAGATGAAAAATAGGTAACAATGTGACACGTGAAAAAGACTCAAATACTAGCAAATAGGAAGCTCAATAAATGAGGACTAGGAAGCCCATTCCTCTAATTGGGGATGCCCAAATAAAAATATAAAGATTTAAAGGGTTAAGGTTAAGTGAGACAGATTTTAGCCAACTTAAGAAATATCTTTCTAGTAATCATATTGTCCTAAGGTGGAACTTGCTGCTTTGGGGTAGTGGATCCTCCTCAAGGAAGACATTCAATCAAAGTCTGGGGTGCTGTACAGTGATTAAAGTATAAAGCCAAATGTTATACTACATAATTTTTAAGATTAGCCTCCAATCCCAAAATTCAAAAATTCTATTTTAGAAGCCTAAATGTTTAAGAAAACATAGTCCCAGGTTTTCTGTTTAGAGTTTGAACATCTCTGTAGTTCAGAAGCCTCCTTTTAAAATGATGCTCACTTTAAATAAGTTCTGAGAATGACTAAGACGAACTGCAAAGAGGGAAATATTTTCAGCACAGGATGTGGAGAGATCATTTTTTTCACAATGACTCACCCTACCTGAGGTCTACTAACAATGAGCTACAGACCAAGAACTAAAGAAGTTTTTCAAACAATCTAGGTTAGAAAAATTATCCCTTTAAGCTGCTTCAGTAGAGACAGGTATAAGTAGAAATTAGGTGACAGATTGAATAGAAAGAGGCATACTCTTTCATTACCAGTAAAATTTTGGATTTTGGGTTTCTACTATTAAAACATTATAAAAGCAACTCTGGGAAGAGAAATGTAATAGGAACTTAAGCATAAATGACAGTGCTCACTGAGAGCTTACAAGTACTTGCACATTCATTCCCGACGCTGATCCACCTTATTTTGGCTGTGCTTTCTAACTTACTCCCTTAGTTAACATTTTCTGTGAACACTAGTTCCTTTCCATAGGGACCAAAACCACAAACTAGAGAGAATAACCATGCTTCCTTCTCATGAATAGTGAGAACGGAAACATTTTTTCTTGGATGTGTTTCTCCAATGAAATTCAATTTCTGCTTTCCAAGAAAAGCCAATTGGGTTAGAAGTTTCTGAGAAGAAACAGGAGGGTGGGAGGGAATCCAACAGATATCACTCCACAAACCCTAAACCAAAATCCCAATCTTTCAATCTTACATCAGTCAAGGGATTAAAACCTGAATGTCTCAGTTGAGTTGCTAAATCTACAGGTGGAAGGTCTTAAGTGTGGGAAGAGATTGTTCCATTTGTGATCATGCTGGTGAATCCTTAATGTGCAAGAGAACCCCCACCATGGCCCCCAAATATTAAGTTGACACACGTTTCTCAGACACAGCCTGAATCCTCAAACTTTGGCAGGTCTATAGACACGCAATTTTCTGTTTTCTGCTTAACAGTGCTTTCCAGAATTGTCATCAGATGACAGATTACACCACCCATCTACAAGGATTCAGGGGTAGCTCAGGCCATCCATTATGGGTTAAAAGCTGTTCCAGCAAGAAACGAATCACAGTGGTAAGGAACTACCGATACAAGGGGTCCTGCAGCTTTAAGAAATACCCCGGGCATCTAAAAGTTTTCAGAATGCAAACTATGTCAGCTCTGAAAACAAGAGGCACTGCATCATTATGGCAGGAGAAACAAAGCCAGCCCCCTTTTTTAAACAGACAAAAAAAAGATTGTTTTAATAGGGAAGAAGCATCAGTCATTGATTCTTACTTCATTCACACTTTCTATCCAACCCCATCCATCTTAAGAGTGGAGAGATGACAGAGCCCAGTTAACTCTCTCCCTCACTGGGCTCCCGCCCACCCTGTTCCCTATATCCAAACCACCAAGGCCTACCAACCCACCCAGTTCAATCTGCAAGAAACAGTCCTATAGAATGACTGGTTCTATCTAATGGGCTTGCCAAAGCTCACGAATGCCCAAGTATCAGCTTTCATCACATTACTTTAATAGGGTTAGCATCACTGGTCCAGGGCTTTTCTAATCATCTTCAAAAACGACCACTTAGTTACCCATGGCTGACAACATTCTACAAAGGAGGAGGCGGGAAGACTTAAGGCAGCAGGAAAAAGTCAACAAACCAACCAATAATCCAGAATGTAAAATATTTCATTTTTCTTAAATGCTGCTGGCCATATTATCTACAAACAAAACTTCTCCAAGCAGGCAGTCTCCGCATCAGTGCACCTGCTTAGCATTGGTTTGCTGAGTTATCTTTTTGCTATGTCTGCAAAAGCCAACAACAGCACAATGGGTCGCATCACTTGAGGGTCACTTGAGTCCCTCTACTCTGGGTCCCTCCTCCCACCCCCGCCTTCCCTTCTACCCACAAAACCTTTAACTCCACCATAGCTAAGGATCCCAGATAGCTAAATAAAAGAGGTGGCCTCAAATACAAGGAAAACCCTTAGGTCTCCAATGTGAATCGCCAACGCCAATCCCCCTCCCTTCCCCTTTTCCTTAAGACCTGATGGTCTTCAGTCACACATCTTAAAAGAAAAACAAAAAACAAAAACACAAAGACTTACTTGTCTCAAGTCGATGAAGGCCAACTGCAGCGTGTCCTCCTGGAACCCAGGCACCGGGCCGGATCTGGCAAACTCTGTGGGAAAGAAAAGAGGATAAAAAGCGCCTTTAACTAACCATGGACAGGGAGATTGGCAGACGGATGACAGGGAAGACAAGAGAAGCTGGGGGAGAGGAGGACCAAGCTTCTAAGGAGTCATGTCTCTCTCCCTTCAGCTTCTTTGTTTGCCCTTCAAAATTCGTGTCATCAAAACACCATTAATTCCAGCATCCTGACAGCAAGGAAACTGTACTAATTCGACCTGAAATTTATTCCCATGAGCTGCGCTGGGCTTCAGAGTATTTGTTTTGTGAATGGACAAACAACTTGCAAAGGAGGAGGGAGTGGGGGAGAGAAAAAACTTTTTCCTCTCAACACAATAAAATCTTCAGCTGTGAAACTCTTTTCAGTTCCGAAAGCTATTTATATTTTAGATCACTGAAGGAATTTTCTAATTTCACGCTTGTCACCTCATTCCCCAAGCATTTATCAAAAAATATTCCCTGCCACATCATTAATTATTCCCTCACTGATTATTTGTATTATCTCATGACTGCGTTATTGCCAACACACACACACACACACACACACACAAACACACACACACACCCCAGAAGCAGAGGCTATCCCAGTCCATGGCTTGGCTTTTGAGCAAAGGAATATTTACAGATATGAAAAGGTCCATCTGAATAAACCTCACTGCAAAACTTAGGGAACATTTGCACATGTCTGTCCTTCTAGCATATTCTTTATCCTTGACTTCTACTTCCATTCCACTCTCAAAAATTCTTTCTTCTCCTTTCTCTACCCCAATTCAATCTTAGCCTGAAGAGATTACATGAATACTATTTGCAATTTACAGTGGCGCCTTGGGTACATGCTCAGTTTATGACTCTGGCTTCTATGTCGTTAACAAGAAGATGGCTGTACAGGGATATAGGGACAAAAACTAGTAACAGTTAAGAATGTCAAATTTTATTGTCCCTGAGCCCTGCTTATTATGAAATCAAAAGGTCTTAAGTTCCCTATACACAAACACACCAAATTCAAAAGTTGGACAGTTAGACTATTCTCCAATTCTTTCTATGAAGCCCATAGCCAATCTCCTATTTACCTCAAAAACAACTCAAGTGTCTGTTCAAAGCAAATATGAAAAGGAACGTTTTCCTTCAAATTATACTTCTATCCAGTACTGAATTTAAGAAACTATACAGAGTTGGTATCATATTCTTCTTTTGCAATCAATAAAATCTATCAAGATATTTGCATATATGTCTAGAAAATTACTTCCAACAACTAGTGGCTGAATAGATCCAAATGGTAATTTGTTGAACAAGGGTAGGAACTTCTGTTCTTTAAAAATATTTTCCATTTGGGGGCTTCTCAGACATAGCATTTCATAAAACACTTGCCCCACTTTTAAAAATAATGCTAACAACTTAGTTTGCAGGAATTATGAGAACATTATACAAAATGAAATTTAAAGCAATTTATTAAACTAATTAAAATATAGCACAGATGTATTAAACAACAATATACACAATTCTTATTTTGACATTTAAAATAAAAAATACCTCATTTTTCATTTTAATGAGATAAAGTATATGGCATGCTTGGCAGTACTAAAGTTTCTATTTGCTTTGAGAAGAAAATTCAAATGCCATATATAAATTAATTCTATCATATATTGCCCAAGTGATAAAACTTTTTTAAAAGAGTAAAATTCTGGCCAGGAGCAATGGCCCATGCCTGTAATCCCAGCACTTTGGGAGGCCGAGGTGAGTGAATCACCTGAGATCAGGAGTTTGCGACCAGCCTGACTAACGTGGGGAAATCCCATCTCTACTAAATACAAACAGATTAGCTGGGCATGGTGACACATGCCTGTCATCTGAGCTACTTGGGAGGCTGATACAGGAGAATCACTTGTACCTGGGAGGCGGAGGTTGCAGTGAGCCAAGATCGCATCATTGCACTCCAGCCTGGGCAACAAGAACGAAACTCAGTCTCAAAAAAAAAAAAAAAAAAAAAAAGTAAAATTCTAAAACTGTATGAAGATTTTATGAAGGCCATGTTAATAAAAAGCTTGATATAATCCATTGTTTATATCTACAATAGCCAATATCTGTGATAACCTTGTATACAGGAGCTATTCAAGTTAAATGTACAATTTTCCTATACTATGCTCCTGTTAATAGCAATTCTTTGAATTACAGCCACAGCTATTCTTTTTGACTACTTGGATTGTTAGGTGGTCAGCTAAAATTAGCTTCCCATCCTTGATGGTTTCTTCCAAGGATGATGGATTATCACACTTGGCATTGCATAACTCAAGTCTATGCTGTATCACTTGAAGCATCTGAAGACTTCTCTGTCAGTACAAACCCTACTTGTGTCAAAATGGCAGCAACTATCAAGATGTTCTGCCATCCTATATACGTCAAACTCAACAGAATCACCCGTCTGAATGCTTGGGAAGCTGGCTACACATTCTTGAATCTCCTTATTGGGCATGCTCCCTGGGGCTAATAGATTAAGCTGATGAAACAACTTAGGAATCTGGATGTGATACATATTTAGTTCTCAGAGTCACTTTATAGACCTCATTTTTATGACACACTGAATCTTCCAGGTTCCCAAAGGATATAATGGCCTTTTAGGTTTGATTGCCCCTTTTATAAATCAAGGAATCAAAGAATGACAGTTGCATCAGGTATGACAAAGTAAAGAAATTAATTTTCACATATAGTTTATGGAAATGTTTAATGACTATATATTCAACTTCATATTTGTATTTTTTCTCATTGCTTTATGTATACAATTCTTGTCTTCCCACATAGATAGCAAACTCCTTAGGGACAAAGACCATTTCACAAAACCGAACATCCACTCAAAGTAGTAGATGTCCAACCAATATTGTGTTTTAATTAAATAAGTTACACAAATAGCAAGATTCATTGGCCACATGTACTCTTCACTGCCAGTGAAAATCTCTGGATTGCAAAGGGTCTTTAATCTGAGTATCAATAAACAGGCTTTAGGAATTCATGAGCTCCCTAAAATTACATGCACATTGATTAAGGGGATGGGCTTTGGAGCAATAAAAATCAGAATTTGAGCCCCAGCCTTCCACTTGGTAGCTCTATGGGCTTATACAATTTTCTTAACCTCTTTACACTTCGATATCTTTATCTCAAAAAATGAGGATAATAGAGCATTCCTTACAGTGCTGCTATGAGGATTAAACAGAATAACGCATGTAAAGCAGTTGGCAGAGTGCCTAGCATATCATAATTGAGTATCATTATAATTAGTTTTTTAGTGTAAATATGAATTTCTCTGCAAAGAAGGTTCATAGAACACACTGAATTCTCAGAGGGCTGGTAGCTCAAAAAAGGTTAAGAAACACTGTTCTATATCAAGAACAAAACATAAGAAAAAATTCGGCTATGGCTCAGTGATGAGTTAGTGAGTTGGCATTGCAAATTTATTTATAGGCACTATTTAATTACTTCATTTAAAGGAAATTGATATTAACTACTAGTGTTTTAGCTACAGCATAGTAATTTTCATTAGTATTGTTTTAAAAATTTAATAAATGTATAAAATAGGTATTTTGTAATTTTGTGACTCAATATGCCCTCAGAAACATGACTAACTTTTAAAATATATTTTAAAATGTTAATAGCATTAGAAAGTGTGAATATTTTTTAAAATACAGGAGAATCTGTATACAGTCTAATTTCAACTATATAAAATATAATATGCACAGAAAACATGATAGTAAGCACTCACTTCATAATGTCACCCAAGGCTGCTACAGAAAGGAAGGTTATGAGGGTGTTTTTTTTTCTTCTTTATATTTTATAAACTTTAAAATAAATACAGACCACTTTTATAACCTGAGAGAAGGAAATGGAAGAACACACCCATACACATACACATACACACACACACACACACACACACATACACATACACATACACATACACATACACATACACATTATGTAGTGGAGCTCATATTGCAGTACTTTCCCTAGTAACAAGAGATATAATTTGTTCAAGATTTAGCATTATTGGAAACTAGGATTGGTCTGTAAACCCAAATTCTCAGATGCTGCTTGATAGAAAGAAAAGAAGAAAACTACCACATGAGAGAGGGGCAAGAGGCTCCCAGTCTCTTGTAATATGCTGATGCATCCACAAATTGATTATATGTACACACAAGAAGCCTCTCTTTTAGAGCTGTTTATTAAAATTGTCCTTCTTTGACATAATAAAAAGGGGAAATACATGCAATTTTGGCCAAGCAGAACCAATGGATACATAGGTCACAATGGAAACTCCCTTTCTGGACTTATCTTTGCAATCCAGAATTTTTAGTAGGTTTTCAGTATCTAAGTGATCCAAGCCAGCACCAGAGATTCTGAAGCATTGGCAAGGAAATCAAGGTACTTGCTTCACTCAGTGCAGAATCAAACACTACCTTTGACCAATTCCTGTTACTGGGAGACTGAATCAAAGTTCAGTGAGACTATCAAGGTGGCTTCTTCTTGGGAAACTTGTTCAGGACAGGAGAGCCTCTGACAGGTACCAACCCATTCTCCGGAAAGCTTGGCTCTTCCCAGCAGTTCTGCCCTGCCCCTGTCCAATCATGCATGGTAGAAACTCACAGAATCAAAGCTGGTATCAGGACCTAACTCCAAGATACCATTTGAAAATGTGCAAAATCTTTCAATGAGGAAACTGCCAATTCATTTGAAATTTATGAAGGAAACATTTTCACTTAAAAAAATTAAAAGGAGGTATACAAAATTGCAGGAAAGAAGGCATATTGTCAGTAAATGTATCAGAGGAGAAAGAAAACCACTAATATACTTTACTTGCCAAATATCTAACTCTTCACATTCTCATACACACAAAAATATATGATATGGTAATTATTTTAAAAAACTATTAATTTTTCAAAAATATGCTATAATTTTATATTTCTAATAATCTTCACATTATAATGAAGTTACCAGAGGGGAAAAAGGAAGGATGCCACCCATTTCAAAATGCTTTCTAGACTTCTTGAAGGCTGATCTTAAAATTAACAAATTCTGTCACTTAGTCGACGGGAAAGAAAAAAATTAACTTTAATTTGGTACGTTCACACTTGGCTGAAGAAAGCAACATATATAAAGGAGCACAGAAAACTAAATTAGGATAAAATGGTAGAGTGAGAGTTAGGAGGGGCCTTGAGAAGTCAAAATAACTGAATTAGTCTATAATCTATCTACGTATATAGGACATTTGGGAGTTTATCAAAAGAAGGCTATGAGAAAAAATATAAAGCTAATTTTTCTAAATCTTTGCAAAATGCCATAGAACAGGAAGAGCTTTCAAAGGAAGATGAACAAGGAAAAATGTATTTAAGAAAAGCAAAACTAGCACAATGTCTGGCAAGTATGTAAAATAGCAATTTTGGGAGAAAAAATAACTTGTTCAAATAAGAGGAAGGTGAAAAAACAATCTGCAAAATGTTAACAAGAGGGTCCTAGATAACATCGGTATAGTATTGTTTCCAGTAAACTTCCAGTTTAGACAATGGACACAATAGCATCACCTGCTCTTGCTGAATGGATTAGGGATTGGTTTTGGCCAAAATGCCAGATAAGTAGGGAAAAAAAGCATAAAATCCTAAGCTATACGGGTACTTGTTTATAACTTAAGATCATATTAGGTCACATGTGCTTTTTCGTGGGAATGAAAAAATAGGAGCTGTTGTTGCTGTATTAACATAACGGTTTCCTGGTATCTGGCTCCCTGGAGCAACAGATGAAGGGTGTGCTAGACTATGAGGTGTCTAGGGAAGCCAAGCCTTCTTGCATCACATCACAGTGGTTCCACTAAGCTAATTACAGACAGGAGTTGATGTACTCCACAGGGAATCCAATTCGGATCCTACTGGTCAGAGAAAGGACGGCCAGAACATAAGGAAGTAAGAACAAAGGGAGAACAATGTCAAGGATAGAGAAGAGGAGGAGGAGGTGGAGGTGGAAGGGAAAAGCTCCTTGGAGATTCATCTGAGTATACTTGTCTAAGTGTGCTTGTATGGACATGTAATCATACAAAAGAGATACCATTAATTATCTAGGGTATGACTGTATGATGTAAATTATTCTTTGCCTTTTTGTATTTTAAATATGAAACTCACTAGATCTCCAACTTCGAGAAAGACAAGGGGCTGTAGGACATTGTGCCCATAATGAACAATACTGTATTGTATACCTAAACATTTAAGAGGATAGATTTCATATATGTGTTCTTACCACAATTTTAAAAAGAATAATATCCACAAATCGTGTCTGACAAAGGACTTGTATCCAGAACATGTAATAAATTACTACAACAGACTCGTGTTAGCCTTAAGGAGACAATACACTGAAAATGAAAGGATGAAGAAAGACATTCTATGGTAATGATAATTAAAAGTCTTGTCTTATATCAGACAAAATACACACTTTTTGGTAAAAATCTGTCACAAAAGACAAAGAAGGTAACTATATAATGATAAAGGAATCAATTCATCAGGAGGATATGGACCTAACATTGGAACACTTGATATATTAAGCAAATATTAACAGAGCAGAAAGGAGAAATACAGCAATACAATGACAGGGGTCTTCAATACCACATTTTTAACAGTGGATAGATCATCCAGACAGAAAGGCAATAAGAAAACATCAGACTTGAACAACACTATAGACCAAATGAACCTACCAAATATATAAGAACATTCCACCCAACAGTAGTAGAATATATATTTTTCTCAAGTGCTCAGAGAACATTCTACAGGATAGGTCATATGTTGAGTCACAAAACATGTCTTAACAAATTTAACATGATTGTAATCAACTTAAGTACCTTTTCTGAGCATAATGGTACATAAAACCAAAAATCAATAATAAGAAGTTATAAAAACTCAGAAATATGTGGAAATTAAATAACACACTTCTAAATAACCAATGGGTCAAATAAGAAATTAAAAAGGGAATAAAAAATATATTAAGACAAGTAAAAACAAACACAATATATCAAAACTTACGGGATGCATAAAAAGCAATTTTAAGAGGGAAGTTTATTCTTATTAGAATTTATTAGGTATCAGAATTATTAGATATTTATTAATACCTACATTAAGGAAAATAAAAGTTCTCAAAAAACCTAAATTCACACATCAAGGAACTACGAAAAGAACAAACTAAGCACAAAATTAGAAATGATAAAGATCAGAGCATAATAAATGAAATAGAGACTAGAAAAAAATAGAAAAGAATAAAACTAAGAGTTAGCTTTCTTGAAAAGATAAACAAAATTGACAAGCCCTTAGCTTGAGCAAAGGACCTAAACAGACATTTTTCCAAAAAAGACATACAAATGACTATCGGGTATATGAAATAGTGCTCAAAATCACAAGTCATCAGAAAGATGCAAATCAAACCACAATAAGATAAAACCACCCTACAACTTGTTACGATGGCTATCATCAAAAATACAAGATATAACGAATGTTAGTGAGGGTGTGGACAAAAAGAAACCCTTGTATACTGTTACTGGGAATGTAAATAAATACAGCCATTTTGGTAAAGAGAATGGAGGTTACTCAGAATATTAAAATGAGTCAGGTGTGGTTGCTTCTGTCTGTCATCCCAGCTACTCAGAATGCTGAGGTGGGAGGATTGCTTGAGGTTAAGACCAGCCTGGGCAATATAGAGAGACACTGTGTCTCTGAAAATATCAACAACAACAGCAACAACAACAAAAACCCAAAAACAGAAAACAATGAAAAGAAAAATAATTAAAACTATAGTCACCGTATGATCCAGTAATCCCACTTCTGGGTATATAGCCAAAGGAAATGAAATCAGTATCTCAAAGAGATATCTGCACTCCCATGTTCACTAGAGCATTCATATTCATATTCATATTAGCCATGAAAGCAACTTAAGTACTCATTACTGGTCAATGGAGAAAGAAAATGTTGTATATATACAATGGAATACTATTTTTTTTTTTTTTTTTTTTTTTGAGACAGAGTCTTGCTCTGTCACCCAGGCTGGAGTGCAGTGGCGCAATCTCGGCTCACTGCAAGCTCCGCCTCCCGGGTTCACGCCATTCTCCTGCCTCAGCCTCTCTGAGTAGCTGGGACTACAGGCACCCGCCACCACGCCCGGCTAATTTTTTTTGTATTTTTTAGTAGAGACGGGGTTTCACCGTGGTCTCGATCTCCTGACCTCGCGATCCGCCCGCCTCGGCCTCCCAAAGTGCTGGGATTACAAGCGTGAGCCACCGCGCCTGGCCTACAATGGAATACTATTAAGCCTAGTGTGGGGATCTTTTACCTCCTTGGTTAATTTCTAAATATTAAATTTTAGATTAATAATTTTTCTAATGTATTATTCTCTTAAATAAAAAAAAACAAAAAGAAGGCTGGCTGTGGTGGCTCACTTCTGTAATCCCAGAACTTTGGGAGGCCAAGGTGGGTGGATCACTTGAGGCCAGGAGTTCAAGACCAGCCTGGCCAACATGGTGAAAACCCATCTCTACTAAAAATACAAAAAGTTAGCCGGGCATGGTGACACACACCTCTAGTTCCAGCTGCTTGGGAGGCTGAGGCACAAGAATTGCTTGAACCCAGGAGGTGGAGGCTGCAGTGAGCCAAGATCGTGCCATTGCATTCCAGCCTGGGCAACAGAGTGAGACTGTCTCAAAATAAACAAACAAACAAACAAAACAAAAAGAAGTTGCCAACCATTGTGATAATAATACTAGCTTTTATAATTGCCCATGTATGTACCTTGATTGAAATCTTCATTTATTCATATGGCTTCAAGTGACTGTCTAGTACACTTCCATTTCACTTTGTAGGATTCCCTTGAGCATTTATTGCAGGGTAGGTCTAGTAGGAAAGAAGTTCCTTAGCTTCTATTTATCTGGTAGTGTCTTAATTTCTCCCTCACTTGAAGGATAATTTTTTTCAGATATGTATATAAAATTACAGATATGTATATAAAACTATATGTATAAAATTACATATACATATCTGGAAAAATACATATTGATAGTTTTTTCTTCTAATACTTTGAATATATTGACTTACTGTGTCTGGCCTCCAAAGTTTGTAATAAAAAAAATCTGCAAATCTTATTAAGGATCTTTTGTATGTAATGAGTCTTGTAAGCACCAAGACAGAAATACTTACGAAGAGTCTTGTAAGATCCTTCAGTTCATTTTAATTGGAGTTCTTCTGGCATGTTTATATTCGTATCTTTCAGGAAATTTAGAAAATTTTCAGTCATTATTTCTTGATTATTCTCTCTACCCATTTCTCTCTCCTCCTCGGGGACTTCCAAATGGCTAGATTGGCCCATTTGATGGGTCTCACATGTCCCTTAGGTTCTGTTTACTTTTTTCAATCATCTTTCTTTCTATTCCTTACTCAATAATCTCCATTGTCTTATCTTCCCATTCATTGATTCTTTTTTATTTCTGCTCAAATCTGCCTTTGAATCTCTTTAGTCCAATTTTCATTTGTTATTGTACTTTTCAGCTCCAAAATTTCTTTTTTGTTTCCTTTTTAGGTTTTCTATCTCTTTATTGCTACTTCTATTTTCCTCATACATCATTTCCATGAATTTCTTCACATCTTTCTTTAGTTCTTTGAACATCTTTAAGAGAGTTGTTTTAAAGTCTTTGTCTAGTAGATCCACCATCAGATCTTTTCCAGGAGCAGCTTCTGTTGATTTACTTTTTTTTTTTTGCTTTGCATGGGCAATACTTTCCTGTTTCTTTGTATTCCTTGTGATTTTTAATTGAAAACTGGACATTTGAATCTAATAATGTGGCAACTTTGGAAAAAAAATTCTTCCCCTTCTCTAGGACTTGCTGTTTTTTGTTACTGTTTTTGTTGATTGTTATAGACCATGTCTATGGCAAGGATCAGCCTGATACGTAAACTCAGGTCCTCTCACATCTTTTCTGGGCAGGTGCCTTTCTCTGGACCTCTACAGTTAGTTTCTAATTTTCTCCAGTTATGCAGTTGCTTTTGAATGTCCTAGTCTTTAATGTTTGGCTCCCAAATGGGGAAAAAGAAAAAAAAATGAAGAGAAGTAGGGGGAAAAAAAGTACGAGCCCTTTAAATCTCCTGACATCACTTTAGCCAGAGGAGCAAGAGCAAACAACAATCCTGGGGAAACAAAAAATAATGGTCGCCGATCTCCATCTGAACCTCTGTGATTAGAAGCAGCATTCAGCAATCAGAAGACAATTGCCCAATATTTGGAGGACAAGGTCATTTTTGCCCACTCTGGCTCCCACAAGTTGTGGGTAAGCTGCTTTGGGAACATATGCACAATTGCCTGCCATGGGATTGGGGTTGAGGATGGGTAGCTATTAGTGTACTAAGAAATAAAATTGATAAAAGTTAACCACACTTTAATGTCCAAGCCTTCCCCTGGAAGTTGCAAGCTTTTTATAGACTCTGCAGTTCCAAAATAGTTACATCAGACAAATTCTGCCAGTGTAATTATTGCCTAGGTGGGAAAACTGATTCCTGGTACTTCTATTTCTCCTAGACATACTCTTACCATCAACCCAGTAACTGCATTGCTTGGTATTACTCAAATGAGTTGAAAATTTATGTCCACATAGGAATCTGGGAATGGATGTTTAGAGCAGCTGTATTTATAATTCCCAAATCTGGAAGCAACCAAGATGTCCTTTAGTAGGTGAATGGATAAATAAATGGTGTTATTTCCAGACAAGGAATATTATTTAGTACTAAAAAGAAATGGACTATCAAGCTATGAAAAAACATAAAAGAACCTAAAATGCATATTACTAAATGACAAAAGCCAATCAAAAAAGCTACATATTGTATGATTCCAACTATAAGACATTCTAGATAAGGGAAAATTATGGAGACAGTAAAGGATCAGAGCTTTCTAGGGGACAGAAGAAATGGAGGGATGAATAGGTGCAAAACAGATGATTTTTTAGGACCATGAAACTATTCTCTATAAAATTACAATGGCAGATTCATGTTACTATACATTTGTCCAAACCAATAGAATGTACAACACGAAGAGTGAACCCTAATGTAAAGTATAGACTTTGGGTAATAAGGATGTGTCACTGTAGGTTCACTATTATAACAAATGTGCCACTCTCGTGCAGGGTGTTGATAGTAGAGGAGGCTATACATGTGGTAGAGCGGGGAGTATATTGGAACTCTGTACTTTCCACCCAATTTTGCTGAGAACCTAAAACTGTTCTAAAAATTAAAGTCTGCTAAAAAAATTATTTATAAAAAGGGCAGAGGAAAGTGAAGGCCAACTCTAACATATTCTCAAAAGTTTTTTTTTTTTGTAGGAAATGTGATTAAAATTGATAATAATGAAGTCTAATAGCAAATGCCGGACCAGTACTCCAAATGTATTTATAAATTTTTTCTAAAGTTCAATTCTCCTATCTTCTTACAATTGAGAACTAAGACAGATAGACATGGCTTTTTAATTAAATAAGGAATTAATCTCCCATAAATGAGAAGATAGCCACAAGCACGAAGAGTCCTTCCTGCTGCTGCTAAATAAATAGGCAGATCAATCTCCATCTGGCTGTACCATGTGCATTGAGAAGAAATGAGGATCTAGGCACTTGCAGTGAGTGACTAATGTTAATGACAACATACATGTACCTGGAGAGAGGCATTGTTTAAAGAGGAATAAACCTAGAAAACTGGAGAAGCTTATTTCTATGTCTTGCCTAACATATAAGAATAATCAGTAAATAAGGAAATTAGTGGGTTGAATCTCAAAAGGTAAACTAAAAAACAATTTCATTTCAAGATTTAAAAAAACAAAGATGATTATCATTTTCTACCAGTTCATGGAGTCCATGGGCACTGGGGGCCTTTACAAAAATGAAGTACTGCTTTTCATCTAAGGAAATATTCTAAATGATGGGTATGACTATTTTAGCTATATTCACTGAATTAAACCAGTAATTTTTGCAATGTGTGGTTCCTTATAAAGGAGGAAGACTTAAGGAAAGTAAAGAATATAACAAATGGCAGAACAATAGCAGGCTATATGGCATTGGATTTTTCCTTAGTATTCCATAGACAAATAATAGCCAAGGATAACAAAGATGTTCTAGGATTTCAACCTACAATCTTGGGATCCCAAGATGAAAGGAGTATTTGTAATTGCTGAAGACTTTTATATTAATAGATTTTAAAAGGTCAAAAAAGTTAAGTCAGTGAACTAGTTACAATCTAATCCCTTTAAATCTCTTATTTCAATATGCAACTCCCACCCTAGAATATCAAAAACAAATATTCACTTTGCACATTCCTTTTTATAAATATAAAATATTCTTTTCATTAAAATACATAGATCTATGTAAAGTCACAATATTCCTCCAAGGTTCCCAAATGCTTCACAATTTTTCAAAATAAGGGTCAATTTCACCATCTATCTTTTAAAACAAGGCCTCTCCCAGTTGGCAATCAGCAGTGCTTCTGTGCATAATCTCTAGGAAAGTTGAAGATCTGCCATGAAAGGGGTGGGCTTCCTGAGAGATGAGAAAGACTGGTGTTCCAAAGCAGTAACTTTATATCCTTGATATTTTTACTATGCTTTTAAGAACTTAATTTTATCCATGTGTTTGTTTGGCACTGATTATTCTGCCGTATGAACATATATCCGAAGCTACGGCTATCTGAAATTTTACATTGAGAAAGCATTCTGTAGGACATTTAACAGGACAGTGAAAATCAATTCTCTAGAAAAGCACTGTCTAAATAGAAATGTAAAACACATAATTTTTAGATTTCTAGAAGACACATTACAAACAGAAACAAGTAAAATTAATTCTAAAATTAAGAATATATTTTATTTAACTCAATATATCTAAAATATAATTTCAACATGAAATTAATATTTTTAAAATTATTGAGATATTTTGTATTTTTTCAAAATCCAGTATGTACTTTACACTTACAGCACATGTCATTTTTTGACTACCCACAATTCAAGTGCTCAACAGCCTTTTTGGCTGGTAGCAATAGTATTGAACATCGTAGCTCTAGATGACATTGATTATAACAAACGGAAACCAAAATGAAGTATGTAAAGAATGACTTAAGATTCTGGAATGACAAGGAAAGGGCACTATCAAAACCCATAGCAATATGAATTCTATTTTTATATTGGCTATGAAATTGGAATTGAAGCAAATGTCCACGATACTACACTATGGCTTCTTGTGTTAGTCTATTCAGGCTGTTACAGTAAAATACCATCCATTGGGGAGCTTATAAACAATAGAAATGTATTTCTCAGTTCTGGGATGGGAACTCCAAGATCAAGGCACCTACAGATTCAGTGTCTAGTCGGATCTGTGTTCTGGTTTATAGATAACACCTGCTTATTGTAGGCTCACATGTAGAAGGAGTAAGGGATCTCTCTGAGGTCACTTTCTTAAGGGCACTAATCCTATTTACAAGGTCTCTGTCCTCTTGACCTAACCTAAAGGCCCCACCTCCTAATATAGTTGCCTTGAAGTTTAGGATTTCAACATATGAATTTTGGGGGAACATAAATATTCAGATCATAGGACTTTTATTCAGTTCCCATTATGAGAAAATTCTCTTAGTATTTGGAACTTAAACAATGTTGCTCTCTTAGATAATGAGAGAGCTATATATTTTGTATATGCTTCAACATGCTTGTCAGTACATTTTTATTATCTCTCTACAAATCCTTTATTGTATTCTTCTCTTCATCTCATTTTTGCTTTCTTATATCTAATTTATTCATTTTTCAAATTTATCATGTTGAAAGTGGTCACAAATCACTTTTGGAAAGCAATAGGATATAACGTTTTTAAAATGAAGACAGCTGATCAGCATATAAGTTTCAGGACAAAACCCTCTGCCTCAGTTTCCCCAGCCAATGATGACAGTAGCAAACTTGAGCTACAACTGCAAATACTGCAACTTGTTTTATAAGTGTACAATATAAAATAAATGCTGATTGTTAACAAGAAAAATATTAAGACTAATGTTCAGGACTCTTGAGCAAGGTGGAGGTATGGCATACATTACAAAAAAAGCTGAGAGTCAGAAAATTATAAAGGTAGGTTCCACATGGGGTGTTTCTCAGGTTAAAAGAGCTACATTTTTAAAAAAAAAAAAGTCAGCGTGACCCATTCGAAGCTGAAAGGAGATAATGTTTCTCTCATATATATTTCATATATGGTCTTACAATCTGCTAGCAAAACTTAGTCTCATACTCTAAATTAATGTCCACAGAAAATGAACGTACCATTGGCTGAGGTAATGGGGATTCTAGCCCTTTTAGAATTTACTAGCTATGTCACCCTAGGCCAAACATGTAAGTTCTCAGTGCCAGATGTCTCAGCTGTAAAATGAAGATAATAATATTTCACTTGTTTAAAGCTATGGGACTGAGTTGAATACACTCTTGAGGTCTGTGATATAATAAGGAATATATCTGGTCTTTGTCCCTGGCTCCTGGCATAGAGCTTCAAAAACTCGTGGAATTTCCTGAGTGATGGAATATCTTTTGTTATTTATAATGAGCTCCTTTTGGCAATATCTGAGTTTATGTTAATGAGGTAACTGATGGTGGTGCCTTAGAGAATCTGAAGGGAGGGGCTGGCCATGCCATAAAGACCAATTATGGGATTGAACAGTTGGAGCTTTGAGCCTCATCCCTGACTTCCAGGAGGCGAGAAGTACTGGAGATTGAGCTCAATCATGTGACTAATGATTTAATCAATCTTGCCTATGCAATAAACCCCATATAAAAGCTCTGGACACTAAAACACAGTGCAGTTTCCTGATTGGTGAAAACACTGATAAGCTGAGAGGGAGACACACTCAGATTCCATGAGGAGCAGACATGGAAGATTGCTATTCTCTCCACCTCAGCCAAGCCCTATGTGTCTCTTCCATTTGGTTGTTCCTGAGTTGTATCCTTTATAATAAAACTATAATCGTAAGTACAGAGCTTTCAGTGAGTTCTGTGAGTTGTTCTAGCAAATTATTGAAACTGAAGGGATTGTGGGAAGCCTTAGTCTGTGGATGGCTAGGCAGAAGTGCAGGTGGTCTGAGGACACCGGAGACTTGCAACTACAGTCTGAAGTGGGGCAGTCTTGTCGGACTGACCCCCAATTTGTGGGGTCTCTGCTAACTCTGGGAAGTTACAGTTAGACTGAATTGTAGGATACTCAGTTGGTGTCAGAGAATTGTGGTCAGAACATAAAGTCCAATCCAGATTAAGGGCAGTACAACTCGATACTGGGTCCATTTTAATAACTAGGTTATAGCCATATATGTCCCAGCAAAAGTAATTGTGAAAACTATTGGCCTTGGATGCAATAAAATAACAATATGCATTTTTATCTACATGGCCACCTCTTCAATGAATTGAAAATTTAAATATATTATATTAAAACAGTCTTCATTATTAGAGACCATTTTTGATAATGGCATAGTAAAACATTATGCATAGCTTTCCTGGAAGAAGTTAACATTTTCTATATTTTCTAGTTTTCCTTCTTTGCTTCATGGAATTGTTCTAGGATTCGTTGATAATTTTTCCCCCCAATATAGAATTTTAATGTAAAGTATTAAAACAATGATCTAACATCTAGGCTAAATTTATGCAATTAGATCAATATTAACATAGATAACAGTCTGTCATTCTGTTTATAAATGCTAATGAATTTATTTTCAGAGGTCAAGAGCTAGATTTAGGATCTACCTTATTAGAGAATATAAACTTGGAACTAAGAGCTCAGTTTGATGTGGTGTTTTCCCTTTTCTATTTTCCTAAAACAAACAAATTTTAAAAAATAAAAAGGAAAAGAGAATCTCTGCCAATGAAACTTGAGACCTTATGCTGGTAGTTATTAGGTAAGGCGTCAAAGATTTGACTTCAGACACAACAGGAGCTCTAAAGGAAGCATTAGGCATTTGAACTCTTAGGTACTGCTGAGAGAAGGAGATTGGTGTTTAAAGGGAATTTAGATTAGTTTGAGGAAAAGGAAATGAACTTTTTCTCAAGGTACATAAGCAACTTCTTTCCATGATAGACTGGTGCTTTTTAAGGAATATCTCAAGTGCCAGTAGGTATGGAGGATAAATCAGCATTTCAAGTATTAAAAGCAGCCCTGTCTTTAAAATGTTCCTTGTTGAAAAAGCCCTCACAAATGCTTTTGTAGGGGAGAGTCAAGAACCTCACCCTTTCCCCTGGTTAATTGTCTGGGCAGGGGATCGTGCTACACCTTGTTTCCATCCATTGACGAGCAGACAGCTGAGAAAGAGATTCCAGTGAGTCAGAGGGGAAGGGCAGGCCTCAAGCAGTCTGACAGCTGGATTT
Organism: Nomascus leucogenys; assembly: GCF_006542625.1. Classification (NCBI taxonomy): domain Eukaryota; kingdom Metazoa; phylum Chordata; class Mammalia; order Primates; family Hylobatidae; genus Nomascus; species Nomascus leucogenys. Next base: position 37,072,058 of record NC_044394.1, read on the forward strand.
GGTAAAAAAGTGAGCAGACCTGAAATTCTCCAGAAAGGTACATCATTCAGAATGAAAGGGGAGAGAATGACAGAAAGAAGAAAAATTTTATTAGGAAAATTTTACTGATGCCTACGAAGAAAACAAATTAAGAATAATTTCTCTTTTATTTGTGGTCCCATTATATGTTTGGTGTTATTTACAATTAAACGGTTCATAGTCATTTGGCTTAACAATAGCGACGTAAGAAAAATAACCACTGAACTTCTCAGAGGAAGTGAAATAAATACCTTGTTTCTTCCCTTTCGAATCAATTTCTGAAAGACTTGTTTACAAACACTGACTCAACGTCTTTATCTTCCATTCATTCCTCAACTCTGCAATCTGGTTTCCACCACCTTACTTCCTCTAAAAGTACTCTTTCTTTGGCTTCCTTCTTACTAAAGCAACACTTTTTATGTCCTTAGGACATTTGCATATAACCTGTAATATCTGGGACATGCTTATACTGTAAAGTAATTTGTTTATCTGAAATTCACTTTTTCCCCTGAACTTCAAATTTAATCAGGCATCCTGTTTTTTATCTGGCAACCCTACTTCTAACTGGTTTTTACATCTAGTCTTGCCTCTCTCCTATGGATTTATCACCCTTTTGCTATAATTATTTTTCCAAAGTAGAAAATGATCATGACACTCTCATACCTAAAACATAAACAGCTCTCAGTGTTCTTAGAATAAAGTATATGCTTCTTAATACATCTTGCAAGATCTAACAATAACTTATCTTTCCATGAATTCCTTATGACTACCCCACTTCATTTCACCCTTTTCTCTAGTCAAAATGAACTAGTTTTAGTCCTCTAATTTAAGAGACCTCTTTAGTATGCTCTTTATTTTCTCTCACAATTTGTACATACTACTGCCTTTCAGAACACACTTCCCCACCTACTTCATCACACTTGAATGGGTAACACCTAGTCATCTAGTCCAGTTGGGGATTTTAGTGCAACCCATTTACATATAACAAATTACTGAAAAAATTCTAAAAGGGATTAGTCGAGTTGCACAAATTCATAGCTATTAGTGGTTAAACAAAAACAAAAACATGGGCCTCAATTCACCCATCCAAATGTACATTATCCCACTAGTGACTCTACCATACCACCTGCTCCTTCCAGAAAAGGAGTATAAAATAGAATAGAAGGAAAATAGAGTCAACTACCAGCACAGAACATTAAAGGCAAGGCTTTAAAAAATCTATACATAGACTTACTAGCATTTGGAACTTCAGGTTTTCTAAACGGAAGTGTTGGCAATGATGTTTTCTTCAATTTTTCTAAATTTCAATCTTAGAAATATGCTATTGAGAATGCTAAGGTGATATGTGGGTTTTTTTCTCTCTCTCCTTTTCTTTCTTTCATGCACATAAATGCAAATAGATTAAAGAGAAAGAAAGAGGACAAATTTTAATACTGCCACACTAAAAGTAGATTAAATATATGATTTAATTAAAACAGCAGAATCCAAATCAGAATCTGTTAAATGCTGGCATGCTGGAGTGAGTAATGATGGAAAGGCATACTTTTTTAAATGTCTTACTTAAAAAAAAAAGTCTTATAAAAGTTAGGACTGTAATCTTTTTTTTTTTGAGATGTATAAGGCGTTATCTACATAAAGGCAGTAGATGGATTAAAATGTTATGGGAACTTCTTGTAGACCTGTGTAGAAATCTGTCAACTTGCAACAATTAAAATAACTTCTAAATAGACATGGTATTTAATATGGTTTCCTGGTTTATACCCTATAAAACAGCTCAATTAATATACATAGTTTACTGATGTCAGCCCTAACAACATGAAGTGAGGGCCAAAAAATATATTAAATGTACCAGTGTAAACACTGGTAGACAAGCAAGAGCAGTGAATGCATCAGAAATTCTTGGGAGATTGGGGCATACTATGAACATCAGGACTTTGGCCTACGTGGGTGAAAGGAAGAACAAGTGGATTGATGGAAGGAGGGGCACCAGTGCTAAATAAGTAAAATAATTTTCAATTGAGGCGATGTTTGGAGTTAGTTGATAGAGCAGAAAGAGATGGCCACACACTGCCCTTGAGCTAATGGTGAGGTCTGTGGTTTGGAATGATGACTAAGATGGGTTGTTCTTTCTACTGGCTCATTTATCCCAGAAAATGCTTGTGTGTTTTCAAGCAAATTATGAGGATCAATCCCCATAATGAAAACTTTGTATTGTATTGTATTGTATTGTATTGTACTGTATTGTATTGTATTGTTGTGTTGTATTGTATTATATTGTATTGTTGTGTTGTGTTGTATTGTATTGTATTGCATTGCATTGTATTGTACTGTACTGTACTGTACTGTACTGTACTGCATTGCATTGCATTGCATTGCATTGCATTGCATTGCATTGTATTTTTGAGACGGAGCCTCGCTCTGTCGCCCAGGCTGAAGTGCAGTGGCGTCATCTCGGCTCACTGCAACCTCTGCCTCCCAGGTTCAAATGATCCTCCTGCCTCAGCCTCCCGAGTAGCTGGGATTACAGGCACCTGCCACCATGCCCAGCTACTTTTTTTGTACTTTTAGTAGAGACAGGGCTTCACCATGTTGGTCAGGCTGGCTTCAAACTCCTGACCTCAAGTGATCCAACCGCCTCAGCCTCCCAGAGTGCTAAGATTACAAGCATGAGCTACCATGCCCAGCTGTAATGAAAACTTTAAATAATTGTTTCTTAAAATTTCTAGTAAAAAAAAAACAACAGTAAAAAGGCTTTGGAAATTAAGAAGTTCTTACGATATACTACTTTAACTGTGACAAAACATGTTTTACCAAGTCTGGAACCAGGGTCAAATGATATGAAAATAGTAATAACCACAACATAGTTTTCTTCTTTGAAATGGCATTACTTATTCTTTCTGGTCCATGAAACTTAAGGTGTAGAAGGTCTCAAAGTTGCAAAAAGTAAGAAATGAAATCTGAAACAGTTAAAATTGAAAATGCAGAGAAAGAAGGATGCAGCAGCAAGCTTCGGATAACAACTAAAAAATAAATCTGTCCCTCTCCTTTTCAAAACCATGTATCAGGAAAATGGTCTTTTAGAAACTATTAGTTGAATAAGTTAGATCTCCCCCTGCCACTGGCTCCCCCACCCCAATATCCCTTGAAATAAAACCAGAAGGAAACAGCTAAACAGTTTCAAAGAGCAACCAGCCACTGTCCATAGTTAGAGATGGAATAAGTATACCATATTTACCAAATACCCAGACAGCATTTCAGGGTATTGAGGGAACTTGTCACAGAAAAGAAGTTCATTTGTGAATTATGATCTTTCATGTAGTAGGTCCTTTGTACTCCCTCATCATGAACATTCTCGGCATCCAAGGTAAGTTCTACTACCAGAAACAGTACTTTGTGTTGGCCAATCTCTGAAAGCCAATAGCATGGCTTGACAATGATGTATGTCAGGGTTAGAGCAGCATGATCCATCTCCATTTTCTTGACAAGGATGGCATCTTAGGCCACGATAAGGAGGAACAGGTTGCTTGCCCCCTGTTCAGGTTGGCAGCACCTACTATCAAATGACCAGGTATCTGGCAATGGGCTCAGAGAAACAATGACTGCCTTATCTTCTGGAATTCAAGGAACTTCAGCCCATAAACTAAAATAACTGCTGAGTGGGTACTACTCATTGACCCATGTCTGAGAAAAGCCCTCTCAGAGAGTATAGGGTCCATCATCTGTAGTCAAAAAGAAGTGACATTGCCATTTGAATGGCCAGGAGGGCTTCTATTTGGGTCTCCATAGCTAAGAAAGGCATATCATAAAAGCACAGCACCGAGCAAGGACAAGCCTTGTAGGCATGGTCAGATAAGAGCAAACAAAGCAAAGCTTTTGTACTGCCTATTTTTGATGACAAAAAGATTTGCAGTTTGTGTACTTCCCACACCATTTTAGATCTAAGGATCCAAACTCAATCCTGCTTTTAAAAAGAACTGGCAAGGGCCTGGGAGGTGGAGGAGAGACAATCTATAAATTCCCAAAGAAGCTTTTACATAAGTTGACTGAGAGTTGTGTGCCTGAGAAAATGATAGCAGACTATGGTCGCTATTTTCATCCTACACATTCCCACTGCACTTGAGTTTTAGGTATAATTTCTTATATAAAATATCTGCAGTGTGCCAGCTCCTACAGAGAAAACAAGGAACACAGAGAATGAATGAGCTATTGATTACTGTATGCATATATACACATACTCATATATATATAATTGCCAACTTATTGATTCTCCCTTTTAAATCTATGTTTCACTGCCATTATTAAATTCAAAGGAGAATTTTGAAACACTAATACAGAACAAAACTGAAAAAGAGGAAACCAAATGATAAAATCAATGAAGAAGGTATGCTCTAACAAAGATTGGCGACTCAAATCCCTATATATTTCCAGTAGAGAATGAAAGCATTATTGTAAAAAACAAAAAATATTTCTCTGATTCCATTAACCAGTCGGGCAAGCAAGAGACAAAATTCATTAGCCATGGAACTTTTCTCATAAACCAAGTTATAGTCTTCATGATCTTAAGCAATAACAATTAACTATCCTTAGATTTCCACATGTGCAGTGCACTGCAAATTATAGAAAACAAGTTTATTTTTCTGCATACAAACTTGAAGTCTATCATCAATCTTCTGACTTAATGTTTCTCAGATGGGAGAGGGCAGAAAGAAGCAGCTTATTTCAACATTATAATTCAGAAGGATGAGGCTAAGGATAGCAGGTAAGGGATTCAAAATTATTGATACTGAAACACACAACATGTCCTTCAGTAGTCCACCCATAGGAAATTTGCATTTTAAAGCACTATAAATTCTCTAACAAAAGGGACATCTGTTATTTTCATTTAACCTAGTAGATGAAGTTTAAAATTTTATTGGGTTCAAACTTCCTCCATTTGTCTCTCTTTAAACCTTACATTCTTAAGATGGCTCTCTTTTAATTCTTGAGGAGGTATCAAATGTCTAAGATATAATTGGTAAAGTATCCTTTGGATAAGGTATTAAAAATATTTTTTAATTGAAAAGGAAGTACATTTAAAATGCTTTATAAGAATTCCTTAGAATACCTTATGAAATGGTGCTGTTTGCTACAATGATTAAACATTTCCAAGATTTATTTAATGTCAGGTAGAGCCAATTTTTATTTTTTATTTTTATTTATTTTTTTTTTATTATTATACTTTAGGTTTTAGGGTACATGTGCACAATGTGCAGGTTTGTTACATATGTATCCATGTGCTGTGTTGGTTTGCTGCACCCATTAACTCATCATTTAGCATTAGGTATATCTCCTAATGCTGTCCCTCCCCGCTCCCCCCAACCCACAACACTCCCCAGAGTGTGATGTTCGCCTTCCTGTGTCCATGAGTTCTCATTGTTCAATTCCCACCTATGGGTGAGAACATGCAGTGTTTGGTTTTTTGTCCTTGCGATAGTTTACTGAGAATGATGTTTTCCAGTTTCATCCATGTCCCTACAAAGGACATGAACTCATCATTTTTTATGGCTGCATAGTATTCCATGGTGTATATGTGCCACATTTTCTTAATCCAGTCTGTCGTTGTTGGACATTTGGGTTGGTTCCAACTCTTTGCTATTGTGAATAGTGCTGCAATAAACATACGTGTGCATGTGTCTTTATAGCAGCATGATTTATGTTCCTTTGGGTATATACCCAGTAATGGGATGGCTGGGTCAAATGGTATTTCTAGTTCTAGATCCCTGAGGAATTGCCACACTGACTTCCACAATGGTTGAACTAGTTTACAGTCCCACCAACAGTGTAAAAGTGTTCCTATTTCTCCACATCCTCTCCAGCACCTGTTGTTTCCTGACTTTTTAATGATGGCCATTCTAACTGGTGTGAGATGGTATCTCATTGTGGTTTTGATTTGCATTTCTCTGATGGCCAGTGATGATCAGCATTTTTGCATGTGTTTTTTGGCTGCATAAATGTCTTCTTCTGAGAAGTGTCTGTTCATGTCCTTCACCCACTTTTTGATAGGGTTGTTTTTTTCTTGTAAATTTGTTTGAGTTCATTGTAGATTCTGGATATTAGCCCTTTGTCAGATGAGTAGGTTGTAAAAATTTTCTCCCATTCTGTAGGTTGCCTGTTCACTCTGATGGTAGTTTCTTTTGCTGTGCAGAAGCTCTTTAGTTTAATTAGATTCCATTTGTCAATTTTGGCTTTTGTTGCCATTGCTTTTGGTGTTTTAGACATGAAGTCCTTGCCCACGCCTATGTCCTGAATGGTATTTCCTAGGCTTTCTTCTAGGGTTTTTATGGTTTTAGGCCAACTTTTATTTTTAAAATACATTTCTACCAGTATGTTCATGTTCAGATACCCAAGTTTCCAAAGTAAATTTATTCATATTCTTTAGTTTCTTCTGATGTTCAGGACTGCCTAGCTAACATGTTTTATTATGGCAACTCTGATCTCATAACCACACCAATGTCTCTACCAGAATACCACAGTGCTTCAGATCTTGACTAAACAGTTTGATTTTCCTGTGAAACCAACATTATCCAGCCAGACATGGTGGTACATGCCTGTAGTCCTAGCTACTCAGGAGGCTAAGGCAGGAGGATTGCTTAAACTCAGGAATTCAAGGCTGTAGTGTGCTACGATTGCCCCTGTGAATAGCCATCATACTCCAGTCTGGGCAACATAGCAAGATCCTGTATCTTAAACGAAAAAACAAACTAACTAACTAACATTACCCCAAAGTAAATAGTATAAGGCAGACCATATGAGAGAGTCCCGTCTTAAAGAATCACATATAAAGTTTCTTTTAGTAAAAAATTATTGACCTTATTACATGGCCATTGACTTTACAAGAGCCCCTGATAGCAAACACCCAAAGCCTGCTTTCTGCTTGCATATACTCTGAATATAGTAGTCTTCCCCTTATCTGCCATTTCGCTTTCCATGGTTTCAGTCATCTATGGTCAACCACTGACTGAAAATATTATATCGCTGCCCTTGCATTGTGGGGCCATTATTGGTGTAAAATAAGAGTCAGTTGAACACAAGTACTGCCATACTAAGAGAGCAGAACTGAGAACTGAGACGGCCACTAAGTGACCAACGATTAACAGGTAGGTAGCATATAGAGCATGAATACACTGGACAAAGGGATGATTCATTTCCCTAAGTGGGACAGTCAAGATTTCATCACACCACTCAGAATGGTGCCCAATTTAAAATGTGTGAATTGTTGACTTCTGGAATTCTCTTCACTTCATCTCATCACACAGGCATTTTATCATCTGACATCAACATAAAAAGATGAAGGGTGAGTATAGTACAGTAAGATATTTTGAGGGAGAGACACCATATTTATATTACATAATAGCATATTGTTATAATTGTTCTATTTTATTATTGTTGTTCTTAATATCTTATTGTACCTAATTTATAAACTAAACTTTAACATAGGGAGGCATGTATAGGAAAAAGCATAGTATATATAGTTATGTGTTGTATAATGATGTTTTAGTCAACAATCAATTGTATATATGATGGTGGTCCCGTAAGATTATAATGGAACTGGGCTGGGTATGGTGGCTCATGCCTGTAATCCCAGCACTTTGACAGGCCAAGGCAGGTGGGTCACTTGAGGCCAGGAGTTTGAGACCAGCCTGGCCAACATGGTGAAACCTTGTCTCTAAAAAAAATACAAAAATTAGCCAGGCGTGGTGGTGCACACTTTTAATCCCAGCTACTTAGGAGGCTGAAGCAGAAGGATCACTTAAACTCAGAAGGCAGAGGTTGCAGTGAGCCGAGATAGTGCCACCACACTCCAGCCTGGGCAACAGAGCAAGACTGTCTAAAAAAAAAAAAAGATGATAATGGAACTGAAAAATTCCTATTGCCTAGTGATGCTGTAGCCATTGTAATATCATAGTGTAACACATTACCTCTTCTGTTTAGATACACAAATTCTTACCACTGACTGTGTTACAACTGCCTATGGTATCTAGTACTATACATGCTGTACAGGTTTGTAGCCTAGGTATGTAGCAGGCTATATACCATTTAGGTTTGTATAAGTACATTATATGATGTTCACACAACAATGAAACCGTCTTATGAAGCACTTCTCAGAACACATTCATGTCACTAAGCAATGTACAACTGTATAAGGTTGAGTACTATCCACGGTTTCAGGCATCCACTGAGGCTCTTGGGATATATACTGCATAGATAAGAGGGGACTACTGTGTAAGTCCCCTGGTAAACATGGCATAATACATAACTATAATGACAACTATATAAACATATTTAATATTTATCTAATAATTACAATATGTATTTATGTTCTGTCATCTGTAAAGCATTTCACAGGCATTATCTCATTTAATATTTATAACAACTCTCCACAGACATAAAGCTATCCACATGATCCCCCTTCTCATAATAAATCTTAATATCTTGGAACTAAATGGAAATTCAGAGATCACCTAGTTCACCTTTCTCATTTTATAAATGAGGAGCCCAAAGCCCAAGCAAGGTTTAATGAATACCCAAGACCAAGACCATAGCTAGTCGTTGGCAAAATTGAAGTTGTAATACAATGACCTCCAGCCCAGTACTCTTTCCAATGATGATGATGGCTGCTAACAATTACTGAGCATTTACAATAGCAATTATTCACTTAGTTATCACATGTCTATGAGATAGGTACTAATATAACTTCTTTTTACAAATGAAAAAAATAAGGTTTAGAGAAGTTGAGTATGCCCAAACTATTAAGCTGAAGATCCAGGTTTTAAAGGACAATCTATTTCTATCACCTAATATTTTAATTATTATGTATTATATTGCTGGCATATTAAGAATTGACTGTTGGTGGTAAATACAGTTTTATAATCCATCCAAATTTGTGGTAGGATGTATGTACTAAAATTTCCATTCATCAACTCTCCAGTTCCATACCATGCTAAGAGAACATTCCTTAAGATTACAACCACATCCTAGTTTTCTCTATTACTCACATCTTATGATATCTATCCTGAGCTACTTACTACCTCAACTCCCTCCCATCTTCAGAGCTGACCAAACAGATCTAGAGACTGAAGTAATTGCTAATTGCATCATGTTTATTCACTCAAAAAATATTTATTTTAAAGTACCATATGGCGGGCACTATGCTAAGTCCTAAGGAGATAGGACTGGGTGGGGCAGACAAGATCCTTGTCCTAACTAATCTACTGTTTACCTTTTTCTTAGACTCTATGAAATGCGTATATTTAAAATAAGCCCTCCTTTATTCTTGAACTGGTTTGAATAGATTTTTGCTCCTTGCTCTATTGTTTGAATGTTAGTGTCCACTCTAAAATTCATGGTGAAATTTAATCTTCAGTGCAACAGGAGTAAGAGGTAAAGTTTTTAGGAGGTGATTAGGGCATAAGGGCTCAGCCATCATGAATGGGATTGGTAATCTTATAAAAGGAATGGAGAAAACTAGCTAGGCCCTTTTTGCCCTTCTACCTCTTCTACCTTGTGAGGTCACAGCATTTGAACCCTCCAGAAGATGCAGCAATAAGTTGCCATTTTGGAAGCAGTTTTCAGGCCCTCACCAGACTAAACCTGACAATACCTTGATCTTAAACTTCCAGCCTCCAGAACTGTAGGAAATAAATTTCTATTATTTATAAATTACCTAGTCCCAAGCATTTTGTTATAGCAGGACAAATGGACTAAGACAGTTGCAAATAAACATACTCTAATTAAGACAGATTATTATTAGGGAATGAGTTGCCAAACAAAAGAGAAAGTAGAATGTTTGGAATTAGTTAGCAGGTAATGATAGGGAAAAGAGGATTGAGACTTCCCTTCTGATATGTATATTTGTCTGTATATTTCTGTTTGTATATTTGTCCCCTCCAAATCTCATGTTGAAACATGATTCACAATGCTGAAGGTGAGGACTAGTGGGAGGTGTTTGGGTCATGGGAGCAGAGCCCTTATAAATGGCTTGGTGCCCTCCCCACGGTAATGAGTTCATGTGAGAGCTGGTTGTTTTAAGAGTGTGGCTCCTCTCCCACTTATCTTGCTCATTCTCTTGCCATGTGACATGGTGGCTCCCCCTTCTCTATCCACCATGAGCAGAAGCTTACTGAGGCCCTCACCAAAAGGAGATGCTGGCACCATGCTTCTTGTACAGCTTGCAGAACCATGAGCCAAATAAACCTCTTTTCTTTATAAATTAACCAGCCTCAGACACTTTTTTTTTATCAGATGGGGTCTTGCTCTGCCACCCAAGCTGGAGTGCAGTGGCACAATCTCAGCTCACGGCAACCTCCACCTCCCAGGCTCAAGCAATCCGCCCACCTCAGCCTCCCACATAGCTGGGACCACAAGCATGTGCCACTACACCCAGCCAATTTTTGTATTTTTGGTAGAGTCAGGGTTTCGTCATGTTGGCCTGGCTGGTCTTAAACTCCTGAGCGCAAATGATCTGCCCACCTCAGCCTCCCAAAGTGCTAAGATTACAGGCATGAGCCACTGCACCTGGACTTCTCAGATACTTCTTTATACTACAACTTCATTTCCCAGGATGGAAAGCCAACAGTCTGTGGAACATGGTAGCCAAGCTCATAATTAAGGTATTATCTTAAGTCACTTATGACCACGTTCCCACTGAGGGAGAAGCTATGGAGGACTAGTGTCTGCTGCCATTTATCAATTTAAAGAAATTGAGGAATATGAGCCATGTGATCACTTTTAACAACACTGGGTAACTTAAGATAAAAATGAGGCCAATTCTCGTCCTTCCTAGAATGCCCATCTCAGGAATCTAAGGAAACACAGAACTATAATGAAGCTGTATTGCAGTAATCCCCTTCCTTCTGCAGCTGGATAGTTGAGAAAGCTGAAAATCAAATAAGTTGATTTCAAGTTTCTGTTACCTTCATAATCCCATCATATTTTCTTGATAAATGCAAGGATAGTAAAAGAAATCATGGAACCTCAGGAGAATGGCATGAACCCAGGAGGCAGAGCTTGCAGTGAGTTGAGATCACACCACCACACTCCAGCCTGGGTGACAAAAGGAGACTCCATCTCAAAAAAAAAAAAAAAAATTATGGAACTTTGATCCCTTATTCTTCTCCAAAATACTTTCCATTGCAACCCCATTCCCAGAGAAGAGTAGCATTTTGCTCTGCTATGCTGTGTCCCTTACTGAATCTTGTCTTGTAACTAGGATCTACATACAACATGTGTTAAGGATGAAAAGAAAAATAAGAGTAGAGAAGATAAGAATTATATCCAGAAGGAAATGTAAGAGTTTTCTAGGTAAATTCAGTAAAAACAGGGAAAACTGCATGGTTATGCATTTTGCACTACTTCTTCAAGGATGACTAAACATAATTTTGATTGACAACTTAATTACTCTAGGACATCTCACTGGAGAAGCTTGATTTAATGTAGTAACTAGTAGTTACTTTCACAGTTTGCTGATGTAAAGGTCCCTTTGCATAATATAAACTTGAAAGGCTGCAGAGGAAAAATGCTGGTGTGGATCTGTCATATATGCTTGCCCTATGTTTCTCACCAGGGTCCTCAGGACTCTCCACTATTCCCTTTTCCTTACATTAGGAAAAGATCGGTAATGGAATGCCTGAAGCCCTGTGAAGGAATCTCGGACCAAAGGTGGATAATTAATTATACAGAACTGGAGAGGCAAGAATAGCTGGGCTCAAGTAGTGGAGAAAACAAAATAAAGTAGGCAGAGTTATGCCAATTGGTAGTTGTTGATGCCTGGTACCTAGGGTTCAGTGAGATCTCTTTATAAAGATTCTTTAGTTCTGATGTCCCAGTGACAAAACCATAAGCAAGCCTGTTAAGGACTGCCTAGTTAATATTCACTAAAACATCTCACACCTGAGTCAGAGGAGAGTCAGCTATATCACAAACCTGTAGCCATTTATTTTTGTGAATATATACAAAGAGATGGAAACTTTCAAACTTTTCAGGAACTATCGGATGCTGACTTTGCGATAAAATAAATTCTCCAGGGATGATGTGATCTTTCAGTCAGAGTGAGGAGGTTAAGTAGTAAATGCTGTTCTGCCACTAGTATATATCACAATAGACTCAGTGAGATCAAGAATTTACTCTGAAGTTGTTTCCCTAAATCCTGTGTTTAGGCAAAATCTCTACATTGGTTTCCTTACCTGTAGAGTGAGGGTTATTATGGTAAGAATGGTGATATGGAAGGCTTTAGAAGCCCTTGTGCCCCTTCAAAAGAAGTAAACCAAAGAATATTTAATTGACCATCAAGATCTGAGAGACTGATAAGATGCATTCTATTCCTCTTTTTCATGGATCCAGTTTATACTGTGAAAAAGATTCATGGATCCCGGGAAATGATGGATTACATTACATTTAAAAAGATGCAATTGTTGCTACATTTCCTTGCAAAGAAATGTGTCTTGGATTTGGTTCAATTATATTTTTAATGTACCAATCTTTTCAATAATTTAGGGAGCTATGCAGGTAATTGAAAACTGAAAATGTTTAACATTGTAGACCATAAATCAGTAGAAATATGAAAGAAAACACATAAAGGCATACAGATAAAGAAATAATTATAATAAATTATAATAAATAACATTTCCATGGCTGTTTCAAATGATTCTATATATATTATCTCATTTGACTTTATAACAATAATGTAAGACAAATATAGCAGGAATTAGTATTTCTAGTTTATTGATGGGCTCAGAGAGGTTAAATGAATTGAGTCATTCACCCTCGTGGCTTGAATTATCATACAAATATATGCTGAGGCTACCAAATCATCTCTACCATAGATTACTGCAATAGCCTTCTAACTAGTCTCTCAGGCTCCTGTGAAATGCAAGTTCCTTCTGAAAATACAAATCTAATAGAGTCACCCTCCTATTTAAAATCCATGATTTCTCATCTTATCTCCAGCCTCCAACCATGGTATTTTGCATAGAGTAGGGCCCACATATATCTGCTGACTGAATGAGCAGATTACTGAATTAATGCTGGTAACAAGTGGTTGAGCTGGAATATGAATCTAGACTTCTTCATTTTGAATATGCAAAGAGAAAGCTTAGGAAATTCCAAACCCAGACACAGACTGAATATCCTAGTGCATGAGAGATACAATAGCCTAAGTTAGATCTAGAAGTTATTAGGCAATCAACACCTTCTGGTGTTTAAATCTCAGTTTCTCTGCCAGGATCCAGTGCTCTAATGTTTAAAACCAAATATAAAACATACAAACATACGGAGATCTAAGATGAAATCCATACAAAGCAGAAAAACACAGAGATCATTATCAATTTTTAAAGGAAAAGTGATGATTTCATCACACCTAGTAAATTTCAAGTGACTTCCATCTTGAAATTACCAAACCAGAGTTATTTGGTTTGGTAGCCTGTTAGCAAGAATTACCTAACAATAATACTCCTGTTATATAATGGCACCCTAAGCAGTAGTTACCACCTGTAGAAAACAGCTGAACTGACTGATTGCTTGTAAAATAATCAAGCTGAGAATTAGAAAATCATCAGTCCTGGATCATACTTTTCAGGACAGCCATAGAAGTTTCACAGACAACTATCAAGAAGCAAAGTCAATTTATTATACCAAATTAAACCTAATAAATTCACAATCTGTGACAAAGTTTCAAGTACTCTGCAAAAGACCTGAGACATGCTGGATATGCTTAATATGAATTAGCAGATTTGCTAACTGCTGCTACTGATGATGATGATGATGACAAAAATAGGAGCAGCTAATAATTAGTGCATACTTAGTGCTTTACCACACAACGAAATACAGCCTTTCATGTATTATCTCATTTGATCCAAACCCTCTCATCTTTATATTGTTCAGTACTATTATTATTCCTACTTCATAAATGGAGTTGTAAGGGGTTAAATAATTTACATATGGTAACGCTAAAAGTAAGTTGGAACCTGAATACATTCTGTTGAAGTGACTCTAAAATCTATATTCTTAATGACCGCACTATCCTAGCTGAGTATCTCAGGCTCTTGGTAGTGCATATAATACCTCTACGCATTTGGGACCTAAGAAAATGGCAGACCTGACCTCATATTCAAAAACACTCAAGGTATATTCACATTTCATCTTGTCCAGAGTTTGATTTATTTTAGGACCTATACAGTTCTTCCAAGGACTCACAGACAAAAAGGGAAAATACCTCATGCACACACCACTGGGTAGAAAGATGTAAGTGTTAATTATCTTGTCATTTGGGACTGCTTTTATACGCCTCTGTATAGTTACTTGAATTTTATGTACCATTTCTTTAAGTTTTTTTTATAGACCACTGAGCATCTAAAGAAAAAAAAATGGAGGGGGGTGGTATAGGGAAAGACATAGAATAGAGTTCTTTCTTTTAAAGTAAAATAAATGTCCGTGGAAAGTTTCTTGACAGACAAATTACTGCCAATCAGGAATGAAACATTAAATTCTAAATCAATGAACATTAGTGGCTCTACAATATATGAAGAAAAAAAATTTCACTGCTGATATTATGGTTATTCATGGACTGTCAAGCTCTTCAAATGTTGGCTTCAATTTGATTCTAAGTCTGAAAGGTTGTACAAATACCAAATGGCTTTTCAGACAAGATATTGGCTCTCTGGAACCCCTTTTATATGGTTAACAAACTCTGTTCTGTTCCCACCTTTTCATTAAATGCTCTTTTAGTCTTAACGGAAAGCTGGCCCTGCATTAAGGATGTAGATTCTCCTACAGTTCTCTCAAGAAGAAGCTGCTCATTCAAAATCAGGCCATAAGATGGGCATTATTCTTACTCGTCAGTGTTTCTCCCAGTCCATCATCACTCCTCCTGAACATGCATGTATTTCAGCTTTATCATCCTTCATCCCTGTTTATCTCTTATCTCTGTCAAAAATGCATTCTTGTAGTTGATCATTCCCAAAAATTCACCGGACTTTGTTATTTAACCAGTGGTATTGGTTGATTGCCTACACCAAAGCCCTTTCCTTCCTTTTCTTTATCAGAGAATGAGCTTCTACTTTTTCCTCAAAATTCAGAGAAGGATGACTTCATTCTCATCTCAAGAATCAATTTTGATTGGTTTAGCCAATCATTATGTTTTCAATCTCCTACTAAATAATTGGTTAAGACAGAGGAATGTGAAACAATTTTGGCTAATTAGAGGCAAGGAATGTGGCGGGCAACTTCTAGAAACAGTTCTGTTGCTATTGTATATTATCATGTCTAGGTGAAAGGCATGGGAGTGTGCTTATTTATGAATGGTAAGATTAGGGTAGTTTTTATTTTCTTCCTGTACTTTTCTTTTTTCCCCACCATTTTCCACAATGAATAGATATTACTTTCATTAAAAAAAACCCTAAAAATCTTGAAAAGTATTCACTTTATTCTGCTACTGATTATGATAAACTAATAGGCACAGCACTTATCTTTCCAGTGTGAAAAAAATCCTGGAAACCTGGAAAACTGTACAAGGAGTCTAAAAGAATGGTTTTAGATACTGGACAAGAGGTAATGCAGAATTCTGATCCCACAGACATAATGATACTGAGAGCAGGAGAGCAAGCAAGGCAAGCTAGCCTAGAGGCAGCTTCCAGGATGTGCTACAAAGCAGGCAAAGGGAGAGAACTGAAACAGAACATGGTTGTCTTACTGAGTTGAAAAGTCAGAGACTAGAGCCCAGGAGTTCAAGGCAACAAGTATTTACAGGACTGAGTATCAGAAAGGAGGATGCTTTCAAAAGAGAGCATCCAGGAAAACTACAGAAAGGTCCTTTCGGTATTTGGTGGAGTACTAATTTGTGTATGTAGGGGAGGCAATTACCAAAGGCTGGAGAAAGAACCATTAGAAATGAAGAGGAAAAGAATCTGTGAAAGTCTTACAGGGATGACCATACTTTGTGTTTCCACCAGCCAGAGTTTAAAGACCTCCAAGCTATCCAAAGCATCACGCAGAATTCTCCCAAGGGTACTGCTTTAGAACTGGTGACAAATTAGACCTAGACAAAAAGCTGCTATGGACCCACTAGATACTTAAGAGCAAGTCTTGAATGAATCCAATTGCAAATAACTAAAATCCATGTGAGAACAAAACATAATATTATTTAAAGGAATACAACACAGCATCCAACAATATGAAATGTAAAATTTCAGGAATCCAGTAAACAATGACCAGGATGCAAAGAAACAGGACAATATGACCTATAATCAGGTGAACAATATCAATAACCTGGAAAATATACACATGATGGAACTGGTAGAACAGGACTGTTACATAGCTATTATAAGAATGTTCCACATGTTAACAAGGTAGAGGAACAGGAATATTATGAAGAAAGCAATGGAAGATATCAAAAAGAACCAAATGGAGTTCATATAAAAGTAAAAAAACAACACCTCAAATGACAAATACATTGAAATAGATAAACAGCAGAATAGATACTGCAAACGGAAAGTTCAAAGAACTCAAAGACATCAATAGAAAGCATCCAAAATGAAGTGCATAAAGAAGAAGATTGAAAAGAAAATAGAGTATCGGTAACCTACAGGACAATGTGAAGTGGTCTAAAATATATGTAAAGGAAGTTTCAGACAAAAAGGAGAGATAGAAAAGATATTCAAAGAAATAATGGCAAAAGCCTTCTCAAATTTAATAAAAGGTATAAATTTGCATGTTCAAACTCAATGAATTCTAAGCAGAATTAACCTAAAGAATCCCACAGAAAAGACACAGCCTAATGAAATTGCTGAGAACTAGCGATGAAAATCTCAAAAAAGTAGAGAAAATGAGACATAATTTGTACAAAAGAACAAAGATAACGAAAAACTTATCATCAGAAACTATATCAATCAAAAGAAAATAGTTGGAACTCTTTAAACTGTTGAAAGAAAAAAAAGCCCTCTTAACCTAGAATTCATTATACAGTGAAAACATCTTTCTGAAGATTTTACCAGAAAAAAAAGAGTTGAGAGAATTTAACATAAGTGGAATTGCACTATAATGTACATTGAAGGAAGCTCCTCAGTAGAATAAAAATGATATCAGATGGAAATCTGAATCTGCAAAAGATATGAAAAATGCAGAATATAGTAAACACATGGGTAATTATGAAATATATATTAATCATTTCTAGACATTTTATAAAATAAATGAGTGTTTAAAGCAAAGATGTAGTAATAATGTATTTTGGGGTTTATAGACTATGTAGAAGTAATATGTATAACAACAATAGCACAAAGGACAAAACATAGAAGAAAAACAATACTTTTGTAAGATTCTTACATTAATGCAAAATGGCATAATATTATTTTAAGGTATTCTGTGTTAAAGAGGTATATTGTAAATCCAGGGACAATAACTAAAATATACAATAAAGAGTCTGAGGTAATAAACTATAGATCACATAAAAAACACCGGTTAATCTAAAGGAAAAAAGCAATGAAAGAAGAAAAATGAACAACGTATGAAAAAGGAAATAGAAAATGAATAGCAAGATGGTAGATTTAAGCCCAATCATATAGAAAATTACATTCAGGAGGTGGAACAAGATGGTAGAATATAAGATTACATCATTTGTCAGATCCCCCCTCCCCAACTCCACCCCTGCAGGAACACCAAATTTTAACATCTGCAGACAGAAAACCACTGGCACAAGAACCAAAAATCAGGTCAGCAATCACGCTACCTAGATTTTTACATCGTATTGCTAAAAGAGGCATTGAAGATGGGCAGAAAGACAATCTTGTATTGCTGATGCCACCCCTCCCCATCCCCTGGCAGTGGCTGAATGGCCTGGGGAGTTTGTACACATGGGGGAGGGAGAGTGCAGCAACTGGGGGACTTTACATTGAACTCAGTGCTGCCCTGTCATAGTGGAGAAAAAAGTTGTGCTGGCTGGGCTCACTCAGAACCCACACATGGAGGGAACATTTGGACCAGCCCTAGCCAGAGGAGAATCATCCATTCTAGAGGTCAGAACTTGAGTTCTCAGCAAGCCTCATTGCCACAGGCCAACGTGCTCTGGGGTCTTGAGTAAACTTGAAAGACAGTCTAGAACACAAGGAATGCAACTCTTAGGCAACTCTTAGTGTTGGGCTGGGCTCACAGCCAGAAGATTAGGGTGGTATGTGACCTGGGCAGTAACCCAGCTAGGGCAGCTAAGGGAATGTTTGCGCCACCTCTCTGCCAATCCCAGGCAGTGCAGCTCATAGCTAGAAAATGAGTCCTTCCTTCTGCTTAAGAATAACAGAATAATGATAAAGGGGATATTACCACCGATCCCACAGAAATACAAACTACCATCAGAGAATACTATAAACACTTCTACACAAATAAACTAGAAAATCTAGAAGAAATGGTTAAATTCCTCGACAAATACACCCTCCCAAGACTAAACCAGGAAGAAGCTGAATCTCTGAATAGACCAATAACAGGCTCTGAAATTCAGGCAAGAATTAATAGCCTACCAAAGAAAAAAGTCCAGGACCAGATGGATTCACAGACAAATTCTACCAGAGATACAAGGAGGAGCTGGTATCATTCCTTCTGAAACTATTCCAATCAATAGAAAAAGAGGGAATCCTCCCTAACTCATTTTATGAGGCCAGCATCATCCTGATACCAAAGCCTAGCAGAGACACAACAAAAAAAGAGAATTTTAGACCAATATCCCTGATGAACATCGATGCAAAAATCCTCAATAAAATACTGGCAAACTGAATCCAGCAGCACATCAAAAAGCTTATCCACCACAATCAAGTGGGCTTCATCCCTGGGATGCAAGGCTGGTTCAATATATGCAAATCAATAAATGTAATCCAGCATATAAACGGAACCAAAGACAAAAACCACATGATTATCTCAATAGATGCAGAAAAGGCCTTTGACAAAATTCAACAACCCTTCATGCTAAAAACTCTCAATAAATTAGGTATTGATGGGACGTATCTCAAAATAATAAGAGCTATCTATGACAAACCCACAGCCAATATCATACTGAATGGGCAAAAACTGGAAGCATTCCCTTTGAAAACTGGCACAAGACAAGGGTGCCCTCTCTCACCACTCCTATTCAACATAGTGTTGGAAGTTCTGGCCAGGGCAATCAGGCAGGAGAAGGAAATAAAGGGTATTCAATTAGGAAAATAGGAAGTCAAATTGTCCCTGTTTTCAGATGACATGATTGTATATCTAGAAAACCCCATTATCTCAGCCCAAAATCTCCTTAAGCTGATTAGCAACTTCAGCAAAGTCTCAGGATACAAAATCAATGTGCAAAAATCACAAGCATTCTTATACACCAATAACAAACAAACAGAGAGCCAAATCATGAGTGAACTCCCATTCACAATTGCTTCAAAGAGAATAAAATGCCTAGGAATCCAACTTACAAGGGACGTGAAGGACCTCTTCAAGGAGAACTACAAACCACTGCTCAATGAAATAAAAAAGGATACCAACAAACGGAAGAACATTCCATGCTGATGGGTAGGAAGAATCAGTATCGTGAAAATGGCCACACTTCCCAAGGTAATTTATAGATTCAATGCCATCCTCATCAAGCTACCAATGACTTTCTTCACAGAATTGGAAAAAACTACTTTAACGTTCATATGGAACCAAAAAAGAGCCCGCATTGCCAAGTCACTCCTAAGCCAAAAGAACAAAGCTGGAGGCATCACGCTACCTGACTTCAAACTATACTACAAGGCTACAGTAACCAAAACAGCAAGGTACTAGTACCAAAACAGAGATATAGACCAATGGAACAGAATAGAGCCCTCAGAAATAATGCTGCATATATACAACTATCTGATCTTTGACAAACCTGACAAAAACAAGAAATGGGGAAAGGATTCCCTATTTAATAAATGGTGCTGGGAAAACTGGCTGGCCATATGTAGAAAGCTGAAACTGGATCCCTTCCTTACACCTTATACAAAAATTAATTCAAGATAGATTAAAGACTTAAATGTTAGACCTAAAACCATAAAAATCCTAGAAGAAAATCTAGGCAATACCATTCAGGTCATAGGCATGGGCAAGGACTTCATGTCTAAAACACCAAAAGCAATGGCAACAAAAGCCAAAATTGACAAATGGGATCTCAGTAAACTAAAGAGCTTCTGCACAGCAAAAGAAACTACCATCAGAGTGAACAGGCAATCTACAGAATGGGAAACAATTTTTGCAATCTACCCATCTGACAAAGGGCTAATATCCAGAATCCACAAAGAACTCAAACAAATTTACAAGAAAAAAACAAACAACCCCATCAAAAAGTGGATGAAGGATATGAACAGACATTTCTCAAAAGAAGACATTTATGCAGCCAAAAGACACATGAAAAAGTGCTCATCATCACTGGCCATCAGAGAAATGCAAATCAAAATCACAATGAGATATCATCTCACACCAGTTAGAACAGTGATCATTAAAAAGGTAGGAAACAACAGGTGCTGGAGAGGATGTGGAGAAACAGGAACACTTTTACACGTTGGTGGGACTGTAAACTAGTTCAACCATTGTGGAAGACAGTCTGGTGATTCCTCAGGGATCTAAAACTAGAAATACCATTTGACCCAGCCATCCCATTACTGGGTATATAGCCAAAGGAATATAAATCATGCTGCTATAAAGACACATGCACACGTATGTTTATTGCGGCACTACTCACAATAGCAAAGACTTGGAACCAACCCAAATGTCCATCAATGATAGACTGAATTAAGAAAATGTGGCACATATACACCATGGAATACTATGCAGCCATAAAAAATGATGAGTTCATGTCCTTTGCAGGGACATGGATGAAGCTGGAAACCATCATTCTCAGCAAACTATCGCAAGGACAAAAAACTAAACACCGCATGTTCTCACTCATAGGTGGGAATTGAACAATGAGAACCCTTGGACACAAGAAGGGGGACATCACACACTGGGACCTGTTGTGGGGTAGCGGGAGGGGAGAGGTATAGCATTAGGAGATATACCTAATGTTAAATGATGAGTTAATGGGTGCAGCACACCAACATGGCACATGTATACATATGTAACAAACCTGACATTGTGCACATATACCCTAGACCTTAAAGTATAATAAAAAAAAAAAAATATATATATATATATGATGAATTAGAGGACACAAAACTCCTCCAAAAAAAAAAAGAAGAAGAACAGAATAAAGAGGACTCTGTCATGTGTCCTGGATACCAGTTCAGCCACAGTAGGATAGGGCACCAGTCAGAGTCATGAGGTCTCCATTTCAGGCCCTAGAACACAAACCAATAACAAGTAACAAGATTGAAACCATAATAAAAAGTCTCCCAGTAAAGAGAAGCCTGGAACCCAATTCACTGCAGAGTTCTATCAAACATCTAAAGAAGAACTAATACTAATCCTACTCAAACTGTTATGAAAAATAGAGGAAGGAATACTTCCAAACTCATTCTACAAGGTCAGTGTTGCCCTGATGCTAAAATCAAAGACACATCAAAAAAGAAAACTACAGGCCAACATCTCTGATGAATACTGACATAAAAATTCTCAACAAAATACTAGCAAACTGAATTCAACAATACATTAAAAATATCATTCATCATGACCAAGTGGGATTTATCCCCGGGATGCAAGGATGGTTCAACATACACAAGTCAATCAATGTGATACAACGTATGAAGAGAATGGAGGACAAGAACCATATGATCCTTCCAACTGATGCTGAAAAGCATTTGATAAAATTCAACATCCCTTCATGGTAAAAATCCTAAAACATCTGGGTATTAACATTACCTCAACAAAATAAAAGGCATGTATGACAGATCCACAGCTAGTATCATACTAAATGGAGAAAAACCAAAAGCTCTTTCTCTAAGAAGCGAAACACAACTAGGATGCCAACTTTCACCATTGTTATTCAACATAGTACTGAAAGTCCTATAGAGCAATTAAACAAGAGAAAGAAAAAAGGGTCATCCAACTCAAAAAGGAAGAGGTCAAATTATCCTTCTTTGCAGACGATATGATATTATATTTAGAAAAACCTAAAACCTCCACCAAAAAAATGATAAGAATTGATAAATTCAATAAAGTTGCAGGATATAGAATCAGCATACAAAAGTCAGTGGCAGTTCTATATGCCAACAGTGAACAATCTGAGGAAGAAATAAAAAAGTAATCCCCTTTATAATAGCCACAAATAAAAGTAAATACCTAGGAATTTACTTAGCCAAAGAAGTAAAAGATCTTACAAACTATAAAATACTGATGAAAGAAATTAAAGAGGACACACACAAAAAAATGCAAAGATATTGCATGGTCATGGATTGGAAGACACAATATTGTTAAAATGCCCATATTACCCAAAGCAATCTATAGGTTCAATGCAATTCCTATCAAAGTACCAATGACATTCTTTACAGAAATAGAAAAAACAATCAGAAAATTTATATGGAAACATAAAAGACCCAGAATGGCCAAAGCTATCCTGAGCAAAAAGAACAGAACTGGAGGAATCATATTACCTAACTTCAAATCATACTACAGAGCTATAATAATAAAAACAGCATGGTACTGGCATTAAATCAGACACACAGACCAATGGAACAGAACAGAGAACCCAGAAAAAAATCCACATACCTATAGTAAATTCCTTTTAGACAAATGTGTCAAGAACACACACTGGCTGGACGTGGTGGCTCACACCTGTAATCCCAGCACTTTGGGAGGCTGAGGTGGGTGGATCATGAGGTCAGGAGATCAAGACCATCTTGGCCAACATGGTGAAACCCTGTCTCTACTAAAAATACAAAAAAATAGGCGGGTATGGTGGCATGCACCTGTAGTCCCAGCTAATCTGGAGACTGAGGCAGGAGAATTGCTTGAACCCAGGAG
Organism: Nomascus leucogenys; assembly: GCF_006542625.1. Taxonomy (NCBI): domain Eukaryota; kingdom Metazoa; phylum Chordata; class Mammalia; order Primates; family Hylobatidae; genus Nomascus; species Nomascus leucogenys. Next base: position 37,095,038 of record NC_044394.1, read on the forward strand.
GCAGAATTGCAGTGAGCCAAGACTGCACCATTGCACTCCAGCCTGGGTGACAAAGCAAGACTCTGTCTCAAAAAAGGAACACACACTGAGGAAAAGACAGTCTCTTCAATAAATTATGGTTGGAAAACTAGAAATCCATATGCAAAATAATGAAACTAGACCCCTATCTCTTGCCATATACAAAAAGCAAATCAAAATGAATTAAAGACTTTAAAATCTAAGACTTCAAACTATGAAAGGACTACAAGAAAACATTGAGGAAACTCTTCAGGATATCAGTATGGGAAGGCTTTTTTTTTTTTTTTTTTTTTTGAGATGGAGTCTCGCTGCAATGCCCAGGCTGGAGTGCAATGGCACAATCTCAGCTCACTGCAACCTCCACCTCCCGGGTTCAAGCAATTCTCCTGCCTCAACCTCTCGAGTAGCTGAGATTACAGGCACACATCACCATGGCCAGCTAATTTTTGTGTTTTTAGTAGAGAAGGCGTTTCACCATATTGGCCTGACTGGTCTGGAACCCCTGACCTCAAGTGATCCACCCACCTCAGCCTCCCAAAGTGCTAGGATTACAGGCGTGAGCCACTGTGCCCGGCCTGGGCAGACATTTCTTAATTAATATGTCATAAGCACAGGCAACCAAAACAAAAATGGACAAATAGGATCACATCAAGTTAAAAAGCTTATGCACAGCAAAGGAAATAATCAACAAAGTGAAGAGACAACCCACAGAGTAGTAGAAAATATTTGCATACTATCCATCTCAGAATTAATAACCCAAATATATAAGGAGACAAAACATTCTATAGGAAAAAACTAATAACCCAATTTAAAAATGAGCAAAAGAATTGAATAACTATTTCTCAAAAGAACACATACAAATGGCAAACAGGTATATGTAAAGGTGCTCAACATAATTGACCATTAGAGAAATGTAAATCAAAACTACAATGACATAGCACTTCACTCCAGTTAAAATGTCTTTTATCCAAAACACAGGCAATAACAAATGCTGGAAAGGATGTGGAGAAAAGGAAACCTTCATATACTGTTGTTGTGAATGTGAATTAGTATAACCACTATGGAGATGGTGTGGTGGCTCACGCCTGTAATCCCAATACTTTGGAAGGCCGAGGCGGGTGGATCACAGGTCTGGAGTTCAAGACCAACCTGGGCAACATGGTGAAACTCTATCTCTGCTAAAAAATACAAAAATTAGCCAGGCATGGTGGTTAAGCCTGGGAGGCAAACATTGCAGTAAGCCAAGTCATGCCACTGCATAGCCTGTGCCTCCAGAGAGAGACCCTGTCTCAAAAAAACAATTAAAAAAAAAATCCACTATGGAGAATAATTTGGAAGTTCCCGAAAAAAGTAAAAATAGAGATATCATAAGATCCAGATCCAGTAATCCCACTGCTAGGTATTTATTCAAATGAAAGAAAATCAGTATATCAAAGAGATTTTATATCTGCACTCTCATATTTGTTGCAGCACCATTCACGATAGCCAAGATTTGGAAGCAACCTAATTGTCCATCAACAGATACATGGAGAAAGAAACTGTGGTATTTACACACAATGGAGTACTATTCAGCCACAAAAAAGAATGAAATCCTGTCATTTGTAACAGTGATCCTGTCATTTTAATGAACTGGAGGTAATTATGGTAAGTGTTAAACCAGGCACAGAAAGACAAACATTGCATGTTCTCACTTATATGTAGGATCTAAAAATCAAAACAATTAAACTCATGAAGATAGAGAGTAGAAGGATGGTTATCAGAGGCTGGGAAGCACAGTGTTGAGAGGGAAGGTGGGGATGGTTAATGAGTACAAAATAGTTAGAAAAATGAATAAGACCTAGTATTAGCACAACAGGGTGGCAATAGTCAAAATAATTTAATGGTACATTTTAAAATAACTATGAGTATGATTAGATTGTATCGCAAGGACAAAAAACCAAACACCGCATGTTCTCACTCATAGGTGGGAATTGAACAATGAGAACACATGGACACAGGAAGGGGAACATCACACTCCGGGGACTGTTGTGGGGTGGGGGGAGGCGGGAGGGATAGCATTAGGAGATATACCTAATGCTAAATGACGAGTTAATGGGTGCAGCACACCAACATGGCACATGTATACGTATGTAACAAACCTGCACATTGTGCACATGTACCCTAAAACTTAAAGTATAATAATGATAAAGTAAAATAAAATAAAAAATAAAAAATAAAAATGGGTAAAGGACCTGAATGGACGTTTCTCAAAAGAAGATATGCATATGGCCAACAGGAATATGAAAAGATGCTCAGAATCACTAATTATCAGTGAAAGGCAAATTAAAACCATAATGACACATCAATTCAAACCTAATAGAATAGCTACTGTCAAAAAGACAAGAAATAACAAGTGTTGAAAAGGATGTGAAAAAAAGGAAATCCTTGTGCATTATCGGTGGAAATGTAAATTAGTACATCCATTAAGAAAAACAGTATGGGCCGGGCGCAGTGGCTCACGCTTGTAATCCCAGCACTTTGGGAGGCCGAGGCGGGCGGATCACGAGGTCAGGAGATCGAGACCACGGTGAAACCCCGTCTCTACTAAAAGTACAAAAAAAAAATTAGCCGGGCGTGGTGGCGGGCGCCTGTAGTCCCAGCTACTTGGAGAGGCTGAGGCAGGAGAACGGCATGAACCCGGGAGGCGGAGCTTGCAGCGAGCCGAGATTGCGCCACTGCACTCCAGCCTGGGCGACAGAGTGAGACTCCGTCTCAAAAAAAAAAAAAAAAAAAGAAAAACAGTATGGGAATTCCTCAAGTAGTTTTAACATATACAACTACCATATGATACAGCAATCCCACTACTGAGTATATCCAGAGGAGATGAAATCAGTTTGTCAAAAAGTATCTGCACTCCTATGTTCATTGTAGCATTATCGCAATAGCCAAGATATGGAATCAATCTAAGTGTATATCAATGGAGGAATGCATAAAGAAAATGCAATATAAATAGACAATGAAATGTGGAATATTATTCAGACTTTAAAAAGATGGAAATCCTGTCATTTGTGACAACATGGATGAACCTGGAGGACCTAATGTTTAGTAAGAAAAGGCACAGAAAGACAAATAGTGCATAATCTCACCTATACATGGAATCTACAAAAGTTGAACTCATAGAGGTAGACAGCAGAATGGTGGCTGCCAATGAACTCAGAAGTTGATTCATATTGGTCAAATAATACAAAATTTCAGTTAGATAGGAGAAATACGTGCAAGAGATCTATTATACAACACTGTGACTTCAGTTAATAACATGTACTGAAATCTCGAAAATTGCTAAGAGACTTTGTTTTTTAACCACCTAAAAATGTATATGAAGTAATACATATATTAACTAGCTCAATTTAGCCATTCCACAAGTATACATATTTCAAAACGACAAATGTACATGATGAACACATACAATTAAGAAAAAAAAAACAGAGGAGCTCCTCCTCTAGAGCTTTGAGTAGCACTCTTAAGATCTCATCTTCTGCGGTCTTACTGAATGCAAAAGATGTTTAGCTGGACTCTTCCATTCTGGTTGGTCAGAATTCCAATGTTTCCGTGTATGTTTCCAGTGACCTTTGGCACCCTTATTCATCTCACAGACCGCCAGTGGCTGTTCTCTGCCAAGCCTCACAGAGTTTCACTCTGCACATGGCTACTAAATTTTTTTACCAAAGACTCAAGGGCTCTCCAGTGCTGATTAATAGAACGACTTCTTTGAACAACTCCCTGCTCTCTGGTACCTTGCTCCACCAATCCCAGCTGTCACACCAGCCCTATATGCCAGTCTCTGGGATTTTGCTTTTGTGTTTTCTGTGTAAAAACACTGCTTTTTGTTTGGGCTCTACTTTCCTGTGTTACTGTTTAGACAGTGTCCCCAGACAGAAAAATAGAGAATGGCAAGATTACCTTATGTGTTTCCCCTTCTTTGAAGGATCACAGCCTTTTCATGTCTTCTGTCTAATGTATGAATAGAGTTGCTTCATGTAGTTTATCCAATTTTACAATTGTTTATGGCAAAAGGGTAACTTTGATAACTTTTACTCTGTGATGGCTATAACTGGAAGTCCTATTAATGCCTTTTTAAATTAAAAATAGCACTGCCAATAAAACCTTAATTTCCATACATCAAAAGTCAACCAAAGGAAACCAATAAGTAGTAAAATAAAAATGTGGGGCAAGGGTGTGAGCAGACTCGTGTAATTTCCCATTATTTTAATTTTCTTAGAATAAAAAAAAAATTCCAAGAAGTCATATCATTTCTTGTTCATTTTCATTTCTCACCAACAGCTCTTCATTCTTTCCTAACCAAAGCCTAATTTTGCATTCAACTTCGAGTAGATGATTTAAGATGAGTCAACTATGCCAATAATGATGCTCCTATTTTACTTTGTCAGATACTCAATCTCCCAGCCTCCCATAGAGCTGGAAGTGATCATATGGCAGTGTTTTGTTCAATGAGACATACAGGAAAGTTTGTCAGGGATCTCCTCAAAAGGTTCTTATTTTCTTAATAAAAGGAATAGGTGAAGGCTGGTCCATTTCCTGTCTTGAATGTGGGTCTCTTCTGACTGTAACATACATGAGAATGAAGAGTTCACACTCTAATTATACCAAAGACGGAGAAACGAAAGAGCCTGGGTCCATAATGACATCACTGAGCAACTAAACCTATACAGCAACTGACTGCCTTTGAGAAAAATGAAATTTATTTGTTTAAGCCACTCTAAGTTTTGTATTTCTTATAATAGAAAGCATTTCTGACTAATTAATGCACATACCATTCGTTCTTTACACTAACAAGAGTTTGCATATAAGATGTAGCTAGTTTTTAAATAGAATATTAGAAGAAAGTAGTTAGAAGCTGCATTCTTTTGAAGCCTTTGGACCAATCAGGTTTTCTTTAGTGTCTATTAAATGCACGCCTCCCTTATATCACCCTATAGATTGCAAACTTCCTTGTAGCTAGAGATCTTCTGTTTTAAATATGAGTCTAAGCACTTCTGGGAGTTCAAATTAGCTTGCTGATAAACTCTATTTCTAGATGTTCTATAAGTTATCTCTGTTATCTAGGTATTCTTTGACTCCATTAGGAACAAGGACCCTAAACACCCAAAACTTTTCTTTCGCCCGACAGAAATGAGTTTGCTGGTAAGACAAACAAGCACAGGGATGGTCACTGTCTTACGTTCACATTCTCTGACGTCCAAGTTGAACTGCTGTAATGCTCCCAAGGTGAGTTGCCGCACTTCAGCTTCCAGCAAAAGTTGCATCAAGGATGTGGCTAAATGCTTGCAAGCTGACATACATGCTGTCTGGGCCACCTTTCCCTGAAACACAAGAGTGTAAATCATAAAGTTAATGCATCTAACATAAATTAAACTAAAATTTCAACAAAACTTAAAATTACTTCTTTTTCAATTAGGAATTTCCCTAAGGTTCTCCTCATCATAATACCCTTCCATTCAAATAATCTTGGAATTAAAGCATCTGATGGCAATCATCTTATATAATAGCTCCGTCACCATCACTCATGGTAGCTGTAGCACTAAGCTGAAATTCACAAAGCCCAGTTATTTAGTTAAGAATTACTTATTTTCTAAATTGACAGCAGACAAACAATATTCAGAATCTTAAGTAAAGTGAGAAACAATATTCTACAATATTGCAGAATACAATATTCTACAGAGAATACATTTCAAAAACTTTCTTCCAAATTAAAAAATTCTTAAAAATCAAATGTGAACAATAATCCCTACTGTATCTAGAAACCAGTGTTTACTACTTTATGATTTAACACATATAAAATAAAAATAATTATGGCCGGGAGCCGTGGCTCACGCCTGTAATACCAGCACTTTGGGAGGCGGAGGCGGGCGGATCACGAGGTCAGGAGATCGAGACCATCCTGGCTAACATGGTGAAACCCAATCTCTACTAAAAATACAAAAAAATTAGCCAGGCGCGGTGGCAGGCGCCTGTAGTCCCAGCTACTCAGAAGGCTGAGGCAGGAGAATGGCGTAAACCCAGGAGGCAGAGCTTGCAGTGAGCGGTGCCACTGCACTCCAGCCTGGGGGACAGAGCGAGACTCCGCCTCATGAAAGAGGAGAGGGGAGGGAAGGGGAGGGGAGGGGAGGGGAGGGGAGGGGAGGGTTATTTAAAACAAAAAGTTACCTGAAAAAAATAATTAAGAGGATGCATTTTGCTTTCTTAGAAAATACTGAGATTTATGAATATAAACCCTAGGTCAATTTTGAAAATATGGATTTTAAAATTAATATTTTAGTGTCTTCTTTAAAAGATTCAAAGTACTCTACATTTAGTGAATTATATAAATTTTATATCTGTTATTTATCATCTGTTTCAAAATACAGGATATGTTTTAAAAAGACAATGATCAAATTATTTAGTGAATCATCCTACTTTTTTGAAATAACAAAATATTTCAGCCATACAGAAAAATATAGAATCATAGGATATTTAACGTATCCCCTAAACATTACAAATACAGTTTAAGCCCCTGTGTGACCTCCTTAATCATGTTCCTCCCACTCCCCAGAGATGACCATTATTGGTATTAGGTATCCCATTTGTTTTTAAAAAGTACTATTATGACAGGTATATAACCAGAAACAATATGTTGTATTATTTTACATATATTGAAACTTTCTTTTATATTATGTAGGTCTTTCTGCAACTTCCTTTTTCAGTTGAATATTATGAATGTGAAGATTTTGAAGTGTATTGCATCTAGTTGTAGTTTATTCCTTTAACTGTTCCATAGTATTCCTTTTTGGAAGTATACCACAATTTATTTGGCCATTCTTCTCATGCTGGAGATTTAAGTTATGTCTTTTTCTTTTGGCTATTATAAACAGAGCAAGTCAGTTCTAGTAAAAGATCATGAAAATGCAAGAGCATGACTACAGTGTCCCTTTTATATGTTTTTTCATATGTTATACTGGGCCAGGGTCTTCAATGAATCTAGCAGGCTTTAAAGAGAAAAACTATAAATAAATAATATCATAATACATTTTAAAATTTACATAATTTTATATACTTTGGATAATTTCTTTAGAATTACTTTTTGAAGCTACTAGGATGAAGGGTATCAACACTGTGATCCATAATGCATATGCTTATATGTGAAGACAAACACAAGTGAAAGCTAGACTCCCAAATATCCAGTTAAATGACTCTGCTTATGGTATGTTCTGATTTGCATTGCCCCTAGATATTTCGTAGAGTATTACTTCATTGTATAATAACCAGCAGTTTTATAAGTTTTTCTGCTAATTTTTCTACTAATGAAACAAAAGATTTTTTTTTTTTTTTTTTTGAGACGGAGTCTTGCTCTGTCACCCAGGCTGGAGTGCAGTGGCGCGATCTCAGCTCACTGCAAGCTCCGCCTCCCGGGTTCACGCCGTTCTCCTGCCTCAGCCTCTCCGAGTAGCTGGGACTACAGGCGCCCGCCACCACGCCCGGCTAATTTTTTTGTATTTTTAGTAGAGACGGGGTTTCACCGTGGTCTCGATCTCCTGACCTCGTGATCCGCCCGCCTCGGCCTCCCAAAGTGCTGAGATTACAAGCGTGAGCCACCGCGCCCGGCCTACAAAAGATATTTTATGTCTTTGATTACTGTGTGCAATTGAATATTTTCTAAATTTGTATTTATTTGACTCAAATCTTATTTGTAGCATGAAAAATAATGATGACCTATTTTAGTATACAGACTATAAATTTTCCTCATCTCTATGGTTTCATTTGTATTTTCTGATGGGCCATACTCTGCATGATTTAAAACAACAAAGGAGGTAATTTAGAGATCAAGTGGAACAGATACAATAGAGGCAAAAACAAATTCTAAACAGAAAAGTCACATCATAAAAGAAATCCACATTAAATTACTTGGTTTTAATTAAACCCACTAGAGACCTATGACAGGCACCTCCAAAGAAAAACAGGGTTCAACATAATGGTCAGGCTATGCCAACTGTGAACTTTCAGAGGGGACAAAGGTATGAGACCAGCACAACTTACTGAACATTATTCCCCATTGCTTGCTTTTGTCAGCTTTGTCGAAGATCAGATGGTCCTAAGTGTGTGGAATTATTTCTGGGCTCTCTATTTCATTCCATTGGTCTATATGTCTGTTTTTGTACCAGTACTATGCTGTTTTGGCTACTGTAGCCCTGTGGTATAGTTTGAAGTCAGGTAATGTGATGTCTCCAGCTTTGTTCTTTTTGCTTAGGATTGCCTTGGCTATTCAGGGTCTTTTTTGGTTCTATATAAATTTTTAAATAGTTTAGTTCTGTGAAGAATGTTATTAATAGTTTGATAGGAGCAGCATTGAATCTGTAAATTGCTTTGAGCAGCATCGCCATTTTAACTATATTGCGTCTTCCTACTCATGAATATGGAATGTTTTTCCATTTTTTTGAGTCATCTCTGATTTATTTGAGCAGCGTTTTATACTTCTCATTATACAGCTCTTTCATGTCCCTGGTTAGCTGTATTTCTAGGTATTTTATTGTTTTTGTATGGGATTGGGTTCCTGATTTAGCTCTCTACTTTGGTGCTATTGGATGCTATTGGTGTACAGGAAGGCTACTGATTTTTGTACATTGATTTTGTGTCCTGAAACTTTGCTGAAGTTGTTTATCAGCTCAAGGAGCTTTTAGGCAGAGTAGCCATATGCAGAAGATTGGAATCAGACTCCTTCCTTATACCATATACAAAAATCAACAGAAGATGGATTAAAGACTTAAATGTAAAACCTAAATCTATAAAAACTTTGGAACATAACCTAGTAAACACCTTTCTGGACAAGGGAACTGGCAAAGATTTCATGACGAAGACCCTAAAAGCAATTGTAACAAAAGCAAAAACTGACAAATGGGATCTAATTAAACCTAAGAGCTTCTGCACAGCAAAATAAACCATCAACAGAGAAAACAGAAAACCTACAGAATGAAAGAAAATATTTACGAACTATGTATCTGGCAAAGGTCTGATGTCCACAGTCTATAAGGAACTTAAACAAATTTACAAGCAAATATACAAACAAACCCCCTTAAAAAGTAGGCAAAGGACATAAACAGTCACTTTTCAAAAGAAGTCATACATGTGGCCAACAAGCATATGACAAAACGTTCAACGTCACCAATCATTAGAGAAATGCAAATCAAAACCAAAAGGAGATATCATCTCAAACCGGTCAGAATGGCTATTATTAAAAAAAAAAAATTAAAAAAACAGACGGTGGCAAGGTTGCAGAGAAAAGAGAACACTTATACACTGCTGGTCAGAGTGTAAATTAGTTCAGCCATTGTGGAAAGCAGTGTGGTGATTCCTCAAAGAACTAAAAACAGAGTACCCATCAACCCAACAATCCTACTATTGAATATATAACCAAAGGAATATAAATTGTTTTACCATAAAGACATACGCACACCTACGTTCATTGCAGCACTATTCACAATAGCAAAGTCATGGAATAAACCAAAATGCCCATCAACAGTAGACTGAATAAAAAATTAGGTACCTACATACCATGGAATACTACACAGCCATAAAGAAAGAATGAGATCATGTTCTTTGCAGCAACATGGAAAGCACTGGAGACCTTTATCCTTAGAAAACTAAAGCAGGAACAGAAAACCAAATGCCTCATGTTCTCACTTATAAGCAGGAGCTAAATAAAGAGAACACATGGTCACAAAGAGGGGAATAACAGATGCTAGGGCCTGCTTGAGGGTGGAAGATGGGAGAAGTGAGAGGATCAGAGAAAATACCTTTCAGGCACTATGCTTAATACCTGGGTGATAAGATAATCTGTACACCAAACCCTCATGACATGAGTATACCTATATAACAAACCTGCCTATATACTCCTGAATCGAAAAGTTAAAAGAAAACAAACGAACAAAAAATGAAAACAAAACAAAACAAAAAGTGTAAGACTCTATAGCTTTTCAACAATGAGAGTGGGAATAGAGTGAATGAATGAAGCAAGACTATATGATCATCTCAATAGACGCAGAAAAGGCATTTGAAAAAACTCAACATCCTTTCATGATAAAAAAAAGCTCTCAACGAATTAGATATAGAAGGAATGTAACTTAATACATTAAAAGCCATATATGACAATCCTATAGCTAATATCATACACAAAAGTGAAAAGCTGAAATCTTTTTTTTTAAGATTAGGAACAAGACAAGGGTGTGTACTCTCATCATTTCTAATCTACACAGTTCTGGAAGTGCTAGTCAGGGTAGTTAGTCAAGAGAAAGAAATAAAAAGCATCCAAATTGAAAATGAAGTTAAATTGCTCACCGATTGTTTGAAAAATATATACGATCTTGTATAGACAGAACTCTAAAAATTCCACCAAAAACTGTTAGAACTAATAAACAAATTCAGTAAAGTTGCAGGATACAAAATAAACATGCAAATATCAGTTGTGTTTCTATACGCTAACAACAAACTATCTGAAAAAGAAATCATGCAAAAAATCCCACTTACAACAACTATTTAAAAAAACTTAGAAATAAATTTAGCTAAAGAGATAAAATATTTGTATATTTAAAAGTATAAAACAATACTAAAAGAAATTTAAGAAGACACAAAGAAATGGAAAGACGTATCATGTTCATGAATTGAAGGAATTAATATTGTTAAAATGTCCATTCTACCCAAAGTGATCTACAAACTCAATGCAATCCTTATCACAATACCAATGACTTTTTTCAAATAAATAGAATAAATAATGCTAAAGTTCATATGGAACCACAAAAGACCCCAAATAGCCAAAGCAATCTTTAACAGAAATAACGAAGATGGAGCTGTCACATAGTCTGATTTCAAAATCCAATACAAATCTATAGTAATCAAGACAGTATGGCACTAGTGCAAAAACAGATACACAGACCAATGGAACAGAACACAGAACTCTGTAATAAATCCACACATTTATGGTCAACAAATTTTTGATAAAGATACCAATAACACACAATAGGGAAAAGATTCTTCAATAAATGGTGCTGAGGAAACTGGATATCCACATGCATAAGAATGAAATTAGTCCCTCATCTCACATTGTGAACAAAAAATAATTCAAAATAGATTAAAGACTTAAACATAAGACCTGAAACTATGAAACTACTAGAAAAAAAAAAAAAAAACAGATGAAAAAGCTCCATGACATTGATCTGTACAATGGCTTTTTTTTTTTGTATATGACCACAAAAGTATAGGCAACAAAGGCAAAAACAGACACATAGGATTACATCAAGCTAAAAAGCTTCAGGACAGCAAAGGAAACAATCAAAAGTGTGAAGAGAACCTACAGAATGTGGGAATATACTTGCAAACCACACATCTGATAAGGAGTTAACATCCAAAATATATAAGGAACTCAAACACAATGACAAGAAAAGAAATAAACTGATTAAAAAATGGGCAAAGGATCTGAATAGACATTTCTCAAGAGAAGACACATGAATAGCCAAGATGTACATGAAAACATGTACAACATCACTAGTCATCAGAAAAATGCAAATTAAAACCACAATGAGATACCACCTCTCATTTGTTACAATGAATATTATCAATAAAAGGTAACAAGCATTGGTGAAAATGTGGAGAAGAGGGAACCTTTGTCAACTGTTGGTGGAAATGTAAATTAGTATAGCTATTATTGAAAACAGTATGGAAGTTCCTCACAAAATTTAAAATAGTATTACTATATGATCCAGCAATCCTACTAATGAATATATACCCAAAGGATATGAAATCAGTATGTCAAAAAGACATCTGCACTCCCATGGTCATTGGAGCATTATTCACAATAGCCAAAATATGGAGTCAACCTATTGTCCATCAATGGATGAATGTAAAAAAAAAATCTGCTATATATATATATATACACACACATACATACAGTGGAATACCATTCAGTCTTTTTTTTTTTTTAAGACAGAGTCTTGCCCTGTCACCCAGGCTGGAGTGCAGTGGCACGATCTCGGCTAACTGCAATCTCTGCATCTTGGGTTCAAGCGATTCTCCTGCCTCAGTCTCCTCAGTAGCTGGGACTACAGGTGTGCACCACCATGCCTGGCTAATTTTTGTATTTTTAGTAGAGATGGGGTTTCACCATGTTAGCCAGACTGGTCTTGAATTCCTGACCTCAAGTGATCTACCCACCTCAGCCTCCGAAACTGTTGGGATTACAGGTGTAAGTCACTGCACCTAGTCCCATTCAGTCTTATATTGTATACTTGAAAATGCATAAGAGAGTAGTTTTAAGTGTTCTGTGTTAAAAAATGATAAGTATGTGAAGTAATCCTTGGTTTAGCCATTCCACAATACATATATTTATCAAACACCATATTGTACATCATACATATATATATATAATTTTTATTTGTTGATATGGTTTGAATCTGTGTCCCCACCAAATCTCATGTTGAATTGTAATCATAAGAGGATGGGCTTGGTGGGAGGTGACTAGATCATGAGGGCAATTTTTCAGTAATGGTTTAGCACCATCCCGTTGGTGCTTTTCTCATGATAGTGAGTTCTCATGAGATCTGGTTGTTTAAAAGTATGTGGCACCTCCCCAACCCCTTGCTCCTGCTGCTACCATGTAAGATGTGCCAGCTCCCCCTTTGCCTTCTGCCATGATTGTAAGTTTCTTGAGGCCTCCCCAGAAGCCAAGCAGATGCACCATCATGCTTCCTGTACAGCCTGTAGAACTGTGAGCCAGTTAAACCTGCTTTCTGTATAAATTACCCAGTCTCAGGTATTTCTTTATAGCAATGTGAGAATGGAGTAATACAGAAAATTCTTACCAGGAGTGGGGCATTGCTATAAAGATACCTGAAAATGTGTAAGTACCTTTGGAATTGGGTAATAGGCAGAGGTTGGATGACTTTGTAGGGCTCAGAAGAATATAGGATGATGAGGGGAAGTTTGGAACTTCCTAGAGACCTGTTGAACAGTTAAGACCAAAATGCTGGTAGGGATATGGTACCCAAATGCTCGTAGTGAAGTCCAGGCTGACAAGGTCTCAGAGGAAAGAAGGAACCTATTGGGAACTGGAGCAAAGGTCACTTTTGTTATGCTTTAGCAAAAAACTTGGCTGCATTATACCCCTGCTCTAGTAACATGTGGAACATTGAACTTGAGAGTGCTGATTTAGGGTATCCGATGGAAGAAATTTCTAAGCAGGAAAGCATTCAAGATGTAGCTTGGCTGCTTCTAACCACCTATGCTCATAGGCATGAGCAAAAAAAAAAAAAAGATGGAAAACAGGAACTTATATTTAAAAGAGAAGCAGAGGGCAGAAGTTTAGATAAATTGCAGCCTGGTCATGTAGTAGAAAAGAATAGCCCATTTTCAGGAGAAGAATTCAAGCAGGCTGCTGAGCAATCACTTGCTAGAGAAATCTGCATAACTAAAAGGAAGGTAAGTGCTGATAGCCAAGACAAAGGGGAAAAGGTCTCCAAGGCAAGTCAGAGACCTTTAAGGCATCCCCTCCCATCACAGGCCCAGAGGTTTAGGAGGACAGAATGGTTTCATGGGCCAGAACCAAGGCCTCAATACCCTGTGCAGCCTCAAGACACTGTTCCCTGCATCCTAGCTGCTCCAACTTCAGCCTTAGCTCAAAGGTGCATAGGTACAGCTCAGGTTGCTACTTCAGAGGGTGTAAGCCATAAGCCTTGGCAGCTTTCATGTGGTGTTAAGTGTGTGGGTGCACAAAGTGCAAGAGTTGAGATTCATGCTAAATGAACAGATTTTAGCTGCTCTTGCCCAACACACAGAGAAAATATGGGAAACTATGTGAGATGATGGATATGTTAATTTGTTTTGATATAGTAACCTTTTCATTATCTATATGTATTCTGTAACATCATGTTGTACACCTTAAATAAATGTAATGCAATTTAACTTTTTAAAAATAACTTTACATTAGTGTCCTGTTTTGTGCCTAGGTTCTTTTGCTCAGCATGTTTCTGAGATTCATTCATACAGTTGCCTTTTTCCTGATTTGAGAAGTAAAATATTCAGTCTTTTATCATTAAGTAAAATGTTAGCTATAGATTTCTTATAGATATCCTTTATCAGATTACATAAGACTAGACTACACTGCTGACAGAATTTTATTTTTCATGAAAGGGTGTTCAATTTTGTTAAATGCTTTCTGTGTACATATTAAGATGAGCACATGGATACACTCACACACACAATTATATAACTTATACAATACACCTTACTTAGGCACAGTGTATCTTTTTAAAATATAATGCTGGATTTCATTTGATACTATTGTGTAGAAGATTTTGAGTCTGTGTTTATGCAGGATATTAGTCTATGTTCTGTTCTTATATTGTCATTGTTTGATTTTGCTATTAGAGTGATGGTGGTCTTATAAAATAAGTTTAGAAAACTCCTTTGTTTTGTGAAGCATTTTGCTTAGAATTGGTTTCATTTCTTTCAGAAATGTTTGATAGAACTTACTAGTGAAGAAATCTCAGCCTGTAGTTTCTTTGTGGGAGGGTTTTTAAAATATAAATTCAAATTCTTTATTACAAACAAGCCTATTTGGGTTTTCTGTTTATTCTTGAGTAATTTGTAATTTGTGTCTTTTATAAATGTATAATTTGTGTAATTCAAAGAATTTAACCAAGTCACCTACATGGTCAACTTAATTAGAATAAAGTTGTTCATATTTTATGTGACATTTAGTCTCTGTAGTTTCTGAGGTCTGTAGTGATATTCCTATTTTCATCCCTGACATTAATAATTTGAATCTTCTTTTGTTCTTAACCAATGTATTTTTTTAAATAGTGTTTTATTTCTTCCACTATTGTGTCCATTTACTATTTCATTAATTTCTGCTCTTATATTTATTATTTCCTTTTTCCTATTGAGCTGGGTTTCAATTTGCTCTTCTTTTTTTAGCTTCATAAGACAAAACTTGGACTTTGATTTTGGACCTTACTTTTCTTACAACATAAGTACTTAAAGTGATCAATTTTCCTCTAAGCTAGCAGTTCTCAACTGGGGGCAATTTTGTTCCCCAGGGACATTTGGCAATGTCTGAAGACATGTTTGGTTGTCACAACTGGCAGGAGGTGGAAGGAGGGGGAAACACTACTGGCATATCATGGGTAGAGGCCAGGGATACTGATAAACATCCTATTACGCCCTGGGCAGTCAAACACACCTGGTCCACAACGTCAATACTAACAAGGTTAAGAAACTTTGCTCCAACCAGTGCATTAATGGCATCCCACAAATTGTGATAAGTAGTGTTTTCATTTTTCTTCAGTTCAAAATATTTTCTAAGTTTCTTTGTGGTTTCTTCCTTGAGAAAGAGGTTATTTAGAAGTATGTTGTCTAATACCTAAAGATTTGGTGATATTTTTGGAATATATCTGTTATAGATTTCTAATTTGTGTTGTAGATGACTAACATAGTCTATACAATTTTACTCCTTTTGAATTTACTGAGGCATGTTTTATAGCCCAGGATGTGGTCTAGCTTAGTGAATACTCCATATGCACTAAAAAAAAAAAAAAGCTGCCATTGGTGGTGTAATATCCTATAAATAGACATCCATTAAGTCAAGTCATATGATACTGTTGTTCAAGTCTTCTATAGCCTTACTGATATCCTATTTATTTTAAAAATTTTAATTTAAATAATTACTGAAAAGACTGTTAAAATTAGCAGCTGCAATTATGAATTTGTCTGTTCATCTTTTCAGTTCTGCCAGTTTTTGTTTGATGCATTTTGAAGATTTGTTATTGAGTGCAGACACACGGTTGTGATGTCTTCTTGATTAATTGGCCCTTATATCAGAATGAAATGTCAATCTTTATCCCTAGAATAATCCTACTTCTTAGTTCTACTTTACCAGACATTAATACAGAAACTCAGTGTTTTAATGATTAGTATTTGCATGGTATATCTTATTCCTTGCTATTACTTCTGACCAATCTATGTCTTTATACATTAGAGTGATGTTCTTGTAGGCCAAATATAGTTGAGTCATTCTGCTTTATCCAGAGTAATAAATCTCTGCCATTTATTCAGAGGGTGTACATCATTAATTATACTTAATATAATTCACAGTATGGTTGGATTTAAATCTATTATGTTGATCTTAGTTGTCTTTTTGTCTAATCTGCTCTGTTTCCTTTTTCCTATTTCCTGTCTGCTCTTATATTACTTAAGTGTTCTTTATAATGCTATTTTATTTCCACTTTGGACTTAATAGTTATATTTCCTTGTTTTATATATTTAGTAGCTGTTGGAGGCTTTATAATAAGTCTCTTTAAATTATCACAGTTTATCTTGAATTATATTACACAATTCCATATGTAAAAACAGTATTCTTGCATTTACCTCCTTCCAGGTGATTATTTTCACATATTTTACTTCTATATATGTTATCAATATATACATTGTCATTATTTTTGCTTTTAAAGTCCATTACATATTAAATAAACAAAAATTGAGTAAAAACTTTTTTATCTTAACTACATATTTTTCATTTCTGGTATTCTTTGCTCCTCTATGTAGATGCAAGCTTCCATTTTATATTATTTCTGAAAAACTTAATTTGATATTCCTGAAATTCATGTCTCCTGTCAATAAATTCCCTCAGCTTTTGATGATCTAAAAAAGTCATTATTATACCTTAATTTTTTGCTGACTATAAGATTCCTTGGTGATGGTTCTTTTTTATTCTTTCAGCATTTTAATTGTGTCATTTCATTATCTTCTGGTTTGTATAGTTTCTGATTAAAAAGAAGTATCTAGTCATTTCATCACTTTTTCTCTGTATGTACTATGTATTTTTTCCCTAGTTGCTTCTAAGAGTTTCTTTTTATCATTGTTTTTCAGCAAGTTGTTTTAATCAACTTTTAAAAATTTTTAGTCACTATTTCTTCAAATACTTTACCTATTCTTCCTTCCTTTCCTCTTTTTCCGAGAAGGCAGTTAGACAAGACATACTGTCTGTCCCACAAGAATCTGAAGTTCAAGAAAAATTATTCCTCCATTGAATTGCTTGAACCCGGGAGGTGGAGGTTGCAGTGAGCCGAGATCGCACCACTGCACTCCAGCCTGGGCGACAGAGCGAGACTCTGTCTCAACAACAACAAAAAATTCTTCCTCCATTAATTCTCCTCTGTACTTCAGTTTGCATGATTTCCATGGGTATGTCTTTTAAGTTCTCCAATCTTATTTTCTATAGTTGTTAATTTCTATTAATACAATTCAGTGTAATCTTCATTTTAGATATTACATTTTTGTTATTAGAAGTTCCATTTGATTCCTTTTTGTATAACTTCTATTACTCTCATTGTATTTACTTTTAAATATTGAATATATTGAGCATGTGTGTATGAGCATATAAGCATTTTTAAAGCATTTGCCTTCTAATTCTGTCACTTCTGTCATATTTGGATGTTTATATGGACTGATTTTCTTCCGTGTTATGGATCACATTTTCCTGCTTCTTGGCATATCTAGCAAATTTTTATTGAATACTGGATATTGTGAATGTTGCTGTTGAATATCAGTATTTTGTTAAATTTCCTTAAGGAGTGTTGGGCTTTGTTATGGCAAACAATTAAGTTACTCCCGGATCGGTGTGAAATTTTTTTTTTTTTTTTTTTTTTTACAGGCCAAACAAATTTTGCTGATAAAAATATTTTTACATAAAATATAAAAAAAAAAAACCACGGAATTTTGAAAGATCTTCAAGCAATAAAACACTGTGTTTAAGTACAGTTCATTTTACAAATGTAAGGGTATTTTATTTAAGGATTCTTTTGATATAATTTATTCTGCCAATATGTCAAAGTAGTGAAACTGTTATTTTTTATTTATTTATTTTTATTATTATTTTTATACTTTAAGTCTTAGGGTACATGTGCACAATGTGCAGGTTTGTTACATATGTATCCATGTGCCATGTTGGTGTGCTGCACCCATTAACTCATCATTTAGCATTAGGTATATCTCCTAATGCTGTCCCTCCCCCTTCCCTCCACCCCACAACAGTCCCCGGAGTGTGATGTTCCCCTTCCTGTGTCTATGTTTTCTCATTGTTCAATTCCCACCTATGAGTGAGAACATGTGGTGTTTGGTTTTTTGTCCTTGCAATAGTTTACTGAGAATGATGGTTTCCAGTTTCATCCATGTCCCTACAAAAGACATTAACTCATCATTTTTATGGCTGCATAGTATTCCATGGTGTATATGTGCCACATTTTCTTAATCCAGTCTATCGTTGTTGGACATTTGGGTTGGTTCCAAGTCTTTGCTATTGTGAATAGTGCCTCAATAAACATACGTGTGCATGTGTCTTTATAGCTAGAAGAAAACCTAGGCAATACCATTCAGGACATAGGCATGGGCAAGGACTTCATGTCTAAAACACCAAAAGCAATGGCAACAAAAGCCAAAATTGACAAGTGGGATTTAATTAAACTAAAGGGCTTCTGCACAGCAAAAGAAACTACCATTAGAGTGAACAGGCAATCTACAAAATGGGAGAAAATTTTCGCAACCTACTCATCTGACAAAGGGCTAATATCCAGAATCTACAGTGAACTCAAACAAATTTACAAGAAAAAAACAAACAACCCCATCAAAAAGTGGGCGAAGGACATGAACAGACACTTCTCAAAAGAAGACATTTATGCAGCCAAAAAACACAGTGTGAAATTTTGAAGTTTACTGGTATGCACTTTTATGCAGAGATCAGAATTATCTTTCATGTAGAGGCCCAAAGCTATACCATTAGGTCCAGGACTAATGCTACTTTAGACCCATGACTAGCCTCTCATTGCTGTCTCTGCTGTATGCTTCAGTTCAGTGGGGCCTTCCCCTTCTTACAGGTTGTAATTTGAATATCCCCCCCATCTCTTCGTTTGAGTTCTGGCAATTGTGCTTAGCTTCTGTGCCCTCACAATTTGATGGTTTGTTTGTTTGTTTGTCTGACCTCATGGACTTTTCACCTTATACATTAATAGCTTAGTATTCAGCCAAAGTCTCAAAAGAATCTCTCAATGCAAGGTTATTCTTCCCAAAACTCTTTTTCATTTCCAAACTGCTTCCTAGCAAATTTCAGTTATTTCATTCCCAAACCTCAGTCATTGTCTTCTTACCAGTATTGCTATGCTCTGCCTGGGTTCACCCTTTCTTGCACTGCAATTTTACACAGTACTTCTAGGAGATTGCTGGGTTTACACTTCATTTGTTGGTCTTCTCTCATGGATCACTTTCCTGCACTCCCTGCTGTACGGTATTTAAAAACAGTTGTTTCATTTATTTTGTACAGTATTCTAGATGTTTATGGTTGAGATCCAGTCTGGTACTAGCTATTATACCATGGCCAGTAGTGGCCACCTCAACATTTTTTGAAATATATTTTTGCTGAGTACTGAAGTGTGCATTGGCAGTTTTGTTCTCTTTTGGAATTTTATACACTTCATTCTATTGTCCTCTGGCCTTCATCATTTTTATACGAAGTCAGCCATAATTCTTACTGTTTTTCCCATGAATGTGTCCTTGTTCTCTGGCTGTTTGTAAGAATTTTTTCTTTAATATTGGCAATCTGACCATTATGTGCCTAGGTATAGTTTTCTTTAAGTTTATCCTGTGTGGGCTGCTGAGCTTCCAGAATCTGTGGATTGATGCATTTCTTCAGATACAGAAAATTCTCAAGCATTCTCAAGTACAAAATTCTTTATGTACTGCTTTGTATCATTCTCTTTCTCTCTTCTCCTTCTGAGACTCCAAGTATATGCATTTAAAACCTTTCGACTGTGTTCCACCTATCTCATATGCTCTATTCCATTCTTAACATCAAAAATAAAATTTTTAGTGCTGGACATGGTGGTGCACACCTGTAATCCCAACTACTTGGAAAGCTAAGGTGGAGGATCCTGTGAGCCCAGGAATTTAAGTCCAGCCTGAGCAACACAGTGAGACTCAAATCTCTTTTATCACTCTGTGTGTTTCAGTTTGGGTGTTTTCTACAGACCCATATTTGAGTTCACTAATCTTGAATTCTGCTTTGTTGAGTCTGTTTTTAAACCCACTCAATACATTTTTAAAAATTCATGTAATGAGCTCTTATTACAGATTTTATATTTTGCTATTCTAGAATACATATTTCATTCTTTTTTTTTAAATCTTGATTTATAATTTAATGGCTGTGCAGGTCCTGGTTCCTCATTTCTGTTGCTCACGGGCCCACTGCTCTGGGGTCAGGGTTTTCTGTTCAAACGCATGGATATGCAAGAGATTTTCAGCTGGGCATGCATTCATCAGCTGGTAACCCTGAAGCAGTGGCTTACCCTTGGACCTGGCCAACATACCAGGACTAAGAAGCTAGATGTGCAACAGCTGAGCTTTACATCTTCTACCTCCACGCCTCTGGGTCCTGTTGCAACTTCCCCTGGAGGCATTCAGTGCTAAGTTCCATAATGGCAGTCCAGCTTGGGCAGCAGCCCAGTGAGGATTGAACCCCAGCTCAGACCCTGGCCATACTCCACATGTGATTCTTAATCTCAATTCAAATAATTCATCTTTTGATACATTTTGTCTATTCTTTCCCCTGTTTTCTTTAACATGTTAATCATAGCTATTTTGAAGTCTTTGCTAACATCAATATCTGGATCAGCTCATGATCTGCTTCTACTGACTATTTAAACCTTTGATTTTAGGTCAGTTTTCTCCACTTACTAGCACCTTAGAAAATTTTGTTTTGTGTGGCACACATTGCAGATAAAGTGGTATAGACAGACTAGATTATCTTATCAGCCCCAGCAGAGTTTTGAGTTTTGTTCTAGCAGACAGTTAAATTATTGATGGATTATCTTGATTTTGTCAGGCTTGTTTTTAAACTTTATTACAATGGGTCCATGTTAGTTTTGCCCTTACTCTGAAAGGACCTTATAGTTAATCCCTGTGTATGATCTTATTGATATTTTAACTGAAAGCACAAAGTGCTCATCTGCTGTCTCTGTGGGCCCAATTCTCAATGTCTGTGCTATGTAATTTCTAGAATATTTGCTCAGCAATCAGTATTCTAGCAGCTGCTGTCTTCAAAGCCCCCAGAGTGTGCCCTATGCACCTGCAGCTTACAGCTTAGAAATGAGTCAAGGAAAAAGGGGAACTTAATGAAGATTTTTGTTTGTTTGTTTGTTTGTTGGGTTTTTTTTTTTTTGGAGACAAAGTCTCACTCTGTAACCAGGATGGAGTGCAGTGCCATGATCTCAGCTCACTGCAGCCTCTACCTCCCAGTTCAAGCAATTCTCCTGCCTCAGCCTCCCGAGTAGCTGGGACTACAGGTGCGCACCACCACACCCAGCTAATTTTTGTATTTTTTTAGTAGAGATGGGGTTTCACCATATTGGCCAGGCTGGTCTCAAACTCCTGACCTCGTGATCTGCCCACCTTGGCCTCTCAAAATGCTGGAATTACAGGCGTGAGTCACCACATCTGGCCAAAGATTTTTTTAGGGGAGTTTCCTCTCCATGTTTTGTCTCCTCTTTGGTATCCTGCTTATCTAAATCCTATACTTACAGACATCCAAAACATTGATCCCTTGTTTCACTTAGCAATAATGTAATTTTATATTTTCTCTAGGTTTTTATGGTTGTTTATGATTAGAGGATAAAACGGATACTATGGTATCACAATTAGAACCCAAAATGAATCTTTTTAATTTACTAAATTTATATGAAACCAGAAGAAAACTATAATAGATATTTAAAGAATTTCTTTCTGGTCAAGAATCTTCATGCTTTAGTCTTGATTTCCATTGTCATCTAGGCAAACATTTTTGCTTTATTTACAAAATGCTTGTATATGTGTGTCTTTTGAACCCAAATTTACAGTAAAGGATAAAGGGTGTAGCCATTAATCAGTGCATGCCCAATTCAAAACAACAGTAACACCACCAACAAACACCTAATGTGTTCTACTGCCAAGGACTAATAATAGTGTCAGAGCAAAAGCAAAGAAAAATATATATATAAAGATAAATAGAAAAATTACAGATGTGTGGTTTAATAAAAACCAATCTACACTTTAAATGTGATGCTCTAGAACACCGACTTTAACCTTTGTCTCAATTTCCTTACCTGCCAAACAGAATTATTATAATAGCTAAATAAAAATAAATCTTATGTAGCATTTTTTAATACAGTACCTGGATTATATGTTAAGTACTTAGTCAATATCTTCTGATTTATTACAACTTTTATTCCTATGATCCTATATAGTAAATAATTGAAAATGACATTAGGTATATTTGCTTAAAATGTAAGTATTTTATGAATGCATCATATTTTACAAAGTATATCTTTTATAGTCATATGATTTTCTTTTTTTAATCTAATAATTCTGTATGTGCAAAAAAGTGGAAAATGTATTTCCTGTTCTGAAGCAAATCAAGGAGAACATGCAATTAAGTGCTAAATTGAGCATAATATTATGAGGGCACAATAGTCAGAGAAGGTTTCACAAAAGTGGTGGGGCTTGCCGGGTGACCCTCATTACATCCCAACAACAATGACATGGGAATTTTTTTAAGTGGCTTAAAAATTGAAATGGAGGTAATATAAAGTATCCTAAAAATAACAAATATCACTACTATATAAACCTCCATAGAATGAGAATTATTCATAATCAAAAATAAAAACCCTTCCTTTCTCTTTCCTCAACTCCTGTTCAGGTTAAAGGTTAACTTTATCAAGTCATCTCATTAACAGAGACATGTCTTTGAAGGTATTCAGTCTTTGCTATGCTTAATGTTTCACCAGACCACAACCAAGATGTCAAAGAATCTGATTCAAATATTAATGAGCAAAAGGTCATGATGAAATAATCTACAAAGCTCTATTAGTTCCTGTTTTCTGACCCTATCCAGTTCCCATTACCCTTTTTCCAGTCCTCTCTTACTACACACATTTATAGTCACTGGCTTGGTTTCAAGACACACCCTCTAAACTGTAATTTCACTTGAAGTACATTTTAAGTGGAGCCCTCCCAGATGCCAGATCCCCGATCCAAGGATGATCTGTAGAGATATAAAGTTAAAATTAAAAGGAAGAAAGGGAATCAACCAAAAACTAAATCCAATTTTGATGCTTAACTACTAGAATAAAAAAGAGAAAAGAAAAAAAGGAAAAATAAAAAAGAAACTGTCTTTCAGACTTTCCAATAAGCCATTTAATAATGTGACAAAGCAAGGGTATTAAAATATTAACTAAAGCTTCCAGGAAAACTTCTATAATCTCAATTGTTTATTCAAGACCTTTACAAACCTCATAAAAAATTAAGTGGGCTTGGAAAAAACGCACCACAGCCATAGGAGAAAGTTTACAAAATACAATGGTAGACGCCTGACTGTCTGCCAGCCAGTCTCTTTTAACTTCCACATACAACTTATTACTCAGTTCCTAACTGGTCAATACCCTAAATAAGAGCATTTCTCCTCCCAAACACCTCATTAGCCCTAGTTTCTTTTTTGCTTTTTTGAGCTAAAGTATCCTGTAGGTGCTTTGGTCATTATTTTCTGCCAATAACAAATGCTTCATTTCAGAATATTTAAAACCTTAGGTTTCTCTGAGGGAAATAATTTAAGATATGCTTTATAAGAATTTAATGAGCTCTTTAATTAACCTCAACATGGGAGAATGGTGCATGAACCATCACATCCATATTATGGGAAGTGGTAGTAAAAACAAGATAGGACTAAAAAGGAAGTGATATGGAGAGAAATAGCAAAGATTTGGGTTCATATTAACTTAGGGTCAAATCTTTGCACTTTTAGTTATGTGACCTTTAGGACAGTTATTTAATCTCGGTCAGACTCATCTTCCTCAGCAGTAAAATGCAGATAACGTCGCCAACCTAACAGAGACTGTTTGCAACAAATGAGATAATATAATATACAGCCCTGTACAGTGTATGTCACATAATTGGGGCTCAATGAATAACAGACACCTTATTATAAAATATTCCCAACTTTTTGAGAAGTATTGTCCATAGGTTAAGGGAAATTTAAAAGGAAACTTTATACAGGTGTCCCAGATAGAATTAAATATTCCACATTTCTTGAAAACTGATTATAGTAAAATTTAACATAAAATTCTAATATGAACTAGACTACTAACTTTCATACACCTAGAAAGCCACTGAGTTAATCATGTTGTAGAGAAGAAAACATGAAATGTAAATATTTCACTCAGTTTGAGAGCATACTCTTAAATAATTTATATCTTTTTAAAAAATGCTGTGTATTCTCCCCACCCTCTTCATCGCTTCTGAATGGCCCAAAAAGGAGCTGTAAAAGAGGAAACTTCATCACGGCGCATCTGTGTGAAAGCACCAAAATATGTTAACAATTAGAGAAGAGGAAACCTGAAAGACTGCCTTGTTAATTAAGGAACTTGCTATCAAAGAACTCATTAAAAGGTAATGAAACAAAATGGCTATTAAAATAAATATCCACTGAAAAAAATTTGTCTGGCTAACAGCCCCTCAATTTAGCTTCTTCTAAATACTCCTAAATAGCATACAGCCAGAAAAAGAAGAGAAGCCACAACAGTGCTAAAATAAAGATTAATGAAATCACAAGTGATCCTAAGCAGAAGACAAACGGTAAATTGAGAAAAACCTACCTAGGATTCAGAATATGGGACATCAAACATCTATCCCCTGTTCTCGGAGTTCCTGGATAAAGTGTTACAGAGAACCAGGATCTACAGTTTGCTACTCCTAGCCATTATGTTAGAATATGGTTCTCCTTATTCCTAGTGACTCCATCACCTACTCTGCTGCTCAGCCTCTTTCCTATGTAAACATGTAGAAGTAAAAGGTAAAAAAAACCCTGCCAAATTGTGTTATTGAAGACAAATAGTCCCTTGAGCAAAGCAAAGTAAGAACAAGAAATAAGAATCTTTGTAATAATAGGTGATGCTAGATATTTATTATTTACATTGTACTCAACAAATTCAGAAAATTTTCAGAGTTCCAGACATTGGTGACTGGGAGAAGATGCGAACTCTACTGAAAAAAATAACATATTTTCAAAATGTATTGCCTTTTTACTCATTATCTGTGTTCTCCCTTATACCCCAATAATAACAATCCATGGCAATTACAAAAATTATAATTCTCAGTTTGTTGTCAGACAGGAAAGGCAAAGAATTTGAAAGTAGCAATTCCTGTAGAAGCTCTTTTGTCTCTTTCTCCTCCTCCTTCTTTCCTTCTTCCTCATGACTTTAATATAATTGTGATGGTTAGAATTTAGCAGCTATCTTGGAACCCTGAGAAAATGGTCAAAAGGATAACAAAGACCTCAGCCCTGATATTCCTCAGTCTCTGACTAATATCACTTCTGGAGTTCTTCTTATGTAAGAAAATATACTATTGCGGGGTGCAGTGGCTCACACCTGTAATCTCAGCACTTTGGGAGGCCGAGGCAGATGGATCATGAGGTCAGGAGATCGAGACCATCCTGGTTAACACGGTGAAACCCCGTCTCTACTAAAAATACAAAAAATTAGCCAGGCATGGTGGCATGCGTCTGTAGTCCCAGCTACTCGGGAGGCTGAGGCAGGAGAATCGCTTGAGCCCAGGAGGCGGAGGTTGCAGTAAGCTGAGATCACGCCACTGCACTCCAGCCTGGTGACAGAGTGAGACCTCATCTCAAAAAAAAATAAAAATAAAAAAATATATATATATACTCATATATTCAAGGCATTGGACTTGGTTATCTGATACTACTGACACCTGATAAGTATGTGAAAGCCAGTAGAATCTGAAATCATATGAGAGATGTGCACATCATTATGCATATAAATGATGTGAATATAAAGGATGAGAAAGCCATCAAATGGGGCTGAATAAAATGATCAAGGGCTATCTACTCAACTTGTTTGCCCAAAGTATACAATCTGTAAAGATCCTGCCATATCTGAGGTAGAGAAAGGAGGGAAATAAGATACTAGCATGGGGCACAAGAAAAAAATACTGCAAAACAAAGGAAAGGGTACAGCATTTGTAATGGTTAATTTTATGTGTCAAATTGATTGAGCCACCAGGTGCTCAGATATTTAGTCAAACATGATTCTATAAGGGTGTCTTTGGATGAGATTAACATTTGAATAAGTAGACTTGAATAAAGCAAACTGCCCTTTCTGATGTGAACCTCATCAAATTAACTGAAGGCCTGACTAGAAGAAAAAGCCAGACCATCTTGCAGTTAAGTCAGAACTTTTCCTAACAGCCTTGAGTTGAAACATCAGTCTTTTCTGGCCTTTGGACCCAACTAAAGCATCAGCTCTTCTTGGGTTTCAAGCCTGCCAGTGTTCAGAACGGAGGTCAAACCATAGGCTCTTCTGGTACTCAGGCATTCAGACACAAACTGAACCTACACATTGACTCACCTGGCTCTCCAGATTGCCAATTTCAAATCTCTCTCTCAGGCCAGGCCCGGTGGCTCACACCTGTAATCCCAGTACTTTCAGAGGCCAAGGCAGGTGGATCACTTGAGGTCAGGAGTTCAAGACCAGCCTGACTAACATGGTGAAACCCCGTCTCTATTAAAAATACAAAAATTAGCTGGGCATGGTGGTGCATGCCTGTAATCCCAGCTACTTAGGTGGCTGCAGCACAAGAATGGCTTGAACCCAGGAGGCAGAGGTGGCAGTGAGCCAAGATCGCGACACTGCACTCCAGCCTGGGTGACAGAGCGAGACTCTATCTCCAAAAAAAAAAAAAAAAAAAAAACAAAAAAAACAAAACTCTCTCTCTGCCTACACACACACACACACACACACACACACACAATTGGTTTTGTTTCTCTGGAGCATCCTGATTAATACAGCATTTGAAACAGAGAATAAGCAAGTCTTAAAAAATTATATATTGAATGATTGAAAGGAAAAGTTCAAGAAACTCTTTGGTATCTAGAGTATAAAATAAACTGTTTTCAATGAAAGAAAAACATAAAACAATAAAAAGAAAATAGTAAATCCTCCCTAATTCATTCTATGAAGCCAGTATCACCCTGATACCAAAGCCAGGCAGTGAAAAAGAAAAAAAAAAAAAAAAGAAAAAGAAAAAAAATTATAAGCCAATATTCCTGATTAACATATCAACTATGTATGAGCATACTATCCAGCAACACATCAAAAATATAATATACCACAATCCAGTGTGCTTTATTCCAAAGATGCAAAGACAATTCAATATATGCAAATCAGTAAATGTGATTTGAAAAAGCATTTGATAAAATTCAGCATCCCTTCATGATAAAAACACTCAACAACTAGGCAGAGAAGAAACATACCTCAAAATAATAAAAGCAATATACAACAAACCCACAGCCAACATCATACTGAACAGGGAAAAGTTGGAAGCATTCTCCCTAAAAACTGACACAAGATAAGGATGCCTACTTTCACCACTCCTATTCAACACAATACTGGAAGTCTTAACTAGAGTAATCAGGCAAGAGGAAGAAATAAAAAGTATCCAAATAGGCAAAGAAGAAGTCAAACTATCTCACTAACAGTATCCAAATAGGCAAAGAAGAAGCCAAACTATCTCTCCTTGCTGATGATATGATTATATACCCTAAAGACAATACCAAAAGATTCTGGGATTTGACAAATAACTTTAGTAAAGTTTTAAGATACAAAATCAATGTACAAAAATCAGTAGCATTTCCATACACCAATAATAATCAAGCTGAGAACCAAATTAATAACTCAATCCCATTTACAACAGCTACAAAATAATAAAATACCCAGAAATACATTTAACCCAGTTGGTAAAAGATTGCTACAAGGAAAACCAAAAAACACTGATAAAAGAAATCATAGATGGCACAACCAAATGGAAAAACATTCCACGTTCATGGACTGGAAGAATCAATATCATTAAAATAACCATACTGCCCAAAGCAATCTACAGATTAAATGCAATTTCTATCAAAATGCCAATGTGATTTTTTGCAGTAATAGAAAAACCAATCCTAAAATTCCTATGGAATCTAAAAAGAACACAAATAGCCAAAGCAGTGCTAAGTAAAAAGAACAAAGCTGAAGGCAACACATTATCTCACTTCAAATTATACTACAAGGCTATAGTAATCAAAACAGCATGGTACTGGTATAAAAATAGCCATAAGGATCAATGGAAAAGGAGAGAGAACACAGAAATAAAGTCACATATCTATAACCAACTGATCTTCAACAAACTCAACAAAAATATACACTGTAGAAAGTACCCCTATTCAGTAAACAGTGTTGGGAAAATTGGATAGCCATATGCAGAATAATGAAACTGGACATATATCTCTCACTATATACAAAAATTAACTTAAGATGGATTAAAGACCTAAATGCAAGATGTGAAACCACAAAAATCATAAAACAAAATGTAAGAAAAACTCTTCCAGACATTGGCCTGGGGAAACAATTTATGACTAAGATCTCAAAAGCAAATAGAACAAAAATGAAAATAGAGAAATAGAAAAATGGAACTTGATCTGCACAGTGAAAGAAATAATCAACAGAATAAACAGACAAAATACAGAATGGGAGAAAATGTTTGCAAGCTATGCATCTGACAAAGGACAAATATCCAGAAGCTATAAGAAGGTCAAACAAATCAACAAGAAAAAAATAAATAACCCCATTAAAAAATGGGCAAAGGACATGAGCAGACATTTCTCAAAAGAAGACATATGCAGCCAAAAAAAAAAAAAAGAAAAAATGCTCAACATCACTAATTATCAGAGAAAAATAAATTAAAACCATGATGACATACCATCTTATACCAGTCGAAATAACTATTATTAAAAAGCCAAAAAAACAACAGATACTGGTAACAATGTGGAGAAAAGGGAATGCTTATACACTGTAGGGTGGAGTGTAAATTAATATAGCCTATATAAAAGACAGCATAAAAATTTCTCAGAAAACTAAAAAAGAACTACGATTTGACCCAGCAATCCCACTACTGGGTATCTACTCAAAGGAAAAGAAATCACTACACCAAAAAGATACCTACATTCATATATTTATCACAGTACTATTCATAATAGCAAAGATAAGGAATCAACCTAAGTGTCCATCAACAGAAGGTTGGACAAAGAAATGTTATATATATATAGATAAATATAGATACAACGTTTATGTTAATGAGCTCCAAGTGGAAGGACCTCAAAGAGATGAGTTCCATATAAGAAAATGTTATATATGGCCAAGCATGGTGACTCACACCTCTAATCCCAGCACTTTGGGGAGGCTGAGGTGGGTGGATCACCTGAGGTCAGGAGTTTAAGACCAGCCTGGCCAATGTGGTGAAACCTCATCCCTACTACAAATACAAAAATTAGGCAGGTGTGGTGGTGGGCGCTTGTAATCCCAGCTACTTGGGAGGCTGAGGCAGGAGAATCACTTGAACCCAGGAGGCAGAGGTTGCAGTGAGCTGAGATCATGCCATTTCACTCCAGCCTGGACAACTGGAGCGAAACTCCATATTTAAAAAAAAAAAGAAAATATTATATATTTATATATATATATATATATATGAAAAAGAATGAAATCATGTCTTTTCCAACAACATGGATGGAACTAGGGTCCATTATCTTAAGTGAAATGACTCAGAAACAGAAAGTTTCTGCTAAAAAATAAACAGAATCACACACCCAGAAACATTATAGCATAAATACAAAAAATTAAAGGCAAAACTAAAATTATAAAAACAGCTAGAGGAAAAAAATTATAGCATCAATAATATTGACAGTCGACTTTTCAATAAAAATGACAAATGCAAGAAGATAATGAGATTTTTGACATAAGATTTTTTTAAAATCCTTCAAAAATGAAGAAAAAATAATTTTTTTGACAAACAAAAAATGGCCTCATAGAGTGAGTAAGGAAGCATTTCCTCTTCCTATTAGCAAAATTTTAAGAATTTGTGTTAATTCTTTTTTAAATGTTTGGTAGAATTCTCCACTGAAACCATCTAGTCTATCTAGTCTTGGACTTTTCTTTACCAGGAGGCTTTTGATTACAAAATCTCTCCCTTCCCTCATTATA
Organism: Nomascus leucogenys; assembly: GCF_006542625.1. NCBI lineage: Eukaryota > Metazoa > Chordata > Mammalia > Primates > Hylobatidae > Nomascus > Nomascus leucogenys. The sequence goes on from NC_044394.1 coordinate 37,125,238, forward strand.
GGTCTGTTAAGATTTTGTATTTATTCTTGAGTCAGTTTAGGTAATGTGTGTGTTTCTAGGAATTTGTCGATTTCATCTAGGTTATCTTCATATAGTTGTCACAAATTACATTTTATACATGTGTCCTTAATAAAAGGTTTACAATTAAATTTAAGCATTTATCTATTAAATCATGTAGAAAAAAAATGAGGAATTGTAACCAAAAATAAAACACTGATTTTTATATTTTCCCATGAATTTACTTTTGCCAAAGATTTTTATTTCTTCATATGGCCTTCAGTTACTATCTACTTTCCTTTCATTTCACCATAAAAGAATCTGTCAGCATTTTCTTGTAGGGCTTGTCTAGTTGTAACAAATTCCCTCAGATTTTGTTTATCTAGAAATGTGTTAAATTCTACATTATTTTTGAGGAAACGTTTTGCCAGATGTAGAATTCCTGGGCTTTCTCAGATAGTTTCTGTCAATGTATTTTGCTACTTCGAATAGGCCATACTTTCCTGTTTCGTTGTATATTGTGTGATTTTTGTGTTGAAAACTAGCTACTTGAATAATATAAGGCAGTAACTCTGGAACTCAGATCCCCCTCTTTATGGGGTTTGCTTTTTTTAATTGTTGAGGCTATAGTAGCCTCTTTTTTACTGATTTTTTCCACTATTTTTACAAAAACTATATTCCATCATGGATGGTCATACAGTCTCTGTTCTTTCAGCTCATGTAGAGCTGAAGTTCTGAGGGAGATTTCCTTGAATAGCAGGAGCAACACAAAAAACAAACCCAATAAAAATTTTAAAAACCAAGACCAAAAAACCAAAAACAACAAAACACAAGTCCCAGTCATTGCAAATTGGATCTCTGTTGGGGGATTTCAAAATTTATACAGGCTTGCACTGAGCCCAGAGATTTACCTCAGGTGAAAGATTAGGGTCTATTTAAGTCTTTTCTGAGTGCATTACACTTAGCATGCCCATGGCTTTATAAATTTACCAAACTTTTCTTCTTGGGGTTTAGACAGTCTATTGTATGTCTGCATCGTAATTTTTTATTTACACACACCTGTAAGTTTTTATTTCACTTTATAACATTTTGAAACACTGCTCATCACTTTTCTGGTCTGAGTTTTAAGTTCCACAAAACAAAGACAAGTGTCTTCATTAAAGTAGCTCTAAATAAGTCAGAACAGACATACACAATAATTTGTGCATAAAACATACTCTAGGGCCCAGTGTGGTGGCTCATACCTATAATCCCAGTGCATGGAAGGCCAAGGTGGTAGGATTGCTTAAGGCTAGGAGTTTGAGATCAGCCTGGGAAATATAGTGAGACCTCATCGCTACAAAAATAAAAATAAAAAATAAAATAACCCAGGCATGGTGGTGCATGCCTGTAGTCCTAGATAGGAGGCTGAGGTGGGAGGATGGCTTGAGACCAGGAGTTCAAGGCCACAGTGAGTTATGATTGTGCCACTGTACTGCCCACTACAGTCCAGCCTGGGCAACAGAGCAAGACCCTGTCCTTAAAAAAGTAAAAAACTTAAAAACAGAGCCAAGATGGCCGAATAGGAACAGCTCCAGTCTACAGCTCCCAGCATGAGCGACGCATAAGACTGATGATTTCTGCATTTCCAACTGAGGTACTGGGTTCATCTCACTGTGGGGTGTCAGACAGAGGGTGCAGGACAGTGGGTGCAGTGCACCGAGTGGGAGACGAAGCAAGGCAAGGCATCGCCTCACCCAGGAAGTGCAAGGGGTCAGGGAATTCCCTTTCCCAGTCAAAGAAAGGGGTGACAGAAAAGGGGTGACAGATGGCACCTGGAAAATCAGGTCACTCCCACCCTAATACTGCAATTTACCAACGGTCTTAGCAAACGGCACACCAGGGTCGGAATATTTTAAATATTTTAAATATTTTAAAATTTAAAATATTCCGCTCCTAGCTCGGAGGGTCCTATGCCCCCAGAGCCTCGCTCATGGCTAGCACAGCAGTCTGAGATCAAACTGCAAGGCAATCAGGCAGGAGAAGGAAATAAAGGGTATTCAATTAGGAAAACAGGAAATCAAATTGTCCCTGTTTTCAGATGACATGATTGTATATCTAGAAAAACCCATCGTCTCAGCCCAAAGTCTCCTTAAGCTGCTAAGCAACTTCAGCAAAGTCTCAGGATACAAAAATCAATGTGTAAAAATCACAAGCATTCCTATACACCAATAACAGACAAACAGAGAGCCAAATCATGAGTGAACTTCCACTCACAATTGCTTCAAAGAGAATAAAATACCTAGGAATACAACTTACAAGGGAAGTGAAGGACCTTTTCAAGAACTACAAACCACTGCTCAATGAAATAAAAGAGGACACAAACAAATGGAAGAACATTCCATGCTCATGGATAGGAAGAATCAATATCATGAAAATGGCCATACTGCCCAAGGTAATTTATAGATTCAATGCCATCCTCATCAAGCTACCAATGACTTTCTTCACAGAATTGGAAAAAACTACTTTAAAGTTCATATGGAACCAAAAAAGAGCCCACATTGCCAAGTCAATCCTAAGCCAAAAGAACAAGCTGGAGGCATCACGCTACCTGACTTCAAACTATACTACAAGGCTACAGTAACCAAAACAGCATGGTACTGGTACCAAAACAGAGATATAGACCAATGGAACAGAATAGAGCCCTCAGAAATAATGCCGCATATATACAACTATCTGATCTTTGACAAACCTGACAAAAACAAGAAATGGGGAAAGGATTCCCTATTTAATAAATGGTGCTGGGAAAACTGACTAGCCATATGTAGAAAGCTGAAACTGGATCCCTTCCTTACACCTTATACAAAAATTAATTCAAGATAGATTAAAGACTTAAATGTTAGACGTAAAACCATAAAAACCCTAGAAGAAAACCTAGGCAATACCATTCAGGACATAGGCATGGGCAAGGACTTCATGTCTAAAACACCAAAAGCAATGGCAACAAAAGCCAAAATTGACAAATGGGATCTCATTAAACTAAAGAGCTTCTACACAGCAAAAGAAACTACCATCAGAGTGAACAGGCAACCTATGGAACAGGAGAAAATTTTTGCAATGTACTCATCTGACAAAGGGCTAATATCCAGAATCTACAATGAACTCAAACAAATTTACAAGAAAAAAACAAACAACCCCATCAAAAAGTGGGCAAAGGATATGAACAGACACTTCTCAAAAGAAGACATTTATGCAGCCAAAAGACACATGAAAAAATGCTCATCATCACTGGCCATCAGAGAAATGCAAATCAAAACCACAATAAGATACCATCTCACACCAGTTAGAATGGTGATCATTAAAAAGTCAGGAAACAACAGGTGCTGGAGAGGATGTGGAGAAATAGGAACACTTTTACACTGTTGGTGGGACTGTAAACTAGTTCAACCATTGTGGAAGTCAGTGTGGTGATTCCTCAGGGACCTAGAACTAGAAATACCATTTGACCCAGCCATCCCATTACTGGGTATATACCCAAAGGATTACAAATCATGCTGCTATAAAGACATATGCACATGTATGTTTATTGTGGCACTATTCACAAGAGCAAAGACTTGGAACCAACCCAAATGTCCAACAATGATAGACTGGATCAAGAAAATTTGGCACATATACACCATGGAATACTATGCAGCCATAAAAAATGATGAGTTCATGTCCTTTGTAGGGACATGGATGAAACTGGAAACCATCATTCTCAGCAAACTATCGCAAGGACAAAAAACCAAACACCGCATGTTCTCACTCATAGGTGGGAATTGAACAATGAGAACACATGGACACAGGAAGGGGAACATCACACACTGGGGCCTGTTGTGGGGTAGGGGGAGGGATAGCATTAGGAGATATACCTAATGTTAAATGATGAGTTAATGGGTGCAGCACACCAACATGGCACATGTATACATATGTAACAAACCTGCACATTGTGCACATGTACCCTAAAACTTAAAGTATAATAAAATATATGTATATATATATATACCAATAAAAAAAAGAACTTAAAAATATTGACATGTTCTGCTCCCTTTGGAACTAATAACAGGGTCCCACAATGGGAACATGGGATGCTGTCGTTCCCCCAGAGAGGAAGGTGAGGGGCAAGGGCAAGTAAAAATTGCACACAGATTTTCAATATTTCTAAGTTGCCTTTATCTTGGTTCAACATTCATTTTTCTGCTGTAATCCTTTGACTCTTCTCCAGAGTTCTGACAAAATTGGTTCTGACAGTTTCTGCTTATTCTTCAATGTTTCTGTAGGACGATTTTGAAGCTGCATATTCTGCCACTTGCAACCATCATTCCCAGAGACTGCTTTTCTTAAGTCAAGCAGCTGTATTACGAATTATATGTCGTAGATCGGCAATGATCAATCTTCTTTCCAATGATGGGTACCATGGTTCTTGATGGAACGTTTCTGAAAATTCGTTCTCCTTTTTTATGACTGTCTAAAAACACAAAATGTGTGGTCCGTTTCATCTGAATGCTTGTAGTTATAACTGAAAACTAGTATGTGATTTCATTATCTCAATTTGTGTCTGCGTTAATACTTAGGTTAGTATCAAGTAAGAAACATTTCTGCCACAGGCAAAAGGCTATACACAGGCCTTTATGCAATTGTATCAGGTGAAGGTCAAATCAGCTTACCAAACAGTATGAAAAAAGCCTTACAATGGTTAAATAGATGAATATGGTAGAAATACTGAAAAATCACACACCACATGTTAAAAGACATTACTATATTCATGTTGAGTACAGCAATTTAGCTTTGGTAAAACAACATTGATCTTATGAAGCTAATTTTAATTTTACTTATATTGGTTGTAAATATTTATATTTGTTATAAATTTGTTTTTGATTTATAGATATATAAGAACTATATGCATAACATATTTATACCTACTTTATACACATATAGGTAACACTACTAAGAAAAAAAAATAACCATTGGGAGAGAATTCTGGTAGTCAAGGAATTTTAGCTCTGGTACATGGCAGACTGAGCTGAGATAAAACATAGAAATTACAAGTGAGGCATGGTGACTCATTCCTGTAGCCCCGGTACTTTGGGAGGCCAAGGCTGGTGGAAAGCCTGAGCTCAAGAGTTCAAGACCAGCCTGAGCAACATAGTGAAACCCTGTCTCTAATAAAAATACAAAAATTAGCTGGGTATGGTGGTGCACACCTGTGGTCCCAGATACTTAGGAGGTGGAGGTGTGGCAGGGTCTCTTGAGCTCGAAGAGGTCAAGGCTGCAGTGAGCTGTGATTGTGCCACTGCAGTCCAGCCTGGGTGACAGCATGAGACCCTGCCTCAAAAAACAAATAAACAAAAATAGACACTATCAATTAAATATAATAATACTTTTAGTAACACATCTGAGCTTCAAAAAAAAGGAAATCTCTTGGTGCTAGAAAGGAACAGGAAACAAGCCAGAGCAGTAAGCTCTTAGGCTGATTTTGCTGAGATCTCAGGAGGACATAAGGCCAGAATTACATAACAGCTACATACTGGATTTTAGTACCAATACAGAAATAGGCCCTGGTTCTGCAGAAGGAATGGAGAAATAAACTAGACTCCAGCATATAGATGGGACCTCAAAAGGCTATACTTTTATTGAAAAGGGAGGAGATTAAAGTGACATGGAAGTTTGGTTTCCCCTGTGCACTTGGTGTTGGGGAAAAAACTAGTTTCTCACGAGAAATCAAATTCCAAGTGTGGGTTTGCTGCCAGCATTTATAATACCCATGTAGTATGTGAATGCTTAAGCCATAATATGAGCAGAATCTGGTCGTGGGTTAGTAAAACCCCTGAGGCAACCAGGAAAAACAAATGCAAAATAGCTCAGTAGGTATATAACCTAGGAAACATGAGTTTCCACAGTAAAGGTGATTCCTGTGAAAATGAGCTCATAATCAAAAATTTAAAACTGCTTAAAGAAATGATGCCTGAGGAGATAGAGTCTAAAGATCAACAAGTAGAATCAAAAGCTAGACAAAAACCTGAGATGAAGGAACTTTTTGAAAGTTAGATAAAATATGTATATTTAAGATGAAAAACAAGATAAAAGCAATTTAAATCATTACAAAATAATAGCATACTATGAAACAAACACATATGAAAAAGAACCAAACAGTGCTTCCAGAAATATACTATCATTGAAATTTAAAAATTAATGAATGGCATAAACAGTAGATTGGACTAGAAAAAAATCTGATGAATTATGACGAATGTAAGTCAAAGATATAAAAAGATAAAAATCTCCACAGTAACAAGAAAGAAAAAACAGATTGGTTATAACCGAAAAATAAATAAGACTGACATCAACAACAAGAGGCTACAAAAAACAATGAAATATTATCTGTTATAGGCTGAAGGAAAATTAGGTTTAATTCATAAATCTAACACTAGCTATAGGTGAACAGAGATGAAATAAAAATATTTTCAGTTAGGGGATCAAAGATCACTGAAATCTGAGAACACTGCTCTAGCTAACAACCAGAAGCCCACAGAGTATGCAGAGTCATTGCAAGTCATAGATATACATCCTCTAGGTGCTAGAAAAGACCTCAAGTAGTGGCCATCTGATTCAATCCACTATATGAACGATTACCACAACACTGCTATTAAGAGGATGTCTGGAACCTAACACAAACGTCTGCAGAAAGACGAAGCTCACTAAATCAAGGAGACACTTTTGCCAAAAAGTTATTTTGCTTAGTCCTACTTTTTGGAGCTAAGATAACACTTTAGCTACTGAGGCAACAATTACATATCTTAACCCTTTATCTTTTGTTTTTCCCCTAGGCTAAATAAAATTTCTTTCACATATCTCCATAGGATTTCGTTCTTAGTTATTTCTAGAACACAGCATTTTCTTTTAGAAGTACTCTAGCTCATCAGCATCTTTTTTAGACTATAAAATAAGCAAAATAATTGATCCTGGCATGTTCTAACCAGCATAAAGTAGAAGAAGCTTTTGTTCTAGACCAGAAGTTCCCTTCCTTTCCTTCCTTTCCTTCCTTTCCTTCCTTCTCTTTCTCTCTCTCTTTCTTTCTTTCTTTTTTGAGACGGAGTCTTGCTCTGTCACCCAGGCTGGAGTGCAGTGGCGCGATCTCAGCTCACTGCAAGCTCCGCTTCCCAGGTTCACGCCATTCTCCTGCCTCAGCCTCCTCAGTAGCTGGGACTACAGGCGCCCGCCACCATGCTCGGAGAATTTTTTTATTGTTTTTTTAGTAGAGACGGGGTTTCACCGTGTTAGCCAGGATGGTCTCGACCTCCTGACTTCGTGATCTGCCCACCTCGGCCTCCGAAAGTGCTGGGATTACAGGTGTGAGCCACTGCGCCTGGCCCAGAAGTTCTTAAACTTTAGTATACACCACAGTTACCTGGAGGAATTATTACAATGCAGGTTTCTAGGCTAATGCCCAAGTTTCGGACTAAGAAGATCTGGTATAGGGCCTGAAATTTGGCTTTTTTTTTTTTTTTTTAAGAGATGGGGTCAGCCAGGCGCTGTGGCTCATGCCTGTAATCCCAGCACTTTGGGAAGCCGAGGTGGGCAGATCACGAGGTCAGATAGAGACCATCCTGGTCAGTATAGTGAAACCCAATCTCTCCTAAAAATACAAAAATTAGCTGGGTGTAGTGGCATGCACCTGTAATCCCAGCTACTCCAGAGGCTGAGGCAGGAGAATCACTTGAACCCAGAAGGCAGAGATTGCAGTGAGCTAAGATCTCTCCACTGCACTCCAGCCTGGCGACAGAACAAGACTCCTCCTCAAAAAAAAAAAAAAAAAAAAAGAAAAGATGGGGCCTCTCTATGCTGTTCCAGGTTGGTCTCGAACTCCTGGCCTCAAGTGATTTCTCCCACTTCAGCCTTCTGAGTAGCTGGGATTATAGACTGTATGAGTCACCACACCTAGTGAGATTTTGCATTTCTAACAAGTTGTCTAGTGATATTGACTCTACTGTTCCATGAACCTGAGTCTAAGATGAATTTAGCTTTTTGGCAGACCTACAATCTTGTTGACTAAATCTGAACTTGCAGTCAATTCAAATTCCCAAGTCATTTTTATAAGCACAGTTGATTTTAGTAACCTACTTAGTATTCCCATTTCTTGTTTTGTAACACATTGATAAAATCAACAAAAAGCATGTTACAGATACCAAATCACTAATTATATATTCACATATGAAAGATAACATATTATTCTTTATATTTTAGCTTTAATTCATGAGCTAAAAGGAGTTGAAGACCTCTGTTGTCTCCAATTTTACAAGTGAGTCAATTTTTGAGATCTCTTGGTGTCCTTTCCCTGACATTAAGAGAATTCCAAGGCTCTGCACTGAGTATTCTACAAATAATTTTTCTAAAGTCCCATAACAACAGCACAATTGCTAAACAATGAATCAACTACACAACACTTTCCAAAAACCCTTGAAAAATAACCATTGGCTGCTTCTCAATTGTATGAATAGTTTATCTAATTGTCCAATACTAGAGGTTCAAAAAACCAGTTTTATAAATACTTACCCACAACGGAAAAAAAAAATTAGTTTCAAGGTTGAGTGCTTGACTCCAGTTAGCTAATGTGACAAGAAGACAAAGAACCCTGCCAATTCCACATAACATGGACAGAGGCCCTCTGTGCAGGGATATTAATATGCTAAGAGAACAGCCTTTTAAGAAACAGATGCACTCAGTGTCAATCAGCTAAACTTTAGAAATTAATGACCTTCACTAGCTTTGCTTAGTCATTTTTTGGTGCCAACTTCTTGAGTACCCAAGTTCAATTCAAGTCAGTTTGACAGATTCAAGATACATCCCAAGAATACGATATTCAACTCTACATAAATTTACAAGCTCACTGAAAGGGCTCGGCTCTGTTAATATTTACCTTAATTCAAGATGTTTTGGTTAGCACAGGATCAATGGTCAGATAATTGCTAGATTACAATATAATTCTAGGACATTTCTTTTATTATTAGTTTTTTGTTTTTGTTTTTGTTTTGGTAGAGACGAAGTTTCGCCATGTTGCCGAGGGTGGTCTCAAACTAACTTAAGACTCTGTGCCCACTGAGTTGGCTTAGTTAAGTTGATAATAAGTACTTTTCTGTCACTTATTGGGTAGAAATACTTATGCTAAATTATATTAACATTTTTTTTTTTTTTTTTTTTTTTTGAGACAGAGTCTCGCTCTGTTGCCCAGGCTGGAGTGCAGTGGCGCGATCTCGGCTCGCTGCAAGCTCCGCCTCCCGGGTTCACGCCATTCTCCTGCCTCAGCCTCTCCGAGTAGCTGGGACTACAGGCGCCCGCCACCACGCCCGGCTAATTTTTTGTATTTCTAGTAGAGACGGGGTTTCACCGTGGTCTCGATCGCCTGACCTCGTGATCCGCCCGCCTCGGCCTCCCAAAGTGCTGGGATTACAAGCGTGAGCCACCGCGCCCGGCCAACATTTTGTTTCTAAATATTTTTCATTTAAGAAATAAAATCAATTGCTATAGCAACCCTGAGGGATCCTTAAGACTCAGGTATTCATTTACATTTTCAAGTCAGGAAAGATAATGAGCTTTAAGGTTCTAAATTCAGCTAAATTAAAGAAGCCAAATCTCCCAAATGATGCCTTTACCTCAGTCTCTCAAATACTTAGCTATGGAGTTCTGAAAGCTTACAAATTGAATTCCTGACTGTTACAAAGCAAAAGATGCTGAGCCTGGAGTCCTCCAAAAAAAAAAAAATACACTGATTAAAGCCTGACTCATTGTGGCTGTGGCAAAAAAGTAATAAAGAAGTAAACTCTTCATAGATAAAACAAACAAAAAACACCTATATTTGAAAAGTACCCTGAAAACTGTTAAAAATATACTGGCAATTTGCTTTAGAATGTATGAAAGTCATTCCATCTGTGGTTTCTTTTTTTTTTTTTTTGAGAGTGTACTCAATCACAAAAAGATGCTACAGCTGTCTCACAGTGTCCAACGTGTGATGATCAGACTTAGATCCAAGATTCTACTAGATTTAACCATGCAAGCATAAAAGCCAATTGAATAACACTGTTGACGGAACACTGCTTTTCCCCACTAATGAGGAAGAATAGGTAGTACAAAGTGAAATTTCTGACTATGCATTGACCTCATCACAAAGCAATTATGATCTTGGTACACATACTATATATAGTATATATGGAATAGTGCCAAATAGCAGTAATGGATTTATTTACATTATATCTTCATTAGTAAAGTGCAGAGAAAAAGTGATTTCTAAGAAAGTTTGAAGGCTTATCTTCTTCAGGATTCTAGAGATGAATACACAAATTTTGACCAATATGGTAGTGACTTATCAGGCAGTTTAAATTAGGTTATGCTGCAGTAACAAAAATTCCCAAATCACTGTGACTTACAACTACAAGGATTTATTTCTTGCTTATGTTACATATCAGCTGTCAGTCAAGCTGAAGATGCACCCCTCTTCTAGGACAGCAGCTTTCATGGCAGAGGGATGACAGCCATGGCAGAAAAATGTTTCTTAAGGATTCTGTTTTGAGGTGACATTCATCCCTTTTGTTTATATTTCACTGGACAAAGGAAGTCACACAGCCAAGCTAGATGTCACTGGGTGGGGAAATAGAATTCTCTCAACGAGAGAGCCAGCAAATAATTGGGGAAAATAATAATGCTCCTCAGAGGAGATAACCCTAACTCCTTTCCAATTATGGCAATAGACTCGCCAAGTCCCAGATCTTGTGATAACCCTTATTTAAAATCCAAATGTGGTGCCTTTTACTCTGGAGACTAATAAACTAAAAAGACAAGTTAGCTGCCCCTCAAATATCTAACATATAACTGCAGAATGTGAATGATATAACTTGCATATATCTCCAAATTGGAAAGAGGACAAATGGGAAACACAGCCACTTAACTATGTAAATTCTGAAATTTTGCTGGGCAGAAGATGCAAGGGCTGCTGCTTTGCCCTGGGACTGGGAAACATTATTTAATTGGGTCCTGGTTCTTCTCTTCGGGAAAAGTTTTCCAGTTTACTGTTCTCTGAGGCTGCTGGTTCTGCCCCATAGGAGGTTATTCCTGTTCCTTGATCTTCCTTGGGTCTATAAATAAGGGATTATAGAATATGCCTCCTCTCCACAAACACACACACTCACTACTACCACGTTGGTGGCTGAGAAGCTTTCTCAGGCTGCTTCCTAGTCACAGAAGATTAGAGGCACACAAGTCATTAACAATCGCAGACTCTTTTACAAAAAGCATCGTGCTTTTTGCAGGACCTTGACTGAATCCCTGGTGTTTTGGTAACAATCCCACATACTCATTCGGTACCTTATCTGATGTCTAGTTACCTCAGGTGACAATATAATCAAAAGTTTTATCATAGGAACCACCTTCTGTCCATCTCCAAAGTCAATGTCATATCTATTGGCTATTTTTCATAAGTATTAATTACAATAGTATCCCATTCTGGTATCAATTTTTTTATCAGTCAGCTTATACTCAATTATGATAAAATAACATACAACTCATAAATCTCAGTGGTTTATAAAACAGTTCCAATTCTTGCTCAAATTACTGTCAGATACTCTGGCTTTGTAGCATTTTATTTTATTTTTTTTTTCTGAAACGTATGGGTGAAATTTTATTTTACAATAAAAGACACAGGCTATTTTCTCTGTTTCTCTGTTTGATTTTTCTGAACTCTGCTTACAAGAAAAAGCAGAATGTAATGGATGGGAAAATGATTTGTTTCCTTTTCTGAATATGTGTATTTTTTTCTTTCTTTTTTTTTTATTATTATACTTTAAGTTTTAGGGTACATGTGCACAATATGCAGGTTTGTTACATATGTATCCATGTGCCATGTTGTTTTGCTGCACCCATTAACTCGTCATTTAGCATTAGGTATATCTCCTAATGCTGTCCCTCCCCCCTCCCCCCACCCCACAACAGTCCCCGGAGTGTGATGTTCCCCTTCCTATGTCCATGAGTTCTCATTGTTCAGTTCCCACCTATGAGTGAGAACATGCGGTGTTTGGTTTTTTGTCCTTGCGATAGTTTACTGAGAATTCTGGTTTCCAGCTTCATCCATGTCCCTACAAAGGACATGAACTCATCATTTTTTATGGCTGCATAGTATTTCATGGTGTATATGTGCCACATTTTCTTAATCCAGTCTATTGTTGTTGGACATTTGGGTTGGTTCCAACTCTTTGCTATTGTGAATAGTGCTGCAATAAACATACATGTGCATGTGTCTTTATAGCAGCATGATTTATAGCCCTTTGAGAACTACAAACCACTGCTCAATGAAATAAAAGAGGATACAAACAGATGGAAGAACATTCCATGCTCATGGGTTGGAAGAATCAATATCGTGAAAATGACCATACTGCCCAAGGTAATTTATAGATTCAATGCCATCCTCATCAAGCTACCAATGACTTTCTTCACAGAATTGGAAAAAACTAAAGTTCATACGGAACCAAAAAAGAGCCCGCATTGCCAAGTCAATCCTAAGCCAAAAGAACAAAGCTGGAGGCATCACACTACCTGACTTCAAACTATACTACAAGGCTACGGTAACCAAAACAGCATGGTACTGGTACCACAACAGAGACATAGATCAATGGAACAGAACAGAGCCCTCAGAAATAATGCCGCATATCTACAACTATCTGATCTTTGACAAACCTGACAAAAACAAGAAATGGGGAAAGGATTCCCGATTTAATAAATGGTGCTGGGAAAACTGACTAGCCATATGTAGAAAGCTGAAACTGGATCCCTTCCTTACACCTTATATGAAAATTAATTCGAGATGGATTAAAGACTTAAATGTTAGACCTAAAACCATTAAAATCCTACAAGAAAACCTAGGCAATACCATTCAGGACATAGGCATGGGCAAGGACTTCATGTCTAAAACACCAAAAGCAATGGCAACAAAAGCCAAAATTGACAAATGGGATCTAATTAAACTAAAGAGCTTCTACACAGCAAAAGAAACTACCATCAGAGTGAACAGGCAACCTACAGAATGGGAGAAAATTTTTGCAACCTACTCATCTGACAAAGGGCTAATATCCAGAATCTACAATGAACTCAAACAAATTTACAAGAAAAAAACAAACAACCCCATCAAAAAGTGGGCGACGGACATGAACAGACACTTCTCAAAAGAAGACATTTATGCAGCCAACAGACATATGAAAAAAATGCTCATCATCACTGGCCATCAGAGAAATGCAAATCAAAACCACAGTGAGATACCATCTCACACCAGTTAGAATGGCTATCATTAAAAAGTCAGGAAACAACAGGTGCTGGAGAGGATGTGGAGAAATAGGAACACTTTTACACTGTTGGTGGGACTGTAAACTAGTTCAACCATTGTGGAAGTCAGTGTGGCAATTCCTCAGGGATCTAGAACTAGAAATACCATTTGACCCAGCCATCCCATTACTGGGTATATACCCAAAGGGCTATAAATCATGCAGCTTTGTAGCATTTTAATTCACTCTGGTCGCCCAGGCTGGAGTGCAATGGCGCGACCTCTTCTCACCCCTCCGCCTCCCAGCTTCAAGAGATTCTCTTGCCTCAGCCTCTACAGCAGCTAATTTTTGTATTTTTAGTAGAGGCGGGGTTTCACCATGTTGGCCAGGCTGGTCTCAAACTCCTGACCTCAAGTGATCCGCCCGCCTCGGCCTCCCAAAGTGCTGGATTACAGGTGTGAGCCACCATCCCTGGCCAATGCATTGGTCATTTCTGTTTCTTTTATAAGATGTCTTCCATATTCTTGCCTCGTTTTTCTAATCTGCTTATAATTAATAATTTGTAAGGGTCAGATGTTAACCTCTGTTATATATAATAAATATTTTCCTATTCTGTTATTAGTTATCCAGTATACTCTTTAATTTCAGATTATAGTATTTTGCACATACACAAAATTCAATTTTTAAGACAAATAGATTTTGTAAGAGAGAAAAATATATACATTTAGTCTTTTAATTCTCCTGGTGTGTTGTACATTTTTATGGTATGATATATACCTCCCTTATTCAATTTTGAGTTTATATTTGCCTTAAGTTCTATTTTATATAATGTTTATATTGCAATATATATTTCCTTTTCCTTCACATTTGCCTGTAGTATCTTCTCACACATTTATTTTATATATTTTTATCTTATTTTGAGTAGCATCTCTTATAAAACACACAAAGGTGAATTTTGTTTTAAAGAAATGCTGGGAGTTTCCATGCTTAAAATTTATTTTACTACTTTCATATTTAAAGTGATTATTGACATGTTTGAACTCATTACTATCATCTTATTTCATATTTTCTATCTTATCACAGTTTCTTATCTTCTCTAATTCTAAACTGGTAAAATTTTCCTTTTATGGTTTTCCCTTCTGCTATTATATAGCTTTCTATTATATATCCATAAATTATTACTCTGAAATTTTAAATTCATTTAAAAGATGTAATTCAGTGTCTACAGTTAATCAATATATTGTATTAATTTAGTCATTCATATTCTTGTACAAACATCACCAACATCCATCTCTGTAACACTTTCCATTTTGCAAAACTGAAACTCTATACCCTTAAACAAGTCCCCATTACTCTCTAACCTCAACCCCTGGCAACCACCATTCTGCTTTCTGCAGGGTTGTTCTATCCAGTATTGAGAGGAAAAGTATCGAAGTTTCCCACTGTTATTGCAGAACTATGTATTTCTCCTATCAATTCTGTTAATCTTTGTTTTATATATGTTGACGGTCTGTTAGCAGATGCATAAGCGTTTATAACTGTAATCTCCTTGCAGTACTGAACATTTTATTAATATACATTGTTTTTGTTTGTTGCAACCTTTATTGATTTAAAATCTATTTTGTCTAATATTAGCATAGTTGTCTCTGTTCTCTTTTGGTTACTGTTTGCATGGAATCTTTTTCCATGCTTCTACTTTCAACCTGTTTGTGTCTTTAGATCTAAAATGAATTTCTTATAGATAGCCCATAATTGGACCATTTTAAAAATCCATTCTGCCAAACTCTGTCCTTTGACTGGAGAGGTTAACCCACTTATATTTAAAATAATTACTGGTAGAGGAGGGACTTTCTTTTGTCATTTGCTATTACTTCTCCATAAGCCTTACGACTTTCTGTCCCCCCTTATTTCCTGCATTACTGTCTTTTTTTGCGATTAATTTTTTTGCAGTGAAATATTTAGATTCGTTTCTAATTTCTTCTTTTGTGTATCAAGCTATTTTCTTTGTGGTTATAATATGGGTTATTTTTAACATCCTAAAGTTATCACACTCTAATTTGAATTTATACCAGCTTAACTTAAGTTATAAACAAAAACTCTGTTCCTTTATAGCTCGATCTCCACCCCTTTCAGTTGCTACTGTCAACAGATTTACAACTTTATACAGTGTATGTCTGAAAAACTAAATGAATAATTATTTTTAACGTGTTAGTCTCATAAATTATGTAGAAAACAAAATGTGGAGTTACAAACCAAAGTTATAATAATATTAGCTTTTAGACTAACAATTGTGTTTTTAAAATGTTTTAGTATCTAAAATCATATCTAAAACAAAAGGCAGAGTTACAACTTCTCATTACAATAATAATAGCTTTCATAATGGCCCACGTATTTACTGTTGCTCAGATCTTTCTTTCTTAATAAGGCTTCAAGTCACAGTCTACTGTCCTTTCATTTCACTCTGCATGACATTCATTAAGATTTCTTGCAGGAAAAATGTAGTGGTAATTAAGTCCCTCAGCTTTTGTTTATGTGGGGATGCCTTACTTTCTCCTTCACTTTTGAAGGACAATTTTTCCAGATATAGAATTCTTGGTTCACAGTTTTTTTTTTCTTTTAACACTTTGATATAAAAGCCCACTGCCTTATGGCCTCCAATATTTCTGATGCAATATGTGCTCATAATTTTATCAAGGATTCCTTGTATGGGACAAGTCACTTATCTCTTGCTACTTTCAAGGTTCTCTCTTTGTTTTTCAAAAGTTTTATTTTTAATGTGTCTTTAGTGTTGGTCTCTTACTTCATCCCATTTTGAGTTTTTTGAGTTTCTTGCATGTTTATATTCATGTCTTCTATCAATTTTGGAAAGTTTTCAGCTATTATTTCTTCAGATATTCTACTTTCCCCTTTCTCTCTTTTCCTTCTGGGGTCCAACAATGTGCATAATAGTCGGCTTGAAGGTGTCCCATAGGTCCCTTGGGCTGTGTTCACTTTTCTTCAATCTTTTGGCTTTATGCTCTGCAAACTAATTTCTTCCTATTATTTTCCCTTCTAGTGTGCTTATTCTTTGGTCTGCCTACTCAAATCTGTCTTTGGATATCTTTAGTGAATTTTTCACTTTATGTATTATACTTTTCAGTTCCAGAATTTTGTTTTTGTTTCTTTTTAAACCTCTTTATTAATATTTCCATTTTTTCCATACATCATTTCACTGATTTTTCTCCACATTTTTCTGTAGTTCTTTGAGAATCTTTTTTATTATTATTATACTTTAAGTTCTGGGGTACATGTGCAGAACATGCACGTTTGTTACATAGGTATATACGTGCCATAGTGGATTGCGGCATCCATCAACCCATCATCTACATTAGGTATTTCTCCTAATGCTATCCCTCCCCTAGCCCCACACCCCACAACAGGCCCCAGTGTGTGATGTTCCCCTCCCTGTGTCCATGTGTTCTCATTGTTCACCTCCCACTTATGAGTGAAAAAACGTGGTGTTTGGTTTTCTGTTCTTGTGTTAGTTTGCTGAGAATGATGGCTTTTAGCTTCATCCTTGTCCCTGCAAAGGACTGAACTCATCCTTTTTGTGGCTGCATAGTATTCCATGGTGTATATGTGCCACATTTTCTTAATCAATCTATCATTGATGGACATTTGGGTTGGTTCCATGTCTTTCCTATTGTGAACAGTGCCACAATAAACATACATGTGCATGTGTCTTTATAGTAGAATGATTTATAATCCTTTGGATATATACTCAGTAATGGGATGGCTGGGTCAAATGGTATTTCTAGTTCTAGACCCTTGAGGAATCACCACACTGTCTTCCACAATGGTTGAACTAATTTACACTCCCACCAACAGTGTAAAAGCGTTCCTATTTCTCCACGTCCTCTCCAGCATCTGTTATTTCCTGACTTTTTAATGACCGCCATTCTAACCAGCCTGAGATGGTATCTCATTGTGGTTTTGATTTGCATTTCTCTAATGGCCATTGATGATGAGCTTTTTGTTCATATGTTTGTTGGTTGCATAAATGTCTTCTTTTGAGAAGTGTCTGTTCATATCCTTTGCCCACTTTTTGATGTGGTTATTTTTTTCTTGTAAATTTGTTTAAGTTCTTTGTAGATTCTGGATATTAGCCCTTTGTCAGATGGATAGATTGCAAAAACTTTCCCATTCTCTAGGTTGCCTGTTCACTGTGATGATAGTTTCTTCTGCTGTGCTGAAATGTCTTTACATATACTAAATTCCCAAATAGCCTTAAGTCTATTTCTAGATTATCTATTCTATTACATGGAACTATACATTCTTTATATTATTCTGAAGGCCAAAATTTTGCATGATACTAACCTTCCAAATTAGGTGAGAAGAGTATGTTCTCTTTATCTTTTTAAAATAATTTTATTGATCATTCCTTTTTGTCACATTCTAATTTTCAGATAAATTTCACCTACTTTTAATAAATTCCAACGCAAATTTCAGAAGAATTTTTATTGGGCTGCATTGTACTAATGACTAATTGACATTTTACAAATATCTTGTCACATATGAAAAGATTATCTTATGATACTGTGTAGTTTTAGAAATTTCCCAATATAGCATTCACATACTTTGTGTTTATTCATAAATGTTCTAATATTTTTGTTGCTACTATGAATGAGATTTTGATTCATATATAAGATTTTATATATGGGTTTTGATTCATATATAAGAAAATTAAAAATTAAGAGTTTATTAAATAATGTATTTTTATGTTGCAAATTGTTCTCTAGTTAAGTTTCATGGTATTCTAGATATAGGAGCATACAATTGGCAAGTAATAATTTTATCTCTTCTTTTCCCAACATTTATAACTTAATGCTTTTACATAACTGCTTTAGCTACCACCTCCAGTGAAAAATATTAAATAATAGTGGTACTAGGAAACAATCTTTGTTTTGTCCTACAAACATCTACTCACACATACATGCATGCACCCATGTGCCTGCATGCACATACATACACATGTGCATACACACACATACACACATG
Source organism: Nomascus leucogenys (assembly GCF_006542625.1). NCBI lineage: Eukaryota > Metazoa > Chordata > Mammalia > Primates > Hylobatidae > Nomascus > Nomascus leucogenys. The sequence goes on from NC_044394.1 coordinate 37,143,588, forward strand.
CACACACACATGAACACACACACACTTATTTTAAGAAATTGTTTATCCATTTTGGGTTATATATATTCAATAATATCAAATGATTTTTAGGTATTCAAAATGTAATATTTTTATTTCTTCATTACACATTACTGAGAATTTTCTTGCAGCAATACAGCATTCCTGGAATGAGCCTCATTTGGCAAAAGAATATATTCTTTTAATACACTGTTGAATTGCATTTGCTACATTTTCTAAGATGATTCTCATCAATATTGTGCAAGATTGACCTGCAAATTGTTTTTGTCTTTTCCCTGTCAGGTTTTTGTATCAATATTACGTTGTCTAATAAAGGTTACTGTTATTTTTGCCCTCTTATTTCTATGATTGGGGGACAGTTTTAATATGCCATAAGTTAATATTACACAATTCTTGATAATTTACACAAAATTCATCTGTGAAGCCATCCAGAAGATGTAATTAACAGGTAGAGGTAGATAAGCTCCTTGACAGTTTTATTCTTTCCATTATGCTTTTTTTTTCTGATTAGATTTTTCTATCTCCTTTTAAATCAGTTTTAAATTTCCTAGAAAGTCATTCATTTCATCCACATTTTCAAATTTTAGTACATATAAGACTTGTGCAAAATTGTAGCATTCTTCTAATTTTTTCTGTATTTTAAGTCATCTCCCAATTTTTATCCATAATTTTGTGTATTTTTGGCTTTCTTCATTTCCCCAACTAATGACTTTTAAATCATCAAAAAACAAGCTCTTAAATACATTAAGTTGATATTTAAACACAGATTAATAGTTTTCATTATCAATTCCTGTTGCTTTCCTTTTCTTGCTGATTTTTTAAAAACTTATTTGTTTTTCATTCTTACTAGATTAAAACTGGAAAAATTGAGGCTATAAACTTTCCTTGAAATATGACTCTAATTGTAGCTCTATTTGACTTCTTCAAGTTTATTAATATGACTACTTCTATGATCAAACAATTATCAAATAGAAACATATCTAATTGTCAGGATTACTGATACACAGATAATTTGTTGACTATATCTTCATATTTGATAGCATCACATTTTTCTTTTAAATTCTATTTTAAGTTCGGGAGTACATGCGCAGGTTTGTTACATAGGTAAACATGTGTCATGGGGGTTTCTTGTACAGATTATTTCATCATCCAGGTATTAAGCCTAGGACCCATTAGTTATTTTTCCTGAATCTCTCCCTTCTCCTATCCTCCTCCCTCCTATAGGCCCCAGTGTGTGTTGCTCTCCTGTATGTGTCCATGTGTTCTCAACATTTGGCTCCCACTTATAAGTAAGAACATAGCATCACAATTTGAACGCAAGTTATTCTGACTCCACATTTTGAGTTCTTAACTCTTATTTTCTATTGCCTCCTTACCTGCTGTTTGTTTTATATCTTTTGCTTTATGGCCTGGATTTTATTAGTTTTGAAATTTCCCCTTCTTCCCTTCAATTATTAATTTAGAAAATACAGCTGTCAGGTTTTAGGTCTATTAGTGATGACTTTATGTATTTAAAATCATATTTAAAGTACTCTAAAGTGTCATTAACTATAAGATGCTTTGTTATTTTTAAATGATCTTGAAAGAAAATACGGTGCCAATTACAACTATATGTTATTACTGATTGGAAGACATATTCTAATTTCAGAAATGTTTCTTAGAATTGATGAAACACAATAGTATGCTTAAGCCACATTTTTCCATTTATATACATCAAAAACAAACTGTCCTAAGAAAGATGAAGCAATCAGCATATTAATATGACCTTCCCTCCAACCCCTCTCCCCAAATCTCCATTTTGCCAGTTCTTTCTGAACTTTTTGTCTCAGTTAACTATCATCAAATCATTATTTACCTTTTATTTAAGAATTCCAGTATTACATCCCCTTATCCTAGTCTGCCTGATTTTATGTTTAACATGTTAATCACCAATCCTTCTAGATGGTAATTTTGCCATTTATGCATTCCTTCTTTTGATTAACCTTCTATGTAAGTTTTTAGAAAGAGATCATAAAAGCTATAATTTCTTACTTTTTAAATTTTCACCTATTTTTCTTCAATACTCTACAGATATTATAGCGTCACTTGAAGTCAGAGAAAAACATATGGGACCAACTTGATTTTTAAAAACATTGTACGTGACATTTTTCTTAGTCTAGTCATGCTTATGAAATTTTTTAAATCTTAAAAGTGTATCTTTCAGTCTTTATTATGTTTTCCTGGTATTTAGTAAACCCTCTCAATCTATAGATTGCAATTTTAATTTCAGGGATAGCTCTTCCCTCTATATCAATAACATTTCCACCAAGTAGTTTTTAATTTCTACCTCACTACATTTTGTGTGATTTTTTTCTGAAGTATTTCCTCCAACTCATTAAGAACATCTGCTACATTATTCACTCTACATCTTCCTGGGTCTAATGTGGTTTTAATTATTTTTGATAGCTTTGCTCATCCCCATCTGCCAACACTTTTCTAACCTTACTTTAGTATCCTTTTATCTATATCTTGATCTCTTAAATCTCTTCCTTGATCTCTTATCATAAAGCCTATGATCATTTTATCTCCTTGAGAGTGTTGAAAATTTTTCTTAAAATGTTCTTCATTTCCCCAAATAGTTCTTTTTTCAAAATATTTTCCTTATTTGCCTTTGTATTTTCATTTATTTTATTTCTTTTTGGTAGTACTCATATACAGGTCTGAAGCTGACATTTATATTATAAGAGGGGAGTTTAAGTATATCTGCTATTTGTTATGATTAGTGTGGTTGAGTTTCTCTACTTATCAAGTCACTTTTTCAAACATACTTCTATAAGATGAGCTGCAAAGCTAGAACTAGGATAAGAAAAATAGAGAGTACAACGCGATCCTCTGTCAGACCCCACCTCTCCTATTAGTCCCAATTTGCTATTTGCCACTCATATCCCTAGTGCTCTTATTTCCCAATTAAGTGTTACTGGTAAGATCTTTCTGAATTTAGGGACGTATGTATCAGCATTTGACATCTAACTTTAATTTAGTTCAAATATTATCAATGATGGCAGCGGCAGGCCAACTGGAGCGGCCGCTGCCACCACTCCAGCTGCAGAGAGGAGGTGAGAGCAGTGGCTGCAGGGGCAGAAATGGCGGCAGTGGGTCCCCTATGCCCCATGTCCCCGAGGAAGCCAATTGCACTGCTGCCACCCTCGTGCAGCCGGATGGGATGGGCTCCCAGGCCCGGAGCCTCAGCCACTCCAGACCCTGGCTCTGCTCACCACTCTTGCCAATAGCCACTGCAGAGACGGAGAAGGGGGTTGGCAGAGCTGGGCCTGGGGCGGTGTGATGCTTCACAGAGCCCGCAGGAACCAGGGACAGGTGGGAGCCCCCCTGGAGCCAGCCGCCCCAGTGGCCACAGCAATGGGGCCTGGCCGAGCCACCCACTGGCGGGGGAGCAGCATGGTTGGGCACAGAGGGGTGGACAGAGAGGGGCCCAGTGAGGACCTCAAGCCCCCACCCCAGGCTGAAAGATGTGGCCAGGGCTGCCAGCATGCTCCATGGAGCGGATGGGAGCCCCACCCTCCCAAGCGCAGGACTTGGATGTCTCTGAACTCTGCACCCTCAGGGGCCCGGGAAGGCCTCCACTGCCCCCGCAGCCTCAGGGGTGTCTGCTCCCGTTACCTGGCCTCTCCCCACTCCTGGTGCCCACTCCCATCTCAGAGCAGGGTTGGGGCTAAGCACGGGCACTGTCATAGCCCGGCGTGATGTGTGCATGCTCGGGGGCAGCACTGACACGCCAGCCCCCTGCTGCCTTGGACCCCTCTGGACTTTGAACACCAACAAGCATTGCAGGGAACATGAGGGGGCGCTGAGAGGAGCTCAGCACTGGCTTGCAGGTGACCCTTGGCGTGAGCAGCCTGAGCAGCCTGGGTGCCATGGTCGGCAGCAGGGGGCAGACAGGCACCTTGGTGGAAGGGGGCGGGACCCTGGTGAGGCTGCACCTTCAGGCCAGGGAGGCACTGAAGGCTGGGGGCTGGGCTGGCAGTCCCACAGACCAGAGTGGGAACTTGCAGTGCCTTTTCCGGTCCTGCCCATGGCCACCCATGGACCAACTGGCATACACTTCTTCCCCTGAGGCCCACAAAAGCTCCGAGCTCAGCCATAGCTGGACAGACAATGGGACAACCAGCTGAAGAGAGGAGCTACCCTCTCTGTTGGGAGCTGAAACATGTTGGGATGACCTGCCTGCAAAGAGGAGCTACCCTCTCCTAGAAGGTGAACACTCCATGGAACACCCTGGCTATAGAAATGAGCTGTACCCTGTGGATCTCCTCTGAGCTGTTCTGTCACTCAGAAAAGCTCCTCTTCCTCTTGGTCACCCATCACTTGTCTGTGTACCTCATTCTTCCTGGTCACAGGACAAGAACTCAGAACCCACCAAATGGCATGGCTAAAAGAGCTGTAACACAAACAGGGCTGAAACACACCCCTTGCTCGCCACGTTCCAGGCAAAGATAAGGAGACAAGAGCTGTGGCCCTTGGGGGAACCCAGACCTGGGAGCTCCCAGAGCCAGGGCGGTGATTCCCTCTTTGGGACCCTGTGTTTCATGGCATCTACAAGCTTCTGGGTGCCACCGCATTCCCTGGTACCAGCTGGGGAAGCTGCTTGCCTTGCACCTGGTCCAGCTGCAGCCTTGCAGAGAGATGGAACCCATGCCAGCACCTGGAGCTGCCTGCCCTGTGGCAGCAGCAGACAAGTCTGACTGCACAGTGGCTGTGCACAGTATTCTCACTCATACACTCCTCCCAACTCCACGCTTGACTTGCAGTCTCCCTTGGAGGCATGGGATCCAGGCCGGTAGCATGAGGAGAGCGCAGCCTACCAGGCTGAGTGGGAGGAAAAAGCCAAGCGGGCAGAAGCAAAATTTGGGCAAAGGCACCACTGGCCACAGGTTTCCAGCCAAAAAAGCAACACGCCAAAGATCCCATAACAACAATATCTAGAAAATAGCCTTTGCAATAAGTGGAATGGAGCCAAGGTCACTGCTATTGTTTCATTTATGGCTAAAGCTTACACCTCTATCTTTGGCTCTTTTTGTCCTTTTCAGAGAGCATTTCAAAAACAGCAATCAGCTCAATCAGTCATCTTTCTTAGAACTCCTAGAATTTCAGTTTTCACATAAGTTTCCAATGATTTAAAGTAAAAGATGAAAGCAGATGAAAGATCAAATAGACCTTTTCAATTCGTGATATTTAAATTTTATGTTAAACTTCAAGTGATCTAAGACAATTTCACTAATTTAGCTCTTTTGAGGCACAAGCAAACAAATTATCTTTACCTTTCACTTGACCCTATGACCCTGTCAATATTCTAAAACTTTTCTGAAAGTCATCATGGGAGTCACATATCCTGATGTTTGCATTTGATGCCTAAAAATATCCTGGACACTTTTTGTCAAATGAGCACCAATTGTTTTCAATGGACTAACCTCACCATTGGGTTAGCCATTCTTATCCAAAATAGAAAAGAAAAATAAAAACATGAAGATATTGAAAGATAACTGAAACATTTTTTAAGTTGAAGATTATTTCAGGATGATTAAGTAAGTCCTGATCAAAGCAAACAGGTCTCCTTTTATCAAGAACAAGTAATAACAAAATATAAGCAGAGTGGTTCGATTTGTTATATATATAGATATATATATATATCTATATATATCAGATCTTAGATAATCATAGCAGGTAAGACATTAATGATAATCATCCTCTGAAATACTTTTGGAATTCCCTTTTAGAATGGCTTTCACAACCATTATTTTATTAATTTCAATGGTAGCAATTATTTACTATCTGAAATTTTTTAATGTTTTAATTCAGACACAAAAGGTGATTCTCAACTAGGAATGATTTTTCTCTTCAAGAGATGTTGGGCATTGCCTGGAAACAGTTTTGGTTGTCACAAGTTATGAGAGGGGGAACACTACTGGCACCGAATAGGTAGAGGCCAGGAATGCAGCTAAACATTGTGAAGTGCATAGAACAGACAGCACAACAAAGAATTATCCATCCCAACATGTCGATAGTGCCAAGGGTGAGGAAACCTGCATTAGAGTCAAGAATGACGAAAAAAATGGGAGACTGCTTTAGCACAGTCTCTTGCATTCTGTGGGCATTTAACAAATATTTCTTGGATGAAGGAATAATTAAGGGAAATGACACTGTTTGGGATGATAAATTATCATCACAAAACAAAAGGATCCATACAGTGGCTCTAAAAATATTGCTATGGGGAAAACTGTATAGCTTTCCAAGAAAACTATTTTGAAGGACAAAATTTTGAAAAAACATAATAATTGCTTTAAAAGCCACATACAACTAAAGACACAAGAAATCTGAGAAGACTATATCTTTTCATCTTATTACTTACAGAGTTTTATAAGACAGGAAAAATAAACTACTGAGGTAGCCAATACCTTCTGCTCATCTGTAAAGTTGGTCTTTTCTTCCAAATACTATATGTGGATGGAATAGATGGTTCTCCCTAAAAATCTTGAAATCTACTTACAATAAACTCTGAGTAAAAAGATGTAACTGTAAAACAACCTATAAAAATTTGGCTGGGTGTGGTGGCTCATGCCTGTAATCCCAGCACTTTGGGAGGCCAAGGCGGGCAGATCACTTGAGGTCAGGAGTTTGAGACCAGCCTGGCCAACATGATGAAATCCTGTCTCTACTAAAAATATAAATTAAAAAAACAAAAATTAGTCAGGCATGGTGGCACATGCCTGTGATCCCACCTCCTTGGGAGACTAGAGCAGCAGAATGGCTTGAACCTGGGAGACAGAGGTTTCAATGAGCAGTGTCCAAACCAGTACACTCCAGCCTGGACAACAGAATGAGAATCCATCTCAAAAAAGAAAAAACAATTACTCCTTTGTATCTTAAAAATTCATATAAGAGAAGAAACTAAATTTTATCTCACTTAAGATATCATTTCACTAGCAACCAAACTCCACTGAAAGAAATAAATAACCTTGATTAAAGGAAAATAAATGGGCAGAAGAATACCTAAATGTCACTATTTTGGTTAAGCTATTCAAACAAACTGAGCTGCTGACCCTGCCAATCCTGCCAATGAGAAACATAACATATTATGCACTAAAGGGAACAAATTCCATAGCCAGAGACTTGAGATTGGTTTTTGGGCCAACCAATTCATGGCGATGGAAACACAGACTGAGTACTTAACCATAAAGGTCCCAAGTTCCTCCACTGATAAATGGGGATGCTAAAAAGCTACCTTGTTGGGGGTTGCATGTTATTATTACTTTAATCATAATGGAACTAAAAAATCAGAGAGCTCACTCTGCCTAATTTAATTTCATAGAGCACTAAGGCCCCAGTATCATTTTTAAGTATTATAATTTTTAGTGTTTAATACTTGGTATTTAAATATTATAATTTAAAGTAGAATACTCTTACCTAATATAGAAACTCTCATGTGACATATACTTTTAGAAAATTCATAACTTGGCTTCAAATAAGATTCACTGACAATTTTATAATGAATTTTAATTATTTTTGTTTTTTAGAGATGGGGTCTCACTCTACTGTCCCCAAGGTGGAGGCAGTGGCACAATCACAGCTCACTGCAGCTTTGAACTCTTGGGCTAAAGCAATCCTCCTGTGTCAGCCTCCTGGAGAGCTGGGAGTACTACTATGTGCCACCATGACTGGCTTGCTTTCTGTATCTATGTATCTAATCTATCTATCATCTATCTATCTTATCTATCTCTATCTATCTATCTATCTATCTATCTATCTATCTATCTATCTATATCTATCTATCTAAGACCAGGTCTCTCTGTGTTGCCCAGACTGGTGTGGAATGCCTGGCCTCAAGTAAGCCTCCCAGATAGCTCAAATTACAGGAGTGAACCACCACATCCAGTTAAATTTTTTTTTATTATTATTCTACTTTCAGTTCTGGGATACATGTGCAGAATGTACAGGTTTGTTACACAGGTATATATGTGCCATGGTGGTTTGCTGCACCCATCAACACTTCATCTACATTAGGTATTTCTCCTAATGCTACCCCTCCCCTAGCCCCCCACACCCCAACAAGCCCTGGTGTGTGATGACCCCCTACCTGTGTCCATGTGTTCTCACTGTTATACTCCCACTTATGAGTGAGAACATACAGTGTTTGGTTTTCTGTTCCTGTGTTAGTCTGCTGAGAATGATGGTTTCCGACTTCATCCATGTCCCTGCAAAGGACATGACTCATCCCTTTTTATAGCTGCACAGTATTACATGATGTATATGTGCCACATTTTCTTTTTTTTCTTTTCTTTTCTTTTTTTTTTCTGAGACAGTTTCAATCTTTTTGCCCAGGCTGGAGTGCAATGGCACAATCTCAGCTCACTGCAACCTCCGTCTCCCAGGTTCAAGTGATTCCCCTGCCTCAGCCTCCCAAGTAGCGGGGACTACAGGCACACACCACCACACCTGGCTAATTTTTTGTATTTAGTAGAGACGCAGTTTCACCATGTTGGTCAAGCTGGTCTCGAAATCCTGACCTCAGATGATCCACCCACCTCAGCCTCCCAAGCCACATTTCTTTATCCAGTCTATCACTGATGGGCATTCGGGTTGGTTCCAAGTCTTTGCTATTGTGAATAGTGCTGCAATAAACATACATGTGCATGTGTCTTTATGGTGGAATGATTTATAGTCCTTTGGGTATACACCCAGTAATGGCATTGCTGTGTCAAATGGTATTTCTAGTTCTAGATCCTTGAGGAGTCGCCACACTGTCTTCCACAATGGTTGAACTAATTTACACTCCCACCAGCAGTGTAAAAGTATTCCTATTTCTCCACATCCTCTCTAGCATCTGTTGTTTCCTGACTTTTTAGTGATCCCCATTCTAACTGGCATGAGATAGTATCTCATTGTGGTTTTCATTTGCATTTCTCTGATGACCAGTGATGATGAGCCTTTTTTCATGTTTCTTGGCAGCAAAACTGTCTTCTTTTGAGAAGTGTCTGTTCATATCCTTCACCCACGTTTTGATGGGGTTGTTTTTTTCTGGTAAATTTGGTAGATTCTGGATATTAGCCCTTTGTCAGATGGATAAATTGCAAAAATTTTCTCCCATTCTGTAGGCTGCCTGTTCACTCTGATGATAGTTTCTTTCACTGTGCAGAAGCTCTTTAGTTTAATTAGATCCCATTTGTCAATTTTGGCTTTCATTGCAATTGCTTTTGGTGTTTTAGTCATAAAGTCTTTGCCCATGCATATGTGCTGAATGGTACTGCCTAGGTTTTCTTCTAGGGTCTTTATGATTTATGTCTTACATTTAAGTCTTTAATCTATCTTGAGTTAACTTTTGTATAAGGTGTAAGGAAGGGGTCCAGTATCAGTTTTCTGCACATGGCTAGCCAGTTTTCCCAACATTATTTATTAAATAGGGAATCCTTTCCCCATTGCTTGTTTTTGTCAGGTTTGTCAAAGAACAGATGGTTGTAGATGTGTGGTGTTATTTCTGAGGCCTCTCTTCTGTTCCATTGGTCTATATATCTGTTTAGGTATCAGTGCCGTGCTATTTTGGTTACTGTAGCTTGCAGTAGACTTTAAAGTCAGGTAGTGTGATGCCTGCAGCTTTGTTCTTTTTGTTTATATTGTCTTGGCTACATGGGCTCTTTCTTGGTTCCACATGAAATTTAAAGTAGTTTTTTCTAATTCTTTGAAGAAAGTCAATGGTAGCTTGATGGGAGTAGCATTGAATGTATAAATTACTTTGGACAGTATGGCCATTTTTATGATACTGAATATTCTTATCCATAAGCATGGAATGTTTTTCCATTTGTGTCCTCTCTTATTTCCTTGAGCAATGGTTTGTAGTTCTCCTTGAAGAGGTCCTTCACATCCCTTGTAAGTTGGATTCCTAGGTATTTTATTCTCTTTGAAGCAATTGTGAATCAGAGCTCACTCATGATTTGGCTCTCTGTTTGTCTATTACTGGTGTAAAGAATGCTTGTGATTTTTGCACATTGATTTTGTATCCTGAGACTTTGCTGAAGTTGCTTAACAGCTTAAGGAGTTTTTGTGCTGAGACGATGGGGTTTTCTAAATATGCAATCATGACATCTGCAAACAGAGACAATTTGACTTCCTCTCTTCCTATTCGAATACCCTTTATTTCTTTCTCCTGCCTGATTGCCCTGGCGAGAACTTCCAATACTATGCTGAATAGGAATGGTGAGAGAGGGCAACCTTGTCTTGTGCCGGTTTTCAAAGGGAATGCTTCCAGCTTTTGCCCATTTGGTATGATATTGGCTGTGGGTTTGTCGTAAATAGCTCTTATTATTTTGAGATATGTTCCATCAATACCTAGTTTATCGAGTGTTTTTAGCATGAAGGGATGCTGAATTTTATCGAAGGCCTTTTCTGCCTCTATTGAGATAATCATGTGGCTTTTGTCATTGCTTTTGTTTATATGATGAATTACATTTGTTGATTTGCATATGTTGAACCAGTGTTGCATCCCAGGGATGAAGCCAACTTGATCATGGTGGATAAGCTTTTCGATGGGCTACTGGATTTGGTTTGCCAAGTATTTTATTGAGGATTTTTGCATCGATGTTCATCAAGGATATTGACCTGAAATTTTCTTTTTTTATTGTGTCTCTATCAGGTTATAGTATCAGGATGATGCTGGCCTCATAAAATGAGTTAGGGAGGAGTCCCTCTTTTACTATTGATTGGAATAGTTTCAGAAGGAATGATACCAGTTCCTTTTTGTACTTCTGGTAGAATTCAGCTGTGAATCCGTCTGGTCCTGGACTTTTTTTGGGTGGTAGGCTATTAATTACTGCTTCAATTTCAGAACTTGTTATTGGTCTATTAAGAGATTCAACTTCTTCCTGGTTTAGTCTTGGGAGGTTGTATTTGTCCAGGAATTTATCCATTTCTTCTAGATTTTCTAGTTTATTTGCGTAGAGGTGTTTATAGTATTCTCTGATGGTAGTTTGTATTTCTGTGAGATCGGGGGTGATATCCCCTTTATCATTTTTTATTGCGTCTATTTGATTCTTCTCTCTTTTCTTCTTTATTAGTCTGGCTAGCGGTTTATCTATTTTGTTAATCTTTTAAAAAAACCAGCTCTTGGATTCACTGATTTTTTGAAGGGTTTTTCATGTCTCTATCTCCTTCAGTTCTGTTCTGATCTTAGTTATTTCTTGTCTTCTGCTAGCTTTTGAATGTGTTTGCTCTTGCTTCTCTAGTTCTTTTAATTGTGATGTTAGGGTGTCAATTTTAGATCTTTCCTGCTTTTTCTGTTGGGCATTTAGTGCTATAAATTTTCCTCTACGCACTGCTTTGGCTGTGTCCCAGAGATTCTGGTACGTTGTGTCTTTGTTCTCATTGGCTTCAAAGCACTTATTTATTCCTGCCTTAATTTTGTTATTTACCCAGTAGTCATTCAGGAGCAGGTTGTTCAGTTTCCATGTAGTTGTGTTGTTTTGAGTGAGTTTCTTAATCCTGAGTTCTAATTTGATTGCTCTATGGTCTGAGAGACTGTTTGTTATGATTTCCATTCTTTTGAATTTGCTGAGCAGTGTTTTACTTCCAAATACATGGTCAATTTTGAGTAAGTCCTGTGTGGTGCTGAGAAGAGTGTATATTCTGTTGATTTGGGGTGGAGAGTTCTGTAGATGTCTGTTAGGTCCGCTCAGTCCAGAGCTAAATTCAAGTCCTGGATATTCTTGTTAATTTTCTGTCTTGTTGATCTAATATTGACAGTGGGGTGTTAAAGTCTCCCACTATTATTGTGTGGGAGTCTAAGTCTCCTTGTAGGTCTTTAAGAACTTGCTTTATGAATCTGGGTGCTCCTGTATTGGGTGAATATATATTTAGGATAGTTGGCTCTTCTTGTTACATTGATCCCCTTCTTTGTCTTTTTTGATCTTTGTTGGTTTAAATTCTGTTTTATCAGAGACTAGGATTACATCCCCTGGTTTTTGTTTTTTGTTTTTTTGTTGTTGTTTTTTTTTTTTTTTGCTCTCCATTTGCTTGGTAAATATTCCTCCATCCATTTATTTTCAGCCTATGTTTGTCTTTGCACGTGAGACGGATCTCCTGAATACAGCACACTGATGGTCTTGACTCTTTATCCAATTTGGCAGTCTGTGTCTTTTAATTGGGGCATTTAGCCCATTTCCATTTAAGGTTAATATTGTTATGTGTGAATTTGATCCTGTCATTATGATGATAGCTGGTTATTTTGCACATTAGTTGATGCAGTTTCTTCCGAGTGTCAATGGTCTTTACATTTTGATATGTTTTTGCAGTGGCTGATACCATTTTTTCCTTTCTATATTTAGAGCTTCCTTCAGGAGCTCTTGTAAGGGTGGCCTGGTAGTGACAAAATCCCTCAGCATTTGCTTGTCTTTAAAGAATTTTATTTCTCCTTCACTTCTGAAGCTTAGTTTGGCTGGATATGAAATTCTGGGTTGAAAATTCTTTTCTTTAAAAACGTTGAATATTGGCCCCCACTCTCTTCTGGATTGTAGGGTTTCTGCAGAGATATCTGCCGTTAGTCTGATGGGCTTCTCTTTGTGGGTAACCTGACCTTTCTCTCTGTCTGCCCTTAACATTTTTTCCTTCATTTCAACATTGGTGAATCTGATGAGTATGTGTCTTGGGGTTATTCTTCTCAAAGACTATCTTTGTGGTGTTCTCTGTATTTCCTGAATTTGAATGTTGGCCTGTCTTGCTAGGTTGGGGAAGTTCTCCTGGATAATATCCTGAAGTGTGTTTTCCAACTTGGTTCCATTCTCCCTGTCACTTTTAGGTACACCAATCAATCATAGATTTGGTCTTTTCACATTGTCCTGTATTTCTTGGAGACTTTGTTCGTTCCTTTTCATTCTTTTTTCTCTAATCTTGTCTTCACGCTTTATGTCATTAAGTTGATCTTCAGTCTCTGATATCCTTTCTCCTGCTTGATCAATTCAGCGAATGATTCTTGTGTATGCCTCACAAAGTTCTCATGCTGTGTTTTTCAGCTCCATCAGGTCACTTACATTCTTCTCTAAACTGGTTATTCTAGTTAGCAGTTCCTGTAACCTTTTATCAAGGTTCTTAGCTTCCTTTCATTGGGTTAGATCACCCTCCTTTAGCTCAGAGGAGTTTGTTATTGCCCATGTTCTGAAGCCTACTTCTGTCGATTCGTCAAACTCATTCTCCATCCAGTTTTGTTCTCTTGCTTATGAAGAACTGTGTTCCTTTGGACGAGAAGCGGCCTTCTGACTTTGGAATTTTCAGCATTTTTGCGTTAGTTTTTCCTCATCTCCATGGATTTATCTACCTTTTATCTTTGATGCTGATGACCTTTGGATGGGGTTTTTCTGTGGGTGTCCTTTTTGTTCATGTTATCACTTTCTGTTTGTTAGTTTTCCTTCTAACAGTCAGGCCCCTCTGCTGCAGTCTGCTGGAGTTTGCTAGAGGTCCCCTCCAGACCCTGTTTGCCTGGGTATCACCAGCAGAGGCTGCAGAACAGCAAAGATTGCTGCCTGCTCCTTCTGCTGGAAGCTTTGTCCCAGAGGGGCACCTGCCCGATGCTAGCCGGAGCTCTCCTGTATGAGGTGCCTGTTGACCCCTGCTGGGAGGTGTCTCCCAGTCAGAAGGCAAGGGGGTCAGGGACCCACTTGAGGAGGCAGTCTGTCCCTTAGCAGAACTTAAGTGCTGTGCTGGGAGATCTACTGCTCTCTTCGGAGCTGGCAGGCAGGAACATTTAAGTCTGCTGAATGTGTGCCCATAGCCACCCCTTCCCCCAGGTGCTCTGTCCCAGGGAGATGGGAGTTTTATTTATAAGCCCTTGACTGGGGCTGCTGCCTTTCTTTCAGAGATGCCCTGCCCAGAGAAGAGGAATCAAGAGAGGTAGTCTGGCTACAGTGGCTTTGCTGAGCTGTGGTGTGTTCCCAGCTAAATTTTAAACAATTATTTTGATAACTAGCTTTTTCAATAAATTTTGCTGCATATTAACTCCTCTCATATGAACACTGAATTAACAATTTGCTCTTATCTAATATGGATATAAGAACAAAAACTGTATCACATTGTGCTCTTACATAGGTCTTTAATGACAGCAAATAATTAAACCTAGAGTAAATCTATTTAGCAATATATTAAAATCATTAATTTATTTCAGTGATGAATTATTCTTAAAGAACATTTTTAGGACAGCTGGACTACTAATGCAATTTATGTGATTAAATTTGCAATACTTCAAATCATGTCACTATATTCTTCCCCAGAGAAGCAATCTCATTTTTATAACCTCACCATGTGGTAGATCATTGAGTACACATGAGGTACTCAATAATGTTTATTGAACTAAATTGAAAGCAGTGAACTTGAAATTCTACGAGCTCATGTTATTCTAAAGCTGTACACATGATAATAAAACAGACTAAACAATGCAAAGGAAACAATTAAATTAGAATTGTATTACACCAATTTACCTAGGATGGTAGGCTATGAAGATACATTAAAACTCAATCAGAAAAACACCAAAAGAAAAATGTGATGATTCTGAAGCTTGGGCCTGTAGCTATCAATCTTTGTAAAAAAAAAAAAAAAAAAAAAAAGTTGGCTGGGCATAGTGGCTCAGACATGTCATCCCAGTGCTTTGGGAAACCGAGGTAGTAGGATCACTTGAGGACAGGAGTTTGAGACCAGCCTGTGCAACAGAGCAAGACCCCATCTCTACAGAAAATTTAAAAATCAGTTAACTGTCGTGGCATGTGCCTGTAGACCTAGTTACTCAGGAAGCTGAGGTGGGAGGATCACTTAAGTCCAGCAGTTTGAGGTTGCAGTGATCTATGATTGTGCCACTGCAGTCAACACTGCACTTCCGACTGGGTGACACAGTGAGAACACTATCTCTCGAGAAAAAAAAGCAGAGAGAGAGAAACATTCATATAGACCAGTATATTTCATGTTTTCTTTTCCTTACTCTTTTTGAAATCACCTTCATTATTATGGTAAAATAAATGTAACATAAAATTTAACATCTTAAACTTCAACTCACTTTTAATGCACTCTTTTTTCATTAACATCTCAGGTCCTTCTTGACAGTCTTGCTATAGGATGTCTGAAGGAAGATATGCAAATATCAGAGAAATTGGCTAGGCTAGAATTTTCTTTTAAAATGTTTACTAAAGCCTAATTTTACTTAACTTACACTAGGCTGTCTTGAAAAAACAGCTATTAATCAACTATTAGGAAATAGTAAGTTAATTCCAGAAAAGTTTTCTGATGCTATTACTCAAGAACTAAAGGCAGAAAAATCCTACCTCTGCTGCTTAGAAGCTGTTACCTTGGGTATCTTACTTAATTCTGTGTGAATGATCTTCATTTGCAAAATGAATAAAATAATTCTGCCAATCTCATAGGATTCTTAAAGAATAATTATTTGTAAAGCAACATAGAACAGTTAGTATATTCTATTGATATGTAAGGTTTTTTAAAGAAAAAAGTAAAATTATGCATCTTGGGGATATTTAACTAGGGTTCTCTGAATTTACTGAATTTGAATGCTGTCCTGTCTATCGAGGTGGGGAAAGTGCTCATGGAAGATATCCTGAAATACGTTTTCCATATTGGTTCCATTCTCCTCAGCACTTTCAGGTACACAAATCAATTGTAGATTCCCATGCTTTTTGGAGGTTTTCTTCATTCCTTTTCATTCTTTTTTCTCTGTGCTTATCTGCCTGACTTATTTCAGAAAGACAGTCTTTAAGCTCTGAGATTCTTTAATGATGGTCTGGTCTATTCTGCTATTAATACTTGTGACTGCATTATGAAATTCTTATAGTGTGTTTTTCAGCTCTGTCAGGTTGGTTGCCTTCTTCTCTATACTGGCAATTTTGTCTGTTCACTCCTGCAATGTTTTATCATGATATTCAGCTGCCTTGCATTTGGTTTCAAAGTACTCCTTTAGCTCAGTGAAGTTCGTTTTTATCCATATTCTGAATTCTACTTCTGTCATTTCAGCCATCTCAGCCTCAGCCCAGTTCTGAACCCTTGCTGGAGAGGTGATACAGTCATTTGGAAGAAAGAGGGTACTCTGGCTTTTTGAGCTTTCAGTGTCTTGCACTGATTCTTTCTCATCTTTGTGGGCTTATCCACCTTCAATCATTCAGATTGCTGACCTTTGGATTTTTTTTTTTATACAAATTGGCCACTTTTCCATATGGCTGCTGTGGTTTGCTGGGGGTTCATTTGCTCTAGTCCCTAGGCACCTCGAATTTTTGGGTACCTGGAGGTATCAGCAGTGAAGGCTGAGAAACAGCAAAGATGGCAGTCTTCCCCTTCCTCTGAGAGCTCTGTACCAGGGTGGTATGGACCTGTGGCCAGCCCAAACGCACCTGTAGGAGGCAACTGAAGACGCTGTTGGGAGGTCTCACCTAGTCAGCAGAAATAGGATTGGGGACCTGCTAAAAGAAGCAGTCTGGTAATACTTTCATAGAGGAATTGTGCTTTGCTGGGGTCCACTTCTGTGGCCAGCTGGCTTTGGTTCTCCAGGGTCGTAATGAAAAAGAAAAAATGTTAAGGACAGTGAGAAATAAAGGCCAGGTCACCTACAAAGGGAAGCCCATCAGACTAATAGTGAAACTCTCGTCGGAAACCCTACAAGCCAGAAGAGACTGGGGGGCCAATATTCAACATTCTTATAGAAAAAAAAATGCCAACTCAAAATTTCATATCTGGCCAAACTAAGTGAAGGAGAAATAAGACTCTTTTCAGACAAGCAAATGCTGAGGGAATTCATTACCACCAGACCTGCCTTACAAGAGCTCCTGAAGGAAGCACTAAATATGGAGAGGAAAGAACATTACCAGCCACTGCAAAATACACTGAAGTACACAGACCAGGTACACTATAAAGCAACCACATAAACAAGTCTGCAAATAACCAGCTAACATCATGAGGACAGGATCAAATCAACACATTATCAATACTAACCTTAAATGTAAATAGGCTAAATGCCCTAAATAAAAGACATAGAGTGGCAAGCTGGATAAAAGACTAAGACTTATTGGTATGGTGTCTTCAAGAGGCCCATCCTACATGCAATGTCACACATAGGCTCAAAATAAAGGGATAGAGGAAAATCTACGAAGCAAATGAAAACCAGAAAAGAGCAGGGATTGCTATCCTACTTTCTGACAAAACAGACTTTAAAAAAACAAAGATTAAAAAAAAGACAAAGATGGGCATTACACAATGGTAAAGAGTATATTTTCACCCTTTATCATCTGGTTATTTTGCAGACTTGTTTATGTGGTTGCATGATAGTGTACCTGGTCTATGTACTTCAGTGTGTTTTGTAGTGGCTGGTAATGGTCTTTCCATATTTAGTGCTTCCATCAGGAGCTCTTGTAAGGCAGATAAGGTGGTAACAAATTCCCTCAGCCTTTGCTTGTCTGAAAAAGATCTTATTTCTCTTATTTCTATTCAATAAGAAGAACTAACTATAAAAATACAACATACCAGAAGCTCTGGGACATGGCTAAGGCAGTGTTAGGTGGGAAATTTATAGCATTAAATACCCACATCAAAAAGTTACAAAGATCTCAATTTAAAAATCTAACGTCACAACTAAAAGAACAAGAGAACCAAGAGCAAACAAATCCCAAAGCTAGCAGAAGACAAGAAAAAAACAAAATCAGAGCTGAACTGAAGGAGATAGAGAACCAAAAAACCATTCAAAAGATCAACAAATAAAGAAGCTTTTAAAAAAAAAATACAATAGATAAACCTTTAACTAGAATAATAAAGAAGAAAAGAGAGAATATTCAAATAAACACAATCAGAAACAATAAGGAGGATATTACCACTAAACCTACAGAAATACAAATAACCATCAGAGAATATTATAAACACCTCTATGCATATCAACTAGAATATCTAGAACTAATCGATAAGTTTCTGGACACATACACGCTCACAAGACTAAACCAGGAAGAAACTGAATCCCTGAACAGACCAATAATGAGTACTGAAATTGGGTACTACCACTTACCAACCCCCCCAAAAAACAAAGAAAAAAAAAGCCCAGGACCAGACAGATTCACAGCTGAATTCTAACAGATGTACAAAGAAGAGCATGTACTATTCCTACTGAAACTATTCCAAAAACTGAAAAGGAAGGACTCCTCCCTAATGCAATCTATGAGGCCAGCCTCATCCTGATAGCAAAACCTGGCAGAGATACAACAAAAAAAGAAAACTTCAGGCCAATATAATTGACGAACATTGATGCAAAAATCCTCAACAAAATACTGGCAAACCAAATCGAGTAGCACATCAAAAACCTTATGCACCATGATCAAGTAGGCTTAATTCCCAGGACGCAAGGTTGGTTCAACATATGCAAATCAATAAATATGATTCATCACATAAACAGAACTAAAGACAAAAACTACATGATTATCTCAATAGGTGCAAAAATGGCTTATCAGAAGATTCAACATCCATTCATGTAAAAACTCTCAATAAACTAGGTATTGAAGGAAGATACCTCAAAATAATACCAATGTATGACAAACTCCCAGCCAACATCACACTAAATGGGAAAAAGCTGAACACATTCCCCCCAAAAAAATGGCACAAGACAAGGATGCCCTCTCTCAAGACTCATATTCGACCTAGTAATGGAAGTTCTGGCCAAGGAAATCGGGCAAGAGAAAGAAATAAAGGGCATTGAAATAGTCTGCAAACTATCCCTATGGTTTCTAGATTCTATATCTAGAAAACTCCACTGTCTCAACCTAAAAGCTTCTTAAGCTGATAAACAACTTCAGCAAAGTTTCAGGATACAAAATCAATGTACAAAAATCACTAGCATTTCTATACACCAACAACAGCCAAGCTGAAGCCAAATCAGGAATGCAGTCCCATTCACAGTAGAAACAAAAAGAATAAAATACCTAGGAATACAGCTAAGTAGGGAGGTAAAAGATCTCTGCAAGGAAAATTACAAACCACTGCTCAAAGAAATCAGAGAGAACACAAATAAATTTTTAAAAATTCCATGTTCATGGATGGGAGAATCAATATCATTAAAATGGCCATACTGCCCAAAGAAATTCATAAATTCAATGCTATTCCCATTAAACTGCCATTGACATTCTTCACAGAACTAGAAAAAACTATGTAAAAATTCATAATGAACCAAAAAAGAGCCTGAATAGCCAAGGCTAGGTGTGTTATTTGTTTGGAGAAGTTCAAGCACTTACTGAAGTATATTAAAATTGTGGCTATAGACTACCATGAAAGTATTACAGAAGAGTGGAATATACCACATTCCTGTTGCTCATTTAACTGTGAACTCCTCACCCCACAACATGTACAATACATATGCTAAGGTATTCTGACACCAATTTGCAGGCTCAAATTTGTCCTCGTCAAAAAAGCAAAAATGTAGTTTAGACTGACCTCATTGCGATATTCCAAGCAGCAATATTTTCTTCCTTTGGAACTTGGATTATTACCTTTACAGTGCACTCCCAACATCATTCTTAATGAAGTGGAATTATAAGCAAAATATATTTATAATGAAGAGCTGTAATCAAAATAGATGTTAGGTAAAGGCAAATAGTCATCTGAGTTGGAGGACACTATTCCATGCATGATGTCCCTGTTAAACATTCCAGTCTCATCATGACATTGACTGGATGTTTACTCAATGTTGGCCATATTAAAATGTCTGAGATACTTTCCTTCAAATAACATGTAACATTAGTTCATAATAGGGGAAAATACAGAAAATAATATTTAAGATCATATATCCAAAGTTTCAAGTAGAAAACTGAGACAATAATATCTATAGGAGTTCACAAGAAAATCAAACCTTGGGGTATGAATTGTGGGAAAAAGGTGAACAGTCATAAAAGACCTCATGGGGAAAACAGGTGTTAAGCTGTATTTTAAAAGAGGGAAAGATTTGAAAGTGAGATGAGAAGTCATTCTGAGAAGGAAAACCATGAGCAAGAATCTACAGCCAGGAATAAGCATAGTATGCTTGGGAATGATTAACAGATACATTTGGCTGAAGTCACAGCTTTATGTAAGGGAATTACAACAAATGTATTTAATGCGGATAGTAGTTTTACTTTAAAATGTGGGGATTATTAAAAATTTCTGAACAGAGAGAGTAACAGACAAACCAGTGTTCTCGGAAGGCACATCTGGAAATAAACTGACATAAAAAGAAACTCTGCCTATGTTCTTCCACTGCTGCTCTTCTTTATAATGATCACACATCCTCAGTTGTCCTGAGTTGTGCTTTATTGTTCCTGATCTAATCACAACCATGCTTCTCAGTCCCCTTGCCTAGAAGTTTGCTTGGAAACCTCAATTCAACAGCACTGAATAATAGTATTAAAGTTTATATAACAGTTTGCCTATCATTACACATTATTTGCTGATATTAGCAATGATGAAATAACTGTTTTGTCCTCGGATAAAACTCAACACCCCACAACTTTAGCATCAATAAGAAAGAATTCAAGCCACTTCATCTTTTAAAGCTATTGTATTAGTCTGTTCTCACTCTCCTGTGAAAAAATACTCAAGACTGGGTAATCTATAAAGAAAAGAAGTTTAATTGACTCACAGTTCCACATGGCTGGTCAGGCCTCAGGAAACTTACAATCATGGCAGAAAGTACCTCTTCATAGGGCAGCAGGAGAGAGAATGAGTGCTCAGAGAAGGGGGAAGCCCCTTATAAAACCATCAGATCTACTATCATGTGAACAGCATAGGGGAAACTACTCCCATGGTTCAATTATCTCCACCTGGTCCCGCCCTTGACACTCGGGGATTATTACAATTCAAGGTGAGATTTGGGTGGGGACACAGAGCCAAACCATATCAGGTTTCAAAGATACTAAAGTGACCAAGTATAGCAATATCTAACATTTTCTCACTGGAATCTCTGACTCTTACCAGGTGCAGTGGCTCAGCTCATGCTTATAATCCCAGCACTGTGGGAGGCCAAGGCAGGAGGATCACTTGAGCCCAGAAGTTCAAGACCAACCTGGGCAATATAGTGAGACCCCATCTCAACAAAAAATTAATAAATTAGCCAGGAATGGCAGCACACGCCTGTAATCCTAGACACTTCGCAAGACTGTTGTGGGCGGATTGCTTGAGCTTGAGAGGGCGAGGCTGCAGTGAGCTGTTACCACATGATGGCACTCCAGTCTGGGTGACAGAGTGCGACTGGCTCAACAACAACAACAACAAAAAGGAATAGAAAAAGAAAAGGAAATCAAGTATGAAAATTTGTAAGTGTGGAATTTTGCAGTATGTTAAATTCTAGATTCTCCTTATTTTCTACCTTATCAACCATAATAGAATTTGAAGTAAATGGCTCTATTTGGAACCAAACATACTTAAGCTTTTATTTAATAATTACAAGAGCAGAAGAAGACTCAAAGGTCATTATCATTAAAGAGGAAAAGGATTACTGGCTTGATACTACCAGAAAGAACAGCTCTGGCTTGGTAATAGTAGCTTTATGGGGATAAAAGTTCTAAGTAATAGCTCAACACACAAAGATATTTCTGAAGAAATACAAAACCTCTAAAGGATTTAAGTGATTAACTAAACAAAAGATCCCAATACCACATCGATAAGAAGCAATGTACTCTATGTAGCTCAAATAACGTAACTGTTAACTGCATGGAAACAGGAAACATAAATCAATTTCTTGATAGGCAGAAAAATCATTAGTAAATCAGTAATTTGTACTCCATCAGGGAAAACGAAATAAAAAATCTTGAATCTTGGATCTACCTATGTAATTAATGTAATGAAGAAAAATGTGGTTGTGTCCTAAAGGATCTGATGTCTCTAGTCCTTTTTAAGGACACCTGAAACTTCTTTATTTTGTTCCAGAGAAAGTCATAGGAATTGGGCTAAATTACAGGGTCATTTTTATCAGCAGATGAGAGAATTTCCACATAAGGTGTCAAAGAAGAATTCAGGTTAGGTTAGAAACAAGCAACCCACGTATTGGTGTATTTCCCATTACCAGATAGAGTTTCTACTTTATGGGGACGTTACAACAATTTACCACCCATTCCGGGAATTGTTCTGGTCACCATGACCAAAATTTTATACACTAACAAAAAAGATTCTGAATAAGAATCCCACAGAGAAAAAGGTATTTAAATGATGGCTCTATGAAACATAGCTTAGTGCTTCTCATATATAGTTTAGAGGTATTATATAGCCTAGTGGGAAGGAACAAGGACTTTGGAGGCAGTTTACACCCCAGATTCACTAACTCTAGATGAGTAGTTTTTGACACAATAGTAAACCTCTCTATGTTTACTAATGCGTAAGCTATTCTAATTTTTCTTCTCTAATTTGTAAACTGGGAGAATAACAATGTTTTCACAAATTTGTTGCAAGGAATAAATGAGAATATATATTAATACATACATACATGTACATTAGAACATATACACCTATGTGTGTGTGTGTATACATATACATGGGTGTGTATGTATACACACACAGAGAGAGAGAAAGAAAAAGAGAGAGACAGAGAGGGAGAGGGCACTCTGTACCAGGTATGGACTCAAAAGATAGTACCTATTGTCAAATGTTAAGAGACAGCTTGAAATAGTGAAAAGAGCACGACCCAAGGTAAAATGACCTAGGATCTAGCCCCACTATTGATTAATTTTCTGACCTCTGGGCAAGACCCTGTTAGGCCTCAGTTTCCATATTTGTTAAATGGGGAAAATAGTGACTGTCCGTATATCATAGAGGTTGTTTTTTTGAAAAAAGAAATGGGATAATGACATATAAAAGAAATGTGAACATTACTAAGTAATAATGAATGCAAGGCATTTTATAATTAAAATTCTGTCACTTGAAAACCATACCCTTTCTTATTTGGAGAAACAAGAGAATATGGAAGGAGAAAAACCAATTCAGAATTTCAACCTAAGCAAACTTTTGGTCATTATCTCAAAATAATAGCTTTTGACTTCTCTTTTATGTAATTAAATGGTTACTTTTAATGACATATGACCCAAAAATGATTGTCAATGCCCAGGCAGGAATTCAGTTACTTTATTATTCAAAACAGGTAAACTCCATAAAAACTTACTATGCACTATTTCATGCAAGCTGCTGCAGTATACACAGAAATACAGATGAATAGGACAAGGTCTTTATCTACAGGGTTCACAAGTCCATAGTTGGCAATCAATCTAATAGACAGGATGGTATAATGGAAAAAATTTTAAGTCAAATAAATTTGTTTAAATCCTAACCCTTTCACTGATTTGCTGTATCCCTTACAAAGTACATATCCTCCTTGAGTTTATGGTCTCATCATAAAATGTAATAATAATATTAACACTTATTTGATTGGGGTATTTTGAGTCCTCATCAACTGGGATGACATATAACACATGTAAAGCATTTGGAACACAGCAGATGCTTTAATTACCATTGTCTCCTTTCCTGAATAAAGTACACAAATGAATGACACATCCAGCCCAAGGTAAAATTTAATTAGTGCCATTTTAAAAAGTGCCACAAAGGAAGATGTCACATCTGGTCAGGAGAACTGGTAAGGCCTCATAGAAGGTGTGGTACTTGAAATGAACCTTGACATATGTAAGATTTTCAACACACATAGTTAAAGGGCAGAAGCAGTAAAAGTAGACAAAAGGCATGGGGAAAAAAAAAAAAGATACAGGGTAGAAAACAGTTGGGTGTGCTTAACAAAGAGCATTACTTCATTATGGGAGGAGAATCTTTGGTAAATAGAAAAGAGAGACAGAGACAGAGAAAAATACAGAAAGGTAGTTTAAGGTCCCATGATGAAAAGTCTGGATGGACACAGAAAACATTTTGTTCTTAATGGGAGTACTGACAGTTTGTACTGACAGTTCTTCAGTAGCAGCATCATTTGGTTAGGTCGGAGACGGCAGCAATTCCTGGAAATAAATTGAGTACTAAAAGAAATATCAGTTTTTAAAGGGTTTTAAATGGGAAGAATTTCAGAAACTTATATGTAGAAAATAATTTTCTTTTAAGGATGACCTAAGAGAAAGTAAGGCCAGGGATAGGTATCATTGTATTACTAGACAAAGAAACAGAGAATTTCCACGCTTAACCCACAAACCAAGGTGGGCTATGACAGATCTTGCCCTATGTCATACAAATTAACATTAACAGCAGACAGAGAAAACAAACTCAGGATTCCATCCTCTGGGTCTGTTACTTGAGACAGCATTTCCTCTCTTAAGCATTTCTGAAAGATAATTATCAGGATAACAAGAATAAATTCTCAAAAACATGCTCTTATGCTGAGCATGCAAAATGGGTAACTGTGCATGCAATTGTAAATTATACAACTGAAGTCTGAAAAAAAAATGCGTGTGTACTTACCTCATCTGTTAACTCAAGGGAAACAGTAAGATTTAAAAACTCTAAATGTGGAAAATATTATTATAATCATTTCTGGGTGCCTCATGAAGATAGGCAGGCTGCCTAAGTCACAAAAACTTCAAGGGAAAAAACAGTTGCAAAATTAAATAATTTTCCCCTCTGACCACTGACTATCTAACAATGACAATAATCTGCAAACAAACACACTCGGATTCTCCCTCTCTCTCTCTCTGTGTGTCACACACAAACACATTTCTAGACACCGACTTATTCCGTTGCCTATATTGCTGCTGTGATGCAGTAAAATATCCCTCAGAATTAAGAGAAACTGGGGATTCCAAAATGTAAGAGAACAAGACAGAATTTGCCTTGTCTTTCCAGTCCTCTCTATGTACATTTTTTCTATCAATCAATCCCTCTCTGAGAGAGAGCCACTTCCGTCAGGGAATTTCAAATATGAAAAGAAAATATTTATAGTAAGTAAAAGACAAATGATTTGGGTTGTTTTTCAGAAACAAATTCTTTTCTCTCCCATTCTTTCTCTAATAATGCCCAAGGGCAAATCTTAGACACAGCTCTGTTTTGTGACTAATACAGGGTTCTATGAGGAAATTATCTAGCATTCTAGGGAAGATAAACACAAATGTTAGGCAATCTATTTTGTGGAAAACCAGATGGGGTAGTTTAAGAAGTCATCTGATTCTACAGAATATAATGGTTGGTGAATCCAATTAATTTTAAAAGTGTAGCTTCAGAAAAGTGTAGACAAGACAGAAATACGGCACCAATGGAAGCAATATTGAGGACTTAAGCCTGTCAGTTACTTCCTACTTTGATTCTGAATGGTACATGGTAAGTGGTTCTACAGCCTGAGTGGTAGAATCAACTCTATCCACACTGAGATGTTTTATAGTATTTAGGTAAAAATGGCAGTTTAGAATAAACAAAAGAGGGGGAAATAAACCTCAACTAGTTACTTACAGTATAGCCTTGCAAGAAAGTTCACAACTCTACAGGTAAAAGCATGCACTTTAATTCAGACAAGCACCAGTTTGATCCACATTACTGCTTCTAAATGACCTAGAGGTTAAAGTAAGGAGTACAAAGTGTGGTGCTGAAATATGACAGCATGATGAAATGGGGACAGGTGGGCTGGCAAAAGCAATTTAAAAATATAAATTAGTAATTAAACACAATAATTCTTGAGGTGGAAAATAATTACTCTAAATATCACCTCCACATACCCCCAGCATTATAAAAGCTGCAGATGTGGCTGGGCACGGTGGCTCACACTTGTAATCCCAGCACTTCGGGAGGCCGAGGCGGGCGGATCACGAGGTCAGGAGATCGAGACCACGGTGAAACCCCATCTCTACTAAAAATACAAAAAAATTAGCCGGGCGGCCGGACGCGGTAGCTCACGCCTGTAATCCCAGCACTTTGGGAGGCCAAGGTGGGCGGATCACGAGGTCAGGAGATCAAGACCATCCTGGCTAATACGGTGAAACCTCATCTCCACTAAAAATACAAAAAATCAGCCGGGCGAGGTGGCGGGCACCTATAGTCCCAGCTACGCAGGAGGCTGAGGCAGGAGAACGGCGTGAACCCAGGGGGCGGAGCCTGCAGTGAGCTGAGATCGCGCCACTGCACTCCAGCCTGGGTGAAAGAGCGAGACTCCGTCTCAAAAAAAAAAAAAAAAAAAAAAAAATTAGCCGGGCGTGGTGGCAGGCGCCTGTAGTCCCAGCTACTCGGAGAGGCTGAGGCAGGAGAATGGCGTGAACCCGGGAGGCGGAGCTTGCGCCACTGCACTCCAGCCTGGGCGACAGAGCGAGACTCCGTCTCGAAAAAAAAAAAAAAGCTGCAGATGTTTCAATTCAGAAAACATTTTCTAAAAACACAAACAAAAAGGAAAACCTAAAAGCTACATAGAAATAAGGATAAACCATGGAGTATACAATTCTAGACTTACACTGTACATAATATAGATATTTAATTTGTGTATATATGTATTAATTAAAATAAGATCATATCTGTTTTTCCAGTTAAGAAATAATGAATATATTTTAATGAATAAATATAAATTTACATTAATTTAATGAATGAATATCACATTATATGAATATACAATAATTTAGTTTGTGAACACATTTGTTCGCTGGATTTTTAATTTATACCAACTCCTCACTATACAAAATGCATTGTATTAAGTATAGTTATATTTGAATATTATAATACGATCATGATTATTTCATTAAGTTCAAATTCTAAAAGGGGAATTACACAGTAAAAAGGTAAGCACATTTTAAGGGGTTTCTGAGGCATACTGAAAAACTGACTCCAAAAAGACTATAATAACTAGACCCCTAGCAGCAACGTATGAAAATACCTATTTCCTCAAATATTTCCTATAAATAATGAATGTTACCATTTTCTTATTTCTGAGTAGTTTATAGTCAAAAATATCACACAAGCTTAATATGTATGTCTTATTAATAGAGTTACAAATTATGTTCATGTTATCATTTTTTACCAAATATTGTCCATTTTTGCTTACAAATGGATTTCAGAATTATTTCATTAAGATTCCTCCCTAAACAAATTTACTTGTTACTCATTGCAATTAGATTAAATTTGAAAAAACTTTCTACAAAATGAAATATTCCCATCCTGGAATACCATATATATTTGTGCATAAGAAAGTCTCTTTTATATTACTCTGTGATGTTGTCACATTATTTCTAAATTTACTTGCTAAGTAGTTGCATAGAAAAATTATATCTATGTCCCAATAGTAAATAAGACACTTTTGACAATATATTTTCTATGTGGGCATTGCTAATATACAAAAAGTTTATTTGTTTTCTAAGTGAATCATCTAACCTAAACTCTTATTGGTCTTAATAAATTTTTAGTATGTTCTATTTAGATAATAATAACCTATGAATAATAATATGCATGTGCTATGGTTTGAAATGTTTGAGCCTTGCCAAAATTCATATTGAAATTTAATCCCCAATGCAATTTTTATATATTTTTTTAATTTTTAATTTTTGTGGGGGAGGGCTTTTCAGAAGTCATTACATCACTCATTAATTGGATTAGTGCCTTATAGAAGGGACTGGGGGAGTGAGTTCATCCTTTTTGCCTTCTCTGCCATGTAAGGATACAGAGGTGCCATTTATGAGTGACAGGACTTTATCAGACATTGAATCTGCTGACATCTTAATATTGGACTTTTCAGCCTCCAGAACTGTGAGAAACAAATTTCTGTTGTTTATAAATTTCTCAGTCTAAAGTATCTTGTTATGGGAGCAGGAATGGACTAAGACATGCATGGCTCATTATAATGTAATTTATTCTTTTTTTACATTTATTTGATAGAACTTCTAAAGTGTTGGTGAGAAGCATCTTCACCCAATTCCTGATGTCAATGAAAATAAATGTTTTATTGTTCTACTGTTAAATCTATGGTGGCTACTAAATTTCAAATAGATGTTCTTTATTATGTTATTAAAATATTATACTGCTTGGAATTTAGCAAACTTTGTTTTTAAATCAAGAATGTAGCCTGGATGTAATAAAATGTCTTTCTAGAATACATCAAGAAACTTTATCTCCTTCACCTAGTAATGTGATAAATTATATTAACAGATTTTTAAAAATATCAAACCATCCTTGCATTTCTGGAATAAATCCTACATACTAGTACAAAATTACTTTCTTAAAACACTTGGAATTGACTTGCTAAAATGTTATTTATTTATTTTTATCCATAATTGTGAGATTAACCCATAGTTTTTTTGTGTGTGCTCTTTTTGTCTGGCTTTGGTATCAGGATAAAGCTAGACAAAATGACATAATTTTCTGCAGGTAAATGCTCCCACTAGGAACAACTAGGAAAGGAAGTAAAACATGTAGAAAAAACATATTAAAAGGCATCAGGTGCTGTGAAGCAATGAAGACTAAAGGGAATAAAATGGCAGAGAGGACAGAACCTTTTAAAGGTGAGGTGAAAATCTGCAGCTTTCCTTGTGGGCATTTGAGGAACGTAGGCAAGGGCAACAGACTGAGAATCTTAAAACCAGGCAGAGACTAACTACTAGGGGATGAAAAAAACATGGAATCTTTACTGCTTCCAACAGACTAGAGTGCCACAGTTAGAGGTTTGAGGACTAGTTTTACCCTCAAGATATTTACTGAATTCTAAAGCTAAACAGCTGAGGAAAATAAGAGTTTAAGCCAAAAGCTTTGAAAGGCAAGGAGATTTCTCACGGTTTCACAGTGTTTCAGAGAAAAAGACTCACTAGTAAAAGAATGCCTAAAAATGACAGGAGCTATCTTAGTCCATTCAGAATAATGTATCAAAATCCCATAGACTGGTAGCTTATAAACAAAAGAATTCCCACAGTTCTGGAGGCTTGGAAGTCCAGCATCAAGGTACCAGCAGATTTGGTGTCGGAAGAAGGCCTATTTCCCAGTGCAAAATAAAAAAGGAGTCTTCTTCCTGTAGCCCTGTATCCTCACATGGCCACAAAGAACAAGGCAGCTCTCTGAAGTCTCTTTTATAAGTATACTAATCCCATTTGTGAGGCTCTACCATCATAATCTATCACCTCCCAACGCCTCACCTCCTAATGTAATCACACTGGTTATTAGATTCAACATATGATTTTTGGGGGTACATAAACATTCAGATCACATAGGAGCTGAAACCTCATTAGGGATGGCAAAGTAACACTGACAATCCCCAATACTTTTTTTCCTGTCAGCAATAGCTGATACTGGGTACTGCTAAGTCTCCTTAAGACATTTGCCAGATTCTAAAACGAAAGAGTACAGGAGGCTGAATAGACAAGGTTTCTGTGAAGAGCGGGAATTTCTATAGTCCTCTTTGGTGCTAAAAAGACAATGACATATCAGGCAGTTTTTAAAAGCTCTGCAGAGCCATATCCTACCAACAAGGGCAAACAAAGTACACCACAACTGCAACCCAATATTAACCCAAATCAGTCCGTGATGGTACTAAGGTGGTCAGCTTCAAACCACAACCCACCTGCCCATTCTATTTACTAAGTAAAGGAAAACATGAACCTTTTCTGGTGGAAGATAACACCACCTGGAATCTCTACATATTTTATACAACGTCTAACATCAACCAAAAAATATTAGAAAGAGACAGGACCATATCACTGAAAACCAAGAGAAAAAAAAACACCAATAGGTATGTATAATATATATAAGAAGTAGTAAAGAATGATTTTGAATGTCTATAATTAATATGCTTAAGAAAACAGAGAAAACATAGACAAATTAGATAAAAAAGATGGAGCATTTCATCAAAGAATTTCAGTTTATATAAAAAAGTTAAAGAATATTCTAAAACTAAAATATACATATCTGAAATTCTAACTAAGTTTTTTTTTTAATTCTACCAAGGCTTTTATATTGTCTTTGTACTAATTACCTTGAGCATCATAGGAAGATAAGCAGACATAATACCAGGAACCATTTTTAGATGAAAAAAATGCAAAGGTCAATGAAAAAATGATGGAAGTAGCCTCTACATATCATTAAAGGTTAATAAATATAGCATGAGCTTTTATATACTGAAAATCTTCCTGGGTAGTTACAGCAGAAACTAACATCTTTCACCAAAATAAATTATAAGGAAACCTTTTTATATATAAAGGACAAAGTAAGAGCAACTGTCACTTACAGGAAGGTGTGTGAATACAGCAAAGGTGCTACGAAGAAAGGCAATGAGGTCTACCAGGTAATCACTAGCTTTGTTGCCCAAATCTCCGGTCATCCAGTCATAGTCTGCCAGCTGTAGGAACTGATCAATCTTCTGGTTTAAGTTGGTATAAATCTCTTCTTCAGCTGCATGTCTAGCATCCTGTGAAAAAATATAAAATTTGAAAAATCACTCAGATTTCAATATGGGCAGAAATTTCTATGAGCTTAGAGCCATCTGACATATCCATTAAGTAACTGGGAATATAACTGGGAATACTGAGTCATATCACAGTCTTCTTTAATTTTTTCTTTTTCAAAACCATTGTGTAGGTTTTTTCTAATTTTTTGTTTGCATCCTAAGAGATGCTAAAATGAAAGCAGAATGCCCAGATCATGTAAGTTTGAGATACCTATATACAAGATTCATGATATACACTACACTAGCATATTAAAGGCTCTAAGAAGTATGGTGAAATTAATATTCTTACAAAAATATTTTCAGGACAAATGATCATACATTACTCCACAACAACCAGTATTCCAATGCTAAAATTCCACCAACACAGACTTGTGCAGAGTAACTTATGAAGTACCTGCCACCACATTCAATATTCACTTTCAGTCTGATCTTCCTTAACTTCTGTTAAATACTCTCTATTTAAAATTCTGTCTTCCCGTGGAATTCATGAGATGGTTTTCTCCTGGATTTCCTTTTACTTCTCTGGACACAAATCTTCTCACTTTCTTTGGGTGATTTAATTAAATCCAATAGCTTCCACTATCTCTATCTTCAGTACAGATCTACTCCAAAATCATTCTAAATCAAGAATCATATATGCGAGTGTTTCATGGACATCTGACCCAGACAAACTTTGAAATAAGTGTCCAGGCACAGTGGCTCGTGCGTGTAATCCCAGAACTTTGGGAGGCCAAAGTGGGTGGATCACCTGAGGTCAGGAGTTTGAGACCAGCCTGGCCAACATGGTGAAACCCCATCTCTACTAAAAATACAAAAATAAGCTGGGCGTGGTGGTGGGATCCTGTAATCCCAGCTACTCAGGAGGCTGAGGCAGGAGAGTTGCTTGAACCCAGGAGGCAGAGGCTGCAGTGAGGCGAGATTACGCCACTGCACTCCAGCCTGGGCAACAGAGCAAGACTCCATCTCAAAAAAAAAAAAAAGAAAAGAAATAAGCAGGTCCAGGTTGAGACTCATCATATTTACCACTCTTTACCTGTTCATCTCAGAGATTTTACTTTTTCTGGTAAAATCTGGTAAAGGTAAACTGCCTTTACCTGTTCAAGGCAGAGATCTAAGCAAGATCTTCAATTCCATTCTTTCCTACACAGTCAGAAAATGAGTTCTGTAAATTATATCTCCCAAATTTCTCTGTAATTTGTACTGCCCTCTACATTTTCACGTTTTTAAAGCTGGAATAATTTTGCAATATATTTACATACTATAACATAGTCGGTGACTATGTTTACTTATGTGAACAATGCTTTATAAAATTTGATTGATAAATAAAAATTATACAAAAATTATATATTTGTCATGTACAACTTGATGTTTTGAAATATGTATACACTGAAATGCCTAAATTGAGCTAAGTTGGATGCAAAAGAAACTGCTTTTAATGGCAAAAACCACAATTACTTTTGCACCAACCTAATAATTAACATATGCATTACCTCACATACTTATTTATGAGGTAGGAATACTTAAAAGTACTTTGCTAGCATTTTTCAAGAATATAACACATAGTTATTAAGTATAATCATCATGTTATAGAATAGATCTCTTGAAATAATTCCTTCTATCTAACTGAAAATTTCTATCCTTTGACCAAAAACTCCCCAGCCATATTCCCCAGCTCTGGTAACTATCATTCTATTTTCTGTTTCTATGAATTCAACATTTTTAGATGCTACATATGAGATCACGCATATTCTTCTTTCTGTGCCTGCCTTATTTCACTTAATATAATGTCTCCATGAGGTTTCCATGCTGTTGCAAATGGCAGGATTTCCTTCTTTTGTAAGGCTGTATAGTATTGCATTCTGTATACACACTACATTTTCTTTATGCATTCACCAGTTGACAGACACTTAGGTCAAATCAATATCTTGGCTATTGTGGAAAATGTTGCAATGAACATGGAAGTGCAGATATCTCAATGACATACTGATTTCATTTCCTCTGGAAATATACCCAGTAGTGGGATTGCTGAAACATATGATAGTTCTATTTTTAATTTTGGGGGAAACCTCCGTACTGTTTTCCACAATGGCTATACTAATTTACATTCCCAGCACCATATAAGGGTTCCCTTTTCTCCACATCCTCTCCAATACTTACCATTTGTCTTTTTGATAATAGTCAACCTAACAGGTGGAAAGTCATATATCATTGTGGTTTTAGACTGCATTTTTCTGATGACTAATGATGTTGAATATTTTTTCATATACCTCTTGGTCACTTGTATATCTCCTCTTGAGAAATGTCTATTCAAAAGCTTTGCCCATTTTCTCATCGGGTTGTTTTCTTGCTATTGAATTATTTTAGTCCTTTATATATTCTAGAAATGCATGCCTCATCAGCTGTATCGTTTGCAAATATATTCTGCCATTCTTTTTTTTTTGAGATAGAGTCTCACTCTGTCACCTAGGCTGGAGTGAAGTGGCACACTCTTGGCTCATTGCAACCTCCATCTCCCAGGTTCAAGCGATTTTCCTACCTCACCCTCCATTACAGGTGTGTGCCACTATGCCTGGCTAATTTTTGTATATTTAGTAGAGATTGGGTTTCACTATGTTGGCCAGGCTGGTCTCGAACTCTTGACCTCAAGTGATTCGCCCGCCTCAGCCTCCTAAAGTGCTGGGATTACAGGCGTGAGCCACCATGCCCTGCCTGTTCTGCCATTTTGTAGGTTATCCTTCAACTGTTGATTGTTTTCTTTGCTGTGCAAAAGCTTTCCTGTTTGATATAATCAATCTCATTTATCTTTTTTTACATTTGTTGCCTGTGCTTTTGGGGTCATAGCTTAAAAAAAAATCATTGCCCGGACCAATATTATGGAGATTTTTCCCTATATTATTTTGTAGTAATTTTAGTTTCAGGTCTTATGTTTAAGTCTTTAATCCATTTTATGTTGATTTTTATATATGGTGTGAGATGAGGAACAAATTTCATTCTTGTAAATGTGGATATCCAGTTTTCTCAACACCAATTATTGTTTCAGAGACTATCCTTTCCCCTTTTGTGTGTTCTTGGCATCTTTGTGAAAAATTAACTGACTGTACATGAATAGGACTATGTCAGGGTTATTTGGTTCCACTGGTCTGTATGTATGTTTTTATGCCAGAATCATGCTATTTTGATTATTATAACATGTAGTAGATTTTGCAGTCAGGTAGACTGATGCCTCCAGCTTTGTTCTTTCTGCTCAAGATTGCTTTTGCTATTTGGAGTCTTAGTGGTCCCATATGAATCTTACTATTGTTTATTTATTCCTATGAAAAATGCATTAGAATTTGAATAGGGATTGCATTGAATATGTAGATCACTTTGGGTAATATGGAAATTCTAACAATGTTAATTCTTCAATCCACAAACTAGAATATCTTTTTGTTTATTTCTTCAATTTTTTTCTTCAATGTTTTATAGTTTTTCAACAGGTCTTCTAAATATTTCAGTGAGCACTTCTATACTTTCATCTTTACATTACTTGTATAATAATCTTAAGGTATCTTTGGATTTCTGTTTTGCTAAAAGTCTTTCTCATTAATAGTCTTTATTTTTTAGTGTTTTAGGTTTAAAGAAAACTTAAGCAGAAAGTACACTGCCTCTGTATATACCACCACCCTCCATGCTACTACCCCTATTTAAAACTGGTGTGGTACAATTTTTACAATTAATGAAACAATATAGATATTTTATTATCAACTAAAGTCCCTAGTTTACATTAGGGTGTAATCATTGTGATACCAAGTTCTGTGGGTACTTAAAAATGCATAATGTCACTAATTCAGCATTACAGTATCATTTATATAGTTTCACTGCCCTAAAAATCTACTGAATTCCACCTATTCGTACATCCAGGATTTTCTCTACTGATTTTCTTTACTGGTTTTCATTTTCATTGATTTCTGCTCTAAATTTCATTATTGTTATTATTATTATTGCTCACTTTAGATTTAAATTGTTCTTTGCCTAGTTTCCTATGGTGTAAGTATAGATTATTAAATTTAGATCTTTCTTCTTTCTAATATATGCTATTAATGGTACAAATTTCCCTCTGAGTAATGCTTTCACTGCATCTCACAAATTATAATAAGTTGTATTTTAATTCTCGTTTTTTTTGAAATATTTCTCTTGAGACTTTTTTTTACCATGTTTTATTTTGAAATATGTTGTTTAATCTCCAAATAATTTGATATTTTCTATCTTTCTGTTACTCATTTCTAGTTTAATTTCATATGGTCTGAGAGGAATGTTAGTATAATTTCTATTTAAAGGATGTTCTATTGCCTAGAACATGGTGTGTCTTGGTGAATATTTTGTATACGTTGTTGCTGGATAAAACATTCTACAAATGTCCATTAGATTCACTTGATTGATGGTGTCAGTCATTTCAACTATATACATACTGATTTTTCTGCCTCCTGGATTTGTCAGTTACAGTAGAAGTGTTCCAGAAATTTTAATGAGAATAGATGTTAACATATAAAATAGTATTTTAGTATCTTTCAAAATACTCATATTTTTCCTTCTTTGATCTTCTAAAGTAGTAAGTAACTTTGAAAAATTTTCTAATTCTAATCATTCATGCATTCCTAACCTTACTTCAATGCCTCATTTATTTGTATGTACTTTTAGATTTTGCTCAGAATTGTTTTGGCTATTCGTGTTCTTTTTTTAGTTCCCTATGAATTTTATGATTGTTTTTACTATTTCTGTAAAAGATGACACTGATACTTTGTTAGGGATTGCATTCAATCTATGGATTGCTTGGGGAAGTATGGTCATTTTAATGATATTAATTCTTCTGATATATAAGTATGGTATTTCTTTCCATTTGTTTGTGTCCTCTTCCATTTCTTTCATCAGTGTTTTGCAGTTTTCATTGCAGACATTTTTCACCTCCCTGGTTAAACTTATTCCTAGGTATTCTAATGTTTTTGAAGCTATTGTATAATGGGACTGCCTTCTTGATTTCTTTTTTACTGTTTCATTATTGAAGAATAAAAAGGCTACTGATTTTTGTATGTTGATTTTATATCCTGAAACTTTACTGAATTTCTTTTTCAGCTCTAAGAGTTTTTTTTTTAAATACTTTAAGTTTTAGGGTACATGTGCACAACGGGCAGGTTTGTTACATATGTATACATGTGCCATGTTGGTGTGCTGCACCCATTAACTCGTCATTTAGCATTAGGTATATCTCCTAATGCTATCCCTCCCCCTCCCCCTACCCCACAACAGGCCCCAGTGTGTGATGTTCCCCTTCCTGTGTCCATGTGTTCTCATTGTTCAATTCCCACCTATGAAAGAGAACATGCAGTGTTTGGTATTTTGTCCTTGCGATAGTTTGCTGAGAATGATGGTTTCCAGTTTCATCCATGTCCCTACAAAGGACAGGAACTCATCATTTTTTATGGCTGCATAGTATTCCATGGTGTATATGTGCCACATTTTCTTAATCCAGTCTATCGTTGTTGGACATTTGGGTTGGTTGCAACTCTTTGCTATTGTGAATAGTGCTGCAGTAAACATATGTGTGCATGTGTCTTTATAGCAGCATGATTTATAATCCTTTGGGTATATACCCAGTAATGGGATGGGCTGGGTCAAATGGTATTTCTAGTTCTAGATCCCTGAGGAATCGCCACACTGACTTCCACAATGGTTGAACTAGTTTACAGTCCCACCAACAGTGTAAAAGTGTTCCTATTTCTCCACATCCTCTCCAGCACCTGTTGTTTCCTGACTTTTTAATGATGGCCATTCTAACTGGTGTGAGATGGTATCTCATTGTGGTTTTGATTTGCATTTCTCTGATGGCCAGTGATGATGAGCATTTTTTCATGTGACTTTTGGCTGCATAAATGTCTTGAGAAGTGTCTGTTCATATCCTTTGCCCACTTTTTGATGGGATTGTTTTTTTCTTGTAAATTTGTTTGAGTTTATTGTAGATTCTGGATATTAGCCCTTTGTCAGATGAGTAGGTTGCAAAAATTTTCTCCCATTCTGTAGGTTGCCTGTTCACTCTGGTGATGGTAGTTTCTTTTGCTGTGCAGAAGCTCTTTAGTTTAATGAGATCCCATTTGTCAATTTTGGCTTTTTTTGCCATTGCTTTTGGTGTTTTAGACATGAAGTCCTTGCCCATGCCTATGTCCTGAATGGTATTGCCTAGGTTTTCTTCTAGGGTTTTTATGGTTTTAGGTCTAGATGGAGCCTTTCAGTTTTTCTAAATGAAAGACCGTATCACCAGCAAAGAAGGACAATTTGACTTCCTGTTTTCCAATTTGAATGCCTTTTATTTCTTTCTCTTCTCTGACTGTCCTAGCTCAGACTTCCAATACTATGTTTAATAGGAGTAGTGAGAATGAGCATCCTTGTCCTGGGGAATGGTTCCAGCTTTTGCCCATTCTTAAAGGAAAGGCAGTCAACCTTTTCCCATTCAGGATGGTGTTAGCTGTGGGTCTGCTATATGTAGCCTTTATTATTTTGAGGTATGTTCCTTCTATATTTGGTTTGTTGGGAGTTTTAATTGTGAAGGGATGTTGAATTTTATCAAATGCTTTTTCTGCATCTATTAAGATGACCATATGGTTTTTGCCCTTCATTCTGTTGATGTGAAGTTTCACATTTACTTATTTGCATATACTAAACATCATTGCACTCTTGGTCTAAATCCCACTTGATCATCATATATTATCTTTTAATTGAATTCAGTTTTCTAGTATGTTGCTGATAATTTTTGCATCTATTTTCATCAAGAATATTGGTCTGTAGTTTTCTTTTGTTGTTGTTCCTTTTCTGGTTTTGGTATCAGGGTAATGCTAGCCTTACAGAATCAGTTAGGGAGAATTCTCTCCCTAATTTTTTGGATCAGTTTCAGGAGGATTGGTATGAGTTATTCTTATATGTTTGGTGGAATTTGTTGGTGAATCCACCTGGTTCTGGGCTTTTCTTTGTTCAGATACTATTTATTACTGCTTCAATATCACTGCCTGTTATTGGTCTGTTCAGGTTTTCCATTTCTTCCTGATTCAATCTTAGTAGGTTGTACATTTCCAAGTATTCATCCATTTCCTATGGATTTTCCACTGGTTAGCATATAGTTGTTCATAATGGTCCCTGATGATCTTTTCTGTTTCTGTGGTATCAGTTATAATGTCTCTGTTTTCATTTATAATTTTATTTGAGTCTTCGCTGTACTTTTCTTGGTTAGTCTAGCTAGTGGTTGTTATCAATTTTACCTTTTCAAAGAACCAACTTTTTGTTTCATTCATCTTTCCATATTTTTCTTTTCAGTTCTACTGTGATATGCATTATTTCCGTCTGATATTGTGGATTTGGTTTGTTGTTGCTTTCCTGTTCCTTGAGGTACATTGTTAGATTGTTTATTTGAAGTATTTCTGCTTTTTGATGCAAGTGCTTATTGCTGTGAACTTCCCTTTTAGTACTGCTTTTATTGTGTCCCACAGGTTGTGATATGCTGTGTTTCCATTTCATTTGTTCCAAAAAACATTTATTTCCATATTAATTTCTTCATTGAACCAATGGTTGTTCCGGAGCATGTTGTTTAATTTCCATGTATTTGTATAGTTTCCAATGTTTCTCTTGGTATTGATTTCTAGTTTTACACCATTGTGATCTGGGAATATACTTGATGTGATTTTGAATTTCAAAAATTTGTTGAGATTTGTTTTGTGGCTTAATATATGGTCTATCTTGGAGAATGTTCCTTGTGCTGATGAGAAGAATGTGTATTCTGCTATTGTTGGATAAGATGTTCTCTAAATGTCTGTTAAGTCCTTTTGGTCTAAAGTCCAGTTTAAAACAAATGTTTCTTTTCTGATTATCTGTCTCAATGACCTGTTTAGTACTGGCAGTGGGGTGTTAAAGTGCCACAATTTTATTATATCAGAGTTCATCTTTTTATTTAGATATGGCAATATTTGCTTTATGAATCTAGGTACTCCTGTGTTGGATGCCAATATGGATTTGGTGTTACATCCTCTTGCTAGATTGATCCCATTATCATTACATAATGACCTTCCTTGTCTTTTACTTACTGTTTTTTATTTAAAGGGTTGTATCTGAGTATAGCTATGCCTGCTCATTTTTTGTTAACATTTGCATGAAATATCTTTTTCTATCCTTTTATTTTCAGTTTATATGCATCTTTAAAGGTTAATTATGTTTCTTGTAGGCAGCATATGGCTAGAAAATGTTTTTTTAATCCATTCAACCAGATTATATATTTTAAGTAAAGAATTAAATCAATTTACACCCAAAATTATTATTGATACATGAGGTTTTCCCTTTATCGTATTAATTATTTTCTGGTTATTTTGTGTATTCTTTGTTCCTTTCCTTTTCTCTTACTGTTTGTTATTGTGGTTTGGTGGTTTTCTGTAGTAGTACTATTTGAGTCCTTTCTCTTCTTCATTTGTTTGTTTGCTTTACCAGTGAGTTTTATACTTTTGTGTGTTTTCATGATAGCAAATGTCACTCACTATTTCCAAGTTTAGAATTCTCTTGAGGAATTTCTTGTAAGGCCAGTGTAGTGGTGATGAATTCTTTCAGCTTTTGCTTCTATGAGAGGATTTTATTTCTCCTTCATTTATGAAGAATAATTTCGCTGGATATAGTATTTTTGCCCAACAGGCTTTTTTTTCTTCTTCTTCTTTCAGCTCTTTGAAAATATCATCCCATTAGCTCCTGGCCTGTAAGGTTTCTTCTGAGAAATCTACTGTTATTCTAATGATGATTCCTTTATAGGTAACTAGATGCTTTTCTCTTGCTGTTTATAGAAATCTTTGTGTTTACGTTTAGGTAGTTTAACTATAATGTGCCATGGAGAGAATACTTTTTTTGCATTGTATCCTTTTGGGGATCTCAGCACATCCTGTATCTGAATGTCTAAATCACTCATTGGACTTGAGAAATTTTCATCTCTTACTGCATTAAGTAAGTTTTCCAACCCTTTTTTATTGCTTTTTGCCTTCTGGAACCCTTATAATTTGAAAATTTGGTCTCTTATGATGCCCCATATGTAATAAAGTTTTGCTCATTCTTTTTAAATTGTTTTTTCTTTTATTTTGTATAAAGAATTATCTTCCAGATCTGAAATTCTTTCTTCTGCTTGATCTAGTCTATTGTTGAAGCTTTGAACGTATTTTGCATTTCATTTAATAAATTCTTCAGTTCCATAATTTATGTTTGGTTATATTTTTGGTATCAATCTCTTTAGCAAATTTCTTATTCATATCATGCATTGTTTTTCTGATTTCTTTGTATTGTTTTGCAGAATTCTCATGTTTCTCACTGAGCGTCTTTAGAATCAATCATTTAACTTCTTTTTCTGAGATTTCATTAATTTCTCTTTGGGATCTGTTGTTGGAGAATTATTCCTTTGGATGTGTTATATGTCCTGGCTTTTTCTTATTTTCTGTACTATTATATTCATATCTGTACATCTACTATAACAGTCACTTCTTGCAATTTTTTAAATTTGCTCTGGTAGGGGAGGACATTTTCCAGAAGATGTATCTATGCTGTTAGTTGGGTAGGACACTTTGGTTGTGATTTTGAGTGCAGTAGTGTAAACTCTGTATGATTCCTTCAGGTATAAATAGTACCAGTGGTATCTATAATTTCTTCAGTGGCTCAGGGTGCAATTATTAAATGAGGCTGTGGTTTTGCTGGGGACTGTAACACCAGGTAGGTCAGTCTTTGAGCCCCAGTGATGGCAGCAGTGGGATGAGTATGTGTGTCTTTGGGCCCCAGGGTGGTCTGGCACCATTATTAGTGAGTCCAGATGGGCCAATTGTTGAGTTTCCAGATAGATTA
Source organism: Nomascus leucogenys (assembly GCF_006542625.1). Lineage (NCBI taxonomy): Eukaryota > Metazoa > Chordata > Mammalia > Primates > Hylobatidae > Nomascus > Nomascus leucogenys. The sequence goes on from NC_044394.1 coordinate 37,183,894, forward strand.
CTTGGATGCCAGCAGTGACAACAGTAGGTGGGGTGGGTGGGGATGTTCTTGAACCCCTGGGGCAGCCAGCTTGATATGAATGATGACAATGGCAGTGGCAGAAACATCCTCTTAGTCCCAAGTGGTTCACACTGGTATTGGTGTTGGTTGTATTCAGCCGAGTGGGCTGGTCTCCAGGCACACAGGTGGTGCACGCAGGTAGGTGCCAGCTGTGATAGTAGCAGTCATGTGGGTAGGCCCGACCTCAGGCACCTGGGAGGAGTGTTCAGGTGCCAACTGTGGTGGACTGGGCTAGGTGATCCTCTTGCTTCCGGTGTGCTCTAGCACAGGGGTTGGGGGGTGGCAGGTCAAAGCTGAGCCAAACTTGTCCTCAAGCCCTCTGATAATGAGTACAGGCACCAGATGCAGTAGTTAGGGGTGAGGCAATCCCTAGAAAAGTGAAATGCTATGATGGTAGGTGGCAGCAGATGTGCTGGTTCCCTGCCACTGGGGAGGGCAGTGCCACCTTCAGTATTGGGCAACCTAGGTCAGCAGGTGGAAAATACACACACCATTTTCACCACAGCCCAAGCGGCACTCTTTCCTCAGCCTCTCTGCAGTAGCTGACACATTGCTCATGCCTCAGCCTCAATGGCGGCAGCATGCATCATGATAGCATCTCATCCCCTGGTGTGGGTGGCCCCTGGTCACTGGCACCTAAGCTGGGAGGCAGCAAGCGTGCTTCTCGTGCACCTGAGCCCCAGTACCAGTGGTCTCCAGGATAATGCGCTATCTGTTGGAGGCAGGACTCTTAAGATGGCTGCTTGCTATAGCTGCTTAGGTCTCATGGAACGTGTGCAACCCGGTGTGAGCTCCTTCCCTGGACCAGTGCCATCACACAATCTCTCAGCAACTTCCTATGTTAGTTTCAGGGCAAGTGAGGGTCAAGAGACTCTCCTATGGCCAGGATTTCAGGAGTCCATAGTGGAAATGGAAACCACTGAAAGTTTCTACTAACCCTTTCCTCATATTAAGGAGTCTCCCTCAGCTCCCAGCTGATCCTACTGAGTAGACTGCCTCATTTCCTTCCCCTTCCTTGGTTTAGGCATTTACTGTCACTTTTCTATTGAATTACAGTGTTCTCTCTTGGATGATCTATTTGAAATGTGATCATCTACTCATTATGTAGGTTCTTCTTAGTGGAGGAGGTGAGTATGAAATACCTCTAGTCAGTCATCTTGAAGCTTTCCTCTTTCATATCTTTTCCCTATCACATCATATCTATTTCCCTATAGGTTCTCAAATTTATTAGCACAGAGTTACAGTCTTTTAGGAAGTCAATTCCTCTTATTCTGAACTGTGAGTAATTGTGATTGATGTTGTTATTTCTTCCTTCTTTCCTCTCTTTCCATCCTTACTTTCATCTTTTCTTTTCCTTCTTTTTTTAATTCTTCCCTTCCTTTCAATGAAGCACAGTAGAATGTTTATTTTTGTAAATGCAACATCCCTCACTTGAAGTCTTTCAAAGACTTTAGAATAAAGTCCAAATTATCTACTAATATAAAACAAAGTGCTTCTCAGGTTGGTATTTATCTACTTCTGTATCTCACTGCCATCCTAATTCTATGCTGAATATTGGCTTTATTTTATTATTTAATCTTTGCACATGAAGTTAAAATATACTTCACTCCCTCCATATCCCTTCTCTGCCAATAAATATCCTGCTGGTTCCAAGATCCATTCCAACTTGTACTTGTCTGGGAAGTCTTCTTTGGAGGTCCTAAAGGTAGAACCTCATCCTCTTTGGAATTCTCCCCTGTTGAGCCTGTCAACGTTTAAGTCCCCTGAAGCTCAATCCTCACATCTTTCCTCTATGTATACTCAAATCCCAGAAGAAAGTCCATCCTGTGCCATCAAATATCATCTTTACACTGGTGAAATCTAAATTTTTATCTCTAGCTATGATTTTGTCCTGCCAATTTAATACCTCTATATAGCTATCAATTAAATATATCAAGCTTAATGTATCAAAAATGGAAGTCTTGATCGTATTTCTGCTTTCCAAATGTATTTTTCTCTAAGTGTTCCCCATCTCAGTAAACAGTATTCATCCAGTTTGTTCTGTTCAAAAGTTTTGGAACTACCTTTGACTCCTGTCTTTCTCTTAATACACACACCCAGTCTAGTACTAAGACCTGCTATCTGTACCTTCAAAAATATTTTTTACCACTTCTACCTCTACCACTCTAGTCCAAGTGACCACTATCTCTTGCCTGGAGTATTGCAGCTACCTCCCAGTTAGACTTTCTTCTTCCCCCTTTATTAAATTACAATATACTTATTTCCACATAAAAACCAGTATCACATTAAATGATAACTCAGATCATTACCCCCCACAACTCAATCTTCTAATGACATCGCATCTCATTTCAGAATACAACGTACAGTATTTACGATGGCCTACAAGGCCAGAAATAATTTAACTCCTGAATACTTCATCTCTTATCATCCATACCACTAGTGATAGATACATCATTGCCAGACTGACCCCCTTACTATTTCTTGAACACATCCATATCTACCACTGTGCTGTTCCCTTTGACAGGAATGCATATCCATCAGAAATTCAAATGATTTAATTTCTCACTTCTTTTTGGTCATTTATTTTTTTTCCTTGTTCTTATCACTACTTGCCATTATATTAGATTTTTCTGTTTGTTTATCATCCACTAATTCATTAAAATATAAGCTCTGTAAAGTTAGGAGACTCACTTTTTTGTTCATGCCTGAAACTTTTCCTAATTTGTAGTAGACACTGTATTAAAACTTGTTAAATAAATGAGAGATTGAATACATCTAATGTATTATTCCAGTATAGTGGCTGTCTTCTCTGTAAATCATAAACTTTAAGTCCAGGGACAAAGTACTTTTTCTGTCTCTCCCCAAGAATCTACCAGATGATTACACAGTAGATACACAAGCAATATTTATTATGGAGTAAATTAATAAACACTTTCATTCTCTTTTGTAAGAGAGTGAGGAAAATCTTATGAATCAGGAAAGCTAAGGGTGCCAGCTTGATTATGTCACACATGGCAGAAATAACAGGGAACTCTGCAAGAAAATACCTTAAAGACCTTCAGACTCTTTCTATCCCCTTTCCAGCATAAAGGTTTCCATCTGCAAGGGAAAGTTTTCTGGAAACAGTAGCTTAGGAAAATACACAACATGTAGCTGTTGTAATTGCCATGTTTATATTGAGTTCTGGGTTAGCTAGTCTGAAACAGCCCTGGTAAAAATAAATTTTCAGTGTGTTTTAAGCAATCAGTATTTCCAATAAGCACTGTCAACACGACCTTTAGTGGTCTCCAGAACTTCTCCTTCACTAAGTATTTAACTGGCTGTTCAGCCCCTATGGCTTCCTGTCTGCCTTTAATTTTCCCTCAGCATTTTTTCATGCTAGAGCAACAACAAAATACACAAGCCATCCTTTGAGAGAATTTCTGAACATAATTTGAAAAGCTATTGACATAAAAAAACTGAGACTGGTTGAGAGAAAGAGGATCAGTGGATACCACATATTCTCCATTTGATAGACAAATGAATCTCCCGTTCTAATTCCCTAACTCCCTATTATCTACTTAACACTGAACTATTTCTTTTACATTTTCATTCCTAGAGAAATTTTGGCTTTCATAGAAGAGCAAATATGGAAATTTTTTTGATAAATCTAATGCCCAAGCTCCATAATAATGCTAGTATTTGAGAGTAATTATAATTCCTATAAAACTACATGAGGTCATTCTGAAGCTCTGAAACCTTTTGTCATATTTTCATACTCATTCTCAGGGCCTTTTTATTAAATCATTCTTTTCCTCACTAAAAGAACATCTAAATTAGTATCATTAGACATTGTGAAAAATTAGTAAGTCATGATATGAACATAACATTATGTGTAATGAATTTTAAGTAATTTTATTGTCATTTTGAAACAAATAATTTATAGTAATTTAATGAATGTGTAACTTAACCTAGCAGCTGACCTAATCACATAGATACATAAATAATACTTTCTGATTCAATATTGTGTTTTTTCAAACAATAGAAAAATAGTAAGTCATACCAAAAATTTTTATCTGTCATAAAGTATAATAGCAGTATGAGTCAAATTTGATTTCTTCTCTTGCGCCTACTGTCAAAAGAATGTACCAAAAATAGAGAAAGAGAATAAGATGATGGGAAAAAGCAGACAACAGGGGACATAAATCATGGTTCCAACTCTACAACTGTACATCTAATTAATATCAATTTCTGGATTTCAAAAGGTTGGCATGGAATATGTTTCAAAACGAAAACAATTGGCCAGGCACGGTGGCTCACGCTTGTAATCCCAGCACTTTGGGAGGCCGAGGCGGGCGGATCACAAGGTCAGGAGATCGAGACCACGGTGAAACCCCATTTCTACTAAAAATACAAAAAAATTAGCCGGGCGTAGTGGCGGGCGCCTGTAGTCCCAGCTACTCGGAGAGGCTGAGGCAGGAGAATGGCGTGAACCCGGGAGGTGGAGTTTGCAGTGAGCCGAGATTGCACCACTGCACTCCAGCCTGGGCGACAGAGCGAGACTCCGTCTCAAAAAAAAAAAAAAAAAAAAAAAAAAAACTAAAACAATCAAATAACAATATAAACAAAAAATCAAACCATATAAGTAGCCTATATGTTAGATCCACATTTTTAATGTTTGAGATGTTGCCCTATTACTTTTACTGCTTAATACCTATTTAAAGCTCACATAAATATGAAGGAGTTTATTAAAGCTGCTCTGAGCTATAGCATTTACCCTCCAGAAACTCATCTACCATCAGTCCTTCTTTTGTTCTACATGACTGCCATTTGTTCCCATTTGATCCAGCTCTGGATAAAAACTAGTGCTGTGGACATATGAAATTATAAAATTGCTAACTAAAAAAGCAGGGACAGAAATTCCTCACTAAAAAGTAAGATTAAAAAATTGATCACAGGGCCAGGTGCGGTGGTTCATGCCTGCAATCCCAGCATTTTGCGAAGCCAAGGTGGGTGGATCACTTGAGCCCAGGAATTCCAGATCAGCCTGGGCAACATGGCAAAAACCCGTTTCTACTAAAAATACTAAAAATTAGCCAGGCATGGTGGCACACGCCTGTAATCCCAACTACTTGGGAGGATGAGGCATGAGAATTGCTTGAACCCAGGAGGCAGGGGTTATGGTGAGCCAAGATTGCACCACTGCACTCCAGCCTGGGCAACAGAGCAAGATTTGGTTTAAAAAAAAAAAATTGGCCACAGGATACAGACAGCAGGGGACAGCTTAGTAGAAAATTTTAATTAATGTTAACGTCGGCCATAACTACGATTATCTAGATCATACTTAAGAACTGTTGACTGTGATGGGGGCTCAACTTAGGAAGTAGTGATTTACATGTACAAAACATAAGGAAGGGTTTAGAGACACAGTTGTAGTTGTGTTGTTTTGTTTAAACACCCAAAAACTAGCACTGGTATTTATTTTTTCAAAGAAAATAGAGAAAGGAAACCAAACATATCATAAACACTTATTCTCAAGAGCATGTTATAAACCATCTTGCAGAAACAAGGCCATGTTAGGTAGAATGTCCCAGACTGTGTACACCAGAAGCAGTTCCACAGTACTGTAGGGCCTTCTCACCTTAAAAGTTGTGGTGCCATAGAGCTTGGTAGTGTGAACTGTCTCTGGAAGCACATTAGTGATGTTGGTGATAAATTCTTCCAAGTACTTACAGGATTTCTCCAAATGTGTTGTATTGATAATAATCTGGACAAGCTAGAAAACAACAAACACATGTAAAAGTCATTTGACTACTCACCCCAGGATGAATGGCTCAATATGAATCTGCCGGTACAAAACAAATGAAAGGCATGATGGAAAAGGCCATCCACATTCAGGCAAGGGGTATGTTAAAGCATGGGCTTTCATGTTACCTCTTCTAGGAAGTTTTTGATATGGTCAGGCTTTGTGTCCCCACCCAAATCTCATCTTGAATTGTAATCCCCATAATCCCATGTATCCAGGGAGAGACCAGGTGGAGGTAATTGAATCATGGGGGCAGTTTCCCCCATGCTATTGTCGTGATAGTGAGTGAGTTCTCACAGATCTGATAGTTTTATAAGGGGCTCTTCCCCCTTCACTCACACTTCTCCTTCTTGCCGCCCTGTGAAGAAGTTCTTTGCTTCCCCTTTGCCTTCCACCATGATTGTTAAGTTTCCTGAGGCCTCCCAAGCCATGCTGAACTGTGAGTAAATTAAACCTCTTTCCTTTATAAATTACCCCGTCTCAGGCAGTTCTTTATAGCAGTATGAAAATGGACTAATACGTCCTAGCATTCCAAAACATTTTGTATTCCCCCGTATTATGTGAACACTTATCACTGTATCCTAAAGGTATGTTTTCTTCTGTTTAAAAAAGATTAGACTAAGAACAAAAATTGCTACGATTTAGCATGATGCCTTCCAACTAAAACATTGCCAAATGAACTAAACAAATAAATGATCACCAAAAGAACAGGAATCATTAAAATGGCAACAAGATGTTTCAAAATTAGGCATGATGAACAGAGATGTTAGGAGAGATTACAATATGTTAATAAACTACATCAGTTTGTGGAAGAAAGAACATGGGCATCAAAGTGAAAGTAACCAGGGAATTAACCACTTGCTTTATTACTATTACTTACTGATCTTGGGAAATTTTCTTATCTTTTATAACCCTATTTCCTTATCTGTAAAATGTCAATAATAATGTCTACTTCACAGAGTTATTGTGAGGATTAAATATTCTGTTGTCAACACTATTTCCCTTTTCTTACATAGAACAGATCATTAAAAAGACAGTACTGATAAAAAAAAAAGTTGTCTTCTATAAATTACTAGAAGAGGAAGATAAAGAAGAATAACTATTATTGTCTGTATAGAATTAAGGATTCTAAAGAAATTCATGATTTATTTTCTTACACTGTTTTCCCAAAAACTTGGAAAAGTAGTTAAAGGGACATAATTATACCTTCCATTTTATTATAACAGAAATGAAAATGAAGTGATTTTCTTTAGATCACACAGCCTAAATGGAACTAATACGATGTCCTGTACCTTCCAATTATGGACTCATCTAAATGACTCTGCCAGTGCCTTTTAGCATAAGCATTAAATAGCAGCTCTGAAGTGCTGCATGATTGTGTACATTAGATTAAAATATAAGATACTGGGCCTGCAATCAACCGGACCCCAATATGCTCTGATTCTACTGTCTGTAAAAAGAAGAGGAAAAAAAGTGGTATCTATTACTTATTTCTTAACTATTAAACCATAAAACTGTTCATATTCCTTAGAGTCTAAAAGAAATACAAACAGGAAATAGAATGGACCTCTTTTTTTGTCTCTCGTTTCTACATCTTTACTCCGCATTTTCACAAAAATATGCCTGATGGTGAGGTTGCGGCAGGTAGGGGGGAGTTTTGGTGTGTACGGCAATGAATTAATCTAGGTCTTTTGGTCTAGTGAGACAGTGAGCCAAGAGGGTGGAGGGTGGGGGTGGCATATGACACAAAGCAGAAACTGGAACTAAAGATGAGGGTGGTACTACACATGTTTACAATCCATGATATTTCAAAACAATGTTAAAAAGTTGGAATTTAAATTCAGTAAGAATCATATAATGCTGTAGAATATTAAACAAAAATACAAATAGGACTATAATCAGAAAATACATTCTCACTTCTACATCATCCAGCACAGGATGAAAGCACACACTTCATTCTCAAAAAATACATGTCAACTCATAACGACAATGTTTTAGTACTGGTTTCAACTAAGAAAAAGAGTACCTTCTACTCCACTAAGGATCATCCTGACAATCTTAGGAAAATAACTACTTTGAAACACAATAACAAAGGGCAAAAACACAGAGATACAATTGCAATAAATTCTCTTAGATGTAAAGTTAGGGCAACACTGGGACTAGATCTCTGTATTTTCCTCCACAACTCATCAGACAAGTTCATATACATCAGCTCTCCTTTCCATTCATTCCACAGTTTTAATTCAGAAATTTTGAGTTTTGAACACAAGACTACTATGTCCTATAAAATTACCAAAAAGACAACCTTTTAACTTTGGAGTGCTCTAGGAAAAAATATCCACCAAAATAAGCAATTCATCACCCTCTTGCTTTCATCATTTTCTCCTTCAGAGGAGGACTAAAATCATTTAAAAATATTTAAGTTGTGTGAATTAAATCACTCATCTTCCTGAGTGGGAAGGTGGCTACTGGCAAGGTTGTCTTGATGTGGAAGTCAGAAAATTAAGAGAGTTAATCTGAGAACTGAAAAATTTCTATTTTAAAATCAGTATTACCTATGGAAACACATTCTGCCAATCAAAAGAAATCCTAATAATAAGGAGGAATCATGTCATGTTATCAAAATAAAAAACAGTGGCAGTCAAAGAGAAAATTATCCTGTTTTACAGGATACTGGCAGTTAAAGAAAAAAAAGGGAGGTGGCTTCACTGGGTACAGTAGTAATTTCCCATGACTTTTTAAAGATCTGTCAACACAAAAGATCACTGTGAATTACATCAATTGGCTGTCAGTCACTTTTTGAAATGTTTCATTGCTGAGCATAGAATAGACTATTAAGACACTCTAGGATTACAGTAGAATACCATGTCATTTTCAGAGAGAATATTGTCTGTTAACGAGGCCTAAGTGATAACTACTCCTGAATGACAGCTACCAAAATCCTTACAAGGGCATTTACTAATGTAAAACCAGATGCTTTGGGCATAATTTCAAACTGAAAGATAAAATGAAGCAATTTCAGATCACTTCCATCAGAGTTTGAGCTCCCTTGATGATATTTTTAACAACTACTTCCCAGCCTCTTACAATATATAACACTGCAGTAATCCAAACTGTCCTAAACATTATTTCAAGGACATAAAACTAATAATAGATCAAATATTGATTATCTCTTACATAAAGTTCTATGAGAATTGTCAAAAAAAAGAACATTATAAATCACTATCTCTCACAAGTAAATGACACAAGTCACTTAAGTGAAAAACCATTAAGAATTAGAAAATTTTTCTGTCTCTCCTTCCTTGTATCGGAGAAAATCTAATGAGAAAGGTACATAGCACACTGTGGAGGTAATTTCTTTTTTTTTTTTTTTTTCAATTTTACATTAAGTTCTGGCATCCATGTGCAGAACGTGCAGGTTTGTTACATAGGTGTTATGTATGCCATGGTGGTTTGCTGCACCTATTGACCCGTCCTGTTAAAGATCCCTCCCCTCAGCTGGGCGTGGTGGCTCACACCTGTAATCCCAGCACTTTGGGAGGCCGAGACAGGCAGATCACGAGGTCAGGAGATCGAGACCATCCTGGCTAACATGGCAAAACCCCGTCTCTACTAAAAATACAAAAAAAAAAATAATAATAAGCCAGGCATGGTGGTGAGTGCCTGCAGTCCCAGCTACTCGGGAGGCTGAGCCAGAAGAATGGCGTGAACCCAGGAGGTGGAGCTTGCAGTGAGCCAAGATCACACCACTGCACTCCAGCCTGGGCGACAGAGTGAGACTCCATCTCAAAAAAAAACAAAAAACAAAAAATTCCTTCCCCTCACCCCCCACCCCACAACAGGCCCCGGTATGTGTTCCCTTCCCTGTGTCCATGTGTTCTCATTGTTCAATTCCCACTTATGAGTGAGAACATGCAGTGTTTGGTTTTCTGTTCGTGTGTTACTTTGCTGAGGATGATGGCTTCCAGCTTCATCCATGTCCCTGCAAAAGACATGATCTCATTCCTTTTTATGGCTGCATAGTATTCCATGATGTATATGTACCACATTTTCTTTATCTAGTCTATCACTGATGGGCATTAGGGTTGGTGACTTTGCTATTGTAAATAGTGCTGCAATAAACATATGTGTGCATGTGTCTTTATACTGGAATGCATGTGTCTTTATAGTAGAATGATTGATATTCCTTTGGGTATATACCCAGTAATGGGATTGCTGGGTCAAATGTTATTTCTTGGTTCTAGATCCTTCAGGAATTGCCATACTGTCTTCCATAATGGGTGAACTAATTTACATTCCCGGCAACGATGTAAAAGCGTTCCTACTTCTTGTGGAGGTCATTTCTCCTCCAAGCCTGCTTAAAACACCCCAGTGGAACCTGAACCATGATGACATTCTATTCTTGACAAACCCCAGAAAATACCTTCATCATCTTCCATAGTTCAAAACTAAGCCCTAAATTCCAAGAAGAGGTTTCCATTCCCAACTATAAATTATTTCTGGAGTATACACATCTGCATATATTAAATGCTAAATGATGAGTTAATGGGTGCAGCAAAACAACATGGCACATAGATACATATGTAACAAACCTGCACATTGTGCACATGTACCCTAAAACCTAAAGTATAATAATAAAAAATAAAATAAATAAAAAATAAAAATAAAAAACCCCTGCTTTTAGCGTGTTTCCCAAAACAGACAATTCAGTACAATAAACCTTCAACAGGACTAATCCAAAGGAAGAAAATGAGAAGTCACACTCTTCTTCATACCACCAATGCCTCTCAACTGTTAAATTTGCAAAACAAAAAACTAAATAGTAGCATTGGTTCTCATTCACAAAAATGAGCTATCACATAGACTTCAAGGGATTTGATCTCCATTTCACCCCAGTCAGGGTACAAAAAACTGTGTCAACCACTCATTTTATACCATCTCCATGATTAAAATACCTAAAATACTAAAATACATGAAACTCGTGGTTACGAATTCCAAGATAAAGTACAAAGTTTATATTTGACAAGACTTAAGTATAAAACAATGTGAACAATATCACTTCTGTTAACAAGAGAGAGGAGAGATAAATAGAATGTGGAAAATGAGAGGATAGAATCATACGGTCATCAGTCTAAATTATACTAAAAGCAAAGAATAAATGCAAAGCACTAGTCATTTCTTCAGGTCTCTACTACCATATTAGGTATGTGTAGTGCACTACATCACAGTAGTGCCCTGTGATCATAAAAATACAAATACCCAATATGGTTTCACTAGAAGGAACTCTGAACTTCTTTCTACATATTATAAATAATTAAACATAAATACTACTGTAAATTATAAAGTATCAGATGAAAATATACCCAATTCTTTAGAACTGGCATTGATATGAACTGATATATTGCAGCTTCCTGCTAAATATGATTTAAGAAAATACACAATCATGGCTGAGCACGGTGGCTCATGCCTGTAATCCCAGCACTTTGGGAGGCTGAGGTGGGTGGATCACCTGAGGTCAGGAGTTGGAGACCAGCCTGGCCAATATGTTGAAACATTGTCTATAATAAAATACAAAAATTAGCTGGGTGTGGTGGCACATGCCTGTAATCCCAGCTACTCGGGAGGCTGAGGTAGAAGAATTGCTTGAACCTGGGATGTGGAGGTTGCACTGAACCGAGATCAGGCCACTGCACTCCAGCCTGGGAGATGGAGTGAGACTCCATCTCAAAAAAAAAACAAGAAAAAGAAAAAGAAAATGTACAATCATGTTAGCTAGTTTCACTTTAATTCATGTACACTAGTCAAGAGTGGGCACTTAATGCTACCAAATAATCACATTATCTGGCACAGATCAATTTTTTTTACACACCCCCAGAGGACTACAACACACCTTCTTTCTCCTTCAACTCCCAAGCTTGCTCTCCCATCTGCACGTTTAGCTGAAGACCCTGCATTTGCTGGCAAAACTGAGCATTTGGAGCCTGCCACCATAATACTTACCCAACCACTACCATTTGCATTCACACACTCTGATTCTTACCTATTACCAGAGGCGAACTTGACACTATCTAATGCCAATCCCTTTAACTGTGTATTCTATCTTAAACTCTCTTACTTAAGGACATTGCACCAGAGATTTCTCCCTTTCTCCTATGTCACCCATTTTTCTGCTCTATACTGTATCATTCCCACAATAAATAACCGACTGTTATTTGTACCATTAAAAAATTTAAAAAAAAAAACAACCTGTCTTAACCGACTTCCCCTGCTAGCTATCACCCCATTTCTTTGTTTCATTTGGTAACACAATTTCCTGAAAGAGCTGTCTTATATTTGCTATCTCCAATTCCTCTTTTCCCGTTCTTTAATTTTTTTATTTAAATAAACTCCTTATTTTAGGACAGTTTTGTATTTATATTTACAAAAAAGTTGCAGAGTTCCCATATACTCCTCACCCAGCTTCCCTTATTGTTAACATCTTATATTACTATGGTACATTTGCCACAACTAAGGAACCAAAATAAACGCATTACTACTAAATGAATGCCATACTTTATTCAGATGTCACTAGTTTTTCCTTAATGTCCTTTATCTGTTTCTGGATTCCATCTGAGATACCACATTACATTTAGTTGTCATGTCTTCTTAGTCCCTGGTCTGTGACAGTTTATCAGATTTTCCGTCTTTTTTATTACACTGACAGTTTTTTGTTTTGTTTTGTTTTGTTTTGTTTTTGTTTTTGTTTTGAGATGGAGTCTCGCTCTGCCACCACGCTGCAGTGCAGTGGCACAATCTCGGCTCACTGCAACCTCCAACTCCCTAGTTCAAGCGATTCTCCTGCCTCAGCCTCCCGAATAGTTAGGATCACAGGCATGTGCCACCACGCCCAGCTAATTTTTATATTTTTAGTAGAGACGGGGTTTCACCATGTTGGCCAGGATGGTCTCGAACTCCTGACCTCGTGATTCACCCGCCTTGGCCTCCCAAAGTGTTGGGATTACAGGCGTGAGCCACTGTGCCCAGCCCTACACTGACAGTTTTAAGGAGTACTGGTCAAGTATGTTATAGCATGTCTTTCAATTTTTGTTTGTTTAATGTTTTCCCATGGTTAGACTGGGCTCATGGGGTTAGGAAGGGAGAACACAGAGGCAAAGTGCCCTCTCATCAAATCATATGAAAGGTACATACTATCAACATAGCTTATCACTGATGATGTTAACCTGGAACACTTGAGCAAGGCAGCGTCTGCCAGGTTCCTTCACTGTAAGATTACTTTTTTCCTCATTCTACCCTCTACTTTTCGGAAACAACTCACTAAGCACAGTTCACAATCACCTTGTAGTGGCAATAGTATCTATATTAGTTATTTGAAATTCCTCTCTGCAGGAGCCATTCTCTTTAAAACCTACTCAATCAGGAGTTTCCTTCCACCATTTTATTAAAAGTGCTCTTACCAAGGTCACCAACTTACTCCAAATTGCTAAATCCAATGGTAATTCTTCACCTTCTTCTTATCAATCAGCAGTATTTGTCATAATTCATCACTCTCTCATTCTTTACATACTTTATGCACACTCCTGTTTTTTTTGTTTTGTTTTGTTTTTTCCTGCTTCCCTGGTGGCTCCTTCCCAATCTCCTTTCATGGTTCCTCTTTTCTCCTGATATCTTAATATCAGAGTACCCAAAAGTTCAATTCTTCATCCTCTTTTCTTCTCCATCTTTATTCATTCCCTCAGTGATAGTATCCAGTTGCATGATTATAAATATTTATATTCTTCCCAATTTTTATCCCCTGGCCAAACCTCACTTCCAATCTGCAAATTCATATACACAACTGCTTACTCAACATCTCAACCTATACGTCTAATAAACACTATAAATTTAATATGTCTAAAATCAAATTCCCAATGTTCTCTCACAGCAAATTTAGCTCTGCCTAAAATTTTTCCTATCTTAGTTCATGGTATATACAACCTTCCCATTGCTCAAGTCAAAAAAATCCTGGAGTTAGTTACCTTCAACTCTTCACTTTTTCTCTTCCTTTATATCCAATCATCAGGAAAGCATGCTGGCTCTACACTTAAAATCTTATCACTGTCCCTAGCTACCACCCAGTCTCACTGGATTTCTGCCATAATTCCCTAACTAGTCCCCTTGTTTCCATTCTACAGTATATTCTCACTACCATGGTCAATGTGATCCTTTCAAAATATAGGTCAGATCATGTCATTAAACAAAATCCTACAATAGCTCCCCATTTCATGCAAAATAAAAGCAAAAGGCTTTACAACGGCCTACCATGAATGCTTGATACCTCTCTAAACTAACCAATTGCTTCTCTTCCCCCTTGCTCACTCCACTCCAGCTACCCTTAGCCTCCTGATTTTTCCCTCAACTTGCCAAGAACTTTCCTACCTTCAGGCCTTTGCTCTGGTTCTAATCTCTACCTGAAATGTCTCCTGCAATAATAACTTACCCTCAAGGTGCTGCTATAAAAATAAAAACAACCTAGAACATCTACCAGAATTCTGATTTCCTTAACCCAGGTGCTTTTTCTTCTCTCCATAGCATTCACTACCTTTAACCATACTACAAAATTGACTTAATTATTTTGTTTATTATTTATTATCTGTTTTTCTCTGGTAGAATGTAAGCAAGGATCTCTGTTGTTGTTGTTATTGTTCACTGATTTATCCCAAGGGCATGGAATCAGTGCCTAATAGAGAGTACATATTTTAAAAATTGTAAAGGAAATAAACAAATTAACTTAATAGAACATCTTGTTCTAATTTTTTTTACTTCTCTTAATTAAAAAACTCCATTTCTATACTAGTATTAATCAGTGCTTGACTGCTTAGACCTCTTAATAATAACAGGTAATATGCATTGAGTATTTGCTATATACCAGGCACACTAAGTACTTTACATGCTTCACAACATTCCTGTGAAACACATGCTACCATTGTCCCCATTTTACATATAAAGCAAAGTAATGTGCCCAAGGGCACAGCTATTACGAGGAGGGCCAGAATTGGAACCCAGGCAGTATATATTAGAACATACAGTCTTAACCAATACTCAATTACACTTTTCATAGATGTTATGAAGCAGCCCTAGGAAAATAGCCATTCTCGCTAAAAAAATAATGAATAGTCACATAAAGATTGAAAAAGAAAGGCGTTCATGTTCTAGTGGTGCTAAAACTGAAAGGTAATTTTGAATTGGCTCAACATGGAGAAACAAAGAAGCCATGAGGAAAAAAGATAGAGCACATGCATAGAAAAAGAAGAGACTGTATAGCCCCAAAACAGAGTAAACACTGTGTAACCCCAAAACAGAGCAAACACTGTGTAACCCCAAAACAAGAAGGGCAGACAGAGAGACATTTGTCTATAGGAACTTTCAATTCCTAAGAGAATTATCTGACATCCTGAAATAGGAATCTGTAAATTTTGTGGGCTTATCATAATTCTATTATCTCTAACTAAAACAATATCCATGTTACTATGGACCTCCTGTAAAAATCTCAATTTTTGTTAGGATGAAATAATTAAATCAATATGGAAGGCAGTACAATACAGTAGAGGTGGATAGGTTTGGGGAAGAAAAACCTAGATTTATGTCTCATTTCTACCATGTTTGCTAGCTGTATGACCTCGAGCAATCTCCCTGGACTTTAATTAGGCTGTCTATAAAATGGGAATAATAACACATGCCCAGCCTGCTTCAAATGTTACTGTACTCACTGAAATGGAATTTGTGAGTGAGCTTTGAAGAATATAAACTGCTCCACAAATGTTACCTATTATGATGATGATTCCAGATGTGAACTCACTTTAGTTACTCATAAAGAAGGATGTGTATTCTCTTTCCAAAGGTAGGTAGTATAATTATTCAAAGTGTGTCTTGTTAGTAATAAAAAAAATCACTTTATGTGTATGTGTCTATACATGTACACACCACAATAACAGCCAAAACAGACAAAAGCGTATGTATGTTTCTTCATTAATATGCAAAGATATTGAAAGTATAGTTCCCTAAAAACACCCAATGACTAAGGAATAACATTTAGTATTCAATGAAATGGTGCCAAAATTACATGGTTCTTCCTTGATAACCTCGTACTGGTTCTTCCTATTATTACCTGACCTGTACAGTGTTTCCTGAAACCCAAGCTGAGAAGTTAGGCCTTTCTCTTAAAATGTCACAGTAAACCAATGGCTCAGCCAGAAGTGAACTCAAGATTCTTCTGAGGCCAAAGCTATTTCTATCAGACCATGTTCTTGCTATGCTACTTGTTATAAAATTGTTAAGAGATTGCTAAATTAAATGACATAAAAACATTTACATGAAGAGTTATAATGAAGAGATAGTTCACAAAATAAATAATAAACTTCCCGTCCAGAAAAAGAAAACACTATAACCTAACAAAAGCAGGAGGTCTTCCTAATTTTCACTCCAACCTTCCTTTTCTGTAACCTTCTTGATTATAAAGGAGGTTAGCTATTTTTCAGATACATAAAGGCAAATGCCTAATATTTCTGTACCAGGCAATAGAAAGGAAGCTCTGTAAAATGAGGGGATTACCCCAAATAAAGTCTAAGGTAATTTTCAATTGAAAGAAAAGTTTCCTATAAGTAGAACTCAATCACTTCCAATGTCCCATCTTATTATATTTTTTTATCTTAATTCAGAGAAAGAGAAAATAACTCCAAAATCAGAAGTAAATGCCCACCTGGCTTCCAGCTGTCTTTATCTATAGGTCAGTATCATTAACCTTTTGCTGCGCTTCACCATAATCCTTGACAGTGTACATTTTAAATGTCAATTTTTTCCCAGAGTAACAGACTTCCAAACTGCACCACCTCTATAGGTAAAACAGATGGCAAGCAGCTTTTCCCTTTCCTTGTGAAAAAAAATTCTTCTAAACTCCTCTCACTTTAGGCACTATAACATCCAGTAGAAAACAGATTGAGGTTACTATGCAATCTTGAGTTTCCAAGAGAGAGAACTTCACATCTTTCTAAATTTTAGAACTACACACCAATAGACCAAATCTCGTTTGCCAAGGTACTACATTCAATATATGTAAAATATCCCTCCTCTTTTTATGAGATTCCATAAACCTCCACAGAAATGTGACTATTGCCTTTTCTACACATTTCCTTGATCCCAAATATCTAGTCCTTTTGCAAACAAATTACAAGCCGATAAAGAGTAATTTACCTTTCATACACATGAGATATCTTAAAAATAAAGGCTGACTCTGACACTAACCAAGAACTATGATTGCAATATCCTTGGCATCAATAACTGATGCAAGCAAAATGGGATTTCATATTCTACATTGTACATAAACTGCCATTCACTTGATTGGAACCTGATGCTCAATATATTCTACAAACAAAAATATTTGTATATAATCAATGGCAGGTAATAGAAATGTATTCTAACAATTTCAGAAAGGAAAACCAGTTAAGCTAGTGAAAACAATAAGAGAAAAACGACTTTTTAGAAAAAATAAACAAATTTTTCAAAGGTGACCAAAGAAAAGAACAAGAGATTTCATTTTGCACTTTCACCATTAGAAGCCTATCAGGAAGAGCATGTAGAAAGTTTTAACGAATTCAGACATAAGGTCCAGAGCTTAGGACATCTGTTCACATATTGGCTTGGCTGCCTTCATTAGGAGCAGGTTTACCTCAGTAAGCCCAATATTCTTTCTTTTAATGACATTCTGCAGAGAGTTGCTCAGGGTCCTGGTTAGCAACAGGTTTGTTGATTTACGAATCATGTCATCAACTTCAGTTGAGCTGAAAAAGAAGCATTAAGAGTCAGTCATAGCAGGTAGCAGAATTATTTCGGCAAACAGGGTGCCAGTGGTACTTGTGGTAATAATAATAAAATAATAATAGCAGCAGCAAATAATACTTATCGTAAGTCAGAAAAAGTACTACAATAAACTCTCCTAGCTTTTGTTGCTGAAAAAAAAATAGTTTGCCTTCATTTTTGAAAATTGTTTTTCTGTGTATAGAATTCTGGCTTTTTTTTCTTTATTTATTTGAGTACTTTAAGGATGTCACCCCATTTTCTCTGGCTTGCATAGTTTCAGAAAAGAAGTCTATTATAATTCTTATCATTATACTATCATGTAATTTTTATTTTTGGGAATGCCTTCTAAACATTCTCTTTACCTTTCATTTTCACCAGTTTGAATATGATGTATTTAAATATTTTTGTTTGTTTCTTGTTGTTGCTATTATTTATCTGAATTGGGGTTCTCAAAATCTTGAATTTCTTGTTTGATGCCTTTCATCATTTTTTAAATACTCTCAGCCACTTTATTTTAAAGTATTTCTTCTTCCCAGTTCTCTCAGTCTTCTACTTTAATCTACCATTTGAAATTGCCCTACAGATCTTGGGCACTTTGTTCTATTTCTTTCACCTTTTCTTCTGGGTTCTATATTGTCATGCTAGCTCACAGTACACTGTTAACAATACATTAAGACTTTAGTTGATTTTGTCTTTCTCACATGAACGCTAGTTACACCATTCCTATTCTGCCACAGGTGCAGGAGTCTGTCCCCTTAGAGGGACCAGTCCCATCATGGTTTTCGGACTACTTAGTTTCCTGCTGACTTTGCCTCTCTGATGAGTTCTAAAAAAGTTTTAATTTTGTAGCTTCTCTGTTTTTTTTTCCCCCCTGCATTGTTACATAGGAAGCAATACTCTTTCCAGTCTTCTATACTGTAGACTGAAACAGAAGTATTTCGTAGTAATTTGCTTTAAAAAATGCTGTGTTTGTGCACGTATTCACATGCAAGCAAGATTAAAAGAAAAAAAAACCATATCAGAAGTGTTATTACCATGTGGTATAGTTTTCGGTCATTTACATTGTTCCTCTTTGTGCTGTTATCGCCTGAATTCTTTAAAAACATTTAATTTTATTAATATAATGTGAAACAGGATCTCTCGCATATGTATGTGGGTGTGTATATATCCTATTTTTTTAAGATGAGTATGAATGCTAGAACAGTATTTTACCATAGAAATGCCATGTGTTTGCTATTTTTAAAAAATCTTTCTTTCAAAAAGAAAGTTTCGCATATTCAGAATTCATGCAATTACAAATTTTGTCAATATGTATAAGCTTTTTGGCCTCTTGTGTCTAGTGTAAAAGAGAAAACTAAGAGAACAATTATTCTTAAAGCTGCATTAAAATCTGAATGCAGCAGTTTCTCTTGTTTTGAGAGCCTGCATGTAAAAGAAATAATGGTTTTTATACAAATTGTCTCATGTTCCATGTCAGCCTCCAAAACAGATATGACTGACAAAGCAATCTCTGTCACTCCAGGTTGTAAGGTAAACATATTCCAGGATATAAGATAAATGCCAACTGAACAGTAAAAGGCATCTAGCTTTTTCTAAAATCCCCAAGTTAAATATTTTATTTAAATTTTAAATGTGAAAAATATCAAAGGAAGTTTTCAGGCAAAAACAACATATTCAGGCAAGAAAAAGGCATCTGACATTATCCCATTACTAATATTATTCCTTGACCATATTACTTTTCTTCCAAAAGAAGATACAAAAAGTAATTTTGCAATCAACTTTTAATGATTTATCTACAATAATATACCTAACATGCCCTACAGACAATTATCTGATATAAGGTCATTTATATTAATGAAGTGGAGACCAGGCAGGTGGGGGATGGAAACCCAGGGTAAAAAAGTTTTGGTTTGTAATTTCGAAAGACAATCTCATTTTCAAGAGAACATTTCTATGAAAACAATTTCATTTTCAGAGAAAAGGAGAAATTAATTGTACAAACCCCATGTTTCATTTATTTTCTTAGTAAGAATAGTTAACAAAGAAGTGACTCAAACTATTCCCCAACTATGTTTATTTTCAGAGTAGCCTGGCATACCATGCTTTCCATTCATTTCATACATACACTCATTTAAAAAAAATTTCTGAACTGGGTACAGGGGATATTGTGTTGAACAAAGATAAAATGTTTCCATCCCACAAAAGGATGGAACACAAACATCCTCGATTGTGTTTGGCTTGGCTTCTATGTTGCTCCAGCACTTATTAATTGTTCAGCTTCTTAATTAGACTAGGTACTCCTTGAAGACAGGGACCACATTTTCAGCATCTTAATTATTTCTATACCAAGCAGCATCTGACAAATAATACATTAGCCAAAATGTATCGTGAATAAACCAATACATGAATAAAGAAACAAAGGAGCCTACACTCTAGCACGTATAGAAAACATACATATACAAGTAGAGCAATAATGTTTCCAAAGGATTTTATCTGATACTCCCCTTTTGGCCTTAACATTTCATTAAGCAGAATGTCAAAATTAGTATTTTTTGTCTATTTTTTTTTCTTTAGAGATGGGGGTCCCACTATGTGGCCCAGGCTGGTCTTGAACTCCTGGATTCAAGCGATCCTCCTGCCTCCAAGCGATCCTCCTGCCTCAGCCTCCCAAAGTGCTAGGATTACAAAAATCAGCCATGGCATCCAGCCTACCATTTTCTAGTAAACTGTCATTAATAAGTGTTGAAATACTAATCTATAAAGAATAAGATAATATAAATTTTCAAAATTATTCAAAAGTTACCAATCTTCCCTTTCATCGTGACTATATAAATAGAGCAGTGCCATGCAGTGAAAAGCTAATTATTAAGATTTCCAAAATCAGGGCTGATGGGACTATCAAAAGTTTTTCAGAATATGTAAATATATGGAGTCACAATCTCAGCATTGGTTACATTTCTACTATTTTGTATTATACCTTAGATGAAGATCTTCTGAAAACTTCAGACAAGCGTAGATAAATTCTTTAATTTGGTTGTAAACTTTTGGCACAAATTCAGAGAAAGGAAACTTTTTTGGAAATGGTTGCTGTAAATGCAAGAAGTAATGAAATCAAGTCACAAACCAACGAACATTGAAGATATTTATAAATAATTTAGGTTGCAAAAAGAACATTCTTCCACACTGTGAATTATCTCCTTAACAAACTCAAATATAAGAAAATATCTCCCAAAGTTTTCTGATATTAAAAAGACATAAATATAAATAAAACAATAATTCAAATGTCCATCATGGAAAGAGATAATCAAATTGGGTTACACACTCAGCAATAAAAATGAATGAACAATGATACATGCAACAATTTGGATGAATCTCAAAAGCATTATGTTATATTGAAGAAGTAAGTCTCAAGAAGTTATATACTACACAATTCCATTTATATGGCATTCTGAAAAAGGCAAAAGTAGATGCACAGAGCCCAGGTTTCTGGTGTTCTGGGGCTGGGTTAAGGGAGGGGTATTACAAAGGGGCATCATTAAAGAATTTTTTTTTTTTGTATAATAGAGCTATTTGGTATCAACATTGTGGTAATGGTCACATAATACATTGTCAAAGTCAGTAGAACTGTATACCACAAAGGGTAAATTTTATGTTGTGGGGAAAAAATGTCTTTAAATTTTAATAAAAACAAGTATTTCAAAGTGTAAACTGAATTAGAACATCCGCAGCGATCCTCCAAACACTTTAGAGGTGAATAGGACCCAAAGCCATCTGCTGATTCGCAAAACAGGAAATTCTGGTCTTCTCAAAAAAGAGTCCTTCATTGTCAGAAAGGTGATTAAAGTGAAAAAAAGAAAAAGAAAAAAGAATCCTTTGAAATTGTTTTAGAGTTCTAACCCATTGAGTTAAAGGTAATGCTTTCAATCAAACTGATCCAATGGAAGCTTTTAAGAGGATGACAAAACAACCAGAGAAGTTCATTTTAAAGTATTCCTTACCTTTTCCAGTTCTATATCTTGAAATGGGAATTGTCCTACCACCTTTTTGTACATCTCTTCACTTGTTACTGGTATAGGACTGTAGTTGTCAGAATCAAGTATGTTTCTATAAATGGAAGGATAGACAAAGGGAAGGGAAGGATAGACAAAGTGGGGGGGGGTAGGGGAGGGGAATGGAGGGAAGATGGGTTAATCACAAATATTTTTCTGATGAACTCCAATCTTAATATATATACCACAACCCAAAATGAACATTTCCCAGTCCCTATTATATTCCTTCCACAATATAGCTATTTCATTTTGGATTTAAAGAAGACAAAAAGAAAACTATCCTCTGAAATGAATGGACCACAATTATAAACATATTTCTTAGGAATTGAGATTTACAAATAGGACAGAACATTTCCATGTAAGTGAGAAGTAAACAACAAAAGAATGTGTGCTCTAGAAAAGGCAAAGAGATTTTTCTGTTTGGTTTAATATGATATATAAATGTACTTTATTATTATTATTATTATTAGAGACAGGGTCTCGCTCTGTCACCCAGGCTAGACTGCAGTGGCATGATCATAGCTCACTGTAATCTCAAACTGTGGGGCTCAAGCAATCCTCCCACCACAGCCTCCCAAGTAGCTGAAACTACAGTTGCTCACCACCACATCGGGCTAATTTTTAATTTTTTTGTAGAGATGGAATCTTGCTATGTTGTCCAGGATCGTCTCAAACTCTTGCCCTCAAGGGATCTTCCCACCTTGGCTCCCAAAGTGCTGGGATTACAGGCATGACCCACTGCACCTGGCCCATTGATAAGGTTTTTAAAATCATGTTCTATTCTAACTTTCAAAATTGGCAAATAATAAATTCAAACTATTTTCATTTACTTTACCTACTGCTCTATATCAAGGATGACTTTTTTAAATCTATAGGTTCTCTCTCCTTAAATAAACTGGGCATTCTCTAATAGTAGGGACCATACTACCAAAATCAAAACAGAAGACTCACTGAAGGCATCAGATCAGAGCATCTAAGACTATGGATAGATCATGTTATTAATTTTCAAATATCCTATAGAGATAAGATTCCCTTAAATACAATTATACCATTAGCTAAATCTAGGTTTTAGAAATATAAATATTTATATTAATATACAGATAAATTAGATGAAGTGATGATCAGAGATATGTTCATAAACCATGAAGAGTAAGAGTAAAGGACTAATGTAAGATCTTAAAGCTATAAGAGTTTGAAAACAGGACAAACTGATCAGGGAAAGGGGTCTTGCAATAGGCAGCATAATCACTTAAAGTAAAGGAGTAAAAGTATAAAAAGAGAAGAAAGTCAAATGGGTTGACCCGGGTTATGTGCCAAGAGCACAGTCCGAGAAGACATCTGTGAGTGATAGATGTGACAGAATAACTTTCTTTTTATTTTATTTTATTTTATTTTATTTTATTTTATTTTATTTTTTTATTATACTTTAGGGTTTTAGGGTACATGTGCACAATGTGCAGGTTTGTTACATATGTATCCATATGCCAGGTTGATTTCCTGCACCCATTAACTCATCATTTAGCATTAGGTGTATCTCCTAATGCTGTCCCTCCCCCCTCCCCCCACCCCACAACAGTCCCCGGAGTGTGATGTTCCCCTTCCTGTGTCCATGAGTTCTCATTGTTCAATTCCCACTTATGACTGAGAACATGCGGTGTTTGGTTTTTTGTCCTTGCGATAGTTTACTGAGAATGATGTTTTCCAGTTTCATCCATGTCCCTACAAAGGACACGAACTCATCATTTTTTATGGCTGCATAGTATTCCATGGTGTATATGTGCCACATTTTCTTAATCCAGTCTATCGTTGTTGGACATTTGGGTTGGTTCCAACTCTTTGCTATTGTGAATAGTGCCGCAATAAACATACGTGTGCATGTGTCTTTATAGCAGCATGATTTATAGTCCTTTGGGTATATACCCAGTAATGGGATGGCTGGGTCAAATGGTATTTCTAGTTCTAGATCCCTGAGGAATCGCCACACTGACTTCCACAATGGTTGAACTAGTTTACTGTCCCACCAACAGTGTAAAAGTGTTCCTATTTCTCCACATCCTCTCCAGCACCTGTTGTTTCCTGATTTTTTAATGATGGCCATTCTAACTGGTGTGAGATGGTATCTCACTGTGGTTTTGATTTGCATTTCTCTGATGGCCAGTGGTGATGAGCATTTCTTCATGTGTTTTTTGGCTGCATAAATGTCTTCTTTTGAGAAGTGTCTGTTCATGTCCTTTGCCCACTTTTTGATGGGGTTGTTTGTTTTTTTCTTGTAAATTTGTTTGAGTTCATTGTAGATTCTGGATATTAGCCCTTTGTCAGATGAGTAGGTTGCAAAAATTTTCTCCCATTCTGTAGGTTGCCTGTTCACTCTGATGGTAGTTTCTTTTGCTGTGCAGAAGCTCTTTAGTTTAATGAGATCCCATTTGTCAATTTTGGCTTTTGTTGCCATTGCTTTTGGTGTTTTAGACATGAAGTCCTTGCCCACGCCTATGTCCTGAATGGTATTGCCTAGGTTTTCTTGTAGGATTTTAATGGTTTTAGGTCTAACATATAAGTCTTTAATCCATCTCGAATTAATATTTGTATAAGGTGTAAGGAAGGGATCCAGTTTCAGCTTTCTACATATGGCTAGCCAGTTTTCCCAGCACCATTTATTAAATAGGGAATCCTTTCCCCATTTCTTGTTTTTGTCAGGTTTGTCAAAGATCAGATAGTTGTAGATATGCGGCATCATTTCTGAGGGCTCTGTTCTGTTCCATTGATCTATGTCTCTGTTGTGGTACCAGTACCATGCTGTTTTGGTTACTGTAGCCTTGTAGTATAGTTTAAAGTCAGGTAGCATGATGCCTCTAGCTTTGTTCTTTTGGCTTAGGATTGACTTAGTGATGCAGGCTCTTTTTTGGTTCCATATGAACTTTAAAGTAGTTTTTTCCAATTCTGTGAAGAAAGTCATTGGTAGCTTGATGGGGATGGCACTGAATCTATAAATTACCTTGGGCAGTATGGCCATTTTCACGATATTGATTCTTCCAACCCATGAGCAGGGAATGTTCTTCCATTTGTTTGTATCCTCTTTTATTTCATTGAGCAGTGGTTTGTAGTTCTCCTTGAAGAGGTCCTTCACATCCCTTGTAAGTTGGATTCCTAGGTATTTTATTCTCTTTGAAGCAATTGTGAATGGGAGTTCACTCATGATTTGGCTCTCTGTTTGTCTGTGATTGGTGTACAAGAATGCTTGTGATTTTTGTACATTAATTTTGTATCCTGAGACTTTGCTGAAGTTGCTAATCAGCTTAAGGAGGTTTTGGGATGAGACAATGGGGTTTTCTAGATATACAATCATGTCATCTGCAAACAGGGACAATTTGACTTCCTCTTTTCCTAATTGAATACCCTTTATTTCCTTCTCCTGCCTGATTGCTCTGGCCAGAACTTCCAGCACTATGTTGAATAGGAGTGGTGAGAGAGGGCATCCCTGTCTTGTGCCAGTTTTCAGAGGGAATGCTTCCAGTTTTTGCCCATTCAGTATGATATTGGCTGTGGGTTTGTCGTAGATAGCTCTTATTATTTTGAGATACGTCCCATCAATACCTAATTTATTGAGAGTTTTTAGCATGAAGGGTTGTTGAATTTTGTCAAAGGCCTTTTCTGCATCTATTGAGATAATCATGTGTTTTTGTCTTTGGTTCTGTTTATATGCTGGATTACATTTATTGATTTGCGTATGTTGAACCAGCCTTGCATCCCAGGGATGAAGCCCACTTGATTATGGTGGATAAGCTTTTTGATGTGCTGCTGGATTCGGTTTGCCAGTATTTTATTGAGGATTTTTGCATCAATGTTCATCAAGGATATTGGTCTAAAATTCTCTTTTTTGGTTATGTCTCTGCCAGGCTTTGGTATCAGGACGATGCTGGCTTCGTAAAATGTGTTAGGGAGGATTCCCTCTTTTTCTATCGATTGGAATAGTTTCAGAAGGAATGGTACCAGTTCCTCCTTGTACCTCTGGTAGAATTCAGCTGTGAATCCATCAGGTCCTGGACTCTTTTTGGTTGGTAAGCTATTGATTGTTGCCACAATTTCAGAACCTGTTATTGGTCTATTCAGAGATTCAACTTCTTCCTGGTTTAGTCTTGGGAGGGTGTATTTGTCGAGGAATTTATCCATTTCTTCTAGATTTTCTAGTTTATTTGCATAGAGGTGTTTGTAGTATTCTCTGATGGTAGATTGTATTTCTGTGGGATCGGTGGTGATATCCCCTTTTTCGTTTTTTATTGCATCTATTTGATTCTTTTCTCTTTTCTTCTTTATTAGTCTTGCTAGCGGTCCATCAATTTTGTTGATCTTTTCAAAAAACCAGCTCCTGGATTCATTAAATTTTTGAAGGGTTTTTTGTGTCTCTATTTCCTTCAGTTCTGCTCTGATTTTAGTTATTTCTAGCCTTCTGCTAGCTTTTGAATGTGTTTGCTCTTGCTTTTCTAGTTCTTTTAATTGTGATGTTAGGGTGTCAATTTTGGATCTTTCCTGCTTTCTCTTGTGGGCATTTAGTGCTATAAATTTCCCTCTACACACTGCTTTGAACGTGTCCCAGAGATTCTGGTATGTTGTGTCTTTGTTCTCGTTGGTTTCAAACAACATCTTTATTTCTGCCTTCATTTCATTATGTACCCAATAGTCATTCAGGAGCAGGTTGTTCAGTTTCCATGTAGTTGAGTGGTTTTGAGTGAGTTTCTTAATCCTGAGTTCTAGTTTGATTGCACTGTGGTCTGAAAGACAGTTTGTTATAATTTCTGCTCTTTTACATTTGCTGAGGAGAGCTTTACTTCCAACTATGTGGTCAATTTTGGAATAGGTGTGGTGTGGTGCTGAAAAAAATGTATATTCTGTTGACTTGGGGTGGAGAGTTCTGTAGATGTCTATTAGGTCCACTTTATGTAGAGCTGAGTTCAATTCCTGGATATCCTTGTTAACTTTCTGTCTCGTTGATCTGTCTAATGTTGACAGTGGGGTGTTAAAATCTCCCATTATTATTGTGTGGGAGTTTAAGTCCCTTTGTAGGTCACTCAGGACTTGCTTTATGAATCTGGGTGCTCCTGTGTTGGATGCATATATATTTAGGATAGTTAGCTCTTCTTGTTGAATTGATCCCTTTACCATTATGTAATGGCCTTCTTTGTCTCTTTTGATCTTTGTTGGTTTAAAGTCCATTTTATCAGAGACTAGGATTGCAACCCC
The DNA here is from genome assembly GCF_006542625.1 of Nomascus leucogenys. NCBI lineage: Eukaryota > Metazoa > Chordata > Mammalia > Primates > Hylobatidae > Nomascus > Nomascus leucogenys. The sequence continues at coordinate 37,210,855 of NC_044394.1, forward strand.
TGCCTTTTTTTGTTTTCCAGTTGCTTGATAGATCTTCCTCCATCCCTTTATTTTGAGTCTATGTGTGTCTCTGCACATGAGATGGGTTTCCTGAATACAGCACACTGATGGGTCCTGACTCCTTATCCAGTTTGCCAGTCTGTGTCTTTTGATTGGAGCATTTAGCCCATTTACATTAAACATTAATATTGTTATGTGTGAATCTGATCCTGTCATTATGATGTTAGTTGGTTATTTTGCTCGTTAGTTGCTATAGTTTCTTCCTAGCCTCGATGGTCTTTACAATTTGGCGTGTTTTTGCAGTGGCTGGTACCGGTTGTTCCTTTCCATGTTTAGTGCTTCCTCAGGAGCTCTTTTAGGGCAGGCCTGGTGGTGACAAAATCACTCAGCGTTTGCTTGTCTGTAAAGTATTTTATTTCTCCTTCACTTACGAAGCTTAGTTTGGCGGGATAGGAAATTCTGGGTTGAAAATTCTTTTCTTTAAGAATGCTGAATATCGGCCCCCACTCTCTTCTGGCTTGTAGAGTTTCTGCTGAGAGATCAGCTGTTAGTCTGATGGGCTTCCCTTTGTGGGTAACCCGACCTTTCTCTCTGGCTGCCCTTAACATTTTTTCCTTCATTTCAACTTTGGTGAATCTGACAATTATGTGTCTTGGAGTTGCTCTTCTCGAGGAGTATCTTTGTGGCGTTCTCTGTATTTCCTGAATCTGAATGCTGGCCTGCTTTGCTAGATTGGGGAAGTTCTCCTGGATAATATCTTGCAGAGTGTTTTCCAACTTGGTTCCATTCTCCCCATCATTTTCAGGTACACCAATCAGATGTAGGTTTGGTCTTTTCACATAGTCCCAAATTTCTTGGAGGCTTTGTTCATTTCTTTTTATTCTTTTTTCTCTAAACTTCCCTTCTCTCTTCATTTCATTCATTTCATCTTCCATCAGCGATACCCTTTCTTCCAGTTGATCGCATCTGCTACTGAGGCTTCTGCAATCTTCACGTAGTTCTCGAAACTTGGCTTTCAGCTCCATCAGCTCCTTTAAGCCCTTGTCTCCATTGGTTATTCTAGTTATCCATTCATCTAATTTTTTTTCAAAGTTTTTAACTTCTTTGCTATTGTTTTGAATTTCCTCCCGTAGCTCAGAGTAGTTTGATCGTCTGAAGCCTTCTTCTCTCAACTCGTCAGAGTCATCCTCCATCCAGCTTTGTTCCGTTGCTGGTGAGGAACTGCGTTCCTTTGGAGGAGGAGAGGTGCTCTGCTTTTTAGAGTTTCCAGTTTTTGTGTTCTGTTTTTTCCCCATCTTTGTGGTTTTATCTACTTTTTGTCTTTGATGATGGTGATGTACAGATGGGTTTTTGGTGTGGATGTCCTTTCTGTTTGTTAGTTTTCCTTCTGCCAGACAGGACCCTCAGCTGCAGGTCTGTTGGAGTTTACTAGAGGTCCACTCCAGACCCTGTTTGTCTGGGTGTCAGCAGCGGTGGCTGCAGAACAGCGGATTTTCGTAAGACCACAAATTCAGCTGTCTGATAGTTCCTCTGAAAGTTTTGTCTCAGAGGAGTACCCGGCTGAATGAGGTGTCAGTCTGTCCCTACTGGGGGGTGCCTCCCAGTTAGGCTGCTCAGGGGTGAGGGACCCACTTTAGGAGGCAGTCTGTCCATTCTCAGATCTCCAGCTGCGTGCTGGGAGAACCACTACTCTCTTCAAAGCTGTCAGTCAGACAGGGACATTTAAGTCTGTGGAGTTTCTTGCTGAGTTTTTGTTTGTCTGTGCCCTGCCCCCAGAGGTGGAGCCTACAGAGGCAGGCAGGCCTCCTTGAGCTGTGGTGGGCTCCACCCAGTTCGAGCTTCCTGGCTGCTTTGTTTACCTAAGCAAGCCTGGGCAATGGCGGGCGCCCCTCCCCCAGCCTCGCTGCCGCCTTGCAGCTTGATCTCAGACTGCTGTGCTAGCAATCAGCGAGACTCCGTGGGCACAGGACCCTCCGAGCCAGGTGCAGGACACAATCTCCTAGTGTGCCGTTTTCCAGGCCCGTTGGAAAAGCGCAGTATTAGGATGGGACTGACCCGATATTCCAGGTGCCGTCTGTTTCCCCTTTCTTTGACTAGGAAAGGGAACTCCCTGACCCCTTGTGCTTCCGGAGTGAGGCAATGCCTCGCCCTGCTTCGGCTCGCGCACAGTGCGCTTCACTGACTGTCCTGTACCCACCGTTAGGCACTCCCTAGTGAGATGAAACCGGTACCTCAAGCAGAAATGCAGAAATCATCCGTCTTCTGTGTCGCTGGGGCTGGACCTGGAGACCAGAGCTGTTCCTATTCGGCCATCTTGGCTCCACCCCCCGACAGAATAACTTTCTTATTATTGTATGCACGTTGCAGTAACTACTTAAATAACAGGCTTCAAACACTGAGCTGTAATATGCCCCTTTGCTGTGTGTAGAGAGGGAAGATGATGAGGAACAACATGAGTGAGTCATCCAAACCGATTTTCCAAAAGCCTAAATTATTCCTAAGTGCTCAAATGCTACTCACTATAATTGAGTTGTAGACTAGGCACGAACCTCAAAGTGAAAACCAAATAACAGAATAAGATGACACCAAGATGATCTGAATGACATGAACCAAGGAATCTGATATTTATCGAAGGAAACAAAAAGGCAAAACAGGGTTTGGGGACTTCCCACTACAGTAGACACTAATATACTGGGACTGGATATCTTGGGAACATAATTTTGGATGTTCTAACAGTTTATTTGAATTCTGGATCATAACCTAGGGTAGCTACAAAATATAAGTAACATATACTTGTTGCTTATAACATCTGAAAACCTTTGTGCATAAATACATGTGTGTACACTAATGCACATGAACACACACACATATGACTATAGATAATTTCTCACCTGAAAATACCTGCCCACTTCTTTAGCAGAGTTTCACTATATTGGTCTCTGATTTCTAACAGCATGTCAAAAAGCTGATTTACAGGGAAACCATACACCTGAAACAAAATAAGAAAATCACTTCAGCGTCTAAGGAAGGAGTTTTTTGTTTTGTTTTGTTTTTTGTTTTTTGGCAAAATGAGAGGGATAAGGTACTGAAAAACATTACATTCTTTGGACAGCAAATTAAATAAAACCATGTTAGTAGAATATTTCATTCACACCTAATATCTAGCATTTATCTCTCAAAAATTAAATAACACCTGGCAAAATGTTTAAGCCAGTGAGAAAAAGATGAAAATTAAAATCTATATATAAAGAGTATACTATTGGCTAAGTCCTCCCTACATCCCCTCCTATAAGTCCTACTACCTATAGTAAGAGTTCACAGAAGGGAGAGAAAGTAAAAATGCTTTGAATCTCATCCACTTCTAATGCTATTCTATTAGATATAATATGTGGTTCAAATCAACCACCATTATTCGAGATGGTAGTTAAAGAAACTGCAAACTAACTCAGCTGCCATATATGAATTAAGAACATTTTGAAAAACTAATGTAGTCAGTAGTTCAATTAATTGATTTGATGTGAGAGAAAAAAAGGAGGTGGAAACTACATATGAAAACATAATGGCTCAGGGTAAAGCTTAGGAAATGCTATAGAGATAAAAAGACCTAGTTCCTAGGAAAATAATAAACCCAACTTAAAACTAAAAGGTAACTTATCCAAGCTTATGTCGATTTTTTTTCTTTGTTTTGTTGTTGTTTTTCTTTTTTTTTTTTTTTTAAGACAGAGTTTCACCCTGTCGCCCAGGCTGGAGGGCAATGGCACTATCTCAGCTCACTGCAACCTCCACCTCCCAGGTTCAAGCAATTCTCCTGCCTCATCCTCCCAAGTAGCTGGGATTACAGACACTTACCACCACACCCGGCTAATTTTTGCATTCTTACTAAAGACAGGGTTTCACCATGTTGGCCAGGCTGGTCTCAAACTCCTGACCTCAAGTGATCAGCCTGCCTCAGCCTCCCAAATTGCTGAGATTACAGGCGTGAGGTACTGCACCCAGTCAGATTTTTTTTTTTTTTTTGAGACAGGGTCTCTATCACCCATGCAGGAGTGCAGTGGCGAGATCATAGCTTGCCACAGGCTTGAACTCCTATGCTCAGGCAATCCTCTCACCTCCACCCCCGGAGTGCCTGGGACTACAGGAATGTGCTACTGCTACTGCTGATTTTTTATGTTTCTATTTTTTGTATAGATGGAGTCTCACTATATTTCTGAGGCTAGTCTTGGACTCCTGGACTCAAGCAATTCTCCTACCTCAGGCTTCCAAAGAACTAGGATTACAGGCAAAAGCCACCAGACCCAGTCAAGAAAAAGGTTTAGAGCTGATGATAATACTAATCTAGATGAGCATATGTAAACAGAAGTCACATACCTGAAGTGTGTCAGCAAAAAGCACAATGAGGTTCTTCAAATCTAACACAAGGTTTGGATCAGAACAGTAAGACTAAAGTAAATAAAAGACAAAGGAGGAAAAATATGTTATTAGTAAAAATGCAATTAAATTTTTATTTATTTAATCTTTAATGCTTTATCTGACAAATTCTTTACCTGGTAAATTCTTTCCCTAGAAATAATTCAACACTTCCCTGGTACAAGGTAACACCAGGTTCAGCCAGGGAACAGCTGAATACAGCAAGTTCGATAACCGTGATCTATACTTTTAACACTTGGGAATTTAAAAATGCACTTCTGAATAACTCTTTGGTTAAAGAAGAAAACAAAATTGACACTTTTAAAAATGAACAACTATAAAATACTTCATATCAAAAACTATGGTATGTGGCTAAAACCATTTTCAAAATAAATTTGTATTTCTTTATGTAAACATCACAAAACACAAAAGATTGAAAATAAACAAACTAAGCACTGAACTGATGAAACTATGGGGGAAAGCCAATGAACCATAAGTAAATGAGAGAATAAAATTAATTAAATTAAAAACAGAAACTAATGAAATTAAAAAAGATATGGAAGATTTGATTAAATAAACCAAAGACCAAGTTAAAAATAAAATCAATTAAATAAACAAATCTTAGACAAAACTGATTAAACAATAAAGAGAAAACAAAAAATATGAGAAATACAAAAGAGAAAATAAGTACAGAGGAAAATAAAAATTACAAATAATGTCCATGTATAACCTCATATCAACAAATCAGAAAAGTTAACTGACATGGAAAATAATTTCTGTGGACAGAATACAAAGATGTGTATGTCATTATTGTAAAAGTTCACTGATTTTGGGATTCAAATTCTTTAATTATAATTTTTGTTACTTGCTCTCTCATTGGTCTCTCAAGTCCTGAAAGAGGTGTTGTGAATTCTCCCACAATTATGCAGCTTGTCCGTTTCGCTTCATATTACTAACAGTTTTTGTTTTATACATATTGATGCTTCCTTATAAAAGGGCTATTACCTTTTCATTAGATTAAAACTAGTATCAATACAAAATATCCATCTCCTATCCCATTTTAAGATCTTCAACTTCATTTCTATTTTCCTTGTAGAATACCACCACTTCTGCTTCCCCTTCTTTATTTTCAATCTTTTCAGCTAATCTTAATTTATGAATATCTCCTATAAACATAGTATAAAACTTTTTAATGTTTTGTCATTTCCTGGTGATATGGTTTGGATATTTGTCCCCTCCAAATCTTACATTAAAATGTGATCCCTAGTGTTGAAGGTGGCACCTAGTGGGAGATGTTTGGATCTCTCATGAGTAGCCCAGTGCCCTCCCTTCTAAGCCAATTTTTACTTTGGATTCATACCATCCTCTGGCTTGCTTCCATCATTTTTCCCCTGTTATAATATCCTGGATATCTTAAGGAATCTCTCACTTGTTCTTGGCTTTTGTACTAGTTTGAAATATTATATAACAACTGTACTGTGGTACAATTAATAACTGATGAGCCAATATCGACACAATATTATTAAACAAAACCCATAGTTTACATTAGGGTTTACTCTGTGTTATATATTCTATGGGATTTAACATACATAAATTGATATGTTCCACCATTATATTATCATTGAGAACTGTTTTGCTGTCCCCCAAATACTCTGTGCTCTGCCTGTTCATCCCATCCCTCCCTCTCCCAACTCCCAGGCAACAGGGATAGTTTTCTTGTCTCCATAGTTTTGCCATTTCCAGAATGTCATATAGTTGGGATCATATAGTATGTAGCCTTTTCAGATTGGCTTCTTTCATTTAGCAATATGCATTTAAGGTTCCTCTGTGTCTTTTCATGGATTGATAGCTCATTTCTTTATATCACTGAATAATATTCCATTATACGAATGTACCACAGTTTGTTTCTCCATTCACCCACTGACAAACATAGTTGCTTCCATGTTCTGGCAATTATAAACAAGCTGCTATACACATCTGTGTGAAGGTTTTAGTGTGGAAGTAAGTTTTCAACTCATTTGGAAAAATTCCTAGGTATACACCTGCTAGATTATATAGTAAGACTATGTTTCATTTTATAAAAAACTGTCAAACTGTCCTCAAAGCTGGCTGTACCATTTTCCATTCCCACTAGCAACGGATGAGAATTCCTGATGCTGCACATTCTCTCCAGCATTTGGTGTGGTTCGTGTTCCAGATTTCCTTGATGATATAGGATGATGAGCATCTTTCTTTTTTTTTTTTTTTTGAGACAGGGTCTCACTCTGTCTCCCAGGCTGGACTGCAGTGGTATGATCATGGCTCACTACTGCCTCAGGTTCCCAGGATCAAGAGATCCTCCCACTTCACGCTCTAGAGTAGCTGGGACCACAGGCACATGCAACCACGTCTGGTTAATTTTTTAATTTTTTTTGTGTCTCACTAAGTTGCCCAGGCTGGTTTCAAACTCCTGGAATCAAGTGATCTTCCTGCTTTGGCCTCCCAACGTGCTGGCATTACAGGCATGAGCCACCATGCCTGGCCTTGTTTTCTTGTTTAAGAGGTCATCATATATTTTGAACACCAGTCCTTTATCAGATATGTGATATACAAAGATTTCTCTCAGTCTGTAGATAGTCTTTTCATTCTCCTATTGTCCTTAATTTGTATCCACCTAAATACTGAGACTTAATCAATATTCTCTCTCTCAAAATTATATAAGTGGAAATAAGCCATATGTATAATTTTCTTTCTCGCTTCTTTCATTTAACATTATATTTGTGAAATTCATGAATGCTATTGTATATAGCTATACTTTGGTTATTTTCATGCTCTCTAGTATCCAATGTTTGAGTTTAACCCAGATTATCTATTTTACTACTGATAGACATTTAAGTCATTTCTCATTTTAAAATCCAGCAATGATGGAAAGATATTCTTGCATGTTTATTATGGTGTATTATGGCAAATTACTGAAGAGAATATATTTAGAGAAAAGTTGATCCATGGGGATCTTTAAATTTATAAGATATTACACTTTTTCAAAGTGTCATCAATTTAAACTTATTCCCTTCATAGTGTATCAGAGTTTCTATTGCTCCATATCTTTATCAACATTAGTACTGTTAATTCTTGAAAAACGTTACCTGATTTGGTTCTAATTTGCATTTTACCAATATACTAAGAAGGCTGAACACCTTTCACGTGTTTTCCCAGCCAGGAGGATTCCTTCTTTCATAAACTGTTTGTCCTTTGCTCATTTTTTCTCTTTTGAGATATCTATCTTTATTGTAATGATTTGGTAGGAATTCTTCATATATTCCAAATTAGTTCGTGCTGTTATATACAAATACCATTTTTCACTATGTGGCATATTTTCCTACTATCTTTTGTGAGGTTTTTTCTTATAATTTTAATGTAGTTCGATGTTTTGTGTCTGAATCTTTTCCTTTATGGATAGTGCTTTTAGTTTTCAGTTAAGAACTCCTCCCACATCCTGAATCATAAAGATATTTCTCATATTATCTTCTAAAAGATTTATAGTTTTGGCTTTCACATTTTCATATTTTATCCGCCTGAAATTCAATCTTTGGTGTATATTTTCCTCCATCATGACAGTCAGCTGTCCCATTGCTATTCATTCAAGTCTGTCTTCTATCCACCGACCTCCTATGCCACCTAATATATATCCCAAGGATCCATATATGTGTGAGACTGTTTGAAGGTCCATTATCTATCCAATGACAATATCAGAGGATCTTAATATGATTTTTCAATGTCTTGATATCCAAATACATTACTCTCAGTCTTAAGGAATCTCTCACTTGCTCTTGGCTTTTGTACTAGTTTGAAATATTATAATTAGGTTGTAAGGTACCATCTTCCCTATAATAAAACTATTGAAATTTTGATTGACACTAAATTAAATCTACAGGTCAATTTTGAAAGTGCTGATATCACTGTAATAATAACTCTTTTAATCAATGAACATGGTTCATTTTTACTTAGGTCTTCTTTAACCCATTTTAATTTCTCAATGACATTTTAGAATTTCTCCACAGGGGTCCTGACTACCTTGAATACGTTTTGGAGGACTGCTTTTATTAGTTTAAGGAATTCTCTCCAGTTTCTAATTTACTAAGAAATTTTACCATAAGTTTATTGTGTGTTTTATTAATTGCTTTTCTGTATCTACTGAAATGACTATATATTTTTTGTTTTTTAATCTGCAATTAAGTGCATTATATTAATAGACTTTGTAATATTGAACTAAGCTAGCATTTGCTACTAGAAACTCAACCAAATATATTAATGTTTGTTGTAAATGGCTAGATTCTGTTTTTAATATTTTAAGATTCCTGATTTATATTTATAAATAAGTCTGATCTATATTTATGCATTTACAAGTTCTTATACTACCCTCATCTGGTTTCATTATCAAGATCATGTATGCATTATAAAAGAGTTGATACAAAAGAAGCAGGGTTGAGAAAAGAAAAAACATAAAAACACAAAAAAAATTAAGACGAATTGGCATTTCCCCGTGTCTATTCTCTGAGTATTTATGTAAGAACAAAATTGAAGATAAAACTGCCTAGATAGGAGATTTCTTTGATGGAAGAATTTTGACTGTTTTTTCTTCTACTTCTGGTTCACCTTTATCCTGAAAGGAATAGCCTTTTCCAGCTTAATGGGGTAAGGGCAGCATATTAGACTCTCCATCTTGAATAGGCCCAAGAGGCTGTGAAAATCCAAGTTTGAGTTATGAACTCTGGACTAAGAAGTTACCTCAACAAAAAGGCAGCTTGAGTGTTTAACCTATCTACTTATTTCCCTTCGATTTAGCTGAGTAATTCTTTACTATCCTTATTAAGTACTTTAATACTTAAATGAATATCTTATATGTTATATATAAAATGCAGCATTTCGGATTCTTTCCAGCTGAGGGATTGGTATTAATAACCTGGTCTTCTACATTCCTAAAATCATAAATATTACTTTGTAAATTTTTCTTCCAGCCCATAATTTGTATTTGCTAAAGAACGGCCACTCTATTTGTTTATTGTTGTCTCCCATGTGATATAATTGGTTTTCTTCAAATATTTTATGACTCTTGGCTGTTTCTTCATATTTTGGACTGAAGGACTAGGTTGATTAGTATAGTTGAATCTTAAAAATATCTTTTCAGTATTATCGTATTATCATTAACAATCATATTAGCAGATCTTTTAATATTGAACCATTCCTGAAATGAGTTCTCCTTTATACTAGGCATATTAAATCTTTTAACATATTGCTAAATTTACTAAGTGAAGTAGATTATGTAAGATCTTATGTTTTGAAATCAGCACTGAGAATGTTGCACATACTAATACATGAAATATCGAATCTTTCAAAATGTTTCAATTTATACTAATAATTTAATCAGAAAAAGTAAAGAGTAATTTTAAACAGCCATATATAATGCTAGAAAATATAGAAACATTTGATAAATAATGTAGTCACATAGACGGAGTGTTTTTGAGATTTGATTTGATGTTTGGGCTGTTGTTTTGTTTGCTGGGTACTACTAATAAAATAAATAGTGTCATGAAATACAGTCAGCATTTGTGGTACCAACACTCAGTCTCTTAATGTATAAAATGGTTCAATGAGTAAATCTGTGTTAATACTGACTTGTTTCTTAATAACTTTGTCAAGATATAATTCCCATACCATACAACTCACCCATTTAAAGTACATAATTGAATAGTTTTTAATTGTTTGTATATTCACAGATATCTGCAACCCTTATCATAGTCAAACTTTGGAAATTTTCTTTACTTTAAAATGAAACCTATGTAACAAACATGCACATCCTGCACATGTACCCCAGAATGAAAAATTAAAATTAAAATAGTAAAATGAAACTCCGTATGTACCTTTTAGCTATCACCTCTTTAATCCCTAAGCAATCACTCATCTACTTTTTACCTCTACAGATCAATGCTGAACTAATGATTTTTTAAAAAGAAGGTATTTTGTCATTTATTCTTCAGTTAAAAAGAATATACAATAGATCTACAAAGAAAAACTCCCTAAAGATTAATGTTCTCCACAGATCTACACTTTGAAAAAAATCAGCACACTTGAAAAGTGTCCTGCTCTTAATAGTATCAAATAAAATTGCATGCTGAAGAAGAGAGGGTGCATTCTTCTACTGAGAGATTTAGAGATCTGTTACATTCCCAAATGCATCAGGAACACAAAAAAAATTGCTTTAGAAAAAAAAAAAAAAAAGACAGTGCATGGAATGAATCTGATTTCTAAAGGAAAGATAACTTTTTTCAGGAAACAAAATAAAATTAGAGAATTCAGTGAAATAGATAGATATAAAATAAACAAACAAAATCAGAAACTTTTCTCCCACAGAATGATAGTAATACTAGTTAATAAATATGATGGGGAAAAAAAAAAAACCTTCTACAAAATATTACCTGCAAAAAAAAAATAAAACACCTAAAAATAGTACTTTGATGGGAAGTATTATTAAATATTTTACCAAAAGACATGAAAGGCAAATAAGTAACCAAAATATCTATCTTCTTTGGTGAAAAATACCAGAGCCTGAAATGTGTCAATCTACAGATTTACTGCACAACCAAATTATATCTCAATTTTTAGGGGTGTGGACTAGAGGTGGAAGGGTTGTAACAAAGTGATTCTCAAGTTGACTGGAAGAATAATAAGTGGATAAATAGCATATTTTAAAAAGAAGATTTAAGAGGATACACGTATCTTATAAAAAATTAAGCCGGCCGGGCACAGTGGTTCATGCCTGTAATCCCAGCCCTTTGGGAGGCCGAGGTAGGCAAATCACCTGAGGCCAGGAGTTCAAGACCAGCCTGGCCAACATGGCAAAACCCCATCTCTACTAAAAATACAGAAAAATTAGTCGGGCATGGTGGCAGGCACCTGTAATTCCAGCTACTTGAGAGGCTGAGGCAGGAGAATCACTTGAAGCCGGGAGGCGGAGGTTGCAGTGAGCTGAGATCACACCATTGTGCTCCAGCCTGGGTGACAGAATGAGACTGTCTCAAAAAAAATAAATAAATAAATAAAAATAAATAAATAAAATAAATAAAAATTAAGCCACACAATATCAGATACAATAATCACAACAATGCTGTATTGATTGAAGGAGCGAGAATTCAAATCATATGACCTAGAAATAAACCTTAGTGTATACATAATATAATATATAAAAGGTAGCCTTCAAAACATGTAGGGAAAGGAGATATGGACAGACTGCTGTTTCTGCCCCCAAAACTCACATATTAATGCCCTATCTCCCAGCATGGCTATATTTGGAGATGGGGCTTTTGGGAGGTAATTAACATCAAATGAAGTGATACAGGTGAGGCCCTAATCCAGTAGGATTGTTCTCCTTATAAAAAGAGAAGGAGAAGGCCGGGCGCGGTGGCTCACGCTTGTAATCCCAGCACTTTGGGAGGCTGAGGCGGGCGGATCACGAGGTCAGGAGATCGAGACCATGGTGAAACCCCGTCTCTACTAAAAAAAAAATCAGCCGGGCATAGTGGCGGGCGCCTGTAGTCCCAGCTACTCGGAGAGGCTGAGGCAGGAGAATGGCGTGAACCAGGGAGGCGGAGCTTGCAGTGAGCCGCGATTGCGCCACTGCACTCCAGCCTGGGCGACAGAGCGAGACTCCGTCTCAAAAAAAAAAAAAAAAAAAAGAGAAGGAGAGAGCAATCCTTCTTCAGCAGGCATACACTGAGGAAAGGTCAAGTGAGGACAGAGTGAGAAGGCAGCCTTCTGTAAGCCAGGGAGAGAACCCTCACCAGTAGCTGACCATGTGGACACCTTAATCTCTGACTTCCATTCTCTAGTACTATAAGAAAATAAATTTCTGTCATTTAAACCACCCAGTCTATGATATTTTCTTATGGTAGCCTGAGCCCACTAAGACAGCAGATTATCACAATGATGTTATTGGAAGTGATGAGTCATTTTCAAAATAAGTAAAGAGAGTCCAATCTCATACCCTATGCTAAAATAAATTTTTTATGGTTGTAGAAAAAGGAACTACAGAAACACTAAAATTAAATAAAGATAAACACATATGCTTTGTAATGAAGAACACATAAATTATAAAGTAAATGATCAATAAAATTAACTACTGAAAAACGTTAAAACTTTTTGAAGCTGCAGAAAAGCTAAGAGACATTAAATTAAGAAAAAATATTTACAACATATTATCAGATGAGGTTAACATTAACGGCTAATGTCCATCTTTCAATAATAATAGTAAAATGTTTAAAAACGTGAAAATATAAGATAAAGGCAATGTATATGAACAAGAAATTCTATGAAGATATACAAATAACATGGAAGAGATTTTCAATATCAGTATTAATTTTTATATTTATTTATTTATTTATTTATTTATTTATTTATTTATTTTGAGACAGAGTCTTGCTCTGTTACCCAGGCTGGAATGCAGTGACACTGTCTCAGCTCACTGCAGTCTCTGCCTCCTGGGTTCCAGCAATTCTCCTGCCTCAGCCTACCAACTAGCTGGGATAACAGGTGCATGCCATCATGCCTGGCTAATTTTTGTGTTTTTAGTAGAGACGGGGTTTCACCATGTTGGCCAGACTGGTCTTGAACTCCTGACCTCAGATGATCTTTCCTCCTCGGCCTCCCAAAGTGCTGGAATTACAGGAGTGAGCCACCATGCCTGACCTAATATCAGTATTATTTTTTTAAAGCATAATAAGATACAATTTCTGAAATTATAAATTATTTTCTGTTTTTAAACATAATTTTCTGTAGAATAAAAAGAATAGGGAAATAGGCATTCTAGTAGATGCTGCTCAGAGTGTTAAATAGTTCAATAGTTTGGGAGAGCAAATGAGTAATATCTAGAACCTAAGAAATGTCCAAATACCTGTACTCACTATTTTCATTTCTTAAGAACTTGCTCTAAGTATGATCAATTGTGTAAGGATATGTTTATAACAGTATTTACTGCAATGCTTTCAATAGCTAGAAAAAAAACAACCAAAAACCTTCTTAAAAGCCCAAAATATCAAATGAATCAATTAAAAATAATAATATAATCCTACAATGCCATATTATATATTAAAATTAAATCATATTCATCAGACATTAAATGAAAAACACAGCATGTTCCTATTTAAAACCTATTATATATTGTATAGTTTATTTATATATTCAAAAACGGACATTTATATATCAGAAAGCTAATAATAACCATGCAAGGGATGATGACTAAAATGTTCTTAATAATCAAAATTTCTATTCTAATATAGAAGTATATTTTTATAATGTTTATATGTTAGAACATACAACTCAATGGGGAAAAAGTAAGGCACTCAAAAAATGATCCAAAGACAATGGGTGCACTACCACTACAAAAAAATGAGATCCTTAATCATACTATAAATGAGAGTAAATAACAGGTGGTTATAAACATATAAATGTGTAAAAATCTAATTATAAAATAGTTAAGCAACTTTTTAAAAATCTCAGAACACACAAAAACATGTAAAAAACGTTTCAAGTTTGCCAGATTTTATTATAACAGAAGAATAAAATGATAAAAATGTCAGATCGAGTCCTTGGTTACATATGTACAATGAGAGAAAATTAAACTTAAGAGAAGTATTATCAGATATATAAATATTTAAAAGTTCTGTATACTATAACAAACACCATAAGCAAAAATAAAAGGAGTGAAATATTTGCAACACATTCAATAATGACATATCCTCTTTGGATCAAACCCACATACATATTAACCAATCTCCTAGAACTTGCTGCTTAGATGGCACAAAGACATCACAAAGTAATCATTTCGAATGTAAACTCATTATCTCCCCACTCCAAACTATCAAAACTATTAACACTATCATCCAAGAAGGGAAACCATTCACCTAGGCATTTCCTTGATAGTTCTTTTCCTTTTACCTCTTATATCTAATCCATCAGAAAGTACAATTAATCTTACTTCCTAAAAATCTCTTGAATTCAACCATATCTCTCAATATTTACTAATACTCCTTGACCCAAACTATCATTATCACTTGCCTGGAATACTAGACTAGCCTAGCAATTGCTTTTGAATTCATTCTTACCCCTCATCCACTGTCCACACTTAAGCCAGAACAATCTTTAAAAATGAAAATCTGATCATCTTACTCCAAGTTATCCCACCTTCACCTTGAACACATCTACACGTAACACACTCTATTCAGCCCACTGTTTAAAAGGTCAAGTAGATTCTAAATAACATGGCATCTACCTACTTCTCTTTTCTTACTTCACCCTGTGTTCTATCCACTCTGGACTTCTTTCAGGTCTCTGAGAGGGCTATGTTCCCTTAAAACAGATTTTTACACATAGTATTTACTCTATCTGGAACGCCTGCTGATTAATTAGAAAACAGAGTTCATGGGTCATGGACGATTTTTAAGTTTCTAGCTAGCACAACTAGATGGATACTACAGTCACTTAAAGAAATTGTTTTAATGCTAAATTATCTTCCGTCTTTGACTCCTCACTATTATTCCTCAAACACTTTGAGATAAGAGCCCTTGCACTACTGTTCTTTAGGACTAAAATGATCATTTAATTGGTCTTCTTTGCATAATGGTGACTCATTGATATTCTAATCTCAGAATGCCACTTCAAAAGCAAACACAGTTTCCTAATCTGTCATTCTATTTTCATTGTCTGTATCGCATGATCACTGTCTGACATTCTTGTTACATGTTTATTGGATATCTCTTCCAATCAAAATATAACTCTCTGAGAGCAAAGACCATCTATCTTGTTCATTGTCATATTCCCACTGCCAAAGCATAATCAATCTTTAAGAAACACGGAAGGAAGGAAGGAAGGAAGGAAGGAAGGAAGGAAGGAAGGAAGGAAGGAAGGAAGGAAAGGAAGGGAATTAAGAGCCAGCATTCTATAACTGAAATAAAGTGGATTATCACCAAAAATATATGCCACATTAAAATATATCAATAGATCACGGGAACAGAACATTGGGCAGCTTAATATGTTACGAACATTTTTTTTTTCAGAAGGTAACAGTAGAACTGTGAACTCCAAATCAGTGTTTATAATATTAATAGGCACTATAGAAGGCAAAATGGTATAGTGGCTAAGAACATGGGCTCTAGAGTCAGACCATCTGGGTTTCAATCTGACTTCTACTTCTTATTGTACGGCATTAGGCTGGTTACCTAACCTCTCTGAGGTTCAATTTCCCAGACTATAAGGTAAATATAGTAATAATAATAATACCTACCTTTCTAGGGTTGTAGTGAGGATGAAATAAGAGAGTATGCATGAAGTAAACAGAACAACGTCTGACACATAGAGAGAATAATCAATAGACATTAGCTGCTATTTTCTTATTGCAAAGGGCTTCTATAAAAGTGAGCTCAGTGGTAGAAAATGTGATAATTTGAAGCAGCTACTTCTATGTCTCTGAAGGACATCTATAGCTCCAAGTGAATGATTCCAAAGACATACATATGTTGATTTTAAAGCAGTAAAACACTGAATATATAGATAATCAGCTCTAAATAACAACTTCCCTTGGGCTTCTTACATACCGAGTGGGTACGGAGTGCTGCGATGGTTTTTGAAAGTGCCATTTCCCACAGTTCATCAATGTAGGCTCTATTTACTAAGCCCTGGGTTGTATGTAAAATGTGATCTTCAACCACAAAAAAGCTAAGATTGAGGAAAAAAGAAAGCACAGCTGTCAGAAATTACAGTTTTATTACTCTCTCTGGGGTCTGACAAGCATTAAGAGATACCATCAAATGCAAAGTTAGTGGTCATTTTTTTCTTGAAGAAAGTTATTCAGTAGAATAAATGAAATCAGACTACTTGGACTAAAAATTATGTCTGCGATCATGATATCTTCATAACCACTCCTAGAGAGATCAGAGTTACATTTCTATTAAATTTCTATTAAATGTTAACAATGCTATCCAGTAGTTTAAAAGGGAGGAAAATGTGTAGAGGTAATGGAGGAAAATTTTGTTATATTAAGAAAATACCCAGCCATCAATACATTTCAAAAAAATGAATTTTAAAGACATCATAAAAGCTAATATATACATCATATATATATTATGTATTCTTTATATATTTTAAGAATCCGATGCACAAAATATCAAAATAATTCCCATCATGTGGACTCTATCATCAAAGTCTTGAAAAGGCATCGTATAAAGGTTTCAAAAATGCGAAGTTACGTTTGAACAATCTTGTGGCTTTTTGTTATTATGCATTTAAAATGTAGCTTTCATTGTCTTGCCTAAATATTCATATTAATGAAAAAAAGTCTTTATTAGGGAATTTTTATGATATATTTTAATAACTACTAATTACATTGAAACAATTTAAATCTGAAAAAAATAAACCTGATGAAGAATCCAAGTTATTTCCTTTTCTTTTAACTGCAAAGTCATTATTTTGCAATTAGAACAAGCTGCCAGTATTGGGATGTTTATTTGGGAAATGCAATTCCGTACCACTATATACACCCTAGATGAGGGTGGCAAACTATACAGCCTATGGGATAAACCTAGCCCACTGCCTGTTTTTATAAAGATTGTTTTATTGGAACATAGCCATGCTCATCATTTACGTATCATCTATAGCTACTTTTGCACTATAACAACAGAGCTAAGCAGTTGTGAAAGAGACCATATGGCCTACTAAGCCTAAAATATTTCACTATCTGGCCCTTTTGGAAAAAGTTTGCCAACTTTCGCTGATTCTTTGGTTCCATCTACCAAAAACAAAGAAACAAAACATCAAGTGTAATAAGATTACAATTCAATGTTTTTCTCACTTTATCCACAAAAATGCCCTCCAGCAATATAAAGTTGA
Source organism: Nomascus leucogenys (assembly GCF_006542625.1). NCBI lineage: Eukaryota > Metazoa > Chordata > Mammalia > Primates > Hylobatidae > Nomascus > Nomascus leucogenys. Next base: position 37,228,177 of record NC_044394.1, read on the forward strand.
AACCAGCAGGATGTTCCTTTTAAATCATTAGAAAATCAAAAACAAATCTTGTCTTAAGGATTAAAAAAAAGAAAACGAAAAGAATTTCCTAAGGAAAACCTGATTTATTTTTCCAACATTCACAAATCTATGTATGGAAAGAGTATAAATTCCAATAAATATATATATATATACCTACCCTACAATTTGATTAAAATACTTCCTGTAGCCATCTAAAGTTTCATGCTGCAACAAAGCAAAGAAGAAAAAGTTATCATTTCTGTTTTGTTACATTAAGACTAAGTTAAAATCGGTCACTTAATCTCTTAAGGCTCAGGTCCCTAGATGATATCTGATAAGGTAAAAATAATAATATTATCTACCAATGAAGAGGAAATACAACAGCACATATCCAGTACTTAGAACAGTGCCAGACACACAGCAATCAATAAATAATGTTTTCTTACTGCAAGTCACATCCACCAAAAGTGGTCTCAGAATGACAGTACACACATACACACATACACACACACACACACACACACACGCATCAAAAGACATCAAGGAGGAAAAGCAAAAATGTGAGAAAAGTGAAGATGGTAATCCTACCATGTTAGATGGAGGTTGAAGTACCAAACGAGCCTGTTTTCGCCTCTGTTTTCGGTAGTAATTCTCAAATGTTTCCCGGGCACCCTGTAAAATAAAGAAAAGAAAATGGGTTGACACAATTGGACCAATTACTCTTATATTTCAAGGGAAAAGAGAAGGTCCCAGGTCTGGGACCTTGAGGTAGTATCACATTTCTCAAAATCTGCTATTTTAACATTGATGTTAACAATAGAAAATACAAATAACTATTACGATTTATTGAACCTTAGTTACAAACCTGTAAGGATGTGTACAAAATATCCTTACAAGGAAACTACCAGAACTTAACCACCAGCACACCAAAGCTGGTTTCTGAATCAATTGTCTCAAATTCACAAGAATGCAGGGAAACCAACCTTTCCATAAGTTATGATAACAGGTAAGAAAATGTTCCTTAAAAAACTCACAGAGCATTCCAGAAGAAAAACATCCAGAATAAAAACCAGCTTTCAAATGAATCATGAACAAAGGGGCAATGGGAAGCAGGAAAAAAGCAGGAATTGAGAACAGAAAATTCGTATTCCCCCTTAGGTTATAATCCAGCACAGGATTAAACCCAAAAAACAAAAAACAAAAGCATGAAGATTCTTGGTGCACAGTTCCCACTTTTCGTTTAGGGTTTCTGGGCTTAAAATGAGAAGTGCTCTACGTAATAATATCTGACTCATGAGCTGTGTACTGGGTTGAATAGTGGTTTCCCCAAATTCATGTCCTTCCTGGAACTTCAGAATGCAACCATATTTGGAAATAGGGCCATTGTGATATAATTAGTTAAATTAAGATGTGATCCTGTCAGTGGAGGGTGGGACCTTAATAGAGTATGTCTGGTGTCCTGAAAAGCTGAAAAGAATAGACACAGAGACACATGGGGAGAACACCACGTGATGACAGAGGCAGAGAATAGAGCGATGCAGCTGCAAGCCAGGGAACATCAGAGATTGTTGATCACCAGCAGGCACTAGAAAAACACAACAAAAGATTCTACCCAGTCTTAGAGAGAAAATGGCCTTTCTCATGCCTTGCGTTTGGAATTCTAGCCTCCAAAACTGGGATAGAATACATTTCTGTTGTTTTAAACCACTCAGTTTATGGGGCCTTGTTACAGCAGCTCTAGGAAATGAATACAAACTCAGTGTGTTTAGATTATCACACCCCACTTATTACTGAATTCTTCTTTTATTTTTTATTTATTTATTTTTTTTTTGAGACATAGTCTCACTCTGTCACCAGGCTGGAGTGCAATGGCACAGTCTCGGCTCACTGCAACCTCCGCATTCTGGGTTCAAGAGATTCTCCTGCCTCAGCCTCCTGAGTAGCTGGGACTACAGGTGTGCGCCACCATGCCCAGCTAATTTTTGTATTTTTAGTAGAAACAAGATTTCACCATGTTAGCCAGGATGGTCTCGATCTGTTGACTTTGTGATCTGCCCAGCCTCCCAAAGTGCTGGGATTACAGGCCTGAGCCACCACGCCCGGCCCTGAATTCTACTCTTAATCCAAAGCTTTTCTAAATAAATAAGAGTAAAAATGGAAAGAGAGAATACCAGTGGTAAAGAGAACTGCCTTTGGAACCAGAGACTATTATTACATTTGAATAGTGACTCTGCCCCTTACTAGCTGTACAACTGCTATAAATAGCTGTATAACTTCCTACCACTAATTTAAGTTCCACTATTTAACTTTCACTAATAAGTGTGCCATGGTTTTCTCATTTGTAGACATGCCAACATCATATGGCTGTAATGAGGATTTAGAGGAGTTATAAAGCTCTTAGAACAGTATCTCATGCAAGCGCTTATTTTAAAAATAAATAAGATAAAATCAATGATTAAAGTAAAAGCCCTGCCCACCTAAAAAAAGTATAAATGCCATGCAATACCTAGTTTAGTTTTCCTCTGCCTCCCTGAAAAATTGAAGAACTTTATTCAAGATGATTTATTTGTTAGATTCCCAAACTGGTCCTAAAAAATTGGGAAAGTCGACTTAAGGTACTAAGTCATGTAAAGACACTAATGTAGCTCAGGGGTTGGCAAACATTTTCTCTAAAAGGCAGGATAGTAAATATATGAGGGCTTCGTGGACAGCTACTCAATTCTGCTGGTGTAGTGCAAAAGCAGCCATAAACAAGACATAAACAAGTATGGCTGTGTTCCAATAAAACCTTGTTTATGGAAACAAATTATAATTTTGCAAAGTTTTCACCTTTCATGAAATATTCCTTTTCTTTTTATTTTAAAAATGTAAAAAACATTTTTAGTTCACAGGCCCTTCAGAAACAGGCAACAGGCTGGATTTGGTTCATGGGTTATGGTTTGTTGAACCCTGGTGTAGCTTAAAAACAACAGTTTTAAAGTTCTAAAGTGATTATAACTGTAAAACCCGAGTTTTTCCTTCCTATAAAATGAAATCAAACATTAGGACAGCTATTTCAAAGCTTTTTTCATCCACATATTAATGAGGAGGCGAATGATTCCATTTAAGAAATAAGAGGAAACTGCTAGTTGGTTTGTTAAAGTTATTCTCAACTTGTCACCATTTCACAGCATAGTAGTATTATTAAATCTTAATTACATTCTGTATACACTAAAGGGCTTTTTATTTTAAGGTTAACAGCCCTAAAGGACCTTTATTATTGTAGTGTGACATTACATATTCAATATGCTTTGGAGCCAAGACACACTTACTTGAGAATTTAGATAAAGCATTCTCTCTAATTATACCATACTACACTAATTTAATTTTTTGTTATAAATGATAGAAAATATATAAGATGAAATTCTATATAAAAACCAAATCATGAACTTCTACTTAATTCTAAACTGGGTATAGTTTTGCCTTTCAAGTATTCCTTCAATAGAATAAAAACAAAAGACAAGACCAATTTATCTGATAGGTCTGGCTTCCCATTTACAAAAATGAGCTGGAGTTTCCTTAGTGGCTGCTAAATTCACCTTCTGTTATTCTATGCCCTCTGCCAATTTTGTCAACTCAATACTTAAAGGTGGAATTTGAGACATAGATGTTTGACCAGTCCAGTTGAGTAATTGGTGAAGTGCCTGTCTATTCACAGAGAGGTCACTAGATGAGCTACAGAGGTTTCACTTAAGCTCCAAGCTCTTTCAATCATTAACATTTTTTAAAAAGCTGCTGAAGACATAAGCAAATAGATATAAAACAATAAGCAGGCAAGTAAAACTTGGATTTTTTCCTACTTTATGTCATTAGTATTACACTGCTCCAAAAGTTTTGTGTTAATACACACAATCTCACCAAAAACCAAATCACTTAATATATACTAAGTGGTTACCATGTGATTGGCACACTGAGAACAGTACCTGTACTTACTGAATTTATAGACTACTATGGAAGCCTGACAAACAAGCAATTATATTAAAAAGAACTACAGAATCCTATGGATCAAAGTAGGGTGTGTTTGTGTGTGTGTGTGTGTGTGTGTGTGGTGGGTGGGGGAAGTGTCAAAGAAAGCTTCTTCAAAAAATGATGTTTATACTTCTAATTGACGAATGAGTCAGAAGAATAAGCCAGAAAGAGAGAAGGGGAAAAAAGTGTTCCTGGAGGAGACAAAGAGGCTGAATGGAAAAAAAGGCATCACATAACCTAAGAATCTGAAAGAAGTTCTCCATGGCTGGAACTTGAGGCGTAAGGTATAGGGCTGACAAGAGATGAGGCAGGAAAGCTTCATAAATTATGTTAAGGTATTTGTACTCTAGCAACCATAAGAGATATTTTGGAAGTTGTACTGCAGAGAGTAGAATAAAGAAAGGGAAAAATTAAAATTGAAAAGATCAGTCAGAATCTGAGGTGTATTTAGGAGGTTTAAGCTGGAAATTAATTGGATATGGGTGATAAAGAATAGGAAGGAAAGAAGGCTGATACAAAGTTTCTAACCTGGGTAACGGGTTTGACAGTGGTTTCATTTGTGAAAGAGGGAACATAAGTAGATGGAATAAACAGTAGATCATTATTCACAGATTCTGTATTTGTGAATTTGCCTACTTGCTAAAATTTATTTGTAAACCCAAAAGCAATACTCATAGTTCTTTCATAGTCATTCAACAGACATGTGCAGAGGGGTGAAAAATTTGAGTTGCCTAATGCACATGTTTCTAGCTAAGGTTTAAACAAGGTAATGCTCTGCCTTCTTATTTTGGTTTTCATATTGTAAACAGGTGTCATTTTCATAGTCTATCCAGTGCCACATTTTTTGCATTTTTGCACTTTTGGTTGATGATTTTGCTGTTTAAAATGGCCCCCAACCGTAGTACTGACGTGCTGTCTAGTGTTCCTAAGCTCAAGAAAACTGTGATGTGCCTTACAGAGAAAACCCACATGGTAGATAAACTCCTCTCAGGCATGAGTATAGTGCTGTTGGCTATGAGTTCAATGTTAGTGAATCAACAAGATTATTAAATAACATGTCCTTAAGCAGAAACACTAATAAATCAAGGTTATGCATTCATTGGTTGATGAAAATGTGACCAGAAGCTCACAGGAAACTAAACCTGTATTTCTCCTAAAAGCAATGGCTCAGTATTCGCTCACTCAGTGTTTCCAGTGACTTTATAGAACACAACTACCATGAATAATGAGAATTGACTATATTTGGGAAGATTAATAATGATGACTTCTGTACTGGGCATATTTAATTGATGACTTCCAAGGGCCAAGTGTTTGGGAACTGGCATATTTGGGTCTATAGCTTAAGAGAATCATAATAGATTCTGGATATTAGCCCTTTGTCAGATGAGTTGTTTGCAAAAATTTTCTCCCATTCTGTAGGTTGCCTGTTCACTCTGATGGTAGTTTCTTTTGCTGTGCAGAAGCTCTTTAGTTTAATTAGATCCCATTTGTCAATTTTGGCTTTTGTTGCCATTGCTTTTGGTGTTTTAGAAATGAAGTCCTTGCCCATGCCTATGTCCTGAATGGTATTGCCTAGGTTTTCTTCTAGGATTTTTATGGTTTTAGGTCTAACATGTAAGTCTTTAATCCATCTTGAATTAATTTTTGTATAAGGTGTAAGAAAGGGATCCAGTTTCAGCTTTCTACATATGGCTAGCCAGTTTTCCCAGCACCATTTATTAAATAGGGAATCCTTTCCCCATTGCTTGTTTTTAAGAAAATGTGGCACATATACACCATGGAATACTATGCAGCCATAAAAATGATGAGTTCATGTCCTTTGTAGGGACATGGATGAAACTGGAAACCATCATTCTCAGCAAACTATCGCAAGGACAAAAAACCAAACACTGCATGTTCTCACTCATAGGTGGGAATTGAACAATGAGAACACATGGACACAGGAAGGGGAACATCACACTCCGGGGACTGTTGTGAGGTGGGGGTAGGGGGGCGGGATAGCATTAGGAGATATACCTAATGCTAAATGACGAGTTAATGGGTGCAGCACACCAACATGGCACATGTATACATATGTAACAAACCTGCACATTGTGCATATGTACCCTAAAACTTAAAGTATAATAATTAAAAAAAAAGAGAATCATAATCATTGGAAGAGAGATCGTAATCAAGGCCCTTAGAGAAAGGGCTCTAAGAAATGCTTGTAGAATTAAAGTACAAAAGAACCTAGCACAAAACTCCAAAGGACATGAGCCATGAGGAAATGTGTGGCTCTTTCTGATAACTCAAATATAACTTTGAACGTCAACTACTTAGAAAAGACTTTTCTACTACTCAGCTTAAAATGGAAAATTTTCCCTAACACATAACCCTTTTAATTCTTCAGTTAGCACGTATCTCCATCTGATATTGTTTACTGTCTGTCTCCTCTTGTTAGGATGCAAGCTCCATGAGAAAAAGTCTCAGTTTATCTTGTTTATTGTTATATTCCCAGCTCCTACAACAATGCCAGACACAGAACTAGTATGCAATTTTCAATAAATGATTAAAAGTGTGAATAAATTATTAATCTATAATTTCTTATAAGCCTCTACTTTCATATTTGCCCTTCATCTCCTACTGCAATAATCATTTACTTGTAAGTATTCCTATTCATCTCCTCATGTAATTTTTCGATCTCCATTGATTCTTTTAAAGTTTTTTGTTCCTGTTTCATGGAGGCAATTCTTTTTAAGAATTTTCTTTTGATTCCTATAGAAAATCACTTTTAGCATCACGTTTCTTCTGGATTTTTAGGATGATGTTCTTTGACCCTTTCTATTCAATACATATTCTCAGACATCATTTTGTTTTGTTTTCCCATTTACTCTCTTTTGAATGAGAGGAGCTTTCAGGCTTGGTTTGTGGTTTGCATTTGGCCCATTCACCATTTATCTGGCTATAGATCTAACATCATTATGGAAGTGGCAACTCATTGGTTGATGTGCCCAGGTCCAAAGACATGCCAAAGACAATCTATAAACTGATTTCAGCATCCCGCAAGCAATTGGCCTATAGAATATGAGCAAATATTCTCCTACCACACAGTTGCCAATGTTTAATAATCTGAACTTCTTAAACTGAATAAAAACCAGAGTAATACAGGATCTTCCTATATGTGCTCTTGTATGGCACTATTATTTTGAATATTCTCCAGCACAGGATGAACTGTACAGCCACCAGCAGTACCCCAATTCCCCAATTCCCCTTATCCCACACTCTGAGAGCCTTAAAATGGACAATCTATGTACCACAAGGGTTGCCAACTGCTATGGTCTGAATGTGTCCCCCAAAATTAACATGTTGAAACTTAACCACCAACATAGTAATAAGAGATGCAGCCTTTAAGAGGTGATTAAGTGATGAGGGTAGGGCCTTCATGAATGGAATTGGGCCCCTATAAAAGAGTTTGAGGGAGTGGGTTTGTGCCCTCCCATCTCTTCTGCCATGTGGGCAGAAGGGTTCCTCCCCTCCATTCCTCCCTCTGGAGGATACGGCAATAGGTTGTCATCTGGAAGCAAAGAGCAGCCTTCACTAGACAAAAGAACCTGTTATTGCCTTGATCTTGGACTTTTCAGCCTCCAGAATCCTAAGAAATAAGTCTCTGTTGTTTTTAAATTACCCAATCTGTGGTATTTTGTTATAGCAGCACAAATGGACTAAGACACTGGCTAATGTATCCATAAATTCAGGATCCTATTTTCAAGCTAGAAGGCATACAGTGGGAATGGTATGAAATATCTTCTGACTTACAATTTGCTCTGTTTATAACAGCAAAACACATCACCTAACAGCTAGATTTCTGAATCCAGTCAATTGGCCCAACAGAGAAAATTTTACTTAAATTCAGACAAAATGTTAATTATCAGCCTTACTTATTAATGGTGTAATTTTCAGATTTTTATGCATCTAAAGTATTTTGGTAAGAGTTAAGAAAGACAGACATAGAAGGCAAGCAAGGCTTTGTTTAACTTTTTTTTTTTTTTGAGATGGAGTCTCGCTCTGTCACCTAGGCTGGAGTGCAGTGGTGGGATCTCGGCTCACTGCAACCTCCGCCTCCCGGGTTCAAGCGATTCTCCTGTCTCAGCCTCCTGAGTAGCTGGGACTACAGGTGCATACCACCACACCCAGCTAATTTTTTGTATTTTCAGTAGAGACGGGGTTTCACCATCTTAGCCAGGATAGTCTCAATCTCGTGACCTTGTGACCCACCTGCCTCGGCCTCCCAAAGTGCTGGGATTACAGGCATGAGCCACTGCACCCGGCCAGTTTAACGTTTTTTATATTGAATACATATATACCATCTGGAATTTAACCTAAATACTAAAGACTGTATTATTATAAAGAAATCTCCACAACAATTTTTTTTATCATTTAGTTAAAAAGAAACGATATAAGAAGGGCTAAATAACCACAGCACATATCCCATATTTCTTTAGTGGCCAAACAAGAGAAAAAATATTCTCCAAGCCCCGTTAAGCTCTTCTTCAATTCACTGGGTACTTGATTTACTAAATTCATATTTAATTTAAATATTTAATATTATATCACACCCTATGTACTACCTGGGGAAGGGTGCAAATGGTCAAATGCTCCAAAAGCCATTGCTATTCCCAAAGTCTAATAATTAATCCTATCACTGGGTTTTATCAAAAAATAACACACTTCTCAGGCAACGTTGGAAATAGTTTCTTTTTTTTAACCTTTTGTTTATAGCTGTGTTTTCCACATTGTTTATCTCTTTTTAAGTTATTATTTATTACAAAAGTAAAATATGTGACTTGTAGAAAAACTAGATAACACAAATCGGGCAAAAAGAAAAAATGAAAGCCATTCATGATCTCATAATGCTTACTTTTTGATGTACTCCCTATTCAATATATTTTCTCAGATCTCGTTTTGTTTTATATTGTTTTGTTTTCCCAACACTATTTTGAGCAAGATGACATCTTTCTAGATCATACTTTCTTTCAGGCTTTGTTCGTGGTTTGCATTTAGCCCATTCACCAAGATCTAATATCCTTACAGACTTTGCCCTATTCTAAATAGATAGCTATTTCACATATAATGTACATATACACACATATAAGTAAGGTCATATTCTATATACTCTTTTCATTGAACTTTGCATACAAAAATCTTTTCTCCAGCATCATAATTTAGCATGATCCACTTTTACTCCACAACAGTGTTCCAACTCCTTTTCTTCAAACATATGCTACAAACTGTCACCATACAAATGCTAGAACTAACATGGGCTCTGAATGAATGCTTAAAAATAAAAATAAAAACACAAGTGACAACCTTGAATTCTTCTCCATGTGTCCAGACACTTGTCTGGATAAAAACACAGGAAACAAAACCAATATTGCCACTCAATATGGGTAAATGAATGAGGCTTGTTTTTGCATATAAAAGTAGTAAAATTTACTACTAATAAAACTCAAAGCTGAATTTTAGCTGCTGTAGGTTACAAATGTACACCAGTAATCAAATAAGTCAGAATCACATGATCCCATTCTTGGAAGAGAAAGAGACGGCCAGATGAAACACCTTTCCAAGGATTTCCTCTTCTTCATGAAATGTGACAATGTTCATCATATACACAGACATCCAGAACATTTCAAACCATTATTGAGCTCCATGCCTCTAAACATTAGTGGCATCTTACATCCTTATTTTTGCAGGGAAAAAAAATTTATACTGAGAAATACTACTTCATATGGGCAATATATCTACACAGCAGGCAGAAAGGGACAGACCTTATATTCTCTTCATTAAGATTTACGGCCGGGCACGGTGGCTCACGCCTGTAATCCCAGCACTTTGGGAGGCCGAGGCGGGTGGATCACGAGGTCAGGAGATCGTAGCCATTCTGGCTAACACGGTGAAACCCCGTCTCTACTAAAAATACAAAAAGAAATTAGCCGGGCGTGGTGGTGGGTGCCTGTAGTCCCAGCTACTCGGGAGGCTGAGGCAGGAGAATGGCGTGAACCCGGGAGGCAGGGCTTGCAGTGAGCCAAGATCGCGCCACTGCACTCCAGCCTGGGCGACAGAACGAGACTCCATCTCAAAAAAAAAAAAAAAAAAAGATTTACTATGCCATTATTTGGCTAAACAGCTCCTTATCTACTGGGTCTTTCCTGGTAGATATTGGTATGGGGTCTATTGGAGAGTGGGCTGAGTTCTTCACATCTGTCACAATAACAGAAAATTAACTCTGGGATTGAGAAGCAACTAAGGACAACCACACAAAGAACAAGGGAAGGGAAAGGAAGAAGGGAAGCACACACCATTGTTCCGCTTCTGCCTACAGGAAGCAATATTTCCACTAGGTCTTGGGGAAAGCCTGTAATTTCACCACCCTGACTGCAGCTGGAACTCCCTTTTAACTGTCACGGCATCCAAGTGAAGACAGGTTTATACAGAGTTTAAAAAAAAAAAAAAAAAAAACTGAAAGGGTCATTTTAATTTGCTTCCATGTGAAAAGGGGAGTACTTTTCATACAGCCCCATAATGATGTTCAGCGGGATATTACACTTCACCATATGGCTAATTTGCACAGCAGGCTCAAAGCAGGATTTTCTTTCATTAGAACTGCCCTAAAGATCAGACTACAAAAATATGTGAAAAGAACAAACCCAAGATGCCCCCTATTGCTTAAATCTAGGAACACAGAATTCCCAGATGTAAAAGCCAATTCACAGTGTTCCCATGACAAGGTCATTCAAGAGTCATGATGGTATGTGTCACAGTTCCATTTCTATGTATTAGGGCTTTGAAAAATGTCTAAACCACAAGTTTACCTATGTAATAAACCTGCATGTGTACCCCAGACCTTAAAAGTTAAAAAAAAACTTAACTGTATGTTTTAAAATAACTTAAAAAATGTAACTGGATTGTTTGCAACTCAATGAATAAATGCTTGAAAGGATGGATACTCCATTCTTCATAATGTGCTTATTTCACACGGCACACCTATATCAAAACATCTCATGTACCCCATAAATATATACACCTAGTATGTACCCACAAAAATTAAAAAGAAAAATGTCTAAACTTCAAGAGCCACAACATTGTCAAAACACCTCACAAAAAAACTGTATATGGAGAAAGGATACTTGCTTTGATAGATAATTTATCATTAAAAATATCATTACTTCCAAAGGCCCCAATTCTTGTTATCACTCAATTAGCCTACAGAATTAATCTACATAAACTTGTGACCCTTATTTGAAGAGAGCAGAGGCAGTCTGATGTTCTAACAGAGCCCTGTTTATTTTTAAGGTTCCCCTATAACCTATGTTTGTCTTGGCATTTCCTCCTGCTGCTATATCCCAAGCATGAGCCATAGGAGAGCATCCCCTCTGGGGACCGACAGAGTCTGTAGAATTTTAAAGAAAGAAAAGAAAGAAATCTGATGTTTGATGATTATGGAGTAGTTGAGTCTGTGCTTTTGAAGAAAGTAAACATTATGATTAACAATCTTGGCCTTTGTAATTAGCTTCCCCTTTCCAAGACAGAGTGTTAATTTATTAAATATTTTAACAAAGAGTCTTTTATTATCAGATTCAGTTTGGCTGGCTCCTTTCATAGCATTACCAATTACAACCAATAAAGCTTTAATTGATGACTACTTTTTATAACCTTTGACCCAAGATGATAAACAGTTGTAACTTAGAAGCGAAAGGGTAAACCTCAAAGGGAATGGTTCTTAATCATACTTAGCAAACCAAACTGCTTAAAATTACAACTTACCTACCCGGCTAGAACAACAACAACAACAAAGGCAGACTTCCTCAATGATGAAGGTTAATTCATTAGAAAAAAAATTTGAATTTCACTTTTAAGATAAGTATCCCTTTTGTTAGGGAAACCCTAACCTGAATTATCTGCATATAACTGTGCACCTTAATTGGCTAATTATTCAAAGAATATGATTTAATCAATTTGTAGACAAGAACACTTTTAATATAAAACAAATAAGATGCAAGTTATTTTACTATTTTAAAAAATCATTAAGATTAAAATTACATCTCCCCAGCACCCCCAAATCCCATCATTTTCTTCAGTGGTCCATAACATACCAGTTACAACTAAGGGTATGTGAGAACAGAAATAAACCAAATTATTTGCCCAAAAATAGGACACCAAAAATTCTTAACTGAGTGTCTGCATATGATGAGAAAGGAGAGTCATTGCTTTTATTGCCATGAACAAAATGGGGCTTTTCTATATTTTCTCCAAAGAACTATTCCAAAAGTTGGTAGTTTTCTAAAGTTATTATTCATATACCCAATTTCACACTTGCCAATTTTTAAGTCTTTACTGACCTAACTTACACTTGTCAATCTTCTAAATTGCTGAGGTAATTCAGTTTGGAAGTTTAAAATTTTCCAGACAAAAAACTTAATGTTTCGTGTTGCCAAAAGGAATAGAGCCTCTGAACAATTTCTAAAGGGCTAATAGGAAAATGTGGCATTTAAAAATGTAAATTAAAATAATACCAACATGTTACAGATGAAGGCAGTGAGAGATTGTTAATAGTCCTCATAATGGAAAGTACTGGCTTAAACAGAAGGTACAGTATAAGATTTTAAACAACAACAAAAAAAAACTAGGCATATAGCTTCTAAGTGACTTCCCATGTATATAAGGAAGTCAATGCCAGGAAAAGCACAAAATCTGAGGCTCAAAGTACTTTATAAACTGAGAGCTATACATGTTATTTTTATGATATATAAATGTATGTAATGGATATTTTATTAAAGACACATGGCTTCTCCCAGCATCTCAAAATCACATTTGCTACACATACACACACAAAAATAGCCTTTTGTATAGTTAAGTGAGGGTTGGGGAAATCTCGTATAAATAATCTATGCCTTCACCCCCATCATTAACAGAAACTGTACAGAAACTGACCAATTTAGAATCTAAGAATAAATAAATCTGTCATACTGAACTTCAGATGTTCAGAAAAAGAGACAGAATATGTAAAAACAGAGAAAGTGGATAAATATTAGACCTACATCTGGTAAATAATGTAAGAATACAGGTGAAGAGAAAAAAGCAAACTAAAAGCTGAATAAAATTTGCTTCATCAGTAATTTTTATTCAGATTTTTCATTATAAGAGAATTAATTATAGATTCACATGTAGTTGTAGGAAATAAGAGAGACAGACCCCATGTGCACTCTATCCAGTCCCCCAAATTTAAATATCTTAGGAAACTGTATTGTGTACAATATTCACATCCAGGAAATTGATATTGATAGAATCAAGACGCACATTTCCAGACTACAAGGATCCTCAAGTTGTCTTTTTATAGCCATATCCACTGCTCTCCATCTCTACTTCCTAATTCACTGCTAAGAACCACTAACCTCTTCTCAATTTCTATATCATTTCCATATTCATTTCTATGTAATATATAATTTTGTCATTTTAAGAATGTTACAAAAATGAAATTAATGGGGAATTCATCCTTTCAAGCATTTATTCATTGAGTTGCAAACAATCCAGTTACACTTTTTAAGTTATTTTAAAACATACAGTTAAGTTTTTTAGGAGTACGGAAAGGAGTATGTAACCTTTTTTGATTAGCTTATTTCACTCAGCATAAATCTCTAGAGATTCATCCAGTTTGTTACATGTATCAATAGTTCTTTCCTTTATATTGCTGTGTAGTATTCTATCAATGTACCACAGGTATTTAACAATTCACCTGTTAAAAAACATCTAGGTTGTTTTCCAGTTTGGGGCTATTATAAATGAAGCTATTATAAACACTCCTGTATAGTTTACCGCCTGGAATCTACTTATTTTCATATCACTTATTTTTATTTCTCTAGGACAAATGCCTAGGAGTGCAATTGCAGGGTCATATGGAAGTTGTTGCTTAATTTTTCAAGAAATTGCCAAATTGTTTTCCAGAGTGACTATGCCATTTTATATTTTACTATTTTATATCCTTACCAGCAACCTCAAGAGCATTTGATGTCACTATTCTTATAGCAGTGTAGTGGCTTTAATTTTAATTCCTCTAACGACTAAGGATGTTGAGTATCTTCTCATGTGCTTATATGCTATCAGTATATCTGCCTCGGTGAATTGTTTCTTTATGTCTTTTGTTCATTTTCCTACTTGCATTGTTTCTTTTGTTTTTTGTTTATTTGTTTTACTGATGAGTTCTTAAAAGTATTTATATATTCTAGATACATAAGGACTCATTTCATGGATATATGATTTGCAAATATTTTCTCCCACTCCACTGTATCTTTTATCCTCAGCGGAGTCTTCTGTAGAGTAAAAGTGTTTAATTTTGATGAGGTCCAGCTATCCAGTTTTTTTCTTTTACACTGAAAGAAAGTTAGTACTTTTGGAGGGAAATTTAAGAACTCTGCCTACCCTTAGATTCTGAAGATTTTCCCCTATTTTTTTCTGAATGGTTTGAAGTTTGTATAGTTTTGCATTTAAGTTCATAATCCATTTTGTATAAAATGTAATAATAATTTCTGCATAAAATGGGAGGTTAGCTCAAAGTTCTCTCTCATGCTCATTCTCGCTCTCTCTTTGTTCTATGGCTGTTCAATTCTTCTGACACTATGTGTTGAATTATTTTTGTCAAATATTTTTGTGAATCTATTCCTGGGTTCTCTATTCTGTCCCACTCATCTAACAGTCTAGACTCTGTCAATACCATGCCATCTTGATTGCTATAGCTATATAATAAGTCTTGAAATTATTTGAGTTAATTTCTCCAATTTATTCTTTTCTTTGTCTTAGCTATTCTAGCTATTTTGCCTTTCAATACAAATTTTAGAATAATCTTGTTTGTATCTACAAAAATCTTGCTGGAACTTTATAGGAATTTCATTAAATCTTTGTAAAAACCTAGGAAAAATTGGTATCTTTACTGTGTTAAGTCTTCCAATCCACAAACACAGTATGTCTCTCCATCTATTTACATATATGATTTTATCGATTAGCATTTAGTAGTTTTCAGCATACAAATTGTGTAGATTTTTCTTAGACTGAAACTAAGTATTTCTTTTTGTTAAGCAATCATAAATAATATTATATTTTAAATTTTGGTATCTACATATTCATTGTGAGTATACAGAAGAACAACTGATTGATGTATGTTATCCTATATCCTGCCACCTTGCTGCACTCACTTATTAGTACTAGGAGGTTCACTTATTAGTCCTAGTACTGGATTCTTGAGGATTTTCAATATAGACAATCATCAGGTTATTTGCAAATAACACAGTTGTATTTCTTCCTTTCCATTCTGCATGCCCTTTATCTCCTTTCCTTGCGCTAATGCACTGGATAAAACTTCCAGCACTATATTGAATAAAAGTTGTGAGAGCAGATATTTTTGCTCTGCTCTCCAAATGGTTTAGGGGGAAACCATTTGGACTTTCACACCTAAATATAAAGCTAGCTACGGGGTTTTGGCATGTGTTTTTTATCCAGCTGAAGAAGTTTTGTTGTTGTTTTTAAATCATGAATTTGTTTCGGATTTTGTCAAATGCTTTTTCTGCATCAAATGATATGATCATGTGATTTTTCTTCTTTACACATCCCTGAAATAAACCTGACTTGGTCATATATTCATTTTACACATTACTGTAATCTACTTAACATTTTGTTTTAAAAAATTTTGCATCTATATTTATGAGGAATATTAATCTGTAGTTTCCTTTTCTATATTAATTTTACCTGGCTTTACCTTAAGGGTACTAACTTTATAAAATGAACTGGAAAGTGTACCCTCCATTTCTGATTTCTGCAAGAGATTCTATAGAACTGGTGTTAATTCTTCTATAAATGTTTGGTAGCATTCTCCAGGGAACCCATCTGAGCCTGAAGATTTTAGAAAGAAGTTTCTGTTTCTTTGGATTGTTTGTTTGTTTCTTTGTTCGTTTGTTTGTTCGTTTGTTTTTAGAGATGGGGTCTCACTGTGTTGCCAAGGCTGGTCTCAAACTCCTGGGCTCAAATGATCCTCCTCCCTCAGCCTCCCAAAGTGCTGGGATTATAGTTGTGAGCCACTGTGCCCAGTCCTAGAGGGAAGTTTTTAAATTATTTAATTCAATTTCCTTCATAGCCATAGGGTTATTCAAATTATCCATTTCATATTGGGTGAATTGTGGTAGTTTGTGTTTTTCAGAGAATTAACCAATGTCTTTTACACTGTCAAATTTATGTATGTAGAGTTGTTCATAGTGTTCTCTTATTATCCTTTTCATATCAATAGTGTCTCTATTGATATTCCCTGTTTTAGTTTTATGTCTAATATCAATAATCTGTTTATTCTTTCCTTTTCTTTGTCAGTCATGTTGGAGGTCTGTCCATTTTATAAATCTTTTAGAGGGAAAAATCTCTTTATTTCACTGATTTTCTCTACTGTTTCCTGCTTTCAATTTCAATGATTTTGGCTCTTATTATTCTTTCATTCATTCTGCTTGCCTTGGGATTATTATGCCTTTCTTTTCCTAGGTTTTAGAGATGACAGCTTAATTATTTGTTTGAGACTTTTACTCTTTTCCAATGTAAACAGTTTAGTGCTATAAATTTCATTTCAACACTGTGTGCCACAAATCTTCATTTTCATTCAGTTCAATATACAATCTTATTTCCTTTGAGACTTCCTCTTTGACCCAGGCATTATATATAAGTGTATTATCTAGTTTCAGTTTTGGAGATTTTCTTGTTATAGTTGTGTTACTAATTTCTAGTCTGATTCCATTGAGGTCTACGTGTGATTTCAAAATTTGCTGAGGTCTGTTTGGCTGGGATATGCTCTGACTTAGTATGTTTTATGAATGCCTGAAAAGAATCAATATTCTACTGATGTTGTGTACAGTGTTCTATAAATGCCAGTTTATCACCTTATTGGTTGATGATGTTATTTTTTCTATATCCTTACTAAAATCCTGACCAGTCATTTTTATCAATTTTTAGGAGTTTTGAAGTCTTCAACTATAACAGTGATTCATCCATTTATCCTTTCCATTTTATTAGTTTTTACTTCACATATTTTGCGGTTTTGTTGTTTGGGGCATAATCATTATCATTTAGGGTTATACAACTTCTTGATGGATTGACCCTTTTACCATTATATAATAAACCTCAGTCTCTGGTAATTTTCTTTCCTCTGATGTCTACTTCATTTTATATTAATAGAGATTATTCTGCTTTTCTTTGATCAACGTTTGCATGTTGTATTTTTCCCTTCCTTTTCACTTTCAACCTGCCTATATCATTATATTTAAAGTGATTTTTCTATAGACAATATGCCTTAATCCATTTTATCAATATCTGCCTTTTTATTGATATATTTAGATAATTTACATTCAGTACAATTATTCACGTTAGGGCTTACATCTGTCAGGTTTTTTTGTGTTGCTTTATGTTCATTCTCTTTGTTTTTAGTTTGCTTCCTTTTTCTTGCCTTCCTATGCGTTCTCTGAATAACTATTTTTTAGAATTCCATTTTTATTTATTTGTAGTGTTTTCAAGTGTATCTATTTATATATTTTTTGCAGTTAATGTAGATATCACATTATATAGACATAATTTACCATAGGATACTGGTGTTTCCATTTTACCAGTTCCAGGGAAGAGTAGAAACCTTACTTCCCTTTACATCTCTATCCTCCTCCATTTATAATACAATTGTCTGAAATATTTTCTCTACATGCTGTCAGAACCAAATCAGAAAGTACTGGCAAATCAAAATGTCATTTATAGAACACTCTTAACAACTGTAAAATATACATTCTTTTCAAGTGCATACTGAACATTTACCAAATTATACTGTATGCTAGACCATTAAGAAAATCTCCTTAAGTTTCAAAGTGTTAAAATATACAGGGTATTTTATCTGACTTCAATGGAAATCTAGAAATCCTCAACAAAATGATAGCGAGTAGGTAATTTCCCAAGACAGAGGAGTATCTAGGTCCATTTAAAAGACTTGTGTAAGAATGCCATAGCAGGCCAGGCACGGTGGCTCACACCTGTAACCCCAGCACTTTGGGAGGCCAAGGTGGTCAGATCATGAGGTCAGGAGTTCGAGACAAGCCTGGCCAACATGGTGAAACCCTGTCTCTACTAAAAATACAAAAATTAGCCAGGCGTGGTGGCAGGCTCCTGTAATCCCAGCTACTTAGGAGGGCTGAGGCAAGAGAATCACTTGAACCCAGGAGGTAGAGGTTGCAGTGAGCCAAGATTGTGCCATTGCACTCCAGCCTGAGTGACAAGAGCGAGACTCCTTCTCAAAAAAAAATAAAAATAAAAAAGAATGCCATAGAAGCTTGATTTGCTATAAGCTCCAAAGTGGAAACAGCCCAATGTTCTTCAATATTTATAAAATGGAATATCACCCCAAGATCGAAAGGGAAAATACTGATAAATGCAACAACATGCATGAATTTCAAAACACACGTACCAGACAAAAAAGTATTTATCTTAATAAATAAAACATAAACGTTCTATGCATATAAAAAAAGGAAATGAATGGCCTCTAAACATTAGAAAAAGGTCCACAGTGAATAGTCATTTCAAAAATGCAAGTGAAATTAACAATATGCCATTTTTTCCCTACCAAATTAGCAAGAGAAAACAATACAACACCCAGTATTGTTGAGAGTATGGTAAAACTGTACACCAAAATTCTTTTTCTAAGGAATGCAAAGTTTTGACTTTTCTGAGTGGCTAGTAGGTATCAGAAAACTTTAAATGAATATTTCCTTTAATTCAATTTAATAATTTTACCTAAAATGATAATCAGACAAGTGAGGACAAAAGTATTTAAGGCCAGGCACGGTGGCTCACGCCTGTAATCCCAGCACTTTGGGAGGCCGAGGCGGGCGGATCACCAGGTCAGGAGTTCGAGACCAGCCTGACCAACGTGGTGAAACCCCGTCTCTACTAAAAATACAAAAATTAGCCGGGCGTGGTGGCGAGCGCCTGTAATCCCAGCTACTCTGGAAGCTGAGGCAGGAGAATTGCTTGAACCCAGGAGGCGGAGGTTGCAGTGAGCCGATATTGCACCACTGTGCTCCAGCCTGGGTGACAGAGCGAGACTCCGTCTCAAACAACAACAACAAAAAACAAAACAAAACAAAAAAAACAATGCTTTTGACTCTGGCATCTACCATTTGTGACTACAGACATAGTAGCTATCAAGTACACAACTCTGGGATAACCATATGGGACGACTTCAGGCATCAGAAGACATCCTACACAGTAGAAATAATTTTACCTAAAATAACTTTCCCTAAAATTATTCCTAAATTTCAACAAAAGTTATTCTGAAGTAGTTGAATATCCAAAGGTCTCCCTTAAGAGAGTACTAAAGCAATGCCTGGAAACAGGGGAAATTTTTGCTCTTTTCTGAATGGGAGGACCCAAATGCAGCCTGATCTTGGAACAAACTGCACAATAACCTGGCATTATGAAGGGCTATTTGGCAATTCAATGAAGGATGATCTACTCTAAGACTAGTCCAGAATGAGCTTGGCTGTGCCTAACTTAAATCTGGCAGTGATCCTTTCAAAACAGCAGTATTAGCACCTGCCCCTCCCCTCCTGATTTTCCCAAGCAAGTCAGGTCTACATTGAAGAGCAGAGAGCACAGGATAATTTCTCATTAAAAATAAATCCTTAGGATGAACTTTAGAGAACTGTCTCAGCAAGGCTGAAATTTTACATAGCAGTTGCAGAATTCTGACAGGCCCAAAGAGACTTTGTATGACGACACTAACACATTATTAGAGTTTCTCATAAGGCAACACTCCCAATCTTTGAAGCAAACTGTTAAACATATTTGCCCATCATCTCTCACTACCCAGTCATTTTTCTAAGCCAAAACCAATGTGGTTTATGTGACTGTCTTTCTCCAGGTCCTTGTATCTGATTTCCAAGTTCTTGCCAATATTAGAAGGTAGGGCATGACTATAATTTTTAGTGTAGTTTTTCCAGAAACTACCAAGAACATTATTTCATTAAATATTGTATAAACAGCTCTTTCTCCTCACACTTCAAATACCAAAATTAATGAAAAAACAATGCCAATGTATTTATTTTTTAATAATACATTCAGAATTGTTTCATTTTAGAAAAAGTCTTTGTCTTAACTGCACAGTATTTGCCCCTGTAACAGAAGCATCAATGATACTATAAAGTAAAAGGAAGTTTCGAATATGACTCATAAGAACAGGCTTTGATCCAAGTTTTGCCAGTCACTATCTCTGTGATCCACTGAGCAGATAAATTAATCTCACTGAACTTCAATTCCCTAAACCATCAAGTGAATATTAGATATTCACCATAAAACCTGTGTATGTCAGACTGGCATAGTGAGACTCAATGAGATAAAGTATGTATGAAAGTGCTGTGGGAAAATACAAAGCTCCTAAATTTGAAAGGATTCAACAGTGTGGGATGTTGACTATAAAATAGCTTACGTCTATAACTATGTAGGGTCAAACAAAAAAAAATGACAAAAATTATTCTTTCTTCTAATGAGCATGTCATAACTTTGGTTATTTTCTAGTTTTGTATTTTCAAGAACTGCTTGAGGAGGAGATAGATATAGCACTAAAAATTAAACTACATCCTCAGTGCTTGCCATGCTCATAAAGAATATTTCACAAAGGCCACAGGGGATAAGTATTTTGAATTTATATTGAAAAAACAGAAGAAGAGTGAAAAATAATCTATGTTTCAGGTTTAAAAGGCATACAGTTAAAACTTAAGATGATATACTTTAACTTTATACTTCATAAAAATAAATTTTACCTAAGAGGCTTGATTGAGGTAAGGGTTAGATTTAAGGTTTGAGGAAGTAGAAGAGGCAACTTTATGAACGCTTAAGAAGAAATTCTTATTAAAAAGAATTAATATACATTAAAGATTGGTCATATCTAGTATGTACTAGGTAGGCATAGTGATAGCTAAGAGTTTATAAAAAACAATCTAATTATCTCATTTATTCTTCTCTACAACTCTTTATGTTGCAATTGCTGTCACTATAAGAAAACTGAAAGCCAAAGTTACAAAGATCACTGAGAACAATGCAATTGTTTTCTGATATTATCTCATGTTATTTCTACTATACTATTCTTTTCTATGCAGTTTTTTCTGCTTAGTCCCATAGTCTCCACTTCCAGACAAGTGTGGCTTTTGGTTTCTTTTTTCCAGGAATGGATGAAGGTTTCCTTCTAAAACTCTCCCCTCCCTCAAATCACACTTTTAAGACTGAGTCACACTTCAGGCCTAAAGTGGTTTCATGAAACCTCCATCAAAACTATTTCAAAGAAGGAATGTGTTTCCCATTAACTAGAGATAAAAAGCTTAAAATGCAAATACTAAACTTGGTAAACAGATCATATACATCTCTTTGCCTATTTTAACACATACTCTTTAAGAACAAGAAACTCCTCAATACCATTCAAGTTTTTAGCAAGGAACTCTTTTTTTAAGAAAGGAATCCCTAGATGTACCTCTTCAGAGTCTATTGTGCTACTTGGTTTAAAACCCACAGGTACAGAATAAAATGTACCTGCAACAAAGATTTGCAAAATGAATAAAGTATAGTTCTATTAAAGCACTAGTTACTTAGTTTTTTTTTGTTGTTGTTGTTGTTTTCTGTGGAAAGATTGAACTTCAAAGAATGTGTGGTGACTAAGAATTCACATTAGGGATATTAGAGGGGTACATACTCCATGCTGTAAGCACCAAAGTCTTTTCATATTGGTTCTCTAAAATGGGTAAGGAAAACCACTTTGTGTGTGGCCTGACATGTGCATTAAAGGCCTTAAAAAGAATTGTTGGTTTTCAAGTTGCACAGAAGGAAGATAAGAAATATACAAAATCAGGCCAGGTGTGGTAGCTCACGCATATAATTCAAGCACTTTGGGAGGCTGAGGCAGGCGGATCACCTGAGGTCCAGAGTTCGAGACTAGCCTGACCAACATAGAGAAACTCCATCTCTACTTGTACAAAATTGGCCGGGTATGGTGGCGCATGTCTGTAATCCTAGCTACTAAGGAGGCTGAGGCAGGACAATCACTTGCACCCGGGGGGCGGAGGTTGTGGTGAGCCAAAATTGTGCCACTGTACTCCAGCCTGGGCAACGAGAGCAAAATTCCGTCTCAAAAAAAAAAAAAAATATATATATATATATACAAAATCTTCCACCAATGTTTTATGGAAATTCTGTCAAGATGTTCAGGCTAAAAGTAGTGTTATAGGAAAATCCCAGTGACAGCCTTTTGACAAATACTAATGGGATATCTCTGATAATATGACACTCAAGCAGAAACAGTTTAAAGCATTTTATTAACTTTTTATAGGGAATCACATATAAAGAATTGATTTTAAAATGTTCCCTCAGTTCAAGATACATTGCTGATGCATGCAGTCTTGCTATTTTTAAATTTGTTCTCATTCATGTCCCATTTCCAACCCCATTCCCCTCATTAGTACAGCCACCCATTTGAGAATATAAGATGTCATTCAAGTCAACATTTTATATTTATTTCTATTAAAATATGCTTTTAAAATAAATATATATAGTATTATTGAGCTTGTTTTAATTTATATAAATGAAATTGTACTATCAACTGTATTATTTCTTACTTTGATCCCCCCAGCATCGTATTTCTGAAATCTATATATATATTACCATATTTGAATATTGTTTATTTATAATTGTTTGCTATATGTTGCATATTGCATTCAATCATACGTAAGTACCAATTTTTAAATATCTTAACCATCACTTTTTTTAAATTGTAAAGGTTTTTGTTGATACATATTAGATGTACATATTTTTGGGGTTGTAAATACCAATTTTACTAACCCATTCCTCCAGTAATGAATATCTCAATTAATTGCCTCTCCTCTTTGCTACCAGAAAAAATAAGTACCAAAATAAGTGTCAAAATAAATATCCTCATAAACGTTTCCTTGTAGAAGTATAAGAGAGCTTCTTTGAGATATAAGCCATCACAATGTGGCCTCAAGTCTTGACAGCCGGCCACTAGCCTATACACCACAGCAACTTTGGATGAATCAGAAAAAAGTCTCCCAAGTCACTACAAACTTCCTATTAACACTGTTATTTGAGATCATTGATTTTACAAATTAAATTGAGGAGAAATCAACAACTTTGCATTGTATGAACAACCTATCTATGAAGAGTTAGCACTCTCCATTTATTCAGCACTTCATTTATGTCCTTTAAAAGAACTTTGAAATTTTCATCATAAAGGTCTTGTACATATTTTAGGTTAATTTCTATGTAACCTATTAGAAGTTTTATTTATTTTAAACTGTACTTTCTTCATGGATATAATTAACATAGAGAAATGCTACTGTGTATGTTTTGCTGATTTCTAAATCCATCTATCTTCTTTCCTTTTTCTTCCCCCTCATCCTAAGACTTTGGAAATAATGGACATGGTGGGTGGTAGCGTGCATCTTTGTCCTAGCATTTGTCTTTATCTTCTTCCTGACTTTACTGGGAATCCCTCTAAAGTTTAGTTATCCAGTAAGATCTTTCCTGTAGATTTTTCACAGATGCCCTAATTTCTCTGTAGCTAGAATAGTTAAAAAGACAAAATAGGCCAGGCGGGGTGGCTCACACCTGTAATCACAGCACTGGGAGGCTGAGGCAGGTGGATCGTGTTACTTTAACTCAGGAGTTCAAGACCAGCCTGGGCAACATGGCAAAACCCCTGTCTCTACAAAAAACACACACACACACACAAAAAAACCCCACAAAAACCTGGCCAGGCATGGTGGCACGTGCCTATAGTCCCAACTACACTGGAGGCTGAGTTGGGAAGACTGCTTGAGCCCAGGAGGTTCAAGGCTGTAGCAAGCTGAGATCATGCCACTATACTCCCAGCCTGGGCAACAGAGTGAGACCCTTTCTCAAAAAAATACATATATATATATATATGAAGATTTTCCTTACAGTTTTGAGTAGCTTATATAAAAATTCTAGCAGAATTGATGGAGATATAAGCACCAAGATTTCTGGGTCATACTGATTACTTTTATAAACATCAGGTTCTTATTAATGAATCAGGTTGTCCAGAAACACTCACCAAGGTTTTAAATTTATTCAGATATGGTATATCAAGTTGACAAAAATTGATGTTATTTTTGAGATGTATTGACCATCATCAAAATTCAAAGAAGATTAAAAGAGGGCTCAATAAAATCATGGCTGACATTCTTTTACGAAAATGTTAAATGTAATAACACTAGAAATGACTAAGACTTTTTTTTTTTTTTGAGACAGGAGCTAGAGTACAGTGGCATGCTCGTAGCTCACCATTAGTTACCTCAAACTCCTGGGCTCAAGCAATCCTCCCACCTCACCTCCCAAGTAGCTAGAACTGCAGGTATGTACAACCGCAGCCGGCTAATTTTTGTTTTTAATTTTTAGTAGAGATGAGGTCTCACTATGTTGCCCAGGCTGGTCTCAAACTCCTGGCCTCAAGCAGGCCTCCTGCCTTTGCCTCCCAAAGTGCTGGGATTACAAGTGTAAGCCACTACCCAAGAAATTTCTTCACTATAAGACAGAGGGGATAAAATGCTAAGGGTTCATTACATATTGATTGATATCTGATAAGCAGTGATGTTCAACAGAAATATAATGTAAGACACAAATATGAATACAATATATAATTTAAAATCTTCTGGTAACCACAGTAAAAAGCAGGTGATGCCAAATTTAATAATATATTTTATCTAGCCTAATATATCAAAAATCTTATTATTTCAGTATGCAAATCAAAATTATTAATATTTTACATTCCTTTTTTGGCGATGAGTCTTTGGTGTGTATCTTACACTTAACAGCACATCTTGATTCAGAATATTCATGCTGCAAGTAATCAAAAGCCACACGTGGCTAGTTCCTACCACATTAGATAGCACAGCACCAGTCTAAACCATACAGAAGAGAAACTCTGTCCAAAGCCATAACAATAAACCATGTGTTCTGCATACTAGAAGTACACAATAAATATTTATTGAATAAATGAATGAACAAAGTAAATGAAGTGAGACATCCTGAAGCAACAAAACGGTACAATGCAAACATATATATAAATAGACAAATCAAACAGAGAGGATTTCACTCTATGTATAGTTCTCTGCACCAAACATCTCTGGCCTGCTGTGTTACTACCGTAGTTCTCAAGTTGTAGGAACAGAACTCTATGGATGAGCCACTTGAGCTGGGAATAGACATTGGCAGAAATAACGACTCTCAGGTCACAGCCAGAGGAGCCAGCGAAATATATATAACAATGCCTCACTAACCTCAAGTAACATTTTTTGATCAATGGGATAAATTCAAAGTATCTAACTCACTAGAACACAGCAATATCCACAAAACTGAAGCACAAAAGCTGCCCCAAAAGCCCAGAGTAGTGCAAGACCTCCAGCTGACAAAACAGCCTACCCAGAACTGCTTGATTTGCCAGTAGAGCAAAGAAAAAGAAAAAAAGAAGGGGGAGGGGAGCATCTAACATACTTCTTCTGCCCTGTTATTTCTACTCCCCACGATGACAAGACCTTTGTGAGCAGGCAAGGGAGTTGAGAAGAGAGAACTCAATCTCTGCAGTCCAAGCTGCTTCACATTTTTCAGAAATTACTACATGTTCAAACAATGGGATATTTGTCAAAGTACAACTTGATCACCAGAATTCATCTGTTTTTCATAACCACATTTGACCTAAACTGTGCTGACTAAACAAGGTACCCTGTGTTTTGCAGTCTGGAAAATGTGGCTCCCAACATCATTTTTAGACTGTACTAAAACCTCTTGCCCCTAGACTACAGCCTCTCGGTAACTAAGTGCATTCAGATTAGGCCAAGGATGATGGTTGCTGGCTTTCCTTGTTACATTAATCATCAGATTTTCATTTCAACTCATATTTTGGTTAACTTTTCTCTTTTTTATAGGTATCTTATCAACAGAGTATAAAAGAGCTTCAAAATTTCTTTTATCTTTTCCTTTCCTATGGGCTATGCGTGTGTGTGTGTGTGTGTGTGTGTGTGTTTGTGTGTGTGTGTGCGTGTAGTCTGCATATATGACTAAATATACTTCTAATTTTTTATTTAGAAATTTCAACTTACAGAAAAATTATAAGGAGAGTACCAAAAAAACTCATGTAGCCTTTATCCAGATTCACATGCTGTTAATATTTTGCCCCATATGCTTTATCATTTGCTCCATACAAATCATTTTCTACATATATATATTTTCTTAACCATTTGAAATTATATGTATCATATCTATTTATTCCTAAACACTGCATTGTGCATTCCTGAGAATAGGATAATTGCTTACATAACCACAGAATACAATTTCTGAAAAGTTAACATTTTTCTAATCTACTGCCCATATTTCAATTTTGTCAATGGACCCAAAAATATCCTTTATAGCATATTTTCCCACAGGTAGAGGATTCACTCTAGAACAGGGATAAGCAAACCATGGCCCATGGATCAAACCCATTCCATCACCCACTAGGTAAATAAAGTTTTATTGGAGTACAACCACTTAGTTAATTAACATAGTATGTCTGGATGTTTTGCACTGTAACAGTAATATTAAGTGGCTATGAGAGAGACACAATGGCCTAAAATATTTACTATCACGACCTTTGCAGAAAAAGTTTGTAAATCCTAGGTTTATGACAATGTGTTGCATTTAGTTGTCTTGTCTCTTTGGCTTCTTTTAATCTGAAAAATTCTTCAGCTTTTCTTTGTCTTTTGTGACTGGCATTTGATATGGTTTGGTTGTGTCCCCACCAAAATCTCAACTTGAATTGTATCTTCCAGAATTCCCACCTGTTGTGGGAGGGACCCGGGGGGAGGTAATTGAATCATGGGGGCTGGTCTTTCCCATGCTATTCTCATGATAGTGAATAAATTTCACAAGATCTCATGGGTTTATCAAGGATTTCCACTTTTGCTTCTTTCTCATTTACTCTTGCCACTGCCATGTAAGAAGTGCCTTTCACCTCCTGCTATCAGTCTGAGGCTTCCCCGGCCATGTGGAACTGTTAAGTCCAATTAAACTTCTTTTTCTTCCCAGTCTTGGGTTATGTCTTTATTAGCAATGTGAAAACAGACTAATACAGAATATTTGAAAAACATTCCTTTCTTCCTCCCCTTAATTCCTTTTTCCTTTATTTCCTTTCTTCCTCTCTTTCTCTTTCTGGCCCCTAGACTATAGTCTCTTGGTAACTAAGTGCATTCATAAAAGGTATACAAAAGCCCTTCTCCTAACATTGCATGGTTTTTTAATCTCTAGATTATAATTTTTATAAAGGTAACAGTAAATGTGGATGGGTTATGGAAATGTACAGGTTTTCTTGCTTATCTGTGGATCAGTGTTAACACACATACTAGTCTAGTTCCTAGTCTTTTTCCTTTCTCATTGCATTCTTTAAAAGTCCTTTTTATAATATGAATATGTGGTGAGGAGGCAGGTGTAGGTGGAGTGTGTTCAGGCTGTGAAAAGAAATGTTTATGATTTAGTAATATTCCCAGCTATTACACCAGGTGTTTTTACATAGATTTTTTTCATTTCATTCTCGTAGAAACACTGTGAGATAAATACTATTATTTACAGTGTTTCGTCATGTTGCCCAGGCTGGTCTCAAATTCCTGGGCTCAAGCAGTCTGCCTGCCTCGGCCTCCTAAAGTGCTGAGATTACAGGTGTGAGCCACCGCACCCAGCCGACCTCATTTTCATACTGTAAAAAGTATGTCAACATTTCTTATAATTTCAGGGCAATGAGAAATCTCTAACCTTAGTTATTAACACTCCATTTAATAGAACAACAAACTATATTAACCTCAATCAAAATAACTACATCTTCTTAGCATACTTCATAGCCTTTTATAGGTCTCTTAATATTTCACATAGTACTTTTTTGAGGTACTTTATTCATTCATTCATTTCACAATTATTTATTCAGCTCCTTCTATGTGGTGAGAATAACCCAGAATTCCAGATTTTCAGAAACTCTAGTTAAAGATTCTGAAGTAAAAAAAAAAATGAGATGGATCTTGCTTACATTCCCTGAGAAAGCCTTGAATAGGGACAGGCAAAGAGACTGAGCTTCTAGTCCAGTATTAAGCCCCTAAACTATTTCACCTCCAGATTGCTGGTTCCAGTTTCACCTCTGGAGTTTCTAGCATTTCACCTCTAGATTGTTGGTTTGAGTTATAAGAATCTGAAAAAAGTAAAGAATCTATTACAGTCCCAAACTCAGCTTTTTCAAACTTTCACAATTTAAAATAAATCAATTCTATTCATAGGTTAAAAAACAAATCCTTCCTTATACCTACTATAACCAACTGTAAATAAATACGAGCTCCACCTATGGTATTTGTTTCTGGTAAGAAGATCATTTTGGTATATGCTGCTTATATAAACATCTGAATGACCAAAATCATCTATAAAAGAAAAAGAAACTCCTTTTCTCCCTTATATGATCTTTCATTGTTTAGATCACGAGGCTCTGGCTGTAGTTATTTATGTGTCCCCATCATGATATTCAAAACTATTGGGACAAATATTAAACCAGATAATAAAGGCCATCTTGAGCAAGCCACAAAAACCTCTGAAATTTTGAAAATTTAAAAATGCACAAACAAATCTGGCAGTTACAACCAAATTAGGTTGAAGGGAAAAAATGTAGAAATAGAGAAAGGAAGCAAAATGTGTAAGAGATCTGATTGGACATCTGAGATAAGGGAGACAAGGTTGTAAATAAAAGTCCAGAGATCTCAGTAGTCGAAGAAATTTGGTATAATTTGGAAAAGTCACCAAAAGGAAGAAAGAAAATGAGAAGTATGTTTCAGGAAAGAGAACTGCCTGTGCCAAGGCATCATTGTGAGAGCACATGGAGTATGGTGTATCTGGCGCATAAACTGTGAGTAAGCATGAGGAAAAGAACAACCAGAAATGAGGTGAGAGAGTTAGGCTAAGGATAGAATATGGAAGACTGTACAGACTATATAAAGAAACTCACTTTATTCTGAGAAAAATGAGAAACAGAAGTATTTTAAGCACTGTCTTGATAAGGTTAAAATTGTATTTAGAAGGATTACTGGGTGTTACATGGAATATGAATTGTTTCTTCTTTGTCAGAGCTTGAAAAGGAGTTATCAGATTATTGTAGTATCTAAAGCTATTTACATAAGACATTATTATTAAAAAGAGGTAAGCACACTTGAGAAGTTTAACCTTCCCAAAGTAAGCATTTTGGAAAAATGAATGCAAGCATGTCTAGAGATCAAAACAAACACACACTCTCTCTTTTTTCCCCACCTTGTTTTATTCAAGGCTAAATGATATGTATGCCCATGCGTAATAAGGTCACCAGGTTAAAAGAGCAATATGACAATTATAAAATATTAGATCACAGCTACTACAAACCGGAGCCCATTAGCCCATAGTGCAGGAAAGTTATCACTGTAACTGGCTTTTCCTGTGTCCTTATCAATGCAGTGCACAAAGTATCTCACCCTTAGTTTTTTCTCTAAGATCTATGTAGTGTTTATGCCTATCTAACCTCACCAGGCACTAGTGGGTCAGTGAAACTAAGAGGCAGTAAGATATGGCAGGACACCGATGAGACAACCTGTTAAGTGTCAGAGACGGACTAGGAGTTACCAAATATTTCAGGGCAAACTTTCCACATTAAAAAATATCTCTAAAGAAACTACTTAAAACACATTCTTATTGTTCAGGAGTACTCAAGATTACCATGGAAACAAATTCTGCTTCCAGCTCTTTTCCAATAGTATAAATTGGCTCCTCAAATGTGTAACTTGCATTTGTTTTAGATGTTGTGAAATAGCAGATGAATATTTTGAGATGGAAAATAAAGTCCATTTAAATGAAAATAAAACAATTACAGACAGATCAAAAGGAACAGTATCTAAATATCCACTCCTGAAACATTACACAGTCACCTGAATTTCTTAAAACTAAATTTCAAGGCAGAAACATCAGAATTCCTCTCTAAAACCAATGATATCCCAAAAGATTTGAAAATGACACCTATTCATTTCAAATTACTATTCTCAGGAAAGCTTTTCCACTAAAAGCTCCATGTTTTTCTTTTTCTTATTTCCCAAGAAAAACGTATATGTTTCAAATAAACATGATGGATTTTTTTTTTAAACTGAGTCCTCGTCAGGTCTCTTACAAAGCAGCTTTTCTTTAGATCTACTAAATTAGAAACTTTTTGAGAGCAGAAAATGTCCTTGCCATCTCTGTATCTTTCAGTGTATTAGGACTTGCTAGCTTCAATAAAGTTTAACTTTTCTTTTTTTGGTAGATCTTCTCAGAATATACTTAAATATACTAATATTAACTGTAAAAAGCCCAAGACAGCAATATAGCACACAAAGTTTCAATGACATTTGAAAGAATGGGTGCCCTCTTTTATATTTTTTAACAGATAAATTGATGATACTAGTGTTTCCTACAAATACAGCTCCAGAAATGACTTTACAAAGATCTGAATCATCAAACTGTATCTCTGGCAATGCTAGACTTCTAAATACACAATTTCCCATTTCTTATCACTGGTAAAATAAAGTGTTGCTTCCCTATCTTTGTAATGTCATCTTTGTAAATATTTAAAAAGAAAGAAACTTATTCACAAACCCTAAGCACCTAGAATTTTGCATTTTTACAGGCATTTCCCATTTGCCTTAATTTCTAGTATAGGAATAGTAAATGACCCCACTTGTGTTTATATAAAAACCAATTTAGATGTTAATTCAAGTATCGTTGTGAGAAATTGAGAATTCAAACAATAGATATTTACTACAGTTACATAAAATTAATTTTAAAAATTTCCAAGATTTAAAATAGAATCAAGACACCTCTTAAAAAAAATACTAGGCTATGGGAAGCACTATCAATTTTAATAAAAGCTAAAATGCCAGTCACAGATCTATTTGTTTATTACCTTTCACTGCCAGATCAATGGTTGGTGAGATGCACTGCCAAAATGATATGAGGCTGATGTGTATCTTTTTTTCATTTGCCAATCAATTTTCTTCATATCAAGATATACCAAAAATGTTTGACATTTTTTGAAGTATTTCATTTAAAAAAAAATCAAATCGACTATTGAAAATACACCCAATCCTTCAGATTAACTTTAAGTGGATGTTCCAATTCCTAACACTAAATTTATGGGTTATTAAATAATTACACTAAATTTGTTTGTTAATAAATAGCAACAGTACTTCTGGTAAAAATGCAAGAACAAGAACCCTAAAATCTTCATTCTGGTGCCAAAAAGGAACTATTTCATAACATAATTCAGAGTGAGGTAGTCTCTACATAACGAGGTGTTTTCCCCATATTTACATCATTTATTTAATGTAGTCAAGTTTATGAAGCACTATGAAATTGCAGAGCAAAGTGTTATATAAAATCCAAGATGATATTATGTCAATATATATAAACAACAACCCTTCAAATACTACTACAAAAGTATCTGAAGTCTAACTTTGAGAATACTAAAACTAATGATTTTTAATGAAAACTTCAGTAGCGTTTTAGACTCTTGAGTTATTTATTTCCCAAGTGCTTTACTGTAATGTTCAATAGCAACTAAAGTTCTTTAAACAATTTCATTAAGAAATTATCTTAACACCTCAGGAAACATGTCACTTAGAACTGCTTATGTCTGTTCCTTTTTCTGCTCTCCTAATCCTTTCCTTGCTATTATCTTTGGTTACATGACTATGGTTTCCGTAGTTTCTCCCAGCTTCCAGTACTACAGACTATACAGTAGAAATCTTCAAATTAGAGTGGGAGAACCATGTTCTAGGAAGGTTATTGACCATCTTATACCATTCTACCCTACACCCCTGCAATGGCCATAAGGGACTATAAAGAGATTACGGCCAGGCATGGTGGCTCACACCTGTAATCCCAGCACTTTCGGAGGCCGAGGCGGGCGGATCACCTGAAATCAAGAGTTGGAGACCAGCCTGGCCAACATGGCAAAACCCCATCTCTACTAAATATACAAAAACTAGCCAGACGTGGTGGCACATGCCTGTAATTCCAGCTATTCGGGAGGCTGAGGCAGGAGAATCGCTTGAAATCAGGAGGCAGAGTGAGCCAAGATGGCGCCATTGCACTCCAGCCTGGGCGACAGAGCGAGACTCCATCTCCAAAAAGAGAGAGAGAGAGAGAGAGAGTATGAGTAAATTCTAGCTCTGCTGCTGATTCACTTCTTCTAATTATAGCCAAGTCCTTAAAAAATATATGAAAAGCAAATTAGTAGAAAAATATTCTGAAATGTAACACAATTACTATGCTCAGGGAGATCAATTAATAACACTTCTCATAATTGTTTCTAAATCTCTGCTCTGCATCCCTTTAAGCAGAAGAATTCAGGAGACAAAACTATTAGTTTAACTGGTGAGGCTAACTTACTCCGAACAGAAAAACAGGTCATCAGCTTGCCATGCATAATGGCTGCTCAGGGAATAAAGATTTATGACACAGAAATAAGGTCACTTTGAAATATGCTTTTAGATTTAGATTTTGGCAAGGCTTCCAAATTTAAGAAAAAGACAAGGTGGTAGAGAGTTCTTATGAGGCTTATACAAGGAGATACTCAAATGGAATTGGGGAAAGCTATTCTGGGGCAAAGGTCTATAGTCAATAGATACCTGAAACCTAACTCTGTACTTCCCTTTAGAGGAGGGATTCTTTCTGGGTCTATGGATGAGATTCAGGGAATTGGGGAAGCCTCTGAAATTTTAAGCCAAATGTCACATGCATGCACATATGTGCATTTTGCCTGGTGAAAGCATTCAGAGCTTTTGTAAAATCTCTGAGGCCCCTTAATTAAGAAAATGTAAGAGAAATACTGTACTTGATAGAGCCTTTATAATAATGAATTCACTGCACAATGGTATTCTGAATTCCCTTATATCTTAGGGTATTTTACAGTCTCCTGTAGTGAATGGAGCAGAATTCAATAAAAATGAAGTTCTTATGATTCATATAATACTGGAGGATTGCTGCTTACTAAAAATGTCCATGTATTTTAATTGCTATCGCTGGACCCAAGATGTCAGAAATCTTTAAACTTTTTATTATAGTATAACACATATGCAGAAAAGAACATTAATCAAAGGTGAACATTTTGTCAACATTTTTTAAATCTAGGAATTTAAACTGTTAATGAGAAGATGATGTACATAGCTGGAGATCAAGAAACCACAAGAAGATCACATATAAGACTCACAAACTAAGCTTATGGATACATTTATAGATTTGCCCCTCTAGTCTCTCCTAATGATACCTAAGCTACTTGTTATGGGATGTACATACACACCCTTCCAGTGATAGAAGGGTGAGGTGTGAACTGAAAGCAGATTCAGAAAGATGTTTCATTGTATAAAGGAGCTTAAAGTACATGCAGATCTTTGTCCAAATTGAGCCGGGTTTGAGGATTAGGGCCGACCGAGTCAAT
This sequence comes from Nomascus leucogenys, assembly GCF_006542625.1. Classification (NCBI taxonomy): domain Eukaryota; kingdom Metazoa; phylum Chordata; class Mammalia; order Primates; family Hylobatidae; genus Nomascus; species Nomascus leucogenys. The sequence continues at coordinate 37,261,802 of NC_044394.1, forward strand.
GAAGTTCATAAATATCTACAAGATAGAATAGTTTGTCTTCATCAGACACATAACCCACCCATCTTTATAACTACCAGTTCACTACATACAAGAAACTCAAATTGTTATTATTCATCATTTGCTGAACAGTAAAATTTTTAGTTTGTTTTCCCTTTTAAAAACATATTTTTCTTCAATAACTATAAAATGATATTTTATATCCTGCCCCTTACCTGCCCAAATCTAAACTGTATGTGAATGTGAAGATTTAAACCATATAAAATTTTTTAAATGATTCCATAAAATACTTCTACCTTTGCCCTGCACACTTACACTGCATTATTATATCAAAGACCATGTCTCAATTAACCACTATCTGACCCTTGTTCACTTTCTTCCCTCCCCTCCCCCTGCCAAAGTTTGCCCTTCCTGCCAAAGTTCAGCACTTCCTAGAAAAGTCTCACTGCCTGTTTGATATTGTACTTCACTTTAGTCACCAAAGGAAGAATTTGCAGGTGCTTGGCCCCATCTATAAGACCATGACCGAAATCTGACCTCCTGTTACAATACATGAACTCCTGACCTACTGATAAGGCTGGCAGATATAAGTAGGATTTTTCAAATAATCCTTTGGGAATTTATAAGCAGCAAAGCCATAAAAGGGGGGTGAGTGGAAGGTCGGTTTCACTAAAAATAATAAATATTGCCATGTTTATTCAAAGAGTGCCTTGTTATCCTCCAGGCCAAAAGTTCAGATAAACACTATTGTAAATGACAAAATATTAGAACTTTTTGTTACTTATGTTATGATCCTTCCGTTGGACACCAATAGAACTGTTTTCCCTCGTATAGGTCCCAGCCCTGATATTGTGTAACAGTCCTCGTGACTAGAATACTGAATTCATCTGCAGGTCAAAAGGAGAGTAATTATCGTTCAAAATCAAAAACAAACATTTACTGATTATTACATACTACTAATACTAAGTACTAAGTACTGGGACTAAAAAGAGGTGAATAAATATAATACCTGCCCTAAAAGAGCTTACAATCTACTGAGGAAAAACAACATATTTAGAATATGATGATATAATAAAGTTAAGCAGTAATATAAATATACACTGAATCCTATGTGAAGGAGTAGGGGGTCCACTGAGTTCAAGCTGAAACATTAAAAAAAATTGCTGGATGATACAAGTAAAAAATAAATAAGTGTGTGAACCCGGGAGGCGGAGCTTGCAGTGAGCCAAGATCGCGCCACTGCACTCCAGCCTGGGTGACAGAGTGAGAAAAATAAAATTTTTCTGTCTCAAAAAATAAAAATAAAAAAATTAAAATAAGAACTAGTAAGATAAATGAGAATAGTAATTCAGGTAGAAGAGAAAGAATAAGAGGCATACATTCAAAGAATTGGAAGCATTTTAGTATCATTAAAGTGACGTAAGAAAATATGGATGAGACATGAAAGACCGTCTATACTTTTATATACTATGTTGTATTCTATACTTCTTTTTATTTTTTTTTGAGACAGCGTCTCGCTCTGTCGCCCAGGCTGGAGTGCAGTGGTGCAATCTCGGCTCACTGCAAGCTCCGCCTCCCGGGTTCACGCCATTCTCCTGCCTCAGCCTCTCCGAGTAGCTGGGACTACAGGCGCCCGCCACCACGCCCAGCTAATTTTTTGTATTTTTAGTAGAGACGGGGTTTCATTATGGTCTCGATCGCCTGACCTCGTGATCCGCCCGCCTCGTCCTCCCAAAGTGCTGGGATTACAAGTGTGAGCCACCGCGCCCGGCCTGTATTCTATACTTCTACATTTTACTCCACAGATAACCAATCACAGAACTGTAGGCAGATAACACATATATCTATTCAACATATGTATGTTGAATAGATTATTATGACTATAATGAGAACTGAGTTAAGGGTTTAAGATAATGGTAGGGAGACCAGATAAGGAGATGATTTTCAATAATTCTGGTGAGAATCTGAACTAGGGCAATAATTTTAGGATAGGAAAAGATGAGATGGAGTAAAACTGTATTTAGGAAATAATATTTGGAGACTGGATGGTATTCAGAAAACCCAAGAGTTTACATTTCTGGCTGGTGACTACATAGATGATATCATTATCTGACATAACTAAAAATGCAGATGGGCAGGAGGGGCAAGAGATAATGCCTTCATTTTAAAACATAGGGAGATACAGAGTTTATGCTGCCTGTGAATATCTGAAAGGTTCTGTTCACTAGGCAATACATACAAGTCCAAAGCTCAAGGGAAAGCTGAGGACTGAAGATATAGGTTTGGAAGTCATTAGGATTCCAAATCATGAGAATAGATTATATCATTCAAGAAAGGCAAGACACAAAGAAAAGTGGGACAAGAGTAAAACCCTGGCAACAATGAAGGACACTAAGAAGAAGTAAAGTTCACAAAGACCAAAACAGGCAACAAGTATCAGAAAGGCTGGTAGAGAATTAGAAAAACATACTGTAAAAGAAGACAGAGATTAAGAATTATAAGGCAAAAATGATCAACAAAGTTGGAGCCAAAAGGTCCAGGAACATACAGTTTCAGCATAGTGCTAAGAACAGTAGATAAATATACAGGGTTGATGAGAGAATGAAAAGGGAAGAAGTAGAGACAAGCATTAGAATGTAAAGGAATGTGAGGGATATGGTTTATTTTCTCCTCAATCCCCATTTCTCTATTCCTAAATCCTTTTTCTTAAGGTCCAACAGTAATATTAATTATATTACAAAATAAGAAAAAAAATATTACAAATATTTATATTAAGTAATCCATTTTTTAAAAATCTTTGTAATTAATATTATGAGGAACTACCCTTTACCATGCAGTAACGCCAATTTGTGACTTGAGAATGGGATAACAGAGAAAGAGAGGTAACAAATTACAGCCCCAAAAAGGCTATGAAGAGTCAGCACTAGAAGTTATACATGCTCTGGTCCTTCCTTTTCTAATGGAGATATCTGAGTATCTATTTAAAGTCCCTATAGACCTAGAAAATCAATGTCCAGAAAATAAACATATATTCTCCAGAAAATAGAACTGAGTTTCTACCACTAACTGTACCTTTTCAAAACTAGGAAATACTGTGAATGGGAGAAGAGACCTGTTTCTGCCATATAAATAATGCCTTATTAATTGCTATAGAAAATTTATGAATATAAAGTACTTCAACAGTAGGGAATATTACTGTGTGTAATTTACTTTTTTTATTATTATTATACTTTAGGTTTTAGGGTACATGTGCACAATGTGCAAGTTTGTTACATATGTATCCATGTGCCATGTTGTTTTCCTGCACCCATTAACTCGTCATTTAGCATTAGGTATATCTCCTAATGCTGTCCCTCCCCCCTCCCCCCACCCCACAACAGTCCCCGGAATGTGATGTTCCCCTTCCTGTGTCCCACCTATGAGTGAGAACATGCGGTGTTTGGTTTTTTGTCCTTGCGATAGTTTACTGAGAATGATGATTTCCAGTTTCATCCATGTCTCTACAAAGGACATGAACTAATTTACTTTTAAATGGGCAGTTTAAGGTCTTCCTGCTTTTCTAGAGCTTTATCATCTCTAAATAATAACCAGTATGCCTTAGTTTCTACATAGCCTAGGACTATATATGGTCATCATACAATTAAGAATATGTAAATTTTTAAAAATTTGTATATTGATGACAGAGACCAGAACCCCTATCTACATGTCTATAGTTTATGCCAAACACTTTTAAAAATACAATACTGTGTCTAACTATTACCATCAGAGATACATAACAATTACCAGATAACTGCCATTTATTTTTTATTTTTTATTTTTTTTGAGACGGAGTCTCACCCTGTTGCCCAGGCTGAAGTGCAATGGTGTGATCTTGGATAACTGCCATTTATTAAATACCAATTATGCATGCCAGTGACTGAGTTAGGCACTATTTATTCAACTTATTAACTGTACTAAGTAGGTAATTATTACCCTATTTTATATATGAGAAAGGTAGCCTAACAACATACAACTAGTAAATGTGTGATTAAATTATATCAATACTCATGAATCACCACTGGAGTTCACTTGAGCAAAATCTGTTATATTTTAATATCATAAAATCCAGAGTCTCGCTCTGTCACCCAGGCTGCAGTGCAGTGGTGTGATCTCGGCTCACTGCAACCTCCGCCTCCCGGGTTCAAGCGATTCTCCTGCCTCAGCCTCCCAAGTAGCTGGGATTACAGGTGCGTGGCACCACACCCCGCTAATTTTTGTATTTTTAGTAGAGACAGGGTTTCACCATGTTGGCCAGGATGGTCTCGATCTCTTGACCTTGTGATCCACCTGCCTTGGCCTCCTAAAGTACTGGGATTACAGGCGTGAGCCACCGCACCTGGCTAATATAATAAAATTCTTTTTTTTTTTTTTTTTTTTGAGACGGAGTCTCGCTCTGTCCCCCAGGCTGGAGTGCAGTGGCGAGATCTTGGCTCACTGCAAGCTCTGCCTCCTGGGTTCACACCATTCTCCTGCCTCAGCCTCACAAGTAGCTGGGACTACAGGCGCCCGCCACCATTCCCAGCTAATTTGTTTTGTATTTTTAGTAGAGACGGGGTTTCACCATGGTCTCGATCTCCTGACCAAGTGATCCGCCCGCCTCGGCCTCCCAAAGTGCTGGGATTACAGGCGTGAGCCACCACGCCTGGCCATTAAAATCTTAATAGCTTATAAAAACTAGCATACACAGTGATGAGATACAATGCGGTCATATTATAGTCATTCAAAGAATGTAACTTCTAGGCCGGGTGCGGCGGCTCACGCTTGTAATCCCAGCTCTTTGGGAGGCCGAGGCGGGCGGATCACGAGGTCAGGAGATCGAGACCATGGTGAAACCCCGTCTCTACTAAAAATACAAAAAATTAGCTGGGCGTGGTGGCGGGCGCCTGTAGTCCCAGCTACTCGGAGAGGCTGAGGCAGGAGAATGGCGTGAACCCAGGAGGCGGAGCTTGCAGTGAGCCGAGATTGCACCATTGCACTCCAGCCTGGGTGACAGAGAGAGACTCCGTCTCAAAAAAAAAGAAAGAATTCAACTTCTCTCCTGGTATACTGTAATCATATTAAAGCATAAGGCATTAACTTTTATACATCCTTGCTTCTCCAAATTGATTTCATGCAGAAGAGAAATTCAGTAAGTGCTTTTTTAAACAAGGAAACAATAAGATTCGAGTTAACATATGTTCAAACAAATGTACTGGATTCTTTAGTTACCACTTATTTATTCATTCAACTATTTAATAATATTTACTGAGTACTTACTACATGCCAAGTAATGTTGGTACTGGCAGATATAACATTAAACAAAATAAACTAGCCATTTCACAGACCTTATGTTATTTGAGGGAAAAAATTCATTAAATTTTTAATTATGAGGCTTACTCTTAACCTTAAAACTTGATGTGAATAAACATGATTATTTTTCTATAGACTATTGGCTTAATTACAGCTGTGAACTCCCTTATCCATACATACTATTGAAGAGAGTAAACAAAATCATGGAGCACAGAAACAAGATGTCAAGGAAGAAAGGAGTAAGTGTGTGGCAAAGGAAAAATGTATAGTATTGCATATGTGAGTTCTACACAACTTTCAAGGAACAGATAACACTTATATAAGTTATTTCATAAAATAGAAAAAAGGAGGAGATGTCCAACTAATTTTAATGAGGCTAAAACAACACTGACTTACAAATCATCTAAGGACAACACACCAAAAATGAAAATTTCAGGGCTGTATTACATATGGCCAAACCACAAACACAAAAAATAAAAAATAAAGCAACAATAAAAAGGAGTTAAATTCTACAGGATGTTATAAAAGTAGTAATACATGTTCATCAAATTGAGTTTATCTAATAAACACAAGAATATTAATATTAAAAAATCTATCAGTGAAATGCACCATATTCATAAACTAAAGAATAAATATATTAATATGTATAGAAAACTAATTCAATAAAATTCAACACACATTTATGTTTTCTTAAAAGATTATCAAGAGTCTAGGAATAACTAAATAAAAATTATTTACCAAAAACCTATATAATGATTAATCAATGAAAAAAGTCACATATATTCTCTTTAAGATTAGAAATCAAAGAGTCTTACTATCACCTTACTGAACAACAAAGCAATGATGATTCCAGTCAATACAGTAAGACAATAAAAAGAATAATGAGATATAGGAAAAAAAAGTCACTATCTACAGACAATATGATTGACTACACAGAAAACTTATGAACCCAAATGACTATTAGAACCAATAAAAGAGTTGAGCAAGGTTTCTAGATGTAACATCAACCTATAAAAATCAATAGTGTTCCTCAATATCAGCAATAACTAATTAGAAAATAAAGTAGAAAACCGCAACAAAAACTAAGTATCTTGCTATTTATCTAACAAAGAATGCCCAAAACTATTAACATGAGGTTGGGGGAAAGCTCAATTAAATAATTTAAAAGATCTTCCTCTTCAATGACTGGGATGACTTAGCATTATAAAACTGTTAATTCTTCCAAAATGTAACTACAAATTCAATCAATTCAAATCAAAATTCTAGAAGGACTTTTTGAATAATCTCAAACTTATTATAACATATATATGGAAAAATAAAGATCTATAAATAGCTAATGCAATTTTAAAGAGGAGATATGAGAAGGGACTTATTTTATACCATCTATTTTGACATATTATAAAATATAACAAAAAATGAGCTCAGAAACAGAACGATGTAAATGTTGAAATTTAGTATATGCCAGAAGTACTACCAGAAATCACTGAGTGACATACAGATTATGTAGTAGATGTAATTGATAAAACTTAATTCATCATATGGAAAAAAAAAGCCTCATATTATACAAGGGGTCTTAAAAAGTTCATGGAAAATGCATATTATGAAAAAACTACGCAGGAATTTCAAAATATTTTTACACCAAAATAAGCTCGTACTAACTTGTTATAACATGTCTGAACAGGATCTAGTTTGAGGCACTAAAAAGTATAAGACATCAATTTGAAAAGAGCCTCTATTGGAGCAACATGAATTCTGTTAAAATTGAAGGAAGCACATATATCAAATTTATGGTAAAACTTGGGTAGAAGAATGGTGAAATCATTGAAGCTTTACAAAAAGTTTATAAAGACAATGCCCCAAAGAAATTAGCAGCTTATAAGTGGATATTTGTTTTAAGAAGGGATGAGACAATATTGAAAATGAAGCCTGCAGTGACAGACCATTCACATCAATTTTTGAGAAAACAATCTTGTTTGTGCCCTAATTAAAGAGGACTGATAATAAACAGTACAAACAATAGCCAACACCACAGACATCTCAACAGCTTTAGATTACACAATTCTCCCTGAAAAATTGAAGTCAAGCAAACTTTCCACTCAATGCAAAACCACTGCACTCAGATCCACTGCAAAAAAGAGCAGAGAACTTTCAATGGAAATTTTAAACAAGTGGGGGATCAAGATCCTGAACCATTTATGATATGGTTTGGCTCTGTGCCCCCAACCAAATCTCATCTCAAATTGTAATCCCTACGTGTCAAGGGAGGGAACTGATTAGATTATGGGGGCAGTTTCTCCCATGCTGTTCTCATGATAGTGAGTGAGTCTCACAAGATCTGATGGTTTTAAAATGGCAATTTTTCCTGTCCTCACATTCATTCTCTTTCCTGCCACCTTGTGAAGAAGTTGCCTGCTTCCCCTTCACTTTTCACCATAATTATAAGTTTCCTGAGGCCATCTAGCCATGCTTCCTGTTAAGCCTGCAGAACTGTGAGTCAATTAAACCTCTTTTCTTTATAATTACCCAGTCTCAGGTAGTGTGCTTTTCTTGAGTGAGTTCACATTGCATATGTAAGTTCTACACAACTTTCTTTTTATTTTTTATTTTTTTACTATACTCTAAGTTCTAGGGTACATGTGCACAACATGCAGGTTTGTTACATAGCTATACACGTGCCATGTTGGTTTGCTGCACCCATCAACTAGTCATTTACGTTAGGTATTTCTCCTAATGCTATCCCTCCCCCAGACCCCCACCCTCTGACAGGCCCCAGTGTGTGAGGTTCCCTGTCCTGTGTCCATGTGTTCTCATTGTTCAGCTCCCACCTATGAGTGAGAACATGTGGTGTTTGGTTTTCTGTCCTTGTGATAGTTTGCTTAGAATGACAGTCTCCAGCTTTATCCATGTCCCTGCAAAGGACATGAACTCATGCTTTTTAATGGCTGCATAGTATTCCATGGTGTATATGTGCCACATTTTCTTAACCCAGTCTATCACTGATGGACATTTGGTTTGGTTTCAAGTCTTTGCTATTGTGAACAGTGCCACAATAAACATACCTGTGCATATGTCTTTATAGTAGCATGATTTATAATCCTTTGGGTATATACCCAGTAATGGGATGGCTGGGTCAAATGGTATTTCTAGTTCTAGATCCTTAAGGAATTGCCACACTGTCTTCCCCAATGGTTGAACTAATTTACACTCCCACAAACAGTGTAAAAGCATTTCTATTTCTCCACATCCTCTACAGCATCTGTTGTTTCCTGACTTTTTAATGATCACTATTCTAACTGGCATGAGATGGTATCTCATTGTGGTTTTGATTTGCATTTCTCTGATGACCAATGATGATGAGCATTTTTTCATATGTCTGTTGGCTGCATAAATGTCTTCTTTTGAGAAGTGTCTGTTCATATCCTTTTCCCACTTTTTATGGGGTTGTTTTTTTCTTGTAAATTTGTTTAAGTTCTTTGTAGATTCTGGATATTAGCCCTTTGTCAGATGGGTAGATTGCAAAGACTTTCTCCCATTCTGTAGGTTGCCTGTTCACTCTGATGATAGTTTCTTTTGCTGGAGTTCCACACAACTTTCAAGGGACAGAGTGAGTCCCCAGCTTTGTTGCCCAGGCTGGAGTGCAGTAGCATGATCTCGGCTCACTACAACCTCCACATCCCACATTCAAACAATTTTCCTGCCTCAGCCTCCTGAGTAGCTGGGATTACAGGCACCCACCACCACGCCTGGCTAATTTTTGTATTTTTAGTAGAGACAGAGTTTCACCATGTTGCCAGGCTGGTCTCAAACTCTTGACCTCAAGCAATCCACCTGTCTCAGCCTCCCAAACTGCTGGGATTACAGGCATGAGCCACTGCACCCAACCTCAGGCAGTATTCTTTATAGCAGTGTGACAACAGACTAATACAGTTTCCTTGAAGAACTATAGCAGAAGAGAAACATGGCTTTCCCAGTACAATCCTGAAGACAAGGTACAATCAAAGCAATGGCTACTAAAAGATGAAAGTAGTCCAGTCAAAGCAAAAGCAGACCAGTCAAGAGCAAAGGTCGAGGCAACAGATTTTTGAAATGCTAAAGGTATTTTTCTTGTTGACTTTCTGGAAGGCCAAAGAACAATAACATCTGCTTATTATGAGACTTTTAGCCAAAGCTTTAGCAGAGCTATGCCTGGGAAAGCTTCACTATATAGTCCTTCTCCACTACAGCAATGTTTCTGCTCATTCCCCTTATCAAATGAGGGCAATGTTGCAAGAGTTTCAATGGGAAATCATTAGACATTCACTTTATAGTCCTGATTTAGCTTCTTATGACTTCTTTTTGTTTCCTATTTTTAAAAAGCCTTTAAAGGGCAACTATCTTTCTTCAGTTAGTAATGTACAAAAGACTACATTGACATGGTTAAATTTCTAGGACCCTCAGTTCTTTAGAGATGGGCTAAATGGCTGGTATAATTGCTTAACAAAGTGTCTTAAACTTGATGGAGCTTCTGTTGAAAAACAAAGTTTATATTTTTTATTTTTATGTTTTAGTTTCTTTTTTCCATGAACTTCCTAAAGTCCCCTTATATACAATGATGAACCTAAGATGGGTTAAGATGAAAATGTAAATGGTAAAATATTAAACGTAGTATAAAGTAAATACTCAGTGACAGCAGGATAAAGAGGTATTTAAAAAAAACTCAAAAGTATAAACTTATATGGCTAAAATTGATGGATGTGATTACATGGAAACTAAATATTTCTGTTTCATTGAACATAACATAGACATAGTTTAGAGTCTGGTGACAAATTGTGAAAAAAGGACATTTTAAACATTCTAAACTGTCAGTACCTACAATATATGAGGAATTTCTGAAATTTCTCTTTCAGAAAAGTGGGAAAAAAACAAGAAACCCGATAACAAAAATGAACAAAGGTTAAAAATAAGCACTTTATAGAAGAAAAATCTAAAAAGATCCACTAGTCTATAAAGAAAAGCACAATTTTTACCAATAACCAGAGAAACGCAAACTAGATCCATAGCACAACAACATTTGGGTAAATTAAAAGCACATACATATACAAATCACTATATATTTTTCAAGGATATTTATACATCTATGACCACATATTACATATATTAGTGTTACTATTCTTGGAGATGAGAGACAACTGGGCTTGTAAACAATGAATGAATGGAAAAAATATAATGAAACAAAATAAAATACAAGAGGGGGGCCTTTATGAACTGATAATAGAGTGTCACAGTCTAAGATGTATATGATTTCTTATCTATACCTGTGATTGAAAAAGATTGTCAACTTGTTTTAGATGCCTTGATACAATTCAATCTCCATTTGGCTTCAACTTTATATAACATGAATGGTACATGTGCAGCCATAAAAAAGAATGAGATCATGTCTTTTGCAGGAACATGGATGGAGCAGAAGGCTGTTATCCTCAGCAAACTAATGCAGGAACAGAAAAACAAATATCCCATGTTCTCACTTATAAGTGGGGGCTAAATAACGAGAACTTATGAACACAAAGAAGGAAACAATAGACACTAAGGTCTACTTGAGGGTGGAGGGTGGAGGATGGGAGGACAGAGAGGAGCAGAAAAGATAATTTTTGGGTACTGGGCTTAATTCCTGGGTAATGAAATAATCTATACAACAAATCCCCATGACATGAGTTTACCTATGTAACAAACCTTCACATGTATCCCCAAACCTAAAATAAATCTTTTTTAAAAAAAAGAATTGTACATATATCAGACAATATGAATTTTATTTTTGTTAAAAAAGTCTGAAAATACATAGAACATAAATAATGGTGGTCTCTAGGTGTGAAATCGTAGGCAATTATAATTTTATTTTCATGTATTTTGTTTTATTTACTTTTTGTAACTTTAAAATTTCTAAATGAGTATATGTTACTTTAGTAGTAATATATTCAGAGCTTCTTTATAAAACCAAAAAAAAAGAATGTCTTCTGAGAAATTGCTGCTACTGCAATATTAAATTCAATTCTAATGCCTCTCCACTGTTATAGTGATTCTAGTATGGACATTTAAACTAGTGAGACATACTTATATTCAAATGTAAATACAAAAATCACATTATAAGGCTACACATTATTTTTAGTATTCACTATTTTAACCGCCTATTTAAAAAAAAACAATAAGGAATGGTAGATTGAGAGAGAGGAAGTGTAAAGGGAGGGAAGACAGAAGGAGAAAGAGAGAAGAAAAGAGGAAGATGAAGAAGTGGGCAAGAGAGGGAGAGAAGAGGAAACTACCTGATTTTTAATCTAACCAATAAAACTACCACAAAATATTTCAGACCATGAAGTCCATAGGTCAGTATCCAAAATTGACAGGAGTAATGACAAAGTGACACTATGTTAAATATATGAACAAAGAGAGACTGGGCACGGTGGCTCACGCCTGTAATCCCAGCACTTTGGGAGACCCAGACGGTGGATTACCTGAGGTCAGGAGTTCAAGACCAGCCTGACCAACATGGAAAAACCCCATCTCTACTAAAAATACAAAATTAGCTGGGCGTGGCACATGCCTGTAATACCAGCTACTCGAGAGGCCGAGGCAGGAGAATCACTTGAACCCGGGAGATGGAGGTTGTGGTGAGCCGAGATCACACCATTGCACTCCAGCCTAGGCAACAAGAGCAAAACTCTGTCTCAAAAAGAAAAAAAAAAAAAAAAAAAAAAAAAAAAATATATATATATATATATATATATACACACACACACACACAAACACACACAAATAAAAATTGATAAGAGACTGGGCAATAAGACATATTTGAACATATTAAAAACAACCTGATATAAGCATCATTGAAAGTTTCTGCAAAAAAAAATCAGTAATAGGCTTCTCTCACCAATTTGTCTTGGTTGCTAGAGTTTAATTTTTGATTCACTTTTTGTGTATCTATGTGTCTGCATGTGAGTGTACTACCAAAATGGAGAAAGAGATCATTTCTTAGAATACTATTAACATCTATAATATCCCCCACACAGAGAGGTTCCCTTTTCCATATGCTTTATATGACAAAAGGAGTAATTGTCATTAGGAATAAAAAAGTAAACATTTTCACAAATACTATTTTAATGTGTAAAGACAGAATATTGTTATTTAAATAACTACATTATTAAACTAAAAACAGAAATCCGGATGTGTATGACTACTTCTAGTCATAAGCTACTGATTTATTGATGACTAAGAAATGTCACTAGCCATAGCATATTACATAAAAACATGAGATTCAAAATTGTTTTTTATAATTAACAGTCCTTAAACAACAAGAGTTTTCCCATTTTTCACTCTTAATAATAAACAGAAAAACTACCAAAAGTTGAGAAAGCAAAGTTTTGAACTCAATGGACATCTTTATTAGGCAGAGCCACATAAAGACTCACCAGGACAGAATATATATGTAGACATCGATAAACTGGAGAGAAATCCACCAAATCTTGGGCCCCAGGTACCTGCAAATACAAGATTATAACAAAAAAATTCAAACAAAGCTATTAAAAGCAACTACATTAACTGTTACTACTCAAGTGTTTGGTTCTTTTTATAAAGGCCAGTTCTAGCTTGTAAGTGAGAAATACAAAACAAACAAAAAAATAGGTTTCCAAAGACCTAGTTCTTATGTTTTAGCCATAGAATTAATAAACCATGAAGATATACACCAAGGCTGGCACAAAGCCCACAAGAATGGGTAGCAAAGAGAAACAGGTGGCACCAATCCTGCATTTGCCTTTAGAGATACATCTTTGGCCATGGGACTGTAAAGGGAAAATAAGAACAATGTGAGAATGCACCTTTCATGACAACTTTGTTTTCTAAAAGACATGATAGTGTACATAAAAAACTAAGTTTTAGTAGTCAAAAACAAAACTTGCCACACAATATGAATCACGGCCTGCCAGCCAGCTTCTGAAGAACACAAGAATTCGTCAATACTTAAGTCAACATGCAATCAAAATACAGAAATATGCTATGAAAAGAGGGGAGATTATGTGAAAAATAAGACAAAGAATGGAAAAGTCAAACCAAGAAGTAATACCAACGGATGTTAATGTGAATAGTGTATCTTAATTAAACCTAGACATCAAAAGAGAAAGTAAAAGAAAAAAAATCAGGTAAGAACTGGAGTCTAGTTTCAATGCTAAAATTGATTTGCTATGTGATCTGACAAGAGTAATTCACAATTTGGCCTCGACTTCCTCAGTTGAAAAAAAAAATCAGCTGATTTATAGGGATTTAATAATAAAAGGAAATATTGAAACTAAATGTTGAACAAAACAAAACAAAAAGAAAATGAAAAAATTACATAAAGAAATATTCAAAATAAAGACCTACCAGTTTTTACTGTAACACTGGTAACTATATAATTCATCGGAATATAAGCAGCAGTCACATCTAAATTGGGTAGGGCTGATTCATAATTACAAGGTCATTTTCCCTTATTTCATAAAGTAAACCTCATTTCTTCTTTTGGGGCATAGCTTCTTTACCAAGATACTTTTCTTAATGAAATCTACTAATTCTAAAATTCAACAGCACAACACCTATATTCTTTTCCCTTCGGAACCATCACACGTTTATATTTATGGGTTCAAACTTATTGACTATTCTGTTCATCTGCTTCGCACCCATGAGAGCCAAGATTAAATCTCTATATTTAAGTTCCTTGATAGCACTACATACTCTGTAAGCACACAACAAACTTTTAAGTGAATCTAAAAACTGATAGTAAGATGGTCAACATCCTATACCATGGCCCAAGAATAACTTTACTTAAAAAAAAAAAAAAAACTTTAAGAAGAGGTAATGAGCATTGCAAATTACTGAAAAAAACATATGGACAGATGTGCAGCATCCAATTTAAAAAGAATAGGATTAAATAGCATATAAAAATTGTACGAGTGCAAATGGACACTCATTTTCATCTTAATAACACAAAGAGTCCACAGGTGATCATTTTAGGCACTCTTATTTGAAATGATCACAACACTAAAACATCTTTACAGTCTCCTCTTTTGGACTGCAAAGTAGAGACCCAAAGGAAATTTATTTTATCTTGACAGAAAACCAGAGCCTATTTTATCTTGCCAAAATATGAGGAAAATTTCTTTTATCTTGCCAGAAAACCAGAGCCTACAGCTAAGCAAAACACATTCCCAAAAGAAGAAAAATTTTAAAACATCAAACATGATATTCACAATAGTATTTAAACTATATAAAAACTACACATGCATATGAAAAAGAAAAAAAATATTTAAAAGTTTGATCTGTATAGGAAATGATACGTTTTTCTTTTACTTAGAATTAATGATTTTTAAATTCTTTGTTACATATTTACAAAAAGTTTGAAGAATTTTTCTTACATAATTTTGAGTAGCAAATTCAATCATAATTTTGTTTATATGTTCTTCATGTAGCTTATTTTGTTTAACTTCATCTCAGAACCATAGTTTCACTCAAAAGGAAACTGCTTGTAGCCATTCCTCAGACAAGGCCTTAGCCCTTTTATATGTCAGACCCATCCTTGTAGAATGAACATCTAAATTAAGGGAGAATTTCCCTAGAAATCTGTGATAAATAAGCTAACACAGCCCCATAACAAAGACATTTTGTTACTAATGGGCTAAGACTGGTTTATCTGGGCATACTATTAAAAAAAATGGATATATTTAGAAAGTAGACAAACGCCATTTTTTGTCATCTCCAACGAATATTTACAACCAAATCTATTCTCTCTGAGGCTGTTGTGACATCATTCTATCAGCTTCAAACTGGCTAAAGTGCTCTCACTTTTAAGTATTGTCTCATTTCTTAGCCACTGGAACCACCATCCAGTTAAGTGTTCCTAAGCACAAGACTGCCTGCTTTGAAAGCAGTACACAGAAATCTAGAGAAAAAGAGAAGGGAGTAAAATGGGGCTTCCGTTCACAACCTTTACCTCTACTCCCAAAATAGCCTAATATTTAGAAATCATTTTTCCTCTATGCTCCCCTCTGTGAAGAACACTAGGAATGAACACTGTGAGGAACCAAGAAGAGTGCTGTGAGGATAAAGGTATGTAAACTATGCACTGACTCATGTTGCTTAGCGCGAGATGTGTTTTCTCTGCTGCCACTAATGAAAAAGAATCACAACTACAGAAAGGCAAAAGGAGAAGAGCAACATACATTGGATGTGAAGGAATGCTACAGATTTGGAATACTAAGAAGTGAACTTTCAAAAATCTAAATAAAAAGGGGTGGGGAAGAGTATCAGAAGAAAATGCAGTATTTTTTCCCGACTCACAGAAATGGGTCTGTTTTAAGGTCCACATCTTGATCTCCATTTCAAATGCTAATTCTCTGTCAAAGCTATATTCTTACTTCTTCCTTTTCTTTGACCCTGTCTCCCCTCAAGTTGCAAAGAATGATTCAAGCAGGTTTAGGTTTCAGCTGGGGCAGAGGGAGGGGTCCAAGGACACTTTCCTAAGCTAACAATAACTTTCTAGTGGTTTCTGTCTCCTAACAAAAGCCATGACTCCTTCTTTATCAGCTTCATCTAATTTTTCCTTTCCAAAGAAAATAACACAGCCCTTGCATTTTACACATGTCCAAATTTGACAAATCATTATCGACTGCAACTATAACTGATAAGAGATAACTTTGTGGTAGGACGTTGTCATTTCCTCTCATAAGGGCTTTCTTTCTGAGATACAGAAACATGATTAGAATAGTTAAACATTTCCTCTGCCTGGCAGTCAGGAACTCAAGACTTTAAGATACTAGAGTCTGTATTTTTCTAGAAGTTCAAATAGATCTATGAAGATACAAATAGTAGCCACAAATAGTATATTCAAGATTATCCTGCTTTTTTAACTAGTTGTTTTCCTTAAGAATTCACGTGAAATAATTTCATCACCAAGGACAGCAGCTGCCTAATTCCCTAATAGTTTCTGAATGGAGAGCATTAGTGCCTTTTGCCAGTTCAAACCTTTTTCCAGAGGATCAAATAGTAGGTAAGATTTTACATTCTATAACTAAGATATCTGTGCGTCAGAGCATATTATAATATTACATAAACTAAGAGAACTAGGATATATTTTTTAATAATGGATAAATAACAAGCTAGTAAAAGAATTTGAGGATGCCTGAACTTCAGTATCCAGAGGTAGATATAATGGAAGCAACTATTACATTCTTCTATAAATACACATTCACAATTAGAGATCATTGACAGATTAGGCACATGAATTAGTATCTAATGGATCCTATTGGCATCCACGTTTGGTATCCACTAGATACCAATACATATGGCTAATCTGTTCGTTTCAATACAATGATTCTTACATTTTTATAATACCAATTAACAGCTTCAATCAAAGCAATAGTTCCTAGTTTTTGTTTGTGGAATATATTTGTTGTTAAATAGCATTTATATTCTATAAATATGGCACCTAACACATGAGACCAATGTATAGATGACAAAAAAGAGTCTGAAAATAGAGGATGTTACAAAATAAATGTAAATTTTTAAATGGGATTAATCAAAGGCCCCCTGAAAAATCAAAGGCCCCCTGAAAAAATATTATGAGCCCCCACAGATAATATTTACTACAGAAGATACACAGATTTAGCATAGACATGGGAATATTAGATGATGAGGATGAAAAGAAACATCAACATTTCTGATTACAAAAATTTTTACAAAACGCCAGGATGTGACTTTTAGGATATCTTTTTCTTCTTCTCTAGTATATCTTAGTTCAGGTAAAAGAAAGTCTCTAAGAACGGAAAAGTAAATGGTTCAGTTCCTCTCATAGCACATAAGGAAAATGCCTTTACATATTAAAAAAAGGGTATTTTGATTTTTAAAATGCATGATGCCATTCAAGTTTTAACAGATATATTCATTTAATATTTTTCTAACCCTTCCCCCAAAAGGACTGAGTTCATAAATATTTTCTACTATTTTAAAAGACTCACTAGTGAAGGAAGGCAGGAAAGAAAAATTATCTGCAGGTAAAAATATGATAACTCTATCAGCTTTACTGCTGGGTAAGCCTACCCTTAGAAAAAGGGAATACACTATAAGAAAAGATTGCTTGCCTCCCTCTGCTCAAGAAGAGGAGCGATATACTATGAGAGATTTACCTCTCCTGCTGATAAAGACAGCACATTAAAACAGAAATGCATTAGTACGCTCCAGCCCTATTGTTCCCACAGCTGCACCAGAAGATACACAAATACACAGACGCACACACTCTCTCCCTCATACACCTACATTTATTTTTCTCTTAACAAGGCTTTCAAAGTAGATGGATTATCCAAAAAGAGTTTGACAGAGATTTGTAAGGAATTTAGATATCTTTCTCACTAATTATTTGAGTACAAAATAGTTTCTCCATATTGGTAAATGAATGCAGGGACTTGGTGCCCATTTCTGAGCATTACTTAGATCTCAAGTCATCAAAATGTACCAGGCATTTTTCTGCAAAGAGAAGACAACAAATGATTAGCTGAAGGAGCACTGACTTTGCATTCAGAGGATCAATTTTGACAGCCCATATTATGTCTATAAGCCAGGAAATGTCTGGCAAACATTTTTCACCAGTATGCATTTCAGAACTATGTTGCTTCCCAAAATTCAGAGAAAAGAAGGGTAGAATTCATTTGGATATGAGCTTTTATGCAGCTAGACTAAACACCACAGAAACACCAACAAACTGGAAGGCCTATAATTTTAAGTGACTAGAATTAGCAAAAGCATAAAGAATTTTCTAAACCTTTGAGCATATGAGAATACTGTGGCCAGAACCCTATCCTAAAAAAGTACAAAATTATGCCAAGGAGCCTCTCACAAATTATTAGGATTCTTTCTGAGAAATCCCTAAGCAGATTACCACTTATTAATTACTCAAGTGTTTGCATAAGCAGAACAAAATCAGGAAAAGCCACCATTTCTCCTTACTGAGGCACTGCAAAAAACCTGTGACCAAAGTCAAAGGACAGTCCCTCAAGAATTCTCTGCTTAAAGCTGAACAATGAGGGCCAGGCATGGTGGCTTACACCTGTGATCCCAGCACTTTGGGAGGCCGAAGCAGGTGGATTGCTTGAACCCAGGAGTTCGTGACCAGCCTGTGCAACATGACGAAACACATCTCTACAAAAAACTGCAAAACTTAGCCAGGTGTGATGGCACATGCCTGTACTCCCAGCTACTCAGGAGGCTGAAGTGGGAGGATAGCTTGAGCCTGGGATGTCGAGGCTGCAGTGAGCTGAGATCATGCCACTGTACTCTAGCCTGAGTGACAGAGTGAGACCCTGTCTCAAAAAAAAAAAAAAAAAAAGCTGAACACCAGTGAAACAAAAATTCAATTGGTCTTTATTTAACAAGGGTCCACTATATGCTATGAAACTCTAAACCTTTAGGCAAAAGAGGCAATTTTGCACTACTTGGTATTAAACATAAAAGGTCTGAGAGGATAAAAAACTAAGATGAGGAAAAGAAGGTTAAAAATGCTACAATATTATAGGTAAAGAACGAATATCCCTAATATAGAGAACTAATAATGAAGAAAAAAACCAAAATCATTCAAAAAACAGGCAAAAGACATAAGCAGTTTATAAAAAAGATATACAAATAGCCCTGAACCTTATTAAGATACTCAACTTTATCCACAGTAATAGGAATGAAAATTAAAACTACAAAGAGATATGTTTCTTATCTATGAGAATGGCAGAAATTCAAAAGCTTAAAATAATTACTCTCTTAAAGAAGCTATAAGAAAATAGGCAACTCATGCATTGCTGGGGTGGGTGGTGGGGTATAGAAAATAGTACAACCCCTATGGAGGAGAATTTGACGTTATCTAACAAAATTACACATGCATTTACCCCTTGACTCAACAATCCTGCTTCTGGGAAACTACCCTGAGGATACAGCTCCAACCACGTGGAAAAAACAGTTCTCAGGTTTTTTTTTTGGTTGTTTTTTTTTTTAAGTTTTGAAATGTTTTGCATATGGTAAAATTCACTCTTTCTAGTAAACAATTCTGTAAGTTCTGACAAATGCATATAGACCTGTAATTATCATCATAATCAAGATAAGAAGAAACAGTTCCAGCACTCCCCAAAATTCCCTATGCCCCTTTGTAGTCAAATTGTTTCCTGATGCCTAGCCCTTGGCAAACACTGATCATTTTCTATCTCTAGAGTTTTGATTTTTTAGGATTGTCATATTGATAGACTCATATAGTATGTAGCCTTTTGAACCTGGCTTCTTCCATTGAACATAATGCATTTGAGATTCATCTGTGTTGTTTCATGCATCTGCAGTTTATTCCTTTTTATTTCAGAGTGGTACTTCAATTATGGATATACCACAGTTCATTTATCCCTTCATGCATTGAAGGACATTTGGGGTGTTTCTAGTTTTGGTAGTATATGCACAAAGCTGCTATAAATATTAAGCTTCAGGCTTCTGAGTGAATATGCTGGTTCAATACCCAGGAGTGGGATTGCTAGGTCATATAAAAGACCACTCCTATCTGTATGTTCAACATTATAATAAACTGCTAAACTGTTTTCCAAAGCGACTCTATCATTTCACATTTTCACAGCAATATATGAGTTCCATTTGCTCTATATCCTTGACAGTACATGGTAATGTCAGTATTTTTTTTATTTTAGGTATTCTAATAGCTGTACAGTTAAAACACTACTTTTTAATAAGAAAACATTGGAAATCATTTAGTGTCCATGTATAGATTGGCTGAATAAACTATGGTACATCCAAACAATGGAGTACTATTTAGCAATAAAAATAGAATGAGAAAGATTTCTATGAACTGATATGGAATAATTTTCAAAATATACTTCAAATGAAAAAAACAAAGTACAAAAATATATATGTATTATGCTATTAATAATTATGTTGCTTAAGGTATAATGAAGGGTATACACACAAAAACTAACAACACTCATTACTTACAAAAGGTGGGTAGGAGCAGTGTGGAAAGGATAAGGATGAGAATGGGATTTCACTGAATATATCTTCTTATATAGTTTTGCCTTTGAACCATGTTCATATTTTAAATAGTCAAAAAGTTAAATAAATAAGGATAGTTGAACCCTAAAAAATAATACAAAAAGAAACAAATGAACCTAATTATATATCAATTTGGTAACAATCAAACAGAAGAAAAAAAATTAGCCAAAAGTGTTTGAACATAGTACTCTGAACTATACAGACTTAGTGGGATACACTGTAGGATCAAAAGAACTGTGAAGAAATCTTGAACTTAATAACTTTACTGCTTTTAGTGACATTTGCATAATAATTCTGCAACTATTTTCTGGGTATTGTATAATTATCCAAAAGATTAAATATGCTGATACTCTGGAAACCGGAATATTTGCAAATACAAATACAGAATGACAGAAAAGACTTATTACATTAGATTGGAATTAGAAGTATTAGCTTTAACTCATGATTTATTTTTTTTAAGTCTACGCATTAATGTAGCAGGTATATTTCTTAGCTCCGTCCACAAAAGGGATATACCTAATGCCCATGTTAGTTTCTAAATATCATTCTCCAGTAAAAGAAATTAGAACTCTCTGAAGAAACGGCTGATGCCAGGGCTGGGACAGAGCCTGGGGTTTCTTGTGGAAAAGAAGAGAAATTAAAGAAAGGAGCAGAGCTCAAAAACTGGATAGATAATTTGGAACAAGTGGAAAATGAAAATGAAAGACAAGATGGAATATAACTCATTGTATATAAAATGATTATCCATCTGCCCATACTAACACTACAAAAAATAAGGGGAGAAAAGGAAAGTTTTTTATAGAAGAATGTTGACTCATAAATGTGAAAGAAATGAAAAAAACAGAAAATCACAACATCTTATAACAACCATAGTAACATATGATTCCAGAAAGTGGCATCAGTGAGTTCTAAAATCAGTGGGTGACAAGCTGTTAGGGAACAGGATAGTCACATGGTCTAATGTATTACTAATTACAAAAGGGGACGGGTACCTTTATGGTGAAGAAACCTAGTGAACACCATCTTAACCAATGTATGCCTCCAGATGTGATGCAGTGAAAAGAACTTAATATTACCTTTGTAATATTCCTGCCAAAAATGATTAACCTGACTCTAGTCATGAGGATATAACGAGATGTACCTAAACAGATGGATATTAAGGGAGACTAAACAGACGTAAAAATTAATGTGTAAAATTTGTCTGGATGTGGCTGCAAGGAAAAAAATGAAGGAAAAAATCTGCTAGAAAGAACATTATTGGAACAACTGGAGATAGTTGTATAAAGGTTGTATATTAAGTGGCAGTGTCACCATCAATGTGAAATTTCCTGATGTAATCACTGTATTGTACTTATGTAGAAGAATGTCATTATCAGGAAACACAGATTACAGTATTTGGAGTTCCAAATATTATGATGATGCATGCCACTTTCTTCCAAATGGCTCAGTTTTGGGAGAGAAAAGAAACATACACACACACACACACACACACACACACGCACACCTATTCTTTCAAAATCAAATTTTTCAGAGAGACAGAGGAAGTGTTAAGTTTTAATAAGTGGACTATTTAAGTGAAGCGAATATGGATACCATATGTGTAACTTTTCTGAAGATGTAAACTTCTTCAAAAGTAAAAGAAAATTTTTAAAAGACACTATTACAGAAGAGGTAAAATTGAGGGGTCCTTCAGATAAAAGTAGAATAAGGCATTCTTAGCAAGAAGAAGGGGGTAAAGGATTATATTCCACAGTTGCAGTTACTAGCAACTTAGTGCAAGGTGAAGTTTTTTGAATAATCAATGAGAATATAAAAGAGAAATTCTACCACAGTAACCAAAACAGCATGGTACTGGTACCACAACAGAGACATAGATCAATGGAACAGAACAGAGCCCTCAGAAATAATGCCGCATAGCTACAACTATCTGATCTTTGACAAACCTGACAAAAACAAGCAATGGGGAAAGGATTCCCGTTTAATAAATGGTGCTGGGAAAACTGGCTAGCCATATGTAGAAAGCTGAAATTGGATCCCTTCCTTACACCTTATACAAAAATTAATTCAAGATGGATTAAAGACTTACATGTTAGACCTAAAACCATAAAAACCCTAGAAGAAAACCTAGGCAATACCATTCAGGACATAGGCGTGGGCAAGGACTTCATGTCTAAAACACCAAAAGCAATGGCAACAAAAGCCAAAATTGACAAATGGGATCTCATTAAACTAAAGAGCTTCTGCACAGCAAAAGAAACTACCATCAGGGTGAACAGGCAACCTACAGAATGGGAGAAAATTTTTGCAACCTACTCATCTGACAAAGGGCTAATATCCAGAATCTACAATGAACTCAAACAAATTTACAAGAAAAAAACAAACAACCCCATCAAAAAGTGGGCAAAGGACATGAACAGACACTTCTCAAAAGAAGACATTTATGCAGCCAAAAAACACATGCAAAAATGCTCATCATCACTGGCCATCAGAGAAATGCAAATCAAAACCACAATGAGATACCATCTCACACCAGTTAGAACGGCCATCATTAAAAAGTCAGGAAACAACAGGTGCTGGAGAGGATGTGGAGAAATAGGAACACTTTTACATTGTTGGTGGGACTGTAAACTAGTTCAACCATTGTGGAAGTCAGTGTGGCGATTCCTCAGGGATCTCGAACTAGAAATACCATTTGACCCAGCCATCCCATTACTGGGTATATACCCAAAGGAATATAAATCATGCTGCTATAAAGACACATGCACACGTTATGTTTATTGCAGCACTATTCACAATAGCAAAGACTTGGAACCAACCCAAATGTCCAACAACGATAGACTGGATTAAGAAAATGTGGCACATATACACCATGGAATACTATGCAGCCATAAAAAATGATGAGTTCGTGTCCTTTGTAGGGACATGGATGAAACTGGAAAACATCATTCTCAGTAAACTATCGCAAGGACAAAAAACCAAACACCGCATGTTCTCACTCATAGGTGGGAATTGAACAATGAGAACTCATGGACACAGGAAGGGGAACATCACACTCCGGGGACTGTTGTGGGTTGGGGGGAGCGGGGAGGGACAGCATTAGGAGATATACCTAATGCTAAATGACGAGTTAATGGGTGCAGCAAACCAACATGGCACATGGATACATATGTAACAAACCTGCACATTGTGCACATGTACCCTAAAACCTAAAGTATAATAATAAAAAAAATAAATAAATTTAAAAAGAGAAATTCTACAAGACCTGAAAAGAGAGGTAGAAGTTTATAATTGAGATAAATGATTTCAAAATAACAGGGCATTTACACTATCACCACAAAAAAAAAAAAAAAAAAAAGAAAAAAACCTTGAGTTGATGTGAGTCATAATACATCTTTACCAATGGATAGACCTAAAAGATCAAAGACTGGGAATAAGAAAACCAAAACAGAATGTCTAAAACATGCCATAATGTTTCCATTCAACCTTCTAAATTGTCCTTTTGGTATTTCATTATATATATGGGCACCTACTTTTCTTTTGACTGCATATGTCCTTAATAGGCCAGCTTTCATTAAGAAGTTTAAAATTCAAAGCCTATAGGTATCAATGGGTATTGGGATTAAGTGATGGATGCTGGCAATTTTAAATCATACTCTCTTAATAGACACTTTGTATATGAAATATCAAGGACTATTATTTATTTTTACAAAGCACAACATTTTTATTTCACATCAGTGTGGCCCTGTCAGTCTGTTTTTTATTTTGCCATTTTTTGGATAGATACCTAATATAAGCAGTATTATATTTTTGTCATCACATTTAAACCATATCCCTGATGGCAACACTGCTACTCAAGGCCAGTCTATTACTACCATGCTTAGAAAAAAACTAAATTAGAAATCTAGATTTTTATGTGAATCTAATTGACTTGTAGAAGTTGGCGACTAATTTAAAAATTTTTAAGCATTGTGTAGGCCAACAACCAGTATGCAAGCTGTTTCTGGCCCGTAGGTTGCCAATCTGCAACCTCTGGTTTAAACTCTAAACTTCTAAAGGCAGCCTTTATTTAAGTTTAAGTTTAAACTCTAAACTTCTAAAGTAGCCTTTAACTCAGCAAGGAATGATCCTCATTTTCTGTTACCTTCCTGTCAATAGAAAGTTTTACAATCAATATTTTGAAATTTGGGTCAAATATCACAACCACTATTTTTTACAAGCAATTTGACATAATTATTGTCACTATTTCATAGGTGAGAAAAGGGATGCTGAGAGAAATTACATAATTTGTCCCAATACCACAAAGAAAAAAGCTTGTACATTCTAAAATAAATCTTTTGTGTATACTTTCCAAACACCCTGTGTTATGACTAAATTGTGTTATGACTATAATTGTGCTCCCCCGCAAATTCCTATGTCAAAGTCCTTAGTCCCAATGTGACTGTATTTGGAGACTGGGCCTTTAAAGAGGCAATTAAAATTAAATGAGATTATAAGAATGGGGTTCTAATTCAATAGGACTGGTATCCTTATAAAAAGAGGAAGACACACATTATAAAAAGAGGATGTAAGCAAAGAAAAAAACTGTATGAGGATGCGGCTAGAAGGCAGCTATCTGCAAGCCAAAGAGAGAGGCCTTAGGAGAAACTAACCCTGGTGGAACCTTGATCTTGGACAGCCAGCCTCCAGAAATGTGAGAAAACAGATTTTTGTTTAAATCACCCATTCTGCAGCATTTTGTTATGGTAGCCCTAGCAAATTAATACATCTCATTACTTCAAAATTACTACAGCACAACAATAATCAAGACATCCCAGAAGGCTTTCTATACATGGCATTTGTATTTAAATTAACAATTCCCTCCTGTTGATTCTATACTTCAAAAGAGACACCAAAATCTGGAGAGATAAATCTGACATGAATCATTTGGTCAACAAATATTTATGTGACCCATACTCTATGACCAGTGGTGTGGATGACATGGTTACCACTGTTCCTTAACAGTTGGTAAATAAGAGAGGTACACACTAGAATATGTGACATGTCATAAATGTGGTATCAATGAAGTATTCTAAGAATGCAGAAGCTCTGAAGTAACCTAGAAACAAAGTAGAAAAAATAGGCCCTGCTTTTTCAAACTATTCTTAATACTGCTTTATTTCAGCAGATTTTTTTTGTTTATACTAGACAATGTTCATCAGTCCATGCAAATATACATTGCCAAAAATTAGATCAATTTATATTTCACCTTTATTCAAAAAAGCACATGGTCATAATGCCACAATAGTAACTATTATATACTGATAGCACTGTATGTACAAGGACTGTGACAAAGGCATTATATACATTATTTCATTCAATCCTCACAACAAGCCTATTCTCAGTAGATATTATCACCCTCCTTCTCAAAACTAATATGTCATCTTGAGGGCTTCCTTGCATTTTATCTTCAAATATCTCAAAATTGATATTCCTGATGAGTCTAGATCCATAAATACATTCTCAATCTAAAATGTTAACTACTTCTAATATTTTTAAGTTCTATCTAGATATTTAGAGAAGAACATTAACACCTGCATATGCCAACAGGGTGATATTCAATCCCAATTTCCTAAATCATATTTCCATTAAAAATCAATTGAATTGGCTGGGCATGGTGGCTCATGCCTGTAATGCCAGCACTTTGGGAAGTCAAGGCAGGAGGATCACTTGAAAGCTCAGGAGTTTGAGACCAGCCTGGACAACATAGTGAAGCCTCATCACTCCCTCTTTTTTTTTTTTTTAATCAATTGAATTAAGTTGTTGATCAGAAATGTTTAAATATCAGCAGTTTCATATAGTCCAATCCTAATATATGATTAGTTTTTTTTAAAACAAAACCTCATCTTGTGACTCTTTCATTAGCTTAGCCAATAATAAAATAAAAATGGAGAATTTTACTAGAAATATGTTTCTTTATAACACCCTTCAGCAATCATTAAGAGACTGACTCTCTTTTTTTTTTTTTTTTTTTTGAGACGGAGTCTCGCTCTGTCGCCCAGGCTGGAGTGCAGTGGCACAATCTCGGCTCACTGCAAGCTCCGCCTCCCGGGTTCACTCCATTCTCCTGCCTCAGCCTCTCCGAGTAGCTGGGACTACAGGCGCCCGCCATCACGCCCGGCTAATTTTTTGTATTTTTTAGTAGAGACGGGGTTTCACCGTGGTCTCGATCTCCTGACCTCGTTATCCGCCCGCCTCGGCCTCCCAAAGTGCTGGGATTACAAGCGTGAGCCACCGCGCCCGGCCAAGACTGACTCTTATACTTCAATAAGCTGAGGGTGGGGAAGAGAAAAAAAGAAAGACTGATTCCTTCAGATGGTTCAACATGTAAGTTGTTTTTTCATTCAAAATGACAATTTACTTTTGAGACTTCATCCTCAGTTCCCTAGGCTGTTAAGTTTTTCCCATTTCTAGTACAAACTTTATTTCAGGTTAACAATGTATTAACTATCTATTTACCATGTGTAGAGTCATGTTCTAGGTATTTGGCTTTTCCTACCCACCTTATTCCATGATCTCCTCTTATGTATCATTAAGCTAAAGACACAGTAATAGCCTTAAAATGTCATTCAATGAAAAAAATGTATTAAGTATATTTGCATTGAAAGCACGGGAAAGGGTAAAAAGTTCTTCAGAGAGTAAAGAAAGTACCTAAACTTGTTAAGCTAGAATTATAAAATGTTATTTAAAATGCTGGTAATACATAAGCAACAGATTTTAGAAAGCAAACTTAACTTTCTCTTTAAGTACTGTATTTATTGCCAGAAAAAAGTTTAAATCATATTTAAAAAAACAATAGACCCAAACATTCATTTGTTTGTTTTATTTATACACTAAAAAAGCTTCGTCATGTTTCCATATCGTCTTGTAACTCCAAGTGTGCTCCAGGGACCAGGAGCTCCATCCTCACCAGGGACCTTGTTAAAAAATGCAGACTCAGACTCATTCTCAACCTGTATAATCACAATCTGCATTTTAATACGCTTCCCAGGTGATTCCTATGCACATTAAATTTCAAGAAACATTGTTCGACAACACAGTTCTTAAGTTGGGTCCTAGGGGTAAAATGAATTCCATAAACCCCCTGAAATTTCATGCAAAACTTTTTGTGACAGAATATATGTACATTTTACTGGGAAATGACTCCATATATTTTTATCAATCTTTCAAAGTAATACATGACCCCAAACAGATTAAGAATGACTGCCATACAGGGATTCTATGCCACAGTTACCATGCTTACAGATTAAAAGTCACAATATTCCAAAACCTATGCAGTTCTCAATGAGGTCTGTTGAAGAATGACAAGAATGAAGGTCAGAACGTCACAGTGGGTCACGAAAGACCTTATCTGAA
Organism: Nomascus leucogenys; assembly: GCF_006542625.1. Taxonomy (NCBI): domain Eukaryota; kingdom Metazoa; phylum Chordata; class Mammalia; order Primates; family Hylobatidae; genus Nomascus; species Nomascus leucogenys. The sequence continues at coordinate 37,289,597 of NC_044394.1, forward strand.
GAATTTATTCACACCATGCAAGAACTATGCCAAGAAACCAGTTTGGAAACATCTAAATAAATAATTCTCTACATGAGGTTTGAGATTAAGAATGTGCACTTGAAGAAGATTCAAACTGAGAAGTAAATAAACATAAGGTAGAATTTTTTTAAGATAGAATGCCATTAGATGACAGTGAAGTGCCAAATTTTTGTTTTAAGAGCTCAATCAGCAAATCTTTAATATGAATTGCTTGATTTGAGATATGGAACCATTTAAAAATATTAACTTCCAAGTACATTCTTACAGTACTACTTTTATGAGAAACCTCCAACACATTTTACTAGTCTCACTTTCCTCATCTTCTGTGGACCTCACAGGAGAAGGCAAAGAAGGAGCATGGCACAAAAATTAAAAGGAACTTACCGAGGATCTTCAATGGGTCAATGATAAAGAATGGTTTCCTTTTATATATCATGGTTTCAATGATATATAAGAACTGTGTATATTTTATTTTTCATCTTATCATCTAACCATCTCTTCAGGTACTGTATTATCCAAGGGCACAGACTATGTCTAACCCATAAGCCACAGTATCTGACAGAATTCCATCTTCTTCATGGGTACTCAAAATGTAGATTAAAGGAGTTGGTTGGTCCTTCTTGAGACTGATACTTTATTTTGCTACTACTGTGACTGATCATCTGTGATGGAATCTAATATCTGAAAGTTTGTCCTCCAGGGTGGATCCACATCCTAACAAGCCAGTCATTCCAGGCAAGAAGGGAGAATGCTAGAAAACATTCAGGGGAATAAAGTCCCCTCTATCTCCTTCTATCTCTATGAGTCATTAGGCCAATAGTTGGTTCATTTTACTTCAAAGTGGCCCAATAGATAACACTCAAAAGACTTTTCTTAGCTCTATTAAGAGCTATCAAGAGTTCTTGCAATCCATGTGCAATAGGGATAGGATGAAACTTTCAAGCATTATTAACTATTAATGTACTTCATTTACATCATAAACATATCCTAGTACAATATAAACTTTAAAAATGATAAATAAAATTATTCACTTAAATAGCAGAAGTGTGTCCCCTCAATAATGAAATGTATATAAAAGAATGTAGTAGTTTACGGCTGGGTGCAGTGGCTCACACCTATAATCCCAGCACTTTAGGAGTCCAAGTCGGGTGGATCACAAAGTCAGGTGATCAAGACCATTCTGGCTAACACGGTGAAACCCCATCTCTACTAAAACATACAAAAAATTCGCCGGGCGTGGTGGCGGGCGCCTGTAGTCCCAGTTTCTGGGTAGGCTGAGGCAGGAGAATGGCATGAACCCAGGAGGCGGAGCTTGTAGTGAGCTGAGATCACACCACTGCACTCCAGCCTGGGCGACAGAGTGAGACTCCACCTCAAAAAAAAAAAAAACAAAAACAAAAAAAACAAAAAAAAAACATGTAGTAGTTTACATTCTTATGATAGCTCCTGTTCTATCAAACTTAAATGCTAAGGTTGTAGACATAAAAATAACATCTTTATTTGTTTTTCAGCTCAAACAGTTTAAACATTGCCAATTCAACTTTTGAAGTCAAAGAGGAATAATGATAGAGGCAGGCATAATGACAATAGAGATACATAATAGAAGTCAGCAAGGAAGAGTAATGAAGATAGAACAGGAACCAATGTTTTTTCACCACCCTTTAAGGAGCAGGGATTTGTGAAATCCTATGGGGTAGAGACTACTGCCTCTACTTAACAGGTGAATACACTCAGTTTAGCGATTAAACAATTTATCCAAGACTACAAAATTAGGACAAGTTTTGGGGAAGAGAGAAAAGCAAGAGAGTAGTAAGGGTGTAACAGGAGACAAGTATGGAGAAGAAATAGTGAATCCAGTTTTATCTGGAGAAAGGAAACAAGCACTTACAAAAAAAAAAAGGCTACTGAGTACAAGAGTAAATGATTCCTTACACGTCAGTGGGCATTTTAAAAGTAAATTATATGATTATTAATAATTTTTAAAACTTAAATGGCAGAGCCAGAATTTGAATACAGTCAGTCTGATTCTAAAGCTCATGCTCCTAAACACCACACTCACAAAGAGACATCCGGTTAATGCAAATGACAAATATTTAGAAAAAACATTTTAACAGGAAATCTCAATGGTCATATAGTTTTATTTTTAAAAATACATTAAACATACTTCTAACAACAAAGAAAGATATAAAAATATGTACTAGTTAAGGCACTTAATCTTATTCTTCCCTGACAGTGACAAAGAACTAATCTATGAGGTTATGAATATGTCACAAAATTCCCAGTTACCCTGTAATCACTCATATATTTATTTCCTCCAGAAATGCACACTCAACTTTCTGGAATCTTTGTATATTTTCCATCTGAGCCATTTCTCAAGGTAAAGAATCTGTTTGTTCACTCTTCAGCTTTTGAAGTAACATTTTTTTGTTTGTCTGGAGTAACTGCTGCAGTTTCAGCCGAGGTCGCCTAGACCTCCTGTCTCTAGGTAGGTAAACTGTACTCTTCCTTTAATGTAGTTCCCAGTCAGTACAGAATTTAAAAACTCTGAAACTTTTCAAAATAGAGGAGTGAATTTAAAATTTAAATTCTCGAAAAAGAATCAGGATCTAAATTATCTTAGTGTATCTTCAATTTCCTTAAATTGAGCCTTATTTGTATTCAAAATGGTATTTGATATCCAGAAGATCACACAAACTACATTATATGGATAAACTCTTCATCACACCTCAACCGTACTATTTCAGCTTAAAAATAGTCTCACTTCCCCACATCAAATGTTACTTACCTCTTCATCATCTTCCTCATCTTCAACATCCAGAATTCCTGAATCCTGTTCAGACTTGGGACTAGTGCTTTCTATCTCTGTATCAAAGATTATATATGCATCTTTCTTAGATTTCCTCTTGCTACCTATTCTGGGTTGTTGCAAGACGATGTTATCCAGGTTTCTTTGCTGCTGGGCCTAGGATAGAGAAGAACACACACAAACACACCAAAAAGGTGGGGGTAGGGAGAGAGAAAGAAAGAAAAAAGAAAAGAAACAAAACTTAAGTTTTCAACGAATTTCTAATTTTGAACAAATTTATATTTTAATGAAAATACTACAACAAAAGGCCTTAGTACATAAAGTTTTAGTATCAGATATAAAACCAAACACATTAATGTATACCTTTTAAACCCTGGAGCCATCGTATTTTAACTCATTTTCCAAGTTAACACAGAAAACAGATAATCAGTCAATATTATCGTAAGACTTTTCAAATATATCCATTAAATTATAACAAAAAGAAATCTCCAGTTTTGCCTTAGCAGGCCAGGAGATTAGTGCAAATGCCTAGCATTTATCTCTTACAAGAAAATACCATATTGAGACCATAATGGTTGGAGGAAAAAGGGTGGGGGCTTAGAATTAATTTTAATACATTTAGGCTTAAGAGACTGTTAAAAACAGTTATGTGGATATAAGAGACCAATGAAATATATTCAGGAGAATGAATTATCTTCAGAAAGTGATTTGAACTAAGTAATACAATAGGATTCCATGACTGTGATCTGTGGAAAGCAGGGTTTTAAAGGGTTTTTTTTTTCTGAACCCTAGAAAAGGTAGTATAATCCCTTCAGCTTAAAAAAAAAATAGACTGATATGGTGGCATGGTTTCAATAGATACAGAGAAGTAGAAAGTGGGACTATCCAGAGTCAACAACAGAAGCATTAAACCACACATTATTAGAGCTAGAAGTTACCTTAATTGCCACTCAGGAAACTGAGGCTAGAAAACAAAGGATTTGCTTGAAGTCACAAGGCAAGTGAGTGGTAAATCAGAAGCTCAAAGTATGGTCTCCTAAATTTCAAATCAGTGACATTTCCACTACATCAACAGTCCCTCAAAGCATGACCAAAATGTTTCCCAAAAATGAGTTGTGGTCATATCAACAGGAAACACTGCATCCCATGAAGCCTTCTTATAGATATGCAATGCACACTAACAGAATAAAAGCTGGGAGAAGTCCTATTTTAAAGAAACTTGTTTAATTTGGTTTAACCCAGCATGTTCCAAGAACATTTCCCAAGGGAACTTTCCTTCTTTCTTTCTTTTAATGTAATATTTGGTATTACTCCAAGATACAAAGCTTGAGAATGTGACCTCTGAAAGTATACATTTCTTAATCAATATAAGATATTTCTCCTCAGTGGCAAATAGAAATTAGTTCAGGGAAAAAATCAGTCTCCAAATCTTCTGTATAAGGTTAATGAAATGAAAATAAATATAAAGTATAAGAAGTTAGTCCAGGAATGGTGAAATGAGACAATTATAACAAGGCAGAGAAAAACTTCAACTATGTGAACTAGTTTCTGCCAAGAAAATGAAAAGAATCTACATTCCAGAGATTTGAATCAATGGACATACTTGTTTCTCTGCATATGAGCCATTGATATTTTGGTTAGATTTACATAAATACATGGCTTAAGTAACAAACTGAGATAGAGAAGTACCCCAAATCATTTAATTTAGGTTTGTACATAAGACAATATCCTCCAAGTCTTTCAGAAACCAAGTTAATTAGAATATTCCATTTTTCTCAAAAGTAAGATGTTCTTCCCCACTTACTTCCAATGCAAAATATACAAAAAGGGATCACGGACTCCAGAGCACAAAGGAAGATAGAACTTCCTTTAAAACTTTCATATTTTAAAAAAGCAAGCTTTCAACTAGAGAGTGATCATTTGTTCCCTTAACTCTATCCTCTTTCAGTACAGCAAAACCAAACACTTTCATAAGTCGTATTTTATTGAATCCCAAGTTAATTATATTTCCTTCACAATCAATAAAATACTGTCAGTGATGAACAAATGAAAGTTATCATCTATTCAAAATGTGTTATGGTACTGGCAGGAGGTGGTGAAGAGTAAATACTGATATAAATATATACATACATATAATATATATTAAAATGAAAATGTGACATTGAAGTCAATGAAAATCAAACAAAGAAAAAGCCCTTCAGAGATCTTTTCTAACATGCTATGTTGTTCCATCAAGATCATTGATTCTATCCCTTCAGAGACAATCATTATAATAATGTGGCAAAGAAGCAGCTGACTGACTTCTGCTGACTGGGTTGGAGTAGAGGGAGAGGGGTACAAGGAATACAAACAGCAGCTAGATCTTAGAAAGCATCTAGGTGTTTACATTTTCTTAGTTGTTCATTCTACTTGTAAGTAATTTTTACACACTTAACCACCTCTTTCTCAAGAGTACTTCATATATATTCTTCTCTGATTTCCTAATATAGAGAAATTGAGCAAGGTTTATTCCTCAAACCCTTATCTCTCAAATCACTCTTTCTACTCTCCCAAAATCCAGTAGCACAGGTCCTGTTTCCTATTACTAATGTGTGTTCCACCATCGCCTCATTTCCATCATACCTAAAATGGAACTCATCACCTTCCCATTACAATCCCCCTACCTAATACAGCCAGGCTCTTCTTAAACCACATTTGTTCATCATGTCAATTAGATATAAGGGAAATTGGGGGTGGGGTGGGGAGAGGGATTTAAACAAGTCTAAACTTCATAATCTATCACTTAGATTCCACCATAATGGAAGCTAAACCTAATTTTCCAATGTACTTACCCAATACCCTCCAAGATGAATCTTCCAATTGGATGAGGCTCTACCTCCTAATACGCTGGGTAAATGTCCACTTCTATATCCTTAGTTATGCCATTTCTTTACCTGATTACCTTTCCTTGCCTCAATCTAACCCTTCCTACAAAACCCAAGTAAAATTCTTCTTCCTTTAGAAAGCCATTTCTCACTGCTCTAACTCATGATGCTTTCTCTCTGTACTCCTACCTTCAGTCAAACACATGTTAAATGTCTACATGGTACCAAGCGTTGTGTTGCACACTGGTGATACAAAGAAATAAGATGGAGACCCTGACCCCTGAATCTCACATCATACTATCACAGGAAGCAAATCAACAAATAAAGGATAAATATGATAAAACATAAATGTGATTTTTCAGAGATAAATGGAAAGTAACCATTCCAGAAGAATGAAGCAGCATGAGAAGGACTATGTATGAAAAAAATATTATCCACTCAGGAAACGGCAAGTAACTTTGTATAATTAGAGTATAGGTTATAAAGGAATAACAGAAGATAAAATTAAAGATGCTATATAAAGCAGTTTCAATGTTAGAGAAACAATAAAAGAATGTAAGCAGGGGAATAATGGATCAGCTTTACAATTCAGACAAACCCTCCAGGAGTCGAGGAGTGGTCAACTGAGAGAAGACAAAGACTGGAAATAGGAAATCTAATACAGATCACTAAAACAGTCCAAATAACATTATGAGAACTTGAATAAAGGTAGCAACAGATTATAAGAAGCAAAAGCAACAGAATTAACTGACTTAAATGTGGTACATGGAAGAGAAGAAGGAAATAAGAATAACTTCAAGTATTCTGGCCCTGATGACTAAACAGTGGGGCCATTCCAAGCAATAGGAACCTTGAAAATAGTAAGTTGAACGCAGGATAAAAAAAGATGAGTTCCTTAAACCTGTTGGGTATCCAGGTGAAAATGACAGTAAAGCACCTCAGTGTATATAACTCTTTCAGGATAAGATAAACACTTTACCATTCTTAGACTGCCCCAAGTCCAGAAAGTGGCATACACATAGTAAATTTAGATATTTATTATATAAAGGCAACAGGTAACAAAAGGGAATTCATGTGAAAATGAGATTTGGCCCAATAAAAATTTATAAAAGACTTGACTTGAGTGCTCTTCTACCCATTAGAAGTTAGAGGAGAACCCACAAGCATGATCTAACCTGGACTGTCAAACTAATTCAATATTAACATTTCTAAAACTGTCAAAGTGTGTCTATTAGGCATCTTACACATGCCATTAAATAAACATTTATTGTGGAATGCAGCTTCCAGGGCTACCTAGCAATAAGACTCAGAGTTACAAATAATAAGAATCAAAAGCTAAAGGCTCCTGACTTTCTCAACCAAATACTGACCTCTAGTGGATTAGAGGCATACATACAAATGACCTTTAGAATAAGAAACTAGTTGAAAAGATTTAGGCCTTAGAGGCCTTGGAGGCCTAATATAATAATATAGGCTTCAATAACAGGAGAAACAAAGCTTCTTGGAGAAAGATAGGTCTTACTCTGCAACTTATTAATTGGGCAGGTTACTTCTCTGTGCAATATCCTTATCTATATATATATATAAAAAAAGATCAATCAAACCTACCTCAAAGCTGCCACAAGGCTTAAATGAGAAAATACATGTGAAGTCTCTTGAATTAAAACAAACAAACAAACAACAACAAAAAAACAAAACAAGCTTTACCTATCTTGCCTCTGAAAAAGACACAAGAATTTTTTTTTTTTTTTGGAGACAGGGTCTCACTGTCACCCAGGCTGGAGTGCAGTGGCACGATATCGGCTCACTGCAACCTCTGCCTCCTGGGTTCAAGCGATTCTCATGCATCAGCCTCCCAAGTAACTAGGATTACAGGCACGTGCCACCACACCCGGCTCTGTTTTTGTATTTTTAGTAGAGACGTGGTTTCACCATGTTGGCCAGGCTGGTGTCGAACTCCTGACCTCAAACGATCCACCCACCTCGGCCTCCCAAAGTGCTGGGATTACAGGCGTGAGCCACCACACCTGGCCAGGAATCTTGTTTCACTATCTACTATGGAAACATCTGAAACCCAGCAATATTTCTATACATAATAATTAATGACATCTAATATCACTGTATAACAAATTTTGCATTTACATACATTTCAAGTATTATGTTTCTGTAATGGACACCATTAGTGCTAAATCCTCTGTTTCACCTCTTATTCCAGCTACCATCAGCAACCAGTTCTGAACAGGCCCGGAAGCATCACATAATATAACCTGACATCAGGTTACTTGGATACTTGGATACTTGGATACTTACAGTACACTTCTTGCTGCCTGACTTAGGACTTTTCTAATACCAGAATGTGGAACCCCACAAGAAATACTTAGCACTCCTGCAGCACAATCTGGAAGTAAAACAACCCTTGAAAAGGAGCTGACAGAAATGTTTCTTTGCTTTGTTCCTTCCATAGTCAGTTCCAAAAGTCCTCTCAGAGAGTCCCATGGATTAAGGAACCAGACTGCCCCAGCATTGTACCATTGTACTGACTCTCCCACCTTCTCTTTTCATTCCTCCTAACTCTTACTTCTGTTCCATGAGATCATACAGTTGAATAAACCAGTCAACTCCCCAGGCTAAGAGAAACCAAAGCTACAATAACATCCCACCAACAATACAGTAAAGTGGAATTGTGATCCCTTGTTTAGTGTCTGAAGCCCAAAGGATAACCATGAAAATAAATGTCAAAATCAAGATAGGAAGAATCCAAAGATGCCACTTCAAGTCTCACCAAACAAAATTAACTGTAAAAAGCTGTAGTTTCAAACCAGGGTTTTTTCACACTTATCAGGACTGGCTCTGGACTCCATCTTTCTTTGGCAACCCACTCCAGTATCAAACTCAAACAAACAAAATGAAAACAAAACAAAAAAGTGATTTAAAATGAAGGAAAAAGACCATCTTAAGAGAATCTCAAAAGTTATTTGTATGTTATTGTCCATAGGAATGTGTTTATGTGAACTCATGCATGTGTGTTTCATGTCATATTTTAAAACAAATAAATAGACAAATAGTTTTCTTACACCTTCATCATGACCCAAAGGATTTCCATCAATAAGGTTATTATACTTAGGACCTTTTTTATTTAAATTGAGGAAGGTGGTCACTATACCATCTTTAAAGTTCTAATAGTTACCCCAGGCCCAAGCAGATCTCCAAGTTCCTCGAGCACTCATCTCCTGGACAAGGAGTTTGGGCTGCCTCCACCTCCCGCACCCCACCCCTGCTGGCCAAGGCAGAGAACTTGGGACCAAGATTTCCCAGCTCTACACCTAGGCATACCTCTGGGCACTTGGTGGCCCCCCACTGGCTCCTTCAGCACTAGTGCTTGTGCCTTCCACTGGCGGACCTGTAGGTGGGGCTGCTGGGTCTGACCCCTCCCATCTTACCCATCACTCCCCTAACCCCCAGGGCAAAGCTGGGAGCTGAGACCAGGGTGCACACCACAGATCAGACCATTGCCTGAGGCAACAGAGAGCTTCTCCCAATAAACAAGGGTCAGATATATACCCAACCACATTGGGCACAATCAGCACTGACCCATATGCACCATACTGGCTTGCAAGTTCAATCACAAACTCAATATAAAATCTGCGGACAGAAGTTCATAGGCCATAGAAGAAAAGCCAAAAGACCCTGCCCAACATTCTCTGTAGTTATAGGCCGTAGGGAGGGTGAAAGAGAAGCGGAAATATATATATATATATGGGCAAAAAATAAAAATTTAAAAATTCTATCCACACAAAAATGATTACAGGCCAGGAGCAGTGGCTTATGCCTGGCTGTAATCCCAGCACTTTGGGAGGCCAAGGTGGGCTGATTGCTTGAGCTCAGGAGTTCCAGACCAGCTTGGGCAACATGGAGAAACTCCATCTCTAACCATAAAGAAAAAAAAAAAGCTGGGCACCTGTGGCTGTGATCCCAGCTATTCTGGAGACTGGGGTGGGAGGATTACTTAATTTCAGGAGGCAGAGGTTGCAGTAAGCTGAGATCACTACACTCCAGCCTGGGTGATGAAGTGAGTCCTTGTCTCCAAAATAGAAAAGAATTACAGATTTTTTTTTTTTTTTTTGAGATGGAGTTTCGCTCTTGTTGCCCAGGCTGGAGTGGAATGCCACGATCTTGGCTCACTGCAACCTCCACCTCCCAGGTTCAAGCAAAGAATTACAGAAATTAGAAGTCTCAATGTCTCCAGCTGAGAAGGAAACAGTACAAATATTCTGGCACCATGAAAAATCTGAATGTAGTGACACCACCATAGGATCACACAGGCTCTCCAGCAATGGTTCCTAACCAAAATGGAAATTTAAAATTTAGGGTTGGAGAGTGATGGGTAAGATGGGAGGGGTCAGACCCAGCAGTCCCATCTACAGGTCCCCCAGTTGGCCAGGCCGATCTCTTCTTTAACAAATAAAGAATTCAAAATGGATTGCAAAGAAGCTCAATGACATCTAAGAAAAGGTTGAAAATCAACACAAATAAACTTCTAAATTAATCAAGGAAATGAAGAGAAAGATAAATACATTAAAAGAAATTAATTAGAGCTTCTGGAATTGACAAACTCACTTAGGGAATTTCAAAATACAATAGAAAGTTTTAGCAATAGGCTGGAGAAAGTGGAAGAAAGAATTTCAGACCTTAAAGACCAGTCTTTAACCCTAACCCAGTCAGACAAAAATAAAGAAAAAATAATTTTTAAAAATGAACAAAGTCTTCAAGAACTATGAGATTATGTAAAACAACCAAACCTATGAATTACTGGCATTCCTAAGAGTGAAGAAGAAAAAGTCAACAACCTGGGAAACATATTTCAGGGAATAATTATAGGTAACCTCCCTAATCTCACTGCAGAGGTAAACATACAGATATTAAAAATCCAAAGAACACCAGCAAGATACTACACAATATGAACATCATCAAGGCATATAGTCAACACACTATCCAAGGTCAACTCTAAAAGAAAAATCTTGACGGTAGCTAGAGAAAAAGGTCATATCACATACAAAAGGATACCCATGAGGCTAACAGTGAACTTCTCAGTAGAAATTTTACAAGACAGGAGAGATTAGGAAAATATTTTCAGTATTGTTACAGAAAAGAAACTCGAACCAAGAATTTGATATCCAGCCAATTAAACTTCATAAGCAAAGGAAAAATAAAATCTTGTCCAAACACGCAAGCACTAAGGGAATTTGTTAACCACTAGGCCTACCTTTAAAAAGATCCTTAAGGGAGTTCTCTGTTATTTTTTGTTTTTGTTTTTGTTTTTTTTGATGGAGTCTTACTCTGTCACCCAGGCTGGAGTGCAGTGGCATGATCTCAGCTCACTGCAACTGCCACCTCCTGGGTTCAAGCTATTCTCTTGCCTCAGCCTCCTGAGTTGCTGGGACTACAGGCACATGCTACCATACCTAGCTAATTTTTTGTGTTTTTAATAGAGATGGGGTTTCACCATGTTGTCCAGGCTGGCCTCAAACTCCTGACCTCAAGTGATCTGCCTCCCTTGGCCTCCCAAAGTGCTGGGATTACAGGCATGAACCACCCACACCCGGCCCCTTAAGGGAGTTCTAAACATGGAAACAAAACAACAATACCTGTTACCACAAAAGCATACTTAAGTACATAGCCCACAAGACCCTATAAAGCAATAACAATAGAAACTACAAAGCAACCAGCTAACAATTTCAATATTAACCTTGAATATAAAGTCTAAATTCCCTACTTAAAAGGCACTGATATGCAAGTTGGGTTAAAAAAAAAAGAAAACAGGCCCTTCCATCCTATCTTTAAGAGACCCATCTCACATGTAATGACACCCATAGGCTCAAGGGATTTGGGCCTACTCATAGGCACAAATAGAAAACAAAACAAAAAAAAAAGCACAGGTTACCATTCTTATATCCGATAAATCATACTTTAAGCCAACAACTATAAAAAAGGACAAAGTAGGGCATTATATAATGATGAAAAGTTCAATTCAACAAGAAAACTTAACTATCATAAATATGTATGCACCTAACATTGGAGAACACAGATTCATAAAACAAGTTCTTCTTGACCTAAGAAAAGACTCAGACAACCACACAAAAATAGTGGAGGACTTCAGTACCCCACTGGTAACAGACAGATCACAGAGGCAGAAAACTAACAGACATTCTGGACCTACATTCAACAGTGGACCAATTGGACCTAACAGACATCTACAGAACACTTCACCCATCAACCACGAATATACATTCTTCTCATTTATACGAGGAACATACTCCAAGATCGATCACATTGTTGGCCATAAGGAAAGTCTCAAATTAAAAGAAAAAAAAATTGAAATCACACCAACCACATTCTCAGAGCACAGTGGAATAAAAACAGAAATCAATACCAAGAAGATCTCCCCAAACCACACAATTACACAGAAATTAAACAACTTGTTCCTGAATAACTTTTGAGTAAACAACAAACTAAGACAGAAATCAAAATATTCTTTGAAATAAATGAAAACAGAGACACAACATACCAAAATATCTGGGATGCAACAAAAGCAGGGTTAAGAGGAAAGTTTATAGCCCTAAACATCTACCTAAAAAAGTTAGAAAGATCTCAAATTAATGATCTAACATCAAACCTAGAGAAATGAGAAAAACAAGAACAAATCAACCCCAAAACTACTAGAAGAAAAAACCATCAGAGAAGAATTGAACAATATTGAGATGCAAAAATGCATACAAAAGATCAGTGAAATTTAAAGTGGGTTGTTCTAAAGAAAAAACTAGATTGATAGATTATGAGCTAGATTAACAAATAAAAAAGAGAGAAAATCCAAAATAGCACTATCAGAAATGACAAAGGTGGCCAGGCGCAGTGGCTCATGCCTGTAATCCCAGCATTTTGGGAGGCCAAGGCAGGTGGATCACCTGAGGTCAGGAGTTCGAGACCAGCCTGGCCAACATGGTGAAACCCCATCTCTACTAAAAATACAAAATTTGCCAGGCATGGTGGCACACACCTGTAGTTCTAGCTACTAGGGAGGCTGAGGCAGGAGAATCACTTGAACCCAGGAGGCAGAGGTTGCAGTGATCTGAGATCATGCCATTGCACTCCAGCCTGGGCAACTGAGTGCAAAAAAAAAAAAGAAATGACAAAGGTGATATTACAAGAGATACCACAGAAATATAAAAGATCCTTCAGGGCCTAGTATGAACACCACTATGCACACAAAGTGGAAAATCTAGATGAAATGAATAAATTTCTGGGTAACACAACCTCTAAAGATTAAATCAGGAAGATAGTGAAACCCTGCTAGACCAATATCAAGTTCCAAAATTGTATAAGTAATGAAAAAAACCTACCAACCTAAAAAAAGCCCTGGACTAGATGTATTCATACCCAAATTCTACAAAATGTACAAAGAACAACCATTGGTACCAATTCAACTGACATACAGACCAAACAACACAATAGAGAACCCAGAAAAAAACCACACACCTACAACCATCTGATCTTCAACACAGTCGACAAAAATAAGCAATGGGAAAAGGAGTTCCTAATTCAATAAATGATGCTGGGATAACTGTGTAGGTATATACCAAAGAATGAAGCTGGACTCCTATCTTTCATATATACAAAAATTAACTATGATGGATTAAAGATTTCAATGGAAAACCTCAAACTATTAAAATGCTAGAAGAAAACCTAGGAAATGTCATTCTAGACATCAGCCTTGGGAAATAATTTATGTCTAAGTCTACAAAAGCAATTGCAACTAAAACAAAAATTGATAAATAGGACCTAATTAAACTAAAGAGCTACACAATAAAACAAACTATCAACAGAGAAAACAGACAACCTACATACAGAATGAGAGAAAATATTTGCAAACTCTGTAGCTGATATCCAGAATCTATAAGGAACTTGAACAATTCAACAAGCAAAAGCAAATAATCCCATTAAAAAGTTGGCAAAAGACATGAACAAGCACTTCTCAAAAAAAGACATACCGCAACCTTGGCCAGGCGCAGTGGCTCAAGCCTGTAATACCAGCACTTTGGGAGGCCGAGGTGGGCAGATCACAAGGTCAAGAGATCAAGACCATCCTGGTCAACATGGTGAAACCCAGTCTCTATAAAAAAAATACAAAAATTAGCTGGGCGTGGTGGCACATGCCTGTAATCCCAGCTACTTGGAAGGCTGAGGCAGGAGAATGATTTGAACCTGGGAGGCGGAGGTTGCAGTGAGCTGAGATCACGCCACTGCACTCTAGCCTGGTGGCAGAGCAAGACTCCGTCTCAAAAAAATAAAAAAAGAAAAAAAAGAAAATATACATCAACAAACAAAAATACGAAAAAATGCTCACCATCACTAATCATCAGGGAAATGCAAATCAAAACCACAACGAGGTACCATCTCACAACAGTCAGAATGGCTACTATTAAAAAGTCAAAAAACAACAGATGCTGGTGAAGCTGCAGAGAAAAGGGAATGCTTATACATTGTCGGTGGGAATGTAAATTAATTCAGCCACTGTGGAAAGCAGTTTGGAGATTTCTCAAATAACTTAAAACAGAACTACCATTTGACCTAGCAATCCCATTATTGGGTATATATCCAAAAGAAAACAAATCATTCTACCAAAAATACATATGAACTCACATGTTCACTGCAGTACTATTCACAATAGCAAAGATGTGGAATCAACCCAGGTGCCCATCAATGGTGGATTGGATAAAAAAAAATGTGGTACATATACATCATGGAATACTATGTAGCCATAAAAAGTAATGAAATCATGTCCTTTGCAGCAGCATGGATGCAGCTAGAGACCACTATCCTAAGCAAACTAATGCAGGAATGGAAAATCAAATACTGCATGTTCTCACTTATAAGTCGGAACTAAGCATTGGGTAATCATGGACATAAAGATGGCAACAATAGACACTGGGGACTGACTAATAAAGGGGGAGAGAAAGGAAAGAAAAGGGTTGAAAAACTAACTGTTGGATACTATGCTCACTATCTGAGTGACAGGATCATTCACATCTCAAACCTTAGCATCACACATGTAACAAACCTGCACATGGCCACATGAAACTAAAATAAAATTAGAAATTATTTTTTAAAGTGATGATGATAATAATATGTTAGGGCTACCTTATCTTTAACAAAAAAATACATATGTAAAAGAATTGTGTTGGTTTTGTTGATAAAAAATAAACAAATAAATAAAATTATAATCATTGGGCGTCAAAGAGAATCATCAACAGAGTAAAAAGGCAGCCTAGAAAGTGGGAGAAAATATTCACTAATCGTGCATCTAATAAGGGATTAATACCTATATTATATGAAGAATTCCTTAAATGCAACAACAACAACAAAGCAACTAACCCAATCTTTTTAATGGGCAAAATAGTTGAATAGACATTTCTTGAAAGAATACATACAAATGTCCAACAAAAATATGAACAGATGTCAACATCACCAATCATTAGAGAATGCAAGTTAAAACCACAAGGAGATATCCTCATACCCATTAGGATGGTCACTATTAAAAACAAATAAAATGACAAGTTTTAGCAATGGTGTGGATAAATTGGACACCTTGTGCATTGTTGGTGGAAATGTATAATATTTTCCACTACAGAAAACAGTATTGAGGTTCCTCGAAAATATTTAAAATGAAATTAAAACATTATCCAGAAATCCTATTTCTAGTTAAATATCCAAAGAATTTAAAGCACGAAATCAAAGAAATACCTGCAAGCACATGTCCGTTGCAGCATTATTAACAACAGCCAAGAGGTGAAAGTAACCCAAACATTCATCAAAGGATGAATGGATAAAGAAAATGTGGCATATACATACAATGAAATATTATGTGGTCTGAAATAAGAAAATTCTGTCACATTTTACAGCATGTATGAACCTTAAGGACATTATGCTAAGTAAGCTAGTCATAAAATTTTTTTTAAAAATGGGATATCTCAAGTAGTCAGACTAATAGAAATAGAAAGTAGAATGGTGGTTGCTAGGGCTGGGATCAAGGGAATATGGGGCATTAACGTTCAGTGAGTACACAGTTTCAATTTTGCAATATTAAAAAGTTCTAGAGATTGGCTGTACAACATTGTGAATATACTTAACACTACTGAACTGTACAATTACAGCTTGACCATGCTGGAAAAATATCAATTAATAATTTTAATTTTTTAAATTATAATTGATATCCTTAGCCCTTTGAAAATTGAAAGGTTTGACTCCAGATTATAATTAAATATATATTTCATTGGTGGATGAGGAGGTATTTGTACTATTAGAACTCATTTTAATGATGGACACATAGAGGACATTACAATTTGTGTGAAGCAATAATGAAATTTTTACAGAATTCTCTAGTGAATTTGAGTAATTCTCAGCTTTTTTTAAATATTACCTTTTTCCTTTACATAGACATATATACACTCACACCAACATGGGTTAATTGCACTTACTTGATAGATTTCTTCATAGGAAAGCAAAAAATTAGAAGAATTACTATGAAGAAACAAAAGGCAGTGAGGCCAAGAAGAAAAAAACACCAGAAAAGAGTCATGATACCTAATTTGTTCTAAATGCAACTATTTGTGTAATCTTGTGTCATTTTACTCACTTAAAAAATAAAAAATTTGAGCCTCTTAAAATAGATTTAGCCCTAAATTCCATATATTTATTATTTTGACACTTGAAACAATATAAATTCAGTGCAAAAAAAGTAGAATATAACATTTATCTTGCTTCAAAAATGAAAAAAGAGATAAACTTTTTAAAACCACAACACTTTCTGATAAGACAGTTGACACAAACTTAGTAACTCTTTAATAATTAATATGCATATTTGAGTTGAAATAACTAGTTCAAAGCGAAAAATTAATTTATTTTATTTCCTTCTACCATCTTCAACAAAGTATTACGAAGTGTTCTGAATTTCTGAAACGTTATCAAAATGCAAAACATTCAGTACTATGTACTGAGTATTCAAAATACTTAAATTAAGAACATATTCCAAGGAAAAAAAAAGTATTTTTTGTTAAAAGAGTAATGTTTTAAATTTTGGTAATGAACAGGATATGCAGGTCTATCTGGTAATTTATTTGGCTCCAAGTGATCCTCTGTGAGGTAGCGTCTACCTGAAAATCAGTTTTCGCCTAGCAAAACTAAGGGGAATCTAAAAGGTTGTTGTGAGCATGCACAGTGGGTCACTAAAATTATCTCCCCATGTCTACTTACTCTCTTTTTTTCTCCTCATATGTTTGCACCAAAAAAAAATGATATAACAGATCTGATGTAACTTAGTTGACATGGCATTGAATGGAAAAAAAAAAGATGTGTTAGAAAGCCACATTTGGATTTAAACATTCTGTTTCAAATAAAGCCTTCTGTAAGAAGTTCAATGAAAAGAAGAAATTCAAAGACCACATCAAAGTGAAGGGTAGTACTCCAAGCTGCCCTCCAAAGAGGGGAGAATGATGAAGGAAGCCAATTTTTAGCAGAGGAAACATGTACCTTTAGTGTGGTTTACTAGGAAAGCCAGGACATAATGTCTCCTATCCTGTAAATTACCTTGACAATGGGGCATAGTCTTAGGATTTCAGTAATGTTGTGGATAGAAGTCATTGGCTACGTAGGTTGCTAATGAGATGAAGGATGGGTGATTCAAACGCATATAAGACAACTTATCATAGACAAAAACTCCATATAAAAAAATTTTGATTATGATCCATTCATATTATACCGGTAGTATAAGCTACTGGTAACAAAGCAAATCTAGAAAAATAATATGAATAACATTGTAGTTTATAAACATAAGTAGAAAAGTTATAAAAATGAAAATCTATGTTCACACTCCAAGAGTATTTTAAGAAAAGCTATCAAGAGACCCAATCAATACATAATAGAAATATTAACAAGAAAACAATATGTTACTATGCTATGCTTGATACATTCCCCAGAAATTCTACATATAACAACAAAAAATGGCAAAAAATTAAGGATCTAAAGCCTAGCTTTGCCCACATTGAGGGTTTTTGTTAAAGATTCAAAAGTTTAAAATTAAAATCATTCACTTCACTTCATGTACAACTGCCTAGCACTGTAACTAGCACAGAACAGATATTTTTTAAATGAGTTTCTTTCTTCCTTCCATAATCTAATGTTTCTTTATCAATAACTTCTGCTAACATAGAAGGTATATTTTTATGGACCACACTAGACAGGTATGATCAGTATCATTACAGGGAGATAGATCATGTCTCTACTACCTATTCCTTTAAGAAGTGTCATAGGAAAATGGATATATAATTGCCATTTAGTCAATCTATGAAAGACCAAATGAAAGAACCATAATCTAGCTTATAACAATGAATTAAAAAGTTTATCCCAATTTCTTACAAAAATTGAGTTTTGATGAACCATAGTAGAGAGCTAAGAAGTGTGTCAGAGAATACAGAGAACATCTCTATTACCTGTTCCGTAAAAAGTGCCATAGAAAAAAGAATAGCAAAAATTGCAATGTACCCAATCTATGAAAGACCAAACATTGTAAATTAAGATCTAGTTTATGAAAATAAATTAAAAGACTAGTACAAAAGTATCACAAAAATTGAGGAGTAGGCTATCAGAGTTAATCAAAATGAAGTTATTAAAACTTCTAATTTGGACCATCTGTCTACATATGTGATTTTTAAATGTCTTATCTTTATCCACCAATGAAGCTAGTGATGTTTGTTTCAAAAAGAAATGCAAACTAAATTGTTGTTTTGTGATTGTCACTGGAGCTGATTATTACAAAGCTGAAAGACAGCTACTGTTACCTCAGGTTCAGACTAGTTATTGCTCATTTTGTCTGACATTTTATGAGTCCTTTTAAGGGACTGAGACACACAATATTAAGAAACCATTTATAATAACCTTTTGAATGGCATCATATTCCTAAGAAACAATATTACCAAAAGCAGCCTTTCTATAAGAAGAAAAAGAGTACAAAGTTAATAAAAAATGACAGCAAAAATGGCTCAAGGCTAGAGACCCATTTGAAACTTATAAAATCTTCCTCAAATCAGATGGACATGTGTTCTCTTATTGCTAGGTATAAAACTATACACTCACACAAACTTCTGTTTCCAGTTTTAACTTAAAAGCCAGGTGTTTCTCAAGATATTAAAGGTTCCTATACATCCTCCTAATGAAATTTAACCTTGTTATCACAGCAGGTATTTAGTCCAGTAAAAATAATCAAGTTTACAGTCATTAATGTGTAAATCAGAGAGTCTGTAAATAATTTTGAATCTAGAAATATCATTATGTAGCAAATAAAAAGGGAAAATTAAAGGAGGAAATATAAATGTCTGCTAATAGGGAATCATATCAGGAAAAAGAATAAGAAATTTATACAACATAAATATGAAGAAATATTGCTCAATTAATTTTAAAAAACCATGTATTGAAAGAATAGTTACATGGAGAAATGTTCTTAATATCATGTTAAGTTTTAAAAAAGATATTTATATATACAATATTATCAAAATTTTATAATACAAATGTGAATATAAACAATTGTAAAGAATATCCACTTCTGGCAATGGTGAACTAGATAATTTAGATAAGAAAAAGAACAGCAAAGTATAAAAGCCGACTGTTTAAAGGCATCACAGAGCTAAAAAGATGGCAAAAACCTTTTGGGCCAGCATCCAGGAAAGGAAAATGGGGAAGAAAGACCAATATTTGTAGCCATTCTTCCTTTGAGGGCATTTGCCAATATTGGAGGGGTGACAGAGTGACTAAGTGGCACTTTTGACAATGCAAAAGGATTAGAAAACAGATACAAAAGTCAAGTTCCAACAGGTAGGAATGGCCTTGATATATCCCTCACTTTGGGTTGGAGCCCTGAAAACTTGAACTCTATGACAAGGGTTATAGATATATCCCTCACTTTGGGTTGGAGCCCTGAAAACTTGAACTCTATGACACCAGGATTAGACTGACTGTCCCTTGCAGGAACCCATACTAAGCATGAAATTGGATTAAGGTAATTACAAAGTACTAGTGTCCCCCAGGATCCTAGACTAATACTGTCCACTGGTGTCTGATCAAAGCAAACGTGAATCCTCTCCAAAAAAAGATACCATCATCCCAGACTTTCAGTGGTTTCTACAAACAATTTTGATACGACAGTGCTGTGATGCTGTGATATAATAAGAAATATATATTTGGTCTTCATCCCCACTGCCCAGCACAGAGCTTCTAAAACCCTTGTAACTTCCTAAGTGACAGAAGTGATGCGAGCATCTTTAGTTACAATATTTGGTTTTGTCCCTGGTTTCTGGCACAGAGCACCTGAACACCCTTGGAATTTCTAAGTGTAAGAGGAGTGTCCTTTTTATTCATAAGCCCCTTTCAACCATACCTGAGTTTGTGCTAATAACATGACTCTTGGCAGATAGGGGCTGGTTACTAGAGGAATCAACCACAGGATTAAAGGGTTCAAATTTTCAGCCCCACCCCTTGACATCAAAGAAGAAAAGAAGAGGTGGAAATTAGTTCAATCACCAGCGGCCAATGATTTAATTAATCATGTATATGCAATGGAACCTCCATAAAAACCCTAAACAATGGGGTTGGAGAGCTTCCAAGATGGTGAACACGTCAAGATGCTGAAAGGGTAGCACACTTGAAGAGGCCATGGAATCTCCATGCCCTTCCTCCCTATCTTGTCCTATGCATATCTTCCAATTGGCTATTCTTAAGTTGTACCCTTTCTAATAAACTGTGTTTATTAGTAAGTAAAGTATTTCTTTGAGTTCTGTAAACCATTGCAGCAAATAAAAAAACCTCAGGAGGGAGTCATCAGAACCCCCAATTTGTAGCCAAGCTAAACAGAAGGATGGGTAAACAGGGGACTTACTTCTTGGGATTGTTATCAGCAGTGGGGGCAGTATTGTAGGACTGAGTCCTTAACCTTTGGGGTCTGCTATACCTTGTGAGATAGTATCACAACTGCATTAAATTGGAGGACATTCAGTTGATGTTCAGAGCGAATTAGAGAATTGCTTTTTGTAGAAAACCATTTGCTGTCAGAAGTGTTAGCAGAATAGAAAAACGATTTTTTCCCTTCAAATGCTGGGGATGCAATCAAAAGTAACCAAGCACAAAGGAGATAAGACAAGATGAACAAAAACCAATAGGGGTCTTTAAAAAAAAAAAAAAAGAGGAAGGAGATGTAACAGAGCCCTCAAATTTGTAATTATTAGATACAGACTTTAAGGAATCAAAGGCAAAACATCACTACAAACCCAACATTCAATGGATAAAAATAGAATATTACAAACGACTTTATGCCTATATATTCAACAACTTAGTTGAAACCAGGATGTAAACTACTAAAGCTAACTCAAAAAGAAAACGATAACCTGAATAGCCTTGTATATATTAAAGAAATGGAACATGTAGATAAAAACCTTCCAACAAGTAAAACACGGGGACTGTTGGTTCCCTAGTAAATTCTATCAAACATTCTGGTTGTTGTTATTGTTGTCATTGCTGTTGTTAAGACAGGCTTTTACTGGGTTGTCCAGGCTGGAGTGCAGTGACATGAACACAGCTCATTGCAGCCTTGACCTCCTGGTCTCAACTGATCCTCCAAACTCAGCTTCCCAAATAGTTGGGACCACAGGGGCATGATACCACGCCTGGCTAATTTTTAAAAATTTTTTATAGAGACAGGGTGTTACTATGTTGCCCGGACTGCTCTTGAACTCTTAGGCTCAAGCAATCTTCCCACCCTGGCTTCCCAAAATGTTGGTATTACAGGCGTGAGCCACCACAACCACTCTGCATTAAACATTTAAGGAATAAATACATATCAATGCCACACAACAACTTCAGAAAATGGAGGAGAACAGGACATATCCAAACTCATTTTACAAGGCCAATACTACCCTAATACTAAAGACTAGAGTCAACCTAGCAAACAAAAAGGCAAATGAGCACAGTGCTTTACAATGACCTATCTAAATTTAAGTAGGGAAATGCTTGAACACCCAGGAGATGATGGATGCTGCCCAGCCACCTCCATACTTTGAGTAAGATGTACTTCCAAAGAAAGACAATTATATATGTTTGGAGAAAGTGTTTTGATACAAACAACCCAACTTGTTTCTGCTGTCTTCCTATTACTGCCAACTTATTCATTACCCTGATCATAACAAGAAGCTAAATGACCACTATAATGTATTTTCTATGAGAAAAAAGATTTCCATTTGTTTGGTTGACTAATGTACCTAAATATTTGCAACAAAACCTGGCATTTAGAAAACAGTAACAAATAGTTAAAATAAATGGATTTCTATACAAAAATTTAAAACCAAAGTTTTCCAGCTCTCTAGCTCATTTTCAAAAGGATGATTCAAATAGTATATAATTAAAGAAAAAAAGATACCAAAGAAAATCGATGTACAATATAGTCTTTAGAAAATACAGATCTAGAAATTAACATTCCCATTCAAAGACAATTAATAAGCATGGAGAGGCCGGACGCAGTGGCTCACACCTATAATCCCAGCACTTTGGGAGGCAGAGGTGGGCAGATCACTTGAGGTCAGGAGTTCAAGACCAACCTGACCAACATGGTGAAACCTCGTCTCTACTAAAAATACAAAAAAATTAGCCAGGCATGGTGGCAAATGCTTGTAATCCCAGTAACTTGGGAGGCTGAGGCAGGAGAATCACTTGAACTCAGGAGGCAGAGATTGCAGTGAGCCGAGATGGTGCCACTGCACTCTAGCCTGGGCAACAGGCTAATGACAATTAATAAGCATGGAGAAGAAAATGAACAAAAAGGAAAGACATGTAAAGATAAGCTAATAATTTTAAAAATAAAAATAATTATATTAAAAGAAAATTTTTGAAAAAATAATTTTGTGTAGTAAAAGAAAAAACATAAACTTTTCTATAATATCAAGAAGAAAATATAAATACTACAGAAAAGTTATCAAACAAGAGACACAACATGCTTTTATAAAGTAATATGTCAGAAGAATATTCTTTTAACAAGTGATGAGAGTTAATGAAAGAAACAGAAAAAACTTAAAAGCAATACAGAACTGAAAACCCATTAGAAGCCAGAAGCAATACCAAATTAGGGTCATAAAGGAAAGAAGTGACACAAATTTTTTTAAAAGACATGGATACACAATAAGGAGACAGACAAAAATATGAAAGAAATTAGAGAAATGATGATAAATACGGAAGACTGACAATGGAATGCCAACATACTGTAATTACTTTCAGATTAAGAGAAAAGAACAAGTAGAATATAAAAATACTGAAGGCTAAAAAATGTTTCAAGTTCTCAATTTGCACAAATAAGACTACCATGTTCCAAAAGAAATAATCAATACCAAAATATAGCCTAGAAAGATTCCTGAACTTGAAGTCTAAAGATCTTATCACCATGTCAAAAGAAGCATACCAAAAAGAAAAGGAAGGCCTCTGGCTTCTCCTCAGTAATAATAGATGCCAGAAGACAACAGGTCTGGTGAGACAGCCCAGGAAGAATGAGTTCTAAAAATAGCATAAAAAGCCAAGGTGGAACAGACTTCTGGTTTCAGCTCCAAAGTGTGAAAAGGTTAGAAGCTGTGACTCCCATATTCACAATAAGAAAAAAGATGAAAAAACAGAAAACAAACCAACTCTTCTCAGATCCATCAGAGAACTGAGGTCCCAAGACAAGATGCTACCCAGAAAATTAGAGAGACAGGTGAATACAGAGAAATCACAACTATCATGAGCAGAATCCCCTGGTGCCTACCCAGTAACAGGTAGGAAAACCTAAATGATACATAATTACTGGAACAGTGTTAAAAGTTAAAACTCTTTAAGAGGCCCAGTCTTAGGGGGGCTCATGAGTTTTACCTTTAGGAGCTTTCCAAGGTTCTCATGGAGAACATCCAAAAAAATCCCCTCCTGCTTCCAGCAGAGAAAGGAGAAACGTAACCATTTTGAAATATGCTCCCTCTAGTCTTCCTTTCTTACATAAAGTAAGAAAAACATAAAGGAAGAAAAAAGGAGAAGAAGAAAGGTCAAGAAACTCTGAAGGTCACAGTCCAGGAATGTTGGTTCAGTATTTTTCAACCGAGAGAGAGATTTAATCATAAAACTACAGAAAGCTTCCTACCTCCAACCCCAAAAACCTTACCACCACATTAATAACAGTGAATTACAACAGAAAGAGCTACAAAACACTTTGTTTAAAAAGGAGCTACTAGGGAAAGCTAAAGACAAGGGAGAGAAAAACAAGGACACAAGAGGAAATTGGAGGCTCTGACACCAAAAATTACAGTAAACATTAAATACAGACTAACTCCTACCTAGATAAACATAAATACTCATATTAAAATCCTATTTATCTCAGATCTTAATATCTGATGCATTGTGTCTATCAGGGAGGGTGGAATGGAGAATAATTATTGTACAGCTATCTCTATTTACTCCTAAAATATTTCCATTATCCCAAAAAGAAACCCTATATCCAATACCCTTAAGGTTTCTTTTTGGGATAATGGAAATGTTTTAGGAGTAAATAGAGATAGCTGTACAAAACTGAATATACTAAATGCCACTAAATTGTTCACTTAAAAATGGTTAATTTTATGTTATATAAATCTTACCTCAATTTAAAATCTTTAATTCTTAAAAATAATACCAATAATGGATTAGGTTATTATAGTTTATGGATAAAGGAAATTAATGACAGCAATATTATAAGGAACTAGAGGGAGGAACTGGGAATACTCTGTTACAATGTATCTGCCCTACTATGAAGCATTACACTGTTATTTGAAAGTGGACTTAGATTAATTATAAATGGATATTGCAAACCCAAGAACAACTGGTAAAAATTTTTAAAGAAAGTATAATTATATGCTGAGAGGGAAAATGGAATTCTAAAAAATACTCAATTAAAACCACAAAAGGCAGGAAAAAAAGATTTTTTTAAAGGAACAAAGGACAAGTATAATAAGAACAATATAAAAGTAATAAATATAGTAGCTATTAATCCAACTAAATCAATAATCACCTTAAGTGTGAATTGTCCAAATATAGTAACTAAAAGAGATGGAAAGAGTGGGTAAAAAGAAAGACTCAGCTATATGTTGCCTATAAGAAACCCACTTTAAGTATAAAACCACAGATAGATTAAAAATAAAGAGATGGAGAAACATATACCACATGAACAGTAATAAAAAGAAAGCTGGAGTCACTATATCATTTTCAGACAAAGCACATTTCAGAACAAATAAAATTATCAGGGATATAGAGAGGTATTACATAATGATAAAGGAGTCAGTTCTCCAAGAAGACACAACAGTCCTTAGTGGGTGTGCACCTAACAACAGAGCACCAATAAGCATAAGGCAAAAACTGACAAAACTTCAAGAGAAAACAACAAAATTATTATTATTATAATTGGAGAATTCAACACACATCCATCAATAATTGAAAGATCCAGCAGGCAGAAAAGCAGTAACAACTAAACTGAACAACTGGATCTACTTGACATTTGTAGAATACTTCATTCAATAACAGCAGAATACACACTTTTCTCAAGCTTACATGGAAAATTCACCAAGGCATACCACACTGATGGCCATAAAACACACTCAAAAAATTTTAAAGAATAGAAATCAAAAGAA
Organism: Nomascus leucogenys; assembly: GCF_006542625.1. Taxonomy (NCBI): domain Eukaryota; kingdom Metazoa; phylum Chordata; class Mammalia; order Primates; family Hylobatidae; genus Nomascus; species Nomascus leucogenys. The sequence goes on from NC_044394.1 coordinate 37,315,057, forward strand.
GTACCCACTCAGACCACAACAGAATGGAAAAAGAAATAAATAATAGAAAATCCCAAAATATTTTGAGATTAAACAACATACTTCTAAATAATACATGAGCCAAAGAAGTCTCAAGAGAAACTTTTTAAAAATGTAAACTAAATAAAACCTAAAACACAACTAATAAAAATTTGTGGTATACAGCAGAAACAGTGCTTACAGGGGAATTTATAGCATTGAATGCATAAACCAGTAAAGAAGAAAGATCTAAATTCCACCTAAGGAAACGAGAGAAAGGGTAGCAATATAAACCTAAGCAAGCAAAAGAAAAGAATAATGAACACTGGAGTAGGAAACGATGAAACTGAAAATAAGGGAACAACAGAGACAATGAAATGAAAACCTGGTTCTTTGAAAAGACTGGTAAAGTTGATAAATCTCTAGCCAGGCTAACTGTAAAAAAGGAGATAAACAGAAGCCATATATTACAAATAGCACAAACATAAGGGAGACCGTCGCTACTAATCCCATGGACATTAAAAGGATAACAAAAGAATATTATGAACAAATCTATACTCATGAATTTGATAACTTTGATGAAACAGAGCAATTCCTTGAAAGATATAATCTACCAAAATTAGTTTATTGAAAAATATATAATTTAAATATATCTGTATCCCATATCTATTAAACAAATTGAATTAATAATTAATAACCTTTCAAGACAGAAAGCAGCAAATTCAAATAGGTTAGCTGGTGAACTCTACCATTTATGAAAGAAATTATTGAATTCTCTACAATCTCTTCCAAAAAATAGAAGTAGAAAGATGCTTCCTAACTCATTCTATTAAATCAGCATTACTGTAGTATCAAAGCCAGATTTAAAAACTTACAAGAAAGGAAAAGTACAGGTCAATATCTCTAATGAACACTGAGGTAAACATCCTCAACAAAATATAGTAATGCAAATCCAACAAAGTATAAAAAGAATTAAACATCACAACAAGTAAGGCTTGTATATAGGTGTGTAAGGCTGGTTTGACGTTAAGAAATCAATTAATATAATCCATCACATCCATAGGTTAAAAAAGACAAAAAACTATCATATCAAAAAACAAAAAATAAGCATTTGACAAAAACCAACACCATCATAATAACTCTCAGCAAACTGCTAATAGAAGGAAACTTCTGAAACTTGATGAAGAACATCCATAAAAAACCTACATCACATCATATTTGACAGTGAGAAACTAGATGCTTTCCTCCTAAGATCAGGAACAATACAAGGATATCACTTTTCATCACTACTATCCAACATCATATTGGATGTCCTAGCTAATGCAATAAAGCAAGAAAAGGAAACAAAATGTACATAAATTGGGAATATAACTGTCTTTGTTTGCCAACCACATGATTGTCTATTTTAGAAAATTCCAACGAATCACTGGGGAAAAAAAAAAAAAAAAAAAAAAAAGCCCTCCTAAAACTAAGTGATTATAGCAAGGCTGCAGGATAGAGGTAAATATACAAAAGTCAGTTGCTTTACTAAATTCTAGCAATGAACAACTGGAACTTGAAATTCAAAACCCAGTGCCATTTACATTAGCACCCCAAAGAAACAATTAGGTATAAATCTAAAAAATTTTGTACAAAACCTATAGGAGGAAAACTACAAAACTCTTATTAAAAAGACCGAAAAAAAACAGAAATAAATGAAGAGATATTCCATGTTCATTAATAAGAAAACTCAACATTAGGATATCAATTTCTCCCAAATGATCTAAAGATTCAACACAATTCCAATAGAAAATTCTAGTAAGTTATTTTGTGACTACTGACAAACTGATTCTAAAGTTTGTATGGAAAGGCAAAAGACACAGAATAGTCAACATAATACAAACGAAGAGGAAGAAGATCAGAGGACAGTGTCCAACTTTAAGACTTACTATAAAAGGTAAAACTGGCCGGGCACAGTGGCTCACACGTGTAATCCCAGGACTTTGGGAGGCCGAGGCAGGCAGATTGCTTGAGCCCAGGAGTTCGAGACCAACTTGGGTAATATAGTGAGACCCTGCCTCTACACAAAATACAAAAATTAGCCCAGTGTGGTGGCATACACCTGTTAGTCCCAGCTACTGAGGGGGATGAGGTGGGCGTTTCCCTTGAGCCTGGGAGGCATAGGTTGCACTGAGCCAAGATTGTGCCACTGCACTCCAGCCTGGGCAATGGAGTGAGACCTTACCTCAAAAAAAAAAAAAAAAAAAAAAACCTACAATAACTAAGATTGTGATATTGGCAAAAGAACAGACAAATAAATCAAAAGAACAGAATACTGAGTCTAGAAATGGACCCACACAAACAGAGTCAACTGATCTTTGACAAGAAAATGAAGAAAATCTAATGGAAAGGAGAGTCATTTCAACAAATAGATGATGGAACAGCCAGAAGGCCTCATGCAATAAAATGAATGTAGACACAGACCCTAACATGGTTCAAAAAACTTGACTTAGATAGATCATAGACCTAAATGTAAAACACAAAAATATAAAACTTCTGGACAATAACAAGAGAAAATCTAGGTAACCTTGGGTTCAGTGACAACTTTTAGATACAACACCAAAGGCATGACCTATGAAAGGAAAAAGTGATAAACTGGAATTCATTACAATTTAAAACATCTCTGTAAAAACAATGTGAAGAAAAAGAAACACAATGCACAAACTGGGTTAGAACGCAGTAAGAAAATGAACAACCCTATTTAAAAAAAAGGGAAAGGATTCAACGAACACCTCATCAAAGATATACAGATAGCAAATAATCACATATAAAGATGTTTAACGTCATCTGTTATGAGAAGATTTCTAATTAAAAAATTAAAATAACAAGTAGACACCATTATAGACTTGTATGGCCGTATATGTGTGTGTGTGTGCGTGTGTGTGTGTGTGTGTGTGTGTGTGTGTGTATATATATATATATATATATTTTTTTTTTTTTTTTTTCCCTGAGACAGAGTCTCACTCTGTCACCCAGTCTGGAGTGCAGTGGCATGATCTCAGCTCACTGCAAACTCCACCTCCCAGGTTCACGCCATTCTCCTGCCTCAGCCTCCCAAGTAGCTGGGACTACAGGCACCTGCCACCATGCCCAGCTAATTTTTTTGTATTTTTAGTAGAGACAGGGTTTCACCATGTGTTAGCCAGGATGGTCTCGATCTCCTGACCTCACGATCCACCTGCCTCGGCCTCCCAAAGTGCTGGGATTACATGTGTGAGCCACCGTGCCCAGCCTGTATGGCTAAAATTTTTAAAAGCAACAATAACAAATGCTGATGAGGGTGTGGAGCAATAGGAACTCTCATTCATTGCTGGTGGGAATGCAAAATAGTACAGACACTTTGGCAGTTTCAAAGAACAAAACTAAATGATCAACCAATGGATCCACCTTACCATATGATCCACCAATCATGTTCCTATTTACACAAATAAGTTGAAAATTTATGTCCACAAAAAAACCTGCAAACAAATGTTTATAGCAGCTGTATTCATAATGGCCAAACCTTAGAAGCAACAAAGATGTCTTTTCGTAAGCAAATGGATAAACAAACTGTGGTATATTCATACAATGGAATATTATTTGGATATAAAATGATATACACCATGAAAAAGCAGAGATGAACATTAAAAATGCATACTGCTAAGTGAAAGGGGCCAGTTTGAAGGCTAGATACTATACGATTCCAATTATATGACATTCTGAAATAAGCAAAACTACAGAGGCAATTGAAAGATCATTAGTTGCCAGGGGATTGGTGGGAGAAAGGAAGAGGAATGAATGAGGGAGAATGTTCTTCTAAGTGGTCTAGGTCTCTTATAAACCTCTACCTAATTATTTCCCTTTTCTCAGTAAAAGATCATCTGCTAAAATGTAGGTTCAGGTAAATTTGGAGGATTGAGCAACATGAGAAGTTTGAAATAGTCACCTCAGAGAAAGAAAGCAAGACTTAAGAGATGATCATAAGAATTTATAAGTAGCCATGAATGTCTTGGTCAGTTCAAGTAGCATGATTATAGTAGATAAAATCAGGATAATTATATTACTGTTTCCATGAATGAATATAATTCTCAGTAGCCATAATGTTTTTCTTGTTATGGATTTTATGCTTAAGTCTCTTCCTTCTTCATTAAAACCAACATACTCCACGTGAGAAAGAGATAGAATAATGAACATAGTGATTAATGTTTAAGACATAATATTCTCTCACCAATAGAACAGACCAACCAAGTTGACAGCTCCATATTCACATGCCTATCAATTAATTAAAATCTTTCAAATATCTGATTGTTACTTTAGAATCCATCTGCTATAATAGATGGCTTATACAGAACAGCAATCTGATATAAATTTTAATTCCTACTAACAATTTATGAGTTCATGTCAAAATATGCTTTTGATTATAAATACTACATACATACAATTCCTGTTGTATATATTAATAGCATCATTCTGTCACACAGGTTATTGACTTCTGCTAACATATCCAAGACACATAAGGAAAGGTGAGCCCCAAATTCAAAATAAGCAGTCTGTTGAGATAGAACATCAGCCTTAGATCAAAATTAAGCATTCCTCCTCCCCACTCAGTATACTTGGATCTGAATGAAATTAATCACAGCCATCAATGTCTAAAAATGACAGCTTCTAGGAGATGGTGACACACAAATTTTGTTGGAACAAGGGCCTGGCTTTAACCTGAGTCATCAGCCCCCACAAAAAAATAGGAGGAGGAGGATGAGAAGCAACACTAGGTAGAAGAGGAGTGGGTGGGAGGGAAAGAAAATAGTCAGGGTTAACTTGTGTATGGACAGATGGTTTTTTTTTTTTTTTTTTTAAGAGCACTTTCTTTTCCACCAGGGAATATCAATGGCCTTTTAAGCAGTTTCACATTTAAATGTGTGTTCTGACAGTCATGTCAGAGCCTGGGTAAAAGCCTTTTCATGGAAATCATTAAAACGAAAAGATCCAGACAAGAGGCCTGTTTTTTTCCAGGGAGACAGGGTGGAATAGAATAATGTCACTTTTAAAAGATGGAAGTACCGTAAACACTGAAGGGATAGATGAAACACCTTCTTTACCCTCCCTTCCCCTCCCCTGGCCCCCCAGCACCTGAGAATTTTTACCTGCTGCTGTCTAGAATACTCTATTATAAATAGTCAAGGATCCTTGGGGATAAGATTAGGAGTGGGGAGAAAAAGAAGAAAAAGCCTACAAATGCACATCAGCTTGTGATTCAAAGCAGGAGGGAATAGAGCAATCCCAGAAGTATTCCAACAGAGCTCACCCTCCTGGGTCCTGTGCTCCCCGTGAGTAACTCATAAAGTCTCAAAGCTCTTAACTTTAAATTGCTGAATCATTCCAGCAAGTGGTGTGTACCTATCTGCTGGTAAGAAATAACAGTCATTCCTTGCTTCAGCCATCATTTCCTTGCTTCCCACTGGTAAGTGCTCTGCTGCCCACTGTCACTACTGAAGCAATGCTGACTACTTCTCCCTAGGAAAACTGGAGGTTGAGCCAGCCAGCCATGAAGGTCACTTTATATCTTGACTCAAACACTAGGCCCTCTGCAAAAGATGTTTTTTGTTCCTGAAAGACCACAGAGATACTGGTATTTCCCTTACCCAAGTTAACAACTTTTCAAGGACTTCCCCCACCCACTACATTTTTCCCTTATGGCTCTTTTTATTCCCCCTTAATATCAGAACTGGAATCCTGATATGCTAGAATGTTTTTTCATTTATATGTTCCATAAAGATCATTTCTAAATGATTATTAACTGTGCCAGAAAAAAAAATCATCTTAGATTTATTAGTCCCTGGTCATTTGACACTGACGGAAGTTTCTGTCACACTGATCTTCTAGATTCCCCTAATGATTTAGTGACTCTAACAAACTTAGGAAGAAGTCTAATACAAAACCCAAAGTCGGTGTTACTGAAATAAATCTCATAGATGCCTAGAGACTTCCCCCTGAGAGCTAGCATTATTCACAATCTTAAACCCACTTAAATAAAAAAAACTCTGTGAGTAAACTCTGGTTTCAGATTCGTCAAAGATAACTTTGAAATTTTCACTTTACCCTTAAAATGAGAAAATTCCTACCATCCTTTTGATTCTTAAAAAGAAAACAAAAGGCCGGGCGCGGTGGCTCAAGCCTGTAATCCCAGCACTTTGGGAGGCCGAGGCGGGCGGATCACGAGGTCAGGAGATCGAGACCATCCTGGCTAACACAGTGAAACCCCGTCTCTACTAAAAATACAAAAAATTAGCCGGGTGTGTTGGCGGGCGCCTGTAGTCCCAGCTACTCGGGAGGCTGAGGCAGGAGAATGGCGTGAACCCGGGAGGCGGAGCTTGCAGTGAGCCGAGATCGCGCCACTGCACTCCAGCCTGGGGCACAGAGCAAGACTCCGTCTCAAAAAAAAAAAAAAAAAAAAAAAAAAAAAAAAGAAAACAAAAGAGAATTCAATAATAATGTTTGTGACTGTTCTTTATGCACCAGGCACTATAGTAAGCAGAAAATCTGGATTATTTTATTTAAATTCAAACAACCCTACAACATAGATACTTTCATTATTTCCACTTTAAAGAAGAGGAAACTAAAGTTTAAAGAAGTGTTTTAAGTGATTATAAGTTATAAATCCCAGAGTGATAGAAACAAGATTTGAAGGCAAACCAATGAGACTGGGTGTACTCCATGTGCATAACTCATGTGCATAACTGTACTTCTATTACTGATCACATCCAAACCAGCTTATATTAAAACAATTTATTTCTGAGTCTGGTCCATACTATGATAGAGTTAGAGAAATTATTACAACATTCTTGGGGGAGAGAAAAACACTTCCTAGTTAATAAAGTCTTCTGTGAAGACCAGCTTTTACACAAATTATTTCTTCCCCATTACTGACAATTAAACAACACTTAAAGTAGTAATAGCCTATTATGTAACAATTCAATGGTATATGTGTGTAAAAATAGAAGCATCTCCTATGCACTTAGGAATCCCATGAAATCTGAAAGCAAAACATAGCCTATAAAGATTACAATTAAGAATCTCCAACTTGGCCAGGCACAGTGGCTCACGCCTGTAATCCCAGCACTTTGGGAGGGTGGATTATGAGGTCAGGAGTTCAAGACCAGCCTGGCCAAGATGGTGAAACCCCGTCTCTACTAAAAATACAAAAATTAGCTGGGCGTGGTGGCGGGCGCTTGTAATCCCAGCTACTCGGGAGGGCTGAGGCAGAAGAATTGCTTGAACCTGGGAGGTAGAGGTTGCAGTGAGCCAAGATGGCACCACTGCACTCCAGCCTAGGCGACAGAGCCAGACTCTGTCTCCCAAAAAAAAAATAAAGAAAGAAGAAAGAAAAAGAAAAAGAATCTCCAACTTACAGAGTGGAATACTAAAGTCCCAGGATGAGAAGGTATGTCACTTAAACAGTTTACCATGGGGAGGGCTTCACAACCCCAAGTCCCAGCTAATAATCTCTTCCCAGTCTCATCTTGATTATATAATTGTCCTCTCAGCCCAAAGGAAAAGCATTTTATAAGTTTATACTAGTTCTCACTATATCATATTAACTTGTCTCAAATATAAAAGTAACCAAATTATTATCTTTGCATTTTAAGTTCACAAAGTGACTGTAATAAGAAGAAACCTTTATTCTTTTTCTGTTTGTTCGGTAGGAAGAATCACTCCAGTGGCATTCCAGGAAAAATAACACTAGCACATGTATGTACTAAGGACTGCATCATTAACTAATCCATTCCAGGCAAACAACTCTCAAGAAGGTTTATTTATTTCTTCTTGAAATCCCTATAAGCCTATTTTCTCCATTTAATCCTCAGAAAATATGAAAAGACACTTAAAGAAAATGTAACTGAAACAAACCTTTGTAACTGAATTAATTGCATAGTCTGATAACGATCTTTACCTCAATCTAGTATCATAAAGATAACACTCTTGATATGTGTGACATATCATATAATATGTGAATAATAACTCAGTACCTGCTTACTTTATATGACTTTAGATAAAATGACTAAATGACTTTAGATAAAAACCAAAAATACAAAGCTATATTTACTATACATGTAATGCCCTCTACAGGCCATCAGTGGAATGAATCAGAGAGACAGAACTAAACAAAGATTTCTCAAAGAGACTTAGTTATTATGCACTAACATAATTTATTTTCTACATAGGCCAATAGGAATTAGTCTCTCATTTCTAATCTACATAAATTTCAAACAAAATTTTCCACATTCTTTCGATTCTTTAAATGAAGTCTTTCAAGGGCCCAAATGGTCATTTACCCAGCTTATTTATATTCAATGTACTGTTAAGATAAACGGATTTTTATATACCACCACTGCATATATATATACATATGCCATAAGTTAACAAGTACACACACACATACAATATTAAACAGGCCTATGAAGTAAACAGTAAACATTAAAAATTATACTGTTCATGTATATTAATACAAACTTCCATCCATCTCTACTTGAAAAAAATCCAGATATTAGTGATGGTTCTAATACAAAATTTGGTCTAAGGCAGGAGAATCACTTGAGGACAGGAGTTGGAGACCAGCCTAAGCAAAACAGTAAGACCCCTTCTCTACAAATAAAGTTTAGAAGATAATCACTTTCCAGAAATATAAATGCAGTATATTCACTTTCTTTCTTTCTTTTTTTTTTTTTTTTTTTTTTTTTGAGACGGGGTCTTGTTTTGTCTCCCAGTCTGGAGTGCAGTGGCCCAGTCTCGGTTCACTGCAACCTCCACCTCCCAGGTTCAAGAGATTTTCCTGCTTCAGCCTCTTGAGTTAATTTTTGTATTTTTAGCAGGGACAGGGTTTCACCCGTGTTGGCCAGGCTGGTCTTGAACTCCCGACCTCAAGTGATCTACCCACCTCGGCCTCCCAAAGTGCTGGGATTACAGGCATGAGCCACCATGCCCGGCCAACTTTCTTTGAACCTAATGTTATCAAGATTTGATATATCAAACTTTCCAAAAATCACCCTCATGACTAATGCAATACAACATGACAAAACAAATTTATTGCGCCTCTGCCCGGCCACCCACCGTCTGGGAAGTGAGGAGCGCCTCTGCCCGACCACCCGCCGTCTGGGAAGTGAGGAGCGCCTCTGCCCGGCCACCCATCGTCTGGGAGGTGAGGAGCGCCTCTGCCCGGCCACCCATCGTCTGGGAGGTGAGGAGCGCCTCTGCCCGGCCACCCATCGTCTGGGAGGTGAGGAGCGCCTCTGCCCGGCCATCCATCGTCTGGGAAGTGAGGAGCGCCTCTGCCCGGCCACCCATCGTCTGGGAAGTGAGCAGCGCCTCTGCCCGGCCACCCATCGTCTGGGAAGTGAGGAGCGCCTCTGCCCGGCCCCCCCATCTGGGAAGTGAGGAGCGCCTCTGCCCGGCCGCCCCGTCTGAGAAGTGAGGAGCGCCTCTGCCCGGCCACCCATCGTCTGGGAAGTGAGCAGCGCCTCTGCCCGGCCACCCATCGTCTGGGAAGTGAGGAGCGCCTCTGCCCGGCCCCCCCATCTGGGAAGTGAGGAGCGCCTCTGCCCGCCGCCCCGTCTGGGAAGTGAGGAGCGCCTCTGCCCGGCCACCCATCGTCTGGGAAGTGAGCAGCGCCTCTGCCCGGCCACCCATCGTCTGGGAAGTGAGGAGCACCTCTGCCCGGCCACCCATCATCTGGGAAGTGAGGAGCGCCTCTGCCCGGCCACCCATCGTCTGGGAAGTGAGGAGCGCCTCTGCCCGGCCACCCATCGTCTGGGAAGTGAGGAGCGCCTCTGCCCGGCCACCTATCGTCTGGGAAGAAGTGAGGAGCGTCTCTGCCTGGCCGCCCGGTCTGGGAAGTGAGGAGCGCCTCTGCCCAGCCGCTCCGTCTGGGAGGTCTACCACGGAGGCCAGAAGCAATGTGGGGGCTGGACGTGGTGGCTCACGCCTGTGGTCCCGGCACTCTGGGGGGCGAGGCGGGTTGATCACTTCGAGCTAGGAGTTCGAGACCGGTCTGGCCAACTTGGCGAAACATGAAAAATACAACAGACAAACCAACCAACCAACTCAGTGACAACAAAACAGGTCTACCCTGGAGCCATACTCTAATTTTTTCTATTTTCCTCCCTTTCTGATCCTTTATCCCACTTTCTTTTTCTTCCTCTTCCTTCTCCCTCTTCTTTGTCAAATAGAGGATTGAGTTATTATCACTGATCCATATAAAGTCCCTCTCTCATTTATTTTAACTCCCACCCCCCATTTCTATTCCCCGACTTCCCATGTGTAACCTTCCTAATATGTTTGATACGCATCTTTTTGTTTGTATGTATTTTTAGAAAATGTTTATTGTTTTTGTGTGCAAAAAAAATTAATAAAAAAAATAAATTTCTGTTGTTTAAGACAAAAAAAAAACAAATTTATTTCAGGGAAATCATTTTCTCCTTGTTAAACTCATGATATTTTAAACATATTGGCATTCTCAGAACAGTATTAATTAAGATTATGGAATAGGATGGGTGGAGAACACAGAAGAAAAGGAAAACAAATGACAATTTTTTTTAAGTTCCCCAAATAAGGTTAGATTTGAACTAACTCCAACTCTAAATCTCAAGTTATTTCTCCAGATTATTAGCAAAGTCTTTCTCTCATAACTTACAAGAGAATAAGTTCCTGACATAAAGGATAACCTCAGCCCGATTTCTTCTCTCTATCTTGTGCACTCTCTTCTGCCTTCCACCCTTCTGCGCATGGAATGACCCAGATGCCAGTGCCATGCTCTTGGATGTCCCAGACTCTAGAACTGTGAGCCAAATAAACTTATTTTCTTTATACATTATACAGTCTGTGGCATTCTGCTAAAGCAGTAGAAAATGGACTAAAACACCTACCCAATTTTTTTAAATCATCTAAGTTTTGGAAAATCTCTCTCAAAAAAAATAAATTTTTTACAAATGCTGTATAATGCTTAATCCAAGTCTTTAGGTGAATATTTTATATCTTAGAGTCCAGGGCACAGTCCAGAGTAGAGTCAGTCATTCGCTGATCTATACACAGAAAAAAATCAGCCTTCCTTTTTAATGGGGTTTACATGGTAATTGAACAGTTAATAACATTATAATTCTTGTAAATTAAGAAAACTTTACAAACAAAGAAATTTTCTAATATTCTGTAAAACATATTGGGTCAGTTAAACAGGTATGACTTCAGTAAGGTCTTCAAGTGGGTGGTCAAAGGCCTAGTACTAAAATTTTCATAATCATTTAAGTGACAAAATGAGAGGAGTAAGTATGAAACTGATGCTCAATGGAAAGGAAAAGAATTCCAATTCACAGAAAACAAATGACATTAAAGAAATTATCAGAAAGGACAAAAAACAAATGGGATATTATTTGAAGGTAGGATTGATTTATACAAATTCAGCAAATATGAAAGAAGGCAATAATCAAAATAACAAGTTTAAATGAACTAAATGATGCTATTTAGACCTGAATAGACACTGCTAATAAATAAAAACAGAACACAACATACAAGATTCTAACAATTCCTTCCCAAACTCTTGAAATTTATGCATATGAGAATGGAGCATTAATATTTGGTACACAAAAGCCCAAAGCTTTAAGGAATTTGGAAAAGCTGTAAGAAGTTCATATAGTACTCTACTATCACAAAGGAGGACAGTAAACAGAGGCAAGTTTCAAAAGCAGAAAATAAGGAACAAACAATAAAAGTTCAGCAAGATTTCCAGATACTAAAAACAGTTAATTTCTAGAATGGCCATTTTCTAAGTGGTGAAAAGTCCTTTATCTCACAGACCATTAAGAGTAGTTTATAAGCTAACGATCATTTATTTCTCAGTTTTAATGATCATCAGTAGCCTAATTCTTCCTGCTAAACTCAACTTCACGTCTCCTCCCCAAAATAGTCAAATATGCATACAATCATTATTAAACCAAAGATTCTTTACAATTTCTTTTATTGTTTACACACAGTCAGCAGCTATAAAATTTAGGGCTACTTTCCATTCATGTTAGTGTTTCAGCAACTCATGTCAAAGCTGAAAGAAATTTCTTAAAACTAAATGTTAAAAAAAGGAGTTTCAACACTAGTTATGCTATAGATGGCTACAAAACTATTTCCTCAATAAAAATAATACCAAAAAGTGAAAAAAAAATAATGATTTAAAAAAGCAGAAGAGATGTGGATGGGGAAAAATAAAGAACAAAGTATCACAAAGAGATGAGCCCTCCCTATGTTAGCAGAGACTGGCAACCATTATTATCACTAGGGACAGATATCAAATCTGGGTCACAAGCAGAAAAAGAAATATATCTACCATGGATGAGGAACATTATTGTAACAAAGAGACAACAAATTTTTAATACTGACACTTAGGCTAGTGTAGGGGACTGGAATCTAGATGAGTCCCAAACACAAAGCCACTTATTCTCACCTTCCAATTACCACCTCACTTCCCAACTCTACCCACAGGTTTATAATTGAATAAGCACTATGTAGGAAGATCGAGATGGTACCAGAAAATACAGGGAGATCTAGTGTTCAGATCACAATACCCTGTTGGAAGAGCTAACAATCAAAAATTATGAGACAGGGGAAAAAGCAGAAAAATGTGACTCATAATCAGGAGAACAAACAATAGAATCAGACCCATAAGTAACCCAGATATTCAAATTAGCTGACAAAAACTTAAATAACTACTGTAAATGTGTAAAGAATGTAGAGAAAAGACTGGATCAAACAAGAGGGAAAAGGTAGACCATTTCAGCAGAGAAATAAAAACTCAAAAATGAACCAAATAGAAACTCTAGTACTGAAAAACATAATATCTGAAATAAGGAACTTATTGGATGTTGTTAAAAGTAGACTAAACAAACCAGAAGAAAGCATTAGTAAGTCCAAACTATTGAAGTGCAGAAAAAAGGATCAGGAGCCCATTCATTAATATCTAGGAGTATGATAAAAGTATAATTGGATTCCCAGAAGGAAAAGAACAAAAGATAAAGTAGAAAAAAATATTTGAGGAGATACTGGCCAAAAGTTTTCCAAAACTGATAAAAGATTTCAAACTAGAGGTCCAAGAAGATCAATAAACAACAAGAAATATAAAAACTAACACACATGCACACACACATAGAAAAAACCTCATACTTAGTCAGCTCTGTGCAAATAATAAAGGGAAAACATTAAGAACAGCAAGAAAAATTAGACACGTTATATTTAGGGAAAAAACAATTTGAATACAACTAACATCAGAAACAATGAAATCAGTAGACAATAAAATGACATGTTTAAAGTGCTGAAGAAAAAATTAATGGAATCTTGTATCTGGTGAAGATAGCCTTTAAAAATAAAGATGGAATAAACACATCCTTAGGTGAACAAACACAGAGAAACTGTTGCTGGCAGAGGTCTATAATACTATGGGTACTATATTAAATATTAAAGTAAGTGCTTCAAGTGGGTATGGCTATCTTAATATTAACCAAATCAATCTCAGAACAAAGCATATTATCAGAAATATAAGTGGTATATTTCATAATCATAAAACAGTCAAACCATTTAAAAGATATAAAAAACTGAAAGTATATACATAGTGTGTATACATAGGTTGGCATAACATAAATTACTTTGCGCTATCCATTGAAGAGAACTATTAAAATAGCAAAACCACAATTACTTTTGCCCCAACCTAACAGAAGCAATGACGCCTCAGTAGAAGCAAGTACTCCCAGCAACCGGATCTTGGTTTCTAAATACCATTCTCCATTAACACAGTGTTTACTGCTACATGGAAAAGAAAATGGATGATTCTTGGACTTGGACAGGGATTAATTGCTGAAAATATAAAAATATGGGGGTACATTAAGGGACATAGAAGGTAGCCTGAAAGAACTCCCAATCTGAGCAACAAAACAAATAACATAGTATTGTATTAAAACTCAAAGTATAAGATATTAGTGGGTCTATACTGATATAAACAAAGGAGCAAATCAATAAATTAATAAGAGGTGGGGTAAGGTGGGGAGAGAAGAGACAAATCTTCCTTACAGAGGAATGCCAAATAGTTTACATAGATACCACAGCCAAGAGGTGAAATTTAATACCCTCCACCACCATGCCCCATGCCACCACCTTAAGCATGGGCTGCATTTAGTGGTCCACTTTCAAGGAATAAAGGTGAAAACAGGGAAAACTCCACAGTGAAGAAACCTGACAAACACCACCTTCATTGTGATGAAAGTTCACATCACCAGTGAGTGATGTCAGGTAGGTATCACGAATTCCCTGATGTGATATGATTAAAAGGGCACTTCATTTCTGTGGTATCCTTTTCAAAAATCCATATCCCACTCTAATAATAAGAAAAGCACCAGATAAACCCAGAGTGGGAGACATGCACCAATACCTCCCAAGACTTGTCAAGGTGGCCAGGCGTGGTGGCTCATGCCTGTAATCCCAGCACTTTGGAAAGCCAAGGCAGGTGGATCACTTGAGGACAGGAGTTCAAGACCAGCCTGGCCAAATAGCAAAACTGCGTCTCTACTAAAAAATACAAAAAATTAGCCGGGCATGGTGGCACATGCCTATAATCCCAGCTACTCGTGAGGCTGAGGCACGAGAATCACTTGAACCCAGGAGGTGGCAGTGAGCCGAGATCATGCCACTGCACTCCAGTCTCAGGAACAGAGCAAGACTGTCTCAAAAAAAAAAAAAAAAAAAAAAAAGACTTGTCAAGGTCATGAAAAACAAGGAAAGATTTAGAAACCATCACAGACCTAAAGAGACTGACAAGACATGATAACTAAATAATGTGCTAACCTGGACTGGATCCTGAAACAAAAAGAGAACATTAGTAGAAAAACTGGTGAAATACAAATGAATCTAGACTTTAGTTAGTAGTGATGTGCCAGTACTAATTTCTTAGTTTTGACAAATGTAAATGTAAGATGTTAACAATATGGGAACTGGTTGAGGAGGATATAGGAACACTTCATATTATCTTTGAAACTTTTCTGTGAATCTAAAATTTCTTCCCCCGAATCATAGTTGCATAAATAAATAAATAAACAAATAGTCTAACTAAATGTTTAACAGTAGGAGAGTTGGTAAACAAACTAAGGTACAACTACATCATGGGACATAGTTCTGAAGCTGTCAGAAATAAAGAAATTATAATTATATGATAAAAGTTTATTTTATATAACATTTTAAATGTAAAAATCAGAATTAAAAACCATATACATAGTATGATCTAAATCTTATAAAATGTACATACACAACTGTACTGACAAAAATGCATAGAAAGAGGAATATAAATTAAACAATAAATATTTTACATTAAAAATTATCATCTTGGGGCCAGGCGTGGTGGCTCACGCCTGTAATCCCAGGACTTCAGAAGCCTGAGGCGGGTGGATCACTTGAGGCCGTAGACCAGCCTGGGAAACATGGCAAAAACTGTCTCTACTAAAAATTTAAAAATTAGCTAGGCATGGAGGAGCACACCTGTAGTCCCAGCTACTCGGAAGGCTGAGGCACAAGAACGGTTTGAGCCCAGGAGGCAAAGGTTGCAGTGAGCTGAGATCACACCGCTGCACTCCAGCCTGGGCAACAGAGCAAGACTCTGTCTCAAAAAAAAAAAAAAAATCATCGTGGTGCACCAAGTATAATAAACACTACTGTGCCTTAGCAGCAAAAACTTCAATTCTATGATTCTCCTTTGAAGTTTCTATAAAGGTAGTATCCTAAATGAGGCAGATGCTGGTTTTGCCTATCCATTATCAATTCCCTCCTTCTCCCATAATAACAGAATTCCAATCTTGCTAGAAGTGGCAGTGCACTTAAGTAAAAAAAATCACATTTTGAGATGTATACAAAAGTCATCAGGTGAGGTTTCTAAGAATGCTCTTCAAAAGGGGAAAGACTTAACTCAGCTTTTGCTTCTTGTTTTCTCCTTGCTAGAGGTAGAACCACCATCTTAAAATTATGGGAGGATAAAGCATCAGGTTAAAAGCTACAACCGGATTTGGGTGCCTGAACAGAAAGACAGAAGAGGCCTGGGACCCAATTAGCATCATACTGCTGCTTCATCAGCCCTAGATGACTGCCTACCTCCCTATACTTCCTTGCAAGAGAAAATAAACTCCGTATTTGTTAAGCCCCACTGTTTCAAGTTTTCTCTTCTAAGCACATGTATACATTCCAAACATTACAGAACTGATGTCTGTACTCAAAAAAGTTTCTTACTGGATGTCTTTAAAGAACAAAATACATTTTTAAGAAAATCATGCAGCTAGCTCAGTAGCATCTGGGATTTTTTTAAGGTAAAACAAATGTCAGCTTCAATTTTCTGGGATGGGTGAGAGAGGAATCATTGCATCATTATAAGGGCGTAAAAAGTTTAAGGACAAACAACTGAAGAGATTTTAATGATGATAAAATCAGAGTTAAATATTTCAATGTATTTTTTGACTTAATGATCAGTGTTCATATAACAAAACATTTTATTAAGCAGGCATTTGCTGGGTGGAATTCATTTGGAGTGAAAAAAGTAATAAAACAAGATCTTGTCTTCAAACAGGGTCATAATCATCCTTTAAATGTTTGTAAACTATCTTAACAAAATGAAACAAGAAAGGAAACAAAAACTATTTTCACTTTTTTAAAGCCTATACTCAGTTATAATAAACAACAACAATAAAAAACTGGGGGGAAAACTCCAATGCCCAAATAAGGAAGTTAATTGAATTAATGAAAAATATTATATATTCATTAAAATAATATGGAGACTGAAAATGCAATAAAAAGCCCAAAAACTTTAAACAAAAATACAGAACAAAAATAATATGCATAGGCTTTTACAGTTATACAAAAACAAAGTATAAATCAGACAGGGTCATAAAATCTAAAATAAGAAATGGTTTGCCATTTTTTCTTTATATTTCACCAAATATTACTTAATATCAAATGATAAAACAGATTATGAAACTAGCAACATATATATTGAAATCTTCCCGCTGCAAAATACCCATAGTACTGGATAAACAGAAAAACACTTGAATTTCATATCTAAGCATGCATGGAAGCAAAAAATAAAAATCTAAAAGGTCCAAAATTAGAAGATTGTGGAGAAAAAATATCTTAGTGGCCTATAGCTGAGGTCGGGAAAATATGGCCCACAAGCCAAATCTGGCCTATAGTCAGTAAGCTTAGTTTTTAAATCCTTAAATGATTGAAAATAAAAAAGTTGTCTTGACAAATGAAAATTCTATGAAATTCAAATTTCAGTGTATAAAAATAAATTTTTTTTGCAACACAGCCATGTTCATTCATGTTAGTATTATCTACAGCTGCTTTCCACAAACCACAAAAGCACAGCTGGATAGTGGGAACAGAGACTATATGATTTGTAAAGTCTAAAACATTCTCTATCTGGCCCTTTATGGAAAAACGGTTTGTCAACCCTTGGCCTAGAGCTTCATTTTTAATGAATAGACAAAGGGAAGAGGAAATAGCGCCTCTGGCTTATGCAAGGCAAGGGATCAAACTGGAAATGCTGTTAGAAAGGCACTAACAACAAAAGGACTAGAAACTTAATAAAAACTGAAGTAGAGAATATATTTCCCACAAAATCATAGTGTACAGACACATGACTGCTTTGACAATGACTCTTCATGAAACAGGGGCAGGGCAGGGAACCAGGAGATAAACAGGGGAATTTCCTTAAGCATTTATGGACACTGAACAGCCTGTATATGGATCTGGAGCTCAAGAAACACTTAAGAATTTAATTTAAATTGGACTCAAGTAGTCAGTGGTCCCCACCTCCCAATCACCTGACTGATGCTAATACAAATTTTCTCAGAAGGACTATAGCATCAACAAATAAACTTCCAAATAAACTTTGGAACTTCCAAATAATAACAACAAAAAATCATAAGAGTAATTAATTATATTTCTAGTAATGGAGAGCTAGGTTACTCAAACCAGCACTTCCGCTTAAAACAAGTAAAAATGTTAGCTAAAATATTCAAAACATAAAGTCAAAAGCACTGAAATGCTAATAAACTACTGCAGAACTACAAGGACAAATTCTAGGAGAAAGCTCATACCCAAAGAAGTAGGGAGAATACTAAAACACTAAAGACAATCCTGAACTGAGGGCATTTGCCAATTACAGTCCAGAAAGAGGGGTTCACTCTGGAGCTTGAAAAGAGGAGGGCAGAAGTGAAAACTCAACTCCATCCAAGATGATCCTCAGGAGTCTTCTAAGAAATTCCCTGCCACACAGAGCTCCAACAGACTACACCATAGAAGTAAGAATGTACCATAACTAAATCCAACTAGAGACGAATGCAAGGAAGCTTCCCTTGGTGCAGAGCAGAACAAAATATTTAAATGGGGGAGGGAGGAGGTAAGAAAAGAAAAACAAAAACAAGATGCTGGAAAAGCTGTGCTCATATCTAAGACTTCATAAGGTTGTACTAGAGATAAAGACCATCTAATATTAAGATTCAGACATCTAATAACAAAGCTTCAATATAAATAAAACAAAAAGTGAGAGTAAACACACTGATATAATATACATATCAACTATTATATAAATAATTTTATATATCAAATCATACTATGCAACTTTCAGGTCATGAATCTTGCATTACTATTTCTGATTTCTAGGACTATGCCATCTTCAAAAGTCTATCTTCAGTTTGTTAGAAGGAAAATTTTAGATGAATTAAAATTAACAGAGTTCAACTGAGCAAAGAACAAAGTGCATTATCGGCCTAACCCCCAAACCAGAATAGGTTCAGAGCTACTCCAGGGCTGTCACATGGTTGAGTAACATTTATGGTCAAAAAAAGAAAGTAACATACAGAAAACAGAAGTGACTGTAACACATTAATCACGTGTTTGTGGTAATGCTGATATTAAAAAAAAAAACCCCACTGTGCGTCCAGGTACATAAAAATAAAGCACAAACAATTATGTATAGTATGTAATGTTTAATAATGATAATAAAGAACCACGTTACTGGTTAATGTACACACTATACTATACTTTTTATCATTACTTTAGAGCATAGTCCTACTTATTTTTAAAAATCGGTTAACTGTAAAACAGCCTCAGGCAAATCCTTCAGGAGGTATTCCAGAAGAAGGCATGGTTATTATAGAAGACATCACACATGTTATTTCCTCAAAGACCTTCCAGTGAAACAAAATGTGAAGGTGGAAAACAGCAATATTGATGATCCTGACCCTGTGCAGGCCCACACTAAAATACATGTTTGTGTCTTAGGTTTTTAAAATTTTAAAATGTAAACCAAAATAAACACAAATTTTAAAAATAGAAAAAAGCTTATAAAATAAGCATATGAAAATACCTTTATACAGCTATACAAAATGTTTAAGTATTATTAGAAAAGAGTCAAAATCTATATGTTGAAAACTAGAAGACACCAATTAAAAAAGATGAAGAAGATACAAATAAAAGATATCCCATGTTCATGGATTGATATTGTTAAAACGGACATACTACCCAAAGTGACCCTAGAGATTTAATGCAGTCCTTATCAAAATACCAATGACATTCTTCACAAAAATAGAAAAAAAAATTCTGAAATTCACATAAGAGCAAAAAAAAGACCCTAATAGTCAAAGCAAACCTGAGGAAAAAGAACAAAAGCTGGAGACATGACACTACCTAACTTCAAAATATACTACTAAGCTATAGTAACCAAACGAGCAGGGTATGTGCATAAAAACAAATACACAGACTACTGGAACAGAACAGAGAACTCAGAAATAAATTCACATAACTACAGTGTATTAGTCTGTTTCTATGGCTGGGGAGGCTTCACATTCATTGCGGAAGGCAAGAAGGAACAAGTCACGTCTTACGTGGATGGCAGCAGGCAAAGAGAGAGCTTTGCAGGGAAGCTCTAGTTTTTAAAACCATCAGATCTTGTGAGACTCACTATCAAGAGAACAGCATTGGAAAGACCCACCTCTATGATTAAATTATCTCCCACCAGGTCCCTCCCACAATACATGGGAATTATGGAAGCTACAAGATGAGATCTGGGTGGGGACACAGAGCCAAACCATATCATTCCAACCCAGCCCCTCCCAAATTTCATGTCTTCACATTTCAAAATCAATCATGCCTTCCCAACAGTCTCCCAAAGTTTTACTCATTTCAGCATTAACTCAAAAGTCCACTGGCCAAAATCTCATCTGAGACAAGGCAAGTCCCTCCGGACTATGAGTCTGTAAAATCAAAAGCAAGTTAGTTACTTCCTAGATACAATGGGGATACAGGCATTGAGTAAATACAGCCATTCCAAATGAGAGAAATCGGCCAAAACAAAGAGGCTACAGACTCCATGCAAATACAAAATCCAGTGGGGCAGTCAAATCTTAAAGCTCCAAAATGATCTCCTTTGACTCCATGTCTCGCATCCAGGTCACTCTAATGCCAGAAGTGGGCTCCCACGGCCTTGGGCAGCTCCACCCCTGTGGCTTTGCAGGGTATAGCCCCCCTCCTGGATGCTTTCACAGGCTGGTGTTGAGTGTCTGTGGCTTTTCCAGGAACATGGTGCAAGCTGTGGGTGGATCTACAATTCTGGGGTCTGGAGGATGGTGGCCCTCTTCTCATAGCTCCACTAGGCGGTGTCCCAGTAAGGACTCTGTGTGGGGGCTCTGACCCCACATTTCCCTTCCACACTGCTCTAGCAGAGGTTCTCCATGAGGGATCCGCCCCTGCAGCAAACTTCTGCCTGGGCATCCAGGTATTTCCATACTTTCTCTGAAATCTAGGCAGAGGTCCCCAAACCTCAATTCTCTCTTTTTTTTTTTTTTTTTTTTTTTTTTTTTTTTTTTGAGACAGGAGTCTTGCTCTGTCACCCAGGCTGGAGGGCAAAGGCATGATCTCAGCTCACTGAAACCTCCACCACCCAGGTTCAAGCAATTCTCCTGCCTCCACCTCCAGATTAAAGGTGCCCACCACATCATGCCCTGCTAATTTTTGTATTTTTTGTAGAGATGGGGTTTCAACAGGTTGGCCACACTGGTCTCAAATTCCCAACCTCAAGTGATCAGCCTGCCTCAGCCTCCCAAAGTGCTAGGATTACAGGCTTGAGCCACTGAGCCCGGCCAAGACCCTGTAGAGTTCTAATCTTTGCTACAGACTCTCAACAGATGGTTCAACAAGTTTTACAGGAAAAATACAAAAAAGAATTCATGAGAGACTATTTTTTTAGACCCTGTTTCACCCCATTCAGGAGGTCTATGATTGCCTCTTAGTTGTTCAGTAAGAAATTATATTCATCTTGACTAAAAGTGGGGACTGATAATGTTGAAATTTACCTGAGCCCTCTGCTCCTAGAAAAGAGGAAAGATTAAGAAATCCCTTCGGCCGGGTTCAATGGCTCACACCTGTAATCCCAGTGCTTTGGGAGATAGAGGGGGGTGGATCACCCAAGGTCAGGAGTTCAAGACCAGTCTGGCCAACATGGTGAAACCCTGTCTCTACTAAAAATACAAAAATTAGCCGGACATGGTGGTAGGTGCCTGTGATCTCAGCCACTTGGGAGGCTGAGACAGGAGAATCATTTGAACCCAGGAGGCAGAGGTTGCAGTAAGCCAAAATCGCACCATTGCACTCCAGCCTGGGTGACGAGTGAAACTCCATATCAAAAAAAAAAAAAAAAGAAAAAAAGAAAAGAAAAGAAAAGAAATCCCTTCATATTATTGTGTTCTGAGAAAAAGCTAACCACAAAGGACAATGACATCTTCACATATTGCAAAATAAGACCCACCTATACCCTTCTTCAATGACTGCTTTTTTCATATAGCACCCCAAGATTTTCCTTCTTGAGATATTCTTCATTAATGAACATTCTCCCTATTGTAATAGCCTGAATAAAATCAGCTGTCTACTGTATTTGTCTTTCGCAGCGATTTGTTAGTGTCTATTAAAGCGTTCCTTATGAGCCAGCAATTCCATGTCTATCAAGGAAATATTAACATGAATGGAAAAAAAGATGGATGTGGTACATGTTGCTGCTTGCTTAACCTACATCCATTCCTCTACTCTCATCCCCTTCTTAACCTGAAATTCTCAATCAAGATTTCATCCTCTTCCATTCAATCAAGGTAATTCTGGAAACTAACCCTACTCTCAGCACCCTGCTAAGTACAAAGGTAATCCCAACTCCTTACCATACTCATTGGTTCTGAGACCCCAGTCTCAGCCAATTAGCAACTGAAATTCCCTTGATAACAGGAACTGATTCAGGAATTAGCATGTGACTTAATCTAGGCCAACCAAGTAAAATAGTGTTGCTAATGAACAACTGGAAGAGAAGCTTTGTTGCTCTTAAAGGAAAGCCAACAGAAAAGCTGTTGAACAACAGAAAAGCTCTTCTTGAGGTTGCAGCTATGAGACCTGGAAATGTTACAGTCATTCTCCTACCACATGGAAAGCCAGCCTAAGAACCAAGACAGAGAAATACACAGCCAGAGAGAGAGAGAAAGAGAGAGATTAAGTTGGACCCACTGGATCAAACCAACATAGATCACATCTTCCTGTATGAAACAATGACCCAGTCATTTCCTTTTTTGAATAAAAGAGTCGAGTTGGGTTTTCTTATATTGTTTTACTGGCAAAAGCATTATACCTGATTACAAAAATAAAGATTGTTCATGGCAACATTTCCCATGGATTGTTCATCCATTAAAAAAATGGAAAAAGAGAAAAAAATTTGAGACATTCATAGACAGGATAACATATGAGTAACTTATGATACAGTAGAAAATAAAGTGTATTTTAAAAAGAATGAGGAGGAGGGAGAACAGGATGGCAGACAAAAGGCAGCCAGGAAACACCACTCCCAAGAAGACAGACCAAAGTATGGAATAAACTACCATAATTTGGGCAGATCTTTGAAGAGAAAACATTAAGAGTAGTGACAGAGTCAGCACCAAAGCCAAGATTGAAGAGGGGGAAATCTGGAAGCCCTGCATGGGATACCTGAGTACCTCTAATGGCTCCTATGAAAAGGGTAAGTGAGGGAACTGAGGGACAGCTCACTCTCACAACAGACCTCTGGGATCCTAGCAACAGGAGACTCTGCATCCCTGATTGATGTGTGAGCTAGCAGAGGGATCTCCCCAGGGGACAGGCAGAGACAGGCTTTCAGATGACACAGAGCCTGGGAGCTTCTGTGTGCTGGGCAGCTCTGGTGGAGAGTGGCCATAGATACCCATCCCCCAGGACTTCCCATATCCCTCTGGGAGGCACTGCCCCAACTGACCTCTGATGAAGAAGAGAGAAAGGACGGCTTCTCCACAGGACTGAGGTGCATCCATTCTGCAAGTCCTCCTGCTCACCAACCCAAGCCAGACTGAGGTGCATCTATTCCTCCCAGTCCTTTGAGGAAGCTAGCCTCACCATCTTCTGGGTCAGAGGTCAGTGCCTCCCCAAGGGATATGAGCAGCCTCTGCAGCCCAGGCTAAGTGTGTTGCTATGTCTAAGTAATTTCTCAGTGACCCAGGAGCCACATCAGATCCCCCAGCCCAGCTGGAACCCAACTTCAAGCCACAGGATGCAGTGGGGATGTTGGGGTGGTGAGGGGCAGGGAAGAGCATCAGGAAGAATGGCTAATAGATGCTGGGCTTAATACCTAGGTGATGGGATGATCTATGCAGTAAACCACCATGCACACATTTACCTATGTAACAAACCTGCACATCCTGCACATGTACCCCTGAACTTAAAATAAAAATAAAAGAAATTTAGATATAAGACCTCAAATTATTAAAATGCTAGAAGAAAACCTAGTTGATACCTTGCTCAATATCTGCCTTGGCAAAGAATTTTTGGCAAAGTCCACAAAAGCAATCAGAACAAAAAACATAAATTGAAAACCAGAAGCAAGTTAAACTAAAGAGCTTCCATACAGCAAAAGAAACTATCAACAAAATAAACAGAAAACCTACAGAATGGAAGAAAATATTCATAAACTATGCATTTGACAAACATCTAAAATCCGGAATCTATAAGGAACTCAAATCAACAAGCAAAAGACAAATAACCCTATTAAAAATGGGCAAAGGATATGAACAGACACTTCTCAAAAGAAGAAATATAAGCAATCAACAAAAATATGAAAAAAAATGCTCATCATCACTGATCATCCGAGAAACGCAAATCAAAACCACAATGAGATACCATCTTATACCAGTCAGAATGGCTATTATTTAAAAGTCAAAAAGCAACAGATATGGCAAAGCTATGGAGAAAAGGGAATGCTTATACACTGTTGGTGGATGTGTAAATTAGTTGAGCCACTGTGAAAAGCGGTTTGGGGGTTCTCAAATAACTTAAAGTAGAGTTACCACTGGACACATCAATTCCATTACTGGGTATATGCCCAAAGAAAAATATTTTGATCACTATGCCAAAAGACACATGCACCCATATGTTCAGCGCAGCACTATTCACAATAGTAAAGACATGGAATCAATCTAAGTGCCCATCACTGGTGGACTGGATAAAGAAAATGTGGTACATATATATATCATGGAATACTATGAAGCCATAAAAAAGAATGAAATTACTACCTTTACAGCAACATGGATGGAGCTGGAGGCCATAATCCTAAGCAAATTGATGCAGGAACAGAAAACCAAATACTGCATGTTCTAACTTATAAGTGGTAGCCAAACACTGAGCATATATGGACATAAACATGGGAACAATAAACACTGTGGACTACTATGGGGGAAATTAGGGAGGGGGATGTGGGTTGAAAACCTACCTATTGGGTACTATGCTCACTACCTGGGTAAAATATACTTATGTAACAAATCTACATGTATCCCCTGTATCTAAGATAAAAGTTGAAATTTGAAAGGAAATATATTATATATATTTTTTTCCTTTTATAAAAAGGAAGACAGATGAGGTAGCTGGACAACCAAATGTTTACACTTCAAAATGAAACCAATTTAGAATTCTTTGTCTCACATGTACATTAATACAGATGAATCAAATACATATAGAATAATCAATAAAATCACGTATGATGATATTACTGAAATTTAACCCCATCTCATCAAAGGAAGAGCTTGGCACCCTGGAAAAGCATTGTCAGATATTTTAATGTGGACCAATAAATACTAAGAAAGACAACTTCCTCAGCATACTTCAAAAAAATGAGGTATTACTTGTCAATTAAAACTAAATTTTTAATGAAGATGTTCCTACATTAACTTAAAAAGATGTCCATTCCACAATAAGTGAGGAAAGAAATAACTTTCATTTTTAAAAAAATAAAGAAAAATTATATTGGTATAGAAAAAAGTCTATAAGAATATATGTTAAATCATTACAATGATTACCTGTAATATTATAGGATTGGAATGGGAAAAGATTATTTTCATATTACACACATGAAGTTTTTATAAGTTTATATCTTATAAATAACATTTTAAAAAACTGATGAAGTACAAAAAAAAAAACTCTTCTCAGCCCCACCCCAGACCAACTTAATTAGAATCTGCACACAGTAAGATCCACAAATATGTTTTAAAAGCACTCAAAATTTAGACTATATGAAGAACTCATAAATTATTAAGAAAAAGACAAACAACCAAAATGTTTCTATATGAAGCAAAAGAAAGTGAACATTCTGTAAAAGAGGCTATCCAGGCTGGCTCACGCCTATAATCCCAGCACTTTGGAAGGTGAAGGAGGGTGGACGGCTTGGGCTCAGGAGTTTGAGACCAGCCTGGGCAACACGGCAAAACCCCGTCTCTACAAAACAAAAATTAGTCAGGTGTGGTGGTGTATGCCTGTGGTCCCAGCTAGTTTGGAGGCTGAGGTGGGAGGATCACTTGAGCCCAGGAGGCAGAGGTTGCAGTGAGCTGTGATCTTGTCACTGCACTCCAGCCTGGGTGACAGAGCCCAGACCCTGTTTCAAAATAAAAATACAAAAAAAGAGGATACCCAAATGGCCAATAAATATATGAAAACATCATTAGTTATTAGGGAAATATACAAATAAAAAACATAATGTCATAAGAAAGGTTAAAATTAATAAGAAAATACCAAGTGTAGTTAGAATGTGAAACAACCAGAATTCTCATATTCTGTTGGTAGAACTGTAGATTACTACAACTACTTTGAAAAACTGATTGGTAGTATCTACTACAGCTGAACATATGCATACCCTAGGATCCAATCAAGATAAAGGTTATAGGGACTGAACTGGAAGGGGGCAAGAGAGGAGCTGCTGGGACACTAATAATATTCGGTATCTTGATCTGGGTGCTGGTCAAATGGG
The DNA here is from genome assembly GCF_006542625.1 of Nomascus leucogenys. Classification (NCBI taxonomy): domain Eukaryota; kingdom Metazoa; phylum Chordata; class Mammalia; order Primates; family Hylobatidae; genus Nomascus; species Nomascus leucogenys. The sequence goes on from NC_044394.1 coordinate 37,341,470, forward strand.
TATGTTCACTTTGTGAAAATACATTTAAGCTGTCACTTATGTATAGCTTTGATGTATGGATATAATGCTTTTCTTAAAAGTTTATATAGAAATAAAAAATCCATTAAAAAAATTTTATCCTGAGCATTCTTCTCTTCTCAGCCTACAGTGGGGTGTTCTCTTCCAAGGTCATATCTTCATCTATCATATATGCACCCTATAGATTTACATATCTATACCTCTAACCTAGAACTCTTTTAGAGGGCTAGAGATACATTGGCAAAATCAGTAATGACACTCGTTCAAACAGATATACTTTAAGTATTTGCTCAACATTTAGACACCAGGGTAAATGCTATATGAGTAAGTACAGAAAAGGACAACAGAAATAGAGCTTAGCATCTTCTCTATTACCTCTATTAAGTTTAGGCCCCAAACTGAAAAACAGAATACAGAAACAATGCCCTTCAACTAACCAATTCTAACTTCCTTAGAGAAAACTGCCAAAGTAATCTATTATTTTAACATTCCTTTTATTATTAGTCACTACCCCCCAACTCCACAGATTTATTCAAGTATATCTGCTCCCATAATGTTTCAGTGCCCTGTCAATGACCCAGCTGACCAGCACCTTAATTAGACTCAACCACTGAGTTATTCATCTGTTCCATAACCTCAGATTAAATATCTCCTATTCAAAAGGTTCAAAATGTTTTATTCTTACAGCCTCCACATCACCATACTGCCAAAAAGCAACGCAACTTTGAAAGTAAGTACTGCTATTCCTATTCTTGCTGTAGCCTTCCCATAAACTCCTTCTATGATAAACGCACAATCCTGCTAGCCGACTGCAGACAGACACCTAGAAGTCAACTTTGATACTGTACCTGCAGTTTGTAGCAGTACACATAATGAGTGGGCTATCTCCGGTTATACTTCTACAGCAGATAACAAAAAACTAAATGCTGAAAGACAATTAATCTATTTACTGTTTTTAGTCCTCTGAAATGAAGCTAAAATAAAGGATGAAGATATGAACAGCAACTTTATATTTTCTCCCCTCAGATCAAAATCAGATCATCTTTTTTTTTTTTCCTTTTTTGAGACAGGGTCTTGCCCTGTCGCCCAGGATGGAATGCAGTGGCACACACTCCTGGGCTCAAGTGATCCGCCCATCAACTAGCATGCGCCACCATCCCTGCCTAATTTTCTTTTTTATTTTTTGTAGAGACAGGGGTTTTGCTATATTGCCCAGGCTGGTCTCAAACCCCTGGCATCAAGGTATCCTCCTTCCTGGGCCTCCCAAAGTGTTGGGATTACAGGCTTGAGCCACTGAACCTGGCATAAGTGCTTTTTAAATAAAATACAATGATCTTACTTATAAAAATAAGATGCTCTGATTTTGACCGGGTGCAGTGTCCCACTCCTGTAATCCTGCCAATTTGGGAGGCCAAGACAGGAGGATCATTTGAGACCAGGAATTCAAGATCACCCTGGGCAACAACATAGCAAGATCATCACTACAAAATAATTTTTAAAAATTTAGCCAGGCGGCCGGGCACGGTGGCTCACGCTTGTAATCCCAGCACTTTGGGAGGCCAAGGCGGCCGGATCACGAGGTCAGGAGATTTGAGACCATCCTGGCTAACACGGTGAAACCCCATCTTTACTAAAAATACAAAAAATTAGCCGGGCGCAGTGGCGGGCGCCTGTAGTCCCAGCTACTCAGGAGGCTGAGGCAGGAGAATGGCATGAACCCAGGAGGCGGAGCTTGCAGTGAGCCGAGATAGCGCCACTGCACTCCGGCCTGGACGAAAGAGCGAGACTCCGTCTCAAAAAAAAAAAAAAAAAAAAATTTAAACAGGCATAGTGGCACATATCTATAGTACCAGCTACTCAGGAAACTGAGGCAGAAAAATCACTTGAGCCCACAAGTTCAAAGCTGCAGTGAGCTATGATTGCACCACCGCACTCCAGCGTAGATGACAGAGCAAGACCCTATTTCTTAAAAACAATAACAACAACAACAAAAAGCATTTATATAGTACCTACCACTAGCTAGGTACCGTTCTAAGTAAATTACACATGCTATCTTATTTAATTTTTATATCAAACCTATAAAAGAAGAAACAGACACCAGTAGGTTAGGTGTTACAAGGTCACATAAATTTCAAGTAACAAAGTTGAGACTTGAAATGGACTGTCTGCCTATAGAGTCCACACAGCATTTTATACTCTTCTACCTCCTAATCAATGATAACAGCCTAGCAACCTGTCTTTCCAAACCTTTATTTATGCAAGAACGTATAGAAGTTTTTTTTGGGGGGGTTGGGTTGTTTTGTTTTGTTTTGTTTGCAGAGGCAGAATCTCGCTATATTGTTCAGGCTGGTCTCAAACTCCTAGCATCAGGTAATCCTCCCACCTCAGCCTCCCAAACTGCTGGGATTACAGGCATGAGCCACCACACCTAGCCTAGAGAGTTTAAAATACATACATACGAATATATATGTATATGTGTATATATATACCTAAAAATATATATATACCTTAAAAAGACTTTCAGTACTGTTTAACATTTATTCATTTATCAAATTCTAAATGAAACTGAAACAGTCTTTTCATATTTGCCTATAATTACATAGTTAAATACATGTCCAGAACCCTCAAAACAGCTCTGCTACTTTCACTGCTTATTGTTCTCTCTCACACAAAATTCACTGCCAGACTCTGGAGAGGGACTGGCCCCCTTTCCTGTACATAAAGAGGACAAGGAAACGTCAGTTTCTAGTTTCCCCTATTGTCTTCATTCCAGCAGATAATGAGAACCTCACAAGTAACACATCTGGAAAGAGAACTTTTTTCCTCCCAAATTTGCTAGCATATGCCAAGAAAGGCTCCAGGCCATACCAATTACCTACAAATTCCTACACTTTTGTCCAAGATCCCAAATGTAATCTATTCTCTTGAGACTGCTGGTCTTTTACTGAATTGTATAAATATCAGAGGATATTCCTATTTTCCTTCTAGTGCTACAAGACCACCACAGCGGATTATTACAAACCTATGTTCAGGAATATCCTCACCTCCAATTCACATGTGGTCATCATTTACACTAAACAATGGTTTTCAATTGAATTTACTGTGGTTTTTTACAAAACTATTACTTTTACAGGGTTTCAAAGAGACTAAATTTATATGTTCTGGCTATCCTTCAAAGTTCCTACTAATCTATTCCTTCCTTTTGAATTTACCCTCATTCAGAATTTAACAGCAGCCCTTCCTTTCCCATATCTGGACTATATATATAAGTCAAGCAATCTAAAGCTATGTTTTTCCCAATCTCCCAGAAACCTCACAAAACCCAGAAAAATAATAAAAATTTTTCAAAACTTGTTTTTTCACATAAAAGAATATGAAAAAGTTTAATAAAGATAATCCTCAATTCATTCTTGCAGATGATCTCACATTCAACAATAGAAGTGAAAGGCTCCTTCAGCATTCATCTAGCTGTATTTATCAAGAAGAGAAAAAACACTGTCTAACAAGATTTCAGCACTCCTAATGGTATTTAGAGTTCATCTGAAAATAATAAATAGTTGGCATAACAGATCCCAAAGCTAAATTAAGAAATATTTTATGATTTAGCCTCATCCAAAGATGTTAGGTTCTAATTTTTAGAGGTATCTTCTCTAGATTTAAATGGGTTATCAGACAAGATGATTTTGGAGTCCTTTCAAACTGTGAGATGCTACGAATTCTCTTAATTAGCTTTCCTTGACCATTCCATCAACAGTAGCCTCTCCCTTTTCTGATCACCTTCACTAGGAACTGCCTAGGATGTTTTGTGTCTATTTGCTATTTATTTACCATCATGTTAGTTTCCATGTGTAATAGTTTTGTCTTCTCAAGTAGATAATAATGACAAAGACAAAATTATAACCTTTTAATACTTTTTGGTATCTAACTGGCATAATTTATACATATCATTAAACACTGCCAAGTATGAGAAGGAAGAGCGTTTTCCCTCCCCACTATGCCAGAATCTACTTAAATGGGAGAAAACCCCTTTCTTTGTTTTTATATTGTTTTTTAATATGTTTGTTAGCCACCTAATATATATTCAGTCTTATGCTGTGGGCTAAAGATTGATCCCTGCTGCACAATGATTTTAATTAAGAGGATTCTGGTCTATGCCTTATTAGACAGATAATAGTATTCAGAAGCAACTTTAATTTCTTTTTAATGAGCCTAAATGAGTATTCTATTGCAGAGGGAGGGTGGGTTGAAGATTTATGGAGGAAGGCAGTGTATCAGATAAATAACATATGTTTTGTAGTTAGAGAAGGAGAAGTCAATTTCTGAGCTGTTATGAAGATAGAGGATGGAGGGCAGAATTCCTACACAGGCTTTTAGTAAGCAAAATGAAAAATCAGTGTCTTGTTTTTCTTTAGTTGTTCTGACTGCTATTCTGCATGCAAAATTGTTCCTCTCTTCATCTCTGCTTCTCAGATTACTGAAAGTCAAACCAAATTCCTTCTCTAACTGAGTCTAAGACCTTGCAAATGTACATATTAAAAACACTCTGAGTTTCAACAGTGTTCACTTTACTGGTGCCACATCAGAGACCATTGCCTGACTGTACAATGACTTGCTGATCATATAGCAGAAACTTTGTAATTTAACAAACTATGCTGCACAGATTCTTATGCAACCAGTATTCCATCCACATAAATCATTCTTGTGATAGGAAAGTTTTTTGGATACAGTTAGTTTCAAGTAAAAAGTATTATATTTTTTAATTCAAAGAAAAAATCAATAAAGTTAATAAAAGTTCTTAAGTGTGTTGGTAATGAAAAGTGTTAATCAGTTTCCATGCATAATTTGGCCACCTTGGATGTACTTGCTTTATGGAGCCCTAGCAGAAGACTATTTTTTTTCCATGCAGTCTCTGTTTTTGGAGAGATGATGATCTGTGTGTCCCTGGTGCATTAGGTCAAGGTTAGGAAATTAACTCGCAAGAAATTCCTCTACTTCTCATTTTTAGTTATGTTGCCCAGGCAGGACTCAAACTCCTGGGCTCAAACAATCCTCTCACCTCACCCTGCCAGGTAGCTGGAACTATAAGCATGCACCACCGCTGCACACAGCTCTCATTTTTGTTGCGTTATTTTTGTGATGTATGAATTTTTGTGAATACATTTGTTGTTCTTACTTTTATAGGGGTAGGATGTAGAAGCCATTTGAAGTGGAGAAATCGCTTTTTAAATGCAGTTTTAAGCAAACGTGGAATTTCCAAATTTTAAACAGTATTTTATAAAACAATATTTTATAAGAAGTTTTTATAGAGATGCTTTTGTAGAAAATGGTTTTGTAGAAAATTATTATTGTTATTATTTTTTGAGACAGGATCTTGCTCTGTCTCCCAGGCTGGAGTACAGAAGCACAATCATAGCTCACTACTGCCTCACACTCCTGGGCTCAACAATCCTCCCACCTCAGCCTCCCAAGTAGCTAGGACAACAGGCATGCACCACCACTCCTGCCTAATTTTTTCTTTTAATTTTTTGTAGAGACAGAGTCTCACTGTGTTGCTCATACTGGTCTCGAACTCCTGGGCTCAAGTGATCCTCCTGTCTCAACCTCCCAAATCACTGGGATTACAGGTGTGAGCTCCCATGCCTAGCCCTAGAAAATTATTTTTAAATTAATCTTCAATGTATTGAGTCTTATAGGATTATATAACATAACAGTTAAAGGCTGTTTGTGACCCCTAAAATTCATATGTTGAAATCCCAACCCACAATATGATGGTATTAGAAGGTGGAGTCTGTGGAAGTGATGAGGTTCAGGAGGGTGGAGCTTTCATGAATAGGATTAATGCCTTTATAAAAGAAACCCCAGAGACCTCTCTCTGTCTTTCAGCCACATGAGGATATGAGAAGATGGTAGTCTGCAACCCAGAAGAAGGCCCTCAGAAACCAACCATGCTGACACCCTGATCTTGGACTTTCAGCCTCCAGAACTGTGAGCAATACATTTCTGTTGTTTATAAGCCATTGAGACTACGTACAGTACGTTGTTATAAGAGCCAGAAATGACTAAGGCAGAAATGTATATAAAGTACATATATATACTTAAGGCACTCAAAAATCTAATCCATTTACTTTCTGCCTGTGCCCTAATCTTTCTCCAATGGCAAAGCTTCCTCTATCCATGTAATATAATACTACCCTCTTGGTGTCAAAACAATACAAGTCTAATCAATTTTCCATGTTTAACCCTTTTAAAATATGAAGCCATTTTGATGGCCACAAAAGTTTTCTTTGTTCTAGGTTAAAAACATCTTTAGTCCTTCATATGCAATAGTATCTTGTTAGAATGCTATTCTATTTTCTGTCCCCAAAAATATTCTGCTTCACTTATATTCCCTTGAACTGTGACACACAAAGCTAAATATAACATTCCAGATGTATTCCAAACAGAGCAAAACAGGACTATCACCTCGCTCATCCAGAAACTAGAGCAGTACTATTCATACAGCCTTGGCTTTTTTGAATAACCACATTGCAGTGCCTCCTCCACCTCCCCACATGTATTGCTTATAAACTGTTCCAACCTCTACTTACAATTAGTTATTTAAGATATAAGAATAGAAATTTCACAATAACTCAAGATAAAATTTAATTCTATTAGATGAAGCCAGATTCAAAATTCTGTAAAGATCCCTCAGAATCTTGATTCTGTTATTTATCATATTCATTTGCTATGAATGGAAATACAGTGAGCATACTCTTTAACATTTTGATTCTGATGGAAAAGCCAATATTCAGCACAAAGGACTCTACCACACAATAGCAGCAATCTTCTGTTCTCACAGACTCATCTACCATTGTGCCTTATAGTCAACCAGTTGTCTGTTGATCGGTCTTTTTATTCAATTCCTATTTCTTCACCTTGTATAAATACACTGACTAGGATGGCAATGATGTATAAAACAATATTAAAAATGAAGAATAGTTACAAGAAGTGAATTACCTTCCAATTTGTAAATGCACCATCCACTCTTGCCTTCAGACTTTGTAAACTCTGTCTTCTACCCACAACATGCCATCCCCAGAGCCCTGACCTTCATCAAACTCCTTTCTCTCAGCTAATACACCACTTTTTATAGGAAACGTTTGATCACCCAAACCTGGGTTAGATATTCCTCTTCTGAGATTCAGAAATACATCATACTTTCTCTATTATAATACTTACATTATTATAATTTCTTCTTGTCCTTAATACTCAATAAATTGCAAGCCTCAGGCAGCTTGCCATGAGTAGCATTATATAGGCCAAGCCTCAAGGAGCCAACCAATCCAGAGGTAAACATTCAGGACTGGAGCAAAAGGTTTGGTTACCCACCATTTCATAAGCTTTGGGGACTAATTCCATCATGCCTCATATCCATTTACCTCAGTGACTGAAGCCTAACCCTCTAACATGCATCATCCTCTAGCCAGTCGTCCCCACATGCTCTCTGGATCTCCTAAGTGTGAGATCACAAATGTGTGGTCTGCCAATATTTAGAAATTAGGAGAATTCACACAAACATCCAAGTTGTCAATATCTCTTGAAAAAACAATTATGGTTTGGTAAGATCAGGCTATACTGCCCATGGAAATAAACATCTAGAGATGAACAGTAACTAACCCCCCTTAGACCCGCATTATCCTCTCTACACTCATTCACATACCTGTTAAATTCCCGGAGTTAACTGAATATGCAAAACCTGTCCTAATAAAACCATTTCTACCCATGATCATGACTTCTTCTCCCATCTCTTCCACTAGGACCTCTGGAATCTCATTCTGAGATCATCAAACTTCTATATACCCTTCCACATGATACAATAAATATTTATTTTCATTCCAAAAAGAAAAAAAAACTTTCTACATTTTTAAAAACAATAATTCTGCCAAAAGTTAGGAAATACAGGACGACTGCTAGGTCAAAATAAAACATAAAAGAACTCTTGAGCTAGTTAATTAAACAATTAAATAGTAGAAATATTAATAGCAATCCTAAAGCATATTAACTGTATTTGTGCCATGGAAAAAAAATTTCCAATGCCCAAGTGCCAATCTCAGGAGGAAGTAGCAATATGAGTAATCATGTAGTGACATGGTAGTCAACCCTAAAGGAGAAACATTGGCACTATATCAAATCACCAAACTAAACTAAATAATCCCAAAGTGATGTCCCAACATAGCAAACTACATAACAGTACATTCATCATGACTTTGCATTACCACCACTAATCAGAACATCCTACAAAAAACAGTATAGTTATAAAAGAGAATAAATGACAATGTGTGAATAGGCAATTAGAGCATAGTTAACGCTCACTGATAGTTCTAAAGTATAGGAATGTGTGTGTTTGTAGATGTATGCAAGTGTGCATATATATATGCATATGTATATATGTGTGTGTACATATATGTATATGTGTATATATACATCACTGTTTATAAAATAATGTAACATTTAAATGAGTCAAAGATAAATTATCCATAATCCCATATCATTGTTAATATATAGGACCTCTATGGCTCTACTCTATCACTCCATCCTACATATATATATGTAGGATGGAGTGATATAGTAGTGTGTGTATGCGTGTGTGTGTGTGTGTGTGTGTGTGTGTGTGTGTGTGTATATATATACATATATATGTATTTTGAGACAAGGTCTTGCTCTGTCACCCAGGCTCGAGTACAATGGCACGATCACTGCTCACTGAAGCCATGACTTCCTGGGCTCCAGTGCTCTGCCCACCTCAGCCTTCCAAGCAGCTGGGACTACAGGCATGCACCACCATGCCTAGCTAATATATGTATTTTTGGTAGAGATGGGGTTTCGCCATGTTGTCCAGGCTTTCTCGAACTTCTAAGCTCAAACAATCCACCCACCTTGGCCTCCCAAAATGCTGAGATTACAGGCATGAGCCACCACTCCTGGCCCACTCCATCTAGTCATAATGCTTAACTGACACCAAACCTGTAAAAGAAAATGCACAAACACATGTACTTTGTAGGGGTTACATATTCATAACAGAATACAAGGATTATCAAATGCATGGTGATGCCAACATGAAAAGCAATTTAAAGTAAATTCCCAATGGATTAAAGAGTTATGTAAAGAAGGAAAACACACACAAACCATTTTTTTAAGTATCAAATATAAATATACAAATAGAAAATCAAAAAAATCAAAAAGATGAATAGGTGATGCTACATGAAAATGGATATAACTGATGATTTAAAAAGAAAAAAAGCTAAGCACAACTTCCCAACAGAATAGAAGTATGAACATGGGAAATGAACAAACAATTCACAAAGGAGGAATAGATCTAGTGGATAAACATGTGTTAAAACGTTTAGACTTACTAATGATTAGAAATGCAAAATTTTAAAAACCTATGAAATTTTAAAAGACTGAAGAAAAGAATAATACCTGTTGGCAAGAGTACAATGAAAGAAACTCTGAAAGAATCAGTAAAAATGTAAATGTAAAATATCAATTTGGAAAACTCCTTTTTAATGTGTAGGAAGAACCTTAGATGTGTCTATATTCTTTAATCCAATAACTCCATCTCTCAGAATCTATCCTAAAGAAATTATCTTAAATATGGAAATGGTTATGGTTATACAGTTGGCATTTTAATATTTTTTAAAACCTGGAAATAATATAACATCCAGCATTTAGTAAAAATAATTTACTGACACATACCATAGTGACTCTCTAGATAATAAAAGTAATGTTTGCATGGGATAGATAACAACATGAAAAATACTTATAAGTAAGTCTCAAACACTAGCTTCTCTCAATTTTTTTTTTATTTTTTTATTTTTTGAGACAGTCTCCCAGGCTGGAGTACAGTGGCACAATCATGGCTCACTGCAGCCTTGACCTCCTGGGCTCAGGCAATCCCCCCACCTCAGCCTCCCAAATAGCTGGGACTACAGGTTTGTGTCACCATTCCCAGCTAATTTATTAATATTTGATAGAGTTTGAGTCTCCCTGTGTTGCCCAGGCTGGTCTCAACTTCAAGGCCTCAAGCAATCCTCCCACCTCAGCCTCTGAAATTGTTGGATTTAGAGGCGTGAGCCACTGCACCCACCAGACATCAGTTTTCTTAATCTATACCTTGTGAACAAACTTCCTTAAACTAGAATGAACTGTACACTTTTTGGTATACTCATTAACATTTTTGTTTTTTCTACTTTATATTATAGCATGTATTTCATTCTGACTCTTTTTATCACTCATTGCAAAATACAAATTTTGCCTTTCTGCTCAAATATTAAGCAACTTAACAAAAAGTATTCCGTCTGCCATCAGGTGGAGGCACAAGGATTCCAAATAGAGGAGCACATTCCTGGAGACCTCCAACCTCCTACCCCTATCCCAGGAATGGGGGAAGAAATTAGGCAGGATCATACAATGTATGTTGTTGTTGTTGGAAGAAATTAGGCAGGATCATACAATGTATGTTGTTGTTGTTGGAAGAAATTAGGCAGGATCATACAATGTACGTTGTTGTTGTTGTTGCTGCCGCTGCTGTTGCTGCTGTTTTAATATCACTTCCCCCATGCCCTATATCTATCAAGATTTTGACGCCTCAGAGAGAACCCCTGGTGTAATTAAAACAAAATGGACTCTGGTCCATTCTAACTTTCCAAACTTCAATAAATTATTTTAGCTCCCAGAACTTCAGCATGTTCACTTTGTAAAAGAGAAGAAGAATATTTGCCTTACAGATTTACGTAAATATTAAATTAGCAAACATAGGCACATAGGTAAATACAGGTAAAACACCTCGAACAGTACCATGGAGCTGACTCAAATAAGGTTCACTTCCCCTTAATCAAACTGCTGAAGTGTCTAAGACAGTATAAGCTGGTAAATAAAACAGGGTCTTTCCCATTAAAGAACTTAAAGTTTTGTGAGAATAAAAATAAACTTTAAACAAGTAATCACACTAATAAATTTTGCATAAGATATTGCAATATGTACTATGAAGTAAAAGTTAACAGTGTTATGAAGTAGAGCAAGGATCTGACTTAGATTGCTGAGGATCAAGAAAGCTCCCTTTGGAAACATATTTAAGCTAAAATCTTTAAAATAAATAGGAGAGTAGGAAAACGAAGATAAAAATTATCCGGATGGAAAAAAAGAGCATGTGTGAAGGTACAAAGACAGGCAAAACATTGGTAGCTTAAAAAAAGAAAGAAGAAAAGAAAAAGGCAGTGGTTGCAGCAAACTGAGCAAGCAGGAGAAAGACTCAAGAAGAGACTAGTAAGATATAGGCAGCTTTCATGTTGAGAAACTACAGCCCATGACTTAAAGCCAATCTATAGCCTGTATTTGTACAGTCCTAGTGCTAAAAATGTTTTTTACATTTTGTAAGAGCTGTAAAAAATGCTAATGAGAAAAACAGACTTTCATTTCAAGAAGACAGAATAGATGCACTTTTCCTCCTCTTCCTGCTAAGTACAATTAAAATACTGCAGCCCTATCACTACCCCACCAAAAACCAAGTAGGAAGCCAAGACTTCCAATGCCTCCCAGCTATAATTTGGTGCTCCAACACATCCCCACCTTAGGGATGGTGTCAGAAAAGGCAGAGTGGGGAGCTTGGATTTTACACACCAACAAAAGGTAACAAAGAAATCTTACATGGCGTTAACAGACATGTGATAGAATCGTAAGCAGAAATAGACAAATCCACATTTATAAATGGAGACTTCAACACCCCCACCTCAACAACTGGTAGAACAATTAGGAAATCAACAAAGATATAGAAGACTTCACCAGTACCATCAAGCAACAAGATCTAAATGACATTCAGAGAATAAGGTTCAAAAAAGGTTCACATCTCCTTAATCAAGCTGCTGAAGTTTCAAACTTGTGCTGTCCTTATAACAACAGAATAATACCCATTCTTGACAAGTATCAACAGAACATATAAAAAGATAGACCATATTATGGGCACAAAACACATCTCAACAAATTTAAACAAATAGAAATCATAGGGTGTGATCTCTGAAAATAATGAATCTCCTACATGCTTGGAAACAAAAAAAAACTTCTAAATAATATATGGGTCAAGAAAACATCTCAAAAAAAGTAAAAATACATTGAACTGAATGAAAGTGAAAATAAACCAAACCAAAATTAGTAGGATATAGCTAATGCAAGAAGGAAATTTCTAGCACTACATGTATACATTAGAAAACAGGAAAAGTCTCAAATCAATAATCTAAGCTTCTACCTCAAAAAACTAGAAAGAGAAAAGCAAAGTAATTCTAAAATACACAGAAGAAAGAAAATCATAAGGACAAAAATACAAATCAATAAATTGAGAACAGGAAAATGTTAGAGAAAATCAATGAAACAAGAAGGTGGTTCTTTGAAAATATTAGTAAAATTGACAAACTTCAAACAAGACTAACAATGAAAAAAAGAGAAAAAATACAAATCAGGAATGAAACAACGGCTATCACCATGGGCTGTGCAGACATGAAAGGAATAATAAGGGAATGCTATGGTAGAAAAGACTCTACACATATAAATTTGACAAAGTAGATGAAATAGACCAATTCCTCAAAAACTACAAAGTACCACACCTTCCCCCATATTAAATAGATAATTTGAATAGTCCTATAACTGGGAAGGAAATTGGATTTACTGAAAAATCTCCCCTTAAAAAATCTCCAGGTGCATATGGTTTCAATAGAGAATTCCACCAAACATTTTAAAAAGAATTAACACCAATTCTACACAATCTTTTCCAGAAAGCAGAAGAGGAAAGAATACCTCTCCAACTCATTTTATGAAGCACTGATGTCAAAACCAGACAAAGACAGTACTAAAATAGAAAACTACAGACCAATATCCTTCATGCATTTAGATAAAAATATCTTAACAAAATACAAGTAAACAGAATTCAGCAATTTACAAAAGGAATTATACACAATGACCAATTAGGGTTTAGTCCAGGAATGGAAGGCTGCTTGAATATTTGAAAAATAAATTAATGTGATACATCATATTAACAGACTAAAGATATAACAGAAGAAAGGAAATCTAAAGAAGAAAAATGAGGCCAAGGCAGTAGGATTACTTGAGGCCAGAAGTTCAAGAAGAGCCTAAGCAATATAGGCTTAGGCTATAAGAAACAAAAAATTTCTTTAAAAAATTAGTCAGGTGCAGTGTCATGCATCTGTAGTTCCCGCTACTCAGGAGGCTGAGGCAGGAGGATGGCTTGACCTCAGGAGTTTGAGGCTATAATGAGCTATCATCATGCCACTGCACTCCAGCTAGGTGACAGTGAAACCATGTATTAAATATCTTTTAGAAATAAAGAAGACAAGAAGAGGAAGAGGAAGAAAAAAAGGGAAGGAAAAATGGAGGGAAGAAGGCAGGGAGGTAGGGAGGGAGGGAGGGAGGGAGGGAGGAGGAAGGAAGGAAGGAAGGAAGGAAGGAAGGAAGGAAGGAGAGGAAGACAAAGAAAGAAGAAGGAGGGGGAGGAGGAGAAGGGGAGGGAGGAGGAAGAAGGAAGGAGGAGGAAGAACGAAGAAGAAGGAGGAGGAGGCGGAAGAAAAAGATGAAGGAGGAGAAGGAGGAGGAAGAAGGAAGTGGAGGAGAGGAAGAAGGAAGAAGAAGAAGAGACGGCGGCAGCGGCAGCCACAGTGCTAGAGAAAGAGGAAGAGGAAGAAAAAGAACCATATGATCAAATCAATTCATGCAGAAAAAAATGTTGACAAAATCCAACATCCATTCATGACACAAATTCTCAGAATACTAGAAATAGAGATGAATTTCTTCAACTTGATAAAATCTACAAAAACTTCATAGTAAATGGTTAAAGGCTGAATATTTTCCCCCTAAGACAGGGAACAAAAAGATATGCATTCTAACCACTGCTATTCAATATAGTAGGTACAGTTCTAGCTACTGCAATAAAGCCAAAAAAAAGAAAAAGCACACATCAGAAAAGAAAAAATAAAACTGTCTCTATTTACAAATGATATGATAACCTATGTAGATTATTCCAAGCAATCTACAAAAAAAAAAACTACTAGAATGAATAAGTAAGTTCAGCAAAGTCACAGCATATAACATCAATAGCAAAAGACCAATTTTATTTGAACATGATACCAACGAGCATGTGGACACTGAAACTAAAAATACAATACCACTTATAAAAATTGTTAAAACAAAAAGATATACAAAGGTATAAACCTAACAAGTTATGTACAGAATGGACATGCTAAAAACAACAAAACACTGATGAAAGAAGTCAAAAACCAAAATGAAAAAAACATTGCATTCATGAATCGCAAGACTAAATATAGTAATAAATGTGTCGATTCCAAAAAACACCAAAAGCAATTGCAACAAAAGCAAAAATTGATAAATGGGATCTAATTAAACTAAACAGCTTCTATACAAAAAAAAAACTATCATCAGAGAGAAGAGACAACCTACAGAATGGGACAAAATTTTTGCAAACTATCCACCAACAAAGGTCAAATATACAGCATTTATGAGGAACTTAAACAAGTTTACAAGAAAAAACAAACAACTCCATTTAAAAGTGGGCAAAGGACATGAACAGAACCTATCCAAAGGTCTCATAGTCTGGCTAGGTGCACTGGCTCGCACCTGTAATCCCAGCACTTTGGGAGGCAGAGGTGGGCAGATCACTTGAGGTCAGGAGTTTGAAACCAGCCTGGCCAACATGGCAAAACCCTGTATCTACAAAAAAATACAAAAATTAGCTGGGCATGGTGGCACTCGCCTTTAGTCCCAGCTACTGGGGAGGCTGAGGCATGAGGATAGTTTGAGCCCAGGAGGTGGAGGTTGCAGTCAGCCAAGATCACACCACTGCAGTACAGCCTGGGTGACACAGCAAGACTCTGTCTCAAAAAAAAAGAAAAAAAATCTTGAAACCAAATGATAATGGAAATATAACATACCAAAACTTCTGGGATACAGCAAAAGTAGTACTAGCAGAAAGTTTAGAGCAAAAGTAGTATATCAAAAAAGCAGGAAAACTTCCAACAAAAAAATCTAACCATGCATCTTAAAGAATCAGAAACACAAGAGTGAATAAAACTCAAAATCAGTGGAAAATAAAAAATAAAAATCAAATCAAAGCAGAAATAAATGAACTTGGAAAAAAGAAAACAATACAAACAATCAATGAAAGGAAAACTTGGTTTTCTGAAAAGATAAAATCAACAAATCTTTAGCCTGACTAAGAAAAACAGAGAGAAGGTCCAAATAGATAAAATCAGAGAAGAAAAAGGAGACATTACAACCATTATGGCAGAAATTCAAATGATCACTAGAGGCTACTATGAGCAACTATATGCTGATAAATTGGGAAAACTTAAAAGACATGGATACATTCCTAGATGCAAACAACTTACTAGGGTTGAACAATGAAGAAATCTAAAACCTGAACAAGACCAGTAACAAGTAATGAGACGGAGGCTGTAATAAAAAGTGTCCTGGAGGGGAGTGCAGGATGGCCGACTAGATGCAACAAGGTGGGACAGCTCCTACCAAGGGACAAGACAACTGGTATACTCCAAACAGATCTTCTGAGGGAAGGTACTGAGAGTGAATGGAGGGAAAGACACAGAAGCTAGGCTGGAGGGACAGAAAGCTGGGAGCCCCCCATGAGGCTGCAGCATAGCCGGACTCGTTCCTGGCCCACAACAGCCCCAGGAGAATGGGTGAGTTGAACTGGCAAGGCGCAACCTGTTCTCATCATGGGTCTCTGGAAGCCTGGCAGGAGGAGATGCCTCAACCACCACAGACACTTGAGTTGGCAGCGAGAGCTGCTTAGAGAAGTGGTAGGGGCAGCAAGCCAGCTGATGTGGAGCCTAGAGGGTTTGGTGCAAGAGTGTCTATAGTGGAGCATGGCCAAGAATAGCCATCCCCCTAGGCTCAACATGCTCCCATAGGAGACTTTAGCCCTAGGGGTCCTGAACTCTGCAGGGTGGTCTTGCCCATCAGACAGGGCCAGACCAACATGAGCACCCCTTGGTCGTCTGCCCTCTTCCAGCCTGGCCACACCTCCTTGCAGGGCAACCTCAGGTGCCCTGGGGGCATGTACCATAGCTTCCACACTGGCAGACAGTGCCTGACCAGGGAAGAGCTCGAGTGGGGCAGCCCCTGTGACCATGCACTATCTCATAGTCTCCCTCCCCATACTGCAGCTTCCTCTGGGCCCACAGCAGCTCCCCACATTGCTTTGCTGGTGGTGTCTGCACAGGCGGGTTTTGCTTTCCTTGCCACAACAGCACACCTAAGTACAGTGTCCCCCCTGCCAACCAGGTTGCAGATGAAGTCTTGGCAGACAGAGTGAGACAGCCCTGACCCCACTAGTGCCCCATCCTTACACTAACACTGAGAAAAGAATGGCACATCCTTCCCTACGCTGAGTGATCATGCCTGCTTCCTGGGCACAGAGAAGGCACCCAGAAATGCACCTGCCAGCACCCTGCCCCTGATCCAACACCACCTCCGGCATGACTGCACAAAGTTGCCATCAAGGGCCCTGTACACCCCCAAACTGCACTGCCTCTGCCACTGTGGTGAACGCCAGCATGGAGGCAGACACTCTGGCACCCACTAGCAGTTTGCCACAGCTGCCACTACTGCTACTGCTGCCATCCATGTGCAAACAAGGACAAATCCCACTGTCACTGCACTACCAAACACTATGGTTGACACCACTTATCACTGTGTAGTGACCAGCAGTCTGGGAGCACATCAGGACCCCTTCCCAACACAGTGGATTCCTAACCATGAGAAGCCAGAGAAAAAAGTGAGAGCCCAATACAAGTCCCCCAGAATTAGAGTACATAGTCCAGGAGTTGGGAGCTAAGTGTTGGCCCCCTAAAATCTTCCAGAAACAAAGCCAATCGGCTGAATCCACCTTATACCACAATCATACTCTCAAAGTCATCAATAGATTAAAGGAAAAAAACCTATCCAAAGGTCAGCAAGCTCAAGGATTGAAGGAAGATAAGCCCACAAGGATGAGAAAGAATCAGCACAAGAGCCCTGCCAACTCAAAAAGCAGAGTGCTTTCTTCCACCAAACAATGGCACCACCTGTCAAGCAAGGGTTCTGATCAGGGCTGAGATGGCTGAAATGACAAAAACAGAATTCAGAATATGGATAGGAATGAAGATCATTGAGCTACAGGAGTATGTTGAAATCCAGTCCAAGGAAGCTAAAAATCATGGAAAAAAGAATGCAGGAGCCAAGAGACAAAACAGCCAGTATAGAAAAGATGGTAACTGAACTCATAGAGCTGAAAAACACACTACAAGAATTTCACAATGCAATCACAAGCATTAATAGCAAAATGAACTAAGCAGAGGAAAGAACCTCAGAGCTTGAAGACTGGCTTTCTGAAATAAGACAGACAAGAATAGAGAAAAAAGAATGAAAAGGAATAAACGAAACCTCTAAGAAATACAGGATTATGTAAAGAGACTAAATCTACAACTCACTGGTGTCCCTGAAAGAGATAGGGAGAGAAGAACGAACTCAGAAAACATATTTCAGGATACATCCATGAGAACATCCCCAACCTAGCTGGAGAGGCCAGCATTCAAATTCAGGAAATGCAGAGAACCTCAGTAAGAGGTTCTCAAGAACCTCATGATCTTCACAAGAAGATCATCCCCAAGACATATAATCTTCAGATTCCCCAAAGTTGAAATGAAAGAAAAAATAAAGGCAGCTGGAGAGAAAAGGTCACCTACAAAGGGAAGCCTATCAGACAAACAGCACACATCTCAGCAGAAACCATATAAGCAAGAAGAGATTCTTCTCAAAGAATGTTGAATATTGGCCCCCAATACTGAATGTTGAATGCAATGACACACTTAGGCTTAAAATAAAGGGATGGAGAAAAATCTACCAAGCAAATAGAAAACAAAAAAGCAGGGGTTACAAACCTAGTTTCAGACAAAACAGACTTTAAACCAACAAAGCTCAAAAAAGACAAAGGACATTACATAATGGCAAAGATTTCAATTCAAGGAGAAGATCTAACTCTCCTAAATATATATGCACCCAACACAGGATTAGCCAGATTCATAAAGCAAGTGCTTAAAGACCTTCAAAGACACTTAGACTCCCACAAAATAATAGTGGAAGACTTTAACATCCCACTGACAATATTAGACAGATTATCAAGACAGAAAATTAGCAAAGGTAGGAAGTCTGTTCCAAGATGGCTGAATAGGAGCAGCTCCAGTCTGCAGCGCCCAGCATGATCGACAGAGAAGACGGTGATTTCTGCATTTCCAACTGAGGTACCTGGTTGATTTAATTGGAACTGGTTGGACAGTGGATGCAGCCCACAGAGGGCGAGCTGAAGCAGGGTGGGGCATTGCCTCACCTGGGAAGCACAAGGGGTTGGGGGATTTCCCTTTCCTAGCCAAGGGAAGCCGTGACAGACTGTACCTAGAAAATCAGGCCACTCCCGCCCAAATACTGTGCTTTTCCAACAGTCTTAGCAAACGGCACGCCAGGAGATTTTATCCCGCGCCTGGATTGTCGGGTCCCCCGCCCATGAAGCCTTGCTCACTGCTAGTGCAGCAGTCTGAGATCGACCTGTGAGGCAGCAACCTGGCAAGGGGAGGGGTATCCACCATTGCTGAGGCTTGAGTAGGTAAACAAAGCAGCCAGGGAAGCTCGAACTGGGCGGAGCCCACCACAGCTCTGCAAGGCCTGCTGCCTGTATAGACCCCACCTCTGGGAGCAGGGCATAGTTGAACAAAAGGCAGCAGAAACTTCTGTAGACTTAAATGTCCCTGTCTGACAGCTCTGAAGAGAGCTGTGGTTCTCTAAGCACAGTGTCTGAGCCCTGAGAACAGACAGACTGCCTCCTCAAGTGGGTCCCTGACCCCTGTGCAGCCTAACTGGGAGACACCTCCCAGTAGGGGCCGACTGACACCTCATACAGCAGGGTACCCCTCTGGGACGAAGTTTCCAGCGGAAGGATCAGGAGCAATATTTGCTGTTCTGCAGCCTCCGCTGGTGATACGCAGGCAAACAGGGTCTGGAGTGGACCTCCAGAAAACTCCAACAGACCTGCAGCTGAGATTCCTGACTGTTAGAAGGAAAACTAACAAACAGAAAGGAACAGCATCAACATCAACAAAAAGGACATCCACACCAAAACCCCATCTGTAGGTCACCAGCATCAAAGACCAAAGGTAGATAAAACCACAAAGATGGGGAGAAACCAGAGCAGAAAAGCTGAAAATTCAAAAAACCAGAGCGCCTCTTCTCCTCCAAAGGATCACAGTTCCTTGCCAGCAACAGAACACAGCTGGATGGAGAATGACTTTGATAAGCTGACAGAAGGAGACTTCAGAAGGTCAGTAATAAAAAACTTCTCCAAGCTAAAGGAGGGTGTTCACCCATCACAAGGAAGCTGAAAACCTTGAAAAAAGATTAGACGAATGGCTAACAAGAATAAACGGTGTAGAGAAGACCTTAAATGACCTGATGGAGCTGAAAACCATGGCACAAGAACTACGTGACGCATGTACAAACACTTGATCGAATTGGCTTGATGGAATTGAACACTTGATCGAATCGAAAGGGTATCAGTGATTGAAGATCAAATAAATGAAATAAAGCAAGAAGATAACATTAGAGAAAAAACAGTAAAAAGAAATGAACAAAGCCTCCAGGAAATATGGGACTATGTGAAAAAACCAAATCCACGTTTGATTGGTGTACCTGAAAGTGATGGGAAGAATGGAACCAAGTTGGAAAACACTCTTCAGGATATTATCCAAGAGAACTTCCCCAACCTAGCAAGGCAGGCCAACATTCAAATTCAGGAAACACAGAGAACACCACAAAGATACTCCTTGAGAAGAGCAACCCCAAGACACATAATTGTCAGATTCACTAAGGTAGAAATGGAGGAAAAAACGTTAAGGGCAACCAGAGAGAAAGGTCAGGTTACCCACAAAGGGAAGCCCATCAGACTAACAGCGGATCTCTCGACAGAAACTCTACAAGCCAGAAGAGAGTGGGGGCCAATATTCAGCATTCTGAAAGAAAAGAATTTTCAACCCAGAATTTCATATCCAGCTAAACTAAGCTTCATAAGTGAAGGAGAAATAAAATCCTTTACAGACAAGCAAATGCTGAGAGATTTTGTCACCATATGGCCTGCCTTATAAGAGCTGAAGGAAGCACTAAACATGGAAAAGAACAACCGGTACCAGCCACTGCAAAAATATGCCAAATTGTAAAGGACATCAATGCTAGGAAGAAACTCCATCAACTAATGGGCAAAATAACCAGCTAACATCATAATGACAGGATCAAATGCACACATAACAATATTAACCTTAAATGTAAATGGGCTAAATGCCCCACTTAAAAGACACAGACTGGCAAATTGAATAAAGAGTCAAGATCCATCAGTGTGCTGTATTCAGGAGACCCATCTCACATGCACAGACACACATAGGCTCAAAATAAAAGGATGGAGAAAGATTTACCAAGCAAATGGAAAGCAAAAAAAACAAGTGGGGGTTGCAATCCTAGTCTCTGATAAAACAGACTTTAAACCAACAAAGATCAAAAGAGACAAAAAAGGACATTACATAATGGCAAAAGGATCAATTCAACAAGAAGAGCTAACCATGCTAAATATATATGCACCCAATACAGGAGCACCCAGATTCATAAAGCAAGTCCTTAGAGACCTACAAAGAGACTTAGACTCCCACACAATAATAACGGGAGACTTTAACACCCCACTGTCAATACTAGACAGATAAATGAGACAGAAGGTTAACAAGGATATCCAGGAATTGAACTCAGCTCTGCACCAAGCAGACCTAATAGACATCTACAGAACTCTCCACCCGAAATGAACAGAATGTACATTGATCTAAGCACCACATCGCATTTATTCCAAAATTGACCACACGGTTGGAACTAAAGCACTCCTCAGCAAATATAAAAGAACAGAAATCACAAAAAAATCTGTCTCTCGGACCACAGCACAATCAAATTACAACTCAGAATTAAGAAACTCACTCAAAACCGCACAACTACATGGAAACTGAACAACCTGCTCCTGAATGACTACTGGGTAAATAAAGAAATGGAGGCAGAAATAAAGATGTTCTTTGAAACCAATGAGAACAAAGACACAATGTACCAGAATCTCTGGGACACATTCAAAGCAGTGTGTAGAGGGAAATTTATAGCACTAAATGCCCACAAAAGAAAGCAGGAAAGATCTAAAATCAGCACCCTGACATCACAATTAAAAGAACTAGAGAAGCAAGAGCAAACAATCTGAAAAGCTAGCAGAAGGCAAGAAATAACTAAGATCGGAGCAGAACCAAAGGAGATAGAGATGCAAAAAACCCTTCAAAAAAATCAGTCAATCCAGGAGCTGGTTTTTTGAAAAGATCAACAAAATTGATAGACCATTAGCAAGATAAATAAAAAAGAAAAGAGAGAGATAAATAAAAAAGAAAAGAGAGAAGAATCAAATAGATGCAATAAAAAATGATAAAGGGGATACCACCACCAATCCTACAGAAATACAAGCTACCATCAGAGAATACTATAAACACCTCTATGCAGATAAACTAGAAAATCTAGAAGAAATGGGTAAATTCCTGGACACATACACACTCCCAAGACTAAACAAGTAAGAAGTTGAGTCTCTGAATAGACCAACAACAGGCTCTGAAATTGAGGCAATAATTAATAGCCTACCAGCCAAAAAAAGTCCAGGACCAGACAGATTCACAGCCGAATTCTACCACAGGTACAAAGAGGAGATGGTACCATTCCTTCTGAAACTATTCCAATCAATAGAAAAAGAAGGAATCCTCCCTAACTCATTTTATGAAGCCAGCATCACCCTGATACCAAAGCCTGGCAGAGACACAACAAAAAAAGAGAATTTTAGACCAATATCCCTGATAAACATCAGTGTGAAAATCCACAATAAAATACTGGCAAACCGAATCCAGCAGCACATCAAAAAGCTTATCCACCACGATCAAGTCGGCTTCATCCCTGGGATGCAAGGCTGGTTCAACATATGCAAATTGATAAATGTAATCCATCACATAAACAGAATCAATGACAAAAACCACATGATTATCTCAATAGATGCAGAAAAGGCCTTTGACAAAATTTAACAGCCTTCATCCTAAAAACTATCAATAAACTAGGGATTGATGGAACGTATCTCAAAACAATAAGAGCTAGTTATGACAAACCCACAGCCAATATCATATTGAATGGGCAAAAACTGGAAGCATTCCTTTTGAAAACTGGCACAAGACAGGGATGCCTTCTCTCACCACTCCTATTCAACATAGTGTTGGAAGTTCTGGCCAAGGCAATCAGGCAAGAGAAAGAATTAAAGGGTATTCAATTAGAAAAAGAGGAAGCCAAGTTGTCTTTGTCTGCAGATGACATGATTGTATATTTAGAAAACCCCATCTCCTTAGGTTGATAAGCAACTTCAGCAAAGTCTCAGCATACAAAATCAATGTGCAAAAATCACAAGCATTCCTATACACCAATAACAGACAGCCAAATCATGAGTGAACTTCCATTCACAATTCCTACAAAGAGAATAAAATGCCTAGGAATCCAACTTACAAGGGATGTGAAGGACCTCTTCAAGGAGAACTACAGACCACTGCTCAACGAAATAAAAGAGGACACAAACAAATGGAAGAAAGTTCCATGCTCATAGATAGGAAGAATCAATACCGTGAAAATGGCTATACTGCCCAAGGTAATTTATAGATTCAATGCCATCCCCATCAAGCTACCAATGACTTTCTTCACAGAATTGGAAAAAACTACTTTAAAGTTCATATGGAACCAAGAAAACAGCCTGCATTGCCAAGACAATCCTAAGCAAAAAGAACAAAGCTGGAGGCATCATGCTACCTGACATCAAACTATACTACAAGGCTACGGTAACCAAAACAGCATGGTACTGATACCAAAACAGAGAGATAGACCAATGGAACAGAACACAGGCCTCAGAAATAACACCACACATCTACAACCATCTGATCTTTGACAAACCTGACAAAAACAAGAAATGGGGAAACGATTCCCTATTTAATAAATGGTGCTGGGAAAACTGGCTAGCTATATGTAGAAAGCTGAAACTGGATCCCTTCCTTACACCTTATAGAAAAATTAATTCAAGATGGATTAAAGACTTAAATGTTAGACCTAAAACCATAAAAACCCTAGAAGAAAACCTAGGCAATACCATTCAGGACGTAGGCATGGATAAGGACTTCATGACTAAAACACCAAAAGCAATTGCAACAAAAACCAAAATAGACAAATGGAATCTAATTAAACTAAAGAGCTTCTGCACGGCAAAAGAAACTATCATCAGAGTGAACAGGCAACCTACAGAATGGGAGAAAATTTTGCAATTTACCCATCTGACAAAGGGCTAATATCCAGAATCTACAAAGAACTTAAACAAATTTACAAGAAAAAAAAATATAATCCCATCAAAAAGTGGGCAAAGGATATGAACAGACACTTCTCAAAAGAAGACATTTATGCAGCCAACAGACAAATGAAAAAATGCTCATCATCACTGGTCATCAGAGAAATGCAAATCAAAACCACAATGAAATATCTTCTCACACCAGTTAGAATGGCGATCATTTAAAAGTCAGGAACCAGGGATGCTAGAGAGGATGTGGATAAATAGGAACGCTTTTACACTGTTGGTGGGAGTGTAAATTAGTTCAACCACTGTGGAAGACAGTGTGGCAATTCCTCAAGGATCTCGAACTAGAAATACCATTTGATCCAGCCATCCCATTACTGGGTATATACCCAAAGGAATATAAATCATGCTGCTATAAAGACGCATGCACACGTATGTTTATTGCAGCACTATTCACAATAGCAAAGACTTGGAACCAACCCAAATGTCCAATAACGATAGACTGGATTAAGAAAATGTGGCACATATACACCATGGAATACTATGCACTCCCACGTTTACTGCAGAACTATCCACAATAGCCAACATTTGGAAGCAACCTAAATATCCATTAACAGACAAATAGATAAAGAAAATGCGGTACATATACACAATGGAATACTATTCAGCCCCACAAGAAAGAATGAGATACAAATGTCATTTACAACAACATGGATGGAACTGGAAGTCATCACGTTAAATGAAATAAACCAGGCACAGAAAGACAAACGTTGCATGTTCTCATTTATTTGCGGGAGCTAAAAATTAAAATAACTGAGGCCAGGTGTGCTGGCTCATGCCTGTAATTCCAACACTTTGGGAGGCCGAGGCAGGAGGATCACTTGATTCCAGTTCAAGACCAGCCTTGACAAGATGGTGAGACCCCTGTCTCTACAAAAATTTAAAAGTAGCCAAGCATGGTAGTGCACACCTGTAGTCCCAGCTACTCAGGAGGCTGAGGTGGGAGGATCACTTGAGCCCAGGAATGTGAGGCTGTCATGAGCTATAATCACACCACTGCTTTCCTACTTTGGTGACAGGGAGAGACCCTGTCTCTATTTAAAGAAAAAAATAAAATTGAACTCATGGAGATAATAGAATGATGTTTACCACAGGCTGGGAATGGTATTGGGTGGCAGGGAGTGGGGATGGTTAATGGGTACAAAAAACAGCTAGATAGAATGAATAAGATATAGTATTTATGACAGCACAACAGGGTGAGTATAGTAAATAACAATCAAATTGTACATTTAAAAATAACTAAAAGAGTATGATTAGACTGCTTGTAACACAAAAAGCAAATGCTTGAGGTGACAATGTCCCATTATCCTGATGTGATTATTACACATTGTATGCCTGGATCAAAATGTCTCACGTATCATATAAATATATACACCTACTATATGCCCACAAAAATTAAATTTTTTTAAATCTGTGCAGCAGCAAAAGAAAAAAATCTAAAAAATGAAAAAAATTAAATTTTTAAGAACTAAATAAATAAATAAAATTTACATGAAAATGTAAAGAAACTAAAGTAGCTAAAAACAATTTTGAAGAAAGAAGAAAGTGGGAGAAAGCAGTCTACCTTATTGCAAGACTTACAGCTACAGTAATCAAGACTGCGTGAAGGGACACACACATAATTCAATGGAACGGAAGAGATCCCAGAAACAGCCCCACAGTACAGCCAACTGAGTTTTCCCAAAGGTACAAAAGCCTTTCAACGGAGGAAGAACAGCCTTTTCAACAAATGGTGCTGCTGCAGCAATTTCATAAACATAAGCAAAAAAATTGAACCTCAACCTAAACTTCACACCATTTGCCAAAATACATTAAAATTAATTATAGATATAAATGTAAAACAAAAACCTAAAAACCTTTTAGAACAGGGGTCCCCAACCCACGGGCCACGGACCAGTACCGGTCCATAGCCTGTTAGAAACTGGGCGCAGGGCAGGACATGAGCAGCTGACCAGTGAGCATTACCACCTGAGTTCCACCTCCTGTCAGATCAGTGCAGCATTAGATTCTCATAGGAGTGTGAACTCTATTGTGAATTGCACATCTGAGGTATCTAGTTTGTGTGCTCCTTATGAGAATCCAATGCCTGATGATCTAAGTTGGAATAGTTTCATCCCGAAACCATCCCCCACACCAGTTTGTGGAAAAATTGTCTTCATGAAACCAGTCCCTCGTGCCAGAAAGTTGGGGACTGCTGTTTTAGAAAACAGGTAAAAGAGGCTGAGCACGGTGGCTCACGCCTGTAATCCCAGCACTTTGGGAGGCAGAGGCAGGCGGATCACGAGGTCAGGAGATCAAGATCATCCTGGCTAACACGGGGAAACCCCATCTCTACTAAAAAATACAAAAAACTAGCTGGGCGTGGTGGCATACGCCTATACTCCCAGCTACTCGGGAGGCTGAGGCAGGAGAATCACTTAAACCCCGGAGGTGGAGTGAGCTGAGATCGCGCCACTGCACTCCAGCCTGGGTAACAGAGGTAGACTCCATTGGAAAGGAAAGGAAAAGAAGGGGAGGGGAAGGGAGGAGAGGAGAGGGGAGGCGAGGGGAGGAAAGGAATGGAAAAAAAGAAAAGAGAAAAGAAACAAGAAAAGAGGTAAAAGACATAGAAATATATTTACTGAAGAGGATATAGGAATGACAAATACGCACATGAAAAGATGTTCAACATCACTACAATTCCTATCAGAATGGCTATTACAAAAAAAAATGGCAAAATCAAATGCTTCAGGGAATGCAGAGAAATCAGATCCTTTGACATAGCTAATAGGAATGTAAAACAGTACATCCACTCTGGAAAATGCTTTGGCAGTTTCTAAAAAAAAGAAAAGAAAAAAAAAACAGGATTTCGAGGCTACAGTGAGCTACGATCACACCACTGCACTCCAGCTAGGGTGAGAGCCCATCTCTTAAAAAGAAAAACAGATATCTTGAACCCTAAGTTTACCAAAAGACTAGTATTACCCAAGTATTCATAGAAAAAGTGAATCAACCAGTCAATAATAGCAATAAAAACAGCCTAATCTGAGCGTAACTATGGACCCGCAATTACATGAAGTAATATCTGTGTTTTATCTGTTTCAATCTTTCAACTACACTTTGAGCTAGGTTAATTAAACTGTGGATTATGAAAGTTAAATTCTGTGCTAAAAATCTTACTGTCAGGAAATGGTAGAGCCAGGACTCAAAATTCAGGCAGTATGAACACAAAGCCTGTAGTTCTAATCCATGATTTAATATTGCCTCCACTAAACTACCCTCCACCTTCATTTGTGAGGGAACAACCAAATAAAATGCAGGAAATTACAGACAAGTGAGGTGGGCAGAACTGAATTGATATTAATTGAGTTGACCTTTGAAAAGACACCTGAAAGGAAAACCTCTGAAGACACAATTGCTCTAAGAATAACTAACCGGTTAGTAAAAGATGTTATTAGGTTGTTGCAAAAGTAATTGCAATTTTCCACCATTAAAACAGCAAAACCGCAATTACTTTCACACCAACCTAATACAATAGTTTCTTATTTAGTGAGCACTAAGTAACACTTTGTGACTGGAATGCCTTTTTTTTTTTTTTTTTTTTGAGACGGAGTCTCCCTCTGTCGCCCAGGCTGGACTGCAAGCTCCACCTCCCGGGTTCATGCCATTCTCCTGCCTCAGCCTCCCGAGTAGCTGGGACTATAGGCACCCGCCACCACGCCCGGCTAATTTTTTGTATTTTTAGTAGAGACGGGGTTTCACCGTGTTATCCAGGGTGGTCTTGTTATCCGAGGTGGTCTTGATCTCCTGACCTTGTGATCCGCCCACCTCGGCTGGAATACCTACGTTTTTTACTGAGCCTAAAAAGATTTAGACATCCATTCTACTGAAAGAGAAGATATATATATGACACAATGATACACAGATACAGTACAATAATTTGGCCTGCCTCTGTTAGGGGTAAGAATTAAATGCCTTCTAAAATTCTCTTTCTAAATAATCTGTGATCTCTAGTTTCAAATTTACTAATTTTACACATGAGTCAATATTTTTACTTTCCTAAATTTCTATAAAATAAAACCATACAGAGCCAGGTAAAAGAATTACGATATGTAATGTATTAAATTTCAAATTCCACCCTCCTCCCCACAAACAAGAAAAAAAAAAAAAAAGCCTGAGTAATTATACCTAATAAACACAGTAGCAGGAACGTCAACCTTTGAAAGAGAAAGGAGACCAAAAAAATGTGTAACCATCTGGCAACCATGCAGTATTTGAGAAAATGTTAGTGTTCTAATTGAGATCTAATTGAGTTTGATTTACTTGTCAAGATAATTGCTTCAGTATTAATTAAATATGTCTCCTGCAGCTGCACAGAAAGCTAAACCTTACATTCTGCTGATTATATAGGATACATATCGATCATTCAAGTCAACATTGCTAGGCTCATGTTACACCAAAAATAGTTCTCTGTATATTGATTATTAACAGCTCAGATTCTGACATTAGTTATTTCTCAATAGATGAAGAATAACATTTCTGAAATCTTGAGAGGAAATTAGTGAGGCTACTTAGAGACTAGTCAGAAAACTATTCACCATCAATAATATATATATATATATATAAAGCATCTTATATAAATATATGTATATATAAATGATTTTATACATTATATGAGATTTTTACTTTTCTATGAAATTATATATAATTAATACTCTATATGTAATTATATATAAAATATATAGTAACATATAATATATCTAATATTATAATTATATAAGATAACATGCAATAGGCATATATTTTATATATAATATATAATCACAAAGAAAAAAGGAAAAATTAGGACCAGGCATGGTGGCTCACACCTGCAGTCCCAGCATTTTGATAGGCTAAGGTGGGAAGATCTCTTAAGCCCAGGAGTTCAAGGCCAGCCTGGGCAACATAGTGAGACCTCAGTTATATAATTTTTTTTAATTTTTAAAAGAAAACATTACTCTTTTGTAATCCTGTTGCCATTTTCCAGAAAGTAATATGTTAGAGCAGGAAAATACTGACAAGTTGAAAGAGATCTAAAAATCATCTAATTTTGCCCCCAAATTATACCTCTAAAAGAGGTACAATATTAATTGACCAAAGTTCTTGATTTCATACCTAACACTTGAAAC
Source organism: Nomascus leucogenys (assembly GCF_006542625.1). Lineage (NCBI taxonomy): Eukaryota > Metazoa > Chordata > Mammalia > Primates > Hylobatidae > Nomascus > Nomascus leucogenys. The sequence continues at coordinate 37,370,231 of NC_044394.1, forward strand.
TAACTTCTAAGTAAAGGCTTTATCAAATATATTTTTCCCATATATATGCTACAATGGGATACACCAAACTTCCATAGCTATGATTACAGCAATGCTACAAATGAATCTAAATGGATATTAAGTATTAATAACAACAAAATGGTTGTAGGTCTGGTACAAGTACACTGGTTCGGAATAACCTTTGATAATGTATTATGGTACAATGTCATGAATTTGTGTTCTGTTTTTTTTTTTTTTTTTGAGACAGAATCTCGCTCTGTCACCCAGGCTGGAGTACAGTGGCGCGATCTCGGCTCACTGCAAGCTCCATCTCCTGGGTTTGCGCCATTCTCCTGCCTCAGCCTCCTGAGTAGCTGGGACTACAGGTGCCCACCATTGCGCCCGGCTAATTTTTTGTATTTTTAGTAGAGACGGGGTTTCCCCGTGTTAGCCAGGGTGGTCTCGATCTCCTGACCTCATGATCCGCCCACCTCGGCCTCCCAAAGTGCTGGGATTACAGGCATGAGCCAATGTCATGAATTTTAAGGAATGCTTTTAGAGATTAGATTTTTCTCCAGCTTTCAATCTACATAGAAGTCTTTAACAACTGTCTTCCAACATGTCTTATTCCCAAAAGGTGTATATATCAAATCCCAAAGTTAGTTTCCTAATTTCTCTCAAATTTATAATTAGCAGGGTTAGACAAGACAAACCCAAATGAAATAAACAACAATCACTTCGTGATGCAGAACAGCGGGAGACCTAGGTTTCAAAACTGATGTGTAGAGTTTAAGTCTGGTTTTCTCCTGTTATTTTTGGCTCCTCCAGAGATGTAAATTAAACAACTAAGTGTCTTTTTTTCCTTTATGGATTGTATGTGAAATGCTTAGATGCTGAGCACAGAGAAGAGAATGAGGAATCTTTTCTTTCTTTTCCTGATGATAAAACTTTATGCCAGAGCTATTTTAAATCTTCAGTCCAAAAATACAATGCCCAACAGCTATTATCACACAGACATCAAGACTGCCACAAATGTTCCATCCACAAAAATCTCTCAGGAAGTTAGTAGGCTTTATGATTTTATAGGTTAATTAAAGCGAAAAACTGAGCATGTTTTCTTGGGCTTTATTCTACATGAACTATGTTAAATATTTTCCAATAAAGAGACAGGAATACTGATTGAAAACATGTAATACCACACATAAATAGTAATAAATAATTAACTCATTCTCATTACTTACACATATTTATCTTTTGAAAATTTGTAGCCCATATAGAACCAAGTCTAAATCCTACCTGTACAAGTCTTTCACAAATTAACCATATTTCTGCTAATACCCTTCCTTAGGAGAACAAATATGGTTTTCCAATTTACATGAGACACATATTCAGTGTCCAGAATTACTGAATCAATTATTCAAACAAGTAAACAGATTTTAGTAATCACTCTATTAAAATGCTAGAAGTAGTTTATGCAAAACTCCCTATGATTACCTACTTCAATAGATAGGGAATATGGAGGTCAATTTAAAAATTATAAGCATACATACTATTAATAACTGCATGCTAACTTACTCAAAACTATCAAGAATTTTTTTAATTCTTTAAACTTATAGATTTTTTTAAAGGGCAAACTAAAAAGAAAAATCAGGCAGACATCAGACTTCTACCATAAATGCAAGAAGACAATGAAGGAAGATATATTCTGAAGAGAAAAAAACATATGGCACAAGATTTCTATATTTAAGAAAGTTGTTACCTGTAAAAGAAGGGGAAAAAAAGAAAGTCTTCAGATTTACAGTGGTTCCAAAACAATTCCATTCACGTAAACTCCATTTAATGTAAATTTATTGAAAAAGTACCTGTATTCAAAGATGCACTCCAGTCAAACACAAAACAAATCAAAATAAGAACCTAAAAATAGAGAAACTCCAGTATCCAAGGCCTGGCAATAAGCACTAAAATATTTAATTTAAAAAATTCAAAATAATTATTGAAAACATGATGACCAAAATTACAAATTGCACTTTTAGTAGAAAATGCTTTTCAAATCTATCATATTGAGCTAGTTAACCATTCCTGAGATATTTTGCAAAGCCTTCCCATTTAAACTTCGGTAATTTCTTTTACAATATCTTAATCTATAAAACTAAACACACTTAAAGAAGATCAGAATAAATGAAGTTACAGACCATGTTCCTAGATAGGATGCCTCTATTGTAAATACGTCAATTAATCCAGTAATTAAATTAGAAATATAATGTTTCTTTGAAATGTGACACTTTTTAAGGAAATGTTGGAAATGAAAAAATAAATAGACTAAAATGCCTAAAAATGCCCAAAAACGTTTTGAACTGAAGAATAATGACAGGGAAACTAAAATATCTGATGTTAAAATATACTATAAAGCAATGATGGTTAAAACAGTGTGCAATAAACAGGAGAGAAAAACTAATAGAATACAAAGCCCACGAACAGCCAAAGTAAATAAAATTAGCATTTCAAATTAGTAGGAAAAAGTTTAATTGTTCAATAAATGAGAAAACTGGATAATCTTTTGTGAAAACATATATTATCAGAGTTCCATCTCATACTAAAAACTATATTGTAAGAAAATAAAGGAGAATAACTAATTGTAAAATGAAGATTTCAAACAGAAAACAAAGAAAAAGTTTAAAAGATATGATTACATAAAACTAAAACTTCACATCTATGCAAGGAATAAAAAAAGGTAATTCACAAAAAAAGAAAGAAAACAGTCAAAAAATTGCAAATTGAAACAGTAACACATAAATGTTTTCTTTTTATTTTAGAAAAAGTTTATTTGAAAAACACAGCTAACCAACAGACTGGATAAAAAGCTCCCCCGTTATTGAGTAAGGGTGAAAGTCAAAATTCTTCATTGAAGAATGTTCATTATAGTTGATTTAAAAATAATTTAAAAATCCATAAAACTGCCACTCAGAGATGATTACTACTATCATTTGGTATATGTACTTTAAGTCATTTTTAGTGGTGTGTAAGTGTATGTGTATACACAAACATACACGAATATAAACATACACTAAATATTTATAACTTATTTTATTTTATTTTTGAGACGGAGTTTCGCTCTTGTTGTCCAGGCTGGAGTCCAATGGAGTGATCTCGGCTCACTGCAACCTCCACCCCCTGGGTTCAAGTGATTCTCCTGCCTCAGCCTCCTGAGTAGCTGGGATTACAGGCATGCACCACCATGCCTGGCTAATTTTGTATTTTTAGTAGAGATGGGGTTTCTCCATGTTGGTCAGGCTGATCTTGAACTCCCGACCTCAGGTGATCCGCCCACCTTGGCCTCCCAAAGTGCTGGGATTATAGGTGTGAGCCACCGCGCCTGGCCAACTTAACTTATTTTTTAAGACTAGATCATCAATATCTATTTTGTTGACTACTTAACCATATTACCACAACTGTCTTTTTTTTTTTTTTTTTTTTGAGATGGAGTCTCTCTCTGTTGGCCAGGCTGGACTGCAGTGGCGCTACCTCGGCTCACTGCAACCTCTGCCTCCCAGGTTCAAGCAATTCTTCTGCCTCAGGCTCCCTAATAGCTGGGATTACAGGTGTGCACCACCACACACCCAGCTAATATTTTTGTTTTTTGTTTTTTTTAAGTAGAAACGAGGTTTCACCATATTGGCCAGGCTGGTCTCCAACTCCTGACCTCAGATGATCCGCCTGCTTCGGTCTCCCAAAGTGCTGGGATTATAGGCATGAGCCACCATACCTGGCTTGTCATTTAATATTAGGTCTTTTCTCTTTTCTTTTCTTTTTTATGTTTTTTGGAGCTTTTGAACAATTCTCCTGGCTGGAATATGGGTAGGACAACTGAAACTCAAATAGCCATCTTGGAACTGGAGGTAGTACTGACAAAAAGAAAAGGTTGGGGTCTCTGATGATTTTGTGGAATAGTCATTATACTAGACTTAGAGAATCTACCATAAGAAATTCACATAAGAGAAAAATAAAGCACTAGATACATATTAGCTATTATTATGTCTGAAATGCATTTACTTTTTTTAATGTTCACAATATACTACTTGACTTTAAAAGTTAATCATATAAAGAATCACAAAAACACACACTGAAACTATATCAGTGGTCACTTCTAAGTATAATTATATACAATTTTCCTTTATTTTTATTGCCCAGCTGTTCTGTGTTGAGCAAGAATTATTCTCATAATTTGAAGAAATATATATATATAATTAAAATAAAGCACTACATATTGGAAAATAAAGTCCAGAGGACAGGTTAATATCCAGTCCAGCTCTTTAAGTTCTTTCTTCATAAAACCACACTGAAGGTAACAGAGAAACATCTTCAAAGAACCAATTTAGATATGCCCTTGACCTTAAAAGGATCAATCTACTCGGAATTCATTGGAGCAGACAGAAGAAACAGGAAAGGAAAGAAATCAAAGATAATTACATACTATATAAAAACTAGGGGAAAAAAACTAAAAACTAATTAAAAAAAAAAAAAAAGGATAAAATCAACTTAACAATGTAACAACCAAAAAAAGCTCAATAATTTACAAGGACCAAAAATACTTTTCTTAATGTTAAGTGCATCAAACATTTTTCTTTCTGTTAAAATAATTTGTAATTGTTCTTAGTGTCATGGCTGAAGTCTAAGTTTTTCAAATATTATAATGGACCCAAGGAAGAGCAAATCAACTAATTCCTCTATCAGTGATCATCTCTAAATATAAATTATATATAACTAATCACTCTGACACTATAGTACTAGAGTCAACATAGAGCTTCCACTTGCCTTCCCTACACAACTGGCCATTTGAATGTTATAATTCTAATTGACAAGAAACTGAGAAAGAGAAGAGAGCTACAAAAACACATTCTAGTAAGCGTATATACTTCTATTGAGAGTTAGTATTTTCATTTTTCACAAATATAGTTTTATTATTTTATACCATAATTATAATGGACCCCACTCCATAATCAGGAGTTACTTTTAGTTAAAAACAAACAAACAAAAATCCTCTGCATTCTCTTAAAATGGCCAGATGAAAAAGACGCACTTGTTTTTATCAGATAATGATAAAAATTATACAAACCATGATGTCTTTTTTCATCTTTTCTCACAGAAAATTCAGAGTAAAGCACTGAAATATAGTACATTTCTTAAATCAGTTTCCTGGTATCCATTTCCTCTTCCCCTTAGTCATACCTCCTATCCACCATCGTTTTCATTACCATATTACTGTTCATTTAACCCCAGTATTTATAGGTCTGTCTTTTCCCAGAAGGTATCTCAAATTTTTTTGGAAGTAGGTAGAAACACACAATGAATTAATAAACTGGAATATCCACAATATGAAAACAATACAGTCTTTTGACTACATTTTAATTTACAAAACAGCCTAAAATGAGATATTATGCTCCCATCTGAAGAAGATAAAGTCACACAAGAAGCAAATAACTCTCACGGGATCTCTAGCAAATAACTGTCATGGGATCTCTTGGTTTAATCAACTGACCTCAAAAAAAGAAGACCCCTAATCTCTTGCTCTATACTAGGCAAAAACCTTTCCATGTACTCATGATTCACTTTACACCGAACTCCTACAATTTTTTATTCCAAATCCTAATTATTTTATCTTAAGAAAATTGAAGAACTGTGGTAACAGCTATATTTTATTTCCCCAAGTCTATATAAGAGATCTGTATCTTGCTATACAACTGCAGACAGGCTTCTATGAGAGTTTTTTTGTTGTTGTTTGTTTTGATTGGGGTTTTTTGCATCCAAAATTTCACTATTGCAGTGACCACTGTGTTGGAAAATGGCTCCTAAGCTGGAACCAGAACAAGATTTCAAAAAAATTATAAATAATCATTTCAAGAACACATTTTTCCCTATTTTATCCTACAAAGACAATATTTTATTCAGGAACCACAAACTGTCAACTTCTCAGCATACCCAAAATCCCACTTAGTTCTGTATTGTAAATAGTGTAGTATTTCACTACCACATCAATAAATACAATTCTTAAAAGAACCATTTTTATGTTTGATTCACATTTGTTGTGCATATGCCAATGAACTTAAGGTATTTGTAATGTTAGACTCTTAAAATCTTTAGCTTACAAACGGGTCAAGCAATCCAAAAACAGCAAAAGGTCTATCCCATGGAGACAAGTATGGACAAAATCTAAAATAAGGAATCACAGCATAAACTGGTATGATCGTCTGTTGTATTAATCCACCTTACTCTCTCCTTATATCAATCCTCTTTTTTTTTTACAGTGAGTGTAAAGGACTGGCTATTAAAACACAGTCTACTAAATAGGGAGTACTATCCTAATGTTTTAAAACCATGATTTACCTCATCAAAAAGCTGAAAAAAAAATAAAGCCATTGGTAATTTAACAATCTTGAATAGAGCGAACAAAAAATACTTATTGTACATATTTCTAGTGACATCTGTAGAAGAGTATTAAGAAAGCATTATCCTTTCTCAGCCTTAGGAAAATTAGTCTTTTCTATCCTCCTAAATTAATAAGAACAGTATAGAAATAAAACACTGTCTAATGGCACAGATAAAGAATTACCTGTTGTGTCATCAGAATTTTGCTCAGAAGCAGAATACAAAAATTATCCTCATTCAATGTCTCCTAACAAAACTTTGTCTCCACCAATGCATTTGATTATTAATTATCCTATCAGGAATATTCTCAATTATAACTATGGCAACACCAAGAGAACATTTATTCTGTAATTATTTGGTCTACACACAAGAGAGTGTGATTTAGCTCATTTCCTGTAAAATTTCATTAATGGAGTCTAATTTCAGGTAAAATGAGGTAAGTATATTGAAACTTCTCTGAATAGTTATAAAATGATGACAGAAGTACTGGAGCAGCTATTTAAAGACTCTGAAAAAGTAAATCATAGTAGGTAGATTGAGGAAGAAGACCAGAAGTTGAAGTATTACACAATTGGCACTAAGTTTACCTTTTTTTTTTTTTTTCCTTGTGGTATCTCCTAGCCTGGACTCAATGTACCAGTGACTTGGACGCAGGCAATGAAACTCCAAGACCAGTCGTCTAGTTCTGGCTCAAGGAGCAGAAAAGGAACACCTAACGCACAGAGAAAATAAAGAAATGCCCTTTTTTCTCTTTCTTTTCTCTATCTCACCATAGCCCAGTAGCAATCTCTAGGCAAAAGTGGCACTGGCCACTAAAGAGAGCCCACAGGAGCTCAAACTCTAAGGGTGGAAAACCTTTCTCCCCACTCTGGAGCTATAGGGCCAAGAGAGTGCATCCAAATCCCAGTTATTTTTCCTTTCTCTCTGTCCTCCCAGAGTTTACCTTGGGATGAAAGGGCAATTGGAGAAGTCCACACCAAAGTGAAGTAACAAAAGACCCACCTTTCTAGCCAGAGGACAAAAAGGAAAAGCACCAGGAAACTGAAAATCAATGGCATATAAAGATTACGAAGAAAAAAAACTAAATTGTCCATACTCACAGATAACGTAATTATCCACGCTGAATATACAAAGGAATCTCAAAAAAAAAAAAAAAAAAAAAAAAAAACCTACCACAAATAAGTGAGTTTGACAAGCTTGTACAATATACGGTCAATATCAATATCATAAATATCAATAATACTTCTATAAACTGGAAACAAACAATTTAAAACCAAAAAATTCTAATACCATTTATAACAGTTCAAAAAATATGAAATAATTGATATGAATCTAACAAAACATATACATGATTCAGATAATAAAAACTATGAAATGCTAATTGAAGAAATAAAAAAAGACCTAAATGAATGGAGAGATATACCATGTTTAGTAATTGGAAGAGCCAACATAATAAAGATGTCAGTACTACACAAATTGAGCTACAGATTCGATGCAATTGCAATTAAAATCCCAGCAGGAATTTTTATAGATATAAACAAGCTGATTCTAGAATTTATATAGAGAAGCAAAGAAACCAGAATCTTAAAAACAATTATTAAAAAGAAGAATAAAGTGAGAGGAATTACACTATTAAATTTTAAGATTTATTTTAAAGCTACACTAATCAAGACACTGTACTACTACTGGGAAAGGGATAGATACCAGTGATACTAACAATAGACATCAGTAGAACAGAACTGACATTGCAAAAATAGATTCACACTAATATAGCCGGTTGATTTTTGACAAAACCGCAAAACAATTCAATAGAGAAGTAATAGTCTGTTAATTAAATGGTGCTGGAATAACTGGAAAAGAAAGAAACTGGGGAAAGGAAGGAGGAGAGAAAGAAAGAAGAAAGGAAAGAAGGAAGGGAGAAAAGGGAGGGGGAGGGCAAGGGGAAGGGAAGAGCGAAGAGGGGAGAGAGGAAAGGAAGAGAGGAAGTTGGGGAAAGAGAGAAAGATAAAAAGAAGAAACCTTGAACTAAATCTTACACCTCACATGAAAATTAACTGAATATTGCTCATAGATCCAATTATAAAATCTGCATTTGGAAGAAAATCTTCATGGCCTAGCATAAGACAAACAGTTCTTAGACATGACACCAAAATCATGATCCACTTTCTAAAAACTGATAAATTGAACATCATGTTTTGTTCTACAAAAGACACTGTTAACAAGCAAATTACTGAGTGGAAAAAGATATCTGCAAATCACATATCTGGCAAAGGATTTGTATCCAGAATACATAAACAACTCCCACAATTCAAAAGTAAGAAACAAACAATCCAATTTAAAAGTGGGAAAAATGTTTGAATAGACATTTCACCAAAGAGTATAACTGAATGTACAATAAATACGATGAAAAGGTGCTCAAGATCATTAGCCATTACAGAAATGCAAATTAAAACCACAATAACCTATCGCTACACATATAAAACCTAGGGGAAAAAGATAACAATACCAAGTGCTGAGTGAGGATACAGAGCAATTAGAATGCTCAGATATTGCTGGTGGAGATGCAAAATGGCCCAGCCATTCTGAAAAACTGTTCAGCATTTTTTTTTTTTTTTGAGACAGAGTCTCACTCTGTCACCAGGCTGGAGTGCAGTGGCACCATCTTGGCTCACCACAACCTCCGACTCCCTAGTTCAAGTGATTCTCCTGCCTCAGCCTCCCAAGTAGCTGGGATCACAGGCACGCTAATTTTTGTATTTTTAGTAGAGACAGGGTTTCATGTTGGCAAGGATGGTCTCGATCTCCTGACCTTGTGATCTGCCAACCTCAGCCTCCCAAAGTGCTGGGATTACAGGCATGAGCCACCCCACCCGGCCTAGCCATTTCTTAAAAAGTAAAACTGCACCTACCCTAAGACCCAGCAATCTCATTCCACAGTATTTACCATAGATAAATAGAAACATATGTTCACATAAAAACTTATACGCAATTGTTTACAGCAGCTCTATTAACTGGAAACAAACCGAATGCCAATCAACAGCCAATTCTATAAACAACTTGTAATACATCCTTACAATGGAATAATACTCAACAATAAAAAGGAATAAACTATTGACACACACAATAATTTGGATTGATATCAGAAGTATTCTGCTGAATGAAAGAAGCCAGTCTCAAAAGTGTACATATGTATAATACATGTCCCATTCTCAAGGAGACAGAACTATAGTGACAGAGAACAGATAAGTTATTTTCAGGATGTAGTGAAAAACATGTGACTATAAAGGAATAGCACAGGGAGTTTTATAAATCGATAAAAAAATATATATATAGCTAGAAAGCCTTGGCTATGAAGGGTTTTCTTGAAGAAGCTTGAAAATTACAAAACACTTCTAAATAATATATGGGTCAAAGAGAAGTCTCAGGAGAAATTTGAAAATATTTTCAACTAAATGAAAATGAATCCACAACTTGTAGGATGCAGTAAAAGCTGTGCTTACAAAGAAATTTAAAGCTGTTTGATTCCAAATGTATTACATTTTGGATAAGGCAAAATTATGGAGATAGTAAAAAGATTAGTGGTTGTCAGGGATTGGGAAAGGGAGGGGGAGGGATGAAGAGGTGGAATACATAGGACTTTTAGGGCAGTGAAACTGCCTTAATATAGTGTAGTATTGCTATGGTATATGTCATTATATATTTCTTAAGAACTATAGAATATACAATGCAAAAGGTAAACCCTAATGTAAGCTATAGCTTTAGTTAATAATAATGCATCAATATTGGCTCATCAATTATAAAAAAAAAGTATTACACTAATGCATGATGTTAATAACAGGGGAAACTGCCTCAGGGTGAAGGTGAAGGGGTATTTGAGAACTCTGTACTTTCCCTTCAACTTTTCTGTAAACCTAAAACCATCCTAAAAAATAAAGTCAAACAGGAATGGTAGTTCACGGCTGTAATCCCAATACTCTGGGAGATGAGGCAGGAGGATGGTTTGAACATAGCAGTTTGAGACCAGCCTGGGCAACATAGCAAGACCCCATTTCAACAAAATAATTTTTTAAAATTAGCCAGGAGTAAGGAACAAAATGGCTGACTAGACACAGCAAGGAAGTGCTGCTCCCACTGAGAGACACCAAAATATTGAGTAAACCAGCATACTTCAAACAGATCTTCAGAGAGAAAACACTGAGACTCAGTAGAGAAGCAATGAAGACACTGAGGCTGAAGAGTGGGGAAGCTAGGATCCCAGCACAGAGTTGCTGAGAGCCAGCACTAGTTCCCAGCCTTGAATGGCTCCTAGGGAAGGGGTGAGTGACACTGAGGGTGGGATGGCCCACTCTTGCCACGAAACTCTGGGATCCCAGCTACAAGAGATCCCATGACCCCCCACAGACAGTTAAATTAATGGGGGGATCTCCCTGGAGAATAGGCAGAGGCATAACTCCAACCTGAGCAGAGCCCAGGGAGTTTTGCGCACAGAGCAGCTGCAGCAAAATGTGGCCATAGGCCCTCACCCTTCAAGGTTATCTATCTTCTTGTGAGTAGCTCTAGCCTCAGCTGATCACTAAGCCAACAGACATCAGGGCTGTCTTTCCCATGGGACTGGAGTACATCCATTCTGCAGTCCCCCTGCCCAGCAGCCCTTTGAAAGGTTCCAGTTTGGCTGCTCCCACAGGAATGTGTGCACAGTGTAGCCTCTATTGTGCATCCTGGGTGCTATGCTGGCAGCCCTGCCTGAGTGCCTTCCCAATGGCCTGAGAGCACTTTGGATCCACTGATACAACCAGTGCCCATCCCAGAGGGGCCGAAGGATGGAGCTGTGGGCCCAGTCCCAACACTCCAGAGTTGCAGCATGCAGCTTGGGAGTGTGAAGCTAAGACCTGTGGCCAATTCTTGAGCAGAGGAGGAGCTCCCATTCTGAGAACACTGAAGAGGGGTGGGATGTGGGTTCGAGGGCTGGCACAGGAGTGCGTCATGCCTCCCTCTGCAGGGCAGGTCTGGGAAGAGTGCACCCTGTTTGCCAGCAGCAGCCTCTGACAAAGGGAGCACCATGGCCCAGAACACCCAACAAATGAAACACAGGTGCAGTGCCAGTGATGGAAGGGGGCTCCCCTAAGGCCCAGAAGTGGACCTGATGAGAGAATCACCTCTCTCCCACACACACCACAGAGCACTGCTGTTAACACGCTGAAATACAAAAGAGTTGTGTGGCTGAGTAAGAGCCTATCTGCCAGCCATTACACAAAAGTGCTGTCTACAGGATTACAGCCAAAATTAACAGCACCAAAAATATTCTGCCAGCAAATATTGCCTCTAAAACCCAGGGCATGAATGTAGCCACAAAAAAAGATCTCATACAGAGTGTTGGTCCTCTGAATGCACCCAGAAATGAAGCCAATTTACTAAACTCAACAGAATCTGGATGGCAAGGTAGCTTATTGAGATCCAGAAAAAGGTTGAAACCCAATCCAAGGAATCCAAGGTATTCAGTAAAACAACCCAAGAGTTGAAAGAAGAAATTGCTATTTCAAGAAAGAACTGAACTTCTGAAATTGAAACATTAATAACAAGAATTTCAAAATACAGTTGGAAGTATTAACAGCAAAACAGACCAGGGTGAGCAAAGAATCTAAGAGTTTGAAGACTGGTTCTTTGCATCAACTCAGACAAAAATAAAGAAAAAAAATTTTTAATGGACAAAAACTCCAAGAAATATGGGATTATGTAAAGAGTCCAAATTTATGACTCACTGGCATTCCTGAGAGAGAAGAACAGAGAATAAGCAACTTGGAAAAAATATTTGAAGATATACTCCATGAAAAATTCCCCAACTCACTGAAGAGGTTGACATGCAAATTCAAGAAACATAGAGAACCCCTGAGTAATACTATACAAGATGACCATGCCCAAGACACAGTCATCAGATTCACCAAGGTCAATATAAAAGAAAATAATATAAAGGCAGCTAGAGAGAAGGGTCAAGTCACTTATAAAGGAAACAGCATTAGGCAAGCAGCAGACCTCTCAGCAGAAACCTTATAAGCCAAAAGAGATTGGAGGCCTATTTTCAGTGTCCTTAAAGAAAAGAAATTCCAACTAAGAATTTAACATCCCACCAAACTAAGCTTCATAAGCAGAGAAGTAAAATCCTTTTCAGACAAGCAAACACTAAAGGAATTCATTACCACTAGACCAGCCTTAAAAGAGGTGTTTAACAAAACACTAAATACAGAAATGAAAGAATTATACCGACTGCCACAAAAACACACCTAAGTATGTAGCCCACAGACTCTATAACTACGCAATCAAATCTATAAAACAACCAGCTAATAACACAGTAACAAAATCTCACATATCAATACTAACCTTGAATATAACAGTCTAAATGCCCCACTTAAAAGGCACAGAGTGGCAAGGTGAATAAAAAGACAACCCAATTATATGCTCTCTTCAAGAGACCCATTTCACATGTAACACTCATAGACTCAAAGTAAAGGAATGGAGAAAGGTCTATTATGCAAACGGAAAATAAAAAAGAGCAGGGATCGCTATTTTTATATCAGATAAACCAGATGTAAACCAACAACAAGCAAGAAGGACAAAGATGTGTATTACATAATGATAAAGGGTTCGATTCAACAAGACTTAACTATCCTAAATACATACACACTCTGCAATGAAGCAGCCAGATGCATAAAACAAGTTCTAGTGGAAGCCTTGAACAGCCTACTGACAGTGGTATACAGATCATTGAGACGGAAAACTAACAAAGAAACTCTGGACTTAAACTTGATGCTCAAACAACTGGACCTAATAGACATCTACAGAACACCCAATAACTACACAATATACTTTCTTCTCATACGCACATGGAATATATTCTAAGATCAACCACATGCTTGGTCATACAGCAAGACTCAATTAATTTAAAAAAAAAATTAAGTCACCCTACACACACTCTCAGATCACAGAACTATAACAAGACAAGAATGCCCACCCTCACCATTCCTATTCAATATAGTGGTGGAAGTCTTAGCCAGAAAAATCAAGGAAGAAAAAGAAATGAAAGATATCTAAAAAGGAAAAAAGAAGTCAAACCATCTGTCTTCATTGACTACATGATTATATACTTAGCAAACCCTAAAGACTCCACCAAAAGGCTTCTGGAAGTGATAAAGGACTTCAGTAAAGTTTCAAGATACAAAATCAATGGACAAAAATCAGTAGAATTTCTATACACCAATTACATTATAGCAGAGAAGCAAATCAAGAATGCAATCCCATTTCAAATAGACACACAAACACACACACACACACACACACACACACACATATACACACAAAGAAATGCCTAAGTATACATCTAATAAAAGGGAGGAAAGATTTTTTTTTTTTCTCAGATGGAGTCTCGCTCTGTCGCCCAGGCGACAGAGTGCAATGGAGTGCAATGGCGCCATCTCAGCTCACTGCAACCTCCACCTCCTGGGCTCAAGCGATTCTCCTCCCTCAGCCTCCCGAGTAGCTGGGACCACAGGTGCATGCCACCACGGCCAGCTAATTTTTTTGTATTTTTAGTAGAGACAGGGTTTCACCGTATTAGCCAGGATGGTAACTTTCTCCTGACCTCGAGATCTGCCCGCCTTGGTCTCCCAAAGTGATGGGATTACAGGCATGAGCCATCACGCCCAACCGAGCAGAAAGATTTCTATAGGGAGAACTACAAAACACTGCTAAAAGAAATCAGAGATGACATAAACCAATGGAAAAACATTCTATGCTCATAGTTAACAGATTGGAAGAATCAATATTGTTAACATGGCCATACTGTCCAAAGCAATTTACAGATTCAACACTATTCCTATCAAACTACTAACATCATTTTTCAAATAATTATAAAAACCTATTCTAAAATTCATATGGAACCAAAAAAGAGCCTGAATAGCCAAAGCAATCACAAGCAAAAGGACAAAGCTGGAGGAATCACATTACCTGACTTCAAACTATACTATAAGACTACAGTAATCAAAATAGCATGGTACTGGTACAAAAACAGACACACAGACCAGGAGAACAGAATAGAAAACCCAGAAATAAAGCTACACACCTACAACCATCTGATCTTTGACAAACTCAACAAAAAGAGCAATAGGGAAAAGACTCCCTGTTCAATAAATGGTACTGGGATAACAGGTTACTCATATGCAGAAGAATGAAACTGGACCCCTACCTTTCACCATATTCAAAAATTCACTCAAGATGGATTAAACAATTAAATGTAAGACCTCAAACTACAAAATTCTAGAAGAAATTCTAGGAAATACCTTTCTTGATATTGACCTTGGCAAAGAATTTATGGTTAAGTCCTCAAAAGCAATTGTAACAAAGATAAAATTGACAAGCGTGACCTAGTTGTACTAAAGAGCTTCTGCACAGCAAAAGAAATTATCAATAAACAGGCAACCTACAGAATGGGAGAAAATATTCACCAACTATGCATCCAACAAAGGTCTAATATCTAGAATCTATAATGAACTCAAATCAACAAGCAAAAAGCCAATAACTCCAGTAAAAGTGGGCAAAGGACATGAACAGACACTTCTCAAAAGAAGGCATACAAGTGGCCAACAAACATACGAAAAAATGGTCACCGCCACTAATCATTACAGAAATGCAAATCACACAACATCTCACGTATCAATACTAACCTTGAATATAAACAGTCTAATCAAAAACACAATGAGATATCACCGCACATTAGTCAGAATGGCTCTTGTTAAGAAGTCAAAAAATAACAGATGTTGGTGAGTCTGCAGAAAAAAAGGGGACATTTATACACTATAGGCGGAAATGTAAATTAGTCTAGCCACTGTGGAGAACAGCTGGGCTATTTCTCAAAGAAGCAAGAGTTGAACTACCATTTGACCAAGCAATCCCATTACTGAGTATACACCCAAAGGAAAATAAATTGTTCTACCAAAAAAAAAAAAATGCAACCCATATCTTCATTGCAGAGCTAGTCACAACAGCAAAAAAATGGAGTCAACCCAGGTGCCCAACAACAGTAGACTAGATAAAGAAAATATGGTACATATACACCATGGAATGCTATGCAGCCATAACAAAGAACAAAATTATATCCTTTGCAGCATCATGGACACAGCTAAAAGCCATTATCCTAAGTAAACTAATGCGAAAACAGAAAACCAAATACCACATGTTCTCACTTATAAGTGGGAGCTAAACACTGGATACGCACAGACATAAAGATTGGAACAACAGACACCGGGGACTACTAGAGGGGAGACAGAATGATAGGGGCAAGGGCTGAAAAACTACCTGTTGGGTATTATGCTAACCACCAGGATGACATATTCAGTTATACCCCAAATCTCAGAATCACACAATATACTTTTGTAATAAACCTCCACATGTACCCCCTAATTCTAAAATAAAAGTTGAAAAAATTGCTGGGTGTGGTGGCATGCACCTGTGGTCCTAGCCACTTGGCAGTCTGAAGCAGGTGAATCACTTGAGCCCAGACGTTTGAGTCTACAGTGAGTTGTGATCACACTATTGCATTCTAGCCTGGGTGACACAGCAAGAACTTCTATCAAAAAATATTATTTATTAAAATAAATTCTATTAGTTTAAAGAAAGGAAAAAGAAAGTCATACTCAAATATGGAAAAATAGTAATAAATCCTGTAAACATTGTTCACCAGTATCTCAAGAACAAGACAGCAGCAAAAAGTTCTAATCACTGTAAGTGTGGAAGAAATTTTCACAATGCTCACAAATGGGAGGTTCACTGCCAAGTTTTCCTTACCCAATATCGACTTAGTCATAGAAATCTAAGAAAGATGATTCACTTAAAAAAAAAAAACAGAAGGGAAAAACAAAGTCAAGAAGTGATTCTGATTTATGAAATGGGGGGTGGCAGTATCATTTTCAGAGTTTTTTTTTTTTTTTACATGCTTCAGTGCTCCAAAAACAAATGTGAGAAATTAACACCAAAATAAACATATCATTACTATCAATATCACCAACTACTTAAATGTACATCTATACAATTACAGAAACACCAAATCAAACAGTATCCTTTCCTAATTATTCATAAAATGTTAAAACATGATGCCATAATCCACCATTTTTATTTATTTATTTTTTTATTTTTATTTTCATCTTTTATTGAATTAAAAATTAATTTATTGAAGAAAGTGTTTCAGCCAATTTTTTATTATTATTATACTTTAAGTTTTAGGGTACATGTGCACAATGTGCAGGTTTCTTACATATGTATCCATGTGCCATGTTGGTGTGCTGCACACATTAACTCGTCATTTAGCATTAGGTATATCTCCTAATGCTGTCCCTCCCCCCTGCCCCCAACCCACAACAGTCCCCGGAGTGTGATGTTCCCCTTCCTGTGTCCATGAGTTCTCATTGTTCAATTCCCACCTATGAGTGAGAACATGCGGTGTTTGGTTTTTTGTCTTTGCGATAATTTACTGAGGATGGTTTCCAGTTTCATCCATGTTCCTACAAAGGACATGAACTCATCATTTTTTATGGCTGCATAGTATTCCATGGTGTATATGTGCCACATTTTCTTAATCCAGTCTATCGTTGTTGGACATTTGGGTTGGTTCCAACTCTTTGCTATTGTGAATAGTGCCGCAATAAACATAGGTGTGCATGTGTCTTTATAGCAGTATGATTTATAGTCCTTTGGGTATATACCCAGTAATGGGATGGCTGGGTCAAATGGTATTTCCAGTTCTAGATCGCTGAGGAATCGCCACACTGACTTCCACAATGGGTGAACTAGTTTACAGTCCCACCAACAGTGTAAAAGTGTTCAATCCCCCATTTTTAAAGAGGAGAAACAGAGATGAAACATGCTATCACACCTTAAACTAGGATCTCTATACAGTCTGTGTGTTGCGGGAAGGCATGTGTTGAGAAACGTGTGGAAGATGTTTTATCACAATAATTAGTAGGGTAGTCAGGCACTATTGGCAGCAGGTAGAGCCAGGGATGCTAGACAACCTGAAATATGTGGGATAGTCCTATAAAATGAAGAAATATCCCACATCACTCTCAGCTATCTGATGTCCCAGTGGACATTCACGTAAGTCAAAAGAAAATGTCTTGAATTAGTTACCTGAACCCACAACTTAATAGTAGTATTCATGAAATATGTTTTGCACAGCTTTAATATGCACTGAACTTACAGAAATGTAACAGCCATACAAATTACGGGACATTGTATTTTGTAGTTTTTTCATAACTCTACAAAAGTTGCTCACTAACTCAGAAAATTAAGCACCAATTGTAATGCTGCTTATGGCATTTAAACTACAAATACAGCATGCTGGAATGAGTTTGCACTTTAGCACACAAGGTATCTGTAAACAAGTATCCAACTATTTCACTATGCTGTCAATATTTCATTATGTCTTCAAGCATTTACAGATGAAAATATATAATATTTTGTTATAAATTATTTTCATTTTATTTCCTGTTTATACTATATTTAGGACATCGTATTTTTTATGAATTGTGTACATATATTATTAATAGCTATAAGTTTAATTATTTCGAGACTGTAAAAGGGGCATCATAAAATATTCCTTATAAAAAGGCAGTATTAGGTTTGACAGAATTGAACCAATAAGTTAGACTATATCATTTCTCCCCTGGAATTCTGCAATACTTTTTCAATTAGGTCTCTCTTTGTTTAATCAGGCATAGACACTGCTTACACTTACCAGCAAGCCTTCCTAAAAGATAAGTTTGATCATGCCCCTCTGCTATTCATAAATATTTCACAGGGCTGACAGTAAAAAGCCCAAATCCTCAAAATGGCATTCAAGACTCTGTGATATGATGGTATTATTTGCCCAACAATCTTTCTTTTCAGGAAATTGCTCTACCTCTCACAGTGAAAACTTTCTTCATTATTAAAGAACCTGGAACACCTCTACCTTCTGGCTCTTCTGCTTCTTTACTGAATGCTATTCTTAATCTCTTTTGCTGGCTACTCTTTTCCCCATCCTCTCAATGTTGGAGAGTTTCTGTGCTCAGTCCTTGGAGTTCTCTCTTCTCTACTGACACTTATTTTCTACGTGATTCCATCGAGTTCTATGATGAATCCCAGAATTATACTAGCAGCTTAGGCCTCTCCCATGAACCTCAGACTCATAAATCCAATCCAATCACCCTACTCAACATTTCTACTTGGATGTCTTAGAGCTATCTCAAACTTAACATGTACAAAATCAAATTCTAAGACTTGGAACTATGAAACTACCAGAAAAAAACATTGGGGAAATGCTCCAGAACATTGGATGGACAAAGATTTTTTGTGTAGAACCTCAAAAACACAGGCAACAAAAGCAAAAATAGACAAACAGGATTACATTAAGCTAAAAAGCTTTGGCACAATAAAAGAAACAATCAAGAAGGTGAAGAGACAACCCAAAGAATGGAAGAAAATATTTGCAACCTATCCATCTGACAAGGGACTAATAACCAGAATATATAAGGAGCTCAAACAACTCAATAGCAAAACAAAATCTCATTTAAAAATGGGCAGAAGATCTGAATAGACATTTTTCAAAAGAAGACATACGAATGGATAATGGGCATATGAAAAAGGCTCTGGCTGGGCACTTTGGCTCAAGCCTGCAATCCCAGCACTCTGGGAAGCTGAGGCGGGTAGATCACCTGAGGTCAGGACAATTTGAGACCAGTCGCCAACATGATGAAACCCTGTGTCTACTAAAAGAAATAAATAATTCGCCAGGCGTAGTGGTGGGTGCCTGTAATCCCAGCTACTCGGCAGCCTGAGGCAGAAGAATCGCTGGAACCAGGGAAGTGGAGGTTGCAGTGAGCCAATATCGTGCCATTGCACTCTAGCTTAGGCAACAAGAGCAAAACTCCGTCGAAAAAAAAAGAAAAGGAAGGAAAGAAAGGGAAGAAAGGAAGAAAGAGAGAGAGATGAAAGAAAGAAAGAAAGAAAGAAAGAAAGAAAGAAAGAAAGAGGAAGAAAGAGAGAGAGAGACAGAAAGAAAGAAAAGAAAGAAAGAAAGAAAGAAAGAAAGAAAGAAAGAAAGAAAGAAAGAAGAAAGAAAGAAAGAAAAGAAGGAAAGAAAGAAGGGAGGGAGGGAGGGAGGGAGGGAGGGAGGGAGGAAGGAAGGAAGGAAGGAAGGAAGGAAGGAAGGAAGGAAGGAAGGAAGGAAAAGACAGAGAGAGAAAGAAAGAAAAAGAAAAAGGAAAGAAAGAGAGAAAGAAAGAAAAGAAAGAAAGAAAGAAAGAAAGAAAGAAAGAAAGAAAGAGAGAGAAAGAAAGAAAGAAAAGAAAGGGCTCAACATCACTAATCGTCAAAGAAATGCAAATCAAAACCACAATGATATCTCACCTCAATCAGAATTACTTTTATCAAAAAGACAGGGAATAGCAGGGTGCTGGCAAGGATATGGAGACGGGGTACTACCCCTCATACATTGTTGGTGGGAATGTAAATTAGTACAGTCACTACAGAGAACTGTATGGAAGTTCCTCAAAAAACTAAGAACAGAACTGCCATATGGGCCAGCAATTCGACTACGGGGTATATATCCAAAAAAAAAAAAAAAAGGTGAAATCAACATATCAAAGAGATATCTACACTCTCATGTTTATTGCAGCACTACTCACAACAGACAAAATATGGAATCAATCTACATATCCATCAATGGATAAACAGATAAAGAAAATGCGGTATATGGCCAGGTGCAGTGGCTCACGCGTGTGAATCAGGCGGATCACGAGGTCAGGAAATCAAGACCATCCTGGCTAACATGGTGAAACCCCGCCTCTACTAAAAATTCAAAAAATTAGCCAAGCGTCGTGGCAGGCACCTATAGTCCCAGCTGCTCCGGAGGCTGAGGCAGGAGAATGACGTGAACCCGTGAAGCGGAGCTTGCAGTGAGTCAAGATCGCGCCACTGCACTCCAGCCTGGGGGACAGAGTGAGACTCCGTCTCAAAAAAAAAAAAAAAAAAAGAAAAGAAAAGAAAATGTGGTATATATACACAATGGAATACTACTCATCCTTAAGAGATGAAATCCTGTCAGATGCAGCTACATGGATAGAACCAAAGGTCATTACATTAAGTGAAATAAGCCAAGCACAAAAAGACAAATATCACATGTTCTCACTCATATGTGAGAGCTTGAAAAGTGGGTCTCATGAGGATGGAGAGTACATTGATGGTTACCAGAGGCTGGGACAGGTTGGGGGATGGTGGTGAAGAGAGTACTAATTGATACAAACATACACTTAGATAGAGGAAATAAGACCTGATGTTCAATAGAGCAATAGAGTGACTACATTAAACAATCAATTGTACATTTCAAAATAGCTAGAAGAGAATAACTGGAATGTTCCTAGCATAAAGAAAAGATACATATTTAAGGTGATGGATATCCCAATTATTCTGATTTGATTATATGAATGTATCAAATTATTACATATACCCTGAAAATACGTGCATATAATATGTATCAATAAAAAAGAAAATATTCAGAAAAAAATTAAAATAGCAATAAAACAATAAATAATAATATTTTTTAAATCCTCCAATGGTTTCCTTCTCACTCAAAGAAAAGTCTTTACATTGACTCTCAAGGCCTACATCAGTATTTACCAAGCCTGGGTACATATTAGAATCAGCTAATAAAGGATACTTTTAAAATATACTAATGCCCAGGTTCCAGCCTCAGTAATTCAGATTCAACTGGTCTAGAGGGTAGAGTATTGGTATTTACTGAATGAAAGGCTATGATTGTCAATAACCTGCCCAGCCTTTCCCAACACAGGGATGCTTACAACTCTGGCTAGCCAGAGTATCCCATTCCTCTGGTCTTGTTTTGATTGAGCATATGATTCAAGCTAGGTCATATTCTGGGCTTTTGGTGAAGTTATCTGGTGAAGTATATGGTTAATGTTTAACATTATGTAAGCCCAGAGCTGCTGAAGGCCATCATTATCACCCTTCATTAAAGTCTCCTTAACAATAAAGTCTTAACAAAGAAAAGCAGATTATTTAGCACACTAGATCCATGTGTGTTTAAAGGGAGATCCATTCCTGAAACTTTCAATTATATGTGCCAGTAAATTCCTTTCTTTTACCTTACCTTAGTCAAAAAATACATATTATTATTTTTTTTTATTTATTTCTAATTTTATTTTATTTTTTGACTAAGGTAATTTAAGTTAGGTTTCTATCACTGGAAAGAAAATAATTCCTATCACAATTATAAGCATGTACTTAGTTTTTAAATTCCTAAGATTAGTCTTTTACCACCATCAGCCCTCAATTAGACAGCAAGACCCATAACAGAAAAATTATTCTCTTCACACTTGTATCTATCACATTAACAGTACAGTGTCTGACAAACGGCAGATACTGAAATATCCATCTACCAAAGAAACGAGTTTGGGGGGGAGTTAATATTTAAAACTTCCCTTCATTTAGAAGTAACACTGAAGAAGGATATTTGCTTTTGCAGAAAGGATGGATTCTATGACTTTAAAGGTTTCTGTCACCACTTTGATTTTATGAGACTCTATAATCTCTTTATATCAGTGACTTTCACCAGAAAGTTTCAGCTATCTCACTTCGCATCTCCCCAGTTTGGTCCTTTCAATTCCCACCAATCAAGCATACTCCCAATCTCATTTCAAGGACACCATCCGTCTGAGATTTCTCTCAAGTGTTGCTCTACGATTAAGAAGGTCCCACCTTCTACAGATGATCAGACTCCCCATCTTCTTATAGAAAGTATTTTGTTAATTAACAGTCTTGGAACCAGTGCTATCTGAACATTCAATGTTCTTCACTTTCACACATTTGTCCACAAATATTAACGTAAGATGCATTTCTACATATTTTCATTTACTACAATCTTTATGTCTATCGAGTGGTAATGAATCATATACCTTTTAAAAGGTTGTGCAGGCCGGGCACAGTGGCTCACGCCTGTAATCCAAGCACTTTGGGAGGCCAAGGTGGGTGGATCACAAGGTCAAGAGATCGAGACCATCCTGGCTAACATGATGAAACCCCGTCTCTACTAAAAATACAAAAAATTAGCCAGGCATGGTGGCGGGCTCCTGTAGTCCCAGCTACTCAGGAAGCAGAGCTTGCAGTGAGCCGAGATGGCGCCACTGCACTCTAGCCTGGGCAACAGTGCAAGACTCCATCTCAAAAAAAAAAAAGGTTGTGCAACTGACTGAAAAACATAAATAATGATAAATAGATAAACAGATAGTGATTATTTATCTGTTTAAATTACAAAGGCCTAAAGAATACACAGTGTCAATATAACTAAATTGCGCAATGCACAATAATACATGTGTGTAACAATGATATTTAAATGCTTCCTAAATATATTCCTTTTAATATTTTTAGGCTAATACTAAACTTTGATGCATAAACCCTCTACAAAATTAGGTTGACGTGTTTCTTTACATACCACTCAAAACAAGCACTACCAAAATATCTTGCTCCACTATGATTTGTACAGGTACACACC
The DNA here is from genome assembly GCF_006542625.1 of Nomascus leucogenys. NCBI lineage: Eukaryota > Metazoa > Chordata > Mammalia > Primates > Hylobatidae > Nomascus > Nomascus leucogenys. The sequence continues at coordinate 37,393,224 of NC_044394.1, forward strand.
CAAAACAGTACAATCCAGAGGAGGCTGATAAATGCTATATGATCAAGGAATATCACTAACTGGTTCTTTGAACTTTGTACTGACTTTCATGTTTGGAACTCTGTAACACAAAACTGCCACAATTGATTAAAAAATAAAAAGCTGAAAGAGATCTCTCCTAGTATAAAGATAGCATTTAAACATTCTATTAGTCTGATAGCATTAAACAGAATCTTCTGAACAATCTACCTAAAAGCTGAGATTCTCTGTAAATGACTGCGCAAACTGGATTAATTATTTGAATATTTTTCTTGTGGAATCTTTACAGCTTATAAGATCCCCTGACTCAGTTTCAAGCAGCTAAATGCCTTAAACTGGCAGGTCAAACATCGCAATTAGAAAGCACAGGCCAGGCACCATGGCACATGCCTATAATCCCAGCACTTTGGGAGGCCGAGGCAGGCGAATCACTTGAGCCCAGGAGTTTGAGACCAGCCTGGGAAACATGGCAAAATCCTGTCTCTACAAAAAATACAAAAATTAGCCAGGCATGGTGGCATGTGCCTGTGCTCTCAGCTACTCAAGAGGCTGAGATGGAGAGAACCACTTGAGCCTGGGAGGTTGAGGCTGCAGTGAGCCAATATCACACCACTGCACTCTAGCCTGGGTGACAAAGTGAGACCATGTCTCAAAAATTTTTTTTAAAAAGGGGGGGAACAATGTACAAAACACAAAGTTTTCTATTTATCCTCTATCTTTGGCTCAGTATACTTTTGTGGTGCTTTCCTCTATGTTCTACTAATACCTCCCTGGCACTTGAATCAAGCTATAGCTCCCTCTGTAGTAGAAATTTTTTTTTAAAGTCAAACACACAGACACCCCTTCACTGACTTTTTTCAAAAAAGTTCTCATTGAATAGAAGATAGACTCCAGAAAACAGCCCTCATGAAGGGATATGGCATGAACAAACCAGGCTCTGAACTAATATGTGTACATTTCATTCTAGTTTAAAAAAAAAAAAAAAAAGAAGTAGAAGAAGTAGGTTTTCAACTTTTGAGAAGGGAAAAAAATCAGTTTTACTTATGATAAGCCACTCTTACTCCTTAGAGAATGCCCTGGCCATTTTCTGTCTCTCAACTCAGAACTTCAACCTTTCAAATTATTTTTTAAAAAGGTTCAAACACTACAAAGCATCTGATTTAGTGAAAAGCACTTTAAATACCTCTCCAAGTACTCCCCACAGGATCAAAATGTCATAGAAATGTTGTAAACACTATCAGTCATGTTCCAGAGAACAATTTAAACAAACATTGTTTTGCTCTTTTGTCTGGAAAAGTAATTTCTGAAGTGAAGAGTTCAAAACTTTTAGCCCTACATACTACGCAGTAAGAAAAAAAAAATACACCTTTTAAGCATCAGAAGCAGAGTACACAATAGGCTTTGTCTTGTTAAACAAAAGAACATGCTTTTATTTTCAATCATTTCCAGCTGTATGATCTGGCCTTCACAGAATCAGAAATTAACAGCATATGGCATACGGCTACCTGCACAGACTACATATAAAATTTGAAATCTTCAATAAGATTAACGAGTCTAGTGGTTGAAAGTGCAGGGGGAACCACCAAACACCGTTTCTTATACAGAGGCAATAACTCTAACCAAAGAGGGCGAGAAAAATCGTCCCTACCTAATCAGATGTCAACTATTTTCCTGTGAAGTGACTCATATCACAAGATCTTTATACCTCCTAGGCAACTTGTAAAAGATAACTACCACTGGCTACATAACTGTTTTGACTTTCAAACAAGAAAGGAATTCTACCAAAAACCCCCAGAACAAAAAAGTTCTGGACTAATCCACCTTATGAGAGATACATGAGAGTGATGCTTTGGACCCAAATGAGCCAGAAAGAAGAAAAACACAAATGACTATCATTCTCATCATAAATAAATTCCTAAATCTTAGTAGCAGAATGTCCTTAGTCTTTTTGCATAGAATCTTGGCCTAAGATTCAGCCATACAGCCCAAATCTGTAATCTAGTTCTCAGCTAGCATAACATAAACCCTAGAACTTCCTTCCTGTAGTTGTACACAGATGGGGGGGAATGAGTGTAGGACAGCAAAGAGTATCAGCAGGGTGCAATGGCTCGCATCTGTAATCCAGCACTTCAGGAGGCCAAGGCAGGCAGATCCCTTGAGCCCAGGAGTTCCAGACCAGCCTGGACAACATGGTGAAACCCTATCTTTATTTTTATATTTAAAAAAAAAAAAAAAAGGAAAAAGGGATAATAAGTATCAGCAAACTTAGAAGAAATATCTGCTCAAAACAGTCAAGACTGATCCTTTCCTCCCCCTCCCCAAGTCTTTGCTCTGCAGCTTCAGACACCAAACACCTTCAAGTCTACTCTTCACACTTTTAATCCTGTTTCATCTGGATCCTGTCCAAAACACTCTGAGTTGAGCTTCAGTGGGCCTAGAAGTCAAACAGTGCTACATTCTTTGACAGTTTACTTCATAACTCCTAGGAGAGAGAAAAAATGCAATTTATTCACAAATATCATCAAAGGTGGGTTTGCTTAAAGTAATTTCATCAACAAACTTTAATTCTGCCTTCAAGTCTTTGGATTTCATAAAAGAGTACTCAACAGTGCCTAACATGAAGACATGTAGAAAATCCAAGCACATTTAGAAGCAGAATTGAAGTCTCTTAACGACATACAACTCAGAAAACACAAAATAAAAAGATGAGCAATCCATGAGGAAGTTAACTACTTCATTATTTTTAAGACATGCATGGTCTAAAGACAATCAACCATTGGAATTCCTAAATCAAAGACTCTTTTAGTGACAATAGAGGATTGCTAGATTCCAGTAGGACTCTCTAGATTTAATTTAAAAAAAAAATACTTAAAAGAATAACAAACATGTTTTCCCTCTCAGATTCTCCCTCTCTCTACAGTTCTCACCAGGACCCTGACAGCCTGACAACATCGACGTATTGCACATCCTGAGGCACTAGGTCAACTGCAGGAATCTATCTATCACAGCTGTTAATGTTTTATCTTCACTTGAAATTTCAGAAATGCAAATGCAATGTACCAACAGCTGTTCACACTTTCAATTTTTTCTTGCAAAGCAGGTCATGAAATGTGGCTTGCTAAACATTTGTAACACAGTTACCAATTTCTGTTTCAAGGCCTATAAATACTGCTGCCACTAGTGTACAATCTGATTTCACTGCCCAGTAGTGAAACAGTGCGGCTAGAGGTCCACCAGGAAGGAGATATGTCTGCTTATTAAGGAACTGGAGCAGGCTGGGCGCTGTGGCTCACGCTTACAATCCCAACACTTTAGGAAGCCAAGGTGGGCGGATCACTTGCGGCCAGGAGCTGGAGGCCTCATGGCCAATATGGCAAAACCCCATCTTTACTAAAAATACAAAAATTAGCCAGGTATGCTTGCACACAACTGTAGTCCCAGCTACTGGGGAGGCTGAGGCACAAGTATCGTTTGAGCCCAGGAGGCAGAGGTTGCTGTGAGCCAAGATCGTGCCACTGCACTCCAGCTGGGTGACAGAGCAAGACCCTGTCTCCAACAACAACAAAAAAGGAAATGGAGCAGATTCATAGCTAAAACACACACCATAACAGTCTGTTTAAATTAGAACATAGATACACTAACATGTGTGCATGCACACATCAAATTAGTGAGCAATATGAATTCTCAATACGTGCACTTAATTAAAATCTGTGAGGACCTACTGTTTTGTAATCTACTAAGATTTCATAAGACATAAAGAAAAAATACCTCAAGATACAATCTCTCTCCTCTAAAGTAAACACACCAACAGGATAACTCTTAAAATTATTCCGCATTATCAACCACTTTGAAATCCTAATGAAAGTTATGGATCTTCTCCCCAGAAATACATGCAGATACACATATCTTGCATATAATTTCTTTTTTTTTTTTTTTTAAACGGAGTCTGATTCTGTCACCCAGGCTGGATAGTAATGGCGTTATTTCGGCTCACTGCAACCTCTACCTCCTGGGTTCAAGCGATTCTCCTGCCTCAGCTTCCCAAGTAGCTGGGATTACAGGCACATGCCACCATGCCCGGCTAATTTTTGTATTTTTTAGTAAAGACAGGGTTTCACCACATTGGCCAAGCTGGTCTTGAACTCCTGACCTCCAGTGATCCACTCGCCTCAGTCTCCCAAAGTGCTGCGATTTACAGGCGTGAGCCACCATGCCCAACCTATCTTGCATATAATTTCAAGGGGTTAATAGACCTCCTGAACCCTCTGAATGGGCCCCAGATTAGGAACCCCTAATTAAAACAAATATATTTAAAGGTAAACCAAAGAAATGTGGGTTTCTTAGTTGTAATCTATCAAGATTATGTTTTTTGGAAGTGTATTTTCATTAAGAAAAGGAAGGAAGTTTGGCAGAAAGAATAACATTTCTGATTTAAAAACTGGTAATTCCATGAGATTTCACTAATGGCATAAAGTTGTAAAATGAATTGGGAGGAGGTAACATAAAAAGTAAAGTGTGCATTCATAATTGGAGAAAATATTATCTGAAGAAAAGAGAAAAGAGGAACTATAAAATTGTTAAATCTTAGAAGCTGATGGAAATGGCAACAAAAGGTTTCAAAAGAGAAATGGAATATAAACAATGCTTGGCTGGAAACAATGATTCTGGTAGTACTAGCAATGGTGACCAGCCAAGGGAAGGCTGCACAGATTAGAGGTTAAGAGCACAGACTCTGAACAAATGATCCTGGGTTGACTCCTAGACCTAAGCAAATTTTTTTCTTTTATAAAATTTGGGTGAGATTTATAGATTAAATAAGAATACAACATAAATATAAATTTCCTGATTTTCATAATGTGATTATATAAGAGAATGCTTTTTTCCTGAAGATGTCATTAGCTCTGTAACGAACTCTAAAGTTGTTTAGAAAAATATATATGGATAATAAAAGGAGAAAGCAAATATGGAAAAAATGCTCACATTTGGGGAATCCAGATAAAGTGTATATGGACTTGTTTGTGCTATTTCTGCAAGTTTTCTGTAAGTCTGCTATTATTTCAAGAAAAGGGTTCTAAAAAATCATAGGCTCTGAAGTATGGCTGCCTAGCTTCAAATCCTGGCTCTGCTACTTATTAGCTATGTAACAATTGGCAAGTACATTTTTTAACCTCTCTTTACCTATTTCCTAATTTGTAAAATTGAGACAATAAAAGTATTAGCTCAAGTTGTTGTAAATAATAAAATAATAATCAAAGACTTCATCTAAAGCATTTACAACAGTGCCTAACAGATAAGAAGCAGTTCAATCTGGCCTGGCCCAGTGGCTCACGCCTGTAATCCCAGCACTTTGGGAGGCCATCGCGGTAGATCACCTGAGGTTAGGAGTTTGAGACCAGCCTAGCCAACATGGTGAAACCCCATCTCTATTAAAACTACAAAAATAAGCTGGGTGTGGTGGTGCATACCTGTAATCCCTGCTACTTGGGAGGCTGAGCCAGGAGAATCACTTGAACCCAGGAGGTGGAGGTTGCAGTGAGCTGAGATCTTGCGACTGCACTACGGCCTGGGTGACAGAGCAAGACTCCATCTCAAAAAAAAAAAAAAAAAAAAAAGGAGCACTCCAATCTTCATCATCATTGTTACCATTATTTGTTTTTATATAACCCTCATCCATCCCCATTTCACCACACTATTCTCTGTCTTAGATCAGGTCAATTCTAGGGGAAAAAAGACAGAAGCAAGCAAACTTAATGGGAAAAGTTATGGTTCTTCAGTTAGAGGATTATCGCTCTTCAGTGTGGACTCCCACCCTCCATACTGTTCCTCCTTTAATCTATCCTCTGAATACTGTCAAGGAATCTTCAATCTTCACACACACACACCCGCTTACATACAACTCTGATAAGTTTATGCCTTCTTAAAACCTTCAATGTTAGCTTTAAGGATAAAATTCCAATTTCTTTAATTTAGTATATAAAGTCTATCATGATCTAGCTGCAGCATACCCCTTTGTTCTCATATTTCAACACACATCCATAAATATACCCTTCACTCAGACCCCAGAGAATTACTTGCCCAAGCCCTAAAACAGAATATTCTCTTTGCCTGGAATAGAATTTCACCCTTATTTATCTAGCCAACTCACATTCACCCTCAAAATTTATCTCAGTCTGATGCAGGTGCCACTGTGAGCACACCAAAACTCTACATGCATGCCTCCTATATGGTATCATACTATAATCACTAGTCTGTTACGTTTATTAGGTTTTAAGTCTTAGACGGCAAGAGTCTTAAATGTCTTTTAAGGCTCTGAATCCCAACACAAAACCTGATATAATAAGGGCTTTTAATTGCTGTTAAGTGAATGAATCTCTTGACAAAAAAGCAATAGTTTATAGCAGCTCTTAACCATACCCTGACTTAGTCCTAAAAGTCCAGTATGTGTGTACACATAGGATAATCTGCTGGGTAACAAATGAAAGCATTTGTCAAATACAGAGGACTATATACTTGAGCTAACTCTATACTTAAGCAAGTATATAAAATATTAGCTGTGTACGTTTTAATCTTTAAAAAAAAAAAAACTAGCTCTATGACTCAAGAGTTCAGAAAAAGTAGATGGCAGTATAGTTGGTAAGAAAGGGGATTCCCCTGAACACATATTCATGAATTTCCTAATAGACAATAGCCACAACAATGGTGTAGTCTTGATTTATTAAAAACAATATAAATAACTAAAAATGCTTTTGCTGTCATTTAAAATGACAACTCTTCGACTAAATCCCTTCTCTCTACTAGCAAAAAAATAGAAGGCCTAATTTTAATTCATAAAGTTATTTCTAACCAGAATCTCTTAAAAAAAAAAAAAAAAAAGAACTAATACAATCTCTCTCTCTGAGAAGGCTTTATATCATGTCAGTTACAATGGCTGGTTAATTCCTAGAACCAAAGTCTTGACTAGAGTTCCCTTCCCCACCATAAGGTGGGCAAAACACATGGCCAAATAAAAAAGGTGCCAGAAAAAGGCCCTTGAGATGTATTAAACACAATGAAAATAACATTTGAAAATACCATCTTTCCCAGCTGGAAACACAATGGCTCCAACCATTTCCTCATTCTTCTTAAGATTTCTTTTTCACAAATGGATATACTGACTTACTATTTTTTCCATTCAAGAAACAAAATCCCAGAAGTTGAGGGTCACAATTTAAACCAGATAAAATGCAGACAGTAGTAACATAAGAAGTCCACAAACTCCAAGACATATTTTATCAGTTTCCTTTTTTATATTCTCTACCTCCTTTTCTTCTTTTTACCTTTTTTTAATTCTTATCCCTTCTGTAAGAAAACTCACTAAGAAGCTTCTTGAAAGAGAACACGTTTCAACTGAATTTTGAATAGAGCAATGATGGGTTCATATAAACCATCAGAGTGACCATAAAGGAATAAGAAGAAAGTACAGAAGAAAAACAGAACTATTCATTCAATCAATAATTTTAAAAGATATAAGTTGCCTGGTGACAAAGTTACTTAGTATTGATATTTAAACTGATTTGCCTCTATTTATAAACAAAGCCGAAAAGAAAATCAGAAGGAGAAAATCCCTCTTGATTCCACATACAAAGTAGAAAGGTTAAGAAGCTATTCCGTGGTATTATTTTATATACTAGATCTCTAAATCCTATTGCAGGATTTCAGGTAAACACTGGATGAAAGAAATTATTATTTCTTTCAATGAACCACTATAAAAGTTCTCATGTAATTCCAGAGCTCTGTAGAACAACATTTAAAAGCCACTGGAAAAGTTGTCTATTCCTAACTCCAACTAATTTGCTATACTTCTTAGAATATCAAACTCTATCAACATTTGAAAATCTTGCTACCCAGGTATATAGACGAAGGAACGGCAATAATGTCACACTAACCTCACTTAAAGAGTTTTTGCACAAACTACCATGTACTCCCTGCACTCTCTACTTAGAAAAATATTTACTTTGAAAGCTTTTACCATCTGAATCAGTTTCACTGGATTATGAGTTCCTAGAAGGCAGAGCTATGTGTTTTTCATTGCGGATTCTCCACCTTCCTCAACCCTGTCCACTCAGAGCTTTACACATAGCAGATGCTCAAAAAGTGACTTTTTTTAAAAAAAGAGAAAGAATCCAATGTCCAGTAACAGAGGAATAGTTAAATTATGTTATTTATATAACAAATTTTTTTAAATGATTTGGGAGATCTATACTTATGGACATTAAATATGTCTAAGAGGTGAATGGAATGGCTATAATTTGTACGCATAGTTCAAGCCCATTTTTCCAAATATATATATATATATATATATAGACATGAATGCATAGTTAAATAAATGATTCCCATTTATACATAAGTAAAAATCTAAACCTTTTTCAACAAAATGTTAACAGTGGCAATCTGTGGGCAGTGGGATTTTGAGTGATGCTTACATTCCTGTTCATATACACCTTTATGTAATATTAAAAAAATTTAAGTAATGAATAGTAGTTTCTCCCATGGATATCAAAACAATAAAGATGTTTTCAAATGTGAGGGAAGTACATTGACCTTTCTAAGCCAATTACTGTTCTTCTTTTCCCCAGTTCTCTGAAGTGACTTCAGCCCAGCTATCTCTCAGATTGTTGCTCCTCTGTCATTTAGTTTATCATTTCACCTTTTTTTCTTTGTGCTTTCTTCACTCATTGCTTCACTCATGTCCCAAAACAAGGCAGATAATTCACTATCTAGGCCACTGCAATTTACTTACTTACTTACTTATTTGAGACACAGTATTGCTCTGTCACCCAGTCTGGAGTGCAGTGGCACAATCTTGGCTCACTGCAACCCCTGCCTCCAGGGTTCAAGCAATTCTCCTGCCTCAGCCTCCCAAGTAGCTGAGATTACAGGTGCCCATCAGCACACCCAGCTAATTTTTGTATTTTCAGTACAGACGGGGTTTCACTGTGTTGGCTGGTCTTGAACTCCTGACCTCAAGTCATCTGCCCGCCTCAGCCTCTCAAAGCACTGGGATTAAAGGCATGAGCCACCGCGCCAGACTGCAATTTATTCTTATATCCCTTTCATCTCTTATTCCTCATATCCCAGACTAAACCAAAAATAAATGTTGACCACCATGAGATAACACTACACACCCACCAGAATAACTAAAATTTAAAAGACTGACAACAAATAATGCTGGCAAGGAAGTACAGCAATTGAGGAAACAAAATATGGTAGAACTAATTTACAAAAAGGTTTGGCAGTATCTCATAAAATTCTAATCCAGAATTCCACTGCTAGGTATATTTACCCAAGAGAAATGAAACATGTATCCACAAAAAAACCTTGTATAAGGATGTTCATAATAGCTTTATTCATAATAGCCCCAAACTGAAACATCTCAGGTATCCATCAATAGGAGAATGAATAAATTGTCAAATTCATATAAGATAATACAGCTCATTAATGAAATGAACTACTGAAACATGTAACAACATAGAGGCATCTCAAAATTATCATGCTGAGTAAAAGAAGCTTTATATAAAAGAGTACATACTGTATGATTCCATTTATATGAAGTTCTATAATAGGCAAAACTAATCTACAGTGGAAAAAATCAGAACAATGGTTGCCCATGGGGAGGCAAGGGGAGAGAGAGGGCAGAGTGGAGAGGGAAATGAGAGAAGTTTCTGGGATGATGGTAATGTTCTATATCTATTAAGATAGGAGTTTAGGTTAAGCAGGCAAGATAGGGGTTTAGGTTAAGCATTTGTCAAAAACTCACTTCAGATTTGCGTAGATTTGAGGTATTTAAAATTTACCTCAAAAGAAAAAAAATCAAATATTGACCTCTAACTAATATTATGCATCCTCAAGTGTTTAGAGGTGAAGTGTACCTAGGTCTCAAACTTACTTTAAAATACATAAATAAGATGTGATGGGTTGATGGATAATACATGGATATATAATAAAGCAAGTTATAAGAGATTAATCATATTAATAGAATCTAGGTGGTAAGTAAATATGGTTGTTGACTACACAATTTTCCCAACCTTTCTGTATGTTTTAAATTTTTCAAAATGAAATGTTAAGAAAAAAAATAGTAAACTTTGATCTCCAAGTCAAATTACTTTTTGCTCAGTCTCCAGAGATAGTCTCATTTTGTGGCAAGCAAAGTCAATTTCCCTCTACTTAGAGCAGTAGGCAGGCATATTCTGTGTGCTACTTAGCAGTGGGGGTCAAAAGTGGTAAATTAGCAAGTTTGCCCAGAGGGAAGATTGGTCCCAAAGGATGAGCCGAAAAGGACAGTCACTGATGCAAAGCAATCAGAGTGACTACACTACTACTGACTGTAACAGCACCTATGGTTAACTGTTTTTTTGATCCAAAAAAACCAACAGTACTTTCAACCAGTACTAGATCCCCTTTAGGGGAGTCTGCCACTACCACCCAAATACTCACTAACATTCTTAGGCAGCTTTTCTACTCTAAGTACAACCAGAAGTACCTTCTAACAAAAACACATACAGCCTTGAATTGTAACATGGGACAGATTTATGGAATATGGAAGACATTAAAGTATTCGCTTTCTCTCTGAAAATAAAGAGTGCAGACTCATAAACAATGCCTAAAAGGCATTTCAGCAGCTTAATCCGTGCAGGACATGTTTTGCTTTTTGAGACAATCAGGAACTATTGGGTACAGGAAGCCATAAACAACAAGAATTTGGCTTAAGAAGGAGAACAGAATAAATGTTTTTTATGGAAATCACTTAACATTTTTTTGAAGGGGTTTATTTATATGTGACAAAGCCTACAAGACAGAACTTGTATATAAGTAGCAGGTCTTACAATACATCAACCATTGACTGACTTCTCACGACAGTGGCACCAAGCAGGACCAGTCTGTCAGCATTTCCATCAACAACTACATTTGCTGAGCTTGATAATTCCCTTTTTTTTCCCCAATTTTCTCCAGACAGAGGAATCCACTTAGCTGGTTCTCAGCATTCAGGCTCAGCCAAGAGTTTTTCTTCTTTTAAGTTCCACGGTATATGAAGTCTGAAGTTTGGTAAAGTGGATTTCCTTAGGTAGGCTCAGTCTTTTAAGTCCAAGGAATGAAAGAAGCACAATAGGAAAACCACCCACAGAATTCTGTAACTTAACAAACATGCTACATACAAAAGTTAGTGAGTTAATAAGGTTTAACATAGAATAAAACAAACAGTACCATGCGGTAGAGAGAGAGATACTCTCTTAGAGAAAAAGTATTATTTTCAATAGCTATCTTAGAATGTACAATTATTATCTGATATTCCTAAAAGCAAAACAACTTATGAATAAGGTACAGATTTTTTGCAACAGATAGTATGTGAAAAGTCCAGGTTTCAGAGATAAAGAATTAGTGTTCTGTTTTGAGGCTTCTGTATAACCATAAGCAAGATACTGAATTCTTTACTTACCCCGTCAATAAAGTTAATCAAACTTTCTAAATTATTTATGTTCGAAGACTTGAACTTCTCATGCAAGCCATAATAAGTATTATTGCTATGAGTCTTATTCCTTCTGACTACAAAAGAAGCAGCCCAGTACGATACATATAAATAGCACTACAATTCCAAATGATGATATTCAATATGTCCTACACAAATAGGGAGTACATATCTCATACATACTAAAATCATAAAACCATTTTGGCTGGGTGGTGGCTCATGTCTGTAATCCCAGCACTTTGGGAGGCTGAGGCAGGCAGATCACAAGGTCAGGAGATGGAGACCATCCTGGCTAACACGGTAAAACCCCATCTCTACTAAAAATACAAAAAATTAGCCAGGCATGGTGGCGGGTGCCTGTAGTCCCAGCTACTCAGGAGGCTGAGGCAGGAGAATTGCTTGAACCCAGGAGGCAGAGGTTGCACTGAGCCAAGATCACGCCACTGCACTCCAGCCTGGGTGACAGAGCCAGACTGTGTCTCAAAAAAAAAAAAAAAAAACTTTGTTTCTTCCCCAACTTCCCAACTTTCACTCCTATGTTTTTCTTACTTTATAGTATTTTATGGATAGGCTGGTAAGAAATAATTACTTGAAATATTTTTCTTCAGATGCTCAGAAATATATAAATTGTTAGTGACTGGGGCACTATATGCAACCTAACATTTTGTTCAACACTGTTGGCTGCACAGCCTTATTTTATTTTTATGTTTTCTTTGGTGAACACTAACTTCTATGACTTCAAGTTAAAGATGGCCGATCAAACACATGAATTAAGCTCACCTCCCTCCTCAAAACTTTACTAAAACAAAATTAAACAGCTTTTTTTTTTAAGGCAAAACCCCACAAAATCAACAGGTACAGAAGAAAAACCAACAGCAACAAAAATTTTGGAAGTTAGTCCAATGCGGTAAGGAAACAACATAAGTAGTGGAGAAATCCAAAAGGCAGTTTGATTATAACTCATTGGTAACACTGGGTATCTCTGGAAGGAAAGGCAGAAAATGAAGCTTAAAGGGGTTTAGCTGAAAGTCTGCTTAAGAAGAGGTTAGACTCTGAGATCACCTTTCTCACTTCATCTTGCCAAACAACTATCCCTCTCTCACCACAGCAAAAAGCTGGAGATTTATTCTTTATATACTATATACAGTAAAATAAAGCATCTCCTGACTGGCACAGCTATCACAATTGAGGAGAAGGACACCATTCTGAAAACAGGGGATTAAGTATGAGAGCTTACATAGTGCATGCTGATATCCCCAATCTTCCCTCCCCCGCCACACACAGATGTCTTAAAATGCTGGCATGCAAGAAAAATTCTAGAAGCTCATTGTTGGGGTAATTTTACCAGCCACCCCCAAAAAAAATTACCAAAAGATACTGACAAAGGACCCACCCCCAGCCCCACCAAGGTAACTGTCCATCCACATCACCCTAGTGTTAACGGGAGGGAATGGGAGAATAACTTCCATGGGAGTTGATGTTAAGTATGCTATGTCTTGGATCCACTATAAACCCACATTAATTGCTAAGCATGTACAGAAATAGGGTCCAGACTTTTCAATGCTCTTGACTACTGTCTTATTTTAAGTTCCCCCAGAAGGAGAATCTGAAACAAGGATTTGAGTCCAAGGAATTTACTTAGGAGAGGACCCCAGAAAGGACAAGTAGAGACATGAGGAAGTGAGACAGGAAAAGAAGTCAATAAAGGATATGTTATCAAGCAAGTTAGGTCAACTAAAACTTATTTTCATGGGGAACTCATAAATGGCATAGAATACCTGCCTCAGAGGTTTTCCACACCATCCTCCTTCCTGGTGGGCAAGGAAGCTGAAGTATTTATACACCAGCTTCCATGAGTTATGAGCTGAGGACTACTGGGGCAGGGGCAGGGGCAGGAGGCAGGAGGAGAGAAGAGGTGGTATTAATTCCCCATTTCTGGCTTCCAGAGAAAGCCCTTTGGCAAAGAGATGCAGGTGCTAGCAAACTGAAGGTTCAGTCAGCATGCATTGAAGGTAACAACTAAAGGGATATGAACAAGGCATTAACAGCATCTGCTATGTCCACCATGATAACTGAGCTAATCTGTGTCACTATCTTATTCAATGTAAAAATCACTCTTATAGGTTCACTCTTGAATTCTTCCTTGTCTTTAAGAAAGCTAATACCTAGTAGTAAATGACAGGGGTCCAAACATTATCACGCACTTTTACCAAATTATCTATGCACAGCTGTACAACATTTTAGTTATAGTACTAACCTGATCACTCTGTATTACAGTTAAATATTAGTCCTCTCTGTTTTACCAATGAGAAAATGAGCCTAAAGCAATAAAGTGATGCATTAGGTCCAAAAGAAAATTGAGGTAAAAATAAAAACTAAACTCATGACTACCATTTTAAACTTTCAAAACATGCTGTTTATTAACTTCCATGTTCACAATAATTATGTCAATTCTCTGCTATAAAAATTTTAGCCCAGAGCAACTGAGCAGAAGGTACATGTTACATTATTTCATGAAAGATTGGGTAGCCAAAACTAAAAATCATACCCGGCTGTAATATGAAATTTCCAAAAGGTAAATGCAACCTGAATGTCTCCTAGGCCCATTAACCAGAGCATCCTTTTAGGTTACTCTAACAATATTATATTTCTAAACCCATTGGCTCAAAAACATCACTTATCAAAGTGGTTAAACCTCAGTCTCCACTCATGTTCTCACTCACAGCGCAGTTCCTATTTCTATAGGAGTCTCCCTCTCTGTCTCTCTCTCTTCTTCACAAAAATACCTTCCTTTGTAATATCTACTTTGTTTAAAGATAGGTACACCACAGTAGAAGGACTGGGATTCCTAATGATATAATCTTTGAGTTTCATATCCTAGGGGATATAATTGATTGGCTATGAAGTGAGGTTAGGGGAGAAGACTAGGTCTGAATGGTTGAATCAATGCTCCTTTCTGATATTCGGGCCCTGAGGCAAACTCCGGACTGCCGTGCCAGGATCCTTACTCACACGCTTGTTCTCCTAGGGATTCTACTATTTCTCCTTGCAATCTGATCACCATGTCCCAGTTTAAGTATGCACAGTTGTGGGCAGAGTTTGCCAACTTTCCCATGGGTCCATAATGCAGCACAAGGGACATAGCTAGGTGCATACTCAAGTGTCCCTAAGTTTTCTGGGACAGTTAAAGAGACTGTCGAAAGCCTACATAAAATATCCAGTGGAGTATTACTAAGCTTCTCATTCTAGCTATGACTAAGCCAAGACAATTTGTTATACAAGTTTGAATTCTTCACAACAGGAGGACAGAGATGGTTTATCAAAACCCAGAAATTAAACTGTTAGTTCAAACCAGTTTATTGCCAAGTTTCTGTAGCTGGCTTGCCCAAAGAAGTTGCTTTTGTTCAGAGCACTTATTTTTCTGCCTATGCGGCTGTGAGGAAAAAACACTGACCTGCTTCTAAAAATGTCAATAATAACATAAAACCTCTAAACAGATGTTTCATGTCATCAATAATATTTGCATCATTTGACTACCATCTTGGGTACATGATAACTAAGGATAGCAGTGTTATAATTAATATCTCTTTCTATGGATCATAAAAATGACTTTGGCCTTCTTTTCCCATATCCCCATGTCCCTATATATATTCCAATCATTTTATTCCCATGAGAAAAAATAAAGAAGAATCTCTTATATTCTAAATTAAGCAGAATATCTTACTTTCTAAGGTAAACTAGCCTGATCATTCCTTTATTCTCAATTTCCCTCAATATTTAAAATATCAGTTGATCATGTCGATTCACTATTCCTGAAAAGGTTCTCAAGGGATTGAGTCTTTATTTTTAATCCCTTGACAACATCTAATATAAGTCTTTGTAATTAACAGCCACACACATAAATGTCACTGATTGACTTACCAAATGCAACAGTCTTTCTAAGCAATTCTAAGCAATTCAACAACTTTGTATATACAGTACTAGTCTCAGTTTCTAAATATAGAGACTGTTATATCTTCTTAGTTTTTCATGAAGTATAGGCTTTCTTACCCTAAAGATTTCCGGGGTACTTGGGGCTCATTTCCACATGTCCACATGGCACAACAATACAGAGAAAGCTGCTGGACATGTCAGGTACTCAGTCAACTTAAATTCTTTTGTGGCTTAAATTGTGTCTCCCAAAAATATTTGTTCAAGTCCTCATTCCTAATACCTGTGAATGTGATCTTCTTTGGAATTAGGGTCTTTGCAGATGTAATGAAGTTAAATGAGGGCTTCAGGGTGGGCCTTAATCCAATATGATTGGCATATTTAAAAGAAGAGGCTGGGCATGGTGGCTCACACCTGTAATCCCAATACTTTGAGAGGCTGAGGCAGGAGGATGGTTTGAGCCCTGGAGTTCAAGACCAGCCTGGGCAACATAGCAAGACTCCATCTCTATTATTTAAAATAAAATAAATACAATAAAAAGAAGAAGAGATACAGACACACAAGGAAATTGCTGTGTGATGAAAAAGGGAGAGATTGGAGTTATGCTGTCATAAATCAAGGAACACAGAGGATTGCTGGCAGCAACCATAAGCTAGGAGAAAAGCATGAAACAAATTCTCTGTGAGCACTGAAGAAGGAACCAATCCAGCCTACCCCTGGATTTTAGATTTCTAGACTCCAGACCTGTTGGATAATAAATTTCTGTTGTTTTTTTAAAGCCACCTAGTTTGTAGTACTTTGTTACAGCAGCCCTAGGAAATTAATAAATCTACAGAGAAATAGAACTATTAACTGAGGGACCAAAATTTAAAAGAAAAAATCTTAACACATATTAGCTTATAGAAAATACCATTATGAACATGAAGTTGAATAGGTTAATCAATAATATTTTATAAATAACTTTTATTCTATTTCTCATTAATATCTCAGAAAACAACTATATGGGTAAAAAATAATTTAACAGAAATGCTTATAAAAAGAAAATATAAACTAGCAGGGCTTCTCTGGGATCAATACAATGTTGTACATCTTTTTTTTTTTTTTTGAGACAGAGTTTCACCCTTGTCGCCCAGGCTGGAGTGCAGTGGCGCAATCTCAGCTCACTGCAAGCTCGGCCTCCTCAGTTCAAACGATTCTCCTGCCTCAGCCTCCCGAGTAGCTGGGATTACAGGTGCCCACCACCACATCTGGATATTTTTTTTTTCTATTTTTAGAAGAGATGGGGTTTCACCATGTTGGCCAGTCTGGTCTCGAAATCCTGACCTCAGGTGATCCATCTGCCTCAGCCTCCCAAAGTGCTGGGATTACAGGTGTGCACCACTGCGCCCAGCCCCTGTTCCCCTCTTTATTCTCTCTATAGCGAATATCACCATCTGACATACCATACAGTAACTTATTTTTAACATATACACAATAGCTATGTGTTGATTGAAAGAATAAATGAACAAAGGTAATCTTTCACACATAGAATAAGTTAATGAGGTGAAAGTGTTAATTATTATATGCTTACTATATGATTACTGATAAGTTCCTAATTCCTTCTGTATTATTCCTGCTTCTCTTTTACAATTTTCACTACACTAAGAAGTGTATAGAATTTTCCTCTTCCTTTTTCACCATATTCTTTTTTTTTTTTTTTTTTTTTTTTGAGATGGAGTCTCGCTCTGTTGCCCAGGCTGGAGTGCAGTGGCATGATGTCAGCTCACTGCAAGCTCTGCCTCCCAGGTTCATGCCATTCTCCTGCCTCAGCCTCCCGAGTAGCTGGGACTACAGGCGTCCACCACCACGCCTGGCTAATTTTAGTAGAGACGGGGTTTCACTGTGTTAGCCAGGGTGGTCTCCATCTCCTGACCTCGTGACCCACCTGCCTCGGCCTCCCAAAGTGCTGGGATTACAGGCGTGAGCCACCGCGCCTAGCCTTTTGCACCATATTCTTTATCAATTAAGACTGCTTCACATAAGATGAAGCTTCCTTTTAGTAACTGACCCATTTGAAACTCTAAGATGGTCCTTAGAAGAAAGAGGCAGTCACTAGGATTTAGTGGCTGACTACAAACCAGCTGCATATTTCTCCCTGTGCAAAATATTCTACAAAAGCCCAAGAGAGGAAACTAAGTGGAATCTTAGGTTTCAAACTTCTTTTACATGAAGTCAATACTAATATCCTCGGGGCAAGTCCTATTTGACCCAACTAAAACTCTAGGAGAAAGAAAAACAGATTATTAACTCCCCTAAACTATCCTTAAAGAAGATTAAGTCGAAAATATGGTTTAGAAATAAGTATCTTTGTGACTGAAACACTGAGCTTTAATACCAGAGGAAACTGAAGAAATTGCATGAAATTCAAGAAAAGCTCAAAAATGGTAGGCAAACTGCTCCAGCATTTTCTCTTTCAGTTCCCTATATATTCCCTGCCCCCACATCAAAGGAAGGAAAAGAGGGGGTGGAGCCAAGATGGCCGAATAGGAACAGCTCCTGTCTCCAGCTCCCAGCCCCAGCGACACAGAAGACGGGTGATTTCTGCATTTCTGCTTGAGGTACCGGTTTCATCTCACTAGGGAGTGCCTAACAGTGGGTGCAGGACAGTCGGTGAAGCGCACTGTGCACGAGCCGAAGCAGGGCGAGGCATTGCCTCACTCGGGAAGCGCAAGGGGTCAGGGAGTTCCCTTTCCTAGTCAAAGAAAGGGGAAGCAGACGGCACCTGGAATATCGGGTCAGTCCCATCCTAATACTGCGCTTTTCCAACGGGCCTGGAAAACGGCACACTAGGAGATTGTGTCCCGCACCTGGCTCTGAGGGTCCTATGCCCACGGAGTCTCGCTAATTGCTAGCACAGCAGTCTGAGATCAAGCTGCGAGGCGGCAGCGAGGCTGGGGGAGGGGCGCCTGCCATTGCCCAGGCTTGCTTAGGTAAACAAAGCAGCCAGGAAGCTCGAACTGGGTGGAGCCCACCACAGCTCTACGAGGCCTGCCTGCCTCTGTAGGCTCCACCTCTGGGGGCAGGGCACAGACAAACAAAAACTCTGCAAGAACTTCCACAGACTTAAATGTCCCTGTCTGACTGATAGCTTTGAAGAGAGTAGTGGTTCTCCCAGCATGCAGCTGGAGATCTAAGAACGGTCAGACTGCCTCCTAAAGTGGGTCCCTCACCCCTGAGCAGCCTAACTGGGAGGCACCCTCCAGTAGGGACAGACTGACACCTCATTCAACCCTGTACTTCTCTGAGACAAAACTTTCAGAGGAACTATCAGACAGCTGAATTTGTGGTCTCACGAAAATCCGCTGTTCTGCAGCCACCGCTGCTGACACCCAGCCAAACAGGGTCTGGAGTGCACCTCTAGTAAACTCCAACAGACCTGCAGCTGAGGGTCCTGTCTGGTAGAAGGAAAACTAACAAACAGAAAGGACATCCACACCAAAAACCCATCTGTACATCACCATCATCAAAGACAAAAAGTAGATAAAACCACAAAGATGGGGAAAAAACAGACCAAAAAAACTGGAAACTCTAAAAAACAGAGCACCTCTCCTCCTCCAAAGGAACGCAGTTCCTCACCAGCAACGGAACAAAGCTGGATGGAGGATGACTTTGATGAGTTGAGAGAAGAAGGCTTCAGACGATCAAACTACTCTGAGCTACGAGAGGAAATTCAAAACAACAGGAAAGAAGTTAAAAACTTTGAAAAAAAATTAGAAGAATGGATAACTAGAATAACCAATGGAGAGAAGGGCTTCAAGGAGCTGATGGAGCTGAAAGCCAAGTTTCGAGAACTACGCGAAGATTGCAGAAGCCTCAGTAGCAGATGCGATCAACTGGAAGAAAGGGTATCGCTGATGGAAGATGAAATGAATGAAATGAAGAGAGAAGGGAAGTTTAGAGAAAAAAGGATAAAAAGAAATGAACAAAGCCTCCAAGAAATTTGGGACTATGTGAAAAGACCAAACCTACGTCTGATTGGTGTACCTGAAAATATGGGGAGAATGGAACCAAGTTGGAAAACACTCTGC
Organism: Nomascus leucogenys; assembly: GCF_006542625.1. NCBI lineage: Eukaryota > Metazoa > Chordata > Mammalia > Primates > Hylobatidae > Nomascus > Nomascus leucogenys. The sequence continues at coordinate 37,412,742 of NC_044394.1, forward strand.
AAGATATTATCCAGGAGAACTTCCCCAACCTAGCAAGGCAGGCCAGCATTCAGATTCAGGAAATACAGAGAACGCCACAAAGATACTCCTCGAGAAGGGCAACTCCAAGACACATTATTGTCAGATTCACCAAAGTTGAAATGAAAGAAAAAATGTTAAGGGCAGCCAGAGAGAAAGGTCGGGTTACCCACAAAGGGAAGCCCATCAGACTAACAGCTGATCTCTCAGCAGAAACTCTACAAGCCAGAAGAGAGTGGGGGCCGATATTCAACATTCTTAAAGAAAAGAATTTTCAACCCAGAATCTCCTATCCCGCCAAACTGAGCTTCATAAGTGAAGGAGAAATAAAACACTTTACAGACAAGCAAACGCTGAGTGATTTTGTCACCACCAGGCCTGCCCTAAAAGAGCTCCTGAAGGAAGCACTAAACATGGAAAGGAACAACCGGTACCAGCCACTGCAAAAACATGCCAAATTGTAAAGACCATCGAGACTAGGAAGAAACTATAGCAACTAACGAGCAAAATAACCAACTAACATCATAATGACAGGATCAGATTCACACATAACAATATTAACGTTAAATGTAAATGGGCTAAATGCTCCAATCAAAAGACACAGACTGGCAAACTGGATAAGGAGTCAGGACCCATCAGTGTGCTGTATTCAGGAAACCCATCTCACGTGCAGAGACACACATAGACTCAAAATAAAGGGATGGAGGAAGATCTATCAAGCAACTGGAAAACAAAAAAAGGCAGGGGTTGCAATCCTAGTCTCTGATAAAATAGACTTTAAACCAACAAAGATCAAAAGAGACAAAGAAGGCCATTACATAATGGTAAAGGGATCAATTCAACAAGAAGAGCTAACTATCCTAAATATATATGCACCCAACACAGGAGCACCCAGATTCATAAAGCAAGTCCTCAGTGACCTACAAAGCGACTTAAACTCCCACACAATAATAATGGGAGATTTTAACACCCCACTGTCAGCATTAGACAGATCAATGAGACAGAAAGTTAACAAGGATATCCAGGAATTGAACTCAGCTCTACATAAAGTGGACCTAATAGACATCTACAGAACTCTCCACCCCAAGTCAACAGAATATACATTTTTTTCAGCACCACACCACACCTATTCCAAAATTGACCACATAGTTGGAAGTAAAGCTCTCCTCAGCAAATGTAAAAGAACAGAAATTATAACAAACTGTCTCTCAGACCACAGTGCAATCAAACTGGAACTCAGGATTAAGAAACTCACTCAAAACTGCTCAACTACATGGAAACTGAACAACCTGCTCCTGAATGACTATTGGGTATATAATGAAATGAAGGCAGAAATAAAGATGTTCTTTGAAACCAACGAGAACAAAGACACAACATACCAGAATCTCTGGGACACGTTCAAAGCAGTGTGTAGAGGGAAATTTATAGCACTAAATGCCCACAAGAGAAAGCAGGAAAGATCCAAAATTGACTCCCTAACATCACAATTAAAAGAACTAGAAAAGCAAGAGCAAACACATTCAAAAGCTAGCAGAAGGCTAGAAATAACTAAAATCAGAGCAGAACTGAAGGAAATAGAGACACAAAAAACCCTTCAAAAAATTAATGAATCCAGGAGCTGGTTTTTTGAAAAGATCAACAAAATTGATGGACCGCTAGCAAGACTAATAAAGAAGAAAAGAGAGAAGAATCAAATAGATGCAATAAAAAACGAAAAAGGGGATATCACCACCGATCCCACAGAAATACAATCTACCATCAGAGAATACTACAAACACCTCTATGCAAATAAACTAGAAAATCTAGAAGAAATGGATAAATTCCTCGACAAATACACCCTCCCAAGACTAAACCAGGAAGAAGTTGAATCTCTGAATAGACCAATAACAGGTTCTGAAATTGCGGCAATAATCAATAGCTTACCAACCAAAAAGAGTCCAGGACCTGATGGATTCACAGCCGAATTCTACCAGAGGTACAAGGAGGAACTGGTACCATTCCTTCTGAAACTATTCCAATCGATAGAAAAAGAGGGAATCCTCCCTAACATATTTTATGAGGCCAGCATCGTCCTGATACCAAAGCCTGGCAGAGACACAACCAAAAAAGAGAATTTCAGACCAATATCCTTGATGAACATTGATGCAAAAATCCTCAATAAAATAATAGCAAACTGAATCCAGCAGCACATCAAAAAGCTTATACACCATGATCAAGTGGGCTTCATCCCTGGGATGCAAGGCTGGTTCAACATACGCAAATCAATAAATGTAATCCAGCATATAAACAGAACCAAAGACAAAAACCACATGATTATCTCAATAGATGCAGAAAAGGCCTTTGACAAAATTCAACAACCCTTCATGCTAAAAACTCTCAATAAATTAGGTATTGATGGGACGTATCTCAAAATAATAAGAGCTATCTATGACAAACCCACAGCCAATATCATACTGAATGGGCAAAAACTGGAAGCATTCCCTCTGAAAACTGGCACAAGACAGGGATGCCCTCTCTCACCGCTCCTATTCAACATAGTGCTGGAAGTTCTGGCCAGAGCAATCAGGCAGGAGAAGGAAATAAAAGGTATTCAATTAGGAAAAGAGGAAGTCAAATTGTCCCTGTTTGCAGATGACATGATTGTATATCTAGAAAACCCCATTGTCTCAGCCCAAAATCTCCTTAAGCTGATTAGCAACTTCAGCGAAGTCTCAGGATACAAAATTAATGTACAAAAATCACAAGCATTCTTGTACACCAATAACAGACAAACAGAGAGCCAAATCATGAGTGAACTCCCATTCACAATTGCTTCAAAGAGAATAAAATACCTAGGAATCCAACTTACAAGGGATGTGAAGGACCTCTTCAAGGAGAACTACAAACCACTGCTCAATGAAATAAAAGAGGATACAAACAAATGGAAGAACATTCCCTGCTCATGGGTTGGAAGAATCAATATCGTGAAAATGGCCATACTGCCCAAGGTAATTTATAGATTCAATGCCATCCCCATCAAGCTACCAATGACTTTCTTCACAGAATTGGAAAAAACTACTTTAAAGTTCATATGGAACCAAAAAAGAGCCCGCATCGCCAAGTCAATCCTAAGCCAAAAGAACAAAGCTGGAGGCATCACGCTACCTGACTTTAAACTATACTACAAGGCTACAGTAACCAAAACAGCATGGTACTGGTACCACAACAGAGACATAGATCAATGGAACAGAACAGAGCCCTCAGAAATGATGCCGCATAGCTACAACTATCTGATCTTTGACAAACCTGACAAAAACAAGAAATGGGGAAAGGATTCCCTATTTAATAAATGGTGCTGGGAAAACTGGCTAGCCATATGTAGAAAGCTGCAACTGGATCCCTTCCTTACACCTTATACAAAAATTAATTCAAGATGGATTAAAGACTTATATGTTAGACCTAAAACCATTAAAATCCTACAAGAAAACCTAGGCAATACCATTCAGGACATAGGCGTGGGCAAGGACTTCATGTCTAAAACACCAAAAGCAATGGCAACAAAAGCCAAAATCGACAAATGGGATCTCATTAAACTAAAGAGCTTCTGCACAGCAAAAGAAACTATCATCAGAATGAACAGGCAACCTACAGAATGGGAGAAAATTTTTGCAACCTACTCATCTGACAAAGGGCTAATATCCAGAATCTACGATGAACTCAAACAAATATACAAGAAAAAAACAAACAACCCCATCAAAAAGTGGGCAGAGGACATGAACAAACACTTCTCAAAAGAAGACATTTATGCAGCCAGAAAACACATGAAGAAATGCTCATCATCACTGGCCATCAGAGAAATGCAAATCAAAACCACAGTGAGATACCATCTCACACCAGTTAGAATGGCCATCATTAAAAAATCAGGAAACAACAGGTGCTGGAGAGGATGTGGAGAAATAGGAACACTTTTACACTGTTGGTGGGACTGTAAACTAGTTCAACCATTGTGGAAGTCAGTGTGGCGATTCCTCAGGGATCTCGAACTAGAAATACCATTTGACCCAGCCATCCCACTACTGGGTATATACCCTAAGGACTATAAATCATGCTGCTATAAAGACACATGCACACGTATGTTTATTGCGGCACTATTCACAATAGCAAAGAGTTGGAACCAACCCAAATGTCCAACAACGATTGACTGGATTAAGAAAATGTGGCACATATACACCATGGAATACTATGCAGCCATAAAAAATGATGAGTTCGTGTCCTTTGTAGGGACATGGATGAAACTGGAAAACATCATTCTCAGTAAACTATCGCAAGGACAAAAAACCAAACACCGCATGTTCTCTCTCATAGGTGGGAATTGAACAATGAGAACTCATGGACACAGGAAGGGGAACATCACACTCTGGGGACTGTTGTGGGGTGGGGGGAGGGGGGAGGGACAGCATTAGGAGATACACCTAATGCTAAATGACGAGTTAATGGGTGCAGGAAATCAACATGGCACATGGATACATATGTAACAAACCTGCACATTGTGCACATGTACCCTAAAACCCTAAAGTATAATAATAAAAAAAAAAAAAAAAACAAAGGAAGGAAAAGAAGAAGCAATCTGAGTTAACAAAAAAATATAACACATCTCAGAAAACACTTAAAAGCAAAACAGACTCAGATGGTCTCACCTGGAAAACTAGAATATCTCCATATGTATAAGGCTTGCAATTTTTTTTTTCTTTGAGATGGAGTCTTTCTCTGTTGTCCAGGCTGGAGTGCAGTGGCGCAATCTCGGCTCACTGCAAGGCTTGCAATTTTTTTTTTTTTTTTTTTTTTTTTGAGACGGAGTCTCGCTCTGTCACCCAGGCTGGAGTGCAGTGGCGCAATCTCGGCTCACTGCAAGCCCCGCCTCCCGGGTTCACGCCATTCTCCTGCCTCAGCCTCTCTGAGTAGCTGGGACTACAGGCGCCCGCCACCACGCCCGGCTAATTTTTTGTATTTTTAGTAGAGACGGGGTTTCACCATGGTCTCGATCTCCTGACCTCGTGATCCGCCCGCCTCGGCCTCCCAAAGTGCTGGGATTACAAGCATGAGCCACCGCGCCCAGCCAAGGCTTGCAATTTTTTAAAGGGAGTTCATAAAAGCACATTCTGAATAATAAAATATATTTATTTTCCTAATCCAGGATCTGCTGTGTATAGCTCTTTTCTTTGCCTATAAAGTTGTTTAAATTATGCCTCTCCACCTCAAGTATAATCTAGATGACAAAAAATCTTACAGTGAATCCCCAAAGCCATCCTTTGAATTATTCTGAAAAATAAAGGCCAATGTACAGGATCAAACAATACTTTATTATCTGGAGCAGAAAATCAACATGATGAGATATATCAAGGTTTGGTCGGGTTACTTAAATCCATAAATCAATATTATTGTGGCTGCTTTGTACTGATATTTAGTACCCATGCTACATTTTGTAATCCCTAATCTGATACCTGTTCTCTCAGATTCACCCATGAATTAGAAACCTGGTTTATTTCCCTATTTATCTACTTACCTTCCTCTTTCCACAAACTTTTCTTCCTTTTTTCCTTTTTTTTTTTTTTTGTGCCACTCATGCTTACTCCTCTAAATTTCTTACCCTTTCTGCTTTCCTAAAAAAGTATATCCAAATCCCTTTAAAGAACTGATGGTTTCTCTATCCTAACTCTGTCATAAAAGCAGGGTGAGGAAATGTGACATGAAATACTAATGTTGTCTACATTGCCTTTGAGGAAGCGTTGATCTATGCCTATGATATAAATGCATATTTCTTTCTAAAAGAATGTCTTAAGGAGACCTTGAATCTAAAAGCTCTGGATACAAATTTTCTGCTTTGAAAAGAGCTTTCTTCCTTCAAGAATGAACTGGTGGGGCATGGTAGCTCACACTTGTAATCCCAGCACTTTGGAAGAGGCATTCGCGGGCAGATCACCTGAGGTCAGGAGTTTGAGACCAGCCTGGCCAACATGGTGAAATCCCATCTCTACTAAAAATAATAAAATTAGCCAGACATGGTGGTGGGCCCTGTAATCCCAGCTACTCAGGAAACTGAGGCAGGAGAATCGCTTGAACCTGGGAGGCAGAGGTTGCAGTGAGCTGAGATGGTGCCACTGTACTACAGCGTGGGTAACAGAGCAAGACTCTGTCTCAAAAAAATAAAAAATAAAAGAGTGAACTTCACAGATCTTATCTCAGTGACTCACAAATCTAGTTTCAGAAGATAGATAATTCTTCCACCTCCATATTTTTGGTCCAAGTTAGATTTTTAAACAAATGTTCAATGGGAATGGAGCGCTGACATGTAATACTATTATTTCCTTATGGGTTTTGTTGTTGTTGTTGTTTGAAGGGGAAGGAAAATAAAAAGACTTTCTTTTGTATTAAAATGCCATAGGAACAAAGGAGTTGCTAAAGAATCTTGCATGTTCCACAGGCCGTGTATATACACATGGCCGGAGTCACCTTTCCTTTTGCAGGCTTACATATTGCTAAGATAGACAGGTTTCAGCCCTTCCATTTGTAGCAAGACATTTTCTCTGTATGTCATTTGGCAGATGCAGTTGTGGGACTCTGCCAATTCACCCTGGAGCCCTCCATTTTAATCAGTATCACATAAAGTTTAACACATGCTTTGAAATATGCACCAGATCCAAGGCTTTGCCTGGAGACGGGGGTGGGGATGCTTGCTACAAAAACACATACCATCCCAGCCGCTACTCCACAAGCAATTATCTTTCACCTTTGGCTGAACCAGGAGAACTGTCAACACAGGCACACTGCCAACCAGGGGAGAGGTTACAGGGTCAAAGCAGGAAAGACGGCTGGATGCTTTGGGGTTCAGCTCAGACATCTGTTAATCTCTCTGGCTACAAGGAAGAAGAATTCTCTTTAGTCACCAAGACACAGCTATAAGAGAAGTAGCTGAGGGTACACTAGAATTTTAGCAAGGCTTTTCTAGTAGTAAACTTCTTAGTAAAAGCAAAAAGCTCCTGCAAGTACAATAGGACAACCATGTATGAAAAGCCAAAGAACTCAGATCAGCAAATTCACATACATCAGGAAACTGCAACTGTGAACTGGGCTGAGTAGACAAGAGGATTAAAACAAACCTCATACGTTAGGAATAAATACTTGTTTTCTTCATCATAAATACAAGTTAAAAATATGTGAAAGTATTCTTTAAGGTTTTTTTTTTTTTTAACAGAGAAACCAAAGAAAAGTTGTCATTGATACTTTTTTTAAAAAAAGAAAAATTATTAAAGCATAGATGAAGTGTCTCCATAAGTATCCAAAAATAAACAAATAGCTAAAGCAGAGATGAAAGTCAGGATCTCCCTCACTCCAGGATACAAACCCCCAAACACACACACAGACACCCACATAGACAGAGTTAAGATCTTTCCTAAAATGCTTATTCTAAAATATATGAATATCGTACCTCTTCCACAAGTAAAACTCATCTCTTATAACAAGAATAAAAAAAATTTTTCTTAGGTGTCATTTACTAACCATTTCTGAAGGCTAGCCTAGATCTTTGCATTGAAAAGGGCTCTAAGGCTCACTCCAGTGCAGTGGGAAGAGTGCCATGCTGAAGCACATCTGCCAGGGATGACACTAATGGACATAACAATACCACTTGTGGCACTTAACTATTCTTTCATCTTAAAAAAAAGAAAGAAACTAAGTTACTAACATTTGATTTTAAAATAACAACAATGATACCCTTCCTTACTCTCCATATGTCAGTCATGTATCACATACACAATTCAAGCTATACCATACTGGGGAAAGACAGCGCAGAATAGTTGACAGTAATATTCTCATTTAGTTATTTTCTTTCAGTTTATTGTGCTCTATTGTAGATTATAGGTGCTGAGATAAATAAAACTAGATTATCCACTTTTAAACATGTACAAAATGGACAAATGGCCTTAAAATATTCCTAAAATATTCCTGTGGTTTGTAAATAATAATAATAGTAGTAGCACATGTAAATGACAAGAAAATAGCAAGGTTAATACCTGTCTTCGACTTGATGTGTTAAGATCATTATAATAATGGTCCTCAGTAGATCATCTCTCCCTGTGCCCATGTGCCTTTGCAATGTGACACTGCTGCTTCTTTCATCAAGAGGTTAGAGCCATTTCTCCACATTCTTGACTCTAAATTGGCTGTGGGACTTGTTTTGGCTAATACAATGTAGTGAACATTGTCAAATTCTGGAGACTGGGTTTGAAGAGGCACAGCAGTTTGATTTCTCTCCCTCTCTGAACCATAAGGCCACCATGCAATGATGAAGCAGTTTAGTCTACTGGGGAATAAGATACCATGTGGAGAACTGAGATAACCTATCCAACAACTAACACCAACTGCCAGCCAGGAACATGAGTGATTCCTGGTGAGGCCAGAAGACAAATTCCCTAGCTGTACCCAGACTGAAGAGCTATCTATGGTATCATTAAAAAAATAAATAAATAAAATAAGTCAGTATTGTTTTAAGCCATTAAGTTTGGGGTGGTTTGTTACATACCAATGAATAACTGATACACCTGCTAAGAGCCCCTGGTCAAATATATTCTGTGGTAAATATAATGATCAGATATGTCAGAAAAGTACAAAATTTGGAATTATCAAGAAGGCTATCTGTAAAAGGAATTTAAATGTATTATTAACAATGGACCTCACTCTAAATGTATATCCTGCCTTAACATACTAGCTAATGAGAGTAGTACATGTGTGTATGATTTTTATATACATATATATATATATATATATGGGGTATACACACACACAAATATTTTATTGATGGCAGCCCATAATCAAAAAGGTTTGTAGCCACTGACTGAGCTAATGAGAATAGTATACATATATCATTTATAAATACAGATATTGGGCACAAATATTCCACTTCCTTTGAAGAAAATTCAAAGGGCGAAGGACATGAACAGACACTTCTCAAAAGAAGACATTTATGCAGCCAAAAAACACATGCAAAAATGCTGATCATCACTGGCCATCAGAGAAATGCAAATCAAAACCACAGTGAGATACCACCTCACACCAGTTAGAATGGCCATCATTCAAAAGTCAGGAAACAACAGGTGCTGGAGAGGATGTGGAGAAATAGGAACACTTTTACACTGTTGGTGGGACTGTAAACTAGTTCAACCATTGTGGAAGTCAGTGTGGTGATTCCTCAGGGAGCTAGAACTAGAAATACCATTTGACCCAGCCATCCCATTACTGGGTATATACCCAAAGGACTATAAATCATGCTGCTATAAAGACACGTGCACACGTATGTTTATTGCGGCACTATTCACAATAGCAAAGAATTGGAACCAACCCAAATGTCCAACAACAATAGACTGGATTAAGAAAATGTGGCACATATACACCATGGAATACTATGCAGCCATAAAAAATGATGAGTGCATATCCTTTGTAGGGACATGGATGAAACTAGAAAACATCATTCTTAGTAAACTATCGCAAGGACAAAAAACCAAACACCGCATGTTCTCACTCATAGGTGGGAATTGAACAATGAGAACTCATGGACACAGGAAGGGGAACATCACACTCCAGGGACTGTTGTGGGGTGGGGAGAGGGGGAGGGACAGCATTAGGAGATATACCTAATGCTAAATGACGAGTTAATGGGTGTAGCAAAACAACATGGCACATGGATACATATGTAACAAACCTGCACATTGTGCACATGTACCCTAAAACCTAAAGTATAATAATAAAAAAAATAAATAAAAAAATAAAAAACAAATTTTTTTGAATATTCCTAGTAAGCTGCCATGCACTAGGTCATGTAGTAAAGCTGAAAAAAAGAATCTCTTCAGGTTTGGCGTGGTGGATCCTGCCTGTAATCCCAGAACTTTTGGAAGCCAAGGCAGGCAGATCGCTTGAACTCAGGAGTTCAAGACCAGATTGGGCAACAAAAAAGACCTATCTCTACAAAAAATACAAAAATTAGCCAGGCATGGTGGTGCATGCCTATGATTCCAGCTACTCAGGAGGTTGAGGTGGGAGGATGGCTTGAGCCTGGGAGGCAGAGGTTGCAGTGAGCCAAGATTATACCACTGCACTCTAGCCTGGGCAACAGAGCCAGACCCTGCCTGTCTCACCTCTATTTCCAAAAGTTAGAAATTCCTCACTATGCCAGAAAGTAAGAGTCTCCATAGTTCTAATATTCTTTTACTAATAGAATGCATCTGTACTTTATAATATTGTGCATACTCCACCATCCCACAATATTTTACTTACTACACTATCACTACAACTAAGATAGTGATCTCAACCAACTGGTAGAAAGAATGAAAAAGAGTGTTAAATCTAATCATGCCCCTTTCTAGCCCTAACCTAAAACCCTCAGGGACCTATATATAAAGGCTGAATTTCTTAGCATGGCAGATTTCTATATTAGATCAACGGCAATATCATTCAAAGAGACAGGAAATAAGAGAAGAAAAGCATGTGGTGGTTTGGTGATGGGGAGGGGGAGTACAGTGATACAGCCAATGAAAGGAGAACCTTGGGCATGTCAAGTGCAAAGTGGAGTCACTGGAGAGGGGAAGATTGAAAAATAAAGGGAGGAGAAAGAGGAATTAACTGACAGTACAAGGAAATGACACAGAGCACAGGTGGAAGAAATAGCCTTAACCAGAAGGAATCACTGCTTCCTTTGAGAATGGAATTAAAGCAATAAAGAATGGTGGAGACAGACAATTAAGGAACAAGAGTGCTGAAAGCCAAGAGAATTTCTGCCTAATAGCCCTCAGTTTCTCTATGACATTGGTTAAGAGATAAGGTTATCGATAAAGAAAAAGGGGGCATCTCTGTGAAGAAGGAGGTAAACTCTTCACCAAAGTAAAATGCCTTTTCATGTCACACTGAATAATATTAATATTTAGATGAATACCAATTTTATGCTTACTCATACTATATTATCTCTAACTATTTCAAGTCAAAATTAGAACATTTTTCATTGTTATCTTGCCCTTCTCTATTTCTTGTGTACTAACTAACTGTACAACAGAAATAAGGAGCGAGAAAAAATAAGTGACAAAAGCTTGAGAAGTTATAGCTAAACCAAGGTCTGAAAATACAATCTTATTCAATTTTACTACTGCCAACAGCAAAATGAAATATAGGTCAATTTATTCTCTGACACCAATCTATTATCTAAACTTGGCTACTCACAAAAGTTTACCAGCATCTTGAACCTATTTGTTAATATGTTAGTGATGTTAGCACCCATTTTCGCTAACGGTACAAAATTAAACTGAGATGCTTACAATTTTATTCAATCTTTTCTAATACATACTCTTCACAAATCATGAAGAAACTGGAAAAGGAGCATCCCAGAATATACTACTGATTCTGACATTGATATGGACCTTAATAATCTGGAGGGCTCTCACAAAGAACATATATCTATTTCAGAGAGTGTCTAAATCCCCTGACATTTTATGTGCACAAGGTAATTTTTCTAAAAAAGAAGGTTCACGAGTTTCACTACATTCTCAAAAAGTTTACATCTCTAAAATGCTTATGAACTATTGCTACAGATAGCTCCCTTCTCCAAAGTTAATAGAAGAAACTCTGCTTGAAGATGTATCAAGAAAGTCAAACATGGCCGGGCATGGTGGCTCACGCCTATAATCCCAGCACTCTGGGAGGCCGAGGTGGGTGGATCACGAGGTCAGGAGTTCAAGACCAGCCTGGCCGAGATGGTGAAAGCCTGTTTCCACTAAAAATACAAAAAATTAGCTGGGCATGGTGGTGGGTACCTGTAATCCCAGCTACTCAGGAGGCTGAGGCAGAGAATCGCTTGAACCCGGGAGGCAGAGGTTGCAGTGAGCCGTGATCACGCCACTGCATTCCAGCCTGGGCAACACAGTGAGACTCCGTCTCAAAAAAAAAAAAAAAAGAAAGAAAGAAAGAAAGTCAAACAATACATGCCCCGTTAGGCCACAGACTTCTTCATTAGGGAAGCTGGGAGAGCCATATGTTTAGTAGACTAAGAAAAGCTGAAGACACTCTGTTGGAAAGTAGGCTGGACTATTTTTTGGCATTTGTTTGCTTTCTTATATGGTTTATTTAGAGGTAAAGGAAAGGTATAAATTAATAACAGACTTTAGCCTGAGTAAAAAACAATGTTATAGTACTGAACAATAGATATTCATTACCCTCAAATCTGCTGGCACCAGGGTAAAATTACCAAATCCAAGGGAAGGATAGCCCTCAAAAGTAGGCTAAGACCACCATGGTTCAAGCTAGCTTTTAATGGCACTACACACAAAATCTAAGCTAAAAATATGGCTTTCTATATACAGTCATCCCTCAGTATCCACAAGAGATTAGTTCCAGGACCTCTCTGCAAATACCAGTATCTGTGGATGCTCAAGTCCCTTACATAAAATGGTGTAACATTTGCATATAACCTATGTACATCCTCCTTTATATTTTAAATCATCTCTAAATTACCTATAATATCTAACACAATGTAAAAACTATGCAAATAGTTGTTATACTGTATTGTTTTTATTTGTATTATTTTTATTGTTATATTGTTGTTTTTTATTGTTTTGGTTTTCTACAAATATTTTCATCGGCCATTGGCTGAACCTGTGGATTTGGAGGGATGGCTGCATCCTGTTAGATACAAAGACCACAGAAACACACACACACACACACACACACACACACACAAGTTATCCGTGTCAACCACCAGACTAGAAGACTTTGAGAGAGTAAGGGCTATTCCCAGTTTTTTTTTATCCTGACCAAATTTCTTAAGAAAATTGAAGAACAGAAAAATCTATACATTTAGAGACAATCTCCTTCTTACTAAGCTAACAGCTATCACGTGAATTCCAGTTTTGTTATTTGCCTCATTTTCTTCTCTGCTTAGAGGTTACAGTGAGTTCCTCAACACATATATAAAATATTTCATTTGTTCAATCAGTAATGGGGTCGAAATTGTACGTTTAAAATTCAGTGGTTACAGAGTTTCAGTTTGAGAAAACGAAAAAGTTCTGGAGATGGACAGTGTTGATGACTGCACAACAATGTGAATGTTCTTAATGCCACATAACTGTATACTTAAAAATGATTTAAATGGGGCTGGGCGCAGTGGCTCACTCCTGGAACGCCAGCACTTTGGGAGACCAAAGCGGGCAGATCACCTGAGGTCAGAAGTTTGAGACCAGCCTCGCCAATATGGCAAAACCCCATCTCTACTAAACATACAAAAATTAGCCAGGCGTGATGGAGGGTGCCTGTAATCCCAGCTACTCGGGAGGCTGAGGCAGGAGAATCACTTGAACCTGGGAGACAGAGGTTGCAGTGAGCCGAGATGGTGCCACTGTGCTCCAGCCTGGGCGACTCCATCTCAAAAGAAAAAGATTAAAATGGTAACTTTTATATTATATATATTTTACCACAATAAAAAATCCATATACTGGTAGGTACAGAGCGGTGTTCACTGGAGAAGAATCAAGATAAAACTGTACCTGGCCAGGTGCGGTGGCTCAAGCCTGTAATCCCAACACTTTGGGAGGCCGAGGCGGGTGGATCATGAGGTCAAGAAGATCAAGACCATCCTGGCCAACATAGTGAAACCCCATCTCTACTAAAAATACAAAAATTAGCTGGGCATGGTAGTGCGTGCCTGTAATCCCAGCTACTCTGGAGGCTGAGGCAGGAGAATCGCTTGAACCAGGGAGTCAAGGGATGCAGCGAGCCGAGATCGTACCACTGCACTCCAGCCTGGTGACAAAGCAAGACTCCATCTTAAAAAAAAAAAAAAAAAAAAAAAAAAAAAACCATACCTAAGAGAAAAAATTTCACCTGGGATTTCAAAGATAAATTGCATCTAGAGATATCAAAGTTGAATATAATAGTCATAGGTTTCATCAGCAAAGTAATCACCTAAGAAAGGCAGGAAAATATTAAAACTCTTAAAATATCCATGGAGCGTCTCTGTCCCTAAATGCCTATGTCAAAAAAGAAAAGCAAGGCAGTACACCTAGGTTCTGTGGGAACAAAGAGATGAAATCAATTCAGATTCATGTCCTCAAGAAACTGTCAGTAAATGATTATCATAAAGAATTCTACTTCCCGGAGTCTATCTTACCTACAGGTTTCCCTCCTCCAAATACCTGCCCCAGAGCTACTTTGTCACCTAGTATTCTGCAAGTGAGTCCTATGTAATTTAAAGTCCACATTCTTCATGGTGGTGTGCCATAGCCAGAACATATCTTAACCATCAGCACTGCAAACTGTTTTTAAAAACAAGGGCTCTCGAATGTTCTACTTCCCTTCCAATTAACCTCTCACTGGTACAGAAGGCAATTATCTCCCACGACGAGCCACTTGTATTTCTAAAATGATATTTTCTGTTTTCAAAAATTTACAAACACTTTAAAGTTCAAATAAAGATCCATTATCACTGTTATGTTCTAATGGCTAACTACACACGGAGAGCTCAATGATTGGCTAACTTCATACACACACATGCATACATACACACACACGTGCAAGTAAGCACCACAACCTGACAAAGCCTTTCCTATCCCCTCACACAACTGTCCTAATCTGAAGATAATTTCCTCCTCTGCACACACACTCATGTACACACACACACACACACACACACACACACACACACACCATAAAAAGGAACAACTTAGGTGGCCACAAGACCTACAAAATTCTTTTCATTTACAAAATTTTGACTTTTCTGTGTTTTGGGTTATGGATTCATTTCTCTGTTGAGATCCTAAACAAGAGGGAATAAAAAAAGTGCCTCATTCCCAATCATTGAGTAGCCTAACAATAATTAATTAAATTTTATGGCAGTCCTCATTACCTGTTGAATGTGCTTCCCAGCCTATATTTCTGATCCACTTCATTATCAATGACCAGAGAAAAGAATAAACCAAACTTCATTGGGATAGAAGAATAAATGTATCAGTTACCTAGAAAATATGCTACATATTTATTGTTCTAACAAGATAGTTTTTAAAATTTGGTCAAGTCCTTCTTCACTTATATTAATACTGTATGAATGCATCCCTTCTGGATAATTCTTTGCAAACCACTAAACAAGACAGATAGATATACATGATATTCACAAGAAGACACTTGTGAACAGATTTCTGGAGGAGAATAATCACTTTCCAATGAAATACTTTCCCAGAGTCATTCACCCCACCAAAAAAAACCAGCTGAAAGGTGTGTGTGTCATGGTCAGGAGGCTGGGACAAGAGGACATAAGGAATGTAATTGTCTAGTTGAAAGGTTAACTTGCCTTCTTTTTTGAAGACAGGGTCTCACTCTGTCACCCCAGTGGCAGTGCAGTGGGTGCAACCATAGCTTACTGCAGCCTCCATCTCCTGGGCTCAAAGCGATCCTCCTGCCTCAGCCTTCCAAGTAGCTGGGACTACAGGCATGTGCCACTACACCCAGATAATATTTTTTTTGTTTTTTTTAGAGACAGGGTCTCACTATGTTGTCCAGGCTAACTTGCTGTATTTCTTTTGGGTAACTATCATCAGCTGAAACTCTGCCTTGGATTATCTCTCAGAGATTTTTACTTTTCTGTACTTTGTTATCATTACATTACTCTCTTAGCCTAGGAAGACATTCAGACTATGGCCTCATGGAATGGATTTTTAAAAAGAGCCACAAAATTCTTTGACATTCATCCTAACAAGAGATAGGTGTCTATGACCCCTTCCCTTGGGTATAGCTGTCTTGCAACTGCTTTGACCACTATAACGCAACTTCTAAGGCTAGGTCAAATAAAGTGATAAAGCTTCCACTTTGTGCTTGGAGCCCATAAGAAGTTCAACCATATTGATAGTTCCATGCTGTGAGGAAAAGTCACATGTAAGCACTCAAGTCAGCAAATCTAGTCTTTAAACCATCCCAACAAAGGTGCCAGAGTTGTGAATGAAGGGGCCCCCAAATTATTCCAGCTCTCAAGCCTAAGCCCCTCTCAGCCTTAAAGTCATCCCAGCTGATACCCCAGACGTCTTGGGGACAGAGTCAAGTCATCTTCACTGTGCCCTTACCAAATTCCTGATCTACAGATTTTATAAGCATAATAAAATCATTGGTGTTTTTAGCTACTAAGTTTTATGATAATTTGTAATGCAGAAATAGTAACTGGAACATTATATATCCAAATTTAATTCAAATGCACCTTATTATTAAACCTGGAATATCTCACACAGCTATATGAGATTTCTCATCCTTCTAAATTCTCCTAACATTTTATCTCTATTTCTTCCATGGCACTTATCATTTTCTACCTTATATTCCTATTATTCATGTATATTTGTCATTTTTCTTTTCTTTTTTTTTTTTTTTTTTTTTGAGACAGAGTCTTGCTCTGTCACCCAGGCTAGAGTGCAGTGGTGTGATCTCAGCTCACTGCAACCTCCGCTCCCAGGTTCAGGCGATTCTCCTGCCTCAGCCTCCCAAGTAGCTGGGATTACAGGTGCCCGCCATCACGCCCAGCTAATTTTTGTATTTTTAGCAGAGACGGAGTTTCACCATCTTGGCCAGGCTGGTCTTGAACTCCTGACCTCGTGATCCACCCACCTCAGCCTCCCAGAGTGCTGGGATTATAGGTGTGAGCCACCGCACCCAGCCTATTTTTCATTTTTCATTAGAAAACAAAGTTCCGTTAGGACAATGTGTTTCTGCCTTGAATACCATAATGCCTACCATAGTATTTTACATATTATAAATATTGAATACACATTTCATGAATGAGTGAGTGAGCTAATCAAGATTAGGTGAGAAAGAGACAATGCTACAGAGGAAAAGAAATACATAGCAGATAAAAGGAAGAAATAAAATAGTTATTGAAAGGATAAAAACAAACAAGATGCATGTGTTTTTCCTTTGGAAATGTGCCGAAAGAATTCACAATGGATCAATACACTTGACTCTACAAAATATTAAATTTTCAAAAAAAAATTTAGAAAAAAAAACCCAGACTAGGGAAATATTAACCTCCTGAAACAAAATAAAAGTCTCTATTGTATAAAGAGTTCAAACCTTTTATGGAAAAAATCAAGTTCCCAATAATATACATGAGAGAAACTCACACAAGGAAAGGCAAACATATAAACGATAGGGAAAGGACATGGAAAAATAGCAATGACGTGTTAGGATAGTGGAACCACAATCCTGCACAGTTCAAAATATTATTAAAACACCCATAAATCTTCATATATTCCAGCATGATCCTTTAGTAACAGAACTGTAAGCTGATGGAAACCTTAATTTACAGGCAGTAAAATTTACATTTGTGTATACAGTTCTATGAGTTTTGACAAATGCATAGAGTTGTGCAATCACCACCCTAATGAAGATACTAAACAGTTGCATTTACCCATAATATTCCATTTATACAATATTCTAAAAAAGCCCAAACAATGGAGGCGGAGAACACAGATCAGTGGTTGCCAGGGGTTATAAATGAAAGGAAGGTTTAACTACAAAGAGTAGTATAAAGGAATTTTGGAAGGTGATAGAGTTATTCTCTGCATCCTGTTTGCAGTAATGGTTATATGAGTCTATACATGTTTTAAAATTCATATACACCAAAGAAAAGTGAACTTTACTGTACGTAATTTAAATTAAAAAATTTTAACAGACAGATTCTTGCTCTGTCACCCAGGCTGGACTACACTGTTGTAATCACAGCTCACTGCAGCCTCAAACCCTGGGCTCAAGCCATCCTCCTTTCTCAGCCTCCTGAGTAGCTGGGGTTACAGGCTTGTGCCACCACATCCAGCTAATTTTTTTTTTTTTTTTTTTTTTTTTTTTTTTTTTTTTTTGTAGAGACAAAGTCTCACTATGTTAAACACACTAATCTCAAACTCCTGGCCTCAAGTGATCTTCCCACCTCAGCCTCCAAAGTGCTGGGATTACAGACATCAGCCACCAAGTACAGTTTATAATTAAAATTTTTAAAAAAACTACTTTAGGGTTATTTGCTAAAACTTCTTCTCAAGATGTAGAAGGATGTGAGAAAACACAAGTAAGCTAGATTTCTCTCTCTTCTAGATCATCCTTAGGTCTACTGCTTTGGCCATCCTGAACATTTCGAATATTTCTTCTTCTTTGCTTATTTGTATTTCTCTATATTTCAGTACCCTTAGCATTATTTTGATGGCATTTTCATGCCCAGTAAAGAAAACATCTGGCAGAGGACAAGACTAAAGCACTTGCTGAGAGCACGGCAATCCTATGAATTCTCAAATGGGTTTCTCCGGGGCCAGGAAGAGCTATCCCCCAGGTTGGAGGGCACATCACAGGGATTGTTGGAGGGCTCTAGATCCAAACCTCAAACTTGCCTTCACTACATTCTGCACACATGGCAGGGGTCGAGGGTTGCTGAAAAGAAACTACAGCCACCAGTAAACTCAGTTGTTCATACCAAGAAGTAAGTATCAGCACAGAGGAAGATGACAAAATACTGAGCTCAATGTATAGCTTAACCACGTAACTGAGAAACACAATCACCAGATTCATGAAATTATTTGAAGAGACTATAGAAAGGCCAAGAGCCCAAAATTAAATTTCTTTTTTTTAATTTCTTTTTTCTAATCCTTGTTTTTGTATTTTGGACCCGCCACTTCAAGACCAAAATCAAATTTCTAAGAATAAAATAAAAAGATGCATTTAAGTCTCACAAATTTCTATGGTTTACATTGCTTATGAGAACCAATATAGGGTTTAGTTTCTCACTGACATTAAAGCCATCACTGAAAATATAGCTTTAAAAAAAACTATTTCTTAACATTGAAATCTGAAAATAATAAGGAAAATCTTTTAAAGTCATATATATAAATTCCCTTCCCAAAGCTCATACTGTCCAAAATAAGTTTATTTAAAAATACTCACAGAGAAATGTAGTAGCAATTGTTCAATAAGAAAATGGAGTTGTGAACAATTGGTACCGCCACTGTGCCCAGTTAATTTTTCGTATTTTTAATAGAGACGGGGTTTCACCAGGTGTGAGCCACTGCACCCGGCCAAGTTACTTTTTACGCTAAAGAACAGAAACCAAACTGCCATACTGTCTTTAAACTAGATTTAAAAAATATTCCTTTCTGTGGGGAGCCAAAAAACAAATTAAATGAACAAAAAATAAATAAATTAGATTTAAGGAATAAATTATTTCTCTTCTCTCACCCCAACTCAGTATCAGTAAAGAGACACTGATCTTTTAAATTTAATGGTCATATAATATATGTGTGCTTTTTCATTGAAGTCAGGTTCAAAATATTTCAGAAGCATATATAATACAAATAATTTTTTAAGGCAAGCAGAAAAAAAAAATGTTTAAAAATGAGATCCCACCTTACCCCCAGACCATTCATTTAGGCAAAAGAGTAAGAAGCAAAAATTGGTACAAATATACAAATATCAAAATCAAGAAGAGAAAAGAAAGTAAATCCAGGAACACCAGACCAACTTCTTTGACTACAAAGACCACGCTCTGTGCATAATATCTAGCATACAAGAGGCTTCAACAATACTTCTTTTACATGGTGGTGAATACATGGTCTGTGTGAACTTAGTCAATAGTACTGTGCCAGATCTAAGTTAAAAGATGTTCTACACCATACATTAAAGAGTAAATTTTGCTGTAGTGAAGACTTAACCACAGAAAGTAAAGGTTTGAAAGGACCATGATGACAGCTAATCTTACCCAAGGGTCAGTTCTTTTAAAACCATTTACTCAAGGAATAATGCCTACGAGCCTTCAATATCTTTTATAGGCAATTAGTTCATTTCCTTAAATCAGTTACATAACCCATATAATCTGGCAAAGGCAAGTTAGAGTTGTAAAAGTAAATAAATCCTTCCCCTTGTTAAAGGACTCACACAGAAATCAGCCTAGACAAGAATGATTACATTACAAATGTTATTTAGTCCCACAAAGCCTAAAGCAAACTAATCAAAATAAGAAATACAGATCTTCTCTCCTGTACAAATCAATTCCATAATAAGTGAAATCCAGAAATAAATTTCAAAAGGAAAACTGGAAAACAGTCGACAATTAACAAAGAACTTTTTAAGGATTTTTTTTTTAAATCACTTCAAACTAAAGTCACTGTGCCAAAATAAGATATACACAGCATTTTGGAAACACACAGGAAGAAGATCAACACAGAAAATGGAATAGGATAAAATGGAGGGGTTTTCTACTGCTCTAAAGATGGCTCTATTTCACATGGCAGAACCCACACATATGTCCACTAAATGCTTCAATCTACTTCTATGTTAAAAACAAAATGACAACAACAAGCGCAATGTGAGAACCTAAAAGATTTGTTGAAAATAAAAATATGACTGCTTAACTTAAAATTCACTACAGTAGCCCCCCAACCTGTTATCCACAGAAGGTATGTTCCAAGTTCCCCCATATATCCCTGAAACCATGGATAGTACCATGCCCTATATAACTGTATATACCTATGACAAAGTTTAATTTATAAACTAAGCACAGGAAGAGATTAATCACAATAAATAATAATAAATGATAAAATAGAACAATTATAACCATATGCCAGTATCACTACTCTTGCACTTTGGAGCCATTAGTAAGTAAAATAAGGGCTGCTTGAACACAAGCAGTCAATACCCACAGTAAATCTGATAATCAAGAGGGTTACTAAGTTGACTAACAGGTGGATAGGGCAGGTAGCATATACAGCATGGATACGTTGGACCAAGGGGTGATTCTGCTCAGATGGGACAGAACAGGAGATTTCATCACACTACTCCAAACAGTGAACAACTTGAAATTTATGAATTGTTTATTTCTGGAATTTTCCATTTAATATTTTTGAACTGCAGTTGACTCTGGATAACTGAAACCATGAAAAGTAAAACTATAAATAAGGGTGGACTACTGTACAGTACTAACAGTAAAATGGACAATTTTGAAACTCCTCCTCAGATTCGCTAAATGATTGGCCTTGTACATTTTCTTATTTTTCTGCAGCTTCCCAGGTATATGGGAAGAACGACAGAAGACTGAGAGACTTCTAGCTAGACACCATTTTAAACAAAACTCTACAATTGTTTTCTAGATCCAAAGGCAATATAATATATCAATGTACAATTTTTTAAAGTAATTCTATTTGAGGCCAAAATAATAGAGTATATTAGTTTTCTTTTCCTGGGTAACAAACTTCTATAAATTTAGCAACTTAAAGCCACACACAATTACTATCTCAGAGTTAACTCACAGATCAGGAGTTCAGAATGCCAGTATTACTACTGGGTCTGGGTCCTTTGTTCAGAGTCTCGCCAGGCTGAAATCATGGTGTCAACCATTGCTGTGGTCTCTCTCACCTGGAGCCCAGGGTCCTCTTTTAAGCTCATTAAGGTTGTTGGCAGAATTCAGTTCCTTGTGGTTGTAGGACCGAAGTCCCCATTTTCTTGCTGGCTGTCAGGTGGGGATCATTTATAGCAACTCAAGGCTGCCTACAGTTTCCTGCCATGTGGCCTTCTCCAAAAATGGCACTTTGTTTCTTCAAGACCAACAATAGAGTATCTGCTGGAGCACTGAATCTTTCTAACATCTTCTATCTCTGACCTCCTGGCCCTCTGTTAAAGGATCTCCCCGAATTAGATCAAGCCCATCCTCTCAAGAAAAGGTGATTTTATTGGATGTACATACAAGGCAGCAAGAATCCTGGAGGACATTTTAGAATTCTGTTTACCACATGCAATTAAAGAAAAAGAGCTTCCTAGTGATAAAGTTCTATATAAAACCTTGCATACAGAAGAATGCATAAGCCACATATGCTTCAGAGGATCTTCAAATAGTATTTTTTGTGTTTTATATTTTAATAAAATTGAACAACAAATGGTTTGAGATTATAATCTCAGATAAATTATTAGAGATTAATTTACTCATTCAAGTTTAATTAGGGTAGAACCCTTTAGTGATGTTTTGGCTGGTATATCCCAAAAAGAAGCCAATGTACCAACCTGGCTCCACAGTATCAAGGACAAAGTCCACCCATGGATCACTGCAGCAACTCAGGACACATTGGGTAGAAGAATAAAAAAGGGATGTCCACCAAGAAAAAGCAGTCACCTACATAATTTCTAGAAGAGCCCAGACCAACTATCAATATTAAGTAAGACTTTCAAGTCTGTTTTCTCAGTGCAATTCTAAAGAAGCATACTTAGAAATGTTTGAAAAAAGAAGTTACCATGATGCAGGAGGAATATAAGAAGAAGAACAAATTCTTTAAAGCCAATACTGTGATTGTTGGACTAAAAAATAATAATAAAGTTCTAAATAGCAGCAATGATAAAGCTAAAAATTGAATTAGTAAATTAGAAGGCAAACACATAGGGAAAAATGATGAAAAGATAAGATTGTGAAGAAAAAGCAAGAGACATGGGAGATATTTATCCTTCTAGGCTATATGATAGCAGGTTATGACAGAGACTAGCTTAGCTATTCATCAAACCTATTTCTTCTTCCTCCTGATCACATAGCTAGAGTATATTTCCAAGCCTCCTTTGCAGTGATTGACCTCTGGCCAATATAATATTGGCAGAAGTGAGATGTGCCACTTATAAGCTTGATCCCTAAAAAACCTCCAGGCATTACTTACTCTCTTTCCCCTTCTGTGGTACCCTTGAAAGCCACAAGGTGGAAGAGTCCCAGATCTCTTGAGAGTCACCCACCAGGGACATGCAATTTGGTCTTTACATAAGCAAAACATAAAATTTATATTATTAGATTTTAGAGTTTGTCTGTTACAGCAGGGAACATTATTTAATGAATACAGAAACAAGTGTTGGAAATATGGTGTTACCCCCAACAAAAAAATCTAAAATAAAAGACATGGGTTTAGTGGTCAGGCAGTGGGCACTAAGAACATATATTTAACAAGTTAAAAAGCTGAAAAGCCCTATAATACTGTGGCAAAACAACTAGTAAAATTGGAACCTATAATAAGTGAATAGGCATATCACATCCCTACTGGGCCTGTTGCACTATAAGTGAATAAAGAGTAAGAGTTATAGTGTACACTGGTATTTGCTTTCTGCTTTTGGCAAGGTATTACATAAAAACAATAAGCTCAGAAAAGTATTAGCTCATTTGCAGACTGAAATTATAGGGAATAGAAGTAGTCCCAGAAACTTAGGCCTCACAGAGTTAGAAAGCTGAACACATACAGATCTTAAACAGTTTGAGAAAAAAAAAAATAGTAAAAGCTTATGCAGTAAAGTCCCAGGAAGGCTTCTAGTTCAACAAAGTGACTCAACTCTGAGGCAGAGATCAAATTCAAGCATGATCTTACCATCCGCCGTTTCACATCACCTCAATGTAATGCCATCAAACTGAGAAAGAAGCAATGAAGCAAGGGCTATGCTCCCCAACCTCCACTACTTCCCCAAAGAGAGGAGAAGAAAAATACAATAATTCTTGAAAATTATATTTAGGGAAGAACAGTGGATATGGTGTCTGCACAGAACCTATTGGAAAGAGAAAGATGAGATGCCTACTACATTTTGAGGGAATGATAATGTCAAAAAAACACAAATGTGGGCTAAATTTTAATAAACGTTTGTGCCGGGCGCAGTGGCTCATGCCTGTAATCCTAGCACTTTGGGAGGCTGAGGCAGGTGGATCACAAGGTCAAGAGATCGAGACCATCCTGGCCAACATGGTGAAGCCCCATCTCTACTAAAAATACAAAAAACTAGGGAGGCTGAGGCAGGAGAATCACTTGAACCCGAGAAGCAGAGGTTGCAGTGAGCCAAGACCGCGCCAATGCACTCCAGCCTGGCGACAGAGTGAGACTCCGTCTAAAAAAATAAAAATAAACGTTTGTTCAGAACCTTAAACCAACCCTCAGGCAAAAAGCAAAAAGCGGGCAGTAAAAGACATATATAAATGTAAATGTAGACACAATTGCAGATTTAGATATATAGATATAAAGAGAGAAAGAGAAGCATGCCTTCTAAGGAATGTATATTTCCCAGCATCTACTTCAGAAGTGTACATTTAATATATATATAAAATACATAAAAATAAAATATGTATATAAATATATATAATATATAAAAATAAAATATATATATAAATATATATATATGAAAACAAGGAAAAGCCAGCGTGCAGCTAGGAGCTCAAGAGAACAATGAGCAAAGGAGTTCCTTCCAGGGAATCAAGGTCTAAGCAAGGAAATTCCCCTACTACCAGAGCAGAGGAACTTCCCAGGGCCCGCCTAAGTAGATTATATGATTTGTTATGAAGCAGAGAATACTGTTTGTCTCTCATTCTTCCTTTTTCTAAATGAAAGGTTTTGTTATAGTTATTTTATTCTAGCTTCTTCATTGTATATTGGGGGTGGGAGGAGACACCAGTACAGACAACTTGCAATTTTAGTTGAGTAGCTACCAGCTCATGAAGAGCCATGGCTAAATCTTATGGAGAGGGCTGAGCATCCCTGTAAGATACTAGATTTTGAGATGGATGTAGTGACTACATGGGCCATTGGACTGTTGCCCCCTAGGGAAGGAGTGAGTGTGTTCTATGTATGAGAGAAAGAATGAAAAGATATTTGATGACCAGAAGGTAGACTGTGCCAGATACTAGCTATTATTCATCAAACCTATATGCTCCTCCTGTTAGAGAATGAGTGACATTACATTTTCCAGCCCCTCTTGCAGGAGGTATGGCTATATAGTTAAGTTCAGACCAACAGAATATGGGTAGAAGTAATGTGTGGCATCCATGTCTGGCCCTTAGAGACCCTCCCACATGCAGCACTCTGTGGTCTTTCCCCTCTGAAGCAATCTTCAAAGCCATCTTAAAGACGGAAGAGCCATACAATGGAAGGATTCTAAGTCCTTAAATCACCATTACAAAGAAAACCATCACAAACCAGAAACACTATTTTGGGCTTGAGGCAGTGAGAAATAAACCACTTCCTCTCCCTCTTATCTGGGAATTCAAACATTTATTGAACACCTACTATGTACAAAGTACATGGTATTTTCTCTCTCCTATCTCCCTTACATTCTAGGTACTACAAAAGATTTTTTAATGTGTTAACATATGTTTACTCAAGGATCCTGAGATGAAAAATTTTATAGGAGAAATGAAGATTTCTCAGTTAATTAAAAGTCCTGGATTCACAAAAGATTTCTTCATCATTTCTTTATATGACAAAAATATAGCAAACAGCTAATAGTTTACACAGATTGAGTACCACAGTAGACAAATTCATTTCAGCCCAACCTGAATTCTAATGCAGGATCTGACCTTTACAAGTTGTTTGAACTTGAGCAAGTTACTTCCCTCCTCTGGGTCTTAATTTCTTCAGATAATTAAGGAATGAGACCAGCTAGCCTCACATTAAATAAAGTAATATTCTTCATGGCTTCCTCTTTCATCAAAAGGGAAGTAAATTAATTTCTCAAGCAGAGGCCTAGACAAAGCAATTTTTAAAAAGGCAACTTCCATAGAGGCTTTGTACTATACTCTCCTATATTTTAAAAGCTTAGGAAAAACTGAGCCAACCACAATAAAAATTTATCTTAGAAGATAGCTTCATTCCTGTATTCAAAATATGTACCCAGCAATGCTAAGGTATATTGTCACTGATTAATTTTGTTTCTTCACCACTATAAACAATAAAATCATATAATTATTTCTATCAGGTTTATCATCTAGTTTTAAACTCTGCACTTTGTGAAGTATAACACTGACAAAATTTAAAGGAAGAAAGGGGAAATATCTGTATTCCCTGAGGAAAGGGTAACTGGAGAACCTCTTTTGGAGGATCAAATAGATATTATAGATCAAATAGACATCTGAATAGATTATCAAGGCTAGTCGAGACCTAAAATATGATTTGAAATATAATCTATTCCCTCATTCCTCACGGAATAATAAAAACTACAAATGATCTATTCAAGAACACTATTGTTTACAGAACCAAAAAGTACTTTCCATAAACAACTGACTCTTGTATTTGTTGCTGCAGGCTACGTCATCAGGTACATTAAAAATTTTTAATAAAATCATTGTGATAAATTTCAAGTGAGCAAATGCCATTGTAAAACATTACTGACCTTTCACTAATTTAAAAAAAGAAATTTAGATGTTCCTTTTCACTTCGGTGACTTAGGAATGAAAATTTTTTTAAGAAATGTAAATACTGCTAACATATTTATTAATATATAAGCTGTTAATAAATCCTTCTCTTTGATCGTAATTCAAAGCATTTCCCAATAGGCCTTTTTTCACTGACACCTATTAATATCAGAAATATGCATATATAACACGCTATCTTGCTTACGCAGTAAATAATCAGCCAAAGACACATGCAGTACAATTTAAGTCATTAACTAGAAGGAGAACTTTAAAATATCTTGAGCTTCAAATTATATGCAAAGTCAAGGGAAGTATATAAACAATAGAAAAATTTCTTCATAACCTCAATGTAAACCATCACAACTGATCAATATTTACTGAACATCTACAGAGCAAAACAATATAATTGTCCATTGCTCTGTTAAAAAAAATGAAAACATTTTTAATCATGTGTTTCCATAAATATGAAGGACTTCCCTAAAATGATAAGAAACAACTAGACACCTGGTAAAGAGAAACCTGTGTTTAACTCCACACTGATAAAGCCACTGGCCAACCTATCATAAACCCAAGACCTACTTGCTTCATGGCAGTCTCTCCAATTTTGTCTGAATGTTTGCGGATGCTCTCCAGAAAGTCTTTGAGATCGGACATAGAAACATCTTTTATTTCTTCCCGAAGCTTGGGGATGTTGTCCACCATCACCTTGCAGAATCGATAGTGGCTTACTTGAGGCAGGTAGGTATGCTCTAGATGTTCCAGAGTTTTCAGTGCAGGGTAATGCCTACAAAAGGAATTGATCACCTTTAGCTCACTCATTTCTTTAGGGTTAGGCAAAATGTCTAGCCTGAATTGGTTTTCACTGTGCATTAACACAAAATCCGCATGACGTTTTAATCAGAACATCGTGAAAAGAATCTCAAATTATTAAAAACTAATACATACTTTAAAAGACCGGGAAATTATAATCAAAAAAAGATTTTATCCAAAGAATGCATAAGATTTAAAATAGCTACCAATAAAATTAATGACATAAGAGAAATAAAAGGGGCCAGGCTTGGTGGATCATGCCTGTAATCCCAACACTTTGGGAGGCCAAGACAGGTGGATCAATTGAGGTCAGGAATTTGAGACTAACTGGGTCAACACTGTAAAACCCCATCTCTACTAAAAATACAAAAATTAGCTGGGCGTGGTGGCGCAAGACTGTGATCTCAGCTACTCAGGAAGCTGAGGCACGAGAATCATTTGAAACCCGGAGGCAAAGGTTTCAGTTAGCTGAGATCATGCCACTGCACTCCAGCCTAGAGGATGAAGTGAGACTCAGTCTTAAAAAAAGAGAAATAAAAGGAAAAAAAGAATGATCATCTCGATGCCAAAAAAAAAAAAAAATTCGTCCTATAAAATGAAGTATCCAAGTCTAGACTTCCAACTATGGTACACAGAAAAGCTTGGCAAATCTTCTATCCAAAGAAAACAAATGTAAACTATCCAAAACAACTATTTCAGGGTTCTGGAAACTAAACAAAAGAGAACAACAAATCAAGAAGTGTTTATTCATAATAACTGCTCAACAGTGGGACTCTGTAGCTTTCTTGCCTGGGGCTACTTCCATCACCCTCCCCCTCTAAATTCCTCCACCCCTGGTCATTGGCCATGGCTAGTCATGAAAGCCAGAAGCTTTCCTGAGATGAGGGGCTGACATAATTTGGAGCAGAAGGCAAAAAACTCATATTGAGAGATGCTGTTAGTGAAAGTAGCGAACTCAGTAAAAATAAATAAATAAATAAATAAATAAATAAATAAATAAGAAAAGTCTCCAGCTCCACTGGTTGAAAGTTATAATTTGGGTTGGGGCAAACAACAGACCAAAGGACTAATCAGAAATTTAATGGGAAAGTCATAGAAATAACAGACCTACAGAAGGGCTTGATAAACTCTCTGCAAGTTGCTAGCTGGCTGAGAGGCTATGCATACTTGCAGGCGACACCTAAAAGGGTCTAAGCAATCCACACGTCCCTGGCTGACTAGGAGGCTGTAAGACAGGCACATGGGAAACCGAAGAAGGTAGGTAAAAGCTTAAGCTGACTTTAAAACTGCTTTTAATGTAGTCCCTAACCCATATACAAACTCATTAGCAAAGACTGGAAACTTTACTCACTCAAGTTTGTTTGAGCATAACCTCTAACCAATCATTAGCTGATGACTATTTAAAAATCAAAGTGAAATATGATACCTTGCCAGATAAACAAAGACAGAAAATTCCTTGCTAGCAGACCTGCCTTACAAGAAACACTAAAGGAAGCCCGAAAGGAAATGACAGCAGATGGTAACTGGAATTCACAGAAAGAAACGAAGAACATGGGAAATAGTAAATACATGCTAAATATGAAAGACAAATAAAAATATTTTTCTCTTTTCTTAACTTCTTTAAAAGATAAGATTTTTTAAAGCAATGATTATAACACTGTATCATTGGGTTTACAAAATATTTAAGTGTAGTATATCTAACAATAACAGCACAGAAAAGTAGGAAAGAAATGGAACTAATTGAAGCAAAACTGCTACTATATATTACACCAAATTTATATCAGCAATGACCTCCAGTAAACTGTGATAAGATGCATATTATAATCCATAGAGCAACCTCTAAAAAAACCAAAAATATATATCATTTGAAAATCAACAAAAGAATTCAAATAGTACACTAAAAATATGTAACACAAAAGAAAGCAGTAAAGGAGCAACAAAAACAAACAAAAAAAAGACATGAAAAATATAGAAAACAAAGAACAAAATCCAACAATATCAATAATTACATTAAACGTGAATGGACTAAGCACTCCAATTGGAAGGACAACATTGTCGGGACTTAAAAAGCATGATCCAACTACATATTGTCTACAAGAAACACACTTAGATTCAAAGATACAAATAGATTGAAAGTAAAAGAGGAAAGAAGATATGCCATAAAAAAAAGTAACCGCAAGGCTGGGCACAGTGGCTCACACCTATAATGCCAACACTTTGGGAGGTCAAGGTGGGTGGATCACTTGAGCTCAGGAGTCTGAGATCTGCCTGGGCAACAAGGCAAAACCTCATCTCTACCAAAAAAATTACAAAAAAATTAGCCAGGTGTGGTGGCATGCACCTGTAGTCCCAACTACTTGGGAAGCTGAGGTGGGAGGATCACTTAAACCTGGGTGGGCAGAGGTTGCAGTGAGCTGAGATCAGGCCACTGCATTCTAGCCTAGGTAACACAGTGAGACCCGTCAAAAAAAAATAAAAAATAAAGGAATCACAAAAGAGCTGAAATGGCTTTATTAATATGAGATACAAAAGACTTTAAGCCAACAAATATTGCTAGTAACACAGAGGGACATTCCATAAAAATAAAGGGGATGATATTTGTCTAATAGGGAAAGCTTCTATAAGCATAGGAGGACAAATAAAATTAAGATTAATAAAGCTGAATAGGTAAAAACGAAATAAGTTATGCAAAGAAAACATAAGAATAAAGAGAAAAACTGGTAAAGTTTATTTGTAATGTGTACCTAAAAGATTAATAGACTGGGCGTGGTGGCTCACACCTGTAATTCCAGCACTTTGGGAGGCTGAGGCGGGCAGATCACTTGCAGTCAGGAGTTCAAGACAAGCCTAGGCAACATGGTGAAACCTCTTCTCTACTAAAAATACAAAAATTAGTCGGGCATGTTGGTGGGAGCCTATAATCCCAGCTACTCAAGGGGCTGAAGCAAGAGAATCGCTTGACCCTAGGAGACGGAGGGTGCAGTGAGCTGAGATCACACCACTGCACTCCAGCCTTGGTGATAGAGTAAGACTCCATCTCAAAGGAAAAAGATTAATGAACTTGAGTTGTTTTTGTAAAAAAAACAAAGAAAATTCGCAAAAGAACCAAAAAGGGCCAACATATGAAAAAACAAATGTTTAACTGACATGTGAAAAAATGCAAATCAAATTACCAAAGATTTCTTAAGAAATAATTTGTATTACATCAAAGGTTTCAATAATGGAATTCACAGCCAGCTGACAAACAAGTTTTTATTAATGACACAAGTTTTCAATGAAGAATTTTAGCAAAACAACTATTTTAAGCAATTGCATTTCCAAACCAAAAAAAGATGCACAGCAGTATGTATAAGCCTCTTGAATTATAGAATTATTTATATTAGCAAATAAAAAAACTAACCTAGATGTCTAATAAGAAGTAGTAAAAGGCTAATAAAATATCAAAACATTTACAATATTGTTGAATGAAAATCACTTCAAAAAATAGATCTAATTGCCTCTTGGCCTTTTGGCTAAGATCAAATTTAATATCTGACAGATCTTATCAGTTTAATATCTGATACATCCTCTTATCAGAGGACAATATTTATTAAACGGATTTTTGCAGCAGGGAGATAAAATGGGAACTTATTTAGTCCACTCCATGCATCAACCTGACATTGCAGTACCTCCAGGAATGGTGCTCCAATTGAAAAAAAAAAAAAAATAGATCTTACAAGTATAATGATAATATTCTTCAAAATTATAAATACTTACACATACAAATTATGAACATGTATGCATATATGAGATATATATCACTGGAAGCACACATACACACAAAAGTAGAGAGCAAAATGAGAAAAATAAATACAAAAATGTTAGCCAAGATATTTTTCCTTTGGATGGCAATATTACGAGATAATTTCCTTTGGATGGCAATATTACAAGATAATTTTCTCCTTCATACTTTTAATTTCCTAATTTCCATGTTTCCCATGATATATTTGGTACAGGAAAAATTCAGTACCATCCTTAAAAAGAAAAAAGACTTATAGCTCTATTTTGGACTTTAAGAATGGTTTTCACAGCAGATACTTAAACTCTTCTTGCTCCAATGAATTTAGTACCACAAATGCTAAAGACTAGAAACTGGTTTTACTGTTTTGTTTTGTTTTGTTTTGTTTTAATGTTTTCCCTCATTTGTTCAAAAAATCAAAGTCTTTGTTTAAGTAAATGGAAGGAAGAAAGTTTTATTCCCCCTAAATTTAGAAATAAAAGTACAAATATAGTTAAATCTGAAATCATTGCTCTTATTAAAATTTTACAGGCTCAAAAACAATACAATTCACATGGTTTAGTGTAAACAGAATGGTGTTTATACTACAATTAGGTATGAAGAGCTATGTGCAATAAAATGCAATTCCTCTAGAGAGAAACTTTAGAACGGATAGAAAGCCAGAAATTAAGCCAAAAAGATAAACACACTTTGGGGTTTAGTTATATTTTGGAACATTGTTTATAGAATGAGGAAAATTCAACAATGTTGTCTGCAGACGCAAGGCACATTCACTGATGAGACACATGGCTCATGCTGAAAACATCTGGTCTGTCAAATAGCTCCACATTTTTCAAGGCTAATTAGTACAAAACCCAGTGATTCCTGGCAACAAAGAATGTCACCCTATTTCCCCATTGTCCCTTCCCAGTATAGTCACATTTTAACTATAACAAATCAGTAATATTCAAATATCTAGTCTATTTCAATATCCGTGACAGGTTAAAGAATGATAGCCAACTAACACCTGTACAGCAGGCACCAAAAGAAAAAAATTATGTCCAGTGACCACGGAAATCCAAAATTAGATTTTGACGTACTTTTGACAATCTCCAAACATTATTAAAACTGAATCAAAAGGCAAATTCCTAAGTTTCACTTGCATATGTGGTCACTCTCTCCCCTCTTCTCACACAGGCTCCTTAACAGAGATACAATCAGAACTAAAGTAAAGAAAATAAAAGCAGAGAATAAAAGGGAGGAAGGCAGGGAAAGAGGTTCTAAATAATCATACAAACTGAATAACCATGATCAGAATAACAGACATGGCTGAATGCTAAGGCAAGAAGAAGAATACTGATTCTGAGCAAATTAAGTTTTGGTACTTTCTTGCCATACCATGGAATTCTTTCACAGTGATGGTTTTTAAAATTCTAGGAAGTGATCCTTGAAAGCAAATTGCAACTATCTATAAGAAATTTTTTAAAATTCAGAGTATGATAAAATATGAAATAAAAGCTTTCATCACAGAAAAATATTAGTGTCATTCCTAATCAAAGAGCATCATTAACAAATATGTAATTTCTTCCGTGCGCTAGAGATAGAAAGATGTTCAGATGTCTTTCCCCAGGGAGCACAAAATGCAGTAGAAAAATCAGTATTTATAGCTTAAAAAAAAAAAAACAGACTTCCAGCTACAAAAGCCTAACAAGGAACAGACATGATCTCTCACTTTATAAACAAGTAGAATATTGGCAAAAATATATGAAGCAGCCATTTTCAGACATTGGACATCAGGCAACATAGAACTGCTATCTCTGTAAAAAGGGAAACAAATAAGGTGAGTTTAATAATTACCAGGATTATCTACCTAAAGTTGACTTCTAGGTCATGGGCACAGCCAGAAAAAATCAAAACAGAGCTCAGCAGCCTTGCTGACTTAAAGAATCAGTGATAGTAGCCCAGGAAAGTTGATGCAGCTTGAAGTTGTGTGGCAGAGTTCCCCAAAAAAAGAGCAATGCAGAAAAAGAACTGCAGAATTTACACAGGGGTTCCCTTGAGTCTGCTAAGTACTAGGACAGGCATAGGGAAAGTGAAATTCCACATGGATAGGTAAAAAGAAGGAAGGAAGGGAGAGAGTGGGAGACCAGCCAGGGGAAGGTAAGATGAACACTTCAACAATCTCAGACAAGGCAGATAAACATTCAAACTCTGAACAGTCAAAGTGAAGAGTCGTTGGGTACTCCTGAGCTATTCAGAGTAGATTATAGAGGGATCAAGTCTTACTTAGTAAAGCTGAACTCCCCTGGAATAAAGGTGGGCCTTTAAGCAGAGCTTAAAAATTGGGTTTGAAGGTAACAAACTGATCTGCAATCAACTGACCATTTGCTAAAACAAAGCCCAACACTCTCTAAAGGAAAAAAAAAAGCACCCCAAAATCCAGAGACTCATCAACATAATGTTCATTAATCAATCAAAAATTTCTAGACATGAAAAGAAGCAAAGAACTGACCTACAACCAGGAAAAACAAAATCAGTCTGCAGAAAGATCTAAAAAAATACCAGAAGTGGCAGAATTCACAAAGAAGTACATAAAACAGCAATTAGAACAATGTACATGTAAGTAAAGAAAAACAAATAATAGAAGAAATAAAACATAAAAGGCTAAATGTAACTTCTATACAAGAAAAATACATTATCTGAAATGTAAATGTCACTGAAAGGGACTAAAACATTACACAATGCAAATGAGAGAGATCAACGTGCTTGAACACAGCCATAAAATCTATCTCAAATAAAGCACAGAGAGGACTGAGGGGGTGGGGAGAAAAGATCTTCAAGTCACCTGTGGGGTTAATCAAGCTGTCCAACATAAATATTAATATAACTGAAGTCCCAAAATGGTGATGGGAAAAGGACAAAAAAAGAGTTTGAAGAAATAATGTCAACATTTTCCAGATTTTATGAATATTGTAAACCCACAGATCCAAGAAGCTAAACAAACCACAAGCAGGATAAATACACACATGTGTGCACATATTTACACCAAAGTGCACAAAATCAAACTGCCTGAAAACAAATGATAAAGACAAAAGTTTTAAAGCAGCTGGAGAAAAGACACATTACTTACAGGGAGACAAAGGTAAGGCTACTTATACATCTCTCAGAAACTGCAGAAGCCAGAAGACAATGAAATCATGTCTTATGAACTAATGAAACTATAAACCTCAAATTCTATATCCATCAAGGATATTTTTTTAAATGAAGGTAAACAATGAGATACCATTTCACACCCACCAGGATGGCTACATTAAAGTCAAATAATATGGATTTTTTTTTTTTTGAAACAGACTCTCACTCTGTCGCTCAGGCTGGAGTGCAATGAGCGATCTCGGCTCAGTGCAACCTCCGCCTCCCTGGTTCAAGCAATCCTTATGCTTCAGCCCCTCCGAGGAGCTGGGATTACAGACACACACCACCACACCCGCCTCATTTTTGTATCTTTAGTAGGGATGGGGTTTCACCATGTTAGCCAGGCTGGTCTCAAACTCCTGGGCTCAAGCAATCCTCCCACCTTGGCCTCTCAAAGTGCTGGGATCACAGGCGTAAGCCACCACGCCTGGCCTGGGTAGACAATAATAAGTATTGACTAGGCTATGCAGAAATTGGAAACATCTATGCTGCTGTTGGGAAGATAAAAAGGTGCAGGTGCTTTGGAAAAGAATCTAACAGTTCCTCAAAATGGTAAAACATACAGAGAGAGAAAGTGCACCAAATGTTTACCATGTGACCCAGAAATTCTGCTCCTAAGTATATTCACAAGAAAACTGAAAGCATATGCTCACACAAAAGCTTGTAAATGAACATTTGTAGCAGCATTATTCATAATAGTTAAAAAGTGATAATAACCTAAATGTCCATCAACTGATGAAAAGGTATATAAAAGGTATATAAAAGCAGTATATCTATACAATGAGAGAGTATTCAGGCATAAAAAGGAATGAAACAGTGATACATGCTGCAACATGAATGAATCTTGAAAACCTTCCATTATGTTAAGTGGAAAAAGTCAGACACAAAAGGCTGCATATTGTATGATTCCATTTATATGAGATGTTCAGAATAGGCAAATCTATGGAGACAGAAAGTAGATTAGTGGTTGCCAGGGCAGAGAGGAAAGAGGAATGGGTACAAGGAATGGGTACCCTTTTTGGGGTAATGAAAATGTCCTAGAATCAGCTAGTGATGATGATGTTACAACCACGTAAATGTACTAAATTCTATTCAACTGTACACTTAAAAATGATGAATGTTATGATATATGAATTGTAATTCAATTTAAAAACTGAAAGTGAAATACTTTTTTCAGAAATACTGTATTTCTGAGAGAATTCATAGCCAGCAGACTGATCCAACAAGGCCATCATTAAAAAGTCAGGAAACAACAGGTGCTTGAGAGGATGTGGAGAAATAGGAACACTTTTACATTGTTGGTGGGACTGTAAACTAGTTCAACCATTGTGGAAGTCAGTGTGGCGATTCCTCAGGGATCTAGAACTAGAAATACCATTTGACCCAGCCATCCCATTACTGGATATATACCCAAAGGATTATAAAACATGCTGCTATAAAGACACATGCACACATATGTTTATTGCGGCATTATTCACAATAGCAAAGAGTTGGAACCAACCCAAATGTCTAACAACCATAGACTGGATTAATAAAATGTGGCACATATACACCATGGAATACTATGCATCCATAAAAAATGATGAGTTCATGTCCTTTATGGGGACATGGATGAAGCTGGAAACCATCATTCTCAGTAAACTATTGCAAGGACAAAAAACCAAACACCACATGTTCTCACTCATAGGTGGGAATTGAAAAATGAGAACACATGGACACAAGAAGAGGAACATTACACTCCGGGGACTGTTGTGGGGTGGGGGGAGGGGGCAGGGACAGCATTAGGAGATATACCTAATGCTAAATGACAAGTTAATGGGTGCAGCAAAACAACATGGCACATGGATACATATGTAACAAACCTGCACATTGTGCACATGTACCCTAAAACCTAAAGTATAATAATAAAAATAAAAAGAAAAAAATAAAAAAAATTAAGTGAATACAAGTGAAAAATAAAAAAAATTAAAAAAAATTTATTAACTTCAAAAAAAAAAATATTAAAGGATGTCATTTAACCAAAAGGGAAAAATAATACCAGATACAAACTTGGATCTACACTTAAAATAATGTGGGTAAATATGTGAGAGTTTTTCTCTTTAATTTTTAAATTTCTTTAAAAGTTACAGCAAAAATGAACATGTGTGGCACTACACTATATTGTTGTCATAGGTCTTATGACATAATAACATAACAATAAAAACATGACAACAATGACATAAGGGAGGGTAAAATGGAAGAGTATCATTATAAGAATCTTGCATTGTGTGTGATTTGGTGTAATATTTAAAGACTCATTGTAAGTTATACATTGTAAAGATAGAAGGAACTGGGAAAAAAATAAAATACAGTCAGCCCTTCATATTTGCATGTTCCAGATCTGTGAATTCAATCAACTATATTGATCAAAAATATTTTTTAAAAAACACAAATAAAACCAAACAGTGTAACAACTACTTACATAGCATTTAC
Source organism: Nomascus leucogenys (assembly GCF_006542625.1). Taxonomy (NCBI): domain Eukaryota; kingdom Metazoa; phylum Chordata; class Mammalia; order Primates; family Hylobatidae; genus Nomascus; species Nomascus leucogenys. The sequence goes on from NC_044394.1 coordinate 37,449,200, forward strand.
ATTGTATTAGGTATTCTAAGTAATCTAGAGACAACTGAAAGTTTTAGGAGGATGTGTATAGATTGTATGCAAATACCATGCCATTTTATATAAGGGACTTCAGCGTCTACACCTAGTCCCCTATCCCACGGGTTCTGTAACCAATACACTGAGGCTACCAAGGAAAAATTGCAAAACAAAGAGGTATAAATAACAGGGCATTACTAAATATAAAACAACAAAGTGAAATATAGAAATTGATTTTTTAAAAAGACAAGAATAAAGAGAAGGAACAAAGAACAGGTAGGATAAATGGAAAATACATTAGAAGACAGTAGATTTAAACCCGTATGTTGATAATTGTATGAAATGTAAAAGACCTAAATAGTCTAATTTAAAAACAGAGATGGTCAGATGAGAGATTTTTAAAGAAAGCAAGATCATTCTACAGAATAACTGGCCTGTAATCTTCAAAAGTAATAAAGTCATGAAAGGCAAGGAAAGGCTGAAGACAGTTCCAGACTGAAAAAGACTAAAGAGACATGACAACTAAAAGCAACATGTGATTTGAACTGGATTATTTTGCTAGAAAGAACATGATTGAGACAATTGGCAAAACTTGAATTGGGTATGCTGATTAGGTGCTAGAAATATTTCAAAGCTAATATCCATTCTCTATTGCACTGTGGTTGCATAGAAGAATGTCTTTATCTGTAGGAACCACACTAAAGTAATTGGGGATGACGGTGTGTCATGTTAGCAACTTACTTTCAACTGGTTCAAGAAAAAGACACTGTTATTTATACTGAACTTAAGAAGGTCTAAAAATAAAATTTTTTGAAACCCACAAAATAAATTTGATTATACCAAAACTTAAAACTTCTATGCAACAAAAACTACTAATTATATAATGTTAATAGGTAAGCCATGCATTGGAAGACAATATACAACAGGAAAAGGCATCCAAAGTATATAATTCCTATAAATGAAAAAAACAATAAACAACCTAAAAGTGGGCAGGAAGTAGATGAGAGAAAACCCACATGCCTAAAACCTGAATTCACTAATAATCTAATAAAAATAAAATAAAAATCACAATAGTGATCTATCATTTCACAATCATGAGACTGGCAAAAACCAAAAAGTTTGACAATATAGATGTTACCAAGAGGTAGAGTAACAGGACCTCCCACAAAATAACAATGGTAGGATAAATGGGGAAATCACCATAGAGAACAATGATAAGATCAAAGACATGTAAACCCTTTCTTTGATCCAGCTGATTTCCTTCTAGGTATAGACCCTAGACCAACAGAATTGGCATCACCTGGGAGAGTGGCAGAAAATGCAGAATCTCAGAAATGATCCCAGCCAGACCTATTCAATCAGAATCTATATTTAACTAACCCCCATGATATCATTTCCATGCATAGCAACATCTAAAGAACAACACTCTCAAGAAATTTTGAATGTGAGTCCAAGGAGACAAGAACAAGGATACTTACTGTACCACTGTCTGTCATAACTACAGGAAACATACCAAATGTCCCTAATCGTATCAGTAAGGATAGTTATCTTGTAGCAATAAACACCCCCAAAATCTCAGTGACTTAAAACAAATATTTAAAACTTACTCATGTTATACATTCATAATGGGTTAGCAGGTAGGCTATGCTCCCTGAAGTTACTCAGGGACTCAACCAGCATCTCGGAGTTGCCATTTTTCAAGAACAAGGGAAAATAAGAGAACTCTGGAGCAAAATTAAATGCTAAGCCCAAAAGTGATACATATCACTTCTGCTCACATCTTGTCAGCCAGAAAAAGTCACGTGGAACTGGGAACCCAGGAAATATACACAGGGAACCCAGGAAATGTAATACTACCTTGCACCAAAGGAAGCAGCTAGAAATACTGATGAACAGCACTTATGATAATCACTGGAACTGGCAGGGGAAATGTGAATTATTCATATAATAGACTATCATGGAGTGATTAAAACGAGCAAACTGTATCTATACACATAAAGAAAATAAGCTGCCTACTAGTATGCAAGCCCCAGAGGGTAGATATTTTTATCTATTTTATTCACAGCTGTATCCCCAGTATCAAGAGTAATGCCTAGCGCATAGTAGGTACTCGATTCATCTTTGTTGAGCGAATACACAGATCTCAAAATGAGGACTGAGAATCATCTACATAAACTTTTTTAAACACAAAACAATATATGATTTATAAATATTAAAAGCACAGAATAGAAGAACATTCAATAAATTTATGATACTGGTTTCCTCAGGGGAGTAAGGAAAGGAATAGGACTGAAGAAGGGAACATAAATTTTATCTGTAATTTTTAAAAGTATATATATATATATATGTATATATATATATATACCTCTTTCTGTCCATATGAATGTTTTATATATATACTATATTTTTTTCTTTACACATATATGAATCAAAACTGGAAAATTGTTAATATCTGTTAATTCTGAGAAGTTGGTACACAGGTGATTTTTTTTTGAGACAGACTCAGTCTGTCACCCAGGCTGGAGCTCAGTGGTGCAATCTTGGCTCATCACAACCTCTGCCTCCCAAATTCGAGCTATCATGTGAGCCAATTCTCATGCCTTGGCCTCCCAAGTACCTGGGATTACAGGTGTGCACCACCATGCCCAGCTCCTTTTTTTGTATTTTAGTAGAGCTCCTTTTTTTGTTTTTTGTTTTCTCCATGTTGGCCAGGCAGGTCTTGAACTTCTGGCCTCGAGTGATCCACCCCCCTCGGCCTCCCAAAGTGCTGGGATTACAGGTGTGAGCCACTGAACCTGGCTCACAGGTGATTTTAAATTCTCTATAATTTTAGAACTTTACTAAAAGGATATTAGGGAACTAATACTACTTTCATATCTCAGACAGAACTTCTCACAGTGTTCTATCCATGTTCTCTTATGAGAGCATGCCCTACTATTTTAATGTCTAATGATTCAGCTTCAAAATTCTTGAGAATTTTGAATTTTTACCCATAATATTTATATTCTCATCTCAACATTAAATATATTTTAATTGTATACTTTTTCCCTCAAAACCTAGGTAAAATTAACATTCCAGGAAGATATGCTTTGTTTATCCTATAGCTTCGTATATCCCCATCATACTACAGGGCATCTCAGGGCAGAGAGGTTGGAGATGCTTATTCTAGTTTGAGGAGCAGAACTGTAGAGTCACTGTAGATTTTCCTTTAGAAGAAAACAACATACAGAAGAGAAATCCTCTGAATTTAACCTCACCCTTCCCCTTTACGATAGTTAATTTTATGTGGCAACTTGGCTGACCATAGGAGCCAGATATTTGGTCAAACATTATTCTAGATGTTTCTGTGATGGTATTTTTTAGATGAGATTAACATTTAAGTCAGTAGACTATGAGTAAAGATGATTACCCTCCATAATGTGAGTAGGCCTCATTCCACCACAGGTGAAAACCTTAATAGGAAAAAGGCTGACTGTGCCCAAGGAAGAGGGAATTCTACAGAAGAGTCCCTTTGGACTCAAGCTATTATCTTAACTCTTCACTGGACTCTAGCTTGCCAGACTACACTGCAGCTTTTGCTATACTTGCTATACTCCACAATCATGTGAGCCAATTCCTTAAAATAAATACTTCCCTCTCCAGTAGGTAAACAGAGATATGCACACACACACACACACACACACCACACACACACACACACACGCTATTGGTTCTGTTTTTCTTAAGAACCCCAGCTAATGTACTCTTGCACCAAAACCAGTACTATTTTTTTCTACGACACTATTAAATGAATCAAAACATATCTCAAACCAACTATCACTAAAAATAGGTATATGCTTTTCCCTAAAAGACTGGGTCTTTTAAAAATCTAACTAAGTATTATTTATTAAACCTAATACATGACAGAACACATTATCATACCACTAATATATATAAATAAATCTAGAATGAATCAATAAATATACAAAAGGTTAAGAAGATGTTAGAAACTTAATTTTTTGAAAAGGTATGCTAAATATGGACCTAAAACTATTCTAAATAACAGAAATTTTTAGATGGTAAAAACTGTTCGATTGAAAAAAAAATCTTACCTTTTAGTTTTCATCTGGTCCCTCAGTTTGCTGTACATCTCTAGGACTTAAAAGAAAGAAAAGAATACACAAACATGATTTAGAGAAAGCCTAATTAAAGCAAAAAAGATTATACCAAGAATCCTTCTTCATTTCCAGTTCCTCACCTGGAAGACACAGCATTAATTTATCAACAGTGGCAGAAATATTTCTCTGTTGTAGTCGACACTGCTTCAGCTCTTCCATTGCTATTACCAGCTTGGCAAGAGGGAAAAAGAATGAATTATGCCAATGGCTGTAAATAAAAAGCTTTCAGTCACATTTTTCCACACTGTGTTCAATTCATCAGAAAATCCTAGACAGTTTCATAGTAAGACCTGCCAAGTGAACTAAGGAACTGCCTTTCCTAACCAGTAAAACATTCCTGCACAGTTTCCCGCTTTCTCCCCAAGATACATACAATACTAAGAAGGGCTAGGTAAAATGAAGTCCTAAACTACAAGGGTTATTCAGGAGAAAAAAACTATCTTCAACTAAATCTCTATTTCAACAAATAAACCCACACACTTAAAAGATGTGGCTTTTCTAAAAGTTACAGTTTGTTGAAAAGTAACTCACTTTTATTCCCCTAGCCCCCGTTTTAAGGGCTTCTATCAGAAGTCATACCATAATATAACTAGAAGAAATTGTACCCCACAGAATTTAGAATGTGAGACAAACTTCTTTACAAAGTAATAATCTACACATCTATTTGCAGCATTCATCCTATACCCATACCTAAAAATGTTGTTATCTGCTTAGATACCACGCAGAAAAGAACAAGAGAATGGTCCTGAGTAAGTCACTGATAAAATAATCAAAAGCTAATCTTAAAGCTTATTAAAATTAAACATCAAAAAAGTATTAGGTGATAAGAAAGAAGCATGATAACAGAAAACAGTCATGTACTACAAGTCAGAAAACCTCGGTTTTAGTCCCAGCCTTGCCAATAACTATGTAAAATACAGCAAATCATTTGTTTTAGTTTCCTCTTCAAAAAAAGGTGATAATACCTGTCCTGATTTTGTCAGCCATGAGGATCAAATGAGCAAATAGATATAAAAAATATTGTAAACTGTGATGGTTTAAATGGTAAATGTCAATTAATAGAATCAATGATTTTTTTAATGGTGGGGGGATAGAGATGGGGTCTCCCTTTGTCACCCAGGCTGAGAGTGCAGTGGCGCAATCATGCCTCAGTGCAACCTCGAACTCCTGGGCTTAAAAGATCCTCCCACCTCAGTCTCCCAAGTAGCTGGGACTACAGGCATGCACCTCCATTCTGGTTATGGTTTTTTTTTTTGTTTTTTGGGTGTAGGTAGAAATGGGGTCTCACTATGTTGCCCAAGCTGGTCTCAAACTCCTGGCCTCAAGTGATCCTCCCACCTCATCCTCCCAAAGCACTGGGATTAGAGCATATAATCTCAGCCACTGTGCCTGGTTGATTAATCTTTTAAATAAATTTGTTGACCATCCACGTTGTGCCGTAGATGGAGGGGATACAGCAATGAATAAAGCAAACAAAAATTCCTAATCTCATGGAGTTTAATTTCCAATGGAGAATGACAGAAAAAAGTATATATAAGTAAAAATATGTTAAATATAATATCAGAGCATGACAGGCACAATGAAGAAAAAGTGGGAAAGGATCAAAAGAACGCACAGATGAGAGTGAGACTACAATTTCAAACAAGGTGGTTAGGAAAGGCCTCATTAAGAAGGCAACATTTGAGCAAAGATTTGAAGAAGGTGAATATTGAGGAAATAACATTCCAGGCAGAGGAATGTTATTGACTTATTGTATTATGACAAGTCAATGATTTAAAAGTCAATGATTATGTTATTGTATTATGACAAGTCAATGATTTAAAAGCACAACTAAGAAGGCTATATCCTCTCTCCTTAGACTTCCCAGTGACTATGTTCATTTAATTCAGATAAACATTAGGAAAAGCAACAATAATGTCCAAGTACTTCCAACATACTACTTACAGTCTTAACCACTAAATGAATAACATAGTCATTAAAAGAGAGTGGCATGAAACAGAAAAGGTTTCTTCAAAAGGTAAACTGGTCTTACTTCCTTTCCCTCATGTTGTAGTTTTCTATTGGTATCCGTCACTTGATTCTGTGGAGAGAAGACAATTTAAACTCATAAAAAACAAACATTTAGACAATAGTTTAAAAAGACCTAAATTTAATATGAAAAGATTAGGAATAGGTAGTTAAATATTTTCAGTATTCCACTACATATTGGTGCAGTGGCATTCTCTTGGGTTTAAATTACGTTAACTTTTCTACTGGATGTTTGCATGACCTTTTGAAAAGAAAAATTTGCTAACAAATATGGTGAGTTTAGAACAGTTCTAAACTAAGATACTATAATAACTAAAGATCACACTTTAACTTTGGGGAGACAAGAGGAAAAAGGGGAGAGAAAAATAAAATAGAAAGTACAAATTTTATACAGATATTCCTCATTTCACCAATGTATTCCTAGAAAAGTTGGGTATACACTGAACTTTTTAACTCGAGTCAAAGTTTCCCTGTTTGCTTATTATCTTATTTTTAGAAAATGCTTTACCTTAATTCTTTTTGGATTATTAATTCTTAACAGCTCCTAACACTTCCATACTTCCATTTTTCCAACATAATCTCTCCATCAGATAGTCAAAAATTTGTGAATAAGCCCTTAAATGATCCAGAGTTCATTATTTAAAGGAAATGGCACCTACTTTTTTTGATACTCACTTTTGACATTTCAATGATGGAAAAAATTAATTATATAGAATAGTAATTTCCTCATCATCTGTGATATCAAAACATAAGCAATACTAACTTCTAAAATGTTGTTTAATAAACACTTTCTAGCCTTCCACCAGTAATTGCTACTCCTTATACTTTTAGTGCATCCCCTAACCTAGCATTTCCTATTATGTCCCTTAGGACATCAAGAAATGTTAATTAGCAGGTACTCTGCACATGCACACAGCCATGCACATGCAAGCACACAAACACAGACACACAGACATACACACACACACAAATACACATGATATGATATGCACTGTAAATGCCCAAGAAAGGAATATCGTATAGGATGTTTTCCAAATTTATCTAACATAATACCCTTCAACTGAAGATCTTCTCAAGGAGCTCGTTTTTTAAAAGAACACATTTTTGAAATCACTGCTCTGAACGATACACTATACCTGGACTATCATTCAAAGCAGATTACCATATGCACCTCCATCCAAAGCCAAAATGAAATCTGAACTCCTCCACAAAGCCTCTTTAAATTACCAGAAAGGAAGGCAAGAAACCAGCAAATTCCCTCTTTATTATTTAATTAATGGCACCACATGTGAAACACTTTGTAGTTTTATTGCACTGAGCTCAATACAAATTAAGAGTGATAAAGCCGTCCAAAATGCACATCTAAGACAATGTTAATGGAAGCATTGTCTAAAAGGGGGTCAGCAATCTATTTCCATAAAGGGCTAGATGGTAAATATTTTAGGCTTTGCAAGCCATACAATCTCTGTTGTAACTATTCAACTCTACCTCTGTAGCAGGCATGCAGCCATAAAGAAAATAAATGTAAATGAAAGGTCATGGCTGTGTTCCAATAAAACTTTATTTATACAAACAGGAGGCAAGCTGGATTTGGCCTAAGAGACAGAGTTTGCTAACCCCTGGTCTAGAATAAACGTGATGGTAAGGTAGTAATACCACACTATGAAATTTACAATTGGATGCCACATTTTAAGAAGGGCTTTACAAGCTGAAGCATGGTTAGAGGTGAACACATTTGCAGAGGGAGTCAAAGCTATACCACAAGAAAAACAGATGAAGCCATTTTTAGCCAAGAAAGGGGAAAAATATTCACTTGGGGACACTATACCCCATACCTGGACCCTATATACTATAAACCATACTTAAACAATGGCTGCCCTTCAAATATCTGAAGAGCTATCAGAAGTAAAGTGGCTCCCTAAAAATGGAGCTTATTACTCAAACCAATGTTTGTTACTAGAAAACAGTATTCAGCTCAATATAAGAAAAAGTGTTCAAGCAATGTGAATAAAAATCATACAGGCTTCCTTGGGTGATAATGCTATCCCCGTTACAGTAGTTATTCAATAATAAATTAGATATTTTTAATCCTAAACTGGAGATCTCCTAAAATACAACCCTCTATAATACTCCCAAATTCAGCAACATTATCTACTAGAGTAGCCTTGTTTGCCTTATAAAGGCACCATTTCTCACTTTTTTTCACCTTAAACTCACTGTAAAAACTACATTTTCCATTGCAACTCAGTACACAAGTATAGGGAACACACACACAATTTTCAAGAAACAATGTTTATCCTTAGTACATGTAATGCACTCTCTTGTTTTCTATTCAATTTGATTATATTTAATTTCAGTTTTTGTCAAAAATACTGATCAAGGCACACTAAATTAATTTCATGCAAACCATGGACCTAAAACATATCCCTAGGAACCTAATGAATGCTTCCAGTAAGAAAGATAATAACTGTGGGCTGGGTGCAGTGGCTCACACCTGTCATCCTAGCACTTTGGGAGGCCGAGTCAGGTGGATCAACCTGAGATGAGGAGTTTGAGACCAGCCTGGCCAACATGGTGAAACCCAGTCTCTACTAAAAATACAAAAATTAGCTGGGCATGGTGGTGCATGCCTATAATCCCAGCTACTTGGGTGGCTGAGGCAGGAAAATCGCTTGAACCGGGTGGGGGGACACGGGTTGCATGGATGGAGGTTGCAGTGAGCCAAGATCGTGCCACTTCACTCTAGCCTGGGCAAAAGAACGAAACTCCATCTCAAAAACATAAATAAAGATAATAACTGTGCCAATACCATTCAATAACTATTTCAATGCATAACAATAAAAAAAGGCCAGGCGCAGTGGCTCACGCCTGTAATCCCAGCACTCTGGGAAGCTGAGGCAGCTGATCATTTGAGGCCAGGAGTTCGAGACCAGCCTGGCCAACATGGTGAAACCCCATCTCTACAAAAATACAAAAATCAGCTGGGCGTGGTGGCATGCACCTGTAGTCCCAGCTACTTAGGAGACTGAGGCAGGAGAATCACTTGAACTTCGGAGGCAAAGGTTGCAGTGAGCCGAGATCATGCCACTGCACTCCAGACTGGGTTGACAGGGCAACACTCTGTCTCAAAAAATTAAAAGAAACTATACCAGCTGTCTAGGATGCTACTTCATTTATTTCAAAGAAGATAAATGTGTGTATGAATACACTGAGAATCAAAAGAAATAATGGGCATCTTAGAGTACAATTTCTTTTCATTGGTATGTCGAAATAGCATTGACAGTTGTTAATACTTTTTACATTGTCTAAACTATTTTCTAGAGTTCAGGAAACTTTTTATTTCATAGATTCTGAACCTAGGTCAAATGGATCCCCCTAGAGCAGAGTCTCCCAGGTGTCCTGCTAGACATTAATCCCCTCTGCCCTCAAAGTAACTGGGTAGAGCCTGAAACAGACTCAAACCCTAAACCAGTAGCCTCCAGTTCAAGTATTCCTGCTGGGGCATCCTCAGCAAGTTGAAGGAATTTGCAACTTGAAGAAATTTGATGGAAGGCAAGGGAAGTAAGAGGAAAAGAAGATGAGTACCAACCAGCAAGTGATATCAGCAATTCAGGAGCATTATGAGCTATATTCAGTACTACCCTGCCAAGGAGGTATTCCACCACATGACTACTTCGATAACCAGAGACAAAACATTGTGCTGACTATCATGGACCAGGGCACCAAGGAGCTATGGGAGAAGTGTGCGATAGAGGTGTCTAAGAAGCATAGAAAAGAACAGCCTAAGATGAGTATAGGAAGATGGGATGGCTAGGTAAGGACAAATAGCATACACAGGTCCTGGCAGGAAACCCCATATCTTTGTTTTCACGCATTTCAGATACTTTTGTCCAGTTAAGGCTGATCAGCCCACAAAATTTAAGGATTACAAATGTATGGACCAATAAATAGAAATACGCACTATTAAGATTCTTTAATATGGCCAGGCATGGTGGTTCATGTCTGTAATACCAACACTTTGGGAGGCTGAGACGGTCAGATCACTTAAGGACAGGCGTTCAAGACCAGCCTGGCCAACATGGCAAAACCTCCTCTCTACTAAAAATACAAAAATTGGCCAGGCATGATGGTACATGCCTGTAGTCCTAGCTACTTGGGAGGCTGAGGCATGAGGCACAAGAATCGCTTGAACCCAGGAAGCAGATGTTGCAGTGAGCCAAGATTGTGCCACTGAGCTCCAGCCTGGGCAACAGAGTGAGACTCTGCCTCAAAAAAAATTAAAAAAAAAAAAAGTTCTTTAATATACTTTCAGATGGTTCACTTTTTTAATAGATGTAGAAATAATTCAATGTTTTGTATGACCTACTTGTAAGAAAAGGTTCTCTTGAATAGTGCCTGAGAAATTCAAAGAGGTTATCATTTTTAAAGTCTTGATTACATTTGCATGGCATATAGTCATTTTAAGCAGAAAACTAAATATTTAAAAAGTTATTTCAGGCTGAGTGCAGTGGCTCAGACCTGTAATCCCAGCACTTTGAGAGGCTGAGGTGGGCGGAACTCCCAGGCTGAGGAGTTCCAGACCAGTCTGGTCAACATGGTGAAACCCCATCTCTACCAAAAATACAAAAATTAGCCAGGCATGGTGGTGCACCTGTAATTCCAGCTATTTGGGAGGCTGAGGAAGGATAATCGCTTGAACCTGGGAAGCACAGGTTGCAGTGAACCAAGATCACGCTGCTGCACTTTAGCCTAGGCAACAGAGCAAGACTCTGCCTCAAAAAAAAAAAGTTATTTTACGGTAGCAAGTTCAAGTTTCTCATTTTAAAATGATGAAACATTTTAGAATGTTTAGAACAGTTCTATATGTTTAGAACATTTCTATATATTTGTAATATAGCCTAATACTCTGTATTTTATTTTTCTTATTATAATACATAAAGAAAATGTAAAGATTTTTTTAAAACAAGCCTCATGTTCCCCCAAAAACACTCTAGCTTATTCTTAGGTGCCTGCCATTCAAATATGACTTTCTATGTGTGCTGTGACAAGAAAAGGGTTGGGAAGCATGCCCTAGAGGACTCACTCTATGGGCTTCTCTATGAAGTCATCAGAAATTGTTCTCAATTTACACTCTCATGTTCTCATGCATGTATACATTTTTTAGAGAGAAGATTCAAACTATTCATGAGATTCTGGCCCTCTCCATTTCAGTCCCCATATGAGTGACTAGAACTACCAACTACTGAGTCACCCAAACCAGAAACCTAAGAGTCATGGGCTCTATTCCAGATATATGACATACTGTATCTCATAAGCATCTCTGCAGTCTGCCCCTTCTTCACCATCTCCTTAGTTTTAGTCTTCCTCATTTTTTAACATGGATTTCAACTTATCATTTTCCCATATTGAATGAAAATTTTGTTTTAATGTGTACACTTTAACACTGAGTTTTCTAATGAACATTCAAAATTGTCAGTTGAAACTGCAGGAAACTTAAAATACAAAGAAAAGCATTTCAGATACTTTTGTCCAGCTGAGGCTCATCAGCCCACAAAATTTAAGGATTACAAATGTATGGACCAATACATAGAAAGACGCACTATTAAGATTCGTTAAAATGGTCAGGCATGGTGGTTCATGCCTGTAATACCAACACTTTGGAAGGCTGAGACGGTCAGATCACTTGAGGACAGGAGTTCAAGACCAGCCTGGCCAATCTGGCGAAACCCTATCTCTACTAAAAATACAAAAATTGGCCAGGCATGGTGGTACACACCTGTAGTCCTAGCTACACGGGAGGCTGAGGCATAAGGCACAAGAATGAAAACATTAAAATTATTTATTATCAAGGGATTATTGATAACATTTTGGTATATAGTCTTCTAATCTTCTTTAATGCTTATTTATTTACATGTAAAGTATGTGCATTTAGTTTATAAAAATAGTCATACTGTTCATACATTTTAATCAGCTTTATACATTAAGCAAACATCTCTAATACTTTCCCATGTCAAATATCCTCTATACTGTAGTTTATTATTATTTCAAATAGATGCACCACAATTTCTTTCAGTAATCCTCTATTAAATGATGTTAGGAACACTTTTAAGTTTTACCTATTAAAAGAAAACATCATATGAACATCCTTGTACATGCACTTACAGCCTTAGAATAAATCCTAAAATTACGTGGGGTTTTAAGTACTGGCACCTTATTGTTTAAATTTGCATTCCTTTAATTTTTTTCTAAGTTGTAGAGCTCCTTTGTATTTCTTCTTATGTAAACTGTATGTTATTGTGTATTTCTCATTTTTCTATTAGAATGTTCACATTTTTCCTGTTAATTTGTCAAGAATCTTCATATATAAGGATATCAACAATTTGCCATATGTGTTTGTAAGTATTTTTTATTATCTGCCTTTTAAGTTTTAATTTGTAGGTAGAATAGTTTCTTTCCTTTTAATGTTGCTACATCTATCAATTTTTTCTTTCTGGTTTAGAAATTTTGTTTAGAAATGTCTCAAAATAATATAAATATTCACCTATATTTTCTACTAGTTCTTTTATGGTTTTATTTTTTACATTTAACTCTTTAGTTCCTCTGAAATTAATTTCAGTATGTTGAATAAGGAAAAGACCTAACTTACTTTAAATGAAAATAGTTAAGCATTAAAGAACATTAACAATAAATCAAAAGACTGTTACCTCTAGAGTAGAGAAAGCAACTGAGAGGGGTACTATTGAGAGATTTAATTGTGATGGCAATATAATTTCTTAAGATGGCTGGATACTGTTGTACAGGTCCATAAATTCTTTTTTAAAACCTTAGGACCTAATGTGTTTAAACTTCAGAATTTTGGAAATTTTTTAAAGATATTAAGGTAAATATTGTATATTACATAATACCCCCACCCAATGGGGACTAGGATAGCACCATATAATCAAACATGCTAATATTTCTGCAGCAAAACACAAAAATTCATGCTAAATAAAATAAGAAATTTGATAGTTTCATGTGATTTAGGTCATGAAACTATCTACAATCAATTGAGTTTTTAAATTATTATAGCTTTAGAATACAATATAATGTCTGACAGCCCACTTTGCCCCTCAGTAAAACTGTTTCTTTGCTTTCCTTACCAATATATTTTTTAAACGAATTTTACACTCACTGTCAAGTTAACCCCGTGCCCAGGAAAATCCTTTTAGGATTCTAATTCAAATTTCAATAAGAAAAAAAGAATTAAAAGCATAAGGACTTGAAAGAAGAAAATAAAACTGTTATTACTTACAGATCATATAAGAAGTATTCACATAGAAAACTCAAACTACAAATAAATTATTAGAAATAACAGAAGAGCTTATTGAAGTAGTTAGATTTAAGATCAATAAGCAAAGTGAGTTATCTAAAATAAGTGACTTTGCTATGCCAGGGACCAGACAAATGTGCCTAGCCTCCTTCCTGGACCTTAATCGGCCACACCAGGAAATAACCTTCATTCTTTAGTAGAAGATCCTCCACAACAACCAATGGTTTTTTTCTTTTGGCCTAGGTGGCACGCTACAAAGAATTTTATAGCAATGCCTTGAAATTCTATCATTCTACAATGATAGCTTTTATCCAGCGAGGAAACAGAAACATGAAGAGTCAAACTGAGTTTCTGTTTAAAAGAACCAGCTACTGATCACTCGTTCTGGTCCACACGTAGTTATTCCAATTAAAATATAACTTTAAGAGGGTAATCTTGGCCGGGCGTGGTGGCTCACGCCTGTAATCCCAGCACCTTGGGAGGCCGAGGCGGGCAGATCACGAGGTCAGCAGATCGAGACCATCCTAGCTAACACGGTGAAACCCTGTCTCTACTAAAAATACAAAAAAAATTAGCCGGGCGTGGTGGCGGGCGCCTGTAGTCCCAGCTATTGGGGAGGCTGAGGCAGGAGAATGGCGTGAACCCGGGAGGCGGAGCTTGAAGTGAACCGAGATCACGTCACTGCACTCCAGCCTGGGCAACAGAGCGAGACTCCACCTCAAAAAAAAAAGGGGGGGGGGGAGGGTATTCTTTTTAGCTAAAAATCCATACTCTCAAGAATGTACGTTTCAGTATAAATTCCTTTCTAATTATACAAAAATCTTCACTACAAATATGTGTTCTGCATTATAATCCTTAATCCTTTAATCCTAATCAAAACCCCAACACAGGACGGAAAAACAGTGTCTCTTAGAGCCTTCTTACTTTGAGTTTCTGGGCTTCTCCTCTTACTTTCAGCAGTTCAGTTATAGAGTCCACAAAGCCCTGGTAATGAAAATTGCACATTTTCTCAATTTCTCGGTCGTGATTACGGATACGAGTTTCAAGCTTCTCCATGAAACGTCCATGTTCTTCACCATCATAAACAGACCTTTAAAAAAAAATAGCATGAAGATTATACCATGGTTACTTCTAAGAAGGAAAAACAGAATTATAAATCCAGAAGCAAATTTAGGGCACATAAGCCACAAAATAATCCAATTGTATATTAACATGCCTCATTGTTAAATGAGTATTTTTAAGGAAAATCCAAACTTTTGCTTTCTTATTCATTCCAAAATATTTGAGTGCCTGACAGTATTTGTCACAAAATTCTCATCATAAAATTAAACGACTGAATTACAACTCCCTTGTATCTTTCTTTCTCAATTTAACTAGTCTAGAAACGCTCAATTTTAGTTAAATTCAACTATCAAATTGCTCCAAGAGTATATTCAAGAAATTAAACACAGCTAGAGAAAAAACACACAGCTGTGCTGGCTAGACTCAGGGTAGCCATGTAACTACAAACCTAAATTAGGCAGTCAATATCACTAGATAATTCTACTACAACTATTCCCCCATCTCACATTCCAGAAAAATCACTTTGTATTCTAAAGTACTTATGTGTGGGAACCTCACCTTGTCCTCTCCTCAAACGTTCACACCTTCAGCCTCAGCTGCTGATCTGACTATATACTTTACAGAAAAAAACAGATGAAAAGAATTACCTCCTCTTCCCTCATTAAAATCAACCAGTCTACTTTTTACATCTGTAGCTCCTACTCTCCACCCTCAAGTAACGACAAAGTGTTCCAAGCTCTTATCTACAATTCAGTCCCTATTGTTGTCTCAAGAATTTTATTCCTGCAAGTTTTCCCATTTATCCCTCCTCAGTAACATATATTTCTCCCTCTTTACTAGATGAATCTCATGGGTATATAAACATGACTTTTATTTAAATATAATTGTGTTTTTTTTTTTAATAAAAGATGAAGTCTCCATATGTTGGCCAGGTTGATCTTGAACTCCTGGCCTTGGATAGTCCTCACACCTTTGCCTCCCAAAGTGCTGAGATTACAGGCATGAGCCACCACGCACAGCCTATACATGTCTTTTTAAATCCTGCCCTTAACTACACATCCCTCTCCCCTTCCCAGCAAAACTCCCTTCCACTTCCTCACTTCTTTGCCTTACTAAAGTATTCATTGTACTCCACCTAATAGCAGCATTTGATATGGGTTTATAGTCTCTCCTTCTTTAAACACTCTCTCCCGTAGACTTCAATGATACCACACTAACATGTTTCTTAACCTCTCACTGATGTGCCTTCTCAATCTCCATTCTCAGCTCCTCCTCCTCTATTACATTCCGAAGTATTCCTAAAACCTCTTCTCTTCTCCACCTATGCTCTCTCATTAAGCGAAGCCATCTAATTCCATGGCTTTAAAATATCATCTCTGTAGTGCTAATTTCCTAATCTGTAATTCAGAGCATTTCCCTGAGCACTAGATTCAAATATCCAGCTACTATTTAATTCCAATTGCGTTTTTAAAAGCCATCTCAGTATTTAACATAGAAAAAAAATATTTATTACTAACGTATCTCCACTCCCATACCTGTTACTCCTCAAATTTCCCAACCACCTACCCATCCCATCACAGCTAAAGGCACTATACAGTTGCCCAAGCCAAAAATCTAGGAGTGACTCCTAATCTATCTCTTTCCATCATATACCTTATCCAATACATTAATAAGTCCTGACAACTCAACCTCCGAAACATGTCTTAACATTTACCATATTCCACCATTTCCACTAAAACAGGATCTAAATCTATATTACCACCACAACGGACCAATGCAACAGCCTCCTAACAGTCTCCATTCTGCACTTTCCATTTACTCCACCCCCTGCCCCAAAACAGACACTCCTCACAGTAACAAAAATGATCAGAATTAAAATCTTGATTTTTTATTGCTGCCTGTAAGGTCCTACATAATGTAACCTCACATTACCTCTCTAACCTCATTTCTCTCCTGTCTAGTTCCCACCCAAATTCCTTTCCATCCTCCATGTTCCAGCTACCCTGGCTTTTTTTAAAGCCTCTTCCTGCCTGAAGAATTTTGTTTTTGCAGTTCTTATACTAGTAATGCTCATCCCCTATACCTTTGAACAATCTCTTCCTCCTCATCATCCATGATATGTTGTCTATCTCTGCCTCCCCACAACCCACCTCAACTAGATTATAAGTTCAAGGGCAATAATTTCGTCTGTCCACTTCTCAAAAGAAGACATTTATGCAGCCAAAAAACACATGAAGAAATGCTCATCATCACTGGCCATCAGAGAAATGCAAATCAAAACCACAGTGAGATACCATCTCACACCAGTTAGAATGGCCATCATTAAAAAAACGGGAAACAACAGGTGCTGGAGAGGATGTGGAGAAATAGGAACACTTTTACACTGTTGGTGGGACTGTAAACTAGTTCAACCATTGTGGAAGTCAGTGTGGCGATTCCTCAGGGATCTAGAACTAGAAATACCATTTGACCCAGCCATCCCATTACTGGGTATATACCCAAAGGGCTATAAATCATGCTGCTATAAAGACACATGCACACGTATGTTTATTGCGGCACTATTCACAATAGCAAAGAGTTGGAACCAACCCAAATGTCCAACAACGATTGACTGGATTAAGAAAATGTGGCACATATACACCATGGAATACTATGCAGCCATAAAAAATGATGAGTTCATATCCTTTGTAGGGACATGGATGAAACTGGAAAACATCATTCTTAGTAAACTATCGCAAGGACAAAAAACCAAACACCGCATGTTCTCACGCATAGGTGAGAACTGAACAATGAGAACTCATGGACACAGTAAGGGGAACATCACATTCCGGGGACTGTTGTGGGGTGGGGGGAGGGGGGAGGGTCAGCATTAGGAGATATACCTAATGCTAAATGACGAGTTAATGGGTGCAGGAAATCAACATGGCACATGGATACATATGTAACAAACCTGCACATTGTGCACATGTACCCTAAAACCTAAAGTATAATAAAAAAAAATAAATAAATAAAAAATAAATCTTTAAAAAATAAAAAATAAAAAAATAATAATAATAATTTTGTCTGTCATACTGTACCTCTATAACAGTGCCAGACAGGTAGTAGACAATAAGTAAACATTCATTGACTAAAGAATGACTAACACTATCTCTAAGGACTCTTTGATTTCTGACATTTGTTCAAGAAATACTCATTTGCTCATTGCCAACATTTTCTGCTTCTGTAATCCTTTCTGGGTACTGGATCACTATCCTGATCCTGTGGATCAGAAACCACACCCTCCCTCAGGAGGTCAGTTCTACCACCCAAAACTCAACGGTAACCATAGATGAACCGAACAGTCATGCACTGCATAATAATGTTTTAGTTAACGATGGACCACATATATAATGGTGGTCCCATTGTATTATCTAGTGAAGTCATAGCCTTTGTATTGTAGTGCAACACATTACCTTTTCTATATTTAGATATACAAATACTTACCAGTATGTTATAACTGCCTACAGTATTAAGTAGAGCAACATACTGTACAGGTTTGCAACCTAGTAGCAATAGGCTATACAATATAGCCTAGGTGTATAGTAGGCTATATACCATCTAGGCTTGTGTAAGTACACTCTATGATGTTCACACAACAACAAAATCATCTAATGACACGTTTTTCAGAACATATCCTCTCTGCTAAGCAACATATGACTGTACATGTTTGGCTTCCAGTCAAGATTCTGAACACTTACTTCAGAAAAGGCAGAGCAATCTGGATTCATTCTCCTTCCTTTGAAATAAAAGGAGATTGTCAAATAAATTATAAACAATCTCTGCTTTGACAAGTAGGAAAACTGTAGAATAACCACTTGCCTGAAAAAGCTGTTTGGAATACATAAGAGAATCTACCATTGACATTTCAAGTAATCTCAAATAAGCTTAACTTTTCCCCTTTTCAAAGGAAAGGAAAAGAAAGGTTTCCATGTAAAGATACTCATTTACCTTGACACTTGGAGAACGCGAAGAATCACCGAAAACTCCTCAATATAAATTGCATAAGCTGATATATTATTCAATAGTAGACAATCTCTTGGTTTCAAATTCAGTACATCCTGACTTGACTCAGTATACTTCTAAGTTAAATGGCAAGTATAGTTGATTCTACTGGGTAAAACTTCTTTTCATTTCTTCCCTCCAGAGATCTACAGTAATGTCACAAAAGACTACCTCACAGAAAAGCAAATTCCAAGGTTAAGAAATGCAGAACTTATATTAATAATGCCTTCCTAGGCTTTCTGATCTTCCCATTTAAAGAAAAAAAAAATCAAAAACCTAAGAAAGGAAATGGGGATTTTAGCTGCCTATGTGGCCTTCATCCTAGCACTGTAATTAGCTTGCTAGATATAGGTCTTTGGCCAATCCAGTTAATCTCTCTGACCCTCAACTTTCTCATCTAGAAAATAGGAAGCAATCAATTACAATTCTCTTAAAAGTACTAGCTTAGCTTTAAGCATCTACAATTCGCCTCCACTTTCAAGTTTAGTCAATAATGCTAAGATCATACATTTGTAGAATAGTATAAATAGGCAGTAGTTCAAAACAAGTTAATGGATCATGAGTAGTGGCCCACGCCTGTAATCCCAGCACTTTGGGAGGCCAAGATAGAGGGATTGCTTTGAGGCCAGAAGCTCAAAACCAGCCTGGTCAACATAGTGAGATCCCATCTCTTTAAAAAACAAAATAAAACACAAGTTAATAAAGTTTCTACCTGCTTATCACTACTCTCCATCTGTTACTCCTATCTTAGGACCATTATGATTGTAATATTCTCTTTAATTATTATGCAGAATAACATGAAAGGTTTTCAGTAGATCCCCAGAGTATTTTGAGAATTAAAAAAAAAGAAAGAATAAAACGTAAAACACCCATATTTAAAACAGGGGATAAAGACTATATTTAAAAGACTTTGTGTTCCATAGGTATGCTTCAGGAAATCCATGATTCCCAGATCCTATGCGGATTTTGTATATATAGGTAGATGTACATATATGCATTTTTAAGAAAAAAAGTTTCCCATAGTTTCCATCTGGTTACCAAATAGGTTAAAAACCACAAATTTAAAGATTTTATTTCAAATTGTCTACCAAAGGAAAAGGCAATTATGAACTGATCACTACCTAACAGTTCACCATGAATCAGCATTTCAAGCATATTTAAATATAACACCTTGCTAACCAACATATCCATCAGATATAAAAGGCTAAAAACAAAAATAAACAAGACTTAAACACTGAAAAGGTCAGAAATTTACTACTGAAGCTAATCTAATATCAGTAGTCAACAATGCAGTCGAACAAAGTGTGGCATTTTTTTCTTTTAACAAATACCTTAAGGTAGAGAAAGACTGCCATCTAGTGATGACCCTTTTCTAACATTCCTTGAAATGATGTGGCCTTACAAGTAAACAGGACTGCTTAAAAATCTAAAAACTATATTCCATAATACCTGTTGGTGACAGACTTATAGCTGATTACTAAATGATATGTAAGGTACTCTAATGTTTAAATTTCCATTACTATTAGAAAGCAGGATCTTGAGAACAAAGGCATAGGTTTTTGACATGTCCAGGTTATGTTGCAGTTAAACAAAACAATCTATGGAATAAACTGCACCACTAGTTTAATTATTTGTGATAATCTCAATAATATTCTTAGTAAAGTATATACTTTACTATAGTACTTAGTAAAAGGCAAACAAGAAGAAATACATGGAAATTAACTAAACTTTTTATAGCCTAAATTTGACTCAACTAAATAAATGCTGCCATGTGGAGTCTGGTTTCCAAAACCCCCAAATAAACCACTGGTTTGTGCAAAAAGTAAATTATTTATCCTCGTATAACAATCTGGTGCATAGTTCTAGATTTCATAATGATACTATATCCATATCCCACCTAAATTTCATGGGCATATTAAGAGATCTTAATTTATAAAATGGCACTTGAGTAATTCTATTGAACAAATATTTACCATTCACCTGTACCAAACCACTGCAGGATTATATCACTTGCTCAGAGCCTATATTAATTCAAATTTGCTTGTCAAAGAAGGAGGAAAAATAATGTTGTAAGCATTATTTCATTTAAATCCAATGCATCTTATAAATTAGACATTATTCCAATTTTATAAATGAGAAACCTGTAACCCAAGAAGATGAAGCAACTTGCCAACTTCACATAGCTAGAAAGTGTCCTCTCTACTGTGTCAGTCTATCTCTTAGAACAAGGAAAGCAAGCAGGTAGCACGGGCCCCCAAAATGTTAGTTGAAAGAGGTCTTAGAGATGGAATACAAAGCTCTCATTGTACACTCAAGGAGACTGAGGCCAAGGCAAGTTAAATTCCTTAATCAAAATTAATTGCTTGCTACAATACAATTAGGCCTGACCCCCAAAGAAAACAGAAAAAGCTAATGCAATATGAAGCCCAACACAAAGCTAAGTGGTTTAAAAAGAGACAGAGAGAGACAAACTTTTACTTCAAGATGAGTAAATTGCCTATTAGTTGTGCCTACACAACTATTCTCTTCTTCCTCCTATTGGAAGAGTCCCGATTCATTCTGATATTTCTGTCCTACCACAAAGGATAAATGTTAATTAGTCTGTAAACCAATCATGGTAATTGCATTCTCTTTGTGAGTGACCAGTTAATATATGGTGGTCAGTGACACACTTATCTCACCAATGAGAAGGAAAATCTGGCAGTGAGGGTCCAAGAAAAGGTTTTCTTTCCTGAAGCATTCGGGAAAAGAAACCGCTTTTCCTGCCTTAGACATTGTCCTGTGAAAGCATAATGTTTGAGGATGCGGTAACCATTCTGAAAAGGAAGAAGATATTGCCCAAAAAATCTTAGAATGGCAAAGGGGAAAATGGAAAACACTTGGCTCTTTGATAGTGATGCAATCCTGAAACAGCCCTATCTCCAAACATCATGTTATATGACTTAATAAATTTCCCATTGTTTAAGCCACTTTCCCTTGATATTCTGCTACTTGCAAAGGAAAGTATCCTAAATGATGCAACATTGTTCAGTCTTCAAAGTTAACAAGCAAATCAAAGAAACAACCAAGAGCAAGTCAGAGTCTACACACTTTACAAAGCAATCTTGTTCCCTGGACCTAGGCCATTCTTCTCCTTTTGCTTCTAGTTTAGTTAAGAGTAACTCCCATTTGCCCCTCAATTTTCAGCTTGCACCTTTTCTGGGAAACCTTCCCTAATCCATAGATTCTATTATGTGCTCCTCCTCGGTGATTATCATTTTTACAGAATTTATTAAACTATATCTGATTGTCCATTCACTTGCCAATCTCCCCATACTAGAATGCTAATTTCCTTGTGGGGAGAGACTATGTCTTACCCATTTTATCTCCACCTCCTGGCACACAGCCTGGCACAGAGGAGGTCCTCCATATATGACGAAGATGGAGAAAGGTAGGAGACTAACTGATAAGGATTTCTAGTTGTTTCAGAGGTGGATGCAAAAGTGTATCCCACGATACGAAGCATTTCTGTTGAGATGTTTTCAGAACCACGGAGAACTTCAAGACACAATGAACTGAACATTTTGGTTTTTGTTTTTGATTAATTCAAGGAAAAATGCCAGAGTTTATTCTGGTCTTTTCTTTTTCATATATATGTTTTTAAACTTCTGTCATGGTTTTATTCCTCAAACATTTTCTTCTCATTAAGCTCCATAAAAGCATCATTAGTATTTTTGTTTATTCCAAATGTTAAAAATAAAGTGGAAAAACAGATTTGTGCATGATGTTGAAAGAGAAACTGCAGGAGGTCAAAAGGAGTTTAAAGTCCCTTCTGCTCACTTCAGTTTGTCTATCAGTTTAATTCCAACCTTAGTATTGTAATCTGGACGCTCTGGGTGCATAACGATGAAGCAGATCAATCAGATCATCATCAATGATGGGAGAAGCACATGCTAGTTAACATGAATTCTAACTGAACACTATACCCAAATATTTTTGTACTGCCACAGGAGATCAAATACATTCAAATCCTTTTTCCAGCTCTGAAGATACCAAGGTATCCAACTGGCTTCACACAAAGATAGCCCATATAACCAAAAGAATGCTGTGATGCAGATCTCTCTCAAGGCAGGAAGGGAACCCCAATGATGGCTATTTCCAGAGGAATAAAAACAGGGTGAAGCAGTTTCAATTGACACCTAGCCAAAGGGCCTACTAAAACCTGGTTTTGGTTAAATACCACAAGAAAGTAGAGAAGGGGAAATTGTCACAAAATATCAGTCAAATCAACAACAGACTATTAGGAAATAAACTAATGAAAACAAGGAAACTCCAAATTAAGAACAAAGAGACTGCTGTAACTGCTACTATGCTAATGTCACACTATTAGAACAAGTAATCACCATCAGTAACTGAAGATATAAAGGCAAAACAGGATTATTAGTGGCTTCACTTTGTCCTTTGTATCTATTTGTGTTAAGTGCAAAAAGATTTTATTTCATTGCATCTTTCAGTGGTGGTCATGAAATCTGGCAGATAAAAGTTAGATCATGAATGTTGCTGCTAATTATAAGATAAGATATAAAAAAGTACCTCTACAGCCTGGTGATACTCATTGACTCTAACCTAGAAAACTGCTGAAAGCAAGAGTACTAATACAGTTGTTTAGGAGTTATAATACACTTGGTAGGTTAGCTCTGGTTTCACTGCACGTAATTCAGTGTGTTAAGTTTAACACTTAAACATGCGATGTTGGAGCTAGATGAAATGACCAGTTCACTTAGTATCTATCATCAACATAATGAGTCTGAATCTAGGGCATGTTGATAAAACTCTTCCAAATTCTTTATAAAAGATATTAAGTAGTAGGGTGGTGCAAAAGTAATTGCGATTTTGCCATTACTTTTAATTTTTGCCATTACTTTTAATTTTTGCCATTAAAAGGGAAAGTAATTGCGGTTTTGCCATTACTTTTAATTTTTGCCATTAAAAATAATGGCAAAACCACAATTACTTTTGTACGACTCTACATATTTAATTAAATAATTACTCTTAAGAGATATGTAAATATTGAGACTGTGTATTAATTATTGAAACATGATTCTACTGAGAGAAAAAAGAAAAATGAATAATTGTTGGAACACTTCGGTCTCCACACTTAAAATTATCATTATGGTTCTGATGATAGGTATCATTAAGCTACTAACAGAGAAAGACAAACCAATAATGGTTAACACTAGTATGGTAGAAACACAGCAGTGAATAGCCATGACCCACTTATGCATGTAGATTTAATGTGGACTTAACAAAATAGACCATGCAAGTTTCCTAGAATCTCTGAATCAAACCCTAATAAATGTAAGTAACCTCATTTGTAGATGTATATGTTGTGTATACTATATATATAAATGCATGTATTATATATACTATATATGCTATATATGTGGGTGACACATATATACATATACATACCTCACACACACATATACATACACACACACACACTTTTTCTAATTTTCTGAGAAAGAACCAGACCTAACAACACCACATTCAACTCCTGGTCCAATTTCACCCATAAGTGGTTGTTTGCTGATACCCCATGGCCAAAAGTGACCACAATTTAAAACTCTTTAACTCTATAAGCAATTAAGTACATGAAAGAGGATGGATGAAAGGCATCAGAATAGTTTCCATCCTAAAACATAATAAAGAACAAAGCAGGCAAAATAGGATGAAGTTCCATGAATAGTATGGAAGACTGGATACACTGTGAAAGACATTTCTACTATCAAACTCCTAATCACCTCTAACCACCTCTAACCTAATCTCTCTAATGACCTCTGACCTAATGCTTCTATTTTATAGCCATACAGAGAAAAAGAGACATGGCCTATTGCCCACACAAGATGAGGAGTCAAATCAGAGGCCTTCAAATGAATGAAGCCAAGATACCCCAGAATACATCATTAGTAAAAGATAAAATAGAAAAATACTTCCTCATAAAGGGAGACTGTAAGTAAACTTGCCTATCTGGTGTTGGCTCTGGGTGAGGGAAGGAGAAAACTCCCATGATAATTTGAAAGTACATGCCAGCCTTCTCACAGAAGGGAGGTCTACGCTCATACTATCAACCCTCTGTGGTCTGAGAAATCTCAACTGACAATTTATTTTTAAAGTAGTCACAGCATGGTTGTTAATACCCTCGAATAACTGACTGAAGCAAAGGCAAATCTTCTCCAGAGAAATGCACCTTAACCTATACTTCTAGGAATTCTCACAAATAATACTCCCTTGAACTGGAACTTAAGTATCAAAAGTCATAAAACATACAAGGAAACAAAGTGTAAAAACAAGAATCAGAAGAAACACAAATAGCAAAATCAGGCTTGCAATGGCTTAAAATTAATATGCATACATTAAAAATAAATGTGTAAGATGTTTAAAGAAATATAAAAAGGAATTACCAAGAAAAGAAAAAAAGCTATCAAAAATGAATATATGAACCCAAAATATCTGAGACAGGTCTCAGTCAACTTACAAAGTTTATTTTGCCAAGGTTAAGAACACGCCTGTGACATAGCCTCAGGAGGTCCTGATGACATGTGCCCAAGGTGGTACATGTGCCCAAGGTGATTGAGGTACAGCTTGCTATTATACATTTTAGAAAGACATAATACATCAATCAATACATGTAAGATTCAGATTGGTATGATCTGGAAGGGCAGGACAATTTGAAGTGTGGAAGGGCTTCCAGGTCATACGTAGATTTAAAATTTTTCTGATTGGCAACTGGCTGAAAGATTTACTATCAGTAGAAAGGAATGTCTGGGTTACAATAAGGGGTTGTAGAGACCAAGGTTTTATCATGCAGATGAAGCCTCCAAGTAGCAGGCTGCAGAGAGAATAGACTGTAAATGTTT
The DNA here is from genome assembly GCF_006542625.1 of Nomascus leucogenys. NCBI lineage: Eukaryota > Metazoa > Chordata > Mammalia > Primates > Hylobatidae > Nomascus > Nomascus leucogenys. The sequence goes on from NC_044394.1 coordinate 37,474,702, forward strand.
CTCATCAGACTTAGATTTTCAGGTTAACTCTGGAATGCCCTTGACCGAGAGGAAGGGTCCATTGAGATGGTGGGGGCACCTTAAAATTTTATTTTTGGTTTACAAATAGATAAACTGGAAATGAAATATAGAACTTTCAGAATAAAAACTATAACAACTGTTATTTGAAACAAGAAATGGAAAGGAAAATACTTAACTAGGAGATGTATATATAAAAAGTACAAAATGCAGAAAGACGAAAGAAAACACTAAAGAAGAGAATGGAGAATACGATGGGTTTAATGGGAGCTCCAGTAAGAAATAAGAGACAGGTAAAATTTTTTTTAAATAGTTGAGAAGTTCCTAGAATTGATGAAAGATGTAATAAAGTTGTGACCCTCAAAATAAGCCTTACCAAAAGCAGTCCCATCTCTGCTCAGTTACATCTATCAAACATTTAGAACTGGCTGCCTATCTATCCCTTCTCTTCATAGCTAAACTTTGGTAGCATGCAGAACCTTGCTATGATGGAGCTAATTATATAAATATATGGACCCCTAGACCCATGCAAACTTTTGGTATGTCTTTTATCAGCTCATTCTTCCATTACTTACAGCATCATTTCCAAACTGTCACCATTCTCTTTAAGATGCCAATCTCAATCCTACAACTGCCTTTCACAATAAATGGTGTTGTCATGTATTATATTTTAAAAATTCAGGCTTATTAGACACAAAATATTCTTAACTTCTTGCATTCCAATACACAAATCTGTCTATATCTCTGTCTACCCTGATATTTGTTCCTTCTTATCTCTATGAAATAGATAGGTCATCTCAATGCAAGACTAATCCTATGTTCTAAAAATCTCATATCTCTTCCACTCCAGGAAGGTTATTCCATCAATACTTTCTTTGGTGGGGGGAAGCTGATTTCTTTCAAAACATGCCCCCATCTTAACAAAACAACACAGCCCATTATTTTAAAGAAAAAAAAGGCACTAAATGAAAATCTCTCTTCTGATAAATTTCCTTCTGGCATCCTTTCCCTTCCCTTTCTCTCTCTCACTCTCTCTCTCTCTCTGTCTCTCTCTCTCTCTCTCCCTCCCTCTTCCCTCTCTCCCTCACCCCTGCCTTTTCTCAGTTAAGATCTTAAAAGAGCACACTACACTTACTGCCTCCATTTCCTCAAATTAGACTCGCTCTTCAAACCAGTGTAATCTGTTTCTCACCTATACCCACTTACAATGAACCTGTTCTTGCTAAAGTCAATAAAAGACTACTAATTGTCAAATCAAATATTCACTTTTAAGTTCATCATTTACTTGACTCCACTTTTGTATATGCCACCACGAACTATCCCCTCTTTTTAAAATCTCTACTCCCGGGGCTTCTATTACACTTCTTCTCGGTTCTCCCCATTCTCAGTCTCCTTCAATAATTCTTCTTCTTCCCTCTACCCCTGAATACCTCCTTGACCACTTCTTCTCACTCTTCATATATATATATATATATATATATATATATATATACCCTCAGAGATCTCATCAGTACCTCAGTTGTTAGTATTAAACAAGTCTGGTTACCAAACCAATAATACCAGGATATATCTCTGTCAAGTCCTATAAACCTGACTCAAAGACATCGCAAACCGTGCATGTCAAAAACTACTCGGCTGGGCATGGTGGCATGTACCTATAGTCCCAGCCACTCAGGAGGCTGAAATGGGAGGCTCTCTTGAACCCAGGAGCTCAAACCCAGCCCAGATAATACGGCAAGGGGCATGTCTCTTGAATTTAAAAAAAAAAAAAAAAAAAATTCTTTAACTTTCTACCCAAACCCACATTTCGCTCCTAGTATTCACCATCTCAATTGAAGATAACGCCAGCCACTGAGTTACCTAAACTAGAAATATGTACGTTAACCTTGACACCTCACTTCACCTCACACCTCCTCATAACTAGTCACCAAGACCTACCGCTTCTAATTCCATAATGGCTCTTCTATGCTCTTTCCCCTCCCTATTCTCCCCAGCTACTGCCTTGACTCATGTCCTTATCGTCTCTCTTCTGAACACTGTTTTTATCATTTTCCCCTTATATTCGTAACAATCCATCTTCAGTGCTTCTTTGACAGTAATTTTTTAAATGAGACCTTGTACTTGGAAATTGAAAGACAGAAATATACACACATACACACAACTTTAGGATCTTGTTTCAGGATCAAGTCCAAAGTCCCTAGCATAGTATGTAAGACACCCTCCATGTCCAGCATTATCTCTGAATACTCCCCACATTCACTCTACAACTCTACTTGAAGTTCCTTGAGTGTAGCATGTATTCCCTCTGCCTGCAATCTCCTTACCATCACGTCTCTGGAAAATTCCTACTCATCTTTCAAGGTTCAGCTCAAAACTCAATTCTTTCCTAAAACGTCTCTCCTTAATACAACTACTATAACCTGATACAGAAGCTCCTCACCTTTTTAGTTTTTAGGATTTGTTTTTGTTTTTGTTTTGAGACAGGGTCTCATTCTGTGTCCCAGGCCCAATCGATCCTCCTTGCCTCAGCCTCCTAAGTAGCTGGGACTATAGACAGGCACCACCATGCCTAGCTCATTTTTTTGTAGAGACAAAGTCTCACTGTGTTGCCTGGGATGGTCTCAAACTCCTGGGCTCAAGCAATCCTCCCACCTTGGCCTCCCAAAATACTGGGATCACAGGTGTGAGCCACCATGCCCAGCTCAGAAGCTGCTCTTCTTACCAACAAGGTAGAACATAAGAAACTGTTCATAAAACCAAAGCAACCATGAAGAGCTTAAGCTTGCATACTCTGGAGGAATTCACACCAAACAAGACCGTGAGCCCATTCTTTATAGATTCAAATTCAATACCATTTTTCTCCTACTTGCTGATATTAGGCATCTTTTCCCAAACGACACCAATTTCTTTTTTTTTTTCTTTTTGGTAGAGATGAGGTCTTGCTACATTGCCCAGGGTGCTGTCAAACTCCTAGCCTCGAGCAATCCTACCACCTCAGCCTCCCAAAGTGCTGGCATTACAGGGTGTGAGCCACCACACCCAGCCAAATTTAATCTACAATAACAGTCTCTTGCAGCATGTATTAATCTAGTTCTATTTATTTCATTTAATAGCTTTTTTTTTTTTTTTAGAGAGACAGTATCTCACTCTGTTGCCCAGGCTGGAGCACAGTGGCACAGGCACAATCATGGCTCACTTACAGCCTCAAACTTATGGGCTTAAGGGACCCTCTAGCCTCTGCCTCCTAAGTAGCTGGGACTACAGGCATGCACCACCACATGCAGCTAATTTTTTTAAGTTTTTTTTTGCAGAGATAGGGTCTCACTATGTTGCCCGGGCTGGTCTCAAACTTCTGGGCTCAAGCGATCCTCCCACCTCGGACCCCCAAACTGCTGAGATTACAAGTGTGAGCCATAGTGCCTGCTTGTAGTCTAGTTCGATAAGGAATATATTTAAAAATCTATTTTTTTTAATGAAACAAAATCTATTGAAGCACCTAGCCCTATCCTTGATAAGGAGTGTATGATAAGGATATAGGATAAGAGTTACTCCTGGCCGGGCGCGGTGGCTCACACTTGTAATCCCAGCACTTTGGGAGGCCGAGGCAGGCGGATCACGAGGTCAGGAGATCGAGACCACGGTGAAACCCCGTCTCTACTAAAAATACAAAAAAAAAAAAAAAAAAAAAAAAAATAGCCGGGCGTGGTGGCGGGCGCCTGTAGTCCCAGCTACTCGGAGAGGCTGAGGCAGGAGAATGGCGTGAACCCCGGGAGGCGGAGCTTGCAGTGAGCCGAGATCGCGCCACTGCACTCCAGCCTGGGTGACAGAGCCAGACTCCGTCTCAAAAAAAAAAAAAAAAAAAAAAGAGTTACTCCTTAACAGTCATGGTATAATCATTCACCAACTGGCTCTCACTTTGACACTGTATAAATTTGAACTGGCCTTGAACCTATGAAGCCATATGTGGTTTGAGGTGAATTTCACCAGGAGTACTGTCATGTTGTTTTGCCTCAAAGTTCTTGAACAAATGCCTAGTATTATCCAGAAGTTACATTAGGATAATGGGCCTAGAAATGAATGGGCACCACTACTAATGATATTCACTAGTGGAAAGCACAGTTAATGTCCTTTTGCTTTGAAATGTTTATTTGTTCATATTTTTGAAAGGGTACTACGGTGAACACTCTATACAGTAATGATTTATTTACATGTCTATCTCCCCTATAAGACCATGAATTGCTTGAGAGTTTACACCTGGAACAATGGCTGTATCCCACAGAGAAAGCATTATAACAGAGAAAGCATTATAAAGTGACAAAGAACCAAAGCAGTGCCCAAAAATGTTTCAACATTTCAACTTACCCCAAAGAGAAGCACTAGAGTTCAATAATAAATATTTTTACCAAAAAGTTAATTCAAGTTCTAGCAGTGCAAATAATTTGCACTTCAGCTAAAATGTTAAATAGAAAAAGAAAGAAACAGAGGAAGAAAAGGAGAAATTTAGATGGCTAAAGGAAATCTATTGTAAGAGGAGAGTAGTGTCTGGCAATAATTTGTTATTTCCCTAGCTCTCCTCTAACCTTCTCTGGAAGCTAGGAGAAGGAAGATGATTAAACTGCAGCAAGACCTGGCTCTGAAGAGAACTGATGTTTCTGGCCCTTGTTGCCAACAGAAGGGGGAGGGTGACAGCAGTCCCTATGGGCTTTTAGAAAAAATTGCTTCCAGGTGGAAATTTTTTATGGTACTGAGCAGCCTGGAGCCATTTTTTGCTTTACTTCTTAACTACTGATGATTAAACCACGGACAATCAGGCTGCAACAATGGAAACAGTTAGACAGCTCTCAAACATCATGGTTATATGCTCCAAATTACAAAGTTAACTCTCAAAGGAGAGAAACATTTTGTTGGCAAATCTTTTTTTAAGAGGGACGTTTTTAACTGGGTTTGGGGGGTTGTCAGGTGGAGCCTGTTAAAGATTTATATTTGGTAGAACATAAAAGTAGCCAAGAACTCTGTATCATAATGATAAACATCAGTCCCATGCCAAACCTAGACGCTGTAATGTAGAGTCATAGGGAGCTGAACAAAGGACAATGCTAAATGTCCTGGTATTTCACAATTTTTCATTACTTTATTTTGGCCTGGATTAAGCATTCTATTAAATGATTATCATAGATGTCTGTAGGGAAATCTAGCCACACAACATGTGGGACAGCTAAGTCGATTTATAACCTAATCATGATTCTGAAAAAAGTTGTGATATATATTTCTGAGTTTGGAGTGATGGCTCAAGAACATTAGCAGAAAAAAGTTACTTACAGTACCAACTCATATGAAAAGCACACAAAAACAGAGACCAATTATTTGACCACCCAGTAATTTAATCCATGCTATTTTATTACTGCACTATCATCCATACCATTAAAGGTTAAATTCAACCCAAAATTATAAAATAGTAGTAAAAGTAAGCATTTTTAAAATATGTGCCAAATCCTGTTAAACATTTTATATTCACTAACTCACTTATTCCCCAAATATAATGCTAGCAGAACAGTTATTATCATCATTTTGCACATGAAGCAACCTTTCTCACATTGCCAGTACATAGAAGGATTTACCTTTCCCAGGTTGCCACAGTTATATAAAGGATAATGAAATGAAGGAAAAAGGATGAGGCAGAGGAAAAGGAAGATGAGTAAAAGGAATAGGAAGAGGAGAGTAAGAAGGAAGGTGAGGTGAAAAAACAGATGTAAAACTATATACACATTCAATATAAAAATAAATATGTTCAAATATTTTAATTCAATTCTATAGAAAACAATCAAGGACAGAAAGAAAACCAGCAAACTAATACAATGTTTAGATGATGCAATTCTGAATTTTTTCTATTTCTGTATTACTTTATCTATTACTTAAATAAACATGTATTGCTTTTCCAACTGAAAAAGTAAAATGCATTTAAGAATCTAGAATAGTACCTGGTTCATAGTAGATGCTCAATAAAATATTACTTAAAATGAAAACCAAACGACAACAAAAATTCAGTGTAACTAGAAGTCTAATTTTCAATAATTATCTAAAATAAAATAAATGCTTAAAACAATAATGTGGTGGTTAACAATAACAAAATGGAGTCACTTATGTCAAAACTTTAACCAAAATGAAGTCAGGGAACGCCATAAACTCTCTCCCTTACATTCCTGAAATACCTGGACATCTTGTTAGTACTTGTAAACAGAGCAAACAGAAATTATCACAGGAATTTCCTCTGGCCTACACTATTTCAGATAAGACATTCAGACCTGGACAGTTGCCTAGCAACAGCTATCTCCCCAAATGAATTAGTGCCAACTCCTACAATGTGTCCCTGAGACCAATGAGCTTTGTTTCAAAGCAGTTTGTGTAAATTTCTCTTTGTCTTCAAAAATTTCCAGTTTGTCCCAGTTTTCCTCATGTGGGCCTATGATTTTCATAGCATGTACACCCTAGGTTGCAAGCCTTTGCTATTACCAAATAAAATCTTTTGTTCTAGACAGCCTATCTCTCTGAGTTTCTTTTTTAGGTTGACAAATGAAATGAAAACTCCTTCTAAGGATCGATCCCTCACAAACCCAAGAAGCAATCACCACTGGTCAGAATTTTTAAAATTCAGTATCTTTTCCATATTCTAACTTCCTCTTGTAATTAATCATGGTATCAACATGGTTTTAAAACATACATATGGGCCAGGCACAGTGGCTCATGCTTGTAATCCCAGCACTTTGGGAGGCCAAGACAGGAAGACTGCTTGAGCCAAGGAGTTCGTGACCAGCCCCGGGCAACATGGCAAGATCCCAATCTCTACAAAAAGTTTTAAGAATTAGCTGAGCATGGTGGTGTGTGCCTGTGGTCCCAGCTGTTCAGGAGGCTGAGGAGGGAGGATCACTTGAACCTTGCAGGTCGAGGCTGCAGTAGCCATGTTTGCACCACTGCACTCCAGCCTGGGTGACAGAATGAGTGAGACTCTGTCTCAAAAAAAAAAAAAAGTACATACATTTGATACCCTGAAATTCTTAATTTGAGAATTAATGTAGCAGATTCCTAGATCCCTTCCACTGCAACTACAGAACCCATAAGTTAATGTTATTTTATTATCCCTCAAATGGGAAGGGGAAAGAAGAGAGTAGCTTCAATGGTTATTATGATGGAACCTCTGTTCTATTACTAAATAACTTGATTTGCTTCCTAGTCCACTTACAAGATATGCAAAAAAAAAACTCCCTACAAACATCATAAAGCTATTTACAAAAAAAATTTTAGACAAAAATAAATCTGGTCCCCCTCCTCTCATATCATAGGTGCCATGTTTCCATTAGGAAACAATTTTGTGTGTTTTTTCTAGAAGCATTTGTTTGAGGACAGTATAGACTAGCCCATTTTAATAAACTCTTTAACGTTGAAGTGTACAAGGAAAAAAGGAACCTCAGAGATGATCCAGCCCAATTTCACAGATATAACAAATTTTCCAGCTATGTCCATAAATACTAGTCCAGGTTCTGCTGGAACATCTCTAGTAAAAAGAAATTCACTGCAAGGCAACCAATCCCATTTCAACAGCTGTTGCAAAGTTCTTATAGAAAACTAAAACTTACCTTTCCATAATTTTTACCATTTATCTTATTTTTGCCCTCAAAGGACCAGTGAGAACAAGTCCTTGATCCCTTTTTTTCCTTCTCCAGACTAAACAATCTCAAATTATTCAACTATTCTACATATAAACAGCCTTTCAATTCTAGTTTTACCCTCTGGACATGTTCCAGCAGTCACTTTTCTTTAAGTGTAACAACAAAGGCAGTATAGCACAGTGGGCAAGAACACAGGCTTCATAGCCAGACTTTCAGGATTTGAGCCTTAGTTCTACTACTTAATAGTTGTGTGATCTTGGGCAAGTTTATTAAACCTCTGTATACTTCAGTTTCCACATCAGCAAAATGCAGATAATGGTAGGAACCAATTCATACAGTTGCTGTGTGAAGATTAAATGAGATAATGTAAGAATTCTGAACAGTACCTGGCATACAGAAAGCATTCTATAAATATTAACAATTTTTAAATCAAGCATGGTCAAACGAGAAAAATAAGGCCCATCTCCTTTAACTTTGTTACTTAGCTCCTATTAACAGCCTAATACTAATGCTTATGTAGTTTTGACAGTCATATCATGCTATATATTGAACTCAGAGTCATAAATTTTTCCATGTGTTTTTCTATATTGCTATAGGCATGTAGTTGATACTCTGAATCTACAATTTACTGCTATTAACTATGGTTCATTTTTCCAGTCTTGTGAGACCTTTTGGGACAATGACTTTGCCATTTCAACTTTTCATTTCAGTGTTTCCCTTTGTTAAGTAGGTACAGAAAGATTTTCACAAAAGAAAAAAATCCACTGTGGGAAAGGGCAGAAACCCAAAAAACTCTAGGATCTAAGACAGAAGAACTGAAGAACCCTGGCATGCACCAACATTTAAACGGAGATTTGCTGGTTTCCAATTTTAACGGGGAAGACTGTTAATCACATAACATCAAGTAGAGACTTGAAAAAGTTAATATTGATTCTTTAGAAAAAGTCCAGGAAATAGAAAAAGCCACCAACCTCACTTCCTTAAGCCAATATTCAGCCCCCCAACTGTGTCCAACTTGGAGAGAATTTGCCACAAGCCAAAGTTTTCATGTCCCTACCTTTTGAAGGCACAGTGGAAACAATTCCCAGAACAAGAGAGTTGCGTCAGTGAACTCTCTGCTCTTTCAAGTTGGAAGGACAGTTGATTCACACCATGTGTCAGAGAGAAACACCAGTGAAAACCAAGTGAGATAAATTTTAGGTCTCCAGAGCTGTTTAATGTAAAACTGTATTAAATCATTGTTATAGCAAATTATAAACAAAATATTTTGTTTACCCTTCCTCTCATATGCTCCTTCTCTTGAAAAGAAATTTTAAGATAATTCATAGTTCCAAGGTCATGGATGCTCCACCAAAAAAAATCATTTCCAAATGTTAGCATCCAGAACCAATGATCTGGATCATACTCCCAGCAAACTGCCCTGGCATATCACAGAGTAAGCTTTGCTACATAACCTTTTAGGTTTCAAGACAGTGTTAGTTTACTGATGGTCATAGACTTAGAGTAAGACCTCACTTTTGTCAACTGTCTCTACATGAAGTCATCTTAATGTCCACTCTATTCAATAATTTTACTTTCTACTTAGATCAAGAAATCAACTATATGTTAAACTACATAAATAATACTAAGTTGATTTTATTTTTAATACTATGAATGGTAAGACTAAAACTTGAAACATGTAATAATGTTCATCAAATGTCTGACCTGAAATGAGCATGTAAACAAAAGTTAACATTGAAGAAGAAAAAAAAGACCTGAAACAACCTTGATCTACATGAATTTATTTGAAACAATGGTCCTAGAGCAATGAAAATAATATTTAACACAAGTGATAACAAAACTCAAATCATAAAAGTCAAGGAAAAACTAAACCAACAATATAAATATTTTAAGATAAAGCTTAACATGTTAAGAGACATCTTTCTGAAAAGAGAGACCACTAAAACTGCATGATTAGTTCAATACAAGGAATTAAGAAATTACAATGGGTAACTGTGGAAAGCAAATTTCACTTCTCTCAAAAATGACACATGATGCCAGGCAGGGGGGCTCACGCCTGTAATCCCAACACTTTCTGAGGCTGAGACGGGTGAATCACCTGAGGTCAGGAGTTCAAGACCAGCCTGGCCAACACAGCGAAACCCCATCTCTACTAAAAATACAAAAATTAGCTGGGTGTGGTGGTGTGCACCTATTATCCCAGGTACTCAGGAGGCTGAGGCAGGAGAATCACTTGAACCCAGGAGGAGGAGGTTGCAGTAAGCTGAGATTATGCCACTGCACTGCAACCTGGGTGAAGAGCAAGACTCGGTCTCAAAAAAAAAAAAAAAAGACATATGATTAAAATTTGTTAGATATCTACCTGAGGCCTACTGTACATTTTCATTACTCTTCCATTATCAATAGATCGATCTGGTTTGGGCTGTATAACTTCTTTAGAGAATCTGATGTTCTACACAGGTGAACTCTAAACTCAACAAAGTGATGATCTACTGTGACCCCAATCATCACTGAAGAAACAAAGTTGCTTGCCAATAAATTACTTCTCCAAAGCATTATATTTAGGGCACTCTCCAAAAGCTATGAAATATCACCACCACATTCTAGCTCTCCAATCTATGGCATAACTTGATTATTTCTTTAAAGAGGGAAAGTAGCAGCATCTTTTTTTTTTTAATGTTCAAAATGGACCAAACTAAAATAGACTTTTAAAGTGCAAGAGAAATTTGACTATTAAATAATAAAATAAGTGGCCTCACCAAATTAAATAGACACTGCTTTCTCAGAAATTTAACAAGATTGGCTATGTTAGGTGGTTTGGGCATTTTCCTGCCATAGGCTCATTTAGTATCTATTGACTGAGAATTTACCAAAAACAAAAAGAAAAGAATATCTTTCTTTGAGGGTGCCCATACTATAATTAGTAAGGAAATATATAAGAAACCACAATGAAAAGTAATTATAAAACTGTTCAGGAGCTAAGGATGGTAGCATATGCCTGTAATCCCAGCTACTCAGGAGGCTGAGGTCAAAGGTTCTCTTGAGCCCAGGAGTTCAAGATCACCCTGAGCAACATACTGCTCATCTCAAATTTAAAAAAAAAAAAAAAAAAGCCAGGTATGGTGGCTCATGCCTGTAATCCCAGCACTTTGGGAGGCTGAGGCGGGCAGACCACAAGGTCAAGAGATCAAGACCATCCTAGCGAACATGGTAAAACCCCATCTCTACAAAAACTACAAAAATTAGCTGAGCATGGTGGCATGTACCTATAGTCCCAGCCACTTGGGAAGCTGAGGCAGCAGAATCACTTGAACTGGGGAAGCAGAGGTTGCAGTGAGCCGAGATGGTGCCACTGCACTCCAGCCTGGCAAAAGAGTGAGACTCCATCTCAAAAAAAAAAAAAAAAAAAAAGAAAAGAAGAAAAAACCTGTGTATAAAGTAATACAACATTTAAATCTGTTACACTTAGGTGATATAGCAATGAAAAATAAAGGAATGTTCAGCACAGAAATGGATTAGTCAGAAAAGGCTTCTTGGAGTTGCTAACAAACAGTAATAAAGAAAAATAAACCTTAAAAGCAAAAGCAGAGGGAAGAAAATAACACATAAAACACAAAGAAAGAATGACTGCAGACTTCTCATCCAAATTATATAAAGAAGAAGACAATGGAAAGATATCTGTAAAGTGCTAAAGGAAAAAAAAAAATTGTAAATCAAGAATTTTATACCTAGCAAACATATCAATCAACAAAGCAAAATCTTAGAAAATTTGTTGTCAGTAGACCTGCACTATAAAAACTCTTAAAGTAAGTTCCTCCGGCAAAAATAATATAAAATCTGTCCAAAATCTGGATCTTCACAAAAGCATAAGGAGCAAATAAACTGGTAAATATATAGGAACATATATAATATTTTTATTATTTTAAAATTTCTTTTAAAAGATAACATTTAAAAAAAGATTGCTGATTGTTCAAAGCAAAAATGATAACGAACTATGGAATTCAAAACACATGTAGAAGTAAAATATAATTAACGATAACTCAAAGATCAATGGGTGAAATGAAAATATACTGTTTTAAGGATTGTATGTTATATACAAACACATATAATAGCATTTGAAAATACATTGCAATAAGTTAAAGATGCATACGGTAAACCCTAAAGCAACCACTAAAAACAAACAAAACAAAACAAAAAACACTAAGAAGGTATACCTAACAATGGAATCTTTAAAAATATTTGGTTGTTCTAATTCAGTTAAGGAGAATATGAAACGAGAAATAAAGAGAAAAAAAAGATGAGACAAACAAAAAACAAACAGCAAGATAACAGAGTTAAACCTAGTCATATAGGTAATTGTGTTAACATAAATTATCTCCTGTTTTCCTGTTTTCTTTATAATTAATTGAGTATACTTCCATTTCCCCCTTCCTGTATTTAGAGCTATTGTTGTCATTCCTTTGTATAGTACCTTGGTGTTGTTTGGTTGTTTATGTTTATCCTGCTCAAGGAGTTGTTTGAGCTTCTTGAATTTCCATTCCTGTTTTCCAGAGAAAGTCAATTTGAACGTGTTTTTTCTTTTTTTTTTTTTTCTTTTGACAGGGTCTTACTCTGGCACCCAGGCTGGAGTGCAGTGGTATGATCTTGGCTCACTGCACACCTCCCAGACTCAAGTGATCCTCCTATCTCAGCCTCCCAAGTAGCTGGGACTACAGGCATGTGCCACCACGCCTGAGTAATTTTTGTATTTTTTGGTAGAGATGGGTTTTCACCATGTTGGCCAGGCTGGTCTGGAACTCCTACCTCAAACAATCCACCCTGCCTCAGCCTCCCAAAGCACTGGGATTGCAGGCATGAGCCACCACACCCGGCCCAATTTGAACTTTCATAAATGTTTCTATTTTTAATTTTTGAGAAGTAAGCCCATATCTTCAAATAATATAATATTGAATGGGTGTGGTGGCTCACACCGGTAAACTCAGCAGCTTGAGAGGCCAAGGCAGGCAGATTGCTTGAGCCCAGGGCTTTGAGACCAACCTGGGCAACATGGTGAAACCTTGTCTCTACAAAAAATACAAAAATTAGCCGGGTGTGGTGGCGTGCCTATAGTACCAGGTACTCGGGAGGCTGTGGTGGGAGGATCGCTTGAGCCCAGGGGGTCAAGGCTCCAGTGAGCTGTGATCGTACCACTGCACTCCAGCATGGGCAATAGAGCGAGCCCTTGTCTTAAAAAATTAAAATAATATAAAATAAAAAGATAATATTGCCATTTTCCCTTTATCCATTTTAGATGTTGTCTATTTCCCACTATAATTGATCAAAAATTACCTCATCATACCGTATCATTCCTTTTCCTCTCCTCTCAATACTTATATACCCCTTTTAGTTTTTCCAAAGATTGCTTTTGTAATATAAATAATATAGTTATGCTTTTGTTTCTTGTATTATTAAAAACAGATTATCATGATTCCCAACTATGCAAAATGAAGCATTACCTCCCCCTTATTTTCTCTCTTTTTTTTTTTTTTTTTTTTTGAGACAGAGTCTCACTCTGTTGCCCAGGCTGGAGTGCAGTGGCGTGATCACAGCTCACTGTAGCCCTAACCTCCCAGGCTCAAGCAATCCTCCCACCTCAGCCTCCAGAGTAGCTGAGACTACAGGCATGTGCCACACCCAGCTAATTTTTTATTTTTTGTAGAGATGGGGTCTCACTATGTTACGCACGTTGGTCTCAAACTCCTGGGCTCAACGAATCATGCCTCAGCCTCCCAAAGTGCTGGGATGACAGGCATGAGCCACCGTGCCTGACCCCCTTCCTTTCTCTTTATATCTTTTCCTTACTTTCTCCAACTGTGGAAATGAATTTTACACTGATAGAGTTGATAAACACATATATTTTGTTCTATAATCATAATTGTTTTTCATAGATGGCCCATACTTTGTCTTTGCAAACAAACAAATAACATTTGCATTATTTTAACTATACAAATATTCTTCACTTTTAAGCCAGATTGTATACTAATATTGCCATTCCTTCCTGGCTGGAATCCCTTTGCCTGTAAATCTCTTTCTTGAAATTCTCCTTTCTCCTGCTCCAATCTAAACTGATACTCCCAGCCAGGTGTGGTTGCTCACACCTATAATCCAAGCACTTTGGGAAGCCAAGGTGGGAGGATTACTTGAGCCCAAGAGTTTAATACCAGCCTGAGCAACATGGTGAGACCCCATCACTACAAAAAAAAAAAAAAGGGACTTGATAAGGTCCCTTCCATTTAGGAAGAAAAATTTTTTAAAAATTAGCTGGTCAGTCGGGCGCGGTGGCTCACGCCTGTAATCCCAGCACTTTGGGAGGCCGAGGCGGGCGGATCACGAGGTCAGGAGATTGATACCATCCTGGTTAACACGGTGAAACCCCGTCTCTACTAAAAATACAAAAAATTAGCCAGGCGCAGTGGCGGGCGCCTCTAGTCCCAGCTACTCGGGGGGCTGAGACGGGAGAATGGCGTGAACCCGGGAGGCGGAGCTTGCAGTGAGCCGAGATTGCGCCACTGCACTCCGGGCTGGGCGAAAGAGCGAGACCCCGTCTCAAAAAAAAAAAAAAATTAGCTAGGCATGGTGGCACATGCCTGTAGTCCCAGCTACTTGGAAGGCTGAGGCAGGAGGATAGCTTTAGGCCAAGAGTTAAAGGCTGTAGTGAGCTCCAGTACACTCCAGCCAGGGCAATGGAGCAACACCCTCTCTCTCAAAAAAAATTAAAATAAAAATAAATAAATGAATACCTCTCCAGGTCTTCTGCATACCTGTTTATGATATTCTTTCCTGACGGACTAACAGAACCGCTCAGTCAGCCAGGCGTGGTGGCTCACGCCTATAATCCCAGCACTTTGGGAGGCTGAGGTGGGTGGATCAGCTGAAGTCAGGAGTTCAAGACCAGCCTGGCTAACATGGTGAAACCCCATTCTCTACTAAATTACAAAACTTAGCCAGCCATGATGACTGGTGCCTATAATCCCAGCTACTGGGGAGGCTGAGGCGGGAGAATCACTTGAACCCGGGAGGTGGAGGTTGCAGTGAGCCGAGATTGCGCCATTGCACTCCAGCCTGGGTGACAGAGCAAGACTCCATCTCAAAAAAATGAAAACAAAAACAAAAAACAGAACTGCTCTGGCAACCAGAATTTAAGGGAACAGAACACTGGAGAAGAGGGGAATAGTAAGAATGGGTCAGCCAATATTCTTCAGTCACTTTTCCCCCCTCAAGGTAAGTACCAAATCTGCATTTAAGAGGCTGAAGTCCCCAGTAAAGGGAACAAGCAGAAAGCCAAGACCAAAAGGCAGGAAAATCAGCTTTTGACAGTTTTAGAGAACCCTAGTACCTTAAATTAGAGGCATAAGAGGTAGAATCCTGAAGAGGAAAAATGGGAAGAATACATAGCATTCTTATTATTTTCTCAACACATTTGCTGAATTCTTAAACTATACAAAGAGAGAGGTTAAGATAAGCAAAAAGACTGAGAGAAGCCAACAGAATATTAGGTAGTATTGAGGTATAAAGGAAAGAAAAGAATTAAGGATCTACCAAGGGAAGAGCTCCTAGTCATCACTCCAGGCTCTTTGGAATGTCTGGAGGACAATAGCATAAGGCAGTAATGAGCCACACCCTAACTAAAGCTGAACCCTAGATTTAGCCAGCTCAGTCGTTGACTGGATTAAATATTGCCATACCATCTGCCTTACCAAAAGTGGGAGCAGAGGGGAGGGACCTTCACATAAGGAAGAAAACACCATCCAAAACCTCCACAATTTTTTTAATGTCTATTCAGTCCAAAATTGCCAGGCGTGCCAACAGAAGATCACATGACTAAAAATCACATAACTAAAAATCGAGATTCACAGATGATCTAGATATTGAACTTATCAGATAAGAACTTTAAAAATGGCTACGATTAATATGACAAGAAAAAAGGAAAAGAACAAAACACATGAAAAGATGGAGAATTTCACTACAGCCTTACGATTTGTTTTTTTATTATAATACTGGAGAAAAACCAGAACTGGGTTTTTAAAATTCAGAACTCCATAGATGGTTTACCAGCAAATAAGCCAATTGAAAAAATCCACATTGAGGTTGGGCACGGTGGCTCACGCCTGTAATCCCAGCACTTTGGGAGGATGAGGCAGGTGGATCATTTGAGTTAGGAGCTGGAGACCAGCCTGGCCAACATGGTGAAACTCCATCTCTATCAAAAATAGAAAAATCAGCTGGACGTAGTGGTGCATGTCTGTAATCCCAGCTACTCGGGAGGCTGAGGCACAAAAATCGCTTGAAACCAGGAGGCGGAGGTTGCAATGAGCCGAGATCACCATTGCCCTCCAGCTTGGGTGACAGAGTGAGACCCTGTCTCAAAAGAAAAAAAAAAAAAAGGGAAAAAAATCCACATTGAAGCACAAAGAGAACAAGGAAAGGAAAGGATGTAAAATACAGAAGAATGTAAGAAAAATGAAACATGGGACACCGTCAAAAGCCCTCAGCCAACAGCTCTCAAAATTTTTTGCCTGGCACTATTTTTATGTTCTCAAAAAATATTGGGTTTCCTGGCCGAGTGCTAGGGCTCACGCCTGTAATCCTGGCACTTTGGGAGCCCGAGGCGGGTGGATCACCTGAGGTCAGGAGTTCGAGACAAGCCTAGGCAACATGGTGAAACCCTGTCTCTTCTAAAAATACAAAAAATTAGCGGGGTGTAGTGCCGGGTGCCTGTAATCCTAGCAACTGGAGAGGCTGAGGCAGGAGAATCGCTTGAAACCGGGAGGCGGAGGTTGCAGTGAACCAAGATCGCGCCATTTCACTCCAACCTGGGCAAAAGAGCAAAACTCGGTCTCAAATATATATTATAATATATATTTTTAACATATATATTATAATATATATTATAATTATATTATATATATTATAATATATATTTCCCTTGGGTTCCCCAAGAACTTTTGTATATGTGTTACGTTTGTTGACATTAGCCACATTAAAAATTGGAACTGGGCCAGGCACAGTGGCTCACGCTTGCACTCCCAACACTTTGAGAGGCCGAGGCCAGCGGATTGCTTGAGGCTAGGAATTTGAGACCAACCTGGGAAACACGGCAAAACCCCATCTCTACAAAAAATACCAAAAAAATTAGCTAGGCATGGTGGCATGCACCTGTGGTCCCAGCTACTCAGGAGGCTGAGGTGGGAGTATCACCTAAGCCTGGGAGGCGGAGGTTGCAGTGAGCAGAGATCAGACCACTGCACTCCAGCCTGGGAGACACAGAGACCTTGCTAAAAATAAATAAATAAATAAATAAATAAATAAATAAATAAATAAATAAAGGCCAAGTCCAGTGGCTCACACTTATAATTCCAGAACTTTGGGAGGCCGAGGCAGGCGGATCGCCTGAGGTCAGGAGTTCAAGACCAGCCTGGACAACAATGGCGAAACCCCATCTCTACTAAAAATATAAAAATTAGAGGGGCGTAATGTCGCAGGCCTGTAATCCCAGCTACTTGGGAGGCTGAGGCAGGAGAATCACTTGAACCTGGGAGGCAGAGATTACAGTGAGTTGAGATCATGCCACTGCACTCCAGATTCTAGCCTGGGGGACAGAGTGAAACTCCGTCAAAAAATAAATAAATAAATAAATTGAAACAGAAGAAAAAAATTAAAGAAAAGAACATACAAGTATAAATAACATTCACCACTGAAACAATAATATTTTCACATCATGCAGCCTCTAAGAAACTCAATTCTATTCCCCTAGGAGAATGTAAGCTTTTTTTTTTTTCCTTTGAGACAGAGTTTGGCTCTTGTTGCCCAGGCTGGAGTGCAATGGTGCGATCTCGGCTCACTGCAACCTCTGCCTCCCAGCTTCAAGCGATTCTCTTGCCACAGCCTCCCGAGTAGCTGGGATTACAGGCATATGCTACCACGCCCGGCTAATTTTGTATTTCAGTAGAGACAGGGTTTCTCCATGTTGGTCAGGCTGTTCTCAAACTCCAGACCTCAGGTGATCCACCCGCCTCGGCCTCCCAAAGTGCTAGGATTACAGGCGTGAGACACTGTGCCTGGCCTAAGCTTTTTTTTTTTTTAAGTAAATACCATCTAACTGATATTATGAAAATATTTTTAAATCTGTAATTCTCCTGAAAGAAATTTTATCATTGTATAATTGTGCAGAAGCAATACTTAAAGACATCATAGCCAAGTATTTCTAAAAACTTATGAAAGATATCAGTCCATAGTTTCAAGCCCTATAAACCCAAAGCATGATGAATGTAAAGAAAACTATACTTGGCCAGCCGTGGTAGTTCACACCTGTAATCCCAGCACCTTGGGAGGCTGAGGCAAGAATATTGCTTGAAGCCAGGAGGTCAAGACCAGCCTGGGCAACAAAGCTAAACCCTGTCTCTACAAAAAAAAATTAAACAGGCACAGTGGCATGTGCCTATAGTCCCAGCTACTTGGGATTAGACAAGTTCTGGAGATAGGTGGCAGTTTCAGCTACAGAAAAATGTGAATATACTTAATGCCACTGAACTGTACACTTAAAAATGGTTAAAATGGTAAAGTACATGTTATGTATATTTTACCGCAATTTTAAAATAAGATGAAATAGACATTATTCATACAAACAAAATAAATGAGTCCTTCACTAAAAGAAATGCTAAAGGGAGTTCTGCATACAAAAGGAAAAGTGACCTCAGAATGAAGCACAGAGATGGAGGAGGAAATGAAGAATCAAACAAAAGAGTAAACATACATGAATGGTGACTCTACAAAATAATAAGGATAATGTTGCGTGGGAACAAAATTACACGTAAAATTAAAATTCATGACAACAGTGTAAGATGTGGGAAAGGATAAATGAAAAAGTGTTACATATTCCTAGCAGTGTCAAGGAAGTGAAATACTATAAATTAAAAATATTAATTTATAGTATACTCTAATGAGTCAAGGACACATGCTGAAATTCTTTGAGTAATGTCTAATGACTGAAAAAGGAAGGGCCAGGCCCAGTGGCTCACACCTGTAATCCCAGCACTTTGGGAGGCCAAGGCAGGCAGATCACCTGAGGTCAGGAATTCGAGACCAGCCTGGCCAACATGGCGAAACCCTGTCTCTACTAAAAATACAAAAATTAGCCGGGTGTGGTGACACGTGCCTATAATCCCAGCTACTCAAGAGGCTGAGACAGGAAAATCATTTGAACCTGGGAGGTGGAGGTTGCAGTGAGCCGAGATCACACCACTGCACTCCAGCCTGGGCGACAGAGCAAGACTCCATCTCAAAAATAAAATAAAATAAAATAAAATAGGAAGAAGAGTCAATAGACAGCCAAAAATAATAATAATAAAGAATAAACACTTAGGGAAAAAGAATAACCAGCAAGTATCAGACTTCTCCCCAGCAACACTGAAGACAAGATACTCAAGGAAACAAAGCATGAGCCAAGAATTTTAATTTCAACCAAGCTAGCCTTTGAATATAAAGTCTATAGAGCTAAAATTTGAATATACAATAACTCAAAAATTGTTGTTCACATAAGTCCTTCTTAAGGCAACTACTAGAGGAGGAACTCAAACCCAACTAGATGACAGGGAAAATTTCAATAAAAAAGAATGTCAATGAAGACTGAATATATTTAACTGCAACTCTAAGATAGAAACAAGGTCAGATTAAAAGTGATCAAGTATGATACATAAAAATAGTACATAAAAATTATACACCTAAGGAAAAAAAGAGAGAAGATAGAAAGTAGAATAAGCTAGTCAACTGTCTCATACCAGTAACTGTGAGTCAAAGCTAGGCAAATCAACTACAGGTCTACAATCCCTAATCGAAAATCCTTGTAGCAAAATGTTTCATAATACCAAATTCTGTACATTTAAAAAAAATACAGCTCATCTGTCATATATTATGTAACATCCCAGTAAGATCTTAAGCATTCCATAATCAAACACATTCATATTTCAGCAGTAAAATATAGGAATATTCACAAAAGTGGTAAATATAAAGATTATTAAAATATTAAGTCAACTCACATCAGGTTTTCTTGCCAAATGAATTAAGGCAGGTTTTGACAACAAATAGTTTTTAGAGCCTTTAGGATTTGGGGATTACAAATGAGAGATTATGGGCCAAATCAAGTATGCTTAGCTACAAAGTAAAGGACTAAGATAATACTATTCCCTGATATTTAATGCTAAGAGGAAAGAATAAGAGAAGAGTACACAAGTTAAGTTTCATTGTTGCCCTTGGGTGAGAAACCAGTAAATATTACCTTCAGGGAGAGAGAGAGAGAAAACTGAGGATGCAATACAAAGGAGCCACAAGAACAAAAATACAATTTTTAAAAAATTCAAAGAAAAAAAGGAGGCCATTAGATATGGCTTCATGGTAGTGTCTTACCCCTCGCCCCCAGAAAAATTATTTGACTTGACACCAAGTTGTTTTTAAATAATGATTATAGTGCTCTAAATTTCCAACTTAACTAAGCTTGGAAGAAACCATTGCTGATGAGCATAAAGTCACTAGGGGGCAGCAGAGCATAAAGAGTATCCTCTGAAAAGTGGTGACAACTACAAAGTTACTACATAACCAGAAGTGTCTTCAACTGCCGAAAACGTTTCATAGTCATCACAAGCACAATAAAACACTCGCCAATTAATTTATAAAAATTGCTTCTAAGATATTCATATTACTTTATAATTGTTGTAATTTTTATTTTGAAATAATTTCACATTGCACAGATAACTCTTGTATAGCCTTTATGCAGAGTTCACTAATTTTTGCCATATTTGTTTTATCACTCTTCCTACATATATATGTATGTTTATTTTTCTAAACCATTTGTAAGTAGGCTTCATATATCGTGCCTGCAAAACTATAGTGTGTACCTCCTCTCTTACATGATAGTACCATTATCAAATTCAAGAAATTTACATTGATACAATTATAATCTAATCCGCAGTCCAAATTCCGATTTTGAAGATCATCCCAATAATGCTCTTTAGAGAATTTTCATTTCCTACTGGAAAGTATCCAGTCTAAGATCATGAATTACATTTTGTTGTCATGTCTCTTCAGTTTCTTTTTATCTAAACAAGAGTTCGCCAAATTTATGGACAAAAGACCACTTTACATTATTAAAAATTACTGAGAGGCTGGATGTGGTGGCTCACATCTGTAATCTCAACATTTTGTGAGGCCAAGGTGGAAGGATCGCTTAAGGCCAGGAATTCAAGCCCAGCCTGGGCAACATGGTGAGACTATATCTCTAAAAAAGAAAGAAAAGAGGAAAAATAAAAATTACTGAGTACCCTAAAAAGCTTTTGCTTATATGAATTATATATATATCAGTATGTGCTATTTTAGATATTAAAACTGAGGAATGATGACAGCAAGATGGCAGAATAGGAGTTTCCAACACACATCCCTTCACAGAAACATCAGTTTGAACAAACATCCAAATACAAAAATATATTCAAAAGAACTAAAGAATCCAGGTGAGATATCACAGCACCTAGGTAGAATGCAGAAATAAGAAAATATACATTAAAGAGGGTATGAAAGACAGCTTCACATTATCCATGATTCCCTTCCCCCAAGCTCACAAGAGAGACCCTCGCTGGAGGAAAACGAGAACCATATGAGCACCCTACTTCACTGAGGACCCCAGCCCCAGGCCTCCCCAGTGAATTTTGGTGCCAGGCCGGCTGCCATGTACCTAAGCTCCAGGCCAAGTCCAACACAAGGACAGCCAGTGACCTAAGGCTCCAGGCCTGCCCCTGCAGGACCAAGCTTAAGGCAAGCTCCAGTGCCAGGCTGGCCCCCAAAGCCCCAGGCTTCAGGCCTGCCCAATAGAACCTGGTGCCAGGCAAGTCCCCACAGAAACAGGTTCTAGGCCCAGCCACATGGTACTAGGCACCAGGCTCACCTCCATGGAAAGAGACACCAAGACTACCCCATTGCCAGTTAGTCATTGTGGATCCAAGCTTCAGGCCTGCTCCTGCAGACCCCATTGCCAGGCCCAACCCAGTAGATCCTTTTACCAGGCTGATCCCCATGACTCCAGAATCCAGGCCCACACACCCAGGCAACAGGACTGATCCTGTAAACCCAGGTGCTAGGAATGCCTACCTGCTGACCCAGGGACCAGGCCAGCCTACCCAAGGACTCCAGAAGAAAGCCAACCTGTGCACTCGACCAATCAGCCCATTCAGAGATTCTGAGTAGGCTGCATGGTGATGGGTTTTCCCTGCCAAAGCCAGCCTGTAAAGACTGGAAGAGGCACCTACATCTTCAAATGCACAACTATCAAATCAAAGCCAGAAAGATCACAAATAAGCAGGAAAACCATAATCACCCCACCCAAGGAACAAAATAAAGCTCTAGTAGCCAGCCCTAAAGAAATGAAGATCTACGAACTGTCTGACAAAGATTTCAAAATAATCATCCAAAAGAAATGTAGAGAGCTACAAAAGAACCACAGAGAACTATAAAAGAACATGTACAACATGGTAACTATAGTTAATAACATTATTATATTGTATAATTTAAATTTGCTAAGACAGTAATCTTAGATTTTCTTTTCTTTTTTTTTTTTTTTTTTTGAGACAGGGTCTCACTCTGTTGCCCAGGCTGGAGTGCAGTGGTGCAATCATGACTTACTGCAGCCTCAACCTCCCAGGCTCAGGTGATCCTCCCATGTCAGCCTCTCAAGTAGCTGGGACCACAAGCATGAGCCACCATGCCCAGCTAATTTTTTTCATATTTGTTGTAAAGATGGGGTTTCACCATTTGCTCAGGTTGGTCAGGAACTGCTGGGCTCAAGCAATCCACCTGCCTCAGCCTCCCAAGGTGTTGGGATTACAGGTATGAGCCACCATACTGGGTAGATCTTAAGTTTTCTCACCAAAAAAAAAAAAAAAAAAAAAAAAGGCAACTATGTGAGGTGATGAATATGTTAATTAGCACAATTTTAGTAATTATTTCACAATGTGTATATATATCAAAACATCTCATTCTATATTCTATACCTTAGATATATACTTTTTAAAATTATATCTCAAGAAAGTTGGAAAAAAAAAACTAAAACTGAGAACCTTGAAAATAATTCATTTAAAATTAACAATGAACCCACTACAAGTTAAACAGTATATTTTATACAAGTAAAAAACAGTTAAAATAGTTTGTTTTACATTTGTGAAAGTCTCTTTAATGTCGTCTTAACAGAAGACATCTGGATTCTGTAGCCTCTGCATTCAATCTATGGCAATGCGCAGTTTTGGTTAAAGTATATGAAGAAAACTCAGCCTCACAATACATGTAACTGGAAAACTAAAAAGTATTTTCAAAGACTTTTCAGATAATTATATATAAATATTCTTTGGTATAATTTTATAATGTGACAAATGATACTTTCTTAAAGTTACAATGTGAAATCTGAAACCATATCAGTAAATTTTTTGTACCTTGTTACATTAAAACCCATTAGTCTATGTTATACTTCAAATGAATATTTCACGTGATTTTGTAACATCAGGCATTGGTCATTTAAAAAATACTGATTCACTGGGTTGTATAGGTTTTCCAAATATTGATATATTTCATAGTATCAAAAAACACATTCATTAATATTATCACCCAGTCTTACAAGAAATGTTTGTAAATATTGGCAATCTTTGGAAGGGCAACAGGCTACCTCAGTGAAAATATGAACAGGTAGCAACAGAAAACTCTGCATATGTAGTCCAAATAATAAGCTGGTTATTCTGTAGAACACAATAATAAAGATGAGCTGAAAATCTAACCATAATAAATAATACTACATTATCACTATCCATCAGAATGGATGAAATAAAAAATAATGACAACACCAAATACTGATGAGAATGCAGAGAAACTACATCACTAATACTTTACTGATGAAAATATAAAATAGTACAGCCACTTGCAAAAATATTTTTGAAGTTACTAAAAAAACTAAATACACACTTACCATACAGTCCAGCCACCCGCACTCCTGAGCATTTACCCTAGAGAAATGTTAACTTATGTTGAAATATATATACATATAAATCAGTATAGGAATGTTCACAGCAGTTTTATTCATAATAGCCAACAAATGGTTCTTTCTCCTACTGACAAAAAATATGTAGTATCTTTTCCAACACCAATTCTCTGACACCTACTGATGTCTCACAATTCTAATTAATTCACACACTATCTCCTGGAGTTAGCATCAGACTCCACAGGTTAAGGGCTCAGTCCCATAAAACTGACCCACTTCATGCATCAGTCACAAATGAAGTGCCCAGATGTCCCACATTTTTGCCCAGCCAACTACAAATTCAAGTGTTGCCATGATGCCTCCCCTCCCTACCAGGTTCAATAATTTACTAGAATAATATAGAACTCAGTTAAGCACTTTGCTTACTTACTCTTACTGATTTACTATTGAAGGTATAACTCAGAAGAATCCAAATGGAAGAGGTGCATAGGCAGAGTTACGAGAAAGAGGGGGATGCAAGGAGCTTCCATGTCCCCTTCAGACATGCCACCTTCCCAGCAATTCAATGTGTTCACCAACCAGGAAGCTTTCTGAAACTCCTTATTGTTTAGGAGTTGTTAAGGAGGTTTAATTACATGGGTATGATTGATCAAATCACTGGCCATTGGTGATTGGGGCTCTCTCCCCTCCCTGGAGGCTGGGGAACGAAGTTGAATATTCCAACCCTCTAATCAAGGCTTGGTCTTTCTGGCAACTAGCCCCTCTCCTAAAGCTATCTAGGGCATCATCAAGAATTATCTCATTAGCATAAACTCAGGTATGGTTGAAAGGAGCTTCTTATGAATAACAAAACATAAACCTATGGACTTCTCACTTAAGAAATTCCAGGTAGTTTAGGAATTCTGTGCCAGAAGTCAGGGTCAAAGACCAAATGCAATTTATTATTATGCCACAGCCCAAAACAAGAAACAGCCCAGGTGTTCAACAGGTAAATGGTTAACAAACTGTGGTACAACAATATCATGGAGTACTATTCAGCATAATTCTCTGGAGATTCATTTGTTGTTGTGTGTAATTCACACTGAGTTTCTGTCACTTGCAACCAAAGAGTCCCAACCACTACATGTATTATTTTCATAATCTGGAAAAAAAGGCAAAGAAATATTTGTATGCTGCTTATATCTTTTTAAAAATGATCTGCATAACATTTTGTATTATAAACATATAAACCCCAAAAGAAAAGAAATAATAATAGCTTACTAAACAATAAAAACATACCTACAATACAATGAATTTTCTAAATTTCCAAATGCCCTTATGACAATAAAATCAAAACAAGAAATCATTCCTTTCGGCAGAGCAAAACAGGACTAAAAGAACAAGCTCTAACACTTTATAAAATAACCTGATTATACAAAGATTTTTTCAGCATTTTTTGTTATTGTTCTATTTTTTCCTTCTATTTATCTTCAGAACAGTACAATTAGAACAAAACTGTATTTAAAAACCTGAAGTATTCTGTGCCCTAAAATATTTTATCTAAATCTTGCAGAGTTGGTATATACTCTTAGCTGCATTCATGTAACTTGGCAAGCTGACAAAGGTTTCCTTCAATTCACACTACACACGGCAGATTAAGCAACAGGACATGGAGTAGAAACTAATTCTAAAGTGACTGTTTTTCATTTTAAAATACTACCTTAGGCTATCTGACACCAAATTTCATTGAGTAGATGACAGTATATGATGTGCTTGCTTTATTTAAAAAAGAGGAAGTCAGAGTAAATAAAGAATTCAACAGCAGCTATACCAATTCCCTTTACAATGATATTTCCTCCCCTGTGTAACAGCTCAAATTACAGAAAATCTGAGGTTGCTATTAACCATTAAAAAGGACAAGAAAGTCCTTGTTAGGTTGTTTTTGTTTTTGTAATTGTTACACTAAGGAAAAAAAACTTTAAAAGTGGGTTTTCAGGGGCTTTTATTTTTATTTTGTGTTTACAAGTGATCAAATTCCTAACTAAATTACTACTCCTAATGCTCCTATTAATATAACCATTGGTAGATTAATCTTTTTGTCATAAAGTTCTGGCCATGCTACTCTTCTGTCCCTTGAAAAAGATACCAAGCCTGAATCCATATTGAAGATTCTAAATAAAATCTAAATTTCTGAGCTTAACAGTCTAGTACTTTCCCAATCTTACCCTAACATTTCTATCCATTTTTTCTTCATACTGTTCCTCTCCACAAGTTTTTCTCCTCTCTGAGCAAACCGATTTTTTTTAATCCTATAAACAGTCTAATTGCCAGGATAGACTAGATTATGCTACTATAACAACGAACCTCAAAATTTCAGTGGCTTAAAACAATAAAGATTTCTTTCTTGCTGATGATATGAGTCCATTGTGGGTCAGCAGGAGGCTCTCCTCTACAATGTCCTCACTCTGAGAAGCAGCCAATTATCTAGAGTCAGTAAACTTTTTCTGTAAATAGCCACAGAGTAAATATTTTCAGCTTTATGGGACATATGGCATCTATCACAACAATTCAATTTTGCTGTTGTAGTGCAAAAGCTGCCATAGACAATAAACAAATGAGTATGGCTATGTTTCAATAAAATTGCATTGACAAAAATTGGCAACAGATCGCATGTGGCCTGCATGCCAGTTAGCCAGAGCACTGCAGGTCACTGTGACAGAGGAAAAGCACAGTGAGGAAATAATAGACTCTTAAAACTTCCACTTGGAAGTGACTCATACGACTTCAACTCATATATGATTGGTCAAAACAAATCACATGGCCACAACTAACTTCCAAGGAGAAAGGACATGCAATCATATGTACCTGGAAGGGAAAAATAAATATTGAGTATATAGGCCAGGCGCAGTGGTTCACACCTGTAATCCCAGAACTTTGGGAGGCTGAGGTGGGAGGATCATTTGAGGTCAGGAGTTCGAGACAAGGCTGGCCAACATGGTGAAACCCCATCTCTACTAAAAATACAAAAAATTAGCTGTGCATGGTGGTGCGCACCTGTAATCCCAGCTACTCAGGAAGCTGAGGCAGGAGAATCACTTGAACCTGGGAAACGGAGGTTGCACTGAGCCAAGATCAAACCACTGCACTCCAGCCTGGGCAACAGAGCGAGACTCAGTCTCAAAAAACAAAAAAGAAATATTGAGTATATCATCCTAACAACATCACAAAGTATATTTTCTTGACCTTTTCTTCTTTCTTCCCTACTATTATAGAATGCCTAAATCTCCTTTATCTACAAATCCAAATCCTAGCCATTCCTCAAAACTCAGTTCAAATATCACCATCTCCAAGGATTCTGCATCTTATAATTTCTTTTTGGCTTAGATTTACCTTTTTTATTTTTAAAAATTATTTTATTGATACAAATATTTATGCATCTTTGTGGGAAATGTGTGATATTTTGTTACACGTATAGACTGTATAATGATTAAGTCAGGATACTTAAGGTGTCCATCACCTCAAGCATTAATCATTCCCATATGTTGGGAAAATTTCAAGTCTTCTGTTCTAGCTATTTTGAAACAGACAAAACACAATTGTTAACTATAATCACCCTACTCTGCTACAGAACATTAAAACTTATTCCTTCTAACTGTATATCAGTACCCATTAACCAGCTTCTTTTTATTCCCTCCCACACACCCACCCTCCCACTCCTCTGGTATCTATCATTCTATTCTCTACCTCCAGATTAATGTTTTTAGTTCCCACATATGAGTGACAACATTTGATATTTTTCTTTCTGGGCCTGGGCTTAATTCACTCAACAAAATGACATCCAGTTCCATCCACCTTGCTGCAAATGACACGATTTCATTTTCTTCTGCAGCCGAACAGTATTCCATTGTGTATACCTCATTTTCTTTATCCATTCATCCATTGATATGCACTTAGGTTGATTCTGTAGCTTTGTTATGTTTTTTGCCCTGCAAAACAGCATGCAAGTACAGGTATCCCTCTGATATACTGGCTTCTTTTCCTTCCAATAAATATACTGTAGTGAGACTGCTGGATCACATGATAGTTCTATTTTTGAGAAACCCCCATACTGTTTTCCATAGTGACTGTACTAATTTACATTCCCAAGAAAGTGTATAAAAGCTCCCTTTACTCCATACCCTTTCCAATATCTGTTTGTCATTTTTTTTTTTTGTCTTTTTAATAATAGCCATTCTAACTAAGGTAAAATATATCCATGGTTTTGATTGCATTTCCCTGATGATTAGTGGTGTTGAGCATTTTTAATATACCTGTTGGTCACTTCTTTTTCTTTCTTGAGATGGAGTCTCGCTCTGTCGCCCAGGCTGGAGTGCAGTGGCACAATCTCAGCTCACTGCAACCTCCGCCTCCCGAGTTCAAGTGATCCTCCGGCCTCAGCCTCCTGAGTAGCTAGGATTACAGGCTGTGCCACCATGCCCAGCTAATTTTTGTATTTTTAGTAGAGACGGGGTTTCACCATGTTGGTCAGGCTGGTCTCGAACTCCTGACCTCGTGATCTGCCCACCTTGCCCTCCCAAAGTGCTGAGATTACAGGAGTGAGCCACCACACCCAGCCCCTGTTGATCATTTCTATGTCTCCTTTTGAGAAATGTCTACCCATGTCCTTTGCCCACTTTTTAATGAGAATAATTGTGGAGATTTTTTTCCTGTTGTTTGGATTCTTCGTATAGTCTGGATATTATCCCTTATTGGATGAAGAGTTGTAAATATTTTCTCCCACTCAACAGGCTGTCTCTTCACTGTTGACCATTTCTTTGCTGTGCAGAAGCTTCTTAGTTTAGTATATTCCCATTTGTCTATTTTTTGTTTTGTTACCCGTGCTTTGAGATCTTAGCCATAAAATCTTTGCTTAGACCAATGTCCTAGAGTGTTTCCTCTATGTTTTCTTCCAGTTGCTTTATAGTTTCAGGTCTTATGTTTAATGTTTATGTTAAATCCTTCTTGAGTTGATTTTTGTAAACAGTGAGGGGGTCCAGTTTCATTCTTCTGCATATGGATATCCAGTGTTCCCAGCACTATTGATTAAAGAGGATATCCTTTCCCCAATGTATGCTTTGGGTGCCTTTGTCAAAAATCAGTTAACTGTAAGTAAGTGGATTTATTTCTGGTTCTGAATTCTTCTCCATTGGTCTAGGTGTCTATTTTTATACAAATACCATACTGTTCTGGTTACTATTGCCTAGTAATATATTTTAAAATCAGACTGTGTGATGCCTCTTGCTTTGTTCTTTTTGTTCAGAATTGATTTGGCTATTCAGGTTCTTTTTTGGTTCCACATGAATTTCAGAATTTTTTTTTCTATTTATATGAAAAATGACATTGATACTTTGATAAGGATTGCATTGAATCTGTAGATTGTTTTGGGTAGTGTATTAGTCCATTTTTACACAGCTAATAATGACATACCCAAGACTTGGAAGAAAAAGAGGTTTAATTGGACTTACAGTTCCACATGGCTGGGGAGGCCTCAGAATCAAGGCGGGAGGTGAAGGGCACTTCTTATATGGTGGCGGCAAGACGAAATGAGGAGGAAGCAAAAGCGGAAACTCCTGATAAACCCATCAGATCTCATGAGACTTATTCACTATCATGAGAATAGCACAGGAAAGACCATATACCATGATTCAATTACCTCCCCCTGGGTCCCTCCCACAACACGTGGGAATTCTGGGAGAGACAACTGAAGTTAAGATTTGGGTGGGGACACAGCCAAACCATATCATTCCACCCCTGGCCCCTCTAAATCTCATGTCCTCACATTTCAAAACCAATTATGCCTTCCCAACAATCCCCAAAGTCTTTACTTATTTCAGCATTAACCCAAAAGTCCACAGTCCAAAGTTTCATCTGAGACAAGGCAAGACCCTCCCACCTATGAGCCTGTAAAATCAAAAGCAAGTTAGTTACTTCTTAGATACAATGGGGATACAGGTATTGGGTAAATGCAGCCATTCCAAATGGGAGAAATTGGCCAAAACAAAGGGGTTACAGGGTCCATGCAAGTCCAAAATCCAGGGGGCAGTCAAATTTTAAAGCTCCAAAATTATCTCCTTTGACTCCAGGTCTCACATCCAAGTCACACTGATGTGAAAGGTAGGTTCCCATAGTCTTGGACAGCTCTGCCCCTGTGGCTTTGCAGGGTACAGCCTCCCTCTCAGCTGCTTTCATGGGCTAGCATTGAGTGTCTGCAGCTTGTCTGCAGCTTTTCCAGGCACAAAGTGCAAGCTGTCAGTGGATCTATCATTCTGGGGTCTGGAGGACAGTGGCTTTCTTCTTGCAGCTCCACTAGGCAGTGCCCCAGTAGGGACTCTGTGTGGGGGCTCCAACCCCATATTTCCCTTCTGCACTGCCCTAGCAGAGTTTCTTGATGAGGGACCCGCCCCTGCAGCAAACTTTTGCCTGGGCATCCAGGCGTTTCCATACATCTTCTGAAATCTAGGCAGACGTTCCTAAACCTCAGTTCTTGATATCTGCGAACCCACATGCTCAACACCACATGGAAGCTGCCAAGGCTTGGGGCTTGCACCCTCTGAAGCCATAGTCCAAGCTGTACATTGGCCCCTTTCAGCCACAACTGGAGCAGCTGGGAACCAGAGCACCAAATCCCCAGGCTGCACACAGCAGGGACCCTGGGCTTGGCCCACAAAACCACTTTTTCCTCCTGGGCCTCTGGGCCTGTGATGGGAGGGGCTGCCTGGAGACATTTTCCCCATAGTCTAGGGGATTAACATTAGGTTCCTTGATACTTATCCAAATTTCTGCAGCTGGCTTAAATTTCTCCCCAGAAAACGGGTTTTTCTTTTCTATCACATAGTCAGGCTGCAAATTTTCCAAACTTTTATGCTTTGCTTCACTTATAAAGTTGAATGCCAGGCTGGGTGTGGTGGCTCACACCTGTAATCCCAGCTCTTTGGGGGGCCAAGACAGGAGAATGGCTTAAGCCCAGGAGTTTGAGATCAGCCTGGGCAAGACAGCAAGACCTTGTCTTCACTAAAAATAAAATAAAATAAAAAATTTAAACAAGACATTCTACAAAACAAGGGAGCAGGAAATGCTTTTCTAAACAATGAAAGTTAATATACAGAAAATATTGAAAGAATCATAACAATGAATAAATATTTATTTAGAGTTAGATTATGTCCTCTATACCAACATGGATGCCAGAAGAAATACAAAGAAATTATATGACAGTCTGTGACCTAGAAGTTGGAGAAACAAGACATGCACACATGAAATGACAGCAAGTACAAAAACTATACCATAATTCAAACACTTATTGAGCACTTATATTCCAGATACTGTATTTCACACTGAGGATAAAACAATAATGAACAAAATGCTATCCCTCCTTTCAAAAACCTCAAAAACTATCAGAGGTGACTAACGCAAACAACTATAATGCAATGTCACTTGTACTATGTTGATGATTTTTATAAAATGCTATGAGAACTAGGATCAAGAAAATAATTGTTTCTGCTTCTAGAGAAATACCAAAACTGCCTTCATTGAAGAAGTTATTTGAACTGTTAGGGTATGCTAAAACCTGACTATAAAGAGCCTATATGGTAGGCAAAAAAGAACCAGCAAAGATCTGATCTGGATTTTTTTGTAAGTTTATGGCAATAGCATGGAAAATTGGCTGACCAGTAGTCTATATACTCCACTAGGGCACTCACCATGTCTGTCTTATTTACTGATACTCTCAGTGCTAAGCAGAGCATTTTACACATAGTAGACCATCTTAAGTATGCATTTGTTGAAAAAATTATAAAAAAGAGACACTAATAAGGAGGGTGTTGTCCAAGTAAAAAACAGTGAGGGCTTAATTAGGGCAATCACAATGGGGAACTGTTGATTACATCAACACTGAGTAGCCTTAATTTAAATGCCAAATTGTATGGCTTATTAACTATAGGAACTAAGAAAAAACAAATACAGATACAAGAGAAGCAATCTGATCACAAAGAAATCTCACAATGAACTATAAGCCAAAGCAACTACCTAACAACCTTAAATATATTATATATTGTTGGAAAGTGATTCCCTCAACTGGTACCAAGTATGAATTCATCTCAGAAAACCTTTAAAAAGTCATCTCAATCCCTAGGGTTTTATTTTATTTATTTTTATTTATTTTTTTTTTTCGAGACAGAGTCTCACTCTGTCACCCAGGCTGGAGTGTGGTGGCACAATCTCTGCTCACTGCAACCTCTGCCTCCCAGGTTCAAGCAGTTCCTTCACTTCAGCTTCCCAAGTAGCTGAGATTACAAGCATGTGCCACTTTTGTATTTTTTTAGTAGAGACAGGGTTTCACCATGTTGGCTAGGCTGGTCTCGAACTCCCGACCTCAAATGATCCGCCTGCCTTAGCCTCCCAAAGTGCTGGGATTACAGGTGTGAGCCAGTGTGCGACCTCAAGGTTTTCTTTATCTTTTTCTTTTTTTTTCCTTCTGATTTTCCATAAAAGATAGCTTTAAGGAAAGTTTAAGATTATAACTTACTTTTAAATATGACATAAATTTCAAGAAGGTTTTAATTAAGACCCAGAAAGAAATTACTGGTCTAATTTCTTTGTTTGTTTGTTTGTTTGTTTGAGACAGGGTCTCACTCTGCTGCCCAAGTGCAGTGGTACCATCAGGACTCACTTCAGGTGATCCTCTTACCTCAGCCTCCCAAATAGCTGGGACTACAGGCACGTGCCACCATGCCCAGCTAATTTTTTTTTGTATATTTTTTTTTCTTGTAGAGATGGGGTTTCACCATGTTGCCCAGGCCAGAACTGGTCTAACTTCTAAGACATGACACTACAAATTCAATAGACTAAAAAGAAGACCCATTCAGCTATCAGAACTAAGTAAGAGAGACATGAATAAAAGACTTTTTTTTTAATACTTGGTATCCACATTTTTACTATTCAAGCATGACCTTAAAGAAATAATTTACAAAAGGGATGAGATAATGCCTACCTCATAGTGTTCCTACCTGACATAGTTCAGTGATTTTCATATTGCATAATAGTTAAGAACAAAGACTCTCTAGGTTCAAATCCCAGTTCCTTAGTCTACCTCTCATTTCTATATTATTCAACTTCTCTGATCTTGTTTCCTCATCTGCCTCATAGGGTTGTTGTATTAAATGACTTAATATGTAAAATTGATTAACATAGGGCCTAACACAAAGTAAGTAGTAAATAAGCATTAACTGTTGTTATTATTAAAAATACTCAGTACAAATATAAGTGTGAAGTTGAATGTGAAGGCTAGTCATTTAGCCTCTGCATGAGCCTAGCAAACAACACAGCATCAGTGTTTCAATTAGCAACATTCTGGAATGTGGGGTTCTTTTTTTGCTGTTGTTTTTTACCTGCAAACCATGAGGTATCAGAATCTGGGGTTCTTAACAACATAAATCCTTCAGGAATATCAAGAATCTGCCAGCTGGGTCTGGTGCAGTGGCTCGCACCTGTAATCCCAGCACTTTGGGAGGCCAAGCCAGGAGGATCACTTGAGTCCAAGTGTTCGAGACCAGCCTGAGCTACACAGTGAGACCCTATCTCTACAAAAAAATTTAAAAATTAGCCAAGTGTGGTGGTATGCACCTGTAGTCCCAGCTACTCCAGAAGCTGAGGTGGAAGGATTGCGTGAGCCTAGGAGGTCGAAGCTGCAAGTATGCAGTAATCGCACCACTGCACTCCAGCCTGGGCAGAAGAGTCTCAAAAAAGGGGGGCAACCCTGTCTCAAAAAATTAGAAATGATAAAAACAAAAAGAATCTCCCATATTCCTTGTGCTACCACTGGCAGAACCTGAGCAAATTATGACCTCATTCTTTGCTTTAGTTTTCTCCTAAGATCCTCATGTCAGCTTTTTCTCTAGGATCCTGGACTGAGTCACAACTTCCCCATTAAATTCCTGATTTAGGTTCTTTCATGGGCTGTGTCTAGCTCACTCTGGGTGTGGTGCCATGTTTGGCACCATCTCTTCTGAAAACACTGATGTGGTGGAATTCAGCTGTATTTGAGCTTGTTTACCTTGTAATTTTCCACTGGTTTTTTTTTATTAGAATGAGCAAAAGCACAAAACATAATTACAAGTTCTGTATTTAGCACTATCAAGCCTCCCAAAATCCCAAAGGAACTAAAACTTTTGTCAACTACCTTCTAAGAAGCAGTATTGACAAGTCCCACCCAGACTGCCAATCGTTATGATCAAATGAGCTAACATACGTGGTACATCTAGCTCCAAGCAATAAATGCTAATTTCTTTTGACTCTTCCTCTACCTACTCTTCCTCTACCTACCATCGCCACCCTGAGGGAATGTATGATGAAAAACTTTAGGAAAGAGATGGGCATGTGTGGTGGTTTGTTGGAGCACAGCTTGGAGACACTGGCATTCTTGACAAAAACTCTGAGTCAAATAAATGTGAATTAATATCAGTCTCCCACTTCATTTTACCTATGTCTCCCAAGTTCCTAAATGTTGGGTCTGATTACATGAATATGTTTGTATCATGATTAATGTTCATATCAGAAACAAAACTGGTTCTTTTTATGACTCAGAAGGCAAAATGTTCTACCTTTCAGGCAGAATGTGAAAATTAGGGTAACTACTAACTGATAACACCAAACTTAATTTTCCTGCAACTATATAATAAAAAACCAATCTGACATATAGAGGGAAAATGTATATAGATACGTAAATATAGGAAAATGTCAATAATTAATTATTGAATCTAGGTGATTTTTCTTTCGTTTTTTTTGCAAGTTAGGGATTTTTCTCAATAAAAAGTTTGGGCAGCAAAGGGCAGGGGGGAACTTGACACACTCATAGACTAACACTCCCAGAGTTCAGAAAAATAAATAATTTACTGTCTACACCATCTAATTCATAGAAAACAAAACTGCTCTGATTTTTTTGCCTCTACTCATAAATTTTACCAAGTCCTAAACCAATTTGCCTGTATGCTCACAGATTTCCCCCATAAGGCTACCATACTCAGAGAAATGGCACAGGGCTGACTAGGAAAAAGAATTCCCATCTGGCAGCCATAAATCTCCATGCTAACAGTAAGTTGAAATGGGTTGTTCTGATAAGGGTATTTCCAGCCTCTAACACAAAAAACACTTCCACCCAAGGTAACAGTAGAAACCTTTGGTGAGATAATTCTTTAAATTTTTAAATATAAGAGGGAAAATACTGAATACAATCACATAAACCTATGAAAATTAAAATAGTAATATAGAAGCACTAAGTTGTGAGTTTCTACAACCCGAGTGGCAAAAGTGAGGGTTTTTAATCTAAATCAAAATGAGAAAGGAATTCTGCATTTAGTTTTCCATCAACACTTCAACTGCAGGGAGAATAAATCTATAATACGCTCTTTCATAGGGAACAAAATTAAAATAAGGTAAAGATGGTGACATTTACAACTAGTTTCTGGAACCTGAAGCAGTCCCACAAAAGCTATGCTTTCAACTTACTCTGGGCTCCCAAAATTTTAAAGTTAAATAAAAACCAATTATTCATTTCTCCTTTCTTAAGTAATATAGGAGGTAAGAAAAAAGTAGTCCATTTTAATCCAAAACTACTATGTAGAAAACAAAATAAGAGTCTAGAAAATTAGACTAGGGCATTACTATTAGAACTAACAGGTAGCTGGGAATATAAATCTTGATATCACTACAATTCTCTAGGTGGTTTTTAACAAGCCACTTAACTATATCTTTATGCTAAAATAGAAAAACATATTAACCATACTTTCTGAACTGAAAATAGGCCTATTGAAAATAAATTTGATACCACATGTTCTCATTCGCATGTGGGAGCTAAAAAAAATTAAACTCATAGAAGTAGAGAGTAGAACTATGGTTATTAGAGGCTGGGAACAGAATGGGGAAGGGGAGGAGGGGGAGCCATGGTGCATGGATACAAAATTACAGCTAGATAGGAGGAATAAAGTTCCAGTATTCTATGGCATTACAGAGTAAGTATAGTTAACAGTAATTTAGTGTATATTTTCAATAAATTATTGAAATTTCAATAACTGTCATCTGCTAGTAGTTATCCTATTTTGAACATTCACAACACAAAGAAATGATAAACGTTTGAGATGATGGGTATGCTAATTACCCTGATTTGATCATTACACAATGTATACATGCATCAAAATATCACTCCGTATCCTATAAATCTGTACGCTTGGCCAGGTGTGGTGGCTCTGGCTCATGCCTGTAATCCCAGCACTTTGGGAGGCTGAGGCAGGAGGACCGCTTGAGCTGTGGAGTTCAAGACCAGCCTGGGCAACATAGTGAGGCCGTGTTGCTACAAAAAAATCAACAAAACTAGCCAGGCATAGTGGCACACTCCTGTAGTCCCAGCTATTCGAGAGGTTGAACTGGGAGGATGGCTTAAGCGAGGGAAGTTGAGGCTGTGGCAAACCAAGACAGTGCCACTGCACTCCAGCCTGAGCAACAGAGTGAGACCCTGTCTCAAAAAACTAAATATATAAATAAGTACAATTATTACATGCCAACTAAAAATAACATAAATAAATAAATTTAAAATCAAAGGCCACATAAATGCTTATTAAGAAATAATAATGATGTGAGAACAAATGATGTGAGAGCTGGGAAGGAGCCAATACCCAAAGGATATGTATCTACAAACCTAGTGGATAAGCAATCTTTAATGAAGTCATCTTTTTAAACCTTCAAGTAAATAGTAAATCTGATTGCAAACTATCAAATCTGGCCTCACCGCAATAAACATCAAAGGCAGTGAATATATAATGAATCAACATGAAATATAATTCAGCAGCCAGCCCTGTAAGTTTTTGCCTGTAATCTTGAATTCACTGAAATATAGATTCCAAATAATTTCCCAAAATCCAAGCTTCAGCATTTCAGTCTGGGCTCTGTTAAAGAATTTATCCTAGATGCCTGGAATAAACTGGATTAGTTTAACCAGGTTCTGTTGCCTAGCTATGGAATGATGGAGCACCTCCCTGTAAGTGGACAGAATCCAATGTTCTTCAATAGAACTTTCTCAAGATACATCTCAACTAATTACTTCTAAGAGCATTCTGAATACAGACTAAGAACTATTTTCTAAAAACTTCCAAGTCAAATTTAATCTTTGTTAATAACAGCACAGTGAAAAAAGTATTTGTTCAAATCCCAGCTTGGCCACTTGTTAGATATAGAACCGTGAACCCTTTGTCTAGGTGTAGAACTGATCTGTTTTGAATGGTAATAATGACATCTAAGCCAAAAAGATATGACTTAACTCTGCTTATCCTAACTGAATCTAGTTTTGGGGTTATTTTGAAGATTAAATAAAATAATACGCCCAATTAGCATGGCATATGACATAAAGTATCAGTAGCATCCAAATGTTTCCTTGTCCTTACCATTTCTAGCTTTTCTTCTTCGATTTCATCCACTTTTAAATTTTATCCTCCCTAGCAAAAGCCTATAGCATCTGCTTTGAGTCATGATGAGACACACAATATAATAAGGAAAATAGTACACTTAGTGTTTACTATGAGCCAGTCACTGAGCTAAGTATTTTATATAGTTTATCTCAATCCTTACAACTTTCACTAGGTGGTTATATTATTCCAGTTCACAGTCAAAAGACTGAGGCTAATGGATGAGATAATTTGCCCAAAGTTGCCTGATTACCACAATCATTTTTACTTTTACTCTACCAAGTATCTCTCTCCAATCACTATCTTGTTCCTTCCCCGACAGAAAACAATTACCTTAACATTTCTGGGAACCACTTTCTTATTCTCCTTTATATTTCACTATATATGTATACATCTACAAATAATATTGATTAGTTTTGCCTATTCTTAACTATTTTACAAAGGGAATCAGAGGACTGCATTCTTTTACGTTCTGTTTATTTCAATATTATATAAGTAAGGAGTTCAATCCATGTTGTTCTGCTTTACCTATGGTTCATCCATTTTCATTGTTGTATAATATTCTACTGTATGAACATACTATAGTTTATTTATCAATCATATTATTTTTGGACATCTGAACTGTTTCCAAAATGTTTTAGCTACTGTGTACATTTGTGCTGTGAACACTTCCTTTACATGTAACCTGAATTTTGGGAAATGCACCAAAATTTCTTTAAGGTAGTAGTCTTCAAACAAACACAGATCTACACAAAGGGTAAAGAAAGGGTACATAAAGAATATACAAAGACTTTCCAAATGTTAAGTGTGCATATTGTGTTTCACAAATCTAACTCCAGACCCACAACTTTCATATACACTCTTTCCTAAAATAAGAACAGGCTGCATTTAATATAGAGTAACTTTATAAAATAAAGGCTTATCCCTCACCAATCCCAAATCATACTATCATGCATTGGTTCCAAATATAAAACCCACAGAAAGGTAAAATGCTTAGTCTTGAGTGGAGAGAAAAATTACCAACTAAGAGTAATGTAATAAATTCTATAATGGAGATATGAACAGGTATGGTCTTTAGAAGTAAATAAAATAAACTACTGAACTAGCTGGAGGAGTCAGAAAAAAAAGAGATGACATTTGAACTAGGCCTTGAAAAGTAAGTATGGCTGTCAGGTAGAAAATGATGAAAAGAACACTTCTTGCAAACAGGTTAGCGAGGTACATAGGTGTAAGAGGAAGTCACTGGGTAGAGTTTCAGGAAAAACGATTAAAGGGGGATAAATCAACTAGAAGATGAGCTCCTTTTGCCTCTGAGGACGTATAGACTTGAAATAGAAGAGGGTATATAAGAAAAGAGGATGCCAAAATAATTTGTACCCAGAGTAGGAAGTATGACATGGGCAAAAAG
Organism: Nomascus leucogenys; assembly: GCF_006542625.1. Taxonomy (NCBI): domain Eukaryota; kingdom Metazoa; phylum Chordata; class Mammalia; order Primates; family Hylobatidae; genus Nomascus; species Nomascus leucogenys. Next base: position 37,513,303 of record NC_044394.1, read on the forward strand.
CTGGTAAATGGTATGTAGAGACGTATTAATAAAAGGGAAGAGAAGAGTATGTTGAGAAAATAACTCAGCATCCGCCGAAGCCATGGTATGCCAGCAGAAGCTGCTCTAAATCTCAGTCCAGGAAAGAGGTGTCCCCTGGGGCTCATGAGAGATAAATACAAATTTATAAACAACTAATTACCCTCTTGCTAATCACTGCCATGTTTTTCAGTATACTCACATTAATCATCGTATATAAACATCCTGTCACATGCTAAATAGTTGCCCTTGTAGAAGCAGCTCAATTTTGATCAAACACAGATAATCTGCCAGTTGGCTTGATGTGGAACTCTTTTTCGAAACCACTGTTTCTCTAACTATGGCATCTTAAGTATGTGTCACATGAGTCTCCAACTGGCAGTCACATGGATCTTTTAACACAGTATCAGCTGCTCTGAAATGATAACTGCCTAACTTTAAGGTGACCAGAGCTCACCAAAGTAAATGTCACATCACCTTTATTTTTAGTCAAACAATCCCAAATGTAATCCTGAGATTTGGTGAATATTACCCAGATATCTTGACAAGATATAGAGAAATAAACAGAAAAAAATATTCATATAAAACATACTAATAATCAAAAATACTTTAATCAGTTCCTACCACTTTATAAATACCTATGTCCTCTGTTCACTTCCTGGAGAAGGTGCTGATAGATTATGATCAAACCAGAAGCAGATAAATAAATTCATTGACTGTTATTTGATAAATGACCAAAGAAACGCTGAGCACCTACCATGACTCACTGTGTATAACAGGTGATAGAAACAAGAAATTCATAAACCTGCTCAGGAAACAAATGTGAACAAGTACACATAATGAGCAAATTGCTAAAACAGAAATATATAAAGTAGGAAACAGAAGTAGGAAAGAAATTAGCAGATAAATTCTAACAGGAAATGAGTCAGGAAAACATCATAGAGAGATGCCATCTCGCCCCCTTGATTACTAGGATTCTATCCAGCAAAGGTAAAGGGAGGAAAGGAAAGAGATGAAATTCACAGCAAGTACAAAGGTAGAGCAAAGGCAAAAGCATGGAAGTACAAAAACACATGCAGTCGTCTAGAAATAACAATTAGTCCCGTGTGGCTACATCAGTGGTTCTCAAGCCTAACTGGAAAAGGAGGCGTCTGGGCACATACTTTTTTGTCATTTCACAGATATTTCTGAGGTACAGACAGGTATGAGAATCACTGGGCTAGAAATAGAGATTACTAGGGTTGGAAGATGGAATTAGGGAAGAAGAGAGCCAGAGGTTAGGCCAGGGCTAGACTAAAAAGGCCTTAAAAGCCAGGATGGACCTCTAATCAGCCCCTCTGAAAATTAGTTCTATATAAACATAATTTTGGTGAAAGGAACAAGACATTTCATCACATTTGGATTCCAGTTCCCCCTAAAATATTAAAAATATCTTTTGTAAGCAATAAATCAAACAAGTTTCTAAACAAGTGAATGACTCCTGACTAACACGGTGAAACCCCGTCTCTACTAAAAATATTAAAAAAATTAGCCGGGCGTTGTGGTGGGCACCTGTAGTCCCAGCTACTAGGGAGGCTGAGGCAGGAGAATGGCGTGAACCCGGGAGGCAGAGTTTGCAGTGAGCCGAGATCACGCCACTCACTCCAGCCTGGGCGGCAGAGCGAGACTCCGTCTCAAAAAATAAAGAAAGAAAATAAAATAAAATAAATCAAGTGAATGACAAAAACTGCCCCTTTTCTGTGGTAGACAGAATAATGGTCCCCCAAAGATGCCCATGTCCTAATCGCTGGAACCTATGAATATATTAGGTTACATGGCAAAGGAAAATCAAGGTTACAGGTAAAATTAAAGTGCTTATCAGCTGTGAGATATGGTAATTATCCTGGATTAATCAGGTGGACCATCATAATCACAAGTGCTTTTTGTTTGTGTTTGTTTTTGAGACCAAGTCTCGTTCTGTCACCCAGGCTGGATTGCAGTGGCACAATCTCGGCTAACTGCAACCTCTGCCTCCCAGGTTCAAGTGATTCTCCTGCCTCAGCCTCCCGAGTAGCTGGGACTACAGGTGCGTGCCACCATGCAAACCTAATTTTTGTATTTTTAGTAGAGATGGGGATTTGCCAGTGTTGGCCAGGCTGGTCTCAAACTCCTGACATCAGGTGATCCGCCCACCTTGGCCTTCCAAAGTGCTAGGATTACAGGCATGAGCCACCAAGCCCAGCCTTCAGGTATTTTTTAAAGTGGAAGAGGAAGACAAAAGAGACTCAAGAGAGGCTGGGTGTGGGTGGCTCACGCCTGTAATCCCAGCACCTTGGAAGGCCGAGGCGGGTGGATCACCTGAGGTCACGAGTTCAAGACCAACTTGGCCAATATTGGTGAAACCCCATCTCTACTACAAATACAAAATTAGCCAGGTGTGGTAGCAAGTGCCTGTAATCCCAGCTACTCGGGAGACTGAGGCAGGAGAATCATTTGAACCCAGGAGGTGGAGGTTGCAGTGATTGAAATCATGCCACAGCACTCCAGCCTGGGTGACAGAGTGAGACTCCATCTCAAAAAAAAAAAAAAAAAAAAAGCCTCATAATGTTTTAACAAGCTTGGTTTACATAATCCTTTTCCCCCACTATACAATGTGCTCTTCAAGAAGAGGAACCCTATTTTATTCATCTTTCTATCCTGAACACATATTAGGCACTAAATAATTCATTTTTTAACAAATGAATCTCTTCACCTCCACTTTCATGTGTCTATCTTCCCCTTCCACCCCACAGCATTTGTTTAGAATCCTAATTTTAAAAAAAAAAATCTTCCTATCCCATAAATCTTGGCGTACGCCAGTACACATAGGCCCTCTACCTTGCACAACCCATGTTACTCAACATAGTGAAGATTTGGAGGAAGAATGCTCCTAGACATCCCCACTCATTTCCATTGCTAGAGGAGACAGCTAGCTCAATCTGCAACCAGAGGCAATATCACTCCATCCCCAGGACAGCACCCATAAAAGAGGAGTGGATAATTTATCAAGAGGGAATAAGATTATATTACAAAGTAAACTTCCCAAAAAGGCAGAGTTAATGCTATACAAATATATCTCAATTTAAAATACTTCTCAGGAGGGGAGGCACAGAGTAACTTAAGCTTCTGAGAGGACTTCAAATTGAGGAAGGGAACTTTAGATAAAAGGAATGGGAGTCATAGGAATTGGGATCTATGAGCATCATCATGCTCATAGCCAATGGGCACAACTGACCACACCATAATTTTCTTTGATTTATCTCTTCCCACACTAACTCGGCAGCATTAATTTGGTCCTCTTCCTCAGCAAGGATGATCTTCTGAAGGGATAAGGAAAGAGCTGTTTTTACAAAATATTCCTCAGTTTTTGCTATATCTCTGCCTAATCCTGACAAAATAAGTCCCTTTTCTCCAATCCTCTCAGAAAAGGAAGGTACTCCAGCTAGGTAAAGAACTTCCTATTTTTTAGTTTAATGTGGGAAAAGAGATAATAAAAAGATAAGAGAAGGTCTTAATATAGTAGAATATAAAAGATAAAATGATCTAGAATTTGGACATTTTGTAAGAAAAGGAACAAAGTAGGGAATGGATTGGAGGGAAAAGTAAGTAAAATATACATGTGTGGCTGGGTGCAATGGCTCACGCCTGTAATCCCAGCACTTTGGGAGGCCAAGGTGGGCAGATCACTTGAGGTTGGGTGCTTGAGACCAACCTGGCCAACATGCCAAAACCCCATCTCTACTAAAAATACAAAAATTAGCCAGCCATGGTGGCAGGCACCTGTAATCCCAGCTATTCAGGAGGCTGAGGGATGAAAATCACTTGAATCCAGGAGGCAGAGGTTGCAGTGAGCCAAGATCGCACCACTGCACTCCAGCCTGGGAGACAGAGCGAGACTCTAAAATTAAATTAAATTAAGAATGTAAGGACTCCCTCAAGAAATCATTCCAGCATTGCAACACTAGGAAATATTATCATAAACGCAAAGCCAGAGAAGAATAGCCAAAACAGTATCCTTTGCTAACAGCCAAAGTTAAGGAGAAAAGGCACCAGATTTGGATTAGAGAATCTAGCTTAAATCCAAATTCCCCAACTAACTAAACTTTAAGATCTCAAGCAATTCACTTCACCTCTCTAGGACTCAGTTTATATGGAATGCAGAATTTGAAATGAGCTTCAAGGATACTACAGTGTATCCTTGCCTTTATCACCCAGTCTCTGGACGGTGCTCTTAAAACTCCTCTTAACTTTTATAATCTGTAAATAAAACCATCAAGTAGATAGCCTGCATTCCCTCTCCGAACATTTGTGCAGTCTAGAAAAATTAAGCCAGACCCCATTTACCCTTCCTCTATTAGCTAAATATATAATATGATAAGAAAATGGAGGGATATTCATAATACTAGTCCCTCTACTCTTGTGGATACTTTGAAAATGTATATAATGAAAAGTTTATTATCTAGAAAATACCAGAATAAATTTTGATATATTCTGTTTATTAAAAAGGAAAAGAAAAACATGATTGAAAGTAATATTTTTGTCACATGTTAACACCCACTATAAAAGTAATATGTTATTTCTATATTGGTTTTTACTGATCTCTTTTACCATCTTGGGATTCAGTTAATCTAGGACTAAACAGTAATTTTACTTAACTACAAACTGAATCAAATGTTAAATCACAAAGAACAAATTTACCACAAGTTAAACCTATTTATTTTCTAAAATGCTAAACTGTATCAAAATATTTGCCAAAATAATATTTTATTTGATTCAAGTTCTAGATTAAATGAATATCCTACTATGTACCTGTCATCCAGCTTCACTAATTATCAGGCCAGGCGCAGTGGCTCATGCCTGTAATACCAACACTTTGGGAGGCCAAGGTGGGCAGATCACCTGATGTCAGGAGTTCGAGACCAGCGTGGCCAAAATGGTGAAACCCCATCTCTACTAAAAATACAAAAATTAGCTGGGCATGGTGGCGAGCGCCTGTAATCCCAGCTACTCAGGAGGCTGAGGCAAGGTAATCACTTGAACCTGGAAAGCGGAGGTTGTAAGCTGAGACCGCGCCACTGCACTCCAGCCTGGACAACAAAGTGAGACTTCGTCTCAAAATAAATAAATTAATTAATTAATAATAATAATTATCAGCATATGAAGAATTTTGTTTCATCCCTACCCCCACTCCCAATGGAAAAAACTAACCACTCAGAAAAGGGATGATGCAACAAATTTCACTTCCCATATTTCTAATATTTTGTGAACTGTTGTTTTCCTCGAGAAGAAAAATATATCTGACATTCATAAAAATTACTTAACATGATTTTTCAAGTTAAGAATTTGAGTATACTGACAGAGATAATCCCAATAAACTCTGCTCTCTTAATTTTGTCTTTACATCCCTTGGGACTAACACAGTAACTGACAAAGTAGATATTTAAGAAATGTTTATAAACCAAATAAATAAGAACACCTACAAAGACAAAAAGTAAATTTGGCCATTTTCCATCCTGAAGATTTACCTCTTGCAAAAGACAAACATAAAAAATGAGAATTCATTCTGTGTAACTCTAGAGAGCAGAGAAAAATAATTACATCTAATTTTTAACAATTCTTAAGCTACATTTATCACAAACTCATAGTCACCTTAACCAAATTCTAATTGAAAAAAAAAAAGGCATAAAAAATTTGAATACTTTTTTTAAAAGTTAAACTCTGATCTGTAACATACTGGCCTAAAATAGCCCCATGCTAGACATTTTTAATACTAATCAAAATAACTATGTGGAGACTCAAAAGTGCTAAGTAGCACATATTTGTGAGACACCTAAGCAGGTTCTAAGATTCCAAGAGAAAAGAAGTATATATACAGTGACCCACACACTTTGCCATTTTCAAATATTTGGTCCCTTAGGTTGCCATAAACCATAAAAATTCCATTATTTCAGCAAATAGTAACTAAAGTATTCCATATTATATATATTTTTATTTTAAGTTTTAAAGACTGAGCCACAAAAGATAGGGAACACAGGCCAAAGCAACACCATAATTACTCATAAAAACATGGAGAAGATGATATGTATCATACACACACAGTTACAAAGTTCACTAATAACCCAGTAAAATAAAAGCCTGTGCAACTGGGTAACAACAACAACAATAAAAAGCTTGATGGTAATATGAGATAATAACAATGATGAATTTATTTCCGGGTATAATTATATGTAGTCATTTGACCTACATATAAAATGTGTTCTAAGGTTGGGTGCGGTGGCTCACGCCTGTAATCCTAGCACCTTAGGAGGCCAAGGTAGGCGAATTGCTTGAGCCCAGGAGTTCAAGACCAGCCTGGGCAAAAATGGGAAACCTCGTCTCTACAAAAAAATACAAAAATTACCCGGGCATGGTAGTGCGCTCCTGTAGTCCCAGCTACTTGGGAGGCTGAGGCAGGAGAATCGCTTGTGCCCAGGAGGTCAAGGCTGCAGTGAGCCAAGATCTCACCACTGCACTCCAGCCTGGGTGACAGAGTGAGACCCTGTCTCAAAAAAAAAAAAGAAAAAATCCATAAAATAATAAAATAAAATATGTTCTAGGCAGGGGCTCAGGCCTATAATCCTAGCATTTTAGGAGGCCGAGGTGGGCAGATCACCTGAGCCTAGGAGACTGAGACCAACCTGGGCAACATAGCAAAACCCCATCTCTATTAAAAATACAAAAATTAGCCTGGCATGGTGGCATGTTCCTGTAGTCCCAGCTACTCAGGAGGCTGAAGTGGGAGGACCAGTTGAGCCCAGGAGGCCAAAGCTGCAGTGAACTACGACGGCACCACTGCACTCCAGCCCGAGCCAAAGAGCAAGACCCTGTCTCAAAAAAGTAAAATAAAATGTGTTCTAAAGTTTTAAAATGTACTTTAACATAAAAACCTATGCAAAAGAAACTGTATGTTTTTAAATGTTTATAAAAAGAATAACCTTTCCTTTTTGAAGAAATAGGAAAACCAAAACAAAACACCTGATTTCTAACATAGAGGTAAGATAATTATTGTTCAGAATTCAAAGTTTCTCACTATTTTAAAATAGTGGCTCAACATGGTGGCTCATGCCTGTAATCCCAGCACTTTGGGAGGCCAAGGCAGGTGAATTGCTTGAGCTCAGGGGTTCAAGACCAGCCTGGGAAACATGGCAAAACCCCATCTCTACAAAAAATACAAAAATTAGCTGGACATGGTGGCATGCACCTGTAGTCCCAGTTACTCCAAGGGCTTAAGTGGGAAGATAGCTTGGGCCCTGGAGGCAGGGGCTGCAGGGAGCTAATATCATGCCCCTGCACTCTAGCCTGGGCAACAGAGCAAGAACCTATCTCAAAAAAAAAATAGTACACAGGCATTAAAATTTGACAATATACCAAATGCGAACATAAAAAGAATTTATGAAATAACTGATTTTTAAAAGTAAAATGCATAAATGTGTTTTTTCAAGTATCTGTAAAGAATAAAATATATAGTTTTTATTGATCACTTATTATTCCCAGGCATTCTTCTAAGCTCTATATATGTAACTATTCATTTAATTTTTATAACAATTTTTTGAGATAAGCACTATTCTTATCACTCACTTAAATGATGAGTAATCAAAGGAAAGATAAATTGATTTGACCAAAGTGTATAAAGCCAGAGTTCAAAACTAGGCAGGAGGACTCCAGAAAGTTATGCCATTCTGCCTGTCATAAAAAAATCAAAATACCTGTTGTTTAATTTATAGGTAAATTTTTTAACTTAAAAATGTTTCTTTTTATATTATTTTGAAGTTAATTTAGTAATAATAACTATTAATAATAGGAAACATTTAATAAAAGCGCTGACTACAAGATAGACATCATTTCTCACAACAGCCTTGTAAGACAGCTCCCCTTATTAGCTCCATTTTACAGACGAGAAAAGTGAGGCACACAAAGATAAAGTGACTCACCCAAGGTCACACAGTAAATAAGTAATAGAGCCAGAAAGGGAATTCAAGTAATCTAACTCCAGAGTCTGGCCTTGGACTCTTAACTACTATACCATAATAAAATTTAGGTAATAAAAAGAGATAAGCCAACATTATTTTTATGATATCTTTTATAATACCTGAATAGAACTGGATCTAAAGTCAAGATGATGTACACTCTATCAACGATGTAAAATAATGGACTTTCTCCATCTACCTAAAGGAACAAATATTATGATACCCTCTTTCCCTCTCATTCTCTACTGTGGTGATTACAAATAACCAGTTTTTCAAAGCTTTCTAAAGAAACATTAAAAACATTAAAGAAACATTAAAGTGCATTACAGTGCTTAGGAATATCGGAATAGGTATTTGGGCTTGGTAGAACTGTGACAGATACAAAAGTTCAGTTCAGATATATGTCCCAAATTAGGATGCCCCTTGTTATCTGCAGAAAATGGCACTTTGAAAATAAGCCCTGCATAGAACAGCAATTTCTATTGAGGTATAGAAAGAAAACATTAGCATCCCTGCTCTATCAATAACTGTATCTTGTCCTTTTAAATTTCTATATTTCTGTGTATGTTTGATAACATACATAAATATTTTAGTACTTGCAAATAATTTATAATTAAAGACACTTAAAAGAAGGTAAGTGTGCTCTCTGTTCATCAATAGGTGAAAAAATATAGAGACAATTAACAAAATGAAAAAATACATCACTGAAAAAATGGTTTGACTTTATTTTAAAGATTTTCTTTTCACCCTAAAGTTTCAGCACATTTTTAGTTGTTTCACTGGTCTCCAGATGATTCCTAAAGCACTATGTTGACTGTCTCTATCCTGCAGTAAAGGCCCTTTACAGAAACTTTTGATAAAACTTACGAAGGATAAATAATGCGGCTGTCATCTAAGAAGGTGCTTTCTGTACCATGAAAATAAAGAAATGACTGGAATAGTGTTTTGAAGCTCACCAAGATTAAATAATCCTATCAAAACCATGATGGAAATTTGAAGGGGTACTGTAAAACTAAGGACCCTCTCTCCATTCCATACCTATCAGAATTCTCATTTGCTCCAAGAAGAGTCATTGTCTGTCTTAAAGAAAACCTTTCTACCATGAGAAGATTCACGTAAAAGAAGTTATTACAGTCTCCTTAAAACCATTTCATTTTATAGGCAAAGCGCAGGCACTGTTAGCAGAAGTCTCAACAAATATTGCCTTTCTGGGAGGCAGTTTGGCAATATGTATCAAAATTTTAAATGCACATCTCCTTTGACCCAGCAATATCATTTCTTGGAATTTATAATAAGATTATTAGACACATATACAAAGATGTAGTATAAGAACTTGTGGCTGGGCACGGTGGCTCATGCCTGTAATCCCAGCACTTTGGGAGGCCAAGGCAGGCGGATCACAACGTCGGGAGTTCAAGACCAGCCTGACCAACATGGTGAAACCCCATTTCTACTAAAACTACAAAAAAAATAGCCGGGCGTGGTGGCACGTGCCTGTAATCCCAGCTACTCAGGAGGCTGAGGCAGGAGAATCGCTTGAACGCGGGAGGTGGAGGTTGCAGTGAGCCGAGATCACGCCACTGCACTCTAGCCTGGGCAACAGGGCAAGACTCCGTCTCAAAAAAAAAAAAAAAAGGTATCTGCTAAAAAACTGCAATCTAAATGCTTACCACTATCATTGGCTAAATATATTGTGCAATCTATATAATACTATACTTAATATATATCTGTGTCTATTGTATATCGTTGACTTTTAGTAGGCTATATCAAGTATAAATGGAACCATTTTAAATAAAATTATAAATGTATATAAATGCATAGGAAAACATGTGAAATGTTTACCAAAACATTTACCATATTGATAATGTGGCTTTAAGTAATTTTTTCTTTTATCATTAAGCTTTTCTGTATAGTTTGAATTGTGTTACTATATAGTTGTATTATTTCAAAATCAGAAAGAAAAAAGGCCCTTTTCATCTTGGGAAAAAAATTCTAAGATTCCAATAGTTTTCTCAAAGACCTAAACCTACTTCCTTTCATGCTAGATGCTATGAAGTATAGATACAGAAAAGAACAATTTTATCTTACAGCAGTGGTTCTCAAAGTGTGGTACCTGAACCAGTAACATGAGCATCATTTGAAACTAGATAGAAAGGTAAATTCTCAGGCCCTACCCCAGAACTATTGAATTAGAAACTCTGAGGGTGGAGCCTAGCAATCTGTATTAACAAGCCCTCCCAGTGGTTCTGATACAGTCCGGTTTGAAAAACACTTCTTAAGATGAATTCAAAACTTGGTGAGCTGAAAGACCAATTTAAACTCCTCTTGGAATTGTTAGTGCCACATAAATCAAATTCAAACAAATACAGGTAATGTCTCCACCAGTAGATCCTGCTTGCTGATAAACTTTGGGGAATAAAGACCCCAAGCATATTCAAAATATCAGAAATAAGACAGTAACCCCAAGTGCACTGACCTGCACCATGACTAATACTGATGCAAAAGGAACAAATCAAATTCCCAAAACCAACTATAGAAACAACATCTCAAAATAGTGAATAATATAAAAAGCTTAGTGCTACCCAGGGCAACTCTCTGGAAATTCTGAGCAAAAAAAAAAACAAAAAAACAAAAAAAACAAATGAACTTGGAATCCCAACTGACCACACAATGACAGAATCACAACTGAGTAATAACCAAATCTCTGGCAAAGATGTGAGGTTTATTCAACATACAATGAAGCTATTAACTGGATCCAAGCATTGTCATCTCAACATGGCAAGAACATCCATATTAAGGCTTCATTTACTAAATTGTGAACAAACTAAACACATCAAAAATGAAAGTCCAAAACACTTTGAGAGCAAATTAAGAGCTCCTTTCTCCAAGGGAAGAAAAAAAATGCTGTCAGTATTAAAATAAAGAAAATGTGGGAGAAATAATAAACACAGGGAAAAACGAATGAATACATAGACCATTCACTTAAAATTATTGCATCTATAAATGCAACTTTAAAGAGTTCTCATTTAGTTTTGAAAGAAACTTTTACCACTTAAAAGTAGGGTCTATACTTGCCTGCTGGTACCTTTCCGTTATTCAAGACACTTGGCTGCCATCTGCTGTATAATTGTCCTAATAAATATACAAATCTACATTGTCTAAGCTATAAATGGCACAACCTTAGATATGGTACAGCTGAGTACTATACAACCAGCACAACTGTACAAAGAAACCATACTTAAGAATTAACCTAAGTTAGGCCATACCCGAACTTCTATAGTAAATTAGAAATCTTAAGACATCAGAGTATATAGTTCATAGAGGTTAGGCTGATAGGAGCCTCCCAGCTATGTATATCACCTAAAGCTTCATCTTTACAAGTTATTAGTGATAAAGCAACACAGCTCTGGGATTCTAGGTTCAGGCAGACAAAGAATAGGTTGTTCTCTGACCCTTGGCTTTCCATCAAACAGGAATGATACTGCTTTAACTAGTGATTCTAGGATGTAGAAAAAGCAAAACTAGTTCAAGAATTTTCCTGCAGACTCATTCTCTTCATATGCTTCTGAGTGAATTTAATTTTTATTTACTTGTTTATTTAATTGGTCTGACTGCCTATTTTGTCTATTATGCCTCAGAGAACAAGAATGCTACAATAGACAAGGTCTAATGCAGCTCTTCCTAGAGTGAATAGGAAAATGACGGATCTGCTTATTAGTAAATCATTATTATAGTGACAACATACTGATTTGGATAAAATGTCATTTAAAAATTTTATCTGATGAAGGGAACCTAATGGTGCAAAACAACAGCACCAGAAATAATTTTGCAAAAAATGCTCACATTTCTACTCAAGTATACAACAATCTGAATTTCTGGATCAGATAAAATTATCATTTATCCTTCATTTAAACTTTTTTTTTTAATTATTTGAGATGGAGTTTTGCTCTTGTCACCCAGGCTAGAGTACAATGGCACGATCTCGGCTCACTGCAACCTCCACCTCCTGGATTCAAGCAATTTTCCTGCCTCAGCCTTCCGAGTAGCTGGGATTACAGGCATGCACCACCACGCCCAGCTAATTTTTTTGTATTTTTAGTAGAGACAGGGTTTCACCATGTTGGCCAGGCTGGTCTCAAACTCTGACCTCAGGTGATCCACCCGCCTTGGCCTCCCAAAGTGCTGGGATTACAGACGTGAGCCATCACGCCCGGCCAGCCTTTAAACTCTTAAAAAAGATATCCCAGATACCATCTCCATACATGATTGGCCTTAGAGATTAGCCAACTGAGGAAACCAAGGAGAATCAAGAGAATTTCAAAGTATTTCTAGTAACTTGTTACAATAAAATGAAAACCTTCTAGAACTCTGCTTCAAACATCTTGAGAAATTTCTCTCCTTCTATCAACAAACTGCTGTAACCTAAAGCTGATCTAAGCAATATGGGACTTGTCCTCCTGGTGCCTAGTTTGTCAAAGACTGCCAAGCAGCAAAAACAAAACTCCTCACAAAGTTTGTGAAATGATGTGAGAAATAAAAACACAATGATGACACCTGGGATTTTTTTTTCTTTTTTAGAATTAACTTATAATAAACTTCTGACTTATTTTAGTAAGTCTGGTAACAGGGACGAATTCTGGATCATGTTGTCCAAAGCATGAATTTGATAACTGAGGTGATGTCAGTTTACATCTGGTGCACCTTTGTAGGCTTAGTTTTCCCAGCTTTATAAACTGCCAGAACTTTGTATACTAAAAGAGGCTACTTTCTTTTTCTTTTAATGGCAAAACACATAATTTTACTATTTATTTTTAGTATTTGTCAAGGCATAATCAACAAATGAAAATTATATAAATTTATGCTGTACATGATGTTTTGATATATGTATACATTGTGAAATGATTAAATCAAGGTAATTAGCATATCTGTCACCTCACATACTTTTTTTTATGGTGAGAACATTTAAGAGCTACTCTCTTAGCAATTTTCAAACATACAGTACTTTATTATTAACTATAGTCACCATGATGTACAGTAGGTCTCTTAAAGATTTTCATCTTGTCTAACTGAAACTTAATATACTTTGACCAGTATCTCCCCATTCTGTCCTCCTCCAGCCTCTGGCAACCACCATTCTACCCTCTGCTTCTATGAGTTAAATTTTTTTCAATTCCACATATAAATGAGATCATGTAGTATTTCTCATTCTGTGCCTGGCTTCTTTCACTTAGCATAATTCCTTCCAGGTTCATCCATGTTGTCACAAATGACAGGATTTCCTTCTTTCATAAGGCTCAATAGTATTCCACTGTATATGTAGATATATTTTCTATTTTTTCTTTTTTTATAATTTCAACTTTCATTTTAGATTCAGGGGTACATGTGCAGGTTTGTTAATGGGTATATAGCATGATGCTAAGGTTTGAGGTACAAATCCCATCACTAGGTGGTGACACAGTCAGTACCCAATAGGTAGTTTTTCAACCCACACTCCACTCCTTCTCTCCCCACTGAGTAGTCCACAGTGTCTACTATTCCCACTTTTATGTCCATGTGTACTCAACATTTAGCTTCCACTTATAAGTGAGAATATGCAGTATTTGGTTTCCTGTTCCTGTGTTAATTTGCTTAGGAATATGGCCTCCAGCTGCATCCGTGCTGCTGCAAAGATCATGATTTCATTCGTTTTTATGGTTGTACAGTGGTCCATGGTGTACATGTACCACATTTTCTTTATCCAGTCCACCACTGATGGGCAAAGACCAGGTTGATTCTATGTCTTTGCTATTGTAAATGGTGATGCGATAAATATAAAAGTGCCTGTGTCTTTTTGGAAGAACAATTTATTTTCCTTTAGGTATATACCCAGTAATGGGATTGCTGGATCAAATGTTAGCTCTGTTTGAATTTCTTTGATAAATCTCCAAACTACTTTCCACAGTGGCTGATCTAATTTACTTTCCCACCAGCAGTGTATAAGCATTCCCTTTTCTCTGCAACCTCACCAGCATCTATCATTTTCTGACTTTTTAATAACAGCCAATCTGAGTAGCGTGAGATGGTACGTCATTGTGGTTTTGATTCGCATTTCTCCAATGATTAGTGATGCTGAGCTTTTTTTTTCATATGCTTGTTGGCTGTGTGTGTGTCTTCTTTTGAAAAGTGTTCATGGCCTTTGCCCACTTTTGAATGGGGTTTTGTTTTTTGCTTGTTACTTTAAGTTCTTATAGGCTGGATATTAGACCTTTGTCAGATGCATAGTTTCCAAATATTTTCTCCCATTCCATACATTGTCTGTTTTCTTATTTGATAGTTTTCTTTTGATGCACAGAAACTATTTAGTTTAATTAGGTCTTATTTGTCAAGTTTTGTTTTCATTGCAATTGCTTTGGTGTCTTCATCATGATATCTTTGGCCGTGCCTGTGTCCAGAACGGTATTTCCTAGGTTCTCTTCCAGAGTTTTCATAGCTTTAGATTTTACAGTTAAGTCTTTAACCCATCTTGAATTGATTTTTGTATATGGTATAAGGAAGGAGTTCAGTTTCAGTCTTCCGCATATGGTTAACCAGTTACCCCAGCACCGTTTATTAAATGGGGAGTGCTTTCCCCATTGCTTGTTTTTGTTGATTTTGTCAAAGATCAGATGGTTTTAGGTGTGTGACTTTATTTCTTGGCTCTCTAGTCTGTTCCATTTGTCTGTGTGCCTGTTTTGGTACCAGTACCATGTCATTTTGGTTACTGAATCCCTGTAGTATAGTTTGAAGTCAGATAATGTGATGCCTCCAGCTTTGTTCTTTCTGCTTAGGTTTGCTTTTGCTATTCAGGCTCCTTTTTGGTTCCATATGAGTTTATGGAACCAAACTCCCATGTTTATTGTGGCACCATTCACAATAGCCAAGATTTAAAAGCAACCTAAGTGTCCATCAACAGATGAATGGATAATGAAAATGTGGTACTTATATACAATGGAGTACTATTCAGCCACTAAAAAGAAAGAGATCCTGTCATTTGCAATAACATGGTTACAACTGGAGGTCATTTATTTGTGGGATCTAAAAGTCAAAACAATTGAACTAATGCAGATAGAGAGTAGAAGGATGGTCACCAGAGGCTGGGAAGGGTAATACGATGGTTCAGAGGAGAAGTAAAGATAGTTAATGAGTACAAAAAAAAAAATCAAAAGAATAAATAAGACCTAGTATTTAATAGCACAACAGGATGACCATAGTCAATAATAATTTAACTGTACATTTTTAAAGTTAACTAAAAGATTATAACTGGATTGTCTGTAACACAAAGAATAAACGCTTGAGGGGATGGATACTCCATTTTCCATGATGTGATTATTACACATTGCATGTCTGTGTCAAAACATCTCCTGTAGCCCATAAGTATAACACCTAGTATGGCTACAGTAAGTTCTCTAACCAGAAAAGAAATGATTTAACAACAACAATGAAACAGAAATCCTGGAACATCAAAAAGGAAAAAAGAACACAGTAAGAAAAACTATAGGTAAAGACAATAGGCTTCACTTCTCCTGAGTTTTCCAAAGTAGGTATGACACTAGAAAGAAAAATTATAACACAGTCTGATATGATACTAATGTTTGTGTAGGAAATATTTAACACAATTGTAAACAGTGGATGATGTAAAGAGACACAAAGGAAGGCAAAGTTTCATTCAAACTGGTAAAATGACACTAGTAGACTATAAGTTACATATAAATAATGTAGCATCTAGAGAAATCACACACACAAACCTATACTAAAAAGTACACTCAAAAACACAACAGAGGGCAAGCATGGTGGCTCATATCTGTAATCCTAACACTTTGTGAGGCCAAGGCAGGAGGATGGCTTGAGCCCAGAAGTTCAAGACCAGCCTGGGTAACATAATGAGGTCCAGTCTCTACAACAAATAAACAAATTAATTAATTAATTAATTTTTTTAAATGCTAGACATAGTGGTACACATCTGTGGTCCCAGCTACTTGGGAAGCTAAGGTGGGAAGATCACTGGAACCCAGGAGATTGGGGCAGCAGTGAGCCAAGATCACACCACTACAGTCCAGCTGGGCAACAGAGCAAGATCCTATCTCAAAAAACACACCTGAGTGCAGTGGTTCATGCCTGTAATTCCAACACTTTGGGAGGCAGAGGCAGAATTCCTCCAGCCCAGGAGTTCATGACCAACCTGGGCAACATGGCAAAACCCTGCCTCTATAAAAGATAAAAATTAAAGTATTAGCTGGGTGTGGTATAGTCACAGCTACTCAGGAGGCTGAGGTGAGATGATCACTTGAGCCTGGGAGGTCAAGGATGCAGTGAGCCATGAATACACCACTGCACTACAGCCTGGGTGACAGAGTGAGACTCTGTCTCAACAACAACAACAACAACAACAGCAGCAGCAGCAGAACAAACAAACCAAAATGGAGTTCAAAATAAATGTTCAAGTATAACACAGAGGAAGGCATGAAAAAGAAAACAGAAACAAAAAAGTAAAGAATAAACAAAAAATAAAACTTCAAGCTTAAGCCTTAGGATATAAATAATTACCTTAAATGTAAATGGTTTAAATACACCAATGAAAAGATAGAGATCGACAAAGTGGATTTTATAAAACAATACAAGTATATGCTGTTGATAGGAAATTCATTTCAAATATAATGATACAGCCAGGTTCAAAATGAAAGGATGGAAAATGACATATCATCCAAACATTGATCAAAGCAAAGCAGGAATGCCTATATTATCATCAAATAAAGTAGACTTCAGAACAAAGAAAATTATCAAAAACAGAGAAGGTCATTTTACAATGAAATGATCAACCCACCAAGAATGTAAAATAACCCAAAGTAAACAGCAGGAAGGAAATAATAAAGTAAGGACAGACATCAATAAAATTTAAAACAGAAAAACAACAGAGAAAATCAAATAAACAAAGTTTGGGTTTTTTAAAGAGGTAAAATTGACAAATATTTAGCAAATCAAAAAAGATGACACCAAGAAGACATAGCAATAATAAACGTGTATGTACCAAACAACAGAGCTACTAAATATGTGAAGCAAAACGGATAAATCTGAAATAAGAAACAGATAATTCCACAATTATACATAGGGACTTCACCATCCCTCTCTCAATAATTGATAGAACTAATCAATTGTTTCTGTCTAGAAAGAAAATCATAAATCAACAGATAACACCATTAACCAATGAGATTTACTCAATATTTATAAAACACAACACCCAACAGCAGTTGAACACACACTATTTTCAAGCAGCCACAGAACATATACCAAGAAAAAGCATATCCAGGGCCATAAGACAAACTTTAACAAATTTAAAAGAACTGAAATCATACACAGTATGTTCTCCAACCATAATGAAATCAAACTAGAAATCAATAACAGAAAGATAGCAAATGTCCAAACACTTGGAACCTAAACAACACTCTTTTAAATAATTCATGGATCAAATAGGAGCCTAAAGGGAAATTTTATGAAGCCTCGGCAAGATGGTGAGACTCCCATCTCTACAAAAAACAATTTGAAATTAGCTGGCTGTGGTGGTGCACACCTATATTCCCAGCTACTCAAGCAGCTAAGACACGATGATTCTTTGAGTCCAGCATGAGTGAGAAAGCGAGACCTTGTCTCTAAAATAAATAAATAAATAAAAATACAGTGAAGTGTATGAAAATGAAAATACATCATATCAAAACTGATGGGATACAGGTAAAGCAATGCTAGAAGGAAAAATGTATACATTTAACACCTTAAATGTATATATTAGAAAGGAGGACAAATCTCAAATCAATAATCTATGCTCCTATACCACAAGAACCTAGGAAGAAAAAAGTAAAATAACCCAAAGTAAGCAGCAGGACAGAAATAATAAAATAAGGACAGACATCAATAAAATTTAAAACAGAAAAACGGAGAAAATCAAATAAACAAAGTTTGGTTTTTTGAAACCATAAAATTGACAAATATGTAGCAAATCAAAAAAGATGACACAATACCAATATAAAGAATGAACAAGGGAATATCACCATACGTCAGTAAACAATAATAAAAGAAAACAATAGGCCAGGCGTAGTAGCACTTTGGAAGGCTGAGGCTGGCAGATCACTTGAGTCCAGGAGTTCAAGACCAGGCTGGGTGACATGGCAAAACCCTGACAAAAAGTACAAAAAGTGGTGGCATGGTGGCACTCACCTGTAGTTCCAGCTACTCAGGAGGATGAGGTGAGAGGATCACTTAGGAGGTGAAGGTTCCAGTGAACCGAGATCACATCACCGCACTCTAGTCTGAGCAACCTCATATCAAAAAAAAAACAACACAATAGACCGGATGGGGTGGCTCAGGCCTGTAATCCCAGCACTTTGGGAGTCCAAAGTGGGAGGATCACTTGATGCCAGGAGTTTGACACCAGCCCATCTCTACTAAAAATCCAAAAATTTAGCGAGGTGTGGTGCACACCTGTAATCCCAGCTACTCATGAGGCTAACGCATGAGAATCTCTTGAGCCTGGAAGGCGGAGGTTGCAGTGAGCTGAGATCGTGCCACTGCACTCCAGCTGGGTGACAGAACAAGACTCAAGACTCTGCTTAAAAAAAAAAAAAAAAAAAAAGGCACAATAAATTTAACAACTTAGATGAAATAAACCAATTCCTCAAAAAATACAGACGACAACTCACCAATATGACATAGTAATTTACATAGTCAATTGAATTTGCAATTTAAAATCTCCTAGCCTAGAAGGCTTCATTGAAGAATTCTACAAAATATTTGAAGCAGAATTAGCATGAATTCTAAAATCTCTTCCAGAAAATAGATGAGGAGTGAGGTGCTACTTCTCAATTCATTTTAAGAAGCTACTATTACTCTATCAAAACCAGATATAAGACAATAAAAATAAATAAAATCATAGACCAATATCTCTCATAAGTATAGATCAAAAATCCTTAACAATATATCAGCAAATAGAACTCAGAGATAAATAAAAAGAAGTGTATACAACGACCAAGTAAGGTTTATTCCAAAGAGGCAAGGTTCATTCAATGTTCAAAACAATTTCACCAGACTAAATATTTTAAATCACATGATCATATAAAATGATGCATGCATCATAAAAAAATTCACTCTTTCACAATAAAAACTCTCAGAAAATAGGAATAGAGGAAAATTTCCTCAAATTGATAAACAGCATCCACAAAAAAACCTAAAGCTAACATGATACTTAATGAGAAAAGACTGAATGCTTTCCCTCTAAGATCAGGAAAAAGGCAAAGATATCCACTTTTACCAGTCTTAGCATAGTCCTAGATGTTCTAGCCAGTGAAATAAGGAAATAAAAGACATAAAAATTGGAAAAGAATAACTAAAACTCTCTCCATTTGCAGATAACACTACTGTTTACATAGAAAATTCCAAGGAATCTATACAAAAACTCCTAGACTAACAAATGAGTCCAGAAAGATCACAAAGATACAAGGTAAACATGCAAAGATGAATTGCATTTCTATATAATAGAAAATGAAGACACAGACACTGAAATTAAAAATACAATAACATTTAAAATCACTTAAAAAAGAAAATGAATTACTTGCAGATAAATCTAACAAAATATGTGCCAACCTTGTATGCTAAATACAATGCTGAAAGAAATCAAAAGAGATCTCAATAAATGGAAATACATACAATGTTTGTGGATTGGAAGACTCATTAGTAAAGATGTCAATTCTCCTCAAATTGACATATAGATTTAATGCAAATTCTATCAAAATCTCAGCAAGACTTTTTTGATGATATAGAAAAGATTATTCTAAAAACATATAAGGTGGCCGGGCACTGTGGCTTGTGTGTGTAATTCCAGCTACTAGGGAGGCTGAGGTGGAAGAATAGCTTGAGCCAAGAGTTAGAGGCTGCAGTGAGCTAAGATTGCACCACCGCACTCCAGCCTGGGTGACTGGGGGAGACCCCCATCTCTAAAAAATAAATAAATAAAAATTTATAGAAAAATTTATATAAAAAGGCAAAAAAACGTTAGCTAAAACCATTTTGATAAAACAAGATTAAAATATTCTGATAAAGATTAAAGATAAAGAAGAATCAGTCTACCAGTATCAGGATATTATATATAGCTACACTAATAAAGATAGTGGCCTGCTCCATACAAGGAAAAATTGATAAGCTGGACTTCCTCAAAATTAAAAAAACTTTTGATCTGCAAAAGACCCTTTTAAGAGGATAAAAAAACAAGCTACAGAGTGGGAAAAAAATATTTGCAAACCACATATCCAACAATAGACTAGTATCTAGAATAAAGGGGATCTCTATTATTTCTTACAACTGCATGTGAATTCTATAATTATCTCAAAAGTTTAATTGTACTTACTTCTTTATTTCAGAGACAGGGTGCCACTCTGTCACACAGGCTAGAGTACAGTGGCATGACATTGGCTCACTGCAGCCTCAACCTCCTGGGCTCAGGTGATCTTCCCACCTCAGCCTCCCTAGTTAGTTGGGATTATAGTGCATGCCACGATGCCCAGCTAATTTTTGTTTTCTGTAGAGGCCAGAGTCTCGTAATATTGCCTAGGCTGGTCTCAAACTCCTGGGCTCAAGTGATCGTCCTGCTCAGCCTCCCCAAGTGCTGGGATTACAGGTGTGAGCTACCTACCACACCCAGTCAAATTTTAAAAATCAAATAACAAAGTATACCATCAAATCCACATTTATCATTTAAAATGCCTCTAATAATCTATTTTTCTTGGGGTTTCAAGAGCTTTTCTCATTTCACTTTCCTCTTATTTTTGCTACTCCAATGCCAAAAGATCATTGTATACCTCTTCCTTACAAATGTCAAGGAACTCCTTTACCTGACCAAAAACAAAATACTTGGCTAGCTCCATTATTTTTTTCCTTTTTAAAAAATGTGTTCCATAAATACGACTTTCCTTAAATCAAACTCCGTACCAAAAATTTTCATAGCATAAATTTAGTCCAGCCCAATGTCTGCTGTTTTTCTTCACTCATATTGCTTGATAAGACCACATTTCATATGAATATCTTTAGAATTTCATTGTTTATTAGTACCAGAGCTTCCCCAGGAAGTGGAAATTGGTTTGCACTGTGATGATTCTTGCTCGTTTAGATATTTCACTGGACAATGTGTGTTTTAAAATTCTAAGTTACAGGAAGTGGTAGGGAGATACAAAGTCAAGCACAAAGAGGAGGAAAGAAACAAAGGCACAATTTGCAAAGGGAAAAAACATAAAGAAGCAAGTTTTGAAAACCGAGATGTTGACAACAATAAGAAGAAAAAGACTTGGCTGGAATGTGCAACAAGATGTCAGTATGCCACTACACAATATCATAGTACCAAAAGATATGCGTGAGTCACAGAATTTGTCATGTTCCAGGCCTGTGAAAACAAGGTCAAATTGAAAGTCTGTGTTCCTCCACAGCTTTTTAATCAAAAACTACATAATGAAAGAGAGCCTATATTTTAATCCAAATCATCACTTTTGGCAAATGGCCTTCATCATGTATCTAACGTACAATAGAACATTTATTTAGAGTTCTAAACACTGGAAGTGTCTAAATACTGAAATGATAGAACTATTATAAAAGAAGTTCGTTATTGTTGTCGTTGCTTTTGTTTTTGCTTTTATGTAATAATTAATCAATTATCAAACCACAGTAGTAACTGACGGTAAATTCATGCAAGTTCAAAGTGCATGTCAATATGATGATCTTCAAGAATGAATGACAGGTAGGTGTTTTAACAGAGTCCCAGTCCATATGTATTATCATAAATCAAATTAAGGTAATCTAGTTAGTTGCATTGTGATGGTTCTTGCTCCCTTAAATGTTTCACTGGGTAATGTATATTTTAAAGCTCTAACAGGTTTGCAGGTATGCAATTTATGTTACATGCTTAAATTTCTTTCATCAAATCATTGTCCTCTTGGGAGTTAACAGATCACAATTTTTTTAAAAAATTATAATTCTGCCGGGCACGGTGGCTCACGCCTGTGATCCCAGCACTTTGGGAGGCCGAAGCGAGTGGATCACGAGGTCAGGAGATCGAGACCATCCTGGCTAACACGGTGAAACCCCGTCTCTACTAAAAATACAAAAAATTAGCCAGGCGTGGTGGCAGGCGCCAGTAGTCCCAGCTGCTCGGAAGGCTGAGGCAGGAGAATGGCGTGAATCCGGGAGGCGGAGCTTGCAGTGAGCCGAGATCGCACCACTGCACTCCAGCCTGGGAGACAGAGCGAGACTCCGCCTCAAAAAAAATAAAATAAAATAAAATGTCTTTGTTTACTGATACCTCTTTATGACTAAAATAATAAAGAGGCAGGTTTGAATCTTTCATTTCTTAAAAACAATGGTGTATTTACCAATCACAACTAATTCCACTGCACATACTCGTCATGCATTTAAGCAACATATAACCATCAAAGGTTTTTTACCCTGGGCGCCCAAATATCAAAAAGAAAAAAATCCGGGCCGGGTACGGTGGCTCCCGCCTGTAATCCTAGCACTTTGGGAGGCGAGGCAGGCAGATGGCTTGAGCCCAGGAGTTCGACAGCAGCCTGGACAACACGGTGAAACCCCGTCTCAAACAAAAATACAAAAAATTAGCTGGACGTGGTGTCGCGCACCTGTAGTCCCAGCTACTCAGGAGGCTAAGGTGAGAGGATCGCTTGAGCCCAGGAGGTGGAGGTTGCAGTGAGCCAAGATTGCCCCACTGCACTCTAGCCAGGACAAGAGAGGGAGAGACCCTGTTTCAAAAAAAAAAGAGAAAAAAGAAAATATCCCCCTTATAGAAAAATAAGCAAAAGACATACACAAAAGCCCTTAAACATATTATTGTGAGATTTTCAGCCTCACTCACAATAAGAAAAATAAAAACTACACTGAAACACTATTTATCACTTATCATATTGACAAAAGCCCAAAAGTCTTTGGGTTGTTGAAAAGCTATGGAGAACTTTAT
This sequence comes from Nomascus leucogenys, assembly GCF_006542625.1. NCBI lineage: Eukaryota > Metazoa > Chordata > Mammalia > Primates > Hylobatidae > Nomascus > Nomascus leucogenys. The sequence continues at coordinate 37,536,361 of NC_044394.1, forward strand.
TGAAAGACCTATAAAGAAATGAGCAATCTCATAGACTGCTAGAGGGAGAACAAAATGGTATAGCTTCTAAAGTGGGCAATACCTACCAAATTCCAGATACATTCATCATTTTACTTAGCAATCTTACTTCTGGGAATCTGTCCTATAGATACAGTATGAAATGTACAATAGGCCGAGCGCAGTGGCTCAGGCCTGTAATCCCAGCACTTTGGGAGGCCGAGGCGGTCGGATCATTTGAGGTCAGGAGCTCAAAACCAGCCTGGCCAACATGGTGAAACCCCTTCTCTACTAAAAATACAAAAATCAGCCGGGCGTGGTGATGGCCACCTGTAATCCCAGCTACTCGCCAGGGTGAGGCAGGAGAATCGCTTGAGCCTGGGGGGCGGAGGTTGCAGTAAGCAGAGATTGCACCACTGCACTCCACTCTGGAAGACAGCAAGACTCTGTCTCAAAAACAAAACAAATAAAAAAAGAAATGTGCAATAAAAAATGACCAATATTCAAGGCTATCCCTTCCTGCATTATTTTTTCTGGCAAAAGGCTGGAAATAATCCAAATATCCAGAAACAGAGAACTAGTTTAATAAACCATGGTATATTTACATAATGGAATACAATGTAGCTATTTAAAAAAAATAAGGAAAACCTCTGTATACCGATATGGACAAATCTCCAAAATACATGTATAACTAAAAAAACTAAGCTGCAGAAGTCTATACAATAACACTATTTTGTAAAAAGGAGAAAATAAGATAATATATGCTCCTATTTGCATAAGAAAGCAATGGAAGAATAAACAACAAACGAATAAAATAGGGAAGTAGAAGGAATGAGACAAAAAATATTTGTTAGATCTATGGTTCATATCCTTTTCTTTCCACTTTTTAAATAAAATATTTCAAACCCGCACAAGATAATTTACCTATATCATTTTTTATTTTCAAAATTACAGTAGATAAGATTTCCAGGAGCTCAGGTTCCTCAGAATTACATATTTTATCTGATGATAACTAATAAACTCTTGAAATTTAATACAGGAATATTTAGCAAATGCTACACTCTCATTTAATTTCTCTCTATGGCTACTAATTTTTCTGTGGTGTGAATCTAATCAATCAGATAACAAATCAGCATAACCTCCACTGGAAGAGCTTCAATGAAAATTTTTGTCTATTTAACTCAAACAAAATCAAACACAGAGCCCATTGCTAGCTAACTGAACCAAATCAACATTGTCTTATTAGCCACAGATTCTTCACAATTTTTTCATTTTTCCAGTTTGCTTGATAACTCAATGAGGACATTTTTTAAAAACAAATTTCTCTTTATCAAACCACAAAAAAATTTATTCTCCTATTCCATATCGTAATGAACTTATTTAACATTATCCACCCCTTTTTACCCAAATGTACAATTTCAACTTTTTGCTAAAAAAGCTTTTTTTATATAACATGCACTCAGATCATAATGCTTTCATTATCAGAGTTACTATTCTTAAACTTGCAAACTTTTGACAACACTACAAAGAACACTGAGGAATGACAGGCTTTTTTTAAATTATTTTAGATTACACTTTTAACTGATGAAGAGAAAGAAGAACTATAAAGTTATATGTAGTTATAAAAAACATTTCTGATATGTAGAGGCTTTTGAAATTTTCATTAGTTTTATTTTCTCTCAAAAGGAAGTCATATTTTTAAGACAGTTAATCTGCAAATCAGTTAATTAATTCCCAGATAATTAACAGTTGGTGATACAATTTTTTAATTCTTCTATTCATTCAACAAATATTTACTGAGCACCAACTATATGCCAGGCACCCTTTGGGTTCCCAGGATACAGCAGCAAACAAAAGAAACAAAATCCCTTCCCTCTTTGAACAGACATTCTAACAGGGTAAACAATCAAAAATAAATACGTCAGGTTGTAATAAGTTATTCCAAGAAAAGTAAAGTTCCTCCCTTCATTGTTCCCTATCCCAATAATTGGCATCACCATCATCTGATTGCTTAGGCCAAGAGCCTTGGAATCATCCTTGATCCTCTCTTTAATTCCCATAACTAATCCATCGTTTTGGCACTACTTTCAAAACATATTCTAAACGCAGCTACTTCTCATCACCTCCTCCCTATTACCATATCGCATGCCATAACCATCTCTTGCCTCTTATTACTGCAAACATCCCCTAACTTGTTACCCTGTTTCCTCTCTTACTCTGTCGCCACACAGCAGCCAGAACATTCCTTGTTTGTTTGTTGTTGTTGTCTTGTTTTTGAGACAGAGTCTCGCTCTGTCGCCCAGGCTGGAGTGCAGTGGTGTGATCTCCACTCACTGCAACCTCTACCTCCTGGGTTCAAGTGATTCTCCTGCCTTAGCCTCCTGAGTAGCTGGGATTACAGGCGCCCGCCACCACGCCAGGCTAATTTTTGTTTTGTTTTGTTTTGTTTTCTTTTGAGACGAGTCTCGCTCTGTCTCCCAGGCTCAAGGGCAGTGGCGGGATCTCGGCTCGCTGCAAGCTCCGCCTCCCGGGTTCACATCATTCTCCTGCCTCAGCCTCCCAAGTAGCTGGGACTACAGGTGCCCGCCACCAGGCCCAGCTAATTATTTTTTTATATTTTTAGTAGAGATGGGGTTTCACCCTGTTAGCCAGGATGGTCTCGATCTCCTGACCTCGTGATCCGCCCGCCTCGGCCTCCCAAAGTTCTGGAATTACAGGCGTGAGCCACTGTGCCAGGCCATTTTTGTATTTTTAGTACAGACAGGGTTTCACCATGTTGGCCAGGCTGGTCTTGAACTCCTGGCCTCAAGTGATCTGCCCTCCTTGGCCTCCCAAAGTGCAGAGATTGCAGGCATGAGCCACTGTACCTGGCCACATTCCTTGTTTAATCTAAGTGACCACATGTCACTTTCCTGCTCAAAACTCTCCTGTACTTTCCCATAATGCTCAGAATAAAAACTCTCCTGTACCTTTCCATAACACTTAGAATAAAATCAAAGTCTCTTTCTTAGTCTACATGACCTGGACTCTGACTACTTTCTTACCACCACTTCCCACCATTATCCTTTGCCTGAGGGCCTTGGCACTTACTGTCCCCTTTGTATGGAAGGTATTTCCCTCACAGAGAGCCATATGGCTTGTTGCTTCACTCTATTCAAACCTTTGCCAAAGCTACCTTTCCTAACCCCCTAATTGAAAGCAATAACCCAGTCATTATGTAACATTAATCCCTAAATAGCATTACATTATATATTTATTCATTTATTCTGTAAGTGCCCACTCCGGACTCTGTAAGCTCTATAAGGATAGGGACTTGTCTATATTGCTGCCTGCTGTACCCCAGAGCCTGGAAGAGTATCTGGCACATAGACATTGCTCAATATTGAATGAATATATGAATGAACCAATTCATTAATAAAGCCACTAAAGTGACATCATTATAATGTATAAACCTGTATATAACATGTTAACTGAAAAAGCAAGATAATCATCTAATATTTAATATAATAAAATGCATATGAAAAAAGTTAAAAGGAAATATAAAAATATAAAAGTGGTGGAAAGGTAATAGAATTAAGTTATTTGTTGTTGTCTGTTTCTTAAGTCATTCTATTACATTTATAATTAAAATATAAAAATGTTATTTTTAAAAGGGCACTACTATTAAAAAATAAGCATGAGCAATGGGAATGTTCTTCCCCTCAGTTATTGTCAAGGACGGAGTATATCACAATCACCTGAAAGGCTTTTATATATTTATTTCCTATCTCATCCTCCATTCTCTGCTCCATCCCAAAATAACCCCTCCCAGGATTGACTATTGATAAGCATTATATCCCTTAGATATGTGGGAGCAGGAAAAGGAAACAAAAAAAATACGCTAACCACTAAACTAACAAAACTCAAAAAATAGAAACACTTAAGTCCACATAGCAAACCCAAGGGTAAAGGTGGAAGATGACTCACACTTGAGTGACCAATGCCTAGCAGGTACTATGGCACCCCATCTACATTGGAGGAAGAGTATGAAAAGAAAAAAGAGAGAGAGAGAGAGAAAGCATCATTCATGGTACCTGCTAGGCAGTAGTCCTAGCTTGGTACCTTGCATTGTACCATGATGGATGCTTTATCTTCATTTTTCTCATCACTTTTGAGATGAGAAAAAATTGCCCACTTGAATGGTAAGTTTCTTATAAAAATAAATTGATTTAATTTATTAAAGAGAGCCGTGGACCTATAATGAGAAAGTGTCACGAACCAAGGACTATGATTAACTGATCTCTGTAAAAATGAATTAATGGGAGGGGGTGCTGGATAGAAAAATAAGAGCCATGTGGTCAAAGGCACAGAAGTAGTAAGTGGATGCCACATCCCCATATTTAATTATCAAATGACCTTAAATAAAATAGCCTTTTGAAAATATCCCCCTCAATTTGTTTCTTGTAAGAGTTAGCTTTATAAACAAACAACTTAAAAAAGCAAGACAGAAAATTATTCCTACACCCATAAGTAAAGCTTTGTAACAATAAAATATATAGGGCAAAGTTCTAGAAGGAAAAGCACCAAAACAACAGCAGTTGTGTTATAGAATTAGAAGTAATTTTTAATCTAGTTTCCAAATTCCATATGTTAACATACTGTTTTAACTGTAAAAAAGGTAACACTGTATCATTAATATACTTTATGTTACATAAGACTGGGTAGTATAACACAAAATAATTCCAGAAGACAATAATCAGTCCCTAAAGTTCTTTACCAAGATCAAATATAGCAATCAAATCATTCTTATGATACAGGAATTGAGCTAAAAAGAGAAAAACTTTCGCTGAAAACTAGAGCAAACTTCCCTGGGTGAGAATACTAAATGAAGGAAGTTAGGCTAGCTAGCAAAAATCACATAAACTCAATAACAGGGTTTTCAATGTTACATTTCTGCCACAAATAAGGAACATAAATCATGATAAGGAATTCAAAATAAATCAACCAGGAATCTGGGGTTTTTTTTAAAAAAAAAAAAGATAGCAGTCAACAAATGGTGTTGGAACAACTGGATATCTACATGCCAAAGAATGAAACGGGACACTCTTCCTTACATCGTAAACAAAAATTAACTCAAAATGAATCACAGATCTAAATGTAAAAGATAAAATTATATAACACTTAGAAAAAACATAGGAGCAAATCTTCATGATCATGCATTACACAAAAGTTTCCTAAATACAACATCAAAAGCATGAAACAAAATAAGAAAAAAAATGATAACTGGACTTAATTTAAATTAAAAACTTTTGTGCAGCAAAAGCGAAGAACATGAAAGATATCAAAAAATGGAAAAGACAAATCACAGAATAGGATATAGTATTACAAATCATATATCTGATAACAGGACATATTCAGAATACACAGAGAACTCCTACAACTCAACCAAAAAAAAAAAAAAAAAAAAGCAAATAACCCAATTTAAAAATGGGCAAAGGATCCAAAAAGGATAAACAATGACCAATAAGCACATGAAAAGAACAGCTATTACGGGAATGCAAATCAAAACTACAATGAAATGCAACTTCACACCCACAAGGATGGCAAAGTAAAAAAGATGATAACAAGTGTTGACAAGGATGTGGAAAAATTGGAACCCTGATACATTGCTATAGGAATGTAAAATGGCGCACGCACTTTGGAAAAACAGTCTAGCAGTTCCTCATAATGTTAAACATAGAGTTACCTTACAGCCTAGAAATTCCACTCCTAGGTACATACTCAACAAAAATGAAAACATATGTCTATACAAAAACTAGTATACAAATGGCCATGGCAGCATTGTTCCACAGCCCCAAAATGGAAACAACCTAAATGTCCATCAACTGATGAACAAATAAAATGTGGTACATCCACACAATGGAATATTATTCATCGATAAAAAGAAATTAAGTACTGATACATGCATGCTACCACATAGATGAACCTTAAAAACATTTAGTTACCAAAAAACACATATTGTTTGATTCCATTTATACAAAATGTCCAGATGTCCAGAACAGCCAAACCCATAAAGAAAAGTAGTGATTGCCTAGGGAGAGAGAGGGAACAGAATGAAGAGACCACTAATGGGTACAGGGTTTCTTTTTGAGTAATGAAAATTTTCTAAAATTAGGTTGTGGTGATTGCTGCACAACTCTGTGAATATACATACCCAAAACCATTTAATTGTACACTTTAAATGGGTAAATTGTATGATACATGAATTATATCTCAATATAGTTGTTTTTTTTAATGGCAATATATTTCACTATTAAATTTTAAGTTTGAAAACAAAATCTTAAACAACAATTAGACTGAATGTTAATTGCTATTACCCAGAGTACAAAGTGAAGAAATGACTTCTACTGAGTAAGTGATATAAAGGAAAAGTAGAGATATAGGGATGAGATTTGAAAAATGAAAACAGGGAGCTATTGTTCATAAATGATTTGTCATCAGAATTTTAGTATTTATAACACAAAGCAGGAATGAACATTATTTTAAAAACAGGACAGGCAGGCTTTAACATCTTATAGGCCTCTTTCCAAAATTAGGACTCACAGATAACAAAATAATTTTTAAGGTAAAGACAAAGAGAGAGATAGCTACTTTCCCAAAAGAGTTTGCTAGGCAACACCCTCTTTATGTGTGGATATGCTTGGGCCTTTCAGAATTACAATGAAAAAGAAGAGGTGGTACACCCTTATGATATATGGGAATCTACCAACATTGCATGTACAGCTCAAAACCAAAATAATAATAGTAATATAATGAAAAAGTCAAGCCACTGTGACTCCTCAAACAAAACGGAGTAAGACTGGAAAAAATAATCCAGTATCATTGCAAAGAAAGAAAGCAAGTAATGATACACAAATAATAGCTGGCAAAGGAAAGAGTCTGGTTAGGCAATATAGCCAAGTGGATTTTTTTTGAAGAGCAGGTATTTTAGGGATGGATATACTAATCTAACATCTGCTCTCAATTTACTTTCTCTGTTCGTTAGTTTCTCTTCAGCTAGAAAACCTATCTCAGGAACAGTTAAGAATCTGGTGCCTTTACAATGTTACCTCAAAAGATGAAGAAAGAGGAAAGACATACTATGAAGAGGAAAAGTACAAGATTTACAATTGAGAGTAGTTAAGGCAAGAGAGCTACTGCCTTAATCAAACCTGTTTAATGATAGTGATGAAAAACAGGAGATAATGACAATAGAGGCACATCCCAAGTAAGGCATGGGATCTAAAACATCAAGTCTGTGCATGCTGCTGCCTCTGAACGGGATAAGGAAAAAAGGTGAGATCATCCCCTGTGAATAGGGGTAGGGACAGCTAGACTAAAGACAAAGACAGTGGGTACTCCTTGTATTATAGGATATTCAAGTAAATGAACCCTGGGTCTGATAGTAACATTTAGTGTAATCTGCTAAAAAAAAAAAAAAAAAAAAAAAAAAGTTGAGACCAAAAATGATAAGCCCATAATAATCATACAGGAAGTCAAGAAAAGCAAGTAAAACTGGTAACGAGTCTCAAAGTTTCTTTTTTTACAGTGTCCCCTTAGGGCAAAAGATCTCTTAATCCATCTACCTACACAAAACCCCACTTTTCAGTGGAAAAAACTCAGTAATAACAATGAAACAAGTTTTAGGGAGACTGGGTAACTTATATTTAAACTGTAATATATATACAGTTGACCCCCTGTATCTGCAGATTCAACCAACCTCTCAAATCAAAGTTTTAAGAAAAAACAAAAAAAGGACAGCGGCCGGGTGCAGTGGCTAACGCCTGTAATCCCAGCACTTTAGGAGGCTAAAGCAGGTGGATTGCTTGAACCCAGAAATTCAAGACCAGCCTGGGCAACATGATGAAACCCCATCTCTATATAAAATATAAAAAATTAGCCAGGTGTGGTGGCACACGCCTGTAGTCCCAGCTACTCAGGAGGCTGAGGTGGGAGAATCACCAGGAGGTCGAGGCTGCAGTGAGCAGTGATTGCACTGATTGTGCCACTGCACTCTAGCCTGAGCAACAGAGTGAGACCCTGCCCCCCCCCCAAAAAAAAAGGATGGTTGCATCTGCACTAAACTTGCTACAGACATTTGTCTTGTCATTATTACCTAAACAATACAGTATAACATATATTTACATGATATTTACATTATATTAGGTATTATAAGTAATCTAGAGATGATTTGAAGTATAGAGGAAAATGTGTGTAGGATCATTAAGAGCTGAAGAAAATGGGAATTGAGAAAAGCACAATGGTCCTGATCATAAGGCAATGGGGGTTGGTGGAGAGACAGGCAACTGTGTGGAAGAACTGGTCCCAAAAAGGGAGCTAAAAATCACTTTAAGGGACAAAGGGGCCAGGCACGGTGGCTCATGCCTGTAATCCCAACACTTTGGGAGGCTGGGGTGGGAGGATCCTTTGACCCCAAAAGTTTGAGACCAGCCTGGGCAACATGGCAAAATCCCATCTCTACAAAAAGTTTAAAACTTAGCCAGGTGTGGTGGTAGTGCACAGCTGTAGTCCCAGCTACTCGGGAGGCTTAGGTGGGAGGAGCTGAACTCAGGAGGTCAAGGCTGCAGTGAGCTACAATCACATCGCTGCACTGCAGCCTAGGAGACAAAAGGAGACCCCGTCTCAATATATGAATATTAGGTTGGTGCAAAAGTAATTGCGGTTTTTGCCATTACTTTTAATAAATAAAGAGACAAAAGGCAAACTACTAAGGATAGTTATGACCAGGGGTGGTACTGGCAGAAATGTGCTAACAATGTGTCCTGGAGAAGGAAGCTGTGCAAGTGGAGAGGAGGAGTAGTTTCCAGCCTGCCCTCCAATTAGTCTTTCCTGAGTCAACTCACCCCAAGAAAACGCAAGCAGTGAGTAATAACTTTTCTGATGGGAGGGGCAGTGACCCAAGACTGTGCAAGAAGAGTAGGATAGGTATCTATGTATTGGCTGCATGATCAGAATGCATAACAGTAAGGGATAAGGAAGAGTTCGTCTAGGACACCAGTAACATGAGGGGAAGGGGGAAAGTAGTTCAAAACTGGGCTTAGTGAGTAATTATCAACAGGAAGTACGGGTAGCCGGTAATCCCCAGCTGAGGCAGAACAGTGGTTAAGTGTCTGGGTCCAGGCTATCCGAGTAGGAATCTGAGTCCCCCACTTTATTTTCTCTGTGATCTTGGGCAAGTCACTTAACCTATCTGTGCCCCATCTGTAAAAGGAGAGTAATAGAACCTACCTAATATGGTTGTTTTGTGGCTTAAATAAGTTTCATTTGTAAATCACTTTATACGACGTCTTGGACTTTATGTAACAAGTGCTACCTAAATTTGTTAAATAAGTTGAGGTAAGTCGGGATCTCTTTTGACATCTCCAAATAAAATTCAGATGTGCGTGCAAAAAAATGATAACTGGGGGGCGGCAGCAGGGTCAATTTTCCCCAGCGATGAGGAGGCTGCACCGTGGGCGAGGGTCGTCCTCGTAACAGGGAGGCAGGGATAAAGGAGCAGCGGCTCCCAGGAGAGGGGCGCGGGTTGGGGGAACTTCCATCCAGGCCTAGGATTTCCAGGGAATGGTTTCTGAGAAGTGGCTGTGATTCTGAGGCAAGACTTTGATTTCGAGCACCAGACCATGGAGTGAAATTCTGTGTTGTCTGAAGAGCAGGACTCCTGTCTAGGGCAGGACGGAGTTGGAGACGGAGGGAGAAGGGTGATGTCCCCAGGGGAAGATCTGCCGGGAGCCACCACCTTCTGTCGGGCGCCCTCTCGTTCCCCAGCGCCAGACCAGCCTCGGAGGGAGAACGAAGGCTGCTCCTGCCCCGAGGGAGGCAGCAGGAGCCTCCTGAGTCACTGGGCTGTAGGGCGCCGGGAAGGGACCCCGCGTCGGGGCTGCGAAGGGAGACCCGCCTCGCCCGGGATGCAGGGTCTCTCCGAAGGGAGGGGCCGGCGCCGGACCTGCGGACAGCCGGCCGGAGGCCCGACCCAGAGGAGCCTCCCCCGTCCCGCCCGTTCCCGCCCCTCGGTGGTCCCGGCACCCGGGGTACCTGAGCGTGGGCCCGATGCAGGCCGTGTCAGTGCTCTCGATCTCTCGCAGAATCCGCTCGTGCTCTGCCGCTGTCTCCAGGCTCTCCGCCTCCGCCATTTTACCCCGCTCCATAGACTGGGGGCGACCCGCAGCGCGTCCCCTCCGTCGGCTCGGCTCACCTTTTCTCTGCCCCACAATCCCGCTCCCACCACAGGCTCCACAGCCACCCCAGCCTCTGGCTACCCGCAGGCCGACCCCTCCCTCAGGCTCGACACGCCCCCCTTGCGTCACCGCGTCCGTCGGCGTTCTGCGCAATGTCCGCTGGGATTTGTAGTTCTCTGGGAAATGCTAGGTTGGATTCCGTTCATTCATACATTGAATCCGCAAATACTTGTTGAAAGCCAACTGTAAGCTAAAAACAGTTAACGACACTGCGTAAACAGTGATGATCAAGTCAGGCAGTGGCACTAAACCTACAAATTCTTGTTTACCACCTTTGCCACAAAGTGCAAAGCCTCCGTCGGCGCGAATAATAAAGTCTAACTTAATGTCTGACAGAGGCCTTACAATCTAGTGGGGGAGACACGGGGAGCTGGAGAATTCAAAACTGTGAGCTATAAGCCAGTTCCGATAATGGAGTTCAGAGATCTCTTCTGGTTGCCAAGGCTTCATAAAGACACTGGGTTTCGGAGGTTAAAAGGCATAACTGGAAGGTGTGAGGAGAATCCAGACAGCCAGAAAGAATTTCATTTGCACTGATGTGTAAAGTAGTAGTAAGGGATGGGTCTGGAAAGGTTCGTTAGAGAGAAATTACGAGGAGCCTTAAATACTGAGCTGAGAAATGTGTACTTTGTTCTAATGGTTCCACTGATCCAACAACCAACTGCAACAGAAGCACTTGGAAACATTTTTTTTTTTAATACAGACTGACTGACAGTCATACATCTGGAGATTCTGATCCAGGCATCTGCATTTCATGAACTCCTCAGTTACAATTTAAAAATCAGATTTATTAATCATTGCTTGAGTTTTTACGTAACACAGTGAATGGGAAGCCACTGAAAGTTTTTTTGTTTTGTTTTGTTTTGTTTTGTTTTTTGAGACGGAGTCTTGCTCTGTTGCCCAGGCTGGAGTGCAGTGGTGCGATCTCGGCTCACCGCAAGCTCCGCCTCCCAGGTTCATGCCAATCTCCTGCCTCAGCCTCCTGAATAGCTGGGACTACAGGCGCCCGCCACCACGCCCAGCTAATTTTTTTTTTTTTTTTTTTTTTTTTTTTTAGACGGAGTCTCGCTCTGTCGCCCAGGCTGGAGTGCAGTGGCAGGATCTCGGCTCACCGCAAGCTCCACCTCCCGGGTTCACGCCATTCTCCTACCTCAGCCTCCCGAGTAGCTGGGACTACAGGTGACCGCCACCACGCCCAGCTAATTTTTTGTATTTTTAGTAGAGACGGGGTTTCACTGTGTTAGCCAGGATGGTCTCGATCTCCTGACCTCATGATCCGCCCACCTCGGCCTCCCAAAGTGCTGGGATTACAGATGCAGGTTTTTAAGACGAGTGACACAATCAAAATGTGGGTGTTAGGAAATTTGGTGAAGGGTAAGTGTGCAAGATGTGCACAGACAGAGAATTTGGAGATAAGGAAACACTGTAGGAGATGAGAAGGCCTAAACCAGGGAAGCAGCAATGAGAATGAAAAAGAATGAACAAGTAGGAAAAATATCAAAAAGAGAGAGTTGACAGGATTTACTAGATACCAGAAAGGTTAGATATTACTCCAAGGTTTAGTACAAGAGTGACTAGTAGAAGAGGGTTTCCACTGACAAAAAAAAAAAAAGGCATGAGAGAAGAACCAAACTGGAAGTTTAGGCTAAATAATTTGTGCTACAACCATGCTATAGACTATTATGCAATCATTAAAAAATAAGACAAAAGACTCTAAGGCCATACATGAAACTGTCTCCAAGTTGTAGTTGTTGAGTGGAAAAACGCAAGGCATGAAACGATATGTAGACTCTGTCCTCATTTGTTTTTTAAAAGAATAAATACTCATATATATGCTTTGATATATATACACATATATATACATATATATAATATTACGTAAATAGAATATTTCTGAAAAAATGCCCAAAGAACTGTTAGCAGTAATGGCATCCAGGAAAAAAAAATTGGAAAGAAGGAGTCTGAAGTAGGAAGAAGGTAATTTGTAATTATCTATTATTTGCACTCTTGGAATTATTTTCCTTGTGCATGCACTGCTTTTTTAATAAAAATTACCTAAGAATACATTTTAAAAATAAACAAACCAGTAGTAAGGGGAATGGGTTACAAGTCCTGATTTGCCAGGAAGAGAGCAAGTTGATAAACCTGTCTGTCTCTAGATAATCTCTGCCTGTCCTCGTTTTGTTTTGTTACTCATGTTTAAACAATTCCAAACAGATGTAGGAGGGGTAGGGAGAGTATGGAGCCTTTTGTATTTCTAAAGATCTCTTGAAATACATGACCAAGGGTCCCTTCAGACACCCATTTTAGCATCTCAGCAAGTTTTTCACCCATCACAGGATCCAGGCTGCTGCATAGATGACATATATTTAGCAGTAGTTAAACTAGCTTCTGCTACTGTCAGCAGTTTTTGTGAGCCTCCACAGAGGGCAGAGGCCACACATCTTAGCAAAAGGAACAAATCTGCAGTAAGCAGTATTGGAAACCTCCAGTGAAGATGGCAAGATGGCCTGTCTAATGTTTATGTCCTCCAAATAGAATGTGAGTCCCATTGATTCAGTTCCAGCATTAGTGGTTAAAATGTTTTGAGCAGGCTGGGCGCAGTGGCTCATGCCTGTAATCCCAGCGCTTTGGGAGGCCGAGGCAGGTGGATCACTTGAGGTCAATAGTTTGAGACCAGCCTGGCCAACATGGTGAAACCCTGTCTCTACTAAAAATATAAAAATTAGCTGTGCGTGGTGGCAGGTGCCTGTAATCCCAGCTACTCAGGAGGCTGAAGAGGAGAATCACTTGAGCCTGGGAGACGCAGGTTGCAGTGAGCCAAGATCACACCACTGCACTCCCGCCTAGGTGACAGAGTGAGACTCCGTCTCAAAAACAAACAAAAAAATGCACTGAGCACTTTCTGTGTGCCAAGCACAATATACAAAGTAAGTACTTCACATATATCAACCTCATTAAATCCTTACAACAATCCTTTGCAGTAAAAATCACGTGTCCCATTTTACAGATAAGAAAGCTGAAATATTAGGCAACATCCCACATCTCACATCCAGTAAGTAGTGAAGCTGGTATTCGAACCAGGTCCATCTGATTCAAAGGCCTATTTCCTAACCAGTAGCCCATGCTGCCCCACCCAGGCCCTTCACGGCCACAAGTTTATTATGTGACCATTCTGCCACTCTATCTCTGCTTCTACATTAATATAATGGATTGTATCGTTTCTGAGACCCCTTCCAAATCACCTTCGAGACCTCTTCACAAAACCACATCCCTCCGCTTACCTAGAATGAACTGGTTTTCTCTTCTGCATGAATAGATAGGCAGCATCAGCATTCTTACTGCTCTCCACTGCCACATCTAGGCTGTTGTTTCAACACCCTGATTCCCCAACTCTCCTTTGAAGTCTAGGGCATCAGATTATGCCATAATTATCTACTAATGTCCATATTCCTCAGAAATGTTACTTCTTGGCTCACAGTTTTAGGGACAGGAGGCAGGGAAATTCTGGGCAGAGGAGGGCAGGTCCCCAGCAAGGGCCCCACCCTCAAGCCTGGAACCACAATCCAAAGTGAGAACATATATCCCTGTTTTCCTGCTCGAATGTTGCCTTTTCCAAAGCCACCCACTGCCTGCCCCGCTCCCCATCCTGTGCCCATAAAAACCCCAGGCTCAACTGGCAGAGAGGAGAAGCAGCTGAACGTCAGAGACTATGGTTGAACATTGGAGATAAGGGGCTTGACTTCAAAGGGACAGCTTGATGGAGTAGCTCTGAAGGAAAATTACCTTCTCACTCTGTCCCCTTTACTGCTCCCCTTCCCACTGACAGCCATCTTCCTCAGCAATAAAATCTCCCACATTTACCATCTTCAACTCTGTGTGACCTCATTCCTTCTGGATGCCAGGTGCAGGTGCAAAAGTCTGTCACACTGACCCTCCACTGAGCTGCTAACATTTAAGCTGTCCATGGATGTCGAAGCTAAAAGGACACTGTAACACTTCCTCTGGGGCTTCAGGGGTCACCGGCTCCCTCCCCTAGACACTGCCACAGGACCAATACGGAGTTGGGTCTTGCTGGTGCCCAAAGGTGCTCGTCCCAGCTCCTGCACACATTCACCTGCCCTCTTCCTCCCACAATGGGTGGAGCAGCAAGTGAGCGAAGTTCACCCCTGCCAGTGCCTGTGCAGTCCAGTTCCCACCCACGAAGGGGTCAGGGAAATTTCCTTATTCAACAGGTTTTCTCTCCACCCCATTCCTTATCATGATCCCAAGGAATTTCAACACTGGGACTGTGTGTGCTGACCACTCTGACTTCACTGATTGATCCCAAGTATCCCAGCCAGGTTTCTGGTGCCACATAGACAATCCATTCATGGCTTCACCTTCTACCTTAATATAGTAAGTCCTAACTTAAAATCACCAATAGGTTCTTGGAAACTGAAATTTTAAGCGAAATTGTGTATAATGAAACCAATTTTACCACAGTTCATTGATATAGACAAGAGTTGAGTTTCTACGGCCTATTTCTGATCTCAAAAACATTACTGAACTTCTAAATAAACACCAAAACACTTCTATTGTTAAATATTGAAATAAGAGCTAGACATACATTTTAAAAATATTAATAAAAACAAATAAGATAATGATTTACCCACTTTTTGGTGAACCAGTGAGTGACAGCAATTGTAGTGGTGGTGGGTTAAATCAAGGAATAAATGTTTACAATGCAAAAATTATAAGGAGTACCTCCTACCCAAGCTTCAAAAACAATCACTGAGTGCTTTAGTACAGCATCATTTATTGTTGTGCACCAAACAATTATCAGATACTTTAGGATGTCTTCTTGTACAATAAGTTGTATTCATTCATTTTCCAACTTGCTTATTCCAATTCAGGGTTGCAGGGGGCCAGAGGCTATCCCAACAGCTCAGGACACAAGATAGGCACCAACCCTGGACAGAATGCCATTGCATGGCAGGGTGTACTCACACACATACCCACACTCACTCAGAAACAATTTACAGATGCCAAGAACCTAACGTGAACATCTTTGGGATGTGGGAGGAAAACTGAAGTACCGGGAGGAAAACCAAAGTACTAGGAGAAAATGCAGGCAGACATAGGGAGAATGTGCAAATTCCACACAGACAGTGGCCCTGGCTGGGAATCTATTTTTTTCTCATCAAATGTCAACCTAAAAAATCCAAAAGTTCAGAATCTAATTTAAAAAGTTTATTCAAGCACAAGGGTTGAAGAGGGCCACCTGGGAGCATAGATTTAAGTTGCCCTGAATAATACACACTCCAATTAGTGGCAGTTACAAATGGTTTTTTTGGGGGAGGAGGTGGTTTGAGACAGAGTCTCACTCTGTTGCCAGGATGCAGTGCAGTGGCATGATCTTGCCTCACTGCAACCTGCGTCTCCCAGGTTCAAGTGATTCTCCTGCCTCAGCCTCCCAAGTAGCTGGGATTACAGACGCCTGCCACCATGCACAGCTAATTTTTATATTTTTAGTAGAGACAGGGTTTCGCCACGTTGGCCAGGCTGGTCTCGAACTCCTGACCTCAGGTGATCTGTCCGCCTCAGTCTCCCAAAGTGCTGGGATTACAGGCGTTAGCCACCACACCTGGCCAGTTACAAATGGATGGGGTTTTTTGTTTGTTGGTTTGTTTGTTTGTTTTTTGAGATGGAGTCTCACTCTGTTGCCCAGGCTGGAGTGCAGTGGCGTGATCTTGGCTCACTGCAACCTCCGCCTCCTAGGTTCAAGCGATTCTCCTGCCTTGGCCTCTCGAGTAGCTAGGATTACAGGCTCCCACCACCATGCCAGGCTAATTTTTGTATTTTTAGTAGAGACAGGGAATTCACCATGTTAGCCAGGTTGGTCTTGAACTCCTGACCTCAGGTGATCCACCTGCCTCAGCCTCCCAAATTGCTGGGATTACAAGTGTGAGCCACCTCCCCCAGCTGTTTTTTAAAGGAAAAAACAAGAGGCAGTTTCTAAGTTTACCAAGAATTTACATTAAAATAATAAAAGCTATTGATTGGCTATAAATTGTTCTTTGTGTCATAAACTCCAGGAATATGAAGATAATGGGTGAGGCAGCTAGCCAGGAACAAAATATATTTTAACAATTGCCCCAAGCACGGGTGTGGGGGTAGGACTAATGCCCCATACTCAGGTCTGTCTCAGCCTGATAAATTTTGCATAACTCACAAACTCAGACAGCTCTGAGCTATCTTTCAATTTTCCAATATTATAACAAAATGACATTATTTGGTTATTCGAGGACCTGCTATATTCCATAAACACTGCTCTTCCCCCAAGACTATTAAATTCCTCTCTCTGACCCTTTTCCGGTCACCTCTTCCTCTGTCTAATTTCTATGAGACCTGCACTTTAATCCTGATAATCCCTGATTTCTATATAATCTATTCGTATATTTTCCTTTTATCTAAGACAAATTTGGATGGAATTTCTTCTATCCAAAATTTCAATCAGAGAAATCTGAGTTTGCTTCCTGGCTTCTCCATTAATCAGCTGGTGAGTTTGGGTAAGTTATATGGCTTCCTCAAGCTATAATTTTCTCAAACATAAAATGGAGTTTATAAGGCCGGGTGAGGTGTCTCACACCTGTGATCCCAGAGCTTTGGGAGGCTGAGGTGGGAGGATTGCTTGAGGCCAGGAGTTTGAGACCAGCCTGGACAACATAAACAGACCCAATGTGCCTGGACAGCATAGAGAGACCCAATGTCTACAAAAAATTTTAAAGATTAGCCAGGGGTGGTGGTGCATGCCTGTAGTCCCAGCTCCTCTGGAGGCTGAGGCAGGAGGATCATTCGAGCCCAGGAGTTTGAGGCTGCCATGAATTATGATCACACCACTGCACTCCAGCCTGGGTGACAAAGGAAGACATCGTCTCAAAAAGAATGGAGCTTATAACCTATACCTTAGGCAATTGTAGGAATTAGAAATAATTAATGGAAGGGGCCTAGTCCAGGGCTTGTTGGAATAAGTTACCTGCTACCCACATGTATCCCCATGAACCACCAATTTGACTAAACTTCCTCTAATTTTCTAGCTTCCTTTAACATACTGATATTCCACCATACCCACATTGCCAATCTCTCCTCTTTTGAGGAGTCCTGATAAGTAAGCAACAATGAGGAAGGGGTCCCAGATGGGGTAGAACAATTGTTCTGAGAGATGACTAATCACAGAAAACCTGCTGGCACAACATCCTGTTCTCAATACCTCATTCTGCACATATCCCCCTCCAGTAAGATTCTAAAAAACTTCCCTCCAACCCCTGCCTCTTTGCAGACAACTCCTTCTCTGCTATGCTGCCCATTGTACCTTGCAATGTATCTTCATACTTTCTCGAATAAATCTGCTTTTCATTACCTATGATTGTCTTTGTAAATTCCTTTACCACCTGCCACACCTGCCCCAGCCAGTCACACAGAGGACACCCTTCTATTGAAATCAGGAAATAAGACTGTAACCATGGCAACTAGCACAGACACATTTATGTTACTCAACATCATTTGGAACCTCAGGGTTCCTCACCCATCCTTTGACTTCTAATCCTGCTCAGAGCATCAAGTTATTTTTTTTTTCTTTAAACAAAAATTTATTTTATGTAGAGATGGGGGATGGTCTCACTATGTTGCTCAGGTTGGTCTCAAACTCCTGACATCAAGCAATCCTCTTGCCTCAGCATCTCCAGTAGCTGGGATTACAGGCACCAGCCACCACACCTGGCTCACAGAATCTATTTATAAGCTTTTCCTCTCTACTTAAAACCCTAGTTCTACTCCCCATCCTTCTCATTCTTAGGAGATACCTTTGTCTCTCACTTTATCAACAAGCCTACCATCCATCATTAAGTCATTTTCCCTCCCCTTCACCATCTTTTCATCCAATTCCACCTATGGCCTGTGTAAAAGTCATTCTCCAAAGTCGACTTCCCATCTCTTTGTAACAGTCCTGTGATAATCTCTTTTCCCTCTTAGAGCTTTAGTCTCCCCTCTTTGCTTTATCTTGACCAGTAAACACACGTTTGAGTCTTTACAACTAAAGGTAATTCCCTCAACCTGGCTCCCTGAGCTACTCCAGTTCCTCCATTCCCTTCACTCCTTGGAAATGTATTTTACACTCCTCCTCTTTACCTCTCCCTTGCTCTTAATGTCTTAACTCAAACCACTCCAGACAAACAACTTTTCAAGGTGATCCTAAACTTTCTGATTGCCAAATCCAAAAGCATTTTCCAGCCTTCATCCTACCTGATCTCTACTCATTATTTGACATTGTTGACCGCAGATGTTGTATGGAACCGAGAAATAGGAAGAAAAGGGGAGTGGGCCCCCTTTCATACCCTTAACTCAAGTCTTCACAAAATGTTAGAGTGCAGGCCTGGTTGACTACCTGTCTGTAGTTCATTACATTATTATTCCCAGTTCTTCACTTGTCAGGTGATTTTGCAGTTCTTCCCACTACAGGTGGAGTATCATCCCCTGACTCTTGACTTTGGGTTCAGCCATGTGACTTGCTCTGGCCAATGGAATAGACAAGTGTTAACGAGTGTCCTGAAATGCACTTAAATGGTTGGTCTTGCTCTCTTGCCTTTCTGGTCTCAAACACTATGAGAAGTCCATGCCTAGTATAGCCCACTGGTCCAGGAAAAGTGAAAGACATGTTGAGCAGAGATACCCTGCCAATCTACAAACTGCAGCCTAAATTAGAGCCACCCCAGCTGACCACAGCCTCTTAAATGAGAAACAAATACTTCGTGTTGTATGCCACTGCCTTTTGGGTTGGTTGGTTACATAACTTTATTGTGACAATAGCTATCTGATACACACTTCCTTCAAAAAAGTTTATCTTACCTTAGCTTCTGGAGCACTTAACTCTTCTGATTCTGCTCCAATTGTACTTGAGCCTCCTAGTCTTCTCCACCATGTTTTTTAGTCCATCTACAAGCTCGGTTCTCTTTTCAGCCTTCTTTTCTAGCCACTTCTCACTCTCTCCCTGAGTGATCTCATTTAATCCTGGAGAGTAAAAAATAATTTTACATTTGACTTTGAAAGTTTTCCTTTAAACTTCAGACCCAGATGCTGGCTGCCTTCTGATCATTGCTGCTTAAAATCCTGCTACCACTTCAAACTCAATATTTTTATTTTATTTTATTTTATTTTATTTTATTTTATTTTATTTATTTTATTTTTTGAGACAGGGTCTGGCTCTGTCACCCAGGCTGGAGTGCAGTGGGGCGATTATAGTTCACTGTAGCCTCGACCTCCTGGGCTCAAGTGATCCTCCTGCTTCCACCTTCCCAGTAGCTGAGACTACAGGTGCATGCCACTACGCCTGGGTAAAAACTCAATATTTTAAATGAATTTCTGAATTCATGACAAAATCAGCTCTGACTCCTTCCCATCTTCTCCCTGACAGATAAACCACCACCTATTATTATTTACTCAATAGCCACAAATTTGGATCATTCCATCCCAGTCCTACACAAAGACAAGAAACCCGGGATGAGTCACTGCACCTGAGCAGATCCATGGACTGGTTGCCTTGTGCCAACATGACTGGGGACAAAGATCAGTCTCTGGAAGTTTGCCCTCCAAGCTTCATTCAGAGCTTGGTTCAGAAGACAGATTCAGAACAATTTTATCTTTGCTTCCAATCATAATGACCCCCTGACTACCATTCCAAATGTAAACCCCTCAGACTATCTCTCTCCCTCACTGCTCTTAATTCCTCCTCACTACTGGCTTGTACTTTAAGCCAGACTCTTAACTTTTTCTCAGAATACGCCTGCTACCGCCTGCCTTAAATGAGCTTTGGCCTCCCTTTGATAACACTACATCCCTTACAGCCTTTCTGAGACAAAGTTGATGGTTCTGTTCTTCCATCATCATCCTCAATGCCTGGCCCTGGTCCTCTCACTGCACTGCCTTCCAAATGCCAACTGTGAATCAATCATCCTTCTCTAGTCTTATGCACCTGAAGTGCCAAGGGCAACTGGAGAAGAGAGCACAAACGTGCAAACTGGTGCTGCCACTACCCTGAGGTACCAATCTCTGCAAAGGTCTGTGTGCCTCCCTTCCCCAATGCCTTGTACCTGCCCCTAGTAAATTCACACTCATATTTACCTGTTTGACTGGAAACACCTCACTAATTTTCTCAAGCTCTAGAACTCCACTACACACACATGCACACAGAGTAGTTTGCCTCACTACTCTTCATTTAAAAAAAGACATCACTGTATGAGAATTCCCTTATTCCAGTACTATTGCTATGTTACAAGTCATGCCAAACTTAGCAGCAGCAGCATAAAACAACAGCTATTTTCCTATTCTCACAGATTCTGTGATTCAGTGTTTTCAGTATATTCAAGGAATCGTGCAACAATCAACACAGTCAATTTTAGAACATTTTCTTCACCCCAAAGAGAAACCCCATACCCATTAACAGTAAGTCCTTATTTCAACCCAACCTCCCCAGCCCTAGCCAGCTACTAAACTATTCTAGCTCTACAGATTTGCCTATTCTGGACATTTCATATAAATGGAATAATATAAAATGCAACCTTGTGTGACTGACTTTTTCCAGTTACCCTAATGTTCGTAGCATTCATCTATATTGTAACATGTATCAGTACTTCATTGCTTTTTGTGGCCAAATAATATTCCATTGTATAGCTATACTACATTTTCTTTATCCATTCATTAGTTCATAGACGTTCGAGTTGTTTCTGTTTTAACTATTGTCAGTAATGCCACTATGAATATTCACGTACAAGTTTTTATATGGACATATGTTTTCAATTCTCTTTTTTTTTGAGACAGGGTGTTACTCTGTCTCCCAGGCTGGAGTACAGTGGCATGATCATGGCTCCCTGCAGCCTCAGCCCCCCACCTCAGGTGGTTCACCCACCTCTGCCTTCCTCCTGAAGAGCTGGGACTACAGGTGTATGCCACCATGCCCAGCTAATTTTTAAAATTTTTTGCAGAGATGGGGTTTTGCCATGTTGCCCAGGCTGGATGTTTTCAATTCTCTTGTGTAGATACATAGAGAGTAGAATTGTTGGGTCATATGGTAACTCTATGTTTAACTTTTTTTTTTTTTTTTTTTTTTTTTGGAGGCAGTGTCTTGCTCTGTCACCTAGGCTGAAGTGTAGTGGCATGATCATAATATACTGTAACCTTGAAATCGGCCCAAGTGACCCTCCAGCCTTGGCCCCCCGAGTAGGTAGCACTATAGTTGCAAGCCACCACCCCTGGCTAATTTTTGTCTTTTTTATAGAGACAGGATTTCGCCATGTTGCCCAGGCTGCTGTCAAACTCCTGGGCTTAAGTGATCCTCCTGCTTTGGCCTCCCAAAGCGCTGGGATTACAAGCATAAGTCACCACTCCCAGCCTGGTTTTGTATGTTCTTTTCATTTTAGCTATTCTAGTGGGTATGAAGTGACATCTTATTGTTTTTATTGCATTTTCCTAATAGCTAATGGTGTGAGCATCTTTTTCATTTGTATATCTTCTTTGGAGACATGTCTATTCAGATTCTTTCCCCATATTTCAATTGGTTTATTTTATGTTATTATTGTTGAGTTGTAACAGTTCTTTACATATTTTGGATATAAATTCCTTATCAAATATGTGATTCACAAATATCTTTTCCCATTCTGTAGATTGTCTTTTCACTTTCATTATAGAGTTCTTTGAAGGATAAAATGTCAGCTAAGTTCACTTTATCTATTTCTTCTTCTGTTGTTTATGCATTTGGTATCATATCTAAGAAGCCATTGCCTAACCCAAGCCAATGAATATATATTCTATGTTTTTATCTAAGAGTTTTATAGTATTAGCTCAGGTCTGTGTCCATTTCAAGCTAATTTTTATAAATGCTGTGAGGTAGGGCCCCAACTTCATTCTTTTGCATGTGGATGTCCAGTTGTCCACATACCATTCACCGAAAAAGACTATTCTTTACCTATTGAATTATCTTGTCACTCTTGTTGAAAATCAATTGATCATAAATGTAAGGGTTTATTTCTGGATTCTCAATTATATTTCAGGCATCCATATTTCTACTTTTATGTCAATACAACACTTTTCTTGATTACTGTAACTTTGTAGTAAGTTTCAAATTAGGAAGGGTGAGTCCTCCAACTTTGTTTTTCTTTTTCAAGATTGTTTGGCTATTCTAGGTCCCTACATTTCCAAAAGAATTTTAGGATAAGCTTGTCAATTTCTGCAACAATAATAACAAAAGCAGCCACCTGGTAAGTTTTGATAAGGACTTTTTGAATCTGCAGTTCAGTTTGTGGAGTATTGCCATCTTAAGAATATTAACTTTTCTGATCAATGAACATGGCATACCTTTCCATTTATTTCAGTCTTTATCAATTTTTTTTAGCTGCAAAACAAAAATATTTTACAGATTTTAGTGCCAACTCTTGCACTTCTTTATTAAAGTTACAAGTTTTTGGAGAAGGAGGGTCTTCCCTCTGTTTGTCTCGGTCAGTCTAGCTAAAGGTTTTTCCATTCTGTTGATCTTTTCAAAGAACCAGCTCTTGGTTTATTGACTTACCCTGTTGTTTTCTGTTCTCTGTTTCATTTATTTGTTCTCTAATCTTTTTGTTTGTTTGTTTGTTTGAGACGGAGTCTAGCTCTGTCGCCCAGGCTGGAGTGCAGTGGCACGATCTCGGCTCACTGCAAGCTCCGCCTCCCGGGTTCACAACATTCTCCCACCTCAGCCTCCTGAGTAGCTGAGACCACAGGCGCCCACCATACTACGCCCGGCTAATTTTTTGTATTTTTAGTAGAGACAGGGTTTCACCATGTTAGCCAGGATGGTCTCGATCTCCTGACCTCGTGATCTGCCCGCCTCGGCCTCCCAAAGTGCTGGGATTACAGGCGTGAGCCACCACGCCCAGCCCCTCTCATCTTTACTATTTCCTCTCTTCTGCTTGCTTTAGATTTAGTTTGCTCGTATTTTTCTGATTTTTCAAGGTAAAAGATTAGGCTATTGATTCGGGAACTTTCTTCCTTTTTAATATATGCATTTATAGCTATAAATTTCCCTCTTGGTACTGTTTTAGCTGTATCCAGTAAGTTTTGGTATATTGTGTTTTGATTTCCATTCCTCTTGATAAGTTTTCTAATTTCCCTTGTGATTTTGTTTTTAATCCACTGGTTATTGTAAATGTGTTGTTTAATTTCTATATATTTGTGAATTCCCAAATTTCTTTCTGCTACTGAGTTCTAACTTAATTCCATTGTGGTGCAGAACGCAGCTTTTGTGTTATTTCAATCTTTTATTTTATTTTATTTTGAGAAGGAGTCTCACTCTGTTGCCCATATTAGAGTGCGGTGGTGTGATCCTGATTCACTGCAACCTCTGCCTCCTGGGTTCAAGCAATTCTCCTGCTTCAGCCTCCTGAGTAGCTGGGATTATAGGCATGCACCACCACACCTGGCTAATTTTTGTGTTTTTAGTAGAGACGGGGTTTCACCATGCTGGCCAAGCTGGTCTTGAACTCTTGACCTCAGGTGATCCACCTGCCTCAGCTTCCCAAAGTGCTGGGATTACACGCGTGAGCCACCATGCCCAGCCGTTATTTCAGTTTTTTAAAATGTTTTTGTGTGGTCTATCAAAAAGAGTGTTCTATGTGCACTTGAGAAGAATATGTATTCTGCTGTTATTCAAACCTACTATTCTCTTGTTCCTAGTTGTCCTACCCATTACTGAAAATGGAATAATGAAAATAATGAAGTCTCCAACTATTTTGTTGAAGGGATTCTACTCTTAAATATCTCTTAGGTGCTTCAAAGTTGATTTTATGCTCTCTCATGTCTCAAATTCATCCAGTTAACGACACCCAGGTGCTCTCACCAGAAACTTGGTGGCCATCCTGGATTCCTCCTTTTTCCTCATGTCCTACATCCAATAGACAACCAAGTCCTGCTAATTTTGCTTTTCGGTTCACTCCTTTTTATCTCATCCATCCCTTCCTAGTCCAGGTCCTTGCATCTCACATCAGATCTATTATAATCAGTCTACTTGCCTTCATTCTTAACATTGTTTTGCTAATGTTGTTCATTCCACCTGGAACAACACACTGATTCTGTAAGACTTAACTGCAGAGTTACCCTCTCCCCTGGGGATTCTTCCCTATATGATCTCATTCTCCCCTTTGGCCTCATGATCTCCTGTGTATATCTCTGTCCTAGAAGTTATCACATGATTTTACCACTTTCTTACCCACAGGACAGCTCTTTCTGTCATTGCAGAGTAGTGAGGAGCACAGGCTCTGGGGCTGGACTGTATAGTTTAAAATCTTGACTCTACCAGTTTTTAGTTGTGTGATTCAGCAAATTATTAATCTCGCTATGCTTCCGTTTCCTAATCCATCATATAGGGATGATACTAGTACCTACCTCATAGGATTAAATTGAAGTAATAGATGCAAAGTACTTAAATTAAGTGTCAATCTTAACATTATATTCACTTTGGTGGCCCCAGCACTTTAAAAAAGGGCCTGGCAGAGAAGGTACTTAGTTAGCATAGCTTGAACTGATATGTTAAACTACTTGCTTTTTTTTTTTTTTTTTTTTTTTTTTTTGAGATAGACTCTAACTCTGTTGCCCAGGCTGGAGTGCAGTGGCATGATCTTCACTCACTGCAACCTCCACCTCCCAGGTTCAAGTGATTCTCCTGCCTCAGCCTACCAAGTAGCTGGGACTACAGGCGCACACCACCATGCCCAGCTAATTTTTGTATTTTTAGTAGAGATGGCGTTTCACCATGTTGGCCAGGCTGGTCTCGACTGACCTCAAGTGATCCACCTGCCTTGGCCTCCCAAAGTGCTGGGATTACAGGCGTGAGCCACCGCGCCCAGCCTATTCTGCTCTTCATGTTTGAAATACTGTTCCCCTTCCTCTCCGTTGCTTAATTGATGAATTCATTCTTTGAGATCCAGCTTGTGTGGCTTTCCTCTGTAAAGAGAAGACTTCCCTTCCACCCCAGGCAGGCAATCACTCTATATTGTTCTTGTCACACTGTGTGACTTTGAGTCATTGCAATAATCACAGCCACCATTTATGAAGCACCTGCTGGGTGCTAGGACTATAATATGACTTCTTTCATTTAATCCTCACAATCATCCTGCTGTAAGCCAAGAATTGTTGTCTTCATTTTATTGATTAAAAAAACTGAAGCTCAGAGTGGTTAAATAACTTGCCCAAGGTCAGATGGTTAATAATCAAGTAACAGACTGAAGTTAGTAGCCAGGCATAACCTCAAAGCTCATACAATTTTTATTTTATTTTTATTTTTTATTTTTGCTTTTAATAGTTTGCAAGTCTGCCTCTCCACACATACCATGAGCTTCTTGGAGGCAGAGATCTGTTCCAGCAGATAGTTCTCTTAGGGGAAGAAATATGTCTCCCTATAAGGCCTAACATTTCCTAGGTGCAATGCATCAATTGCATCAATACTCCTTCCTTCTGTCTCTCTCCATGGTATCCAGGGATGATTCTATGCTGGCAGAAGGATAAAGACAAAGAATGATAATTGAGCAGCAACAAAACAGCTCAGCCCCCAGGGCCCTCTTGGCCATGTTTGCTGTTCCAGGTGTCACTGGGGGCTGTGAAGAGGCCTCCCTGGAGTCTGAGCTCACTGGGTCCCCTGGGCAGTGATGTCACCCTCCTGCTCTGCAAGGCCTCTCAGTCCACAATCATACTGCCATCACCCGTGTTTCCATGCGGCTTAGTAAGGAAGTCAGACCTCGCCAACATGTCCCTGCCTGAGACAACTTCTGTGATCTTGATTTTGGGGGTCCATTCCTTTGCTCAGAGTTCTCTTTCCATGAGTGGACAGCTTTCCTCCCCGTCCTTCACCCTGACTTATCTGTGCCCTATAACTGTAAGCTTCACACAGTACTTTGCTCTACTCAAATGGCCTGGAATCTCTGACACATTAGTCTAAATTAGGAAGCACAGGGGATTAAAAAAAAATGCTCCTCTATAATTTTGTCAGACTGGAAATGGGAAAAGCTGAACAAGAAGAAATTAGGGCAACTCGTCAACTTTTCCAGCATCTGGCTGTGACAGGGCTCCTTTACTTTAAAGTAGCTGGAAACTTGAAGGGCTTCAACTCTGAACTTTGAGGTTTTTCACTTGCCTGTCTCCATTAGCCTTAAGGAAAGCATCTCCAGAGAGGGATTCTCTCCCTCTAGCCACCAACCCCTAGTTTAATTCAAATTCGGCAAGTAATCATCAAGCAACCAAACAGACAGCTGTTTACCCTAATACTTGGCATTATGGGATATGCTTTAAAACCAAAATGTGACAGACATTTCTCTACCTTAAATCCTTACATGGCCTCATTGCACCTAGAATAAAATCCAAACTATACCATGGCCCTGTGCACCTTCTCCCTCGCCACTCCCAGCTGCATCCTGTTCCCCTCTTCCTGTGTCCACTCCCCTCCAACCACATCAGCCACCTTTCAGGCCCACAAACACACCAAGAGCTGGACCACTTCAGGCTTTTGCAATTTGTATTTATGTTGAGAGCTGCATGACAAGTCAGAGTTCATAGGTCTTAGGTTAATTATCTCCTTAGAGACAGTAACAAACAGAATGTGGACCACTTGAGCATGGCAATTGAAGTTGCAGTACTAAAAGTCAAAATTGAAAGGATAGGGAGAGCCTGACCATTCTAGAAGGCAGCACTGGGCCCAGGTCTCAGGTCAAGATGCTGCTCCAACAGAGGAGCAGAGGTATGGGCTATCTTAGTTCCCCTGGTTCCTCTCACTGGTATAGCACTGGCTTAGGGGCCAGCTCCTGAGTCAGATCATCTAAGGCTACGATGAAGACTGCATTCTTTTCCTTCATCCACTCATCCCAGTTTGTAATTAAACAATATTTGTTTGTATGTTTGTTTTCTTTCTCCTTCACCAGACTGTAAGTCCAAGGGGAGGCAGGGACCATGTCTGATTTGTTTAATGTATTCTTAGAACCTAAATCAGTGCCTGGCACATAGTAGGTGCTTAATAAATATTTGATGACCAAATGAATGATAAAGGTGATCTGTACCTTCAGACAGCATCTGTCATCTATTTGGGGAAGCTGGTATAGCATACACAAAGCAGGTAGACATTATGCTTTATAAATTGGGTATGCAAGAAGTAGTGCATTACTTCAGTTCCCTTCAATCAATTTAAATCTACCTCCAAATCCCCATTCTGCTGGATTACTGGGAAACTCAGTCCCAACCCAGGGTTGGGAAAAGACCTAGGGGGCTTTCCTAGAGCAGAACATTTAGGGGAATCTCCAACTGAGATGCTCATTGCCCCAGCCTTGGTGGCCTTGCAAGGTAGCTCTACGACTCCCAGAACACTCCTCCCCTTAGGAAGTATTGTGGGGTTAGGAACCCTGGGGTCTGGAGTCCACTGAGAGGCCATTCCTTTCTACCATCTCACCACCTCTCCCAGGTGCCCCAAGGGAGCAGCCTAGGGTTCTTGCCTCCTTGGGAACCACCCCCAAATCTTGAAGGGCTCTCCCCTCCTCTCTGCCCTCTCCACTTCGGCCTTATCCCTTCAGATACTAGCCTGCTCCACTTCCCCAGGGAGCATCAGCCCAGCACAGAATTTAGATTTCCTTCTGACTGCTTTCGTTTCTGTTTTGCCATGCTAATGGCTCTGCCAGTGGTATCCAAAGCCTGGCTGTCTCCTTGGAATGGGAAAAGAAAATCAGGAGAATGGAAGACAAAATAAAAACTTGATACATTATCCTGTTCTACACCAAATAGGAAACTCTACAAAGGCAGATACAATAAGGTCCTAAGTTGAAAATAATCAAGTACCAAATATATGGTGTAATCAGAGGTGTTTGGGGTTAGTTTATTTCTCACCTCTAGTCTGTCTCTGAGGCCCCTCTCTCACAAACTATGTGCCCTTCCTAGGCAATCTAATTTTTTTTTTTTTAGACAGGACCTTGCTCTGTTGCCCAGGCTGTAGAGCAGTGGCACAATCATGGCTCACTGCAGCCTTGACCGCCCAGGCTCAAGCGATCCTCCTGCCTCAGCCCCTTCCGACTTCCCTACTGAGAAGCTGGAACTACAGGCATACACTACCATGCCCGGCTAATTTTTTTTTTTTTTTTTGAGATGGAGTCTCACTATATTGCCCAGACTGGTCTCAAACTCCTGGGCTCAAGCAATCCTCCCACCTCGGCCTCCCAAAGTTCTGGGATTACAGGCATGAGCTACCACACCTGGCCAGCAATCCAATTTTCGTGCACACTAGAGAGACACCCCTGAATACACATTTACACCATGAAATCTTGTCAATTATTCTACTTCCATAGTGGCTTGGATCTCTGCATTTCTCGCTTGCACCATTGCTATTACCACATGTCAAGGTGTAACATCTTGTGCCAGAACTTTTATAGTAATTTACCAATTTATTTTCCTAAAATCCTCCTTCACCAGTATTCATTCCTTTGCTCTTCTATTCAAAGAGTATTTTTGGAGCAATGACGCTGACACCAACTGTGTGACCTTGGGCAAGTTGCTGATATCCCTAGTGCTTCCATTTTTCAATCTGTAAAATCCAGATAACAATAATAATATCTCTCCTATATGAGTGTTATATTGTTACAAGACATGCCTGAGGCCGGGTATGGTGGTCCATGCCTGTAGTCCCAGCACTTTGGGAGGCCAAGGAGGGAGGATCGCCTGAGCCTAGAAGTTCAACACCAGAAACATAGGGAGACCCTATCTCTACCAAAAAAACATTTTTTTAATTAGCTGGGCATGATGGTGCACACCTGCGGACCTGGGTACTCAGGATGGTGAGGTGGGAGGATCATTTGAGCCCAGCAGTTCGAGGCTGCAGTGAGTCATGATCATGCCACTGCACTCTAGCAACTGAATAAGACCTGGTCTCAAAAAAAAAAAAAAGTCCCTGGCATATAAGTAGTGCTTGATAAATATTGGCTATTTTATTTTCTGTTGCTATTGTAATTGTTGTTGTTGATATTACTTGTCAGGTATTCTTAGATGTTGAAGATACAGTGGTAAACAAGAGAGGCAAGATCCCTGTGCTTATGGAGCTTACCATATGATCAGGGGAGAAAAAGGGATATGTGTGTGTGTGTGTGTGTGTGTGTGTGTGTGTGTGTGTGTGTGTGTGTGTAAAATCTCAGATAGTTGCAGAGGCTATTTAAAGAATTAAAATGGAGTGACATAGTACCCATATCCATTAAGATGGCTATTATGAACAAACAGAAAATAACAGTGTTGGTGTGGATGTGGAGAAATTGGAATACTTGTACATTGCTGATAGGAATGTAAAATGTTACAGCCACTATGGAAACCACTGTGGTAGTTCTTCAAAAATTAAAGCTAAAACTACCATACGATATAGCAATTCCACTTCTAGGCCTACAGCCAAAAGAATTGAGAGGAGGGACTCAAGAGATACTTGTACACCAATGTTTGTAGCAACATTATTCACGATAGTCACTAGTAGAAACCATCCAAATGCCCATTGACAGATGAATAGATAAAATGTGATATGTACATACAATACAACGGAATATTACTCATTCTTTTTTTTTTTTTTTTTTTGAGACGGAGTCTTGCTCTGTCACCCAGGCTGGAGTGCAGTGGCACGATCTTGGCTCACTGCAAGCTCCGCCTCCCAGGCTCACGCCATTCTCCGGCCTCAGCCTCCCAAGTAGCTGGGACTACAGGCACCCGCCACCACGCCCTGCTAATTTTTTGTATTTTTAGTAGAGACAGGGTTTCACTGTGTTATCCAGGATGGTCTCGATCTCCTGACCTCGTGATCCACCCACCTCGGCCTCCCAAAGTGCTAGGATTACAGGCGTGAGCCACTGTGCCCGGCCCTTATTCATTCTTAAAAAAGAATGAGGCCAGGTGCAGTGGCTCACACCTGTAATCCCAACACTCTGGGAGGCCGAGGTGTGCAGATCACCTGAGGTCAGGAGATCGAGACCAGCTTGACCAACATGGAGAAACCCCATCTCTACTAAAAATACAAAATTAGCCGGGCGTGGTGGCGCATGCCTGTAATCCCAGCTACTCAGGAAGGCTGAGGCAGGAGAATCACTTGAACCCAGGGGGTGGAGGTTGCACAGTGAGCCCAGATCGCGCCATTGTGCTCCAGCCTGGGCAACTCTGTCTCAAAAAATAACAAAAGGAATGAAATTCTGACACATGCTACAACATGAATGGAACTTGAAGACATGCTAAATGAAATAAGCCAGACACAAAAGGACAAATATTGTGCGATGCCACTATGATGAAGTGCCTAAAACACTGAAATTCATAGAGACAGACAGTAGAATGGAGGTTGCCAAGGGCTGAGGGGAGGGAGGAATGAGGTGTCGTTGTTTAATGGATACAGGGTTTCAGTTTGAGAAGATAAAAAATTCTGGAGATGAATGATGGTGATGATTGCATGACAATGCGTATGCACTTAACGTCACTGAATTGCACACTTAAAAGTGGTTCAAATGGTAAATTAAGTGTTATATATATTTTACCACAATGAGAATAAGTAAACATTTTTAATGGAGTGGCATAATGAGCCTGCACAGGTCATTTCTAGACTGATGGTTAGAGAGGGCATTTCTGAGGAAGTGAAATTTAACCTCAAGCTCTGAGTGACAAGAAGCCAGCCATGAGAAGACAGTGGGTGAGGGGGGGCAGGGCAGGCAAGAGGGACAGAGAGTGCAAAGCCCTAAGGCAGAAACACATCTGGAGTGTTCCAGGGACCTAAGGAAGGCTGGTGTAGCAGGAGCAGAGAGGGCAAAGGAGGGACAGCCAGCTGGAATGGAGGGTGAAGAGGTGACCACAATCACCATGGACAGCTCTTTCAGGAAGTTTTTCTATAAAGAGAAACAGAAATAGGGCACATGTCAAAGGGGCTGCTGGGGAGATATTTATTTTTTTATTTTGTTCAAGATGAGAATGATTGAGTAGAGGGGGAGAATCAACATCACTCAAGAGAGAGATAAAGTTGGAGGACTAAAGTCCTTGAGTAAAGAGAAGGACTGGAACCCAGACCACTAGCACAGTGTTTGGAGAGAGCTGATACTAGCACAATTCCACATTACTAACTTTAACAATGCTGGGACAGGGCATAACACAAGAACATAACATGTCCTTATGTTAGAAAACAGAGACCAAGTGAAAATAACTGATTGCTCCGGAAAATATCTGCTCCTGGAAGGTAATACTATGAACCAGTGAAAATGACTTGTTCATGAAGACTCACTTCAAAACTTTCGCCTAATTGTGCCCACCAATCCTTAGCTGTTTTATATTTTGTTGTCCAGTCCTAACCAGTTTTCCACTTTGCAAAACCCACCTTAAAACCATCCAGCCCAGGCCCTAAAACTCTGTAAATACCCTATCCTAATTACCCCATTTTGAGACACTACTAAGATTCCAGCAAGGGGATGTGGTCCCTTATTGCAGTGAGTCTAACAAGCTACTTTTAACTTGATTTTTCTAATGGTATTTTGGGGAATCTGCAGTTAACACTAGCTTTTAATGGGGCAGGGGTATTCATCTGTTTTAACAGGGCAGAGGCTACAGATGCAAGTATCTTGAGGTTTAGTTTTTAGAGATGTGATGGAGTCATATTATTAACCATAAAAATTGCATCACATCTACCACATATTAGTTTCTTATTGCTGCAGTAATAAATCACCACAAACTTAATTACTTAAAACAACAAATGTATTACCTGATAGTTCTGTAAGTCAGAAGTCTAAAATGAGTTTTACTGGACTTAAAGTGCCAGCAAGGCTGCATTCTTTCTGGAGACCCTAGGGGAGAATCCATTTCCTTGACCTTTCCAGCTTCTATGGACTGACTGCATTCCTTTGCTTATGGTCTCCTTTAATCCTCAAAGCCAGATATTCCACCACTTTAATCACCACTTCCTCATTACATCTTCTCTGACTCTGATTTTTCTGCATCCCTCCTCACTTATAAGGACCCCTGTGATTACACTGGGCTCACCTGGATAATCCTGGCTAATCTCCCATTTCAAGATCCTTAATCACATCTGTAAAAATCCCTTTTGCCATGTAAGGATTATTCACAGATTCTATGGATTAGGATGTGGACATCTTTTGGGGCCACTATTCTGCATACCATACCCTATTAGAAATGCTTAATGATTATTGCCAGCAAAACGAAACTCAGACCTTTAGCATGGCACTAAAATCCAGCCCCTTCCTAACCTTTCTAATATCCTCCATCATGATATTCCTTATTCGACCCTACCCATTCACTTCGTAAAAATCTATTGAATACCATCTATGTGCCAGGTACTATATTAGATACCGGGAATATGAGAAGAGGAGCAGATGATAACACATAAACAAATAATTATAGATGTCAGGTGTGATCAGTGTTATAAAGAAAATAGAGCAAGGTAAGGAGGATGGGGAGCAATGGGGAAGACAATGCTAGGTGGTCTTGGGAGGCCTTTCTGAAAGGGGAAGTGAGGGAGAGAGCCATGTGAAGACCTGGGAAACATAAAGGAGCTTGAGGGACCAGCAACTGCAAATACCTTGAATACCTCCCAGCTGGTCAAGGAACATCAAGGTACGGTCATCAGTGGAATGAGTGAGGAGAGCAGTAAAGCCATGGACAGAGAAGTAACTGGGGCTGGATGGAAGACTTGGAGTCTTCTAAGAAGAGGAGTGACAGGATCTGACTTATGTGTTAAAAGGTTACTCTGGCCTTTCTGTGGAGAACAGATTGTCAGACCAGAAGGAGGGAAGCGGGCACATAAATTAGAAGGAGGCTACTGTGACTGTTTGAGCAAGAGACGATGATGGCTTGGACACAGTGGCAGTCTCACTACAGGGGTGGTGAGAAGCTTTTGGATTTCAGATGTATTTCGAAAGCAGAGCTGGCAAATTTTGCTGATGGATTAGACATATGGTGTGAGAGAAAGAGAGGAGTCAAGGATGATTCTAAGGTTTTTGGCCTGAGCAAATGGAGGAATGGAGTTTCTGTTTCTAAGATCTAGAAGACTTGGGAGAGATCAAGTTGAGGAGGTGGGTGGTGAAATTGGGAATTTGATTTTGAACATGTTAGGTCTACTTTACATTCAAGTTGCAGTGTCAAGTAGGCAGTTAAATATATGAGTCTAGAGTTCATGTGAGATTAGGGTTGGAGATGCAAATTTGGGAGTCATAAAAATGTACATGTTATTAAATCCATAAAATTGGATGGGATTCCTGAGGGCGTGAGCACAGAGAAAAGAAGAAATCCAAGGACTGAGTCCCGGGTTCCCTGATATTTAGAGGCTTTTCAAACCCAAAATGTCTTCTCCTGATCTTTACTGTGCTATTCCTTCAGCCTGGAATATCTTTCTCCAACCCCACCACTATCTTTCAAAATTGTATTCCAACAAGAGGAAAGGGGATTCAGGGGCACTTCATCTTTCAGCCCTTTTCTGAGGGTGAGGGGCACAGTACCGTCTAGGCTTCGTGTACTGTGGCAGGTAACGCAGACATAGCCTTGTCTCTTCTTTCTTGCTGAAAGAACTTGAATGTAGTTCAAGGCAGAGTGTTGGGCCCTCGGATGTAAGTAATAATTGTCTAGTGATTCTAAGTCCTCAAGTGCTTCAGAATCACCCATGGAGGTTAAAATGGTCAATTCTGCTATGCATATTGTACAACAATATTGTTTTTTAGTTCGGGCACGGTGGCTCATGCCTGTAATCCCAGCACATTAGGAGGCTGACACAGGAGGATTGCTTGAGCTTAGGAGTTTGAGATCAGCCTGGGCAACATGGTAAAACACTGTCTCTACAAAACATTAGCCAGGCGTGGTGGCATGCACCTATGCTCCCAGCTACTCAGGAGGTTCAGGTGGGAGGATTGCTTGAGCCCGGGAGGCAGAAGTTGCAGTGAGCCCAGGAGGCAGAAAACTGTGCCACTGCACTCCAGCCTGGGCGATAGAGCAAGACCCTGTCTTGAAAAATAAATAAATACATAAAGAAAATAATAATAAATTCTTTTAAAAATTGCTTGTGGAGATTGTTTAAAATTATAATCCTGGTTACAGCCTCAGAAATTCTGACTTAGTTGGCCTGGGTCATTGGTACTTTTTAAAAAGCTGCCCAGGGGATGATGATGTGCAGCCAGGTTTGAGAACCATGAGACAAGAGTGACAATTCTGTTCCCCTTTGTAAGATACGGTGTTAGAAACCAGCTTCCCTAGAGTGACGGTGTAACCCAGTTCTGGCCAATAAGACCAAAAGGAAAGCTTCTGGGAGCTTCTGGAAAATGCTTTCCTTCCTGACTAAAGTACAGCCCATTCCCAGTTGCTCACCCCCATCTTTTTTTTTTTTTTTTTGATGAGATACACTCTGATAAACTCTGTTCTCTTTCATTCTATTTCATTATTTCTTTAAATTTTTTTATTTTTAGATTTTATTCTTTTTTTAAATTTAATTTTAAGTTCCGTGATACACGTGCAGGTTTGTTACATAGGTAAACATGTACCATGCTCACCTCCATCTTGAATAGAGTTGGGATGCCCAGAGTTCTTTCCAGAACTCTGTGGGCCTGTCCCGCTCTGCTCCTCCCTGAGGTGGGAGACACAGCTCAACACCTTCCACCTCTTTCAGCTCCCACCCACAGGAGGACGTCTCTCATCTTCCCGGTGTTAGGGTCTCACGCCAGTGGACGGTCCTCCGGGATGGGGTCCACACTGACATGGCTAGGTCTGCAGCGAGGGCAGACATGGAGACCCACATACCACATGTCTGCTGATTTAGAAGTTATAAGTCAATCTAAATAAGATATGTTCTACCCTCATACCTTAACAAATACACCTTTATGATGACCTAGAAGGATAGATTTGAATTTAGAATCATCGGACTGCTCGGCTTTCTGTGTGAGAACGTGGAGGTTCGATGAGGAACACTCTTTGCCTGGCCTCTGACCACTAGATTCGCACATGCATGGATGCCTTGAACGTCCAAGCTCCATCCACAGCTGCACAAACAGCGGCTTCCTTGGCCATTCCTTAGATGTAGAGGCTGAATATATCGGTAGCAGCATGGCCTGCCCTCAGGATGAGAAGGAAGAAACCCACACAGGTGCCAGAAGAGAGCTCAGAGCCAGTTGGGCAGGCAATTCTGGAGTCCTGGGCCTTGGACCACCGTCTACAGGGCGAGGCACAGGTTTTGGGCGGGCACATCCATCCCCTTGGCCCCGTGGACGTCTCAGACACTGTAGAGGACCAGGCTGGCAGAAGGTCAGCACCTGATCCTCTAGCACATCAGACCCAGGGCCCCTTTCATTCAGGTCGGAGACAGGGCAAGGGGTTAGTGCTGTCAGGAAGCTCAGCTCAGCTCACCTCCACATTGCTTAGCCCTCAGGAAGCTCAGGCAGCTCGACACTAATGCAGGCTGCTTTGCTGCTCCGCCTTCCTCTCCTCTGCTATCTCTCTCTGATGCTTAGATAAACCAGGGCAAGATCAGGAATTCCACTGTCTAAGCTGACATACCTCAGGAAATGGAGCGCCATCCTCTCCCCGGTCTCTGTGAATTGTCCTCTTTGAGTCTCTTCTTGGCCTGGCTTGTGGCAAGAGGGGCCAGGGGACTTGCGCCTCATAGGAGTCTGCTCTCCCAAAAGACTCGCGCCTCCTTCTTCCTCCCTCCTTCTCATGTGGGGGGTGCTGATTGTTGTCGTTGGTGGGGCCATTTTCACCTCCTCTTCATAATCCCTGGAAGAGAGGTGTGATTTAAATTCTTGACAACTTTCTTTAGGAATATGAGGTACTTAACATTTTTGTTTGTTTATTTTTGGAGTTTTGTTGTGTGTTTTTTGTTTGTTTGTTTGTTTTTTATCTCCAGCTTTGAGCCTTAGCTGCCATTACCAGGCAAAAGGAAGAGCCCCACTCAGCACCCGTTTCCGGTTTTATGGCCCAGGCACTGTTGAGCAGACCACTATGTGGAAAGCCAGGGAGGATAATAGCAGCCCCCCAACGAGGCCATTAGCCCCAGAAGTGAGTACCTCACCTCAGCAGCCTAGAGTCGCTGCCTAGAACCTGTAGACTGCTAAGTTCATTACCATCCTCTTCCTTTCAATTTTTTGACATTCTGGGAACTTTTAACATCTAGAAGCATTGGAGGGATTTTTTTTTTTTTTACACAGGATCTCATTCTGTCTCACTGGTTGGAGTGTAATGGTGCAATCATAGCTCACTGCAGCCTTAACTTCTCAGGCCCAATCGATCCTCCCACCTCAGCCTCCCCAGTAGCTAGGACTACAGGCGTGCACCACCATGCCCAGCTAATTTTTAAATTTTCTGTATAGATGGGGGTCTCAACTCTGTGGCCCAGGGTAGACTTGAACTTCTGGACTCAAGCAATCCTCCCAACTTGGCCTCCAAAAGTGCTGGGATTACAGATGTGAGCCACTGTGCTCACCCTTTTGTTTTTGTTTTTGCTTTTTTACAAAAATATCTTCTAAAGACAGTTCACAGAAAAAGAAAAGAAAGCCTCATAAACAAATGAGAAGATGCTCAGCCCTATATATAACAAGAAAAATTAAAGTTAAAACTTATACCAGGGCCAGGCATGGTGGCTCAGACCTGTAATCTCAGCACTTTGGGAGGCTGAGACAGGAGGATCACTTGAGGCAGAAGTTTGTGACCAGACTGGGAAACATAGCAAGACCTTGTCTCTACAAAAAAATTTAAAAATTAGCCAGGCATGGTGGTGCATGCTTATAGTCCCAGCTACTCGGGAGGCTGAGACTGGAGGATCACTTGAGTCTAGGAGGTCAAGGCTGTGGTGACCTATGATCATGCCACTTGCACTCCAGCCTGGGTGACAGAGTGAGACCCTGTCTGGACACAAAATAAACAAAAAAACTCCTTATACCGAAAGACCATTTTTTACCTATCAGGTTGGCAGAAATAATTTTTTTAAAGTTTGGTTATAATGTATGTTGGAAGAGTGTGGGGGAAGAGGCATTTCCTACATTGCTGGCAGAAGTACAAATTGGTTCTACATCTAGGGAAGGCAAATTGGCAGTATTGATCAAAATGACAAGTGCCAAAATGACAAGAGCAATATTTTATAATCCAACAATTAACACTTTTAGGAATTTATTCTCCGAATATTCTCACACATGGAAATGACATCATTCAGGTACCATGGTTCTTTATTTATTTATTTATTTTCAGACAAGGGTCAAAGCATGATTTTTTAAATTTTACTTTTAGTAGAGACAAGGTCTCACTGTGTTGCCCAGGCTGATCTCAAACTCCCGAGCTCAAGCAATTCCTCAGCCTCCCACAGTGCTGGGAGTATAGGCATGAACCACTTCGCCCAGCCCACATACTGCTGTTTTTAATAACAAGAAGAAACAACCTAAATACCCAACAGTAGGAGACTTGGTTAAATAAATTATAGTAAGTCCACACAGTGGAGTACTATGCAGCAGTAAAAAAAATGAGGAAGCTTTTTACGTAGTGAATCAATAACCCTCTATATACTTTTTTTTTTTTTGAGATGGAGTCTCGCTCTGTTGCCCAGGCTGGAGTGCAATGGCACAATCTCAGCTCACTGCAACCTCTGTCTCCTGGTTCAAGCAATTCTCCTGCCTCAGCCTCCTGAGTAGCTGGGATTACAGGCATGTGCCACCACACCCGGCTAATTTTTGTATTTTTAGTAGAGACGAGGTTTCACCATGTTGGTCAGGCTGATCTCAAACTCCTGACCTCAAGGGATCCACCCACCTCGGCCTCCCATAGTGTTGAGATTATAGATATCAGCCACTGCGCCCAGTTTACATACATATTTTTAATAAACTTTTTATTTTGGAGTGATTTTAGATTTAGAGAAAAATTGTGAAAATAATGCAGAGAACTCCTTATACCTTGACTCAGTTGCAGTTTCCCCTGATATTATCATCTCATATTACATGGTATGCTATCAAAACTAAGAAACCAGTATTGGGACATTTCTTTTAACTACACTCCAGATTTCATTTGGATTTCACTGGGCTTTTCCATCAATGTCCTCTTCTGCTCCGAGATCCAGTTCAGGATCCCACACTGCGTTTAGTCATTATGTCTCTTGGTTTTCTCAATCTGTGGTAGTTTTTCAGACTTTCCTTGTTTTTCATGAGCTTGATGGTTTGGGGCAGTACTGGTCAGGTATTTTGTAGGCTGTTCTTCAATTTGGGTTTGGCTGATGTTTTTCTCATAACTGGGCTGGGGTTACGGGTTTTTGGAAGTAAAACCACAGAGGTAAGGTGCCTTCTCACTGCATCGTAGTGACGGGTACATAAATGCACACGATGCTTATGTGACATGCCATGGTTAAGGCAGTGTTTGCCAGGCTCTTCAACCCTAATATTACTACTTTTCCCTTTCCAAACTGTCTTCTTTAGAATCTAGTCACCAAGTCAAATCCACCGTCTTGGGTGGAAGGCGAACTCAGCTCCATGTCCTAGAGGAGGAAATATCTACATACGTTAAATAAAATTCTTGGGAAAGGAAGATATCTCTCACCACCCCCCATTTACTTATTCAAACACGTATTTTTATCATTATGAACACACATGTGTTTATTGTATTTAGGGAAATAATTCAACACCATACTATTTATTTTATCGTACAAATTGTTTCAGCTTTGGCGGCTGGGAGCTCCTTTAGGCCGGTTCTTGTATCTTTTGACATGTCCCCATCCTGTTGTTTTGTGAGCATTTCCTTGATTTTGATTCTGTTGTTCGGAGGCCAGTGGCTGGCTTCTCTCCATCTCTCTGCACCTGGCTCCTTCCTCAGTGGCCTCTGGCATTTCCTACACTAGCCCCTACACCCGTTGTCTCAGGTTGGGTTGGACTAGCGCATCATGGAGGGCTCAAGTCAGAAAACATCTCTGCTCAGCTGTGTCTGTTGCCAAGGCAACTAAGCAGCCCTGCAGGAAAGCCCAGGGGTCCAGCTTCCAAGTCTCCTGCTACCTGTGGTGCACTGAGTCCTTGGGGCACTGGGGGAGTGGGGGTTACATCAGTCACATGACCTCTGTCACTATGGCACTCTGGTGCAACTTCTCCAGGGCCCAAGGCCCAGGGAGCTTGGTCTACAGAGGAGCAGCTGGCTAGCTTCTCTCCACGGTTCCGGCGGAGGGCCCAGCTAGTTGAAGTCACACATTTGTTGAGCTTAAGTGACCACATCTTGGGATCTCACTCTGCTCATCTCACTCCTGTGTGTTTATCTTCTTACCCAAAGCCATCCTGATTGCTCCCTCTGAGATGATGGACAGAGAAAATTTTCACTCCAAGGACTGACAGAGAAAGAACAACAGAGATGTGGTCGTCTGTTGGCATCCATGCACTTGTGCAACTAGCAAAGAACAGAGTCCTCAGGGAAAGGGGAGAGAAAGTGTAAATGAAGGTGCAATTGTGTGTGGAAGGCTGAGTGTGGTCGCAGGAAAATTGCCTCCTCCTTGTATTGAAATGCATCTTTCATCCCTCAACCCCAGGTTTTAAGTAGATTCCCTCTCCCTCTCCTCAGCCAGCACCCTCATGCCACCATCACCTCTCGCTTAGACTGCAGCTTTATCCTCCTGACATGTTTACCCCACTCCAAATCATTTTGCAGATATTTTAAACATAAATCAGATTATATTATTAATCTGCTTCAAACCCTTGAACGACCCTCCACTGATATCATGATAAAAACCCAAACTGTTCATCCCCCAAGCCCCTACTTTACCTTGCACCACTTCCCCCTCACTATCCAATTTCAAGCTACCTCAGCTGTTCATCACACTGGCCCCTTACCCTGGGGCGCTCCTCCCTCCACTGCCCCCACCCCTCATTTCCATTCCCCTTCATCCTCCATACCTTATTGCAAACATCACTTCCCCCAGGAAACCTGCCCCAATCAAAAAATCTAAATTAGACCATGAGATATATTTTCTTAAAGCTCCTGTACACACTCCCAATTCATAATCATATAGTTTTCTGATCATTTTATGGTGTCTGTTTACTTCACTACATTGTAAATTCCTTGGAGGCAAACATGATATTATTTTGCTCACTGTTGTATCCCCAGTGTTCTGCACAGTGACCAGCATATAGTAGGTGCTCAATAAATCTTTACGGAATTAATGGATGAAATCCACTTCTCGTATGCTCCATTCTCAGAGACCGATATTATCATTTAGCCTTTGCTCAGGCCAGAAACCGGGGAGCCAGCCTTGATGACTTTTTCCCTCATTCCCCATATTGTTGTTCACCAAGTGCTGTGGATTTCACCTGGTAAATATCTCTCAATCCATCCTTCTTCTATATTCATCT
Source organism: Nomascus leucogenys (assembly GCF_006542625.1). NCBI lineage: Eukaryota > Metazoa > Chordata > Mammalia > Primates > Hylobatidae > Nomascus > Nomascus leucogenys. The sequence continues at coordinate 37,577,024 of NC_044394.1, forward strand.
TTCCAGTTTCTGAGTTATTGCAATAGCCCCACACCGGCCTCCTGACTCCAGCATTGTCCCCTCCAAGCCATTTTCCACACTAACTGAAGAAGTGTGTGATGTCTGCAATGCACATCTGATTGAGTCATAAAGCTGCCTTCATGATAAAATTCCAATATAGACCCTTAGGAGGATGTAGCAGATCTGTTACTGACCCTGCCAGCATCCCCAGTATCTTAGTTCGTTTCACGTTGCTATAACAGAATACCTGAGACTGGGGAATTTATAAAGAAAGGAGGTCTATTTGGCTCATGATTTTGGTGTCTGGAAGGTTCGAGACTGGACAGCTGGTGAGGGTCTCACGCTGCTTCAACACATGGTAGGAAGCAGAAGGGGAGTGGGTGAGTGCAAAGAGATCACATAGTGAGAGAGGAAGCAAGAAAGAGAAACCGAGGAAGCCAGACTCTTTTTAACAACCTGATCTCCGGGAATTAATCCATTCCCGAGAGAGTGAGAAAACTCACTCACCCCTAAAACAGGACATTAAATACTGCCTTCATGACACAAACACCTCCCACTAGGCCCCACCTCCCAACATTGCCACACTGGGGATCACATTTCAACATGAGTTTTGGTGAGGACACACTGCAACCAAACCATAGCACCAGCCTCATGGGGCTCCATTCATAGCCTACACCTGGCCATAGGAAGCCACATGTAGTTTCTCAAACAAACCATTCACTTTCATGCTTCTAGGCTTTGCAGATCACTCTGACTTCTACACTTAATTATCCATTACTCATCCTTGAAAATGACTTCTGGGAAGGCTTTCCTGATCTCTCGCCACAACAACATGGAATGAGATCCGCATCCCACATGTCCTCCCTAGACTCTGTGCCAGCCTTTATCACAGCACGAAACACACTGAGGTATAATGTCAGCCTACCCAGCCATCTTCTCTATTTTGAAACCTTGAGAACAATAGTCCTCCCTTATTCCTCTGTTTCCAGTATTCAGTAATGTGTCCCAGTAGTGTTTTACCACTTCCAGAGCATATTCATATGCTTTATCTGGTTCTACCCTCTCAACAACTCTACGAGGTAGGTAAGACAGACATTCTTATCCCAAATTTCAGAAGGGAGTGACTGATTGCACTCTGAGCCCATGGCAAGATAAGCCCCCAGTTCCCTGTGTTCCCAAGTCTAATGCTCATGCCTTTGGATAAGTATTTACCGGGTGATCCTCTGCTTAGATCCAGAATGCTTGGCTGGGCTCATGTACTCACGCTGCAAATTGGAGAACCTCAGGAGAATCTGGGCAGCCTAAGAAAGACGACTCAGGTGCTGACATTTGAGTTCCCTGGTGAAACATCTGGGCCCCTCCCCTGCCCCCCCATTCACTTACCGCTGGAGGACTGGGAGAACACTTTTCACTCTCACTGGCCCACTGGTCAGTGAGTGCCCACCTCTCTCTTTCTCTCTCTCTCTCTCTCACACACACACACACACGCACGCACATGACTTCCAATCAACTCTCCAATGCTTCTCTGGATAGCTAAGCATCACCAGACATTTGAAGAAAGCCTCCAACATGAAAAACAGAGACCATGATAAACAGGAAATAAAGGAACTCAATGGAAACAGATACAATATAAGAAGTAGAAAGAAACTAAAACAAGCAAACAAGAAACCCCTCAAACTCCCACCATTAATAACATACTCAGGGAGATAGCTTTGTTAAGAAGAACATATTTTACCCATGATATAAGATGAGAATTTGTTTTTATTTCTGTAACAGCTTCATTGGGACAAAATTCACATGTCATACAATTCACATATTTAAAGTGTACAATTCAATGTTTTTTAGTATATTCACAAAGTTGTGCAACCATCACTACAATTAATTTTAAAACATTTTCATCACCTTGAAAAGAAACCCCATACCTTTTCCCTATCCAGCCTTAAGCAACCACTAATTCACTTTCTGTCTCTATAGATTTCTCTATTCTGGACATTTCATGTAAATAAGATGATATGACATGCAACATTTTGGCTTCTGCCACTTAACAATGTTTTTAAGTTTCACCAAGTTGTATCAGGACTTCATTCCTTTTTATGGCTGAACAATGTTCCATTATATGAATATACCACAAAGTGTTTATTCATTTGTTTGCTGATGGGCATTTGAGTTGTTTCTACCTTTTGACTATTATGAATAATGTTGCTATAAAAATTTATGTACACTTTTTTGTGTTGACATATGTTTTCATTTTTCTTAGGTACATACGCAGAAGCACAATTGCCAGGTCAATTAGTAACTCTACATTTAACACTTGAAGAACTGAGAAACTGACAGACTGTTTTCCAAAGAAGCAGTCCCATTTTATATTCCCACCAGCAGTGCATGAGGTTTCCAGTTTTTCCATATCTTCACCAACCCTTATTATCCTCTGACTTTCATTTTATCATAGTGGGGTGAAGTGGTGTTTCATAGTGAAACATAGTTTTGATTTGCATTTCCCTGATGATGTTGAGCATCATCATGTGCTCATTATTAAATTTGTTTGGGGGAATGTCCATTCAGATCTTTTGCCCATTTTTAAATTTTTTTTTTGAGACAGGGTCTTGCTCTGTTGCCCAGGCTGGAATGCAGTGGGCAGTGGTGCAATCATGGCTCACTGCAGCTTCAGACTTCTAAACTCAAATGATCCTCCCACCTCAGCCTTCAGAGTGGCTGGGACTACCAACACATGCTACCATGCCCAGATAATTTTTTAACGTATTGTAGAGACAGGGTCTGACATTGCCTAGGCTGGTGGAATCAAGTTCTTTATCAGATATTTGATTTGCAAATTTTTTTCAAATAAAAAATGATGACCAGGGCAGTGGCTCACGCTTGTAATCCTAGCACTTTGGGAGGCGAGGCAGACCAATCACTTCAAGTTAGAAGTTCAAGACCTGCCTGGCCAACATGGTGAAACCCCATCTCTATTAAAAATACAAAAATTAGCCAGGCATGCTGGTGCACACCTGTAGTCCCAGCTATTCGGGAGGCTGAGGCATGAGAATCGCTTGAGCCCCAGGATGCAGAGGTTGCAGTGAGCTGAGCTCACACCACTGCACTCCAGCCTGGGTGACTCATCTCCAAAACAAAAACAAAACAAAACAAAACAAAAGATGAAGCGGTAACTCAGGAAACCTTTATATTATTATATTATTCATAAATCAAAATAAACCTTTGTAAAACAAAATAACTAAGTTTCTAAACATTCAGTATATAGAGTAGCTGCTTAAATAATTTATATCTGGAATGGACTCAAGTACAGAAAATTCACTGTGTATTAACAACAGTGCTGTCTTAATGAAAGCCAGTGCTGTGTGGTTCATTTTGTTGGAGGCAGTGTGGCGGAATGATGCAAAGCTGACTCTGAAGCCAGACTAGAGATCAAAGGATTTTGAGAACAGGGAGACCTCCCCTACCCATGCAGATACATGAAAGGCAAGGCTCGTCTGGACTGTACATTGGTGGAAAACCTTTAGATTCCGCTGCCACCTTGTGGTGGTCAGATTACAACATGGTGCCCCATGCTGTTGGGTTTTGCTAGGGCTCCTGCTTCATTCAGGTCTATTGTAGGGACAAAAAAAAAAAAAAAAAAGACCAAGGCAAACATACATAGTATTTTGTATATGCATTAAACAAGAATAGACAAAAAAAAATTGTTTAAGAGAGATTATAGCATAATGATAAGACCAGTATCTTTGGAGCTATTCTAACTTCATTTATACTCCAAACTTCATTTATACTCCTGATTCAGCATTGGACTAGCTGTTTGATGCTGGGCAAGCCACTCTTACCCCTCTGTGAGCACTGTCTATTAAGTGGCAATAATAATAGTACCTCCCTCATGATGAGAGGTTAAATGAGACAGTGATTGTTTGGCACTGAGTTCCTGGCATATGATTCTTGGTTAATAACAAATGGTTGATATAGGTTGTATTAGTCCGTTTTCATACTGCTATAAAGAACTGCCTGAGACTGGGTTATTTATAAAGAAAACAGGTTTAATTGACTCACAGTTCAGCATGGCTGGGGAGACCTCAGGAAACTTACCATCATGGTGTAAGGTGAAGGAGAAACAAGGACCTTCACAAGGTGGCAGGAAGGAGAAGTGCTGAGCGAAGGGGGAAGAGCCTCTTATAAAACCATTAGATCTCCTGAGAACTCACTCACTATCATGAGAACAGCCTGGGGGAATCTGCTTCCATGATTCAATTACCTCCACCTGGTCTCTCCCTTGACACGTAGGGATTATGGGGATTACAATTCAAGATGATATTTGGGTGGGGACACAAACCCTAACCACATCGCAGGTGAACAAGGAAATTAAGCTAGTTCCTTTCTGGGAGCCTTTTCCTTTTTTTTTTTACGTTGGGTGCAAAATTGGAACTAATCAAAATTCTTGGTTTATAATGGATGTTCATCACTGGTCATGGAACACACACACAAAAATGTGCTTCTGTGTTGGGATTGGATGCCTAGAAACTATCTGGATGCAACAATTTAGTGTAATTCCAGGATTGAAAGAACACAACACACACCCACTTGTGAACACACATACATATAGGCACACATACACTCACACAAAAGGGGAAGCACATTCCAATTTGTTATAGTAACTCATTTCATCCTTATGCCAATTTTGTCCTAAAGGAGGACTGTTCCCTACCTTATCTATGATATGCAGGTATGGAACCTGCAGGATTTCAAGGTCACCTTTAAATCTAGTGGGCATGAGCTCTAACCTATGAGGAAGGGTGCATTCTGACTCTTCTTTAAAAGGATACAGTGGGCAAAGCGGAGGGAGTAAGACCCCCTACTGAGACAGATTGCTAAGTGCTTCCTGAAGGATAAGGTAAATAAGGGGCTGGTATTTTGCATTTTCTTCTAGTGAAATTTGTCTTTTAGTTTTTAAAAATAGCTAACTGTTCTTTTTTTGAATTATTTTCATGTTATGTCTTTACACACTTTTTAAGGGCTTTTTTATTTATCTAAAATTCAGGTCAAATATTCAGTTTATTAATTCTCTCTCAGCTAACAAAAACTCTTAAAGCTGTGAAATTATATCTGAAAACACAGGTTTGTCATGTATCTTACACTTAAAATGTTGCATTTTCTTATTCATTTTTTCTCTGAAGAACCTGATATGGTCATCTTGATTTCTCTATGACTCTCGTGCTATTGGATAATTTTCCCTCTTTTATTATTTTCAGGTGGCTGGGTTTTCATGTTGTTTTGTTTTGAGATATTCACTGGTTACAATGTGGCTAGAGGATGTGGTCTATATCACTTCTGTTTTTGGAAATTTATTACAGTTTCTTACATGCAGTCCACTTTTATTACTATCTGTAGCTGATATGCTTTTCACAGGCCACAGGTTCAAGTTTGGTTAGAAAATGTAACATTATTTTCTATTACACATTTTTCCTCTATTTTGAATATCCATTACTCCTAATGCGTATACCCACAGAAATTTTAAAAAATAATAAAAAAATAAAAACCACAACAAACCACCAACCCCCCACACACCTAATGTTAGTCATCTCCAGGTAAACTCAGTAATTTTTTTCCAGGATTTTCCCAATTAGTGTTTCCCCTTTTCCACCTTTTCCCAAGGGGTTGGATCGAAGTCGTGGGGGTACTTTTGTAGCATTAAGGGAGGGTCATCTGAATGTTCTCGGGTCATCACCTTTCCACTTTAGTATCCATTGAGATGTACGTCATCTTCCCCTCCCAGCCTTTGTCGCCTTCCACAAACTTTGCACATTTTAGCTTAGTGATCTGTTTCCCACGTTTCCTGGTTCTTGGCACATGCATTTCTCCACCGGACCTCAAGGCCACTTCCACTCTCCCAGCCACCTGAGTGCCCCTCTTGGGCAAAAGGAAATCTTTGCATATTCTCGCGAGCAACTCTAGGATCTGAGGAAACGTGAGGCTGACCGATCTCCTCCAGTCCTTTGACAACCTTAATTGTTCGTGCGGCTACTGTGGGCTGACTTCTGCAAGGCTTATTGATTCCCTGTTTGTTCCGGAAATGTGCACTTGACGATCTCACATCTCTAGGTGGGAGGATTTTCATACCCCATTCAGGGCAGTTTCAACCCCCGGGAGGGGGTGCAGTGGACAAAGGGCACAGCCCCTTCCTGGAGACCCACGCTGCATCAGACTCGGTCTTACCGACATCGCTAGTCCTGAGGCTGCTCGCCCCAACCCACCAGGTCCCGGCTGCGCTTTGGCGCCACCTAGTGGTGTCTTGGCGGCTCTGGCGTAAGCCGGGTAGGGATGCTGAGGGTGCTATTGGGAGGGGTCTCCGCCAGGCGGGGCCTCCCAGCGGAGCTATGGGCTCTCCAGGATCCGCCCGGTTAGACGGCACCTGCTTTCTTCGGGGCATCTGGGGAAACCGGGCAACGAGAACATCGAGGACACAAAGGTCCACTTTCTACTTCTGGGTTTCCAAAAATAAGGCGGCCTGAGTTTTCAGTGTCTGGTCTTCCCACCACCCCACCCTACCAACGAAAGGAAATCACCTGGCGTAGGAAACAAGCCCTACCTTGCCCTTGTTTTCGGAATTCACAGGTGGTGCAGGCGTGTTACCGTCGGGTTTACCCACTCTCCCTCTATGCGTGCCGTGGGCACCTGAAAAGGAGGTGATAGCCCCTCTCTGTAAATGTGCAATTCCCCTGCCCAGACAAGGGAGAAGCCAGGATGCAGAATGCCAGGGTCAGGCAAGGCAGGAACCCAGGCTGCCGCAGCCGAAGGAGAGAAACCAACCCCAGCCAAGCGAAGTGAAGCCAAGAGCTGGGACGGAGAGAAACAGGAACCTGAACGAAGTCGCAAAAGAAGAGGCCTACGTCAGAGCCCAAGCGTTCAAAGCAGCAAACAGGAGACGTGGCTGGAGGGGTTCCCTGAGTCACAGAGGCTGGCTTCTCATAGGGAGGGGCCCCAGGAGAATACAGGCCACTGAAGTTTTTCCTTAAGTTTTATTTTGTCTGATATTAAATTTGCTAAACTTCTTTATACCCAACTTTTAAAACAATATATTATTATCTTTATTGTGGAAAAATATGGAAAATTGGGGAAAACACATCTTGTATAACACGTAGATAGAATGGCTGCTGTTTATTTGTGTGCATGTGTGTGTATATGTGTATATATATGTTTTCTAGGGATGCTGGGACAAATTACCACAAACTGGGTAACAACATAGATTTATTCTCTGCCAGTTCTGGAGAAAAAAGGCTGAACTCAAGATGTCAGCAGGGCTACCCTCCCTCCAAGGGCCCTAGAGGAGAATTTTTCTTGCTTCTTCCAGCTTTTGGTGACTCCAGGAGTTTCTTGGCTTGTAGCTGCATAACTCCAATCTCGGTATCCGTCCTCGCATGGCCATGGCTTTCGCTGTGTCTTCTCTTCTGTCTCCTATATAAGGATCGTTAAATTTAGGACCCATCCAGATAATCTAAGATGAGCTCATCTCAAGATCATTAACTCAATTATATCTACAAAGACACTATTCAGGAGCGTGGGTATTAGGACATGGATAGATATTTTTAGGGGTCATGATTCAACCCATCACAACATATGTGTGTGTGTGTATATATATAAATATATATAGGTTCTTTATGCACACATATATGGAGAAACAGAAAAAAAAACAAGCTACAATTCTACTATTCACATTTCGATGCATTTTCTTCAGGTGTTGGTGTTGGTTTTATGCAGCAATAAAACTTTTAAATGAAATTTAATTCATAGATGATATGCGGATTTTATTCTGCTTTTCCATAATGATTTTTCCATCTTTAAATATTAATTTAAAACTAACTAATGGTTGCAACATAAACTATCTTAAATGTGCTATATTTTATTTAACCATTCAATTAATATTGAACACATAACTTTTTGGTGCTATAAATAAATGATGATGTAGTGGACAAAGTAATAAAAATCTAGTTCTTAAGGAACAATTTGTTGTTTTTGCCACCTCACATCCATTGCCCCTTCTTCATAATATTACCTTAATTTTTCTTGGGGTACTAACATTTCTTTATTGCATAATGATTGGCAAGACGATCAATTAAGATGCACTGGATATTTTTAGATTAAAAAATAGATGTGAAACCTAACTTAGGGTAGTTGGATGCTCTCTCCATAGCAACTGAATCTTAAGAAAAATAAAACTGAAAACAGCTGTAGCTGATTCATCTGGTAGCTGATTCATCCTGTAGCTGATTCATTGCTTTCTGTTACCTGGTTCTCCAGAGCCATCCTGGTTCCTGCCCTTTTGGGGCCTAACTTTTCAGCTTTCTCTTTCAGTTCTATTAGCTGAACCAAAAATTTATGTTTTATTTTGTCTGAGTTGATTTCTGCTTTTGCAAACAAAGAATCTGAACTTCTATAAGGTGAATACTTTTGATTCTTTTGTTTTTGGTATTTTCTGCTTTCTAATACAAATATTTAGTAATATAAATTTTCCTCTGAGAACAATTTCGTTGTTATACAAAATTGTTTTCTCACTGTTACTTTTCTTTTTTTTTTTAGAGTCTTGCTCTGTCACCCATGCTGGAGTGCAGTGGCGTGATCTCAGCTCACTGCAACCTCTGCCTCCTGGCAGTTCTGCCTCAGCCTCCCAAGTCGCTGGGACTACAGGCACGTGCCACCACGCCCGGCTAATTTTTGTATTTTTAAAGACGGGGTTTAGAGATGGGGTTTCACCGTGTTGCCCAGGCTGGTGTCAAACTCCTGACCTCAAGTGATCTGTCGGCCTCAGCCTCCCAAAGTGCTGGGATTACAGGCGTGAGTTACCATGCCTGGCCTGTTACTATTTTCTGAATAGACTTTTATTTCTTTTACTTGAGTTATTTGGAAAGATGGTTTTAGAACACCAATTGATTTTTTGGACAATTATTTTATTGCTGTTTTTCATTTTGTGACAGTGTATTAAGAGAATTTGGGGTATTTATGGAAATCTTTATGTATATGTTTGTAGATGTTCTTGAGTAATTGAAAAAATAGCTACACACACACACACACACACACAGAGCATGTATCTTTTAAGTCAAAGTTTTAACTGTATTGTTCATGTCTTTTACTATTACCCAATACACCAAAGCCACACAAACACACTATGAGAAAAAAGAACTACAGAACAATATCACTTGTGAACATACATGCAAATAGCATCAACAAAATACTAGCAAACCAAATCCAGCAGCACATTAAAAGAATTATACCCATGACCAAGTAGGATTTATCCCAGGGATGGAAGGTTGGTTTAATATATGAAAATTAATCAGTGAAATACACTACATTAAAAGAATAAAAGACCAACCTGGCCAACACAGTGGAACCCCATCTCTACCAAAAAATACAAAAATTAACCGGGCATGGTGGAGCATGCCTGTAGTCCCAGCTATTCAGGAGGCTGAGGCAGGAGAATCACTGGAACCCAGGAGGCAGAGGTTGCAGTGAGCCGAGATCGCGCCACTGCACTCCAGCCTGGGCGACAGAGTGAGAGAGTGAGACTCTGTCTCCAAAAAAAAAAAAGAGAAAATCCCACATGATAATCTCAATTGATGTAGAAAAAGCATTTGACAAAATGCAACACTCTTTCATGATAAATACACGCAATAAAATAGGAATAGAGGAGAACTTCTTCAACATGATAAAGGCCATCCACAAAAAACCCACAGCAAACATCACACTCAATGGTGAAAGACTGAAAGCCTTTACACTGAGATCAAGAACAAGACAAGGATGCCCACTTTTGCCACTTCTATTAAACATAGTACTGGAAGTCCTAGCTAGAACAAGTAGGCAAGAAAATGAAATAAAAGACAGACAAACTGGAAAAGAAGAAGTAAAATTATCTCTATAACCAGAAGACATGATCTTATACAAGGAAGAACCCAAAAAATACACATGTGCGTGCACACACACATAGACATATACAATAGAGCTAATAAGTGAATTCAGCAAAGTTGCAGGATACAAAATCAGCACACAAAAATTAGTTGTATTTCTATACACTAGCAATGAACAGTTCAATAAGGAAATTAAGAAAACAATTCCATTTTAAAAACGAAAAGAAGATACTTAGAAATAAATTTAACTAAAAAGGGACAAAACTTATTTACTGAAAAAAAAAACATTGCTGAAGAAAATTAAAGAAGCCCTAAATAAATGGAAAAATATCCCACTTCGTACATTGGAAAACTCAATATTGTTAAGATATAACAATGATATACCCAAAGTGATACACAGATTTAATGCAATCCCTACCAAAATTCCAATGGCATTTTTTTCTTTAACTGTTTTGTTTTCTCAGAACTGGAAAAACCTTTCCCAAAATTCATATGGAATTTCAAGGGACCCCCAAAGAGTCAAAACAATGTTGAAAAAGAACAAAGTTGAAGGACTCACACTTCCCAATTTCAAAGTCTTACTACAAAGCCACAGTCATCAAAACATTGTGGTACTGGCATAAGGATAGAGATATAGATCAATGGAATAAAGTCAAAATAAATCTTCATATCTATTTGGTTTTTGACAAGGGTGTCAAGACTATTCAACAGGGAAAGGACAGTCTCTTCAATGGTATTTTGGGAAAACAGGATATCCATATGCAAAAGAAATGAAGTCGGACCTTTACCTCACACCATATGCAAAAATTAACTCAGGATTCAGGGAAGCACCAAGAATCTGTCTCTCCACCTAGACAACAATTACACTGGCAGCATCTGTCTGATGTAACTATTTTAGAACTGTGGAGTCTACTGAAAGATTGCAACTTCTAGGAAAAGGTTTGGACCTTAACAGGTAGTTAATTTCAGTCAATTTTAGCTCTTAGCACAGTAGCAGCGATTAATTCCCACTCCTGCCCCATGACAGACAGCATAGATGCAAACAGCCTGTGGGAGCCAAGGGTGGGCAAAAAGGACCTTGCCCTTCAGCTATCAGGGATCTGTGCTCTGATGGCCTACTGCTGCTTCTAATCACAGAGTGAAGACAAAGGCACTTGGGAAGGCTGAGGTGGGAGGAACATTTGAGCCCAGGAGTTGGAGACCAACCCAGTCAACATAGTGAAACCCAGTCGCTACAAAAAATTTTAAAAACTAGCTGGGTATAGTGGTATGCACCTGTAGTTCTAGCTACTCAGAAGGCTGAAGTGGGAGGATCACTTGAGCCTGGGAGGTCAAGGCTGCAATGAGCAGTGATCATGCCACTGTACTCCAGCCTGGGGGAGGAAGGGAGACTCCATCTCAAAAAAAAAAAAAAAGACAATGAGGCAGCAGCTATTGTTGTAGTACCTCTCTCCACTGTTGCAGCTCCCTCCCTCTCTGGCTGAAGTGACTTCCAAGAGATTTAAAGGGCTAATGCCCTTTTTTCCTCCCTTCATTTTACTCTTTTTTCCTTTTGGAAGCCAGACAAAAAAAAAGTAGTAAACCATTTAAAGAAAAAAAACTGCAAAAGCTCAGCCTCCTGAGCTTAGAATTAAAACATAATGCTAATGGTTGCATCATAGACTATCTTCAATGTGCTATATTTTATTTAACCATTTAATTAATATTGAACACATAACTTTTTGGTGCTATAAATAAATGATGATGTAGTGGACCAACTAACAAAAATCTAGCTTCTAGATTCCACATCCACAGATTTAACCAACTGTGTATCAAAAAATATGTGTTTATATTTAGAAATGGGTTCGTATTCTATTGCCTAGACTGGAGTACAGTGGGATGATCATACCTCACTGCAGTCTTGAATTGCTGGGCTCAAGAAATCCTCTTGCCTCAGCCTCCCAAGTAGCTAGAACTACAGGCATGCACCACCATGCCCAGCTAATTTTTAAGGTTTTTGTGGAGACAGGGGTCTCACTATGTTGCCCCGGCTGGTTTTGAACTCCTAGCATCAAGTGATCCTCCCATTTTGGCCTCCCAAAGTGTTGGAATTACAGATGTGAGCAACCATGCCCAGCCTAAAAATATTTAAAAAAAAACAATAAAAATAATACAAATTTAAAAACAATTCTGAATATAGTATAACAACTATTTACATTGCATTTATATTGTATTAGGTATTATAAGCAATCATGTATGTGAATAAAGTATATGCGAGTTGTGCATAGGTTAAATGCAAATATTATGCCATTTACATAAGAAACTTGAAAATTTATGTATTTTGGTATCTACAGGGTATCCTGAAACCAATCTTTCACAGATACCAAGGGCCGACTATATATGTCTTCCAAAAGTGAGAAAGAAATTAAGACAATCCCAAATAAACAAAAGCTGAGGGAGTTCATTACCACTAGAGCTGCCTTGCAAGAAATGCTCAACGGAGTCATGCAAGGTGAAATGAAAGATACTAGACAGTAACTCAGAACCATATAAAGGAACAAAGATCTCAATAAAGGTAAATACATGGGACATTATAAAAGCTAGTGTATTTTAACAATAGTTTGTGGCATCATTTTTTGTTTCTACGTGACTTAAGAGATGCTATATGACAAAAAGGGACTCACACATTTTTTTCAAAAATATTAGTCTAAAAGCCAGTATTGCTGGGTGGGGTTGCTCACACCTGTAATCTCGACGCTTTGGGAGGCCAAGGTGGGAAGATCACTTGAGGTCAGGAGTTGGAGACCAGCTTGGGCAACATAGTCTCTACAAAAAATTTAAAACGTATCCAGGCATGATGGCATGCACAATAGTCCCAAACTTCTCAGCCCAGAAGTTTGAGGTTGCAGTGAGCTATGATCGTGCCACTGCACTCCAGCCTGGGCAACAGAGTAAGACCTTGTCTCCATAAAAAAAAAAAATAATAGTTTTTAAAAAATATAAAATCTAGCCAGCATTACTATAACTTTGGTTTGTAACTGTGCATTTTGATTTTTACATAATTTAAGAGACTGATGCACTTAAAAGAATTATTAATTTAGGTTTTCAAGCACAAAATGTATAGGGATGTAATTTTGTGATACTGACAGCTGAAAGTGTGAGGACAGAGCTGTAAAGGAACAGAATTTTTGTATATTATTGACATTAAACTGGTATAATTTCAAGTTAGAATATTATAACTTTAGAATAATACATAAAATCTCCATGCTAACCACAGAGAAAACAGCTGTAGAATGTGTACAAAAGGAAATGAAAAAGGGATTGAAAATTTTCACTACAAAATATCAACTAAATGCAAAAGAAGACAATAATGTAGGAAATAAGGGACAAAAATCTACAATGAATATAGAAAACACCCAGCAAAATGACAGAAGTATCTCCTCATCCTTCATTATTTTAAATGTAAATGAGTTAAACTCTCTAATCAAAAGAGATTAGCAGAATAGATAGAAAAACATGATTGAACTATATGCTGTCTACAGGAAACTCACTTTAGATTCAAAGACACAAAAGATTGAACATGAAAGAATGGAAAAAGATACTCCATGCAAATAGTAACCAAAAGAGAGCAGGGGTTGCTATTCTAACAATGGACAAAATAGACTTTAAGTCAAAAAAGATTAAATGAGACAAAGAAGGACATCATATATTAATAGGAGGTTCAATGTAGCAATAAGGTATAATAATTATAAACACTTATGCACCTAATAACAGACAATCAAAACTTGTGAAGCAAAAACTGACATAATTGAAGAAAGAAATAGACATTTCTAAAATAAATGTTGGAGACTTCAAAATCCCTCTCTCAATAGGGAGACCGATTTGAGTAATAAGAAAACTCTGGTCTCCCACACAGCTGGCTCTGCTTGAATCAGTCTTTTTCTATTGCAATTCACCTGTCTTGGTAAATCGGCTTTGTCTAGGCAGCAGGCAGAGTGAATCCACCAGGCAGTTACAGTGCAATCATAGCTCACTGCAGCCTCGAATTTCTAGGCTCAAGCAATTCTCCTGCCTCAGCCTCCCAAGTAGCTGAGATTAAGGCACATGCCTCCATGCCCAGGAGTTTGAGACCAGCCTGGGAAACATAGTGAGACCCCATCTCTATAAAAATATTTTTTTAATTAACTGGGTGTTATGGTGTGCCCCTTTAGTCCCAGCTACTCAGGCGGGTGAGGTGGGAGGATTGCTGGAGCCTGGGAGGCTCAAATGATCTTTATTTTTTGTAGAGATGGGTCTTGCTATGTTACCCAGGCTAGTCTCAAACTCCTGAGATCAGGTGATCCTCCTGCCTCAGCACCCTAAAGCCCTGGGATTACAGGTATGAGTTACTGTGCCTGGCCTTACACTATCATTCTTATTGGATATTTTAATCTTTTTACTATTCTACATAGAATATTGTTCTGATTATATAGTATGTAGGGCAATGTAAATAAATCAATCAGTTCTTAATTCTCATTCCAGCTCTGCCACTGTCTAAGTTGCCTGAACTATAAAATGGTGATAATTTATTTCAGAAACATTGTAAGAACCAAATGAAATAATGTATTTGACTTTATGAAAATGTATTACATAAACTATGAAGTATCATTATTCTTTGGTATTCTGGTATTCTTGATAATTCAATGTCTAAGACTATTTCATTTAACTTCTTTTTCAGTTAAATATATTTTTGATGAAAATGTATCATAAAGCATCTACTTTTAAAAATCAAAAGGGGCTGACATTAGTTGTAAAGTAAAAAGATAGAAAAAATAGGAATTATGAAGTTAAGAGATTATTCTGGTCATTGTGGATAGCAAGTAGAAATGGTACTAATTTATAGCACTCATAATCTATACATGAAACTAAATAATCATGTTTACCAATCAAAACAATATGAAAAAGAAGAGAAAAGCAAAAATAAAAGCAGACATAAAACTAGAAAATTCACAAACTTATGAAAATAAACAACCAATAAATCAAAGTAGAAATTCAAATGACAATGAAAACATAACATACCAAAATTTATGGTCTTGTGCCTTAAGGCAGTGCTGTAGTGGAAATTTATAGCTATACATGTTTACATTAAAAAAGAAAGATGTCAAACCTAATTTTACAACTTATGGAACTAGAAAAAGAAGAACAAACTAAACCCAAAGCTAGCATAAGAAAGGAAATTTAAAAGACGAGCACAGAGATCAACAAAATAGGGAACACAAAAGCAAGAAAGAAAATTAACAAAACCAGAAGCTGGTTCTTTGAATATAACAAACATTTAGCTAGATAGACTTTTAAAAAATGAGGCCAGTTGCAGTGGCTCACACCTGTAATCCCAGCGCTTTGAGAGGCGGAGGCTGGTGGATGACTTGAGCCCAGGAGTTTGAGACCAGCCTGGGAAACATAGTGAGACCCCATCTCTATAAAAATATTTTTTTAATTAACTGGGTGTTATGGTGTGCCCCTTTAGTCCCAGCTACTCAGGCGGGTGAGGTGGGAGGATTGCTGGAGCCTGGGAGGCTCAAATGATCAGGCCACTGCGCTCCAGCCTGAGAGACAGAGCAAGACCCTATCTCAAAAAAAGAAAAAAAAAAAAAAGAAGATGACGACGTGAATTACTAAAATCAGAAATGAAAGTGGGGACATTATTACTGATTCTACAGATATAAAAAAATTATAAGAGAGTGTTATGAACAATTGTATGTCAACAAATTAAAAAACCCACATGAAATGAACAAATTTCTAGAAACACAAAATCTATCAAGGTTAAATTATGAAGGAACAGAGAATCTGAGTAGAGCTATAAAGAATAAGGAAACTGAATCATTAGTCAAAAATCTCCTGACTTGGGGGCATCAGAAAAGCCCTAGATCTAGACCAGGCACAGTGGCTAATGCCTGTAATCCCAGCACTTTGGCAGGCTGAGGCAGGCAGATAACTTGAGGCCAGGAGTTCAAGACCAGCCTGGCAAATGTGACAAAACTCTGCCTCTACTAAAAATACAAAAATTAGCCAGGTGTGGTGGCATGCACCTGTAATTCCAACTACTCAGGTGGCTGTGGCTCAAGAATCCCTTGAACTCAGGAGGTGGAGATTGCAGTGAGCTGAGATCGTGCCACTACACTCCAGCCTGGGTGACAGAGTGAGACTGTCTCAAAAAAAAAAAAAAAAGAAAAAAAGAAAAGCCCTGGATTTGATGGCATCACTGGCGAATTCCACCAAACATTTAAAGAACTAATACTGATCCTTCTCAAACTTCTCCAAAAAACTGAAGAAGAGAAAAAACTCCCTGACTCATTCTATGAGGTCAGCATTACCTTGATACCAAAGCCAAAAAAGACACTACAAGAGAAGAAAACTACAAACTAATATCCCTTATGAACACTGATGCAAAAACCCTCAACAAAATACCAGCAAACTGAACTCAGCAGCACATTAAAAGAATTACTCACCATGGCCCAGTGAGATTTATTCCTGGAATGAAAGGATGGTTCAACATTTGAAAATCAATCATTATAATACACCATATTAACAAGATTTGGGGGGAGGAAAAAACCACTTGATCTTCTCAATTGATACAGAAAAACATTTGACAAAATTCAATACCCTTTTATGATAAAAATATACAACAAACTAGAAATAGAAGGAATATTACCTCAATGTAATAAAAGCTAATAAATGAAAAACCCACAGCAAATATCATAATCAATGGTGAAAGACTGAAAGCCTTTTCTCTAAGATCAGGAACAAGGTAAGGATGCCCACTTTCACCACTTCTATTCAACATAGTACTGGAAGTCCCAGCCAAAGTAATAAGGCAAGAAAATGAAATAAAAATCACCTACGCTGAAAGAAAGATGTAAAATGTCTACCATTTTACTTTCCCACTAACAGTAAACAAGAGATCCAACTGCTCCACATCCTCAAAACACTTGTTCTTTTCTTTTCTTTTTTTCTTTTTTAAATAGCCATCTGGCGGAGCACAGTGGCTCGCATTTGTATCCCAGCACTTTGGGAGGCTGAGACGGGAGGACTGCTTGAGCCCAGGAGTTCGAGATCAGCCTGACCCCCTTGTCAGATAGGTTGGTGAGGTTGTGGCTGTAACAGCCCAGAAGGAAGAGGTGGCCCCCTAGTGAGAGAGAGACGGACACTTACTCTTCAAATGGCCCTCTTGTTTGCAATGAGGAAGAGACAGCAGAGAGTATTCTCTGTCTATGCATGCATGCAGAGGAAAGGCCATGTGAGAACACAATGAGAAGGTGGCCATCTCCTGCCAGCAGGAGAGCCCTCACCAGACACCAACCCTGACAGCACCTTGATCTTGGACTTCTAGTCTCCAGAACTGTGAGAAAATAAATGTCTGTTGTTTAGGCAAAACAAAAAATTCAGAATGGATCAAAAACCTAAATTAAGAGCTGTACTGTATAACTCTTACAGTTGTAATCTAGTTTTAGAACCCTTCTATCACTCTAAAAAGTTATCTCATGCTTATTTGCAGCTCATCGCTCTTCCACCCCTAGTCTGAGAAAACCACTGATTTGCTTACTGATTCTATAGTTTTGCCCTTTCTAGAAATTTCATATAAGGGGAATTATACAATACATAGTTATGCATTGTCTGGCTTCTTTCATGAGGTTCACCTATGTTGTGGCATGTATCAGGACTTTGTTCCTTTTTATTGTCGAGTGTTGTATGGGTACAGCACATTTTATTTATCCATTTGCCATCTGATGGACTTTCACACTGTTTCCAATTTTGGGCTATTGTGAATAATGCTGCCATGAACACTTGAATACAAATATACAACTTTTTGAATTGTATTATCACAGTATGAATCATCAGATTTTAACAATTTTCCATTATAGTAATTCATCAGTACTGTCAGTTTGCTCCTGTGGTCACTATACTGAATATTTGTAATTCTAAATAGATGCTCATTTTCATCAGAGGTGGGTACCAGAGCAAAATATTTTTTTGGCTTTCTCTGCCATTCAGATCCTGCTGATGGTGATGTTGCTACCATGTTATTGAGCCTTTCTTTCTCTTTAACCTGATCAAGGTAAAAACATCTTTCATTCTTGATTAAAGATTAAGTTGATGCTAACAGTACATTTTCATTATGGCAGTTTTACAAACTGAAGCTTTGTGCATTGCTGAAAGAAAATGCTTTCTGAATATTTTCTGTTTTTTGAGACAGAGTCTCACTCTATCACCCAAGCTGGAGTGCAGCAGTGGCCCAGTCATAGCTCACTGTAATCTCGAACTCCTCGGCTCAAGCGACCCCCCTGCTTCAGTCACCTGAGTAGTTGGGACTACATGTGTGCCACCACACCACGCTAAATTTTTAAATTTTTGTAGAGATAGGGTCTTGCTTTGTTGCCAAGGCTGGTCTCAAACTCTTGTCCTCAAATGATCCTCCTGGCTCGGCCTCTGAATATTTTCAAAATCAGATTTAAGATAATTGCCCTCAAATATAATTTTATTTACAATATTTTTCCCATGTACTTGCTGCTTCAAACAATCACTTGAGAAAATATTTGCCTTTAAATCCAGAATCTTGAAATAGGATATGATGGAACAATATAATTTAAATTCTGAATTTACATCTGTATTAGTCAAGATTCTCTAAAGGGACAGAAGTAATAGGATATATGTATATATGAAGGGGAGTTTATTAGGAGTACTGACTCACAGGACCACAAGGTCAAGTCCCACAATAGGCCATCTGCAAGCTGAGGAGTGAGGAAGCCAGTCTGAGTCGCAAAACCTCAGAAGTAGGCAAGCCCACAGTGCAGCATTCAGTCTGTGACCGAAGGCCTGAGAGCCCCTAGCAAATCACTGGCGTAAGTCCAAGAGTCCAAAAGTTGAAGAACTTGGAGTCTGATGTTTGAGGGCAAGAAGCATCCAGCATGGGAGAAAGATGAAGGCTGGAAGTCTCAACAAGTCTGCTCTTTCCAACTTCTCCCTGCTCTATTCCAGCCGCACTGGCAGCTGATTAGATGGTGCCCACCCAGATTGAGGGTGGGTCAGCCTCTCTCAGTCCACTGACTCAAATGTTAATCTCCTTTGGCAACACCCTCACAGACACCCAGGAACACTACTTTGCATCCTTCGATCCAATCAAGTTGACACATTATTAACCATCACAACATCTGCATCTGAGGTTTTACTGCACGCTCATCAGTTTCAAACTTGTCACTAGAGTAAAGCTGATAGGAGAATCTTTACGACAGGTTTCAGTGAAAGAAATATTGCCCTCACAAGACAACTGAGTTGGTTACGTCTACAGCAGGTTCCAGCCAGTAAACTCTTTTCTCTGCAAATCACATGGGTTGTTGTGTTGTTACAGTGATCTGCAAAATAAAAGGTCAAGGCTTTATTTTGGTATTTAAGCGGACTTCTTAATATGTCATAAGTGTTGCATTATCTTTTGTGAACATCTTGAATAAGTACATGACAAGGCAAAGGCAATTCCACAGGATCTTGTATATCACATAGTTTGCTTTGGCTGAAGAAGAATATAGAAAAGGTCTACTCTCTGTTTATTGCCAGTAACCCATGGTGCTATCTTATATTTTAAAAAGACTTCTGGTTGCTTCTTCATGTCCAAGTGTCTGATATAGAAGGTAAAAAAGTAGCACATTTAATAATATCATTAACCATTTTATACACAGTAGACTTTAATTCTAGAAACTGCTTTTAGTAACACATTTTATAGAAGGAACTTTATATCTTCATCAAATGTCAAAAATCCTTCATCTACTACTAAAAATAGTTGGCAGTCTATAGCAATATTTTTGTCAAGCTTTCTGTTTAAGTTTTTGCATAGACTCAAGAGTAAAAGGAACTATCTTCTTGAAATATTTTTATGAAGTCTGTTGTTTTGAAATATGATTAGTAAAAACAGAATGGGTTTGAAATACCTCATTTCCTCTAAACTTTTTTTTTTTTTTTTTTTTTGAGACAGAGTCTCGCTCTGTTGCCCAGGCTGGAGTGCAGTGGCGTGATCTCGGCTCACTGCAAGCTCCACCTCCCCGGCTCACGCCATTCTCCTGCCTCAGCCTCCTGAGTAGCTGGGACCACAGGCGCCTGCCACCACGCCCGGCTAATTTTTTTGTTTTAATTCATTGTTTATATTCTATCTTAATCAAAGCTGTTTCAACATGGTGGTTTTTCTACATCATTTTAGAGTTTTCCTCCTCATAAACTCTGGGGTAGCAAAGTTGATATTCTCCTTTGAAGTCATCCTCAACAAGATGTAAACAATTCTCAAATAGGACTTTTTCTTGAAAGACCCAAAGCTAAATAATACTAAATAAATAAAAATTAAATATAGTTTTTGAAGACTTCTTTGAATGTTATGAATGCTAAAATACCAAGCAAGTCTACAAAGATTATAATTCTATTATCACTCTTTATTCTTTTTAAAGAACATTTATGTTTTTAAGAAGCTGTTTATTTGTTTATTTTTTGAATATGGAATACATTTATACGGCTTAAAAAGTCAAAGTAATGCAAAAGGTCCACTCTGAGTATATCTACTTTCACTCCAACTTCCCTCCCCCTCCTCTATAGTTAATTAGTTTTATAATTTATTGAGGATCTTTCCAGTATTTAATATGTGAATGTTAGAAAATCTAAATATATATTTTTTATTCCCCTCTTTATTGCACAAGATTGCATTTTGCATAAGATATACTTTTTTCCATTTTTTACTTTGTCTTCTTCATTCAGTATATTCTAGAGATCTTTCTACATCAGTATAAAGAGCAATTTTCATTCATTTTTATAGCTGCATATTATTCCATTATGTAGGATGTACCTTAGTGTATCTAACTAGGTCCGTTTGGATCTTTTCCAATCTTTTTTTGTTATAAGCAATGCTGCCATGCATGACTTTGAACACAAGTTATTTCATGCATGTGAAGTATATCTGAGGTAAATTTCCAGAAGTGGGATTACTGGTCAGAGGATAGAAAACGTGTAATTTTGAGAGATATTTCCAAATTGCCTTACATAGGATTGTTATCTTTTGGGCTCCAATCAGCAATGCATAAGAGTTTCTTGCCAGAATTATGTGTTATCAAACATTTGGAATTTTTTAACCAAGCTCATAGATGATAAATGGCATGTCAATTTTGCTTTAACTTGCAGTTCTCATATTTTGAGTGAAATTGAGCATCTTCTATGAGTTTAAAGTCATTTGTATTTCTTTTTCTGAGAGCTACCTGTTTATATCCTTTGCCTGTTTTTATATTGGGTTGTCTTTTTGTCTTGATTTCAATGAAATCCTTATATATTAAAAAAAAAAGTTGGGGGGGCCAGGCGCAGGGGCACTTTGGAGGCCAGGGCAGGTGGATCGCTTGAGGTTGGGAGTTCGAGATCCTATCTCTACTAAAAATACAAAAATTAGTTGGGCATACCGGCATGTGCCTGTAATCCCAGCTACTCAGGAGGCTGAGGCAAGAGAATCCCTTGAACCTGGGAGGCGGAGGTTGCAGCAAGCGGGGATCGCACCACTGCACTCCAGCCTGGGAGACAGAGCAAGACTCAGTCTCAAAAGACAAAAACAAAAACAAAAAACAAAAAACAAAACCCTTTGTCAGTCTTATGAATTGCAAAATTTTCCTATTTTTCTCTGCCTTGTAACTACTTTTTTGTGTAGTGAAATTTATCGGTCTTTTTTTATTTGGTTTCTAGACTTTGATTCATAGAAAGGCCTTCCTTACTCCAATGTTACAGAGAAATTTGTCCATATTTTCTTCTACTACTTTTGAGGTTTTATTTTTTTCTGTATAAATCTTTGCTACATTTGGAGTTTATCTTGATGAATAGCGTGGGCTATGGATCCAATTTTATCTTTTCCAGATAGATAACCAGTTGTCACAACACGATTTATTAACATTGAGATGCATCCTTTATCATAAACTGAATTTCCCCACGCTAGTCATCTTTTTCTTTACTTTTCTTTCTGTTTTTTTGTGTGTCTATTCATGTGCCAAAACCATACCATACCAATATTTATGATCAGACTAGTCTCTTACAATTGCTCTTCTTTTCAGACTCTTTCTACCCATTTTTTTCTTTTTTACTCTTTATTTGGAAATAAATTCAAATTCACAAATAGTTGCAAACATAAAGTAGTACAAAAATAGTCACATATCCTTTCATTTGTTTTATAGTTTCATCTTCTCTTCTTCTCCTTCTCTTTCGTACATAACTTTTTTGCTGACCCATTTAAGGATAAGTTTTGTACATCATGGCCTTTGCCCCTAAGTTCCCCAAGTGTGCATTTCCTAAAAGTAGGGATATTCTTTTACATAACCACACTACAATGATCAACTTCATAAATTTACATTAATACAATACTTGTATCTCTTCTACCATTCATGTTTTTATTTTGCCATTTGACCCAATAATACTTTTTTAGCATTTCTCCCGCCTCCAGTACAGCATTAAGCTAGTGCCCAGCTTTACATTTAGCTTATATCTATTCTTGCTTGTTTCATTTGATTAAAAAACTTGGTATTTTTATTGAGATTATATTAAAAATATTTAATTAATTTAGGGAGAACTAACATCTTTGTAATGTAATGCCGAGTCTTCCTGTTCAAGAACACTTTATACTTTTTTATTCTGGTCTACTTTTTTGTTCTTTGGCGAAGTTTTGGTTTTCCTTATATACATTTGCACATTTTTGTTAATTTATACCTACTATTCTCTCTTTTTCTTGCCCTATTTTATATAGTCTTCTAACTGGCTGTGAACTTTTGATTTCAGAATATTTATTTTATACTGGTGGCCTTACAAAGTTTTCTTATTGTTTGTAGCAGTTTTCAGTTATAATTTTTTTTGCCTGTATTATTACTTACAATTTAAATAAATACTTATTGAATCAAAAGAAATAAAAATTTATTCCTAAATTATCTATCTCACATGCTTTTATTTTATTTTATTTTATTTTTTGAGATGCAGTCTCTCTCTGTCACCCAGGCTGGAGTGCAGTGGTGCTATCTCAGCTCACTGCAAGCTCCACCTCCGAGGTTCACGCCATTCTCCTGCCTCAGCCTCCCGAGTAGCTGGGACTACAGGAGCCCACCACCATGCCCGGCTAATTTTTCAATATTTTTATTAGAGACGGAGTTTCACCATGTTAGCCAGGATGGTCTCGATCTCCTGACCTTGTGATCTGCCCGCCTCAGCCTCCCAAAGTGCTGGGATTACCCCCCTATCTCACATACTTTCTTAAGGTTTGCATTAGCTCAATCTATTCCCCCTATTTACTTAAAGTCTCTTTTTTTGAGAGAGAGAGAGAGAGAGAGAAAGAGAGAAAGAGAGAGAGAGAGACTCGCTGGGTCACCCATGCTGGAATACAGTGGTGCGATCACAGCTCGAGCCCTC
Organism: Nomascus leucogenys; assembly: GCF_006542625.1. NCBI lineage: Eukaryota > Metazoa > Chordata > Mammalia > Primates > Hylobatidae > Nomascus > Nomascus leucogenys. The sequence continues at coordinate 37,600,336 of NC_044394.1, forward strand.
CTGGGCTCAAGTAATCCTTCCTCCTCAGCCTCCCAAGTAGCTGGGACCACAGGCATGTGCCACCACACACAGCTAATTTTTAAAAATTTTTTATTTCATAGAGACAAGGTCTCCCTATGTTGCCCAGGCTGGTCTCAAACCCCTAGGCTCAAGCAATCCTCCTACCTCAGCCTCCCAAAGTACTAGGATTCCAGGCATGAATCACCATGCCTGGCCTACTTAAAGTCTCTTTTTGATATTTAAAATTAATCAATTTTTTGATACTTAAAATTAACAGCTTTTATAGTCATCATTAATTACCTCATAATTTTACTCTAGCAATAATACTTTAAAGTGTAACAAAATATCAACATACAAAAAGTATATAATAAATGCTGTTTTCACTTCAAGTTACATCTAGCATGCTTACTTGTATTTGCAATGAATATTCAGATGTCAGCTATAATTCTTAATGACACACCTCATTTGTCTTATTGGCCTTTTTAAACACATTATATTGATGGCAACATATAATTTTGAGGGAGGCTGACACTGGCATCTTCTAATCTGGGGAGTGGGGTCGCTGCAGAGACTACTGTAAGCAGGGACAGAGGCTCCATAGATTAGAACCAGGCAGTGACAAGAGGAGAATGTGCCCTGCAAACAAGCAGGTCCATATGGGAGAAAACCCGTTGTAAACAGGGAAACATGGAATGATCATGGGGGCTACGAACAGTATTCTGTGCTTCAGCTGTAGATCTGTGACCAAGATTTAACAGTATCAGAAAAGTGGATAGTGAGTAGGTTTCATGTAAACTACACATCCTGCCCTTGGCATTTTCTATTCCTTACCTCTATTCTCTCTTGAACCCACTTCAATCAAACTTTTGCACCCACCGTTTCACAGAAACGTCTCATATGAAGGTCACCAATGACTTCCATGTTATTAAATCAATTCTCTAGGTACTTGACTTATCAGGAGTTTGTGACATTTCAATAACACATTTCTTTTTGAAGTACTTTTAAAACTATATTATACTTCCAAGACATCACACTTTCCTGATTTTCCTCCTGCCTCCATGGCCAGTGGTTCTCAGGCTAGGAATGTTAGATTTGACAAACAAAAATACAGTTAAGCCTGAATTTCAGATAAATTAACAAATAACTTTTCATATAAGTTTATGCCAAATATTGCATGAGATAATTATGTACTAAAAATTATTTGTTTAAAATATAACTGGGTGTCCTTTATTTCATTTGGTAGCCCTATATCTGTCTGTTTTTCTGGATTCCTCCTTATCTCCACAACTTCTCTTCTCCATCTATACTCACTCCCTAAGTGATCTCATCCTATCTTGAGGCTTTAAAAACTATCTATCTGCTGAAGACTTTCAAATTTGTATCAACAGTCCAGACTTCCCCTTTTTACTCTAAAATTACATATATGTCTACTGACATCTCCTCTTTGATATCCAGTGGGCATCTCAAGTTAACACATCCAAAACTAATTTTTTTTTTTTTAGATGGAGTCTTGCTCTGTCACACAGGCAGGAATGCAGTGGCGCTATCTTGGGTCACTGCAACCTCTGCCTCCTGGGTTCAAGCGATTCTCCTGGCTCAGCCTCCCAAGCATCTGGGACTACAGGCATGCACCACCACACCTGGCTAATTTTTGTATTTTTTGGTAGAGATGGGGTTTCACCATGTTGGCCAGGCTGGTCTTAAACTCCTGGCCTCAAGTGATCTGCCCGCCTTGGCCTCCCAAAGTGCTAGGATTACAGGCGTGAGCCACTGCACCCAGCCCCAAACTGAACTTTAATCTCCTCCAAAGAACCCTGCTCCTTCTGCAGTCTTCCCCACCTCAGAAAATGGCAATTTTTATCCTCCCAGTGCAAACGCTCAAACTGTGGAGTCATCACCGATTATCCCCTTTTTTATATACTCCATCTCCATGTCTTCAGCAAATCCTTTTGCCTTCGTCTTCAAAATGTATCCCCAAATGAATCACGTCTCCAGAATCTCTCATCTGTAATATAGAAACAACCTCCTAGTCTCCCTGCTCCTCCCTAGAGTCTATGGTTTATTCTCAAAACTAAAGCAGGAATGATTCTGAGTCTAAGCAGATTCCTTATGCTCAGATCCCTCCAGTGCTTTCCCATCTCTCTCCTAACAAAAAGAAAAGTTTTACAACCACCTTAAGGCCCCGTACAAATCTGGCATTCCATGACTTCTCTGATCTAAATTCTCTCTGCCTTGCTAATACTACTAAAACAACCCTGCTCTTTTCCTGTTCTTCAGACAACCCAGGCACCCTCCCACTTAGAAGCTTTTGTGCTTTCTGTTTTCTCTGCCTGAAATAGTCTTCCTCTGGATAGCTGCATGGGTCACTCTCTCACCTCCTACTGCTCTCTTCTCAGATACTATGCTTTCAATGTGGCATTCTCTGATCACCCAGTATTAAATTGCAAGCACTCTCCACCTCAGTACTCCATAATTACCAACCTTGTTTTATTTTCCTTTGAAACTTATCATCATGTGTATTATTCTATTTTATGCTGCTACAACAGAATACCTGAGATGGGTAATTTATGAACAATAGAAGTTTATTAGGCTCATAGTTACGGAGGGTGAGAAGCCCAAGAGCATGGCACAAGAATCTGGTGAGGGCCTTCATGCTGTACCATTCCATGGCAGAAGGCAGAAGGGCAAGAGAGCATATGTGAGATTGAAAGAGCAAGAGAGAGCCAAACTTTTTTTTTTTTTGAGATAGAATCTCACTCTGTCACCGAGACTGGAATGCAGTGGTGCAATCTCAGCTCACTGCAACCTCTGCCTCCTGAATTCAAGCGCTTCTCATGCCTCAGCCACCAGAGTAGCCGGGACTACAGGCATGCACCACCATGACCAGCTAATTTTTTATATTTTTAGTAGAGATGGGGTTTCCCCAGGTTTCCCAGGCTGGTCTCGAACTCCTGAGCTCAGGCTACCCACCTGCTTTGGCCTCTCAAAATGCTGGGATTACAGGCATGAGCCAGTGCCCAGCCCAAACTCACTTTTCTAACAAGCCCACTCCTGCAATAATAACTCACTCCTGTGACAATGACATTAATCCATTCACAAGGGCAGAGCCCACCTGGCCTAATGACTTATTATGCTCTACCTCCCAACACTGTTGCATTAGGGATTAAGTTTCCAGCACATGGCTGGGTGCCGTGGCTCACACCTGTAATCCCAGCACTTTGGGAGGCCCAGGTGGGAGGACTGCTTGAGTCCAGGAGTTTGAGATCAGACTGGACAATATAGTGAGACCTCATCTCTACAAAAAAATTAAAAATTAGCTGAGCATGGTGACATGCACCTGTAGTCCCAGATACTTAGGAGGCTGAGATGGGAGGATCTCTTGAGCCTGAGAGGTGGAGGTTGCAATGCACCTAGATCGCATCACTGCACTCCAGCTTGGGTGACAGAGTGAGACCCTGTCTCAAAAAAAAAAAATTTCTAACACATGAACTTTGGGGCACACATTCAAACAATAGCTCCATCCAACATACTACAAGTTTTACTTTTTTTAAATTTTTTTAAATTTTTTGGTCTGTTTCTCTCTCCAAAAATGTAAGCTTGAGGAAGACAGGAATTTTTGCCTATTTTGCAAACTGATATATCTCCAGCACCTATATGTAGCATGAATGTGGTGTCTTCAAAGGCTGGTACTTGGTAGGCACTCAATAAATAGAATAAATAGTTATTGAATGAATGCATAAATAAATGAATGAATGAAACTAAAGAATATGCATAAAGCAGCTGTCACCAGGTGACAGATTATTGAGAAATCCCAGAACAAAGGAAGCAATAAAGAAAAGATGAGTTTGGGAGGGTAATGAAAAGTTCAGTCTTGGCAAAGAGGAGAGCAGAGGGACCCTGGCTGTCATTTCCTTTCTTTCAACCTGCCAGTAAAAGGCGAGAGCTGTCCAGCATGGACCTCCTGAAGTTGGAGTGCCGCTGCAGGGATGAAAGCCTGCTTTTCTAACCCTGCCCAGGATCACTTCATTGCCATCCTTCTTATCCAATACACCTTTGTTCCCTGTGTGCTTATCCTTCCCAGTCCTTTTCCCTTTACTCAAATGTGCCCAGAAAGCCCATGAGCTACATGAAATCTTATTGTTCCCATGCTTTTCAAAAAGCTTTACTCACTCCAGTAACTTCCATGCCATTAAAGTGATGACTGCGACGACAGAAACAGTGTCTTCATAACTGTATCCATTGAAATGTGTTTGGTGCTTCCTTCGTGTGTATCTCTCAAAAATCAGCTTTTCAAATTTGGTGAAAAGCCAAGATTGGGGGCTCAATAGTCTAGCAAATTTCTTAATGAGAAAGCCCTGCTTCTCTATCACACACCCAGTTGGTTGAGTTGTGTGTCCCCCCTCCCCAACTTCTAGGACATGTCTACTTGAATCCTGTGAATCCCAACAAGTTCCTCATCTCCCTCTGAGACCACCTCAGCCTGGACCTTATTGTCCGTATCACTATCAACATTTTGGTCAAAGCCATTCAACAAGCCTCTAGGAAGTTCTAAACCTTCCCACACTTTCTTATATTCTGAGCCCTCCAAACTGTTTCAACCTCTGCCTGTTACCCGGTTCCAAAGTCACTTCTACATTTTAAGGTATCATTACAGCAGTACCCCACTCTCAGTACCAATTTACTGTATTAGTCCATTTGCCCACTGCTGATAAAGACATACCTGGGGCTGGGTAATTTATAAAGAGAAAGAGGATTAATGGACTCACAGTTCCACATGTCTGGGGAGGCCTTACAATCATAGTGGTAGGTGAAGGGTGAAAGGCGCATCTTACATGGCAGCAGGCAAGAGAGAGCTTGTGCAGGGGAATTCTCACTTATAAAACCATCAGATCTCATGAGACTTATTTACTATCATGAGAAGAGTATAGGAAAGACCTGCCCCTTCCACTGGGTCTCTCCCATGACACATGGGAATTGTAACACATGGGAAATATAATTCAAGATGAGATTTGGATGGGGACACAGCCAAATCATATGACCTGCCAATATTTATTATCTGTTTTATTTAAGCCATCTTAATGGATATGAAGTGGTATCTTATCGTAATTTTGATTTGTATTTCCCCGATGGCAAATTATGTTGAACATCTTTCTATGTGCTTATTGACCATTTGTGCAATTTCTTTGGATAAATGTCTGTTAATATACTTTGCTCACTTTTTCATTTTATTTTTGACTTATAAGTATGGCTTTTTTTAAAGTGTGGCTTTTTTTTTTTTTTTTTTTTTTTTTTGAGGTGGAGTCTTGCTCTGTCACCCAGGCTGGAGTGCAGTTGTGAGATCTTGGCTCACTGCAACTTCTCCTGCCTCAGCCTCCTGAGTAGCTGGGACTACAGGTATATGCCACCATGCCCAGCTAATTTTCATATTTTTAGTAGAGACAGGGTTTCACCATGTTGGCCAGGCTGGTCTTGAACTCCTGACCTCAGGTGATCCACCTGCCTCAGTCTCCCAAAGTATGGCTCATTTTAAAAACTTTGTTATTCAGAAATAATTTCAGACTTTTACAAAGTTGCAAGAATAGTATGAAGAATTCCTGAATACTTTTAACGCAGATTTCCTAAATGTTAACATTTTACCATTGCCTTATTCATTCTAATTTTTTTCTGAAACATTTGAAAGTAAGTTGCAGATATGATGCCCCTTTACTAAATACTTCTGTGTACTTCCAAAAACAAGAACACTCTCTGATATAACAATAGTTCACTAGTCAAAGTCAAGAAATGATTCAATGCCAATAACTAACCTACAGACCTTATTCAAATTTCACCCATTCTCCTACCCATGTCCTTTATCAGACTTATGTTTATAACACAATTTTTACTTATTTCTTACCTTTCAGGCATTTGTATCTTTTTTAAAAAAGTTACTGTTGGCCAGGTGGGGTGGCTCACACCTATAATCCCTGCACTTCGGGAGCCCGAGATGGGAGAATTGCTTGAGTCCAGTTCAAGACCACACTGGGCAACACAGCAAGAGCTATCTCTACAAAAAATACAAAAATTAGCGAGAGCAGATAATCATCTTCCTCAGAAAAGAAGAATTTTCCAGACCCTCTCCTAGTATAGGAAAACCACGTTCTCCTTAGGGGCTGTTCCCAAGTGGTTCCTCCTAGAAGCAGCTAGGTTCAGAAGAGTCTAGGTCTGATTTTCTGCCATCCCTTCATTGTTCCCTCCTTTTCTTCAAAAATCTGGCAAATGGTGGAAATTTAATAAATGTTAAATGAATGGATGGATGGGATCGTGCTTTCATCAACCTGTCTTCTAAGGCCTGGAGAGCAGGGAGAAGCTATTAAAATTCTTTAAATAGTAGGCTGTTGGGCCAATGAGATCTTTATCTTTCAGTGTGAATAGGTAAGTGAAAAGCAGGGCAACTTCAAATGGTATATACATATACAGAGTCCTAACAGCATTAAAATACCAAAAGCTTAAAAAACAATTAGCCAGGCGTGGTGGCGGGCGTACCTGTAATCCTAGCTACTCAGGAGCCTGAGGTGGAAGGATTGCTTGAGCCTAAGAATTCAAGGCTGCAGTAAACTGTGATCGCACCTCTGCACTCCAGTTTGGGCCACAGAGCGAGACTCTGTCAAAAAAAAAGAAAAGAAAAGAAAAGAGCCTTCCTCCAAGTTGTTTCTTCCTTAGAGGTGGCAATAATAGTGGAAAGGCAGTAACTTTGCTGTTTAGCCCCAGGGGAGGGATCAGCCCTGTGGGGAATTGGATTAAGTTATCAGAGGTTACTTACTGCCCTTGCTAAACTCCAAAGAGATTCATTTTTTAAAAACTGACACATAATATTTGAACATATGTACATACACAATGGAATACCATTCGGCCACTAAGAAGGAAACCATGAAGAGATTCCTTTTTAATATATGTAGCTGCATGCCAACTTGTCTCACGTTCCCCTTCTCCCAGAAAAAAAAAATGTGGATTTTCTGAAGCACCTGCCTGGAGGTACAGACAGATGATTGCGTAAACTTGAAGCTGAGAGTGGATGGAATTGCTACCAGGGAGACTGTAGCATGAGCAGGAGCAGAATCCTGGGGCACACACTTTTAGGGACAGGAGTCAGAAATCTCAGAGAAGCAGGGGTTACTGGTGGGAGCACGGAGCTGCTCAGAGCCTAGTAAAAGGGAAAGGTTTTAATATCATTTGGAGCCACTGTGGTTCTCCCAGAGGAGAGGAAGCTCCTGTCATCCAGAGAGCGGTGAACTCCCAAACAAACAGAGACTTCAATCCCTAAACGGGCATAAGCTTCATTCACGGCGTTCACTGGCCACGACCAGGGACGCCCAGCACCCAGTGCAGGGCCTGCCCTGGAAGAGGTCAGTAGTGCAAATAAGTTAGGACTGGAACTGGGAGGAAATTCGAGCATGCGTCCCAGCCGGAGGCTGAGCATGCGGGCGAAGAACAAGGCAGCGCTGGGAACCGGGCTAGGGCTTTCCCTGTGGGCCCCGCCTGCCGGCCCTCTCTGTTGTCCCACTTGGCACGGACTGGGCTACCGCCCACGGTTTGACTCCCGCCACCAGCAACCAAGGGAACCAGATCCCAAGGGAACCAGCACCCCTGGGCGCTCGCGGCCCGAAGCCTGAGGTTCCCGCCCCGCCCCGGCAGGGCGGTCCCGCCCCCCGCGGCCGCCCCGCCTCCGGCCTGGTCTCGGGTCCCAGCGCCGCCGGCGGAGAACGGTAGCATGGAGGGCGGCCTGGGGCGTGCTGTGTGCTTGCTGACCGGGGCCTCCCGCGGCTTCGGCCGGACGCTGGCCCCGCTCCTGGCCTCGTTGCTGTCGCCTGGCTCCGTACTTGTCCTTAACGCCCGCAACGACGAGGCACTGCGGCAGCTGGAGGCCGAGCTGGGCGCCGAGCAGTCTGGCCTGCGCGTGGTGCGGGTGCCCGCCGACCTGGGCGCCGAGGCCGGCTTGCAGCAGCTGCTCGGCGCCCTGCGCGAGCTCCCCCGGCCCGAGGGGCTGCAGCAACTGCTGCTTATCAACAACGCGGGTAAGATCCCGGGGCTGGAGCGGACTCCCCATGTGAGCGCCCACTTCCTCCACCGCTGGGGAATATAAGGGCGACTCCTAGGGGGTCAGATAGGACGCCTAGAAATCTAAAGCCCTAGTTGTTCCAGCTTGAGTAGCAAGTGGAGGCGAGGTGTGCAGGAAGACTCGGTGCCGTCGGGACAACAGCCTGCCCCCACTTCCTGGAAAATTGGCCAGCCGGGTTTTCCAAAGCGCCTGTAGAACTTTCCCGATCCCCTTGCTCTGCGCCCTCTGGCGGAGGTCTGAGTCAGGGCTTGGCGTCTCCAAACAAACTCTGCTTCTCCGGAGGACCCCTAGAGCTTTCCTTCAGCCCCAGGGCAAGGCAAGTGCCTTCTCATTCTGCAGCTTGGAATGGCTGGGTTCCCCAGCTGTGTCTTTCCGCAGAGCTGGGGAAGAGAGAAGCCTCTTAAGAAGCGCTAGGCAGCTTCCTCCTCTAGGTCTGCATGGGAAGAGGATATCTGGAGGAACTTGGGAGGGCTAGGGAAGAAGAAAGCCCCGCCTGCACTGAGTTACTCGTAAGGGTTGGTTTTTCAGGCTCTCTTGGGGATGTGTCCAAAGGCTTCGTGGACCTGAGTGACTCCACTCAAGTGAACAACTACTGGGCGCTGAACTTGACCTCCATGCTCTGCCTGACTTCCAGCGTCCTGAAGGCCTTCCCGGCCAGTCCTGGCCTCAACAGAACCGTGGTTAACATCTCGTCCCTCTGTGCCCTGCAGCCTTTCAAAGGCTGGGCGCTGTACTGTGCAGGAAAGGCTGCTCGTGATATGCTGTTCCAGGTCCTGGCGCTGGAGGAACCTAATGTGAGGGTGCTGAACTATGCCCCAGGTAGGTGGGAAGTCCTGCCGTCCCTGTCCTCCAGAACCCAGTGGTGCGCATCTGGGGGCTGGGCAAGCGGCCTAGTCCGCTCCCTCCAGGAAACAACCCACAGGATTTTGTCCTTGAATCCTGACCCATCACCCCTTAGGGGAAATACAGACCCAGGGGAAATAGAGGTGGCAGGGGCTGGGGATACTGGTAGAGAGTGAGGAGTTGCCTGGACTGGAGGGTGGGGCAGGAAAGTCTGAGGTATTAGATGGAGTTTGGGAGAAGACTGGGGTTTGAGTTCCAGGCCTTCCTCATGTGAAATGGGGAAGACGCTCCCTGCCTCACAGGGCACTTGGGAAGACTGAATGAGATACTGTATGAGAAAATGACCCTGACCTGTGAAGTGTTGCCTCGTTGTTAAATAGGACTGACCACACTGTATTGTCTGCATATGTTTGCTTGCCTCCTTCCCTCCCTTGACAGGAAAGCCTTTGCACTATGCAGATGTGTGTTCCTAACACCTAGCAAAGCACTAAAGTAAGGCAAGCTGCAGGACATGCTAGCTGTATGGAGGGCAGACAGACTTTGTTGAGTGCTGACCATCCCTGGCTGAACTGTGCTGGAACACTATTGAGGATTCTGGGGTAAATACAATAGAGCCCTTGTTCTCATGAATGCCAAAGGACAGGGAGTCTTGTGATACTGGGTCTAGTTTCTGATGCCACAGCGCCCCTTTCTTAATAGTGAGGAGTCTCTTTTAGGCTTGAGGTTGCTGCAATCAGAAGGTGGTGACAGAGCAGCCGTGGAAAGCCTGAGCAACTTGGGCAGAGATCCAGTAGTCTGTGTCCCTGGGGAATAGGGTCAGGATCCCAGGGCAGACAGGTAGAATGGCCTGCACAAAGCACAGATGTGGCAGGGCTGGATCCCACCTTGCTTCCAAGTTCTTCCTCATGTTCTCCAGTACCCCAGCCCCTACCACCCCTGCCCCCCAACACACATGCACAATTATTCTTGCAACCAACATTCAACTCATCATCCACTCTGACCTCAGCCCAAGGATTCACACAAACAATAGTGACCAAATGTAAGCTACAGCCCGGAGCAGAGCAGACTCCAGAAGGCCACATGGCTGCGTTTGGTCTCAGGAGGCTGCCCTGGGCATTATGAGGGAGCTGAGATTTTCAGGAGGTCCCCAGGGCCTGAACCAAGGTGGAGGCCAGTCTGGTTTTCATTTCGGTCTCAGGAAGAATGTTCTAACAGGTGCTCAGAGATAGAATGGGCTGTTTGGAAAGGCAGCAAGTCCTCTCTCAGCAGGGATGCACAGGTCATTGGAAAATAGTCAAAGACCAGGAGATAAATTCTCCCTCCAACCCTGGAATTCTCTGATTTTCTGCCCTCGAGGACCATTAACTGCAAATACTGGGGTGCGTGAGTGATTCCTATGTGAAGAATAGAACGTGCTTGCAACAGTTCAAGAAGGGAACAATTCCTTTAGGTGGGGAGACTAGAGATGGCTTTATTGGAGGTAGCTGAACTGGACATTGACCTTGGTTGTTGGCACAGGGAAGGAAATAAAGGTGATGAAAGGAAATAAAGGTGCGATTTTCCTGATGAAAAGGAAATAAAGGTGCGAAGGCTCATTGTGGGCATGGCAGGTCTTCGGTTTGCCTGTAGAGTAGGTGTGCCCAGAGGAGGGCAGACTAGGATGCCTTGAGTACTAGGCCAGGCTACTGGGAAGCTGTTGAGGGGTTTTGAGCGGAAGAATGTTGTGATCCCAGTGATGTTGTTTGTTTGTTTATTTGTTTGTTTGTTGAGATGGATTCTCACTCTGTTGCCTAGGCTGGAGTGCAGTGGCACGATGTGGGCTCACTGCAAGCTCCGCCTCCCAGGTTCACGCCATTCTCCTGCCTCAGCCTACCGAGTAGCTGGGACTACAAGCGCCCGCCACCACGCCCGGCTAATTTTTTGTATTTTTAGAAGAGACGGGGTTTCATCGTGTTAGCCAGGATGGTCTCAATCTCCTGACCTCATGATCCGCCCGCCTCGGCCTCCCAAAGTGCTGGGATTACAGGCATGAGCCACCACGCCTGGCTAATTTTTGTATTTTTAGTAGAGACAGGGTTTCACCATATTGGCCAGGCTGGTCTCAAACTCCTGACCTCAAGTGATCCTCCTGCCACAGCTTCCCAAAGTCCTGGGGTTGCAGGTGTGAGCCACTGCAGCTGGGCCCCAGTGATGTTTTAGTAGAATGAGTTGAGTAGAGGGCTACAGCAGGAGCTGAGGCAGGGAGAGAAGCAAGGTTGTAAAAAGGGCCTGATTGTCGGGGTGTGTAGATACTGAAGGGTCCTACCTGGTGCCTGGTTGGCTGTGGGGGCGATGCAGGGAGGGAAGGAGGAAGTGATGGAGGTTTTGAGTCTGGGAAAAGAATACTTCATTAATAGATATGGGAATGTCAGGAGGTGGTGCTGGTTGGACAGGAGATGAGGATCTTGGTTTTAGACATGGTAGTCTAGAGGGTCCATGTTCAGTGGGCTTTTGAATTTCAGTCCAGAACTTGATAGTGACAAATTGGAGCCTTTGGCAACCCTGACCACACATTTCAGCCAAGACGACGTGTTTCCTCTGGCCAGACCTGACTCAGCCCCACCCCCGACATAAAACAGAGACCTGAAACCTTCTGTCCCTGCCTTGGCCATGTTCCCTCATCGTCTGCTTTTCATCCTCTAGGTCCTCTGGACACAGACATGCAGCAGTTGGCCCGGGAGACCTCCATTGACCCAGACATGCGAAAAGGGCTGCAGGAGCTGAAGGCAAAGGGGAAGCTGGTGGATTGCAAGGTGTCAGCCCAGAAACTGCTGAACTTACTGCAAAAGGACGAGTTCGAGTCTGGAGCCCATGTGGACTTCTATGACAAATAAGCCCATGTTTTTGGCTTCCTGAACCTTTTTGCCCCCACTTTCAGACATACCCCAGAGCCCTGTGGCTCCCCACACCCTGCCACAGGGGCAGTCCTGCCTTACACATAGAAGTACTCATCCCTGCTGCCCTGCCCTCAGGCACAGCCAGCTGTGAGCTCCCAGGTCATTGGCCTTACCAGTTGTCAGGAGTCTGTGCTGTGCACCCTGGGTTATGAGGAGGCTTAGGAGAGAGGTTATGGGTATTGGTGTCTCTATCCCTAGGAATAGAACTTAAGGGGTGGGAAGAACAGGAAAAGAAGCTGGAACACAGAAGAGAGGAGATTGTGTCTCTTGCTCATAACAAGCCTATGGGTAGACGAAAGAGTGATCTGGTGTCGAATAGGAGGACCCATGTAGATTCGCAGATGGCCTGGATGGGAGGAAGGGCAGACACTACATGTCCCAGCCCACATAGATGCCCCTTGCTGAGGGTAGCAGGACCTTCTGTTGAACTTTGTGTCCTCACTCTGATGTCTCCTTCCTTCAGAATACCACCCCTCCCCCAGGCTGGGAGAAGGGCCAAAGGCAGATACAAATAAAATATAGATTGTCCTTTCTTCATGCTTGCTTTCTCCTCTGATACAGGGCCTATGACTAACTGCCTGGTTCACTGGGCCTAAGGTCATTCCCAAGGCAGTTAACCCAAAAGTGAGGTGTTGTCCTTACTTCCTAGGGAACTGTCCCGGGGCTATCTGCCTCCGATCATCAGGCCCCACTCAGTGGCAGGCCCAGGTCCAAAGTTGCCCACGATCGGCATGCCTGCTCTTTTATGCTGTTGCCCATGCTGACCCCAGCCTTGACAGCCCTTTTCTCACCCTGGGCTATTCAGAATACCCATCTTTTAGAGCCCAACTTACAGCCTGCCCTCTGCATGGCCCTAAAGCCTGGGTCCTTTCCCCAACTCTCTGTGGATTGCCAATTCCACCCCCTGTCCACGTGGCAATGCTGTGAATGGATGCCGGCTGCTATTGGCCCTCTTGGCATTGTCCATCTGGCCCATGGTCCAGGTCCTCAGTGGGGTGGGCTTAGGACCAGCATGCCTTTGGGGGAGATGGGCAAGATTCCAAGAAAGGGAAGCCCTGAGAAATCAGGGCTGCAACCAAGCCAATCCTTGTGCAGGTTGGTAGACATAGGCTGGGCTGGGAGCTCCACGGCAGTGGTAGTCTGCAGCCAGCACCCTGGCCCCTGGCCATATTTGGGAGAAGGAAGCATGGTCCCCTGCCCGCTGACTCCAGGACTCAGCCTGCCTCTGAGTGTGCAGAAGGGAACTCCTCCTTGTGCTCAGCAGAGGGCGCACGGAGGCCGCGCCTTTTGCTGAAGGGCAGGCCCTAGGCTGAAGCTGGCAGCGCCCTGCCGGCTCCCCTAGGAGGGAATGGGCGAACTCTTACCTGGTCCAGCAGATGCCTTGCCCTCATGCCCCCATTGAAGTAGAAATCACTGGGCTCAGGTACCTGCTCTGCCACAGCTGGTAACCCAGGGCGAGTTTCTTCTCTGTGCCTCAGTTTCCTTATCTGAAAAATGTGGATTATAATGGCACCTACCCTAAAAGGTTATTTTGAACATTAAGTGACCTAATGTTTGTAAATGTTCAGCACAGTGCTGGCATTGTGGTAAATGCCCTGTAGATGCTAATATTATTTATTACCTTTAAAGATCAAGATCCAGATCATCCTGGAACCCTGCTGGAAGTCTCCTCTCCTCTAGATGGTTCAGACATCCTCCCCTGGCTAACATGAGGCAAAAACTCTCACTGTACTGCCCCTATTCAGCCTCCTGGAGGTGAGGGTGGGGTCTGGTCTGGATACCTTGTCTTGGATTTACAAGAAAATGTATGAACTTTGGAGTCAGGAACCTTCAGTCCCACTACCTTGTCTATGACAGAGATGCTGTGGGGTGTTGGGCAGAGCCCTGCTCTTGCTCTGGGCTTCAGTTTCCTTAGAGCAGTGAACTCCAAGATTCCTTCCTGGACACCTTCCTCTGAGGTGTTTCCAGTGTGGTGAGGCCATGGATTATGGCAGCCTGGGCTGCCTTTCATGCCGTGGTGGGTGGTGGGTAGGTGTCCTCACCAGGCCCCTTGCTCCTGTGGGAATGTGAGGGTGGGCAGTGCCAGTCCAGCTCCTTGTGGATGATCATCGGGGTTGACTCTGTACCTCCCCTCTAGGCTGGTTGGCCAGGGGCTTAGTGAGGAGTACCGCTTGTCCCCACGAGGTGGCGAGGCCCTCCCATGCCTGACATTTGTCTTCTCTGAGCCCAGAGATGTAAGAGCTTCGGAAGCGCTCTCTTGGGCTATCTCTCCCTGCAGCCCCGGATTCTGGACTCTCGGGCCCCCAGGGAATTGGGGAGCTCAGAGATGAGCAGCATCACTCTTCCTGTCAGGTCCCAAGGCCTCTTCAGTGACCCACGGTCTCTGCCCTCAGGGATTTCCCAGACCTTGCTCCCAGCCCTGGACTCAGCCTCCCCAGGTCCCCCCACACTGAGGCAGGGAGGCTTTTGTGGCAGCCTCCAGGCCATAAGCAGCCACCCTCCAGGGGCTAACCATCTGTGTTCCCCGACCACATGACCTGGCCTTGGCCACCGCACACATGAGCACACGCGAGTGCACACACACAAATACATGCCTGCACATGCGCAGGGCCCAGCTGCTGGAGCCAGCAGGGCCATAGATGAGCTAAAAGACAAACAAGGTTCCTCTTTGTCTTTGGTGTGAGAGCGCTGTGCAGTTTTTGGTTTTGTGTTTAATATGCCTGCACTGGGGCCAGCAGCTGGCCTGTAAGGAGCAGGGGGAGTGAGGGGAATATTCCAGGCCAAAGCCAGTGTCCAAGAGCATGAGCAGCTGGGATTAGTTGGGTCAAGAAGTTCCCCCGAATCACCAATTCCTCTCCTTCCTCCCACGAATACATATGTGTGCCCCCACACCCAGGCTGCTGCTGAGTCTGTTGTCAGCCATCAGGGTCATCCGCCCAGGATGTACGCCATCCTAGCATCTCCCTGTGCCTCACCCCAGAGAGCTGAGCCCTGGGATGCTGCCTCCTGGCCTCCTTCACCTTCGTCCTTTCCCATAGAACGTGGCCTCACAGGCTAGCATGCACGCGGTAATTCTGACTCATATGGCAGGTGTGCACATTCCTGGGTGAGCACACCCAAGAGAGCCCAGGCGTGCCCTCGCTACTGGGCTCCCGTGTGATGACAGGGAGGTGCATGAAAATGACTCCAAGTCCCCTGGGGTAGAGACCGCATGAGGTGGCACCACTCCAGCCCTCACATCATCTCTCAGTGATCTGGGGTGTAAAAGAGGAGGGGAGTGGACCAGAAGCCACTAGACAGCTTGCTGGAAGCCAGCTGAGGAATCACTCCAAACCTCTGGGGTCAGCTGGGGGAGCCGATGGAGGGTGGGGCTCCAAGCCTGGAGCGAGCCATCCTTGCCCCACTCCCCAGTCCTGAGGTCTCCCACCTGTGGTGCTGGGAGAAGGGGAGCAGCACGGATGTTGTCTCAGAGTTTTGAAGTAGAGCCCGCTCCCACCGGGGAATTATCGTTACTTTCCAGCCAGCCTCCCCTACCTCACCCTTTGTCTCTCCTTTCATCCATGGTAACTCCATCTTCAGCCCTAAGGAGCCCTTCATGTGAGCCCGGAGAGTCCGGGACTTCTATTTTCAGTGAGGAGCTGGGGGAAAGGAGGAAGGGAGAGAGAAGAAAATGCCTATCCCTTGGGGCCTCCTCCCCCATCTGACCTCAGTGGCTCAGCGTGGTTCCTCAGCTAACTAACCTGCAAGCTGTCTAGCAGCCTCTTAGTCCACAGGACCGCCCAAGGACAGCCCCAGATCCCCCTATCTGACCCCCTGGGCAGGAGCCCTATGCAAAGGACAGGCACAGCTGCATCATTTTGTGGAACAAAATGAGCTTTTTCTAGGAGTCCCTCCTTGTGGCCTGCCCAGGTGACACACGAAAGTGACCAGGGGCAAAGTGAGGAGTTGAGAGGAGGTAAGTCCCCTCTCTGCTCTGGAGCATCCAGGCAGAAAAACAAAAGCAGACACCGCGAGAGTCAAAGACGGAGACAGGGCAAGCCGGACAGTGAGAGAGGAAGAGAGAGAGAGGGACAGAAACACAGGGAGGAGACAGGCAGAAAGATTCGAAAATATAGTAAGATAGATTTAGATGAAGGGAGAGAGATGGTGGGAGAAGCCACACACACTCACACACGCTCATACTCCCTCTCTCTCTCCCCCCTCCCTCTCTCTCTCACATACACACACTCACACACACACTCACACACACACACACCCCGGGCGTGCGCTCACGCAGCCGCCCTGAGCCTTGCTGGAAATAATCCCGTTCGCGACGCCAGGGCCTCAGCTGCACAGGCGTTGCCGAGCTGTTACCTTGCACATCTGTCAGCTCCAAATGTAGAAGCTGTCATAGGACTGTGTGTGTGTGAGTGTGACAGTGTGTGCATGCCTGTTCCTCCCAGAGAATTCTGAGGACTTGGTCGGCAGAGGGAGTTTCCCAAGGGCCCGGAGGTTCTCCAGGAAGTCCAAGCCCTGGAAAGCAGGTCTGCTCCTTCCCTTCCTGCACATGGAGTGGCCACGGGGCCGCCCAGCTTTATGAGATAGCCCACTGGACTTGGCTTCTGTGGCCTGGCTCGGCCACTTACAGCCATGGGGTCCTGGGCAGTCACTTCTCAGGGCAGCTGGGTCTCCTGCTTGTGAGGTCGAGATGTTGGGTAGCTATGCCACCTGGAAGGAACCCAGAGAGGGAGTGATGAGCACCTGGTCTGGTGTGTGTCAGTCACTTCTGGTAGTCAGGGATTTTTGTCTGAGAGCTGGGAAGTCCTCCTTATGTCTGACTCCCACTTCTGGGAATGTATCCTGCACCCAGGTCCCTCTGGGGCACCGAGAACATTGCCCTCCTCTGACCCACTCTTCTCCACACCACTCTCCTTGCTGGACCTGAGGATGGGCCTTAGGCACCAACTCCGGGCACAAAAGGTCCAAGAACCTCAAACACCAAGTCTCCAGGAGCATAGGGTGTTGGCACAAAGCCTGGAGGATTTGAGAATGTTAAGCCTTTTCCTGTAAGGATCCTTGGGTAGAAACTTTTCTCTGGTGACTCTTTCCAGGTTTTCAACCCCCCTCCCTGGCCCCAAATGTCAGGACGCTCTTTTTTTGTGTTTGCACTTCCTCCTGCTTTAATCTAAGCTTATCACAGAGAAATTGTACAGCAATGAGAAAGAGGCCCCAGGAACTATCTAGTAAGGAGGGCAGCTTTTTCACTCCAAGTAAGAGGAAAGAGGGACTCTGTCCAAAGGGACCCCGCCCTGTATTGGTGCTCTTCCCACAATGCCATGCCCACCCCATTTAATCCTCCCCGATCCACGGAATTGACCCCTTGAAGACTTGAATACAAAGGCCCTGCCACCCATCCCACAGGCTGGCACCCTCACTCCTGTCCTGGCCTCATCAGAGACCATCTTAACTCCAGGCCATCTCTCATGCTGTCCTCAGATCCATGGTTCTTTCTGCCCAAAGCCTGGATGGAACAATCTAACAGGCTTCGTGTGCTTATGGTGCTCACAGCAGGGTGTTCTGAGAGAGGAGATGAAGCCAAAGACTTGTATCAGTGGTTCGAGCCCAGAAGCCATCACCCGGAATGTGTTCTCGCCAGGGACCTGGGTCTCTGTGTATGCACGTTACGGATACATATGAATCAGACATGGGCCTGCCCTGGGCCCAAGCCGTGTGTGTGTGTGTCTCTGTGTGTGTTTGTGTGTATATATAACTGTTTGCCACCCTAGAATTAGTCTTATGAGGGTTTGAACATTCAGCTTTTCTTATGCATGGAGAGGTGTAATTGTGTGTGTACCTGTGTATAAGTGTTCTGATGTAAAACTTACCAGATAATGGTGTGGTGTGCAAATGTGGGTTTCGGTGTCTAGCTGTACATGCACACCTATAAGCCTATTGTGTGAATGTGAGTGTAACTTTGAAAACTACTGTGAGCACACATGAGCATTTGTATTTGAATAACAGTGGGTCTGTGAGTTTAAATCATGTATGCATCAACAACGTACATATATGTGATTATGAGTGCTGGTATATAACCACATGTTGTATTTCTGGGTTGCTCTCCATTCATAATTGGGTGTGCATGTGTGTGCACATGACAGGTTGTTACCTTGCAAGCAAGAACTCATGCAAAACTGTGCATGAGATTTATGTGTGTGTGATTTTGACACGGGGCTGGTGTCTCTGGATAAATGAGTGTGTTCAGGTCTGTGACTGGGGTACAACAATTGTGTGTTGACAAACTGCAGACACCCCTTAGGCCATGTCCAGTGAGAAGGAAATGTGTAAATGTTTGTTGAACACAAAACACAACAGCCACAAAATGCCAGGCCCTGTAGTGGCGCGGCAAATCGTGGAAGTTTTTTCCTCCCTCTCCATCTCTCCCTCTCCCCAGCATCTCGGCCCCTCTCTGGCGTCGTTCCCTCACACCTAAGCCCAATGGTGTTTTGCAGGCTTTCAGCTGTTACCTCGGTCCCTCCTCGCCTCATTCCCGATTCACTCCGTTGCTATAGGTATGTTTGAAACCCCAGCGTGGTAGATTTTAATTAGTCTTCCTACAGATGGCCAATTAACATTCATTACTTTTGCCTTGAGCGATTAATTATGAGTTTGGATAGAAAAGGAGAGAAGAGGAGAGGAAGATGGGCAGGTGAATGAAAGGAGAAAAGAGAAGGGGGTTTGATTGGGAGTTCGGAATTTTTACACAGAGCAGGCTGGTGGGGGAGAGGGTGGGAAAGAGCCGTTTCAATCCCCTCACTCCCAGCGGCCTCCCTCGGCCCACAGCTGCTCGGGGCCCCTAATCGGCTTGGCTGGCCCAGCCCTCCAGGAAAATAGAGCTCACACCCTCGTTTGGGAGGCCTTAAGCCTTTGGTGTTCCCTGACCCCAACCCTTTCATAATACCGGCCCTCTTGTTTCTTGTGCCAGAGCTGGGTGGGAACTGTGTCAGGAATCGCCCAAAATATTGCAGATAACCCAGAAAGGAAGCTCTGCTGCCAGTCACTCCTTGCTAGAATTGCAGCGGTTCACTATACAGATGAGAAAACTGAGGCCCGCATAGGAAATGACTTCCCCCACCTCGGGCCCCTTGGAAGGTTCGTTGACTCCCCAGCTCAGTTCTCTTTCTGCTGCAACCAGGGTAGTTTATAAAGATTTTGTGCAACATTCCATGAACAGGCTGATCTCAAACACAGTTCACATTCTTCTCTGTGCACCTAACTGCCAAAAGCTCCTGTGATTCCCCAGCCCATTGAAAGACTCCTTCAGTGTTGTTGCTGGGTTCAGGAGCCGCACCTATGTTCCTAATCCTAAATTCATTCTAGGAGTGGGGGATAGATGCCTAAATGTAAACAATGGTCTTTTGGGTGGTAGGATTCCAAGTGATTTTCATCTTCATCTCTCAAATCATCTGTATTTTTAACTCTCTGTAGCACAGATACATTATTTGAACAAAATAAAGTATATAAGCTATGCCTTCATTTACTTGAAATTTTTTCAAAATTTATATTGTAAAAAGAAACAAAGAAATCCACGTTAGTTTATGATCTTTTTTAAAAGACCACAAATATGTACATCAAAATTTTGAACACTGAATATCGCTTGAATCAGCCTGCTTGAATTCAAGTCACAGTTCTGCCACCCACTTCCACAGTGTCCTCATCTGTTAAGTTGAGTTAAAAAGAATATCCATCTCATAGGGTCGTGAGAATTAAAATAATACACGAAAAGTCTTAGAACGGTGTCTTGTATCTAGAAAGAGCCCAACAAATGTTATCTATTATAAATATTAATAACAGTAAGATTTTTAAATAGTGGTTATCTGAGTGGTGGGATTTTACTGAGCTCTTTTTGTTTTTCTGTATCTTGAAAAATTTTCCACAGAGAACATGCAATACCTTGATAATAATAAGATAGTGTAATTTGGAAGAGAGAGAGGAAGGAGAGAAGGAAGGAAGGAG
Organism: Nomascus leucogenys; assembly: GCF_006542625.1. NCBI lineage: Eukaryota > Metazoa > Chordata > Mammalia > Primates > Hylobatidae > Nomascus > Nomascus leucogenys. Next base: position 37,620,202 of record NC_044394.1, read on the forward strand.
AGAGGGAAGGAAGGAAGGAGGGAGGGAGGGAGGAAAGGAAGGAAGGAGGAAAGGGAGGGAGGAAAGGAAGGAAGGAGGAAAGGAAGGAAGGAAGGAGGGAGAGAGAGAAGGAAGGAAGGAGAGAAGGAAGGAGGGAGGGAAGGAGGGAGGAAAGGAAGGAAGGAGAGAAGAAAGGAAGGAGGGAGGGAGAGAGAGAAGGAAGGAAGGAGAGAAGGAGGGAAGGAGGGAAGGAAGGAAGGATGGAAGGAAGGGAGGGAGGGAAGGAAGAGAGAAGAAAGGCAGATGTATTTATTCTGCTCAAAGCAAATGTAGTTCTGCCGTTCTAGACCTCTATTAAATTTCCATCATTTTGGCTGAGCACGGTGGCTTACGCCTATGATCCCATCACTTTGGGAGGCCGAGGTGGGCGGATCACCTGAGGTCAGGAGTTTGAGACCAGCCTGGCCAACATGGCGAAACCCCGTCTCTACTAAAAATACACAAAAAATAAAAAACTTAGCCAGGCATGGTGGCGTATGCCTGTAGTCCAAGCTACTGAGGAGGCTGACGCAGAATTGCTTGAACCAAGGAAGGGGAGGTTGCAGTGAGCCGAGATCACCCACTGCACTCCAGCAATGTGGGCAACAGAGCGAGACTCTGTCTCAAAAAAAAATTCCACTATTTTACCCATAGTTATAATAGTTGTGGCTATGGCAGTTACGGCCCATGTCCCCTGGAGGTCTTACTGATAGCATGGCAAACATTCTCACCTCCAGGAAACTCCCTCCATCTCCTCTCCTGCTTGGCTAACTCTTCCTCATCCTTCATATCCTCAGCACCTTCCTTGGCCTATCCCACTCCCCACACACACCTGGCCTATGCTGTTCTTGTGGGGCCTCTTTCCTTCTGGGGTTGTGTAGTTTACTGTCCAGATGTCTGGTAAGTGGGAACTGGAGCCCAAGCCTTGTCTCTCAGGGGCCCATTGTGGTGTCTGCCAGTCAGCGCGCATCCCCTCCCTCTCTCCCAGCACGCCTCCTCTGCTCACACTTCATCTTTGTTCCCTGTGACTTCAGCATGCATACAGCCTTGTTCTCAAGGCCTAGGCTCACACTGAACTGCAGCTTCCTTCCATGTCTCTCAGTTCACATTTCTAAAAGGGAGCATCTGGTTGGCCTAGGGCCTCTTTTTGAGCCTCTTCACAGGTCAAGGGAGGGTTGGCTGCAAAGGGCTGGGTCTGGGGGCCTGGGCTGATGTTGCAGGATGGGGCAGAGACTGGGCTGTCCCCAGGACTGGGTAGGGGTGATGGGTGGGCTGCAGCCTGGGAGAAGCATCCGTGTGCCTTTGTGGAGGCAGAAGGAGAAAGAAGAGCTAAAACCAAAGGCTCCCTGGACACACTGGAAACCCAGACATGGATGTGGGAGAAAGGAACCTCTCTGACTCTCCTTTTGTTTGTGGGGGACGGGCCATAGATTGAGGCAAAAAGGGGGTGAGGAAGGCCTGAATTTCTGTGTAGTGGCCACTTTGTTCTTTTCATGTCATGGCGGCAGAGTCCATGGTCCGTTCCAAATGGCTTTCCTGAGTTGTAAAAACGCAAGTGTAAGTGGCAATCTGACAACTCCAAAGGGCACTGCTTAGGGGAGGTGGGTAGAGAGGGCTTCTTGGAAGACGTGAGACTAAAACATGCCTTGAAGGTTGAGCAGGGTTGGCATTAGTGGGGAGAAAGAAGGCACGCTAGCTGGCCAAAACCTTCTGAGCAAAAGCACTGAGCGGGGAATGGGCATGGGGTGGGAATGCGGATTCCAGCTAGCCTGGTGGTTTGCGGTCTGTTAGAGAGAGGTGGGTGAGACCAGATAACAGATGCCTTTGAAGCAGAGGGGCTTACATGGAGCCGCTCTCCTGGGGGCAAGTGTCTACATTATCAGGCCCCTATTCTCAATAGCAGGCGTCTGAGACTTCTCCAGGCTTCTCCCCACCACTGACGGCCACCATCCAGGGGATCCAGTCGAGAGTCCCCTCCTGCAGTGCTCTCCACACTCGTCACATCCTTCAGCTGGCCACATTTCCTGACTGTCCTCTTAACCTAATCAACCCATTTCCTAGTGTGCCTGGAGACCATCTGCTGTAGAGGGGAGTGAGATAACAGACATAGGCGCTGCTCTCAACGTCTTAAGAGCTGCTCAGGGGAGACAGACATGGGTAGAGAAGTTTCATGTTAAAGGAGGTGCTCGTGACCTGGAATACAACAGGCCTTTGGGGTTGGGGGATGAGGATTGAAGCCAGGAGGGCCTCTCTACAGGGATGGCTCTCCTGGGCTCACACTGAGGTGCAGCCCTCACAGGCTCCAGGCACGGTCCCACCTCCCTGCTTTGCCACACTCCCCCTGCCCCCTGCCCATTGCCAAATATCCCTCCTCTTTGGGGCCCTTAGTTCAAATGCCTGAGAGAGAGCCTCATTGAGCCTGAGCCTGGCCCCAAATCAAGTTCAGTGATAAGCCCAAGGGGACTACCCTGATGCAATCGGCTGTGACCAGAAGGAAGGCCATGGGGTTCACCTAGGACCAGTAGGGGGTGGGTGGAGGTGTGGGCATAGCAGGCAGGGACATGGAAAATTTTTGCATGTATCTAATTATTTCTTCATTTAATATAGTGTCCTATGAGAAAGTGTTGCTGAAATTTCTTTCATTTTGCCATTTATGGTTTTTGAAAAACATAAGTTTAGTAATATGGCCACTATTTATTGGAAATAAACATTTATACTAAACTGTTTTTCTGAAGTAGTAGGGGAAAATGTATTACCTTAGTTACCATGAACTTTTTTTTTCTTAAAAGAATTTTTTTCCACTTTGAAACCTTTGGGGATTACTTATTGGCATAATTTCTCCATTCTGTCTCGAATGGTTTAAAAATATTTATCGCTTCTTTCAGATGAAAAACCATGAAATGCTTATTTAACCTTTGATGGGAAAGAGAAAAATGCCTATAGTTTCAATTAGAAGCTACTTAGAAAACCAGTGCCTGTAATACTTAGCCCATTGTTTAAATTTTGTTAAAATTTATAAACAAAAGGTGAATTCAAATTTGGAAACCAAAATCAGCCAAGACCTCACTGCACCAGCCACCTGCATATTTCAAAAAATAGCTTGACACATCTTTCCATGTTTGAATAATCTGCAGAAGCCCCTCAATCATGACCAATAATCCAACACATTTTCAATAATCCAACACATTTTCAGCAATCTTGGAGTTTCCAGTATCCCTTCACTCCACTTACAAATGTTTTGAAAATTTGCCAGCTTTTCAGAGATGCATGAACAGTGTCATACAAATAATTGACAGTACGGAGATCACTTCAAAGTTCTTTCATATCCTGACACATCTCAACACCAATAAATCCCCAAGATGTACATGACAATGTGCGTATAAAGCTCTTGGCTCATCTTCCATAAACATTGTGGCAACACATTAAATCTTCCACTTGTGTCAGCAGCTCCAGTGTAGACACAGCCATACATTTTATTAAAATCAGCTTCCATAATAATTGGGTGTGAGAGCCTCCCAGTGATATTATCTATACCCACGTGATATGGTTTGAATGTGTGTCCCTTCCAAATCTCTGTTGAAATGTGATCCCCAATGTTGGACATGGGGCTTCGTGGAGGTATTGAATCATAGGGGTGGATCCCTCATGAATGGCTAGGTTCCCTCCTCTTGGTAATGAGTGAGTTCTTACTCTGAGTTCTAGTTGTTTAAAAGACTCTAGGACCTCCCCTCACCCCTTACTCCCCCTCTCACCATGTGACATGCCTGCTCCCACTTTGACATCCGCCATTAGTGAAAGCTCCCTAAAGCCTCACCAGAAGCCGAGCAGATGCTGGAGCCAGGCTCGCACAGCCTGCAGAACCATGAGCCAAATAAGCCTCTTTTCTTTATAAATTACCCAGTCTCAGGTATTTCTTTATAGCAACACAAAAACAGACTAACACATCATAGCACCTGTGAAGGGCTGTTTAATTAAGATGGCCTTGGACATTTTCTGCAGGGAGCTTGCACAGGTTGAGAGCTAGGCACCATTATACCCTCAGCTGTCTCATTGTATCTTATGAGTGGTTTATGGAAACAATGCCCATGTATATTATTTCATTAATGTACATGGTATGTACCATGTATATGCACATGCTATGTGCCAGACACTATTACTATTCTAAGTGCTTTCTTTACCTATCTACACTCATTGGATCCTTCCAAAAAACTCTAAGGTAGGTTTTATGATTTATTCTCATTTTTCAGATAAAGAAAGTAGCACTGAAAGGTTAAGTAACTTGCCTAAGTTTCACAAGTTTGCACAATTTGTAGAAACCAACTTAAATTAGTTACAAAGTTCTCTTTTTTATTTCAAACTCAAAACACTTGCCTTCATTTGCAAATTAGATCCCCTATGCCCATGGCAGACACAATTTTCCCAGAAATAAAATATCTTCAACTTCAAATAAATCCTACTTTCCTCATTAGGTTTTAGTTAGCCAGGTAATACTTTAAAAAAGACAGTGTATGTCACCAAAAAGTATATGTTTACTATAAAACTACATCAAATATAAATGCATTTTATATTTTTTCTCATGTTCTGAAAACTTCCAGAAATTTTTTCAAGTTATGATTGTTCTTTCATTCCTGAACTGTTTTAGCAGAACAACTAGAATGGGTAACAGAATTGCATGTCTTTTATAATGCTCTGTTCCATCCATGAAAAATCCAATTACTCAGATGTTTTTAAAAATGTTTTCATTTGCCTTGAACTTTTTATACTTTAAAGGTAGTTTGGGGGTGAGAAGGCCCATTCCTTCCTTTCCAATTTCAAACCATGTGCAGAATCTTGGCTTAAAATGTGTTACTCCCTCTACCCGCCCTTATGTCAACTCTGATTTCCTCTTGATGATGAAATATTTGACTACTCCTCACTATTACTATTGGCATCATAATTTGATGATAAACTCTTGGAAATTTTTGTGAAAAATAGAAACTCAAACCTTTGTTTTGACATCACTTTTTAGATTCCTGTGATTTAAGTATTTATTTAGAATTGCTCAATGATTGTGTTCCATCTACAAGCAGAGAATGCCAATGACAGATTCTCTAACACTTCTTGTTAAGACACTTTCCATGTTTTCTCAGTTATTTTCTAACAAGATTAATGTCCCAAAGCAAGGCTCTTTCAGCCTAGTGGCATACTCCTGCTATAGCCTAGAAACCATGGATTTAAGGTTTTTCTACAGACTATCGTTTTTATTAAGAAACTGTTTTATTGCTATTTCATGATCTTTTGTCCTAGTTTTTTAAATTCTATTTTTTTCTCTTTTACTAATTTGGAAGTAGTAGCCCATTTCTATTCCTTGGATGGCATATTTCATTTCTCTAAATCTAAAGTTAATCATAATCTTTACTCTCCTTTAGAAAAATGTACGATCCAAATGTACTTTAACTTTGATCAACACACTACCCCAACTTAGATGCTGTTGTTGTTCAATACTTATTTCTATTTTTTTAGTCCCACAAATTATACTATGACATTACTGTTTTATATAGTCAATATTTATTTTTATTGTATTAACTTTACTCACTATTCATCCTTTCACCTCAAAGTTTCATTCTACAATAATTTTCCTTCTGCCTAAAATTCCTTTAATGAGGGTCAGTTGGTAGAAATTTTCATTTTTGATTTGTTTGAAAATGTCTTTATTTCACCCTTATTTTGAAAGACGATTTTTGCCAGAAATACAATTCTAGGTTGTAAGTTATTTTCTCTCAGTGCTTTGAAGATATATCCCACTCTTTCCTGGCATCCACTGTTGAGAGTCGGTTGTCAGTCCAATTGTCACTTTCTAGTAATCTATATTTTCTCTCTGGCTACATTTTCCTTCCTTCCTTCCTTCCTTCCTTCCTTCCTTCCTTCCTTCCTCCTTCCTTCCTCCTTCCTTCCTCCTTCCTTCCTTCCTTCCTTTCTTTTCTTTTTTTAAGACAGGTTCTTGCTCTGTCACCCAGGCTGGAGTGCAGTGGCATGATCTCAGCTCACTGAAACCTCTGGCTCCCAGGTTCAAATGATTCTCCTGCCTCAGCCTCCCGAGTAGCTGGGACTACAGTCACACGTCACCATGCCTGGCTAATTTTTGTATTTTTAGTAGGGACGGGGTTTCACCATGTTGCCCAGGCTGGTCTTGAACTCCTGGCCTCAAGTGATCTGCCTGCCTCGGCCTCACAAAGTGCTGAGATTACAGGTGTGAGTCACCACGCCCAGCCTCTCTCTGGCTACTTTTAAGATCCCTTTTCCTTACGCATTCTACAATTTCATTGCCTATATGTAGATTTGTCTATCTTGTTGGATTTCAATGGGCTTTCTTATTTCAAGGATTGGTGTCTTAGTTAATTTTCTGTGGTTTATAATGGAATACCTGAAACTAGGTAATTTATAAAGAAAATAAATTTATTTCTTACGGTTATGGAGGCTAAGTCCAAGGTTGAAGATACCACATTTGGTGAGAGTCTTTTTGGTGGTGGAGACTCTCTGCAGAGTCCCAAGGCAGCAAAGGGCATCACGTGGAGAGGAAGCTGAGATGCTAGCTCAGGTCTCTCTTTCTCTTCTTATAAAGCCACCAGTCTCACTCCCATGATAACTCATTAACCCATTATTCCATTAATGGATTAGTCTACTCATGAGGACAGAGCCCTTATGACCTATCACGTCTTAAAGGCCCTACCCTTTCATACTGCCGCTTTGGACATTAAATTTCAACCTGAGTTTTGAAGGGGACAAACATTCATACCATAGCAATTGGCTTATCAATTTTTTTAAAATTCTTAGCCATTAGCTCTTCAAAGGAAGCCTCTCCCTGAGTCCCTCTATTTTCTACATCTAGAACCCTGGTTAGATACACGATAATCCTTCGGACACAACCCTCCATCTCTCGTAACCTCTTGATGTACCCTGCAGCTTTGCCTCTCTCTGCGCTGCATTTCTTCAGCTCTTCTGATTTCTAGTTCATGAATTCTCTCTTCTGCTACATCTAATCTGCTAACTTCTTATTGAGTTTCTAATTTCAGTTATTATAATTTTTATTTCTCTTTGGTCCTTTTCCAAATCAGCTGGGTCCTCTGTTTACACTTTGTTGTAATTTATATTCTGCAAGATGCACGAATCTGAAGTGTATATCTTGATGAATTTTCCCCTATGTGTACATCCATGTAAGCACCAGATTAAAATATAAACATTTCCAGGACCTCGGAACATTCCACCGTGCCACTTTCCAGTCAATAATTCATCAGAGATAACTGCTTTTTTTTTATATATATATACAGGGTCTCAGTCTGTCGCCCAGGATGGAGTGCAGTGGCACAATCATGGCTCCCTACAACAGTGACCTCCTAGGCTCAGGCAATCCTGCTTCAGCCTTCCAAGTAGCTGGGACCACAGGCGTGTGCCACCACACTTGACGTTTTTTTTTGGGGGGGGGTGGTAGAGACAGTCTCCTTATGTTGGCCAGGCTGGCCTCAAACTCCTAGGCTCAAGGATCCTTCTGCCTCGGCTTCCCAAAGTGCTGAGATAACAGGCATCAGCACCTGACCTGCTATTCTGACTTTTATCAACATAGATTAATTTTGCCTGTTCTAAGGTACCATGTAAATGGAATCTTACAGCATATATATTTTTCTGTCTAGCTTCTTTTACCCAATAATGTATTTAAGATTTATCCATGTTGTTTCATGAATCAACAGTTGGTTTTTGTTTTTGTTTTTGCTGCATTTCATTGTATGAATCTAGCAATTTATTTATCCTGCTGTTTATGGGAACATGGATTGTTGCAAGTTTTTGATGATTGGGAACAATCACTTGTAGACATTCGCTTATTTTTTTTTTTTTTTCTCGCTCTTGTCCTCCAGGCTGGAGTGCGATGGCGCAATCTCGGCTCACCGCAACCTCCGCCTCCCGGGTTAAAGTGATTCTCCTGCCTCAGCCCCCCGAGTAGCTGGGATTACGGGCGCCTGCCACCATGCCCGGCTAATTTTTGTATTTTCAGTTGAGACGGCATTTCACCATGTTGGCCAGGCTGGTCTAGAACTCCTGACCTCAGGTGGTCCACCCACCTCGACCTCCCAAAGCCACCGCGCCCGGCTGACATATGCATTTTCTCTTGCACATATATCTAGGAGTAGAATGGCTGAGTGTTTATATGTTTAACTTTATTTCAAACTGTCAAATAACTTTCCAGAGTTGTACCATTTTGCACTCATATGCAAGGTATTATTTAGTTTCTTTTAATACCCTATTTTATTTTGTGACATATTAAACATAATTATTTTATAGTCTATATTTGATAATTCTAACATAGGTGCTCTTTTTGCAGGTCTCATTCTGCAGTTTGTGATAGTTTATTTTCCTGCATATTTGATGACTTTCGATTAGGAGTTTATCTTTCTCGGAACTTTACCTGGGGGAATCGTTTGGCTATCAAATATATTCCTCCAGAAGAGAAATAAATACACTTGTTTTCTTCTGCCAAGACATACTAAATTTTTAGCCTGGGGTCTTTTAGGGGCTCCTAAAATGTTTGGTCCCACATCCAAGTGACAATGGGGCTGTGGTTAGAAACTCTGAGGAAAACATGTTTTCTTTTTTTCCCTTCTACACAGAGCCAAAGCTGAGCCAGGCACATATGCCCACCGCCTCCCTTTGTTGGGGTGAAATCTTTTCTCATTCACTCAGTAAGGATGTCACCTTTCAGGAATCTTTGATCTGATTTCCTGCCTTGGATGAATACCAAGTGTTATTCCTCTCACTTGGAGCCCTTTAAAACCCAAGCTCCAGGCCACCAGGGAATTGAAGTTTGTTCCAACACGCACTGTAGCTTCAGAACTCATTTCCTTGTCTCAATTCAAGCTCTCTACAATCTCTGGGAAACTGGGGATTTTTCTTTGTTTTTGTGACAGTTCAACCACTATTCTAAAAGATATTTTTAAGACTAGCAAAATATTATTAACTAATGTTGAACGGTAAATATATGGAGGTTTGTTATACTGTTCTCTCTACAAAATACGTTTAAAATTTCACATAATAATAGTTTCCTTTTTAAAAAAAAAATTCCCAATAGAGATTCATAGTGAGATATTTAGGACTGAAACATCATGATGGCTGTAATTTGCTTGAAAATACTTCAAGGCACGCACAGTGGCTCATGCTTGTAATCCCAGCACTTTGGGAGGCCAAGATGGGAGGATTTCTTGAGGCAAGAAGATCAAGACTAGCCTAGACAACATGGTGAGACCCCCGTCTCTCCAAATAATAATAATAATAAAATTAGCCCAGTGCAGTGGTGTACCAGTAGTCCCAGCTACTTGGGAGGCTGAGCCCAGGAGTTTGAGGAGGCAGTGAGCTATGATTGTGCCACAGTACTCTAGCCCGGGTGACAGAGCAAGACCCTATTTCTGTTAAATAAATAAATAAATAAATAAATAAATAAATAAATAAATAAAATACTCCAGAGAAAAAAGGATGCAGCAAAATGGAAAAATGTTAATAATTGTAAAATTATTGTAAATTTTATGTTAAATTGTAACATTTAAATGGGGTATGTGGGTGTTCATTATACTATTTTGTCTACTTTTATGTACGTTTGGAAATTTTTATAATAAAAAGTCAAAATAAAACAAGTTCTTAGATGTTCTGTACTGGGAAGGCTCTCTGGACCTCTAGTATACCGTATTATTAGAAACAAATTTGACATCACATTCACACTCACAAAGAAAGAATCTACAAAAGACCCTGGCCAAATTATTCAACAACTCAGAAAAGGTACAAAATGTGTGTGCTGTGTAATACAAAGCTGTTCAGATCCAGATATGAACAAATAAATTTGTGTAAGTGGGCAGTGGGGGAGGCAGGAAGGTCAGCAGGCCAGCAGAACAACAAAATAGGTAGGGATGGGCCTACTGAAGTGTCTTGACATTGAGCTATACCAAATGGCCCCATTTTTCATTGCATTTCATGGCCCAGATGTCTGCTGGTTGATGATAGTCCCATCCATGTAATAGCAAAATCACACTTCCTCCCTCCCATAGGTCCAGCCCCTCTAGTTTTAGGAGGGGGAAGCCGTCTCCCAGCTCCAGCCCAAATCTCACCTGCTCTCATTCACCTCCCATTTATGCCCAAGAGTCAGTGTGCCCATTCCAGAACTCCTAGGGGCTGAGCTTGCCTGGAGCCCCATTGAGCCAATCTCTCACTACATAATCATCTGATGCAAGTACATTTCCCAAAGTCCAAAAATTCCTTCTAAACTGAAATTCTGAGTGAGCATTCAGCAGAATAGCTCAGGGTGGGCTTTGGCCATTCAGGTCAAAACACTCTCTACCAAACTAGCTGGGTGTGGTGGCAAAGACCTGTAGTCCCAGCTACTTGGGAGGCTGAGCCAGGAGGATTGCTTGAGCCTAGGAGTTCGAGGTTGCAGTGAGCTATGATTGCATCCCTGTACTCTAGCCTAGGTGACAGAGTAAGACCCTGTCTCAAAAAAAGAAAAAGAAAAAGAAAAAGAAAAAAAAGTTCTCTACCAGTGGGAGATGAAAATATGGGCCTCCCTACCCTTCATTTTCCAGTTTTATGGAGAACAATTTGAATCAGAATGCACATATGCTCCCAAGAAGGGCCTCTAATTTTCAGGGACAGAGCTGACTGGACCCAAATGTTGAAAAGAAACATTTCCCTAAGTTAAATTAACCTGCAAAAATGGCATCCTGTTATAGAGAAGACATTTATACATTACACAGAACACTTAAGCTTGTGGTCTCTAATAGATTCCATTAAAGAATTAAGTCTTTGGTTTAACTTTGCAAAAATGAGGCATCCATTGAAGTGGTTTTTTTCAGAAGAAAGGGATATTTGCTCCAATTTCACACATTTTATGTAATACAGTCACACTAGAAACTTTGATTTTATAGTCCTTCCCACTCAAGAGTTTAGCCAATTATTGGGCAGGCTCCCAGTTCAAAGTGTCTGGGTTTCCTTTCCCAGCAGTCAGAGGCTCTGCAAGAAGCATGTTCTTCCAATATGGGGCCTAGGATGGGAAGCCCACCCTGAGGGTCAGGCAAGAATTCCACCTATCTTAGGAGGTATGGCAAACCATACAGGGCAAGGACTGTATATTCTTTACATTCTATTATGATGAAAACTTGCATTTTTACACATCTCAGAACAAATGGAACCTTGAGTCATGTTTCTCACATTTTTATATTCAGTCAACAGATCTTTAATGAGCATTTATTATACGCCAGACAACCGTGTTGTGTTGGAAACACAGCAGTGAACAAAATAGACGTTCTCATGAAGTTGGCATTCTAAATAGTTGACTATGTGTACTATTCCTCTCAGAAGTTGGACTGATACATGCTCTGGAGTAATTTTTTTTGTTTTTTGAGACAGGGTCTCACTCTGTTACCCAGGCTGGAGTATAGAGGTTTGATCATGGCTGACTGCAGGCTTGAACTGTTAGGCTCAAGTGATTCTCCCACCTCAGCCTCCAGAGTAGCTGGGACTACAGGCATGCACCACCACACTTGGCTAATATTTTTAATTTTTTGTAGAGACAGGGTCTCGCTATGTTGCCCAGGCTGGCCTTGAACTCCTGGCCTCAAGCAGTCTTTCTGCCACAGCCTCCCAAAGTGCTGAGATTATAGGTGTGAGCCATTGTACCTGGCTTAGAGTAATGTTTTTGAGCAAAGCAAATGTACAGGACATGCACAGAGAGGCACTGGGAGAACAGAGTCCCTGGAAGAATGCTCTGGCTGGTGGCAGTATTGTCACAGGGCAGGCTACCCAAAGGTGAGCAGAAGAAATGAGGCTAGACAGGTACAACTTGCTCATGAAGAGCCTCGAATGCCAAGCTTAGGAGTTTGAACTTTATTGGAACATGGACACTAATAGTTAATGTTTACTGAGTGCTTGCTATGTGCTAAGAGCTATGCATGAATCACCTCATTCTAACTCTCTTAACTCTCCACAGTAGGTCTTATTATTTCCAGATTGCTGATGAAAAACTGAGTCACAGAGAGGTAAAAAAACCACCCTGGGTCCACAGTTGTGTGAAAAAATTTTAACAGGTTAGAGTTGTGTTGTAGAAATCTGGTAGCCAGCCACGTGTAAGATGAATTGTAGAAAGGAGAGATCACAAATGGCTATCATAAGAGAATCACTGGGAAAAGGTAATAAGAACCCAAATTAGAGGCAAGGAGAACAGAAAGAAATGAAAGAATGCAAAGACTGACTGGATGTGCAGAGCAGTGACCGAGAGAAAGGAGGTATCACAGATGTCTCTTAGCTGCTAAGCCTGGGTGCCCTGCAGAAAGGGGCAGTTATTATCAGAAGAGAGAAGCCAGAGAGAGGCACAGATTTGGTGGGGATGTTGTTGAGCTCAGTTTGGGGGTATGGTGAGTGTCTAGGGGGCCTGTAGGACTCCTCCAGAAAGCTTCTCACAAGCATTTGAAAATCAGTGACTTGATCTGGAGAAAAATATAGGGCTGGCATTACAAACCTGCTGGGGTCTGCAATACAGTATTGGTTGAAAGTGTGGAAATAATGATAGATGGTAGATAGATAGATAGATAGATAGATAGATAGATAGATAGAATAGCATGATACATGGAATGAGGGAAGGGCTAAGGATAAAGATGCCTTCATGGATGCCCACAGTTAGGAGAAGAAAGTAGAGCCCATGAAGGAACAACTCCCAGAGTTTGCAGATCCAGGCAAGTATCTTGTTCAGAAAATAAAGGGAAGAGAGTTTCCAAAAGAAAAGGGGGTTGAAGGTACTCAGATGCTGAGGAGCCTACAACAATTGTGACTAAAAAAGACTCAAATTTGGAAATAAGGTGTCCTAATGAACATTTCAGAGGATGAAGAGAGATTCTTAAAGTCAGCCTTTGGAAGAATAACTATATAGGACACTTCCAGAGGCCAAACTAGTGACAATGAATCAAAAGAATTAAAATACTGCATATCTGGAAATTACACAGCTAGAAATACGTAAAAAAGAAACACAAACATGCGGTAAGATACAGCTATGGAGCTGTTTGTCAAAATTTTGTTAAAACAGTGAAAATCTGTAAACTGTATAAATGTCCAACAATAAAGAATATTTGATGAGAGGCAAAGATGATTTGATTGGTTATAAAGATAAAGAAGTTACAATACTATGTACAGTATGATCCTTTTTTTAAACAGAGGCACATATAGAAAGAACTGGAAGGATATACTATAAGAATTTCACGATGTTTGTTTCTGGGTAGTAGGATTTGACAATGATAAGATCTCTGTTTTCCCTTCACTCCCCCCTTTTGGATTATCTGTATTTTTTATAACTCTGTCCAATAGAAATATAATGTGAGACACATAATTTTAAATGTTCTAGTGGCCACATTTAAAAAGTAGAAAGAAACAGATAAAACAATCTTCTTAAGATATTTCATTTTACTCAATATATCCATTACTATGTGTAATCAACATAAAAATAATAATATTTTAAATGTTTTAGCACTAAGCCTGTTTAACACTAAATGCAGTGGGTATTCACATTTACAGAACATCTCTGTTTGGGCCATCCACTTCTCAAGCACTACATAACCGCATTTGGCTCCTAGCACGGCTCTATGAAATAATAGCAGTTAATATTTATCGAAAGCCTACTATGTTCCAGGCACTGCTCTAAGCTCATCAGGTGGAGATTATAACTCATTAGGTCTCAATAACTCCATGAGGTTGAACTTATTGTGCTCTCCATAAGCACGTGTTGCTTGCCCTTGTCCTCACACTATAATGAAATGTTTGGAGCTTTTGCAAAAGCCATTTTCCTAATACGATGGGCGTCCAAGTCTGGTTGCAAAGGCTTGGATAGAGGGCAAGTGAGAGAGTTGGAGAGAGACTAAAAATCATTCAAGAAATTTTGTGGTGAAAAAGACAAGTCAAAAGACTGAGATAAACATGAGGACAGAAAACTTTTTGTAAGGCAAGGAGACATAAAGATGAAGTCAGGCTGAATAGGAAAGAAGGAGGTGAAAGGTGAAAGAGAGATAGCTGGGGGTGTGGCTGGTCCAAATTCTCACAAGAGCTCTGTTGGAGAAACATTGCCTGGCTTGTGCTGGTGGCCAGATGTACATAGCAGCTTCCCGGCTAGAGGGAGCAGGGAGTCATGGCCTGGTGAGGGAGACAGATGGAGACACACACAACCCCCATCGCAGGTGAATGCTATGAAAGAATGGGGTGGAGGGCTTCCCAGGGAGATGAACTGAGTTTTAAGAATGAAGTTAGCCAGCAAAGAAGCAAAAGGAAGAGGATATAGACTTGAGGATTACATCACTGGATGACTGAGCCACTGATTGGATGTGGAGGATGAGAGAGTGATGCTTTGAGGTGATTCCCAAGTTCTCTGCATGGACAAAGGCAGAGACAATAACTTGTACTGAGTGCTTCTTTGGAGTCTGACATTGATCCAATGCACCACATATGTTATCTCATTTACTCCTCACAGAGGTCCCGTGTAACACTTGCCATTTCACAGATATGCAAGCTGAGGAAAAATAATTGGCCCAGGGCTCACCACTAATAAACAGTAGAGTCTGGATTTGGGGCCAGGTTATTCCAGAAATAGAGGAAGGGAGGGAAATCGTTAATGTGGGGCCAGAGCCAGAAGAGGTAGGCTAGGCTGTATCAGCCTGGGAGGCATCAGGCTATTCTCCAAAAGTGAGGCTCCGGGTTGCAGGAGATGGGAACTCCAGGAAACTGGTGGGAGGCTGGACAGGGGCAAAGAGAAAGGTAAGCAGCCTGAAGATGTGTGGGATGTAGTGGACTCCAGCGTGAAGAGCCTCCAGTCTCTGGCAGAGCTCAGCAGCTTGGGTGGGAGGAAATGAAGGGCAGGGAACGGAAGGTGGTGGGGGGAACGAGTTTTGGTTAAGATGGGCAGCTATCCGGTGGTGAAGAGGGGAAGTATTTGTGTATAAGATCAGTTGTGGGGGATGGTGGTAGAGGGAGCAGTATGAGAGTTTGGGAGGAACAGGGCAGGGGAGATGGCACAGGAGGAGACTGGGGTGGGGGTGGGGGCACTGATACTGAATCCAGAACACAGAGGCAGGCTTAGAGACCCCCTGAGGGTGACAAATTCTTCTCTTAACTTGCTGCAAGGAAACGACAAGAGAAGAGGTCCTAAGAGGAGTGAAAATAGAGGAAACTGGCCAAGGAATAAAGATAAGCAGAGCTATGGAAGAAAAGGAAGAAAATTAGGGAATTACAGGAGAGGAAGCTGACAGCAAGGGGAGCTGGGAGAGGGAAGGGCGAGGGAGGACGAAAACAGAACTCCTATCACCCAGCGCATGCCAGCACCCCCTTCCCCTCCCCGGGGAAGTCTGCGACTGCATCCTCACAGGGATGGAATGGGAGTGGAACCTAGGCCAGGCTGGGACCCCTGGGCTGTCCCAGCCCAACCCAGACGGTGACCAGACTCAAGTTACTGATCCTCTGCTGTCTGTTTCTTCATCTGTAAAGTGGAGTTAATGACAGACAGCTGGATGTCAACGTTTTTTGTTGTTTGTTTTAGAGATGGGATCTCCCTGTATCGCCCAGGCTGGAGTGCAGCGGTATGATCATGGCTCACTGCAGCCTCGACCTCCTGGGCTCGAGAGATCTTCCTGTCTCAGCCTCCCAAGTAGAAATGTCAGCATTTGAAAGCCTCACAAGGGAAGGTGGTGTAATAAAAGGTCTATCGATTTAGATATGAACAAGTATACCCAGAGCCACATGAATGAAAGGAGGTGGCCAGTGTAGATGCAAAGTCTAGGACGGTCGGTAGATTCCAAGCTCCTCCACCTGCCCAGTTAAACAAGTTCGCGGCCCCTGGCCAGCCTCGCGGTGGGGGTAGGAGGCGGGGGTCTGCGACAGGACGGGTGGGATTCATTACCAGGCTAGGAGCGCAAGGCCCTGGGGCCAGGTTCAGCTTGCTGGGCTCCCGTCTTGTCTCAGCCCCCAGCACTTGCTCTGTCGCCGCAGAGCACAGGCCCAGGCAACGTTTACCCAACCGAACCCGCATCCCTGTGGGAACCTTGCTCCAACAAAATCCCGTCGTTGTCTCCTTCCATATGGAAGGAAAATCTCCTTCTGTACCTCTGCCCAGCTCCGCACCCCCGCCCCCTTAGAGATACGGCCTGGTCGGGTCCTGGTCCCCTACTTGGCGGCGCTTCCACTTTTCCCAGACTGAGGGTGGGGAAAAGGAGGAGGGGGAAGAAATCAGAGGAGGAAAAGTCGGGAGGGAGGGGAGCTGGGACACAGGAGAGGGGGAAAATAAAGAGCCTGAGACAGAAACGAGAGGAAAAGACCATCACAGAAAGCTGGAAGCCTCCGGAGAGGCCAGCGAAAGAGGCACCCGCGCTCCCCACGGATTCCATCATTCCTTCCGAAGGCGCCTCTGCGGTGTCTCCGCCGTGCCAGGCCCCGGGGTCCCCAGGACGCCGAGGAGTGCTGGGTGCGGCCGCCTCGCCTCCCCGCCTCTGGCCGCCCCTCCCCACCTCGCCCAAGGGGGCCGGAACGGCGTCAGCGCGCGGGGGCTTTTCGGAGCAGTCGAGTGGAAAATAGACTTTAACCCGCTTTGTGGCGGCCGGGGCGCCCGGAGCGCTCTCCAAACTACGGCTCCCGGCGCTCAGGCGGGCCGCTGCCAAGACCCGGCCTGGAGTCCCCGCAGAGTTGCGCGGCGCACGGACCCCGTGGCCTTGGGGCGTCAGGAGGCCCAACCCAGATCTGCGCGCCCGGGCAGCGCTCAGGCCGCTAAAATGGACCCCGGCAGCGGCGAGGAAGCGGAACGCTCTGCGGCTCCCTCTCCGCAGTGCGCTGGCAAGGTCCAGGTCCCAGCCTCCCCACCGCCGCCCGCACCCTCCTAGGCCTCGGAGCGGCGCCTTTCTGCGGCCTGGAAGGTCGGGGTGGGAAAGTTTGCGGAGTCCTGGCTCTCAGGGCCAATCGTGAGAACTGCCCCCGGGGAATTCGTCCGCCACACGGAAAAACTGGTCGGAGTCCGCGGTCGCGGGTGGAAGGTGAAGGTCGAGGGAGGTCAGGCTGCCTCTGCGTGTCCTGACGGCCGGCGTGTTCTCTTGAGATGGGTTCGGGCTACTTGGCCAGCTTCAATTTAAGCCATAGTGTCTCCGAGGCCCTGGCCTGGTCCGGCCCGCCGACACTTGAGCCCCCAGAGCCTCAGAGAAGGCGAGGGGGTGGATCTCCCAGTGCCGAGGCCCGCCGTCCTGGTCCGAGCCGGTCGCGGCACCGTGGCTGAGCACTGGAGCTGCTTCCAGCCCCGCGAACAGCTGGAGGGTTGCAGTGGGACCGCTCCGGCGGCTTCTCCCGCGCTGTGCCCCGCCTGGCCCCTTGTGAAGGGAGTGAGCGTCCCCTTTCCAGAGCTGTCCCCCATGACATCCAGAAAACGCGAAACCTCAGGAACAAGGTCGCAGCTTCAGACCGCGGCCCAGGAGGCCGATAGTGGGTGAGTGGGAGAGTCCCGGAGAGCAGGGGGACACAGAGCTGGTTTTCGGGAAAACCAATGTGTTGGACCCCAATCATCCACCCTCCGCTCGGATCCAAGTTCTCTGAGAACTGAAACGACATCCCGGGACGAATGGGAGAGTTAGGCTGAGCTACACACCGGGGAGGGGATGGTTGGAGTTTAGCCCCAAGCCCTTCGGACGCCTTCTTCGGCTCCCGCGTGGGTTGAGACGGCGGCAGCGGCCACCAGACTCAGCTAAAGGGCGGAGTCGCGAGGAGAAGCCAGTGGCGAGGGTAGGAGGAGACCTGGATCTCCCCGCGAAGGCTCCAGTCCGGCTTTTGCCTCCGACTGCAGGCTCCCTCCCCACCCGCCGTCCCTCGCCCCGCCCCGCCCCGCCCCCCACCTTGGGGCAGGTGAGCGCCGGCCAATGGGCGAGCGCGGGGCAGGTGCCCGCTAACTCGCGCCTCGCAGCGCTGGGCGGCCAGGGCCGGGCAGGGCAGTGCGGGGACACCGGGGGCTGGGGTCGGTCCCAGCGGGACTCCGAAGGGAGGGAGACGAGCTCAGCCCTCGGGCCTTACCGGCAGCTCGCAGCCTAGCACGGAGCCCGCGCCTGTGCGGGCGCCTGGAGCTGCCCGCTCCGCCGCAGCAGCCGCCGCGCCTGGCTGTACGCTGTGGCCGGACCCCGCGCTCGCTCGCTCACACACCCCTCGCCGCTCCGCGCCTGGCTCGCCCGCGGGGGCCGAGCGCGAGCGGGCGGGCGGGGGAGGTGAGGGGTGCGGGCGGGTGTGCATGTGCCTGGCTGGGTGCACACCCCGCACGGCGGCGGCGCCAGGACGCGGAGCGCTCCCCAGAGCCCGGCTGCCTTGCACAGCTCCCGCGGCTGCGACCATGTTCCAGCCCGCGGCCAAGCGCGGCTTTACCATAGAGTCCTTGGTGGCCAAGGACGGCGGCACCGGCGGGGGCACTGGCGGCGGGGGCGGGGGCTCCCATCTCCTGGCGGCGGCCGCCTCCGAGGAACCGCTCCGGCCCACGGCGCTCAACTACCCTCACCCCAGCGCGGCCGAGGCGGCCTTCGTGAGTGGCTTCCCTGCCGCGGCCGCCGCGGGCGCGGGCCGCTCGCTCTACGGTGGGCCCGAGCTCGTGTTCCCCGAGGCCATGAACCACCCCGCGCTGACCGTGCATCCGGCGCACCAGCTGGGCGCCTCCCCGCTGCAGCCCCCGCACTCCTTCTTCGGCGCCCAGCACCGGGACCCTCTCCATTTCTACCCCTGGGTCCTGCGGAACCGCTTCTTCGGCCACCGCTTCCAGGGTGAGTGTCCACGCTGTGCCCGCCGAGGCGGCCGGCCGGCGCCTGTGCTGCGGCGATGCGGGGGAGGCTCGGGGGCGCGCGGGGCTGTTTAGAAGTTACTGCTGGGAAGGCTGCAGGTCCGCGGAGGCAGATTCCCAGGCAGGGAAGAGCCGTGCGGGATCCACCCGCACCTCCGCCGCATTGGTCTCCCAAGAAAGCAGGTGGAGACCTCCAAGCTTTTCTAGAAAATATACCAGTTCGGACGCAAGCCCAGGCGCGTCCTCGGAGCCTCTGCTGGCCCTCGCCACTGCCTGGCCAATTCTCTCACCCGGCTGAGCCAGTCTAAGCCCAGAGTACAAGTCCTCCCGCTCTCCCTCCACCCGGCTTGACCTCGCACTACGCTTCGCTCGCACGTCCACCACCACCTCCCAGACCTCAGCCTTCGCTGGCGCGTCCGGGCGGGGGAAAGTCCATCCGCGTGCCCCAGCTCTGTGGGAAGCAAGGGCAGCAGGGAGGGCGAATCGGAGAGTTAATGTTCAGTGTGGAGGGCCCGGCTGTCTTGGGATGTTTCTCGGCAACCTTGGCCCGACTTCTCCAAGTCACACGTGCCTCTAGCCTACCCAAGGTGGGGAAGGTTTGCAGTAAGTAAACTGGCTTCCGCCGTTGCTCGCCGCCTTCGGGAGGGAGCCCACCCGGCTGCTGGAGTACCGAGGACAGTTTTCCCGGGTAGGGGGCGGGGGCAGAGGGCTTTTAAGGTCGTAGCCAGTCCGAACCCCGGAGTTTGCATCCAGCAATCGGCTTGCTAATAAAGATCCTCCACTGGCCACACACACACACACACACACACGTTTCAATTATTTGTCTTTCCCGGAGAAAAGAGAGTTGCATTTGTTGGAGTTCGTTTTCTTCCTTGAAATTTGTTGGAGTTTGGTTTTCTTTTCTTTTTTTTTCTTTTTTTAAAATTTTATTTTAAAGAGTGGCCTTGATTTGTACAGGCATCACTTCAGTTTCCAGTTTTATTTTGTTAGTATAGACCAGACCACAGCCTTGTGAGAAGGGTCTATGGCTCAGAGCTAGGTAACCCGGCTTTTAGAGAAACAAATGAAAGGGATATGGCTGGAGCTTCGGCTCCGGGAGCTAATGTGACGGTCTGTAGTCTAGGTCTACAGTCAATTAGATGTTTGGCACAGTTATTTAGATAATAAAATGAAAATTATCTCTTGACACTTTGACTTTCACAGAAAACCGCTTTCCTGGGTCCCGATTTGTCAGGCAATTTTTTCAGTCTCACCTGGCCAATAGATGCTGACCTGGCAGATCCCACAAAACCAGAGAATGTAATTACTAGAATAAGAATTGTTGTGGGCAGCCTTGCCTCCTCTTTGAAGATTTCAAAGACTTGCCCAAATCCAAATCCGAAAAAACAAAAATGCTACAATGTCATCTGCCTTGGGCAAGAGTTTCTGCCACTTAAAAATAAATGTTTACTGATAACATGAGGATGTCTTCAAAATTGAGCGATCTACCCTGGTCCTCCGTGGGCTCGATCCGAAGCCTGGGTCTCGAAACCTGGCGCCCAGGGGCCGAGTAGTTGTTGGGGCGGTGTGTGAGCCCGCGGGCCGCCCAGGCCGAGGGGGCTGGAGGGTTGGAGGCTGGTGGAGGGATAGGGGCTCGGAGGAGAGGGCGGGGCCGCTCCTAAGTCCTGTGGCCTCCAGCGGTTCAGCTTGTCCGGAGGCGGCATCCTGGGCCGCACCCTCGGCTTCGAATCCAGCCTCTGACGCCCTCCGCACCGCGGTTCCTGCCTCCGGGCGCCGAGGGCCGGGGGCGCCTCGAGAGAAATCCAGCTCCGGCTCTGAGCGTCTCCAGTCAGGCGAGGCGGATAAATCCTCCGCAAAACCCTCTTGGAAATTGCCGCCGCTTCCTGAGCCATCAGTCCCAGCGGGTACGTTATCGAGTTGCACAAACAGTTGGATTTTTCCCTGAAGAACCGAGTCTGGACGCAGAGATGGAGCCAAGTGTGGCTGCATTTTCGGACCCGGAAATCCGTTGGGCACTGAAGGACTTTTCGAACCCTGAAGCACTGTGGCTTCGCGGTCCATCGTCGCTGCTGCAGACGGATGCGCTCCCCGGCGGCTCTACGCCCTCCAGTCCCGGCCAGGCCTCTGGGCCGGGAGCCGAACCGTCTCGGGCCCTCCGGCGCCGCGTTTTCTAGAGAACCGGGT
Source organism: Nomascus leucogenys (assembly GCF_006542625.1). Lineage (NCBI taxonomy): Eukaryota > Metazoa > Chordata > Mammalia > Primates > Hylobatidae > Nomascus > Nomascus leucogenys. The sequence goes on from NC_044394.1 coordinate 37,641,236, forward strand.
CTCAGCGATGCTCATTTCAGCCCCGTTTTAATGCAACAAACGAAACCCCACACGAACGAAAAGGAACATGTCTGCGCTCTGTGCGCAGCGCTTGGGCGGCGCGGTCCCGGCGCGCGGGGAAGCGGCGTCTCCGCTAACCCAGGCGCTGGAAGGGGAAAAGCGAATGCGGAATCGTCCAGGACCCCGAAGGTCGGGGCCGCTCGCGAGGACCGAAAGGGAGGAGCCGGTGAAGACCAGGAGTGGGCCACATTTCGGTACTGTTTCCCCGAGATCAGGAACTTTCCGCGTCTAGGAGCAACGCCTGGAGGGGGCTGTGGAGACCCAGCCCCCCGGGACCCGCAACTACAATGGGCCAGAGCTTCTAAGGTCGCCTTTGTTCTGGCAGGAGGACGGAGAATGAGGTTATCTCCGCTGCCTGTCCTGCCTCTCCCTCTCCTAGCCCTAGGGCCCTCCGCCCAGCCGTCCGGCCCTGAGCCCCTGGCCGGCGGCGGCCTCTCCAGCGAAGACTGCAGCTCGAAGACTGCAGCTCGGACCCCGGGTGCTTCGGATCCCTAGCTGCCACCTCCAGCCGCCTCATTCCTGGGAGTCTCTTGTGCTAGTTCCCAGCCATTGCCTTGAAGGGGCCCTAAAAGAGTGGCTGTAGAAAAATCGGAGGGGTAGGGAAGCAGCGGGGAGAGGGGTATTCATTTCCCTAGCTCCAGGGACGGCTATACCAGTCCCTTTCCACTTTGCTAACTGTCCTAGTCCGAAACTGACAGCCCGTTCTCACAGCCCGTTCTCACAGCCCGGAATTACTGCGTCCAAACAGGCCGCACCCCAGCCCCAAGTTTGTTCTGCCCTTGTGGTCCAGGCAAGGAAAACTGAACCCCTGGTAGGGGTGGTTCAGGCCTCCTTCCCACAGGTCGTGGGCGGGCGGGGGGGTGGCGGTACAGGTACCTGTGCACCTAAGGCGTCACCCTTGTCTTTGCAGAAACATGTTGCAATTGATCTGTTTCTCAGGATGTTTGGTGTTGTACTAAACATCCTCTTTCTAACAGAGAAACGTCCTTATTCTTTTGGAATCAAATAACCTGTCATCACTTAGCATCTTGACTCATCCTTCAGTCTCCTGCTTCTCTGTGATAGGGTTAGAAGGACCCCTGTGTTTTTGCACATGCATGTGAATATACCCTTTAGGACACATGCTACCTACCACAACTGGTCATGACAATGACCTGGGGCCATTTTCTCAGTAAGGTAGACCCAAAGCAACCTAGCATCCCCCTAAAATAACCAGACTTGAGGCAAAGGGGCATGTATGTTGGGACAGAAGCTTGTTGCCTTCATCCTCTCATCTGGGTTTATAAAGACAAACAGAGCACTCCACCACACAGGTGACTGACCTATACCACAGAATTACAAAATAATCACTAAGTCACAGACACTGGGGCAGACTGCAAACCTGCTTCCTCAGCCCCACACTGCCCTTCACACCTCTGCATCCTATTCATACACACTTACGGGGCTTTCCACACTGCAGCCTCACTTCCGACCAACCTGGGCCAGCCCAGCATCTGAGGCCAAACCCTGCCAATGCTGGGGTGAGCTAGGCTTTCTCTCTCCCTCTCTGGTTCATTTGTCCAGAGGAAACCACTGTTGGGACTTCACCCAGGTTCATAACAATGTTGTTTTTTGAAGCAAGTTATTAACATTAACAAGAAGCATTTGCTTTCCACCCACCTTTCCCTGGCCTACCTCACTGGCCCCACCCCAGAGACTTTAATCTTACTTATTCCCCACCTGGAGCAGGCTCCATATTTTTCTGCCCTTTACTCATCTCTGCCAGACCACCTCCCCTAACCATCTGTCTATTCCACTATCCCAAGTCAAACTTCTCTTCCTTCAGTCGGACCTGAGGGCCCTAGATCTGCCCCCACTTGAATAATCAAATGGGGTGTCCCTCACCCATCTCCCTGTGATGTGGTCCCACCTTTTTTGTGGCCGCACAGATCCAACCAGTTGAAATTGATAAGGTGACTGGAGATTATTGACTGACCTCTCCCAGGCACTAGCCCTGCAGTCCTAGCAACTCTGTTCCACAGATAACTCCAGCAAAAACTTGGCCTGTTTAGGTAACCAAAGCCCAGAGACTTGAAGGAAGTAAGGTCAGGGAGTTTCCACCAACAGAGGGACAAGAACAGTTACCTGGAGAGTTTTAGCTACAGCATCTCAATTATGTGCTTTTGATTCACTTACATAGATGTTTCCAGAGATGGGAGATGTTAACTGAATTATCCAGGTGATTGTCTTAGAGCAAAGCAACAGGTCAAATCAAGTCCAAGTAGTAGCCATCTCTGAAGAAATTAATTGGATCAGTCAATCCCAACAAGCTAATTCTGTCAAAATAATCCAGTTGTTGGTGCATCAGGAGGCTGTTATGTGCCCTTACATGAGAATCCATGGGTGATTTGGTCAGGGGCTGTTTTGAGTCTGTTAGCATGTGCAACCAAGCCAGAGATTGTGTGAGGGCCTAGTGGGGGGTTCATTGAAAAAGGGGCTGTGGGTAGAGGCTTGTTTTGGCATTGATAGTTTCTGACCCCATCTCCCCTACCCCAGCTTCATCCAGTCCAGTGTTATCCCTTCCTCCTGCATGTGGGAGCTGAGTCCCTATGCTGGCCAACATTTGCTAAGGGACAGTCACACTCTAAAAATCCTATACAGTAGATAGGAGAAAAGACAGTAGGGAGGCTGGAACATATATTTACACACGCCCATGCAGAAACCAATATATCTATATCTATATATATTAGAGAGAAAGATGACATCTAGATATTTATACACGTTTCTTTAGCAAGGGACTATTCAGGGATGAAGCAGGGATGAAGCTTTTCCCACCAGACAGTACTTGGAGTCTCCAGTGTGTGTGTTGGGGTAGGGGTTTGGGGGCTTACCCTAGAGGCTGGGTCTCTGGACAGCCAAGGCCTGGGGGAGAGAGAGGTGGAGAAAGGCGAAGAAGGAGCCTGACTTTCCACTTCCAGGTGCTGCCTGGACCACTGACCGCCACTGGCCTATTTATACCCCCTGCAAGACAGAGCTAGAGCCTGCTGGCAGGAGTTTTTAATGAGCTAGTAGCCTGAGCATTCAGCTGCAAGACTAGTGCAAGCAGGTGTGAAGGGATTGCTCCTTGGGTACCTTCTAGTTCTTGAATCTGTGTTTGGCAAAGGTGTGCCTAGCACCCCGCTGCTCACCTTATCACCTTCCTGACCCCCAGCCCTGCCTCTACCCTGGGTCCTCTTGGAGGGAGATGCTTTGCGACCAGTTAACTGAAAGCAAATCGTTGGGGCTGGCGGCCAGGGCAGCGCCTCTGGGAAAGGGCGGAGAAAGAGCGCGCCATGGACTTTTCTTCCCCACCCCTTGGCCTCTTCCGCTGCCTCAGGCATTGTGGATGTGGGTCCACGCCTCGTCCGGCCTGGACCCATCTCTTGGCCTAACAGAGGGATCTGGAGCGCTGTTATTCCCCGCGTCCCCCCGCGGAGTGGCTCTCGAGTGTAGGGAGGTGTTGGGGAGGGGAGTGGACTTAGGGAAGGGGCGGCAAAAGGGCAAAGGGAGAAATGGCGTGTGTGTGCGTGTCAAGGAATGGAGAGGGCAGGGCGCTTGGGAGCAGGGCGCGAGGCCAGGCTCTGTTGGGCCCCGGCTCACGGCGCCCCTTCTCTCTGTCTGTACCTGCGTGTGTTGCCGTCGGCGGCGGGGCCGCAGCCAGCGACGTGCCCCAGGACGGGCTGCTTCTGCACGGCCCCTTCGCACGCAAGCCCAAGCGGATCCGCACGGCCTTCTCGCCCTCGCAGCTGCTGCGGCTGGAGCGCGCCTTCGAGAAGAACCACTACGTGGTGGGCGCCGAGCGGAAGCAGCTGGCCGGCAGTCTCAGCCTCTCCGAGACGCAGGTAATCACCCCCGGTCGCGGCCTGCCCTGCGCCCGGAGCCCGGGTGGAGGCGAAGGTGCGCGGGTGCAGGAGAGGCCCTGAGCCCGCCCCAGCCCGGCCCTGCTGGGTTCCAAGAGGCCCCCATTCCCCTCGGCGCTGCGGTCAAGCCCGTCTTTAGAGCCCCTTCCTCGAGACTGCGTGCAGCCTGCGAGGGCTGCAGGACTTTTGTCAAGCGCTAAAAACCTAGCAGGAGGCAGAGTAAATGCAAACTGTATTCCGAGCCCGGCTCTCAAAGCTCCTCACGTGGGGACTAGGTTCCCTGGAGGAAGCGGGTCGCCTCGGGAGCGGGCAGCGCAGGCAGCACCGAGGCCACTGGAGCTGGCCCCAGCCCTGGCATTCCTGCAGCCCTTTTCCCGCCACTGTGTCGGGGCGCTCATAGTCCTGCGGGGAGCCAGTCCGCACTGGCTTTGCTGCTGTTCCTGGGCAAAATTGGCGGGGCCTTGGCTGCCCACCAGCCAGGAGCGTCTGGGTAGAAAGCCCAGGTGTCCTCAGACTACCAACAGAGGGGCTTAACCAGGGAGGGGCCAGCCCCTGCTTGGGGCCCAAGGGTTGCTCTGATCCGGCCCAGGCCGGCTGGTAGGGCTGTGGAAGCCACGGTGTGCGCGCGCAGAGCATCTGAGGGGCCTGGGCATGGTGGGAAATAGACCCCGGGTACGCAGGGGCTGCTCTGAATCACTGGAAAGGCTGTCGAATAGGAGAAGGAATAAACTCCAACGGCGTCTGGGCTTGAACTGAGTGAAGTTAACAATTACCGTGTAGTGTTTTTGTAACTGATCATTAATTTAAGGGAAAAAATTGAAGAATTAGATGAAAGTTATAGGGAGGTGGATTTGGGTTCATTGTATAAGTAGACTTTGCCATAAATAAATGCTGCCTGGGATCACTGCATAAGCTCTTGGTCCACCCAGGTCCGACGTGTTGGAGTGGGGCTCAGCGACCCTCAGCCTAGCTGCTGCCCTGGAGGTGGATTTCAGTTTCTGCGTGCCGGCCAGCTCCCAGAGTTGCGAGAGGCCGGCTCCGCGGTCTCCCAGCTACCTCCCGGCTGACTTTTCACCTTCCGCTCCCCTTTCCTCCTAGTCTCGACCCTACTACACCACCGTCCCCTCCCAAGTCCCGGGCAGTGAGAAGATGCCCGGCATGGGGGCAGCCGGAGCCTCCCTTTAGCAGCCAGAGTAGGAAGGGGGCTTAGTGAGGGAGCCCAGACCCAAACTTCATCCCCAGCTTTCTTCGGCGGACCTTACCCTCTCCTCCTTCGGTGGCATTTTGGCATCTATTGTCGTCATATCTGTCTGATGCCCCACTTAATCTACAAATCGCTCATGGGTCGGAGGCAGGACCCGTGCGTTTTCAGACGTACTAGCTGGGCTGTTCTAACTGCAGGGAAAAAGCTTACAACAGTTAATTTTAAAAACGTTTCAAAGAAAGATGTGTTCTAAAAAATAAGTTAATAAAATAAGACTCCCTTTTCCCTCCTGGCAGTGTTTTAAAATTATTGTTTGAAACAAGGTGTCAGTTTAAGAATGGTGTTTATAATTAACTTCATTTAAAAAGTAGTATTTATTAAATTTTAATTGCAGAAGTGTAAGAAAACAAAAATGGTTTTTAATCCTTCCACCCACAGATTAACACTTGTTGAAATAATGTCATTGTTTTTAAACTTTCAATTTTTTAGCTCAGTGAGAGCATTTTTAATTAACTCTCTTTCAAACTGAACCTAGCTGCCTGTCAATATTTGCTCCTAACAATGCCAGTTAGTAAATGGACTGATTGTTTCTTTCATTTTTATTATGAGACATTTCAAACATATATTTAAAACAAAACCAGATAGAATAACACAAATGTATCCAGCTTCATTAACTATCAAAACTCAGGGCTAATCTTTTCCCCGTCGGTAAATGAGCTGCTTTTTGGATATGGTACAACAAAAAGAATGAGGGGAGGTTTGAGCCTGAGGAACCTCCCGTGGCAGCCTGTCCTTCCAGGTGAAGACCCTGAGATGGAGAGATGGATTGGGCAGAGCTTCCCAGGTGGGCAAACACGATTTTAAATACCTGCCTCCCTGCTAACTTACTGTGTAACCCTGGGCAAGTCACTTAACCTCTCTGAGCTCTGGTTTCCTCATTGAGAAAATAGTTGTTTAATGATTAAAGGTACCTCATATGAGCTCAAATAATATTGATCCCCATCCCTAGTCCCTTCCCTTTAAGGTAGTATGTCAGATTAGTAGCATAAGAAGATCCAAACCTGTGTGTCCTCTTAGTCCAGCGTTCTTCCTCCCTTATGCAGTTTCCATCATCAACATTGCCTTTCTGTTGCCCTCATAACTTATCATACGGAGCCAGGCTACATAATTAGCTACTTCTCTATCTGCCTCTTGGTACTTACCAGGCAAGCTTACCTGTCATTTCCAGCTATCAGCTATTTGTCAAGCATCAGTCACCCCCATCAGCCCCCCTGCCATGCATTTCTACTGTTAATATCTGTATCTGTCTCTCAGAGCTCTCTAATCTGTCCCTCCCCGTAGCTGTTTTACATCTAGCCATATACTTCTGTCTGCTGTCATTAAACTGCCTCCCCAAAACTGGCTAATTTATGTTTCCGATTTTCTATTAATTATACGTTCTTCCTAACAATAAGAACTATTTAACCCATTTGTTCATTATCTTTGTCATCTGTTTTACCTTCTGTGTGTCCACCATTCATCTCAAACTTCATCTCCATAGAGCTATTTCACAACTGACAAACAGTATATTCATATGTCTGGTAATGGTTATCTATTACCTCATTGGCTCTGGCTTTGTCTTCTCTCTGGGTCTGGGCCTCAATTTCTGTATCTGTGAGATTGAATGACACAAATTCCAGGGTTTTTTCTAGTCCTGAGTTTCTGTGGCTCCTCTACATTCTACTTCTCTGTGTTTCTGTATACTCCCTCCTCCACATTCTCAGAGCTCACCGCACAACCCCTGCCTATCATGATATGCATCAAATTTGTTATTACTTAATTATCTGCCATGTCCAAACATCAATCTGTAGACCAGCAGCATGTATCTCTCAGGGAGATCTTAAAATACAGATTCCTGGGTTTCACCCAGGAGATTCCCTTAGGAAGTCCAGGATAGGGTGCAGGAAAAAGTTTAAAAACAGTTCTTTGGGTGATCGTGATGAATAATAGGCCTGAGCATCTTAGCTCTGGGAGGCAGAGGCCAAGCCTGTCTATTTCTCACAGGACCCAGCTCAGTGCCTGGGATGGAGGAGATGCTCAATAAACATGTATTGAATTAATGAGCACATTTCTCTTTGCCCATACAAACACACACTAACTTTGTCAGTCATTCCCCTTGCTCTCTGCTGTCACTGCTCCCTCCCTATCCCTCTCCTATCTTTCCCTTGTACTTTCACAGCTGATTGTTGATTTAGATTATGCATATACCAGTTTGTGGATAAAACTTCTTGGAGGGTTACTCAGATCAGTGTGTGAATGAGCTCTTAATCCAGAGCTCAGAAGTCTGTGCACTCCCCAAGCTTTAGCCAGGTGCTAGGAGGTGGGCAACCTGGGTGACTGTGTGTTTAGTGGGAGTGGGGTATTCATGCTGGGATGGCCAGTGCCTCAATCTAGGAGATGAGGGAAGAAACCTGGGCAAGGGCTAGTTCTCCCTTCAGGTTCTAATGACTTGTTCCTCACTGCTTCGGTGCCGCCCTGGAGTATGACCAGGAAGGTACCAGTCTAAGCTTCAGTCCTGGTGGCTGGTTGGGCAGACCTGGGCCTGGGTCATTGCAGAGGCTCAAGTTTAATGAGTGTGTGTAATGGGTGTGCGCAACATGTGTCTGCCTACCACGTGGGGCACCAACGGGCTTTATGTGATTGACGCCCAAAGGTCAGATGATAGCATAGGTACACATTAGATGCCATTAGGCAGTCACATGACATGGAGTGCAGCTTGCATGCTTCTCTGTGTGTGTGTGTGTGTGTGTGTGTGTCGGGGGTAGGGGTAAGTTAGTTTTAGGGGGAGTGAGAGAAAGCACCTGGCTGCTCCAGGCTGATCAACTGGTCAGTGTTTCCAGCTACTCCTACTGCTCTGAACAGATCAGCAGGTGTTTCTTGACCTTGCCTGGGTTAGAGTTTAGCTGAGCGGTGAGGGCAAAGGGTACAGAAACGTGGTCTGTGGCTTTGAAGATTCCTCACTGAGTGATGAAGGCTAAGTGCAAAGCTTGCACACTTGTGAAATGTGCACAGGAAGAATGACTAGGGTCCCCTTTGAGGTCACAGCTGTGGGCTGAGGGGTGTCAGGATAGAAATGCTTGAGAAGATGGCTCCAGGAGGCCTCAGACCTGGAAGGCTTGGGGAGATGCCTAGGATCCTAGGTTGGAGGGAAAGAAGGGCAGGGTTTGAGGCAAGCAGATGAAGATAGAGCAGGAGCTGTCAAGACCAGCCACCATCTTGGAGCCCAAGGGCAGGGAGATCTTGGGAGGCAGCAGTTACGGTCACCTGCCTATGGCTTTTTTCCCTCAGAGGCATGGAAAGGAGGATTTGGAGGGTCCTTTCCTGCTCTGGAATGTTCTGCCTTAGAGGGATGGATAAGAGAGGGATATCCAAGTGACCTGAATTTTAGGAAAAAATCAAGAGACATTTGTTCCTAGCTCACGGTGTGTCCACATCTCTTCTCTAAGTCTTGGCTGTTCTTCAAGAACTTCTGCATCTCATGTTCCAGGAGTCCTGTGTGGGAGGATGAGGGGGAGATAAAGGAGATTAGAGTGATTCTGTGAGGAGTTGGGACCAACATGTCCTGAGGTGAATCTTATGATGTCTCCCTGAGAGAGAGAGAGGAAGGGTCCAGGCTGGGCTGAAAGAGGAGGAGACAGGGAGGCTTAGGGAGATTATGGTTATGGTTGGTGGGGAGCTGGAGGTGACCTCAGCTTACTGAGGTGAAGGTTGAACTTAGCATGGCATTAGGCTTGACCTTGAGAGTGGGAACAGCCCACATGATCAAATGATAGGAAATGGGTCCCCAGGGAAGACAGTAGGCTGAGGGGTGATTTGACTGATGTCTCCAGGCTCCTGTCCATTCTGGGATATTTGAAATCTTTGAAGACAGGACACTTATTCACCTGAAAGTGTGCAGGGGCCTGGAGCCACAGACCTTTCCATTTGCAGGAGTGGTGAAAAAGAAGGGGCCCAGACCTCGTTCATTCAAAATAGCAGATTATTCCAAAGTAAAGTCTGATTAGTTCTGAAATATCGGCTGGAGCTGTAGTTTGCTTGTTTGTTAGTTCATTTTTCCCTTTGTTCTTGCATGCATGTCTTCATTCATTAGTGCATACATTGATCAGTCCTCTAGCAAATTGCTACATTCATTCATCCATAGCCGTTTCACCTTCTTCATTCTGCCTGACTCAAGCCAGCCCTTCTTCTGCCCAGCAGTAGGTCTCCCTCCTCCAACTTCCCCTAAAAGTGGCCAATCCAATTTACCATGTGGAATATTAAAAACTGGCCCTCTTGAAAAAGTGTCCACAAAACTAAGAAAAAGATCCTGTCTCTCCATCACTGAGCACTTCTCAAAGCCTTTGCTGATTAGAATTCTACCCCTCTTCTATTCATTTTCTCCTGTTTTCCAGGTCTGGCCCAGGTACCTCTTGCCTAGAGCATAGGCTTGTCCAGCTAGATGACTATACATGGAACATGTCCTCTGGGCAGGGCACTGGGACTAACATACCAGTTTGGCTCTCCAGTCTCATAGTCTGGTGAGGAGACAGATGTAAATAAATAAATTAGTGCACAGTGGGGGTCACTGTGACTGAGACTGGGAAGAGGTACTAAGGAACTACAGGCAGGTGATGGGGCAGGACCATTAAGGAACATCAGGACAGGGTCTTGAAGGCTAAGGAGAGTATTCCAGGGTAGGTAGGTCAGGAGAATGGAGACTTTTGGAAGGATCTGGCCTCTGAGAAACTGAGACGTTCAGTGAAGTGAGGACTTAGGAGACCACAAGGGACTTCTTGCTACAACAGAGAGGTCAGAGTGGGCAAGGGATCCTCCAGCCAACATTCCAACTGTACCTTGGGGCTTAGAGAGAGGTGAGTAGTGTGTTTGTGTTGGGGATGGGGAGGCATGTGCAGGACAGATCCAGCCTCCAAGCCATACCATATGACCCAGCTCCTTTCCAGGACCTGTGTTCTCTAGGGAAGGGGCTCTGGAGGATCCAGAGTTGCCTGGCTGGGTTGGAGGGGTCATGAAATGTCACTCTCATCTCCTAATACACTCAGAACTCAGTTCCTTTTCTTTTTCCAAGTAAAAAATAACTACCATTATCAATAATCTATTAAGGAAAATTCAGAAAAGTAGAAAGAAGAAAGAAACATCACCCACACTTTGGGTACATTTCCTTCTAGTCTTTTTTCCCCGCGTGTAGATTTTGTTTTTCTTTGGTTGTGATCACAGTGTGCCAGCCTTGCGCATCCTGGCGTTTCCATTAATGCTATGAAGTCATAAGCGCCACCCTGTTATTGCAGTCTTTGTAAACAGCATCTGGACACTCAGCCCAAGGCTGTTCTCCGGAAGATGGCCAGGCTGCACAGGGAGAGGGTTTATGTCCCTGCTTCTAGAGAGATGCCTACTTGACCCCAGTATTTTTCATGGAGGAAATATTCAGAATCACCTTTCACTTGGGTGCCCTAGGAAGCTGCCTCTGACCTATCCTGTGCCTGAAGTTGCCATCCAAAGCTTTCCTTCTTTGAGCCAGTGTTGCTAGTCAAGGGCAGCATGCTGGGCCCGTTCCACTACAGGCCAATGTGACCGTCAGTCTCCTTCCTGAAGGACACTTGGAAATGCGTGTGGAAGGAGGAAGGTACAGAAAAGGGCCCTCAGTCCCTGGTACTGCCCGCATCACCTGACAGTCACCTTCGGCCAGCCCACTTGGGCTTCTCAGGAATGACACCCCGGCCCTGCATCTGGCCCTGAGTCACGCTCAGGAGGCAGGGTGAGCTCACCCGCCCACTGACTGGCACAGTCATAGCAGGCTCCAGGGTGGGGTCAGGGGCCAGACTGCTGCCAAATGGTTGTGCTGAGAACCACCCAGGGTCCAGGTGGCCCTGTGCCCAAAGATAGGTGGGCTTGGAGTCCAGCAGCCTGTGCCCAGAGCCTCCGCCATCCTCCATGGCCGGCCTAGGTGAGATGTGCAGGCTATGGGCTTGGAAATGAGGGGAGAATCCCCTTGCCCTCACTCCATCCATCGAGGCCGGGCACCAACCCTTCCTGGGCCAGCTTTCCAGCCCCTGGCTGGCTGCTCTGCAGGCACTGAGTGCCAGCTGCCCCCATCCCCATGCCAGTGCTCTAAAATCAGTGCTCTCAAACAAGGGCAGATGGCGCAGTGGAGTCCTGGCAAGAGGGTACAGTGAGGGGAAGTCCTGGGGTAGGTGGGACAGAGAGGACTGCCTGGGAAGGGTGTAGGGGCAGCACCTCCTGGGCATGAAACCATCTGCAGGGCACAGGGGCCAGGCCTGCCTCTGGATGCACTGCTTGGCCTTGTGGCTAAGGCCTGTGCTTTACCCAGTTCTCTGGGAGCAGGGGCTGGACCTGGCAGTCTTTCTGAGGCCTGCCCTCAGCCCTGCCCAGGGTTCAAGGATCTCCCCTCAGCATCATTGCTGCTGCCAAAACCAAGAGGCTACCCACCATTCCTCACCCGCAGCTCTGCCACGCAGCACCGTCTGCACAGCTGCAGTTGGCCACATCCACTTGCTTTTAAATGTGCTGTCATTTCCTGGAAACCATCCGGGCCTTGTAGCCTGCCCTCTGCACCTCCTCCCCCAGGGGGCCTCTGGAGCAAGAATCCAAGAGGTGCCCTGGCGCTGCAAGAGTCCCCAGAACATTTCTTCTATGCATGAAGGACTGAAACCCAGAGGGGGAAGGGACTTAGCTGAGAATCTACCCAGGATCCTCCTGCCAGCGCTGAAGATGGTTTGGGTCTGGCCTGACTCTGCAAAGCCAAGTAAAGAACCATGGAGTCAGGGAGAGTTGACATGAAGGCTTCCTCCACAGCCCACAAGCACTAAGTCCAGTCCAGGAGCCAGGATGAGCCTCCCAGATTATGCATGAGAGGACATTAAGGGCTGTGTCCTGGACACTGAACAGATGCTGGAGGAGGAGGGAAAAGAGGCTTCCTGGAGGAGATGGCTTAGAACCATAGACCTGCCCTCTGCCTCATGCCTCCTCCATCATGGAGGATGGTTGTCCAGTTTCTGTTTGAACCCCACCGCGTACCTTGCCAGGGCTCTTACTGCCAGACACAGAATAGGGGGCTCCCTGGGTTCAAAGTGGAGCTCACTTCTGTCCCCTGGGCTTCTCCTGTCTGTTCCTTGTGTGACCTGTTCCCACATCTGGATGGGCTGCAGGAGCCAGTGCTGTGGGGACAGAAGGTCTAGAGCTGCCCATGAAGGGCAGAACACTGCCCTCAGACCCGCTTCCTCCTTGTCCTTGTCTGTCCAAGGAGAATGAGGTCTCACTGGTGGATTTCGGATTACCCTGAGGAGCTGGCACCTGGGGGACAAGGCCCCCCACCTGCCCAGCCCCAGCCTCTACAGCTCTGCCTCTGAGGAGGGGTGGGAGAGAGCTACATGAGGTTGCTAAGAAAGCCTCCCCGAAGAAGGAGACCACACAGTGTGTGAGGCTGGAGTCTCTAGCAGCGGGTTCTGTGCCCCCAGGGGTCGTCTGGCTGTCCAGGCACTGCTCTTGGTATAAACACCACCTGCTAGTTATGAAACCATGCGCACTCTGCCTCTCCGTATGGAAAAGAGCATGGGGCTGGCCCATGGGGTGGTGTCCACTTTAGGCCCTGTGGGAGATCATGGGAACCCACGCAGTGGGTCATAGGCTCCCTCATTTACTACTCATATCCACTCTGTGAAGAAGCGATTATGATCTCTCCTCTAGAAGCTTGTGGAGTCCCAGGTCTGCCAGCTTCCAGAGCCTGCACTCCTCCACCTTGGCTTGGCTTTGCTGGGGCTAGAGGAGCTAGGATGCGCAGCAGCTCTGTGATCCTTTGTTTGAGAGGAACAGGAAAACCACCCTTCTCTCTGGCCCACTGTGTCCTCTTCCTGCCCTGCCATCCCCTTCTGTGAATGTTAGACCCATGGGAGCAGCTGGCCAGAGGGGACCCCGGCCTGGGGGCCCTAACCCTATGTAGCCTCAGTCTTCCCGTCAGGCTCTCAGCTCGGCCTGAGTGTTGAGGCCCCAGTGGCTGCTCTGGGGGCCTCCTGAGTTTCTCATCTGTGCCCCTCCCTCCCTGGCCCAGGTGAAGGTGTGGTTCCAGAACCGGAGGACAAAGTACAAACGGCAGAAGCTGGAGGAGGAAGGGCCTGAGTCCGAGCAGAAGAAGAAGGGCTCCCATCACATCAACCGGTGGCGCATCGCCACGAAGCAGGCCAATGGGGAGGACATCGATGTCACCTCCAATGACTAGGGTGGGCAACCACAAACCCACGAGGGCAGAGTGCTGCTTGCTGCTGGCCAGGCCCCTGCGTGGGCCCAAGCTGGACTCTGGCCACTCCCTGGCCAGGCTTCGGGGAGGCCTGGAGTCACGGCCCCACAGGGCTTGAAGCCCGGGGCCGCCATTGACAGAGGGACAAGCAATGGGCTGGCTGAGGCCTGGGACCACTTGGCCTTCTCCTCGGAGAGCCTGCCTGCCTGGGCAGGCCCACCTGCCACCGCAGCCTCCCAGCTGCTCTCCGTGTCTCCAATCTCCCTTTTGTTTTGATGCGTTTCTGTTTTAATTTATTTTCCAGGCACCACTGTAGTTTAGTGATCCCCAGTGTCTCCCTTCCCTATGGGAATAATAAAAGTCTCTCTCTTAATGACACGGGCATCCAGCTCCAGCCCCAGAGCCTGGGGTGGTAGATTCTGGCTCTGAGGGCCAATTGGGGCTGGTAGAGCAAACGCATTCAGGGCCTGGGAGCCCGGGGTGGGGTACCAGTGGAGGGGGGCAAGGGTAATTCATTAACTCCTCTCTTGTTGGGGGACCCTGGTCTCTACCTCCAGCTCCACAGCAGGAGAAACAGGCTAGACATAGGGAAGGGCCATCCTGTATCTTGAGGGAGGACAGGCCCAGGTCTTTCTTAACGTATTGAGGGGTGGGAATCAGGCCCAGGTAGTTCAGTGGGAGAGGGAGAGTGCTTCCCTCTGCCTAGAGACTGGTGGCTTCTCCAGTTGAGGAGAAACCAGAGGAAAGGGGAGGATTGGGGTCTGGGGGAGGGAATACCATTCACAAAGGCTGACAGTTCCAGACCGAAGTCGTGGGCCCACCAGGATGCTCACTTGTCCTTGGAGAACCCCTGGGCAGGTTGAGACTGCAGAGACAGGGCTTAAGGCTGAGCCTGCAACCAGTCCGCAGTGACTCAGGGCCTCCTCAGCCCAAGAAAGAGCAATGAACCAGGGCCCACTGAGCTTTTGTGTTCACCTGCCCTTCTGTTTGTCCCACTTGTCAGGATGAAGGTCTCCTGACAAGCAAATCTGCATTCCTAAGTCTTTCCCTTATGACATCCAGACCCCTCTCTTTCTTCTTCACCTCCCATGTGCTTATGAAACCTCTGCTCTTTGGCCTCCATGCCACCATTCTGCTGGTGCTAATGACAGTCACCAACCACAGTCACTGGCCACCCCCTTGTGGCCAAACTCAACCACTTCCTGTCTGGGTTCACCTGCTCCCCGATCTGTTGGCCATGCTCTTCTGGATTCTCCCACCCTGCTCTGCCTTCATTTCGGTAGCTCTGACTCCTCCTCCAGGCTGAGTTCATTCAGTGTGATCCATGCCTTGTCACCTCTGGCCACCCCCAGGTCAGTCCTTGCTCTCCCTGACTCCTCATTGTGCCCTCTGCCTTGTGGGGATCACATCCACTTCCAGGATTTCTCTTTGGCTCCCTGGTCTGTGTCTTTAGCTGACCTCTGCTGAGCTGCAGACCCATCAAGCCAGCTGCCTGCTCCACCCCCTGCCCCTCAGCACCTCAAAGCCAATACATCCACAGCCGGACTCACCTACCCATCTGTGCTTCTCCAGGATCACCCACCTCAACAAACAGCATTAGACATGTACACAGTTTCCCAAGCTACAGGAAACCTGGGAATCTTCCTCAAGCTTCCTCTCCTCTTCCCCAGCCCCATCCATTCCCATCTAGTGGGTTGAGTCTAGACTGGCTTCCCAACCACACCTCCCTAGTGCAGCCCCCCACCACCCCCCCTGCCCAGCTCCCTCTACCACCGGCCTAGCCCGGGGCCTGCTCCTCTAGGGAGGTTTCTGTGAATGTCAAGGATGAGGCCCACTTCAAAGGAGGCCCTCCATGTTGCAGCTAGGTTTCTCTTCCTTGCACCCAAACAGGGCAGAGTCACCCCCTTCTGAGCCCCTTTGCCCCATCTTCTTGCCTTGCTCCCGGTACCCTTTGCTTCAGCATCCCCATCCCTGTCCCTGAGTGAGCCACAGGTTTTCCCTGCACTGTGCCTTCGCTCATGCTGTTCTTCCCACCTGGAATGTCGGGTGCTTGATCAATGTGGAACTCACTGGAAAGATGTCAGAGACCCAGCCTTGCTGTCTGGGCAACATGCAGGGATCCAAGCACACAAGGTCCTCCTGCTGGGAGCACAGACCCAGGTCCCACTCGCACTCTCAGCGTCTCTCCCCCGCCTCTGCCCACCTCACTTGTGTCCAGTCAACGCTAGAAACCAAAGGGCTTTGTCCCATCCCAACACCCCCTCTCCCTCCATCAGTCAGGAATGCATTCTGCACATCTTGAAAGTCCTAACATGGATAAGTCCAGATTAACCCACATGGCGACCCTCACTGCCAAGCAGGTGGGATCACTTCTGGGAGCACACATGCCCAGGTGTGGAAGGAAGGTGGGAGGAAGAGTCATCCTTTTGGCCCTAGTGGGGGACAGAGAAAGGGGTTAGCTGTTCCTCTCAAGATTCTGCCTCACTTGGTAGGGGGAAGGGGTCCAGGAAGATCACAGCAGAGCACCCCGTCATCCGAATAAAGGGCTGGAAGGGACCCAAGGAAACCTGCCAATCTCCCGAGGCCAGGCCTGCGGGGGGCGGGGCGGGGAGTCCCTGCCGCACTCCCATCCACCCCCCATGTTGTGCCTCTCCCTGCAGACGGTAAATATTGGTGTTGTGACTTCATTAATAAAGGCTTCTGTGAGCCTGAAAAACATGGAATCAGGATGAACTATTTTCTGAGCTGCGGGCTTGCCAGGTTTGCTAATTTGGGAGTTTTTGGGCCCTCTCCAGGGAACAAACCAAAGTCTCTCTTGAAGAGACACAGATGCAGCCGAGAAGGGAAGAAGACGAGGACTGCTGCTCCCTTCCCTCCCCCAACGGCTCCTCCTACCTGGAGAGCGGGTGCCCTGCAGAGGGTGAGGACCAGCAGACACTGGCCTGCTGGTGCCTTCGGCCTGCAGGCGCTGCATGGCCAGCCCTTCCCTGAGGGAGCATAGGTCAGCCATTCCCTTCAGCTGGGCTGGCCTCCCAGGGCCTGCAGATCGCGTGGGCTGAGGTATCATGAGCACCTGTAGGAGCTCCAAATTGTACGCAGCTGAAGTAGAGGGTGCTCAGGGCACCTGTTCTGAACCCTGGTGGCCTAATCCACACGCCTCACCTTCAGGGACTGATCTTTGCACATCCTCTCGTCCGTGGAACTTTCCAGGACTCGTCCCCATGGCCTTCGCAGCAGTATGGCTCACGCTCCTAGCATCTCTGCACTTGGTTTGCACCAACTCCTCCTCACACGTGCTGGGACTGCTTCCCAGGAGGTATCAAGGCGCTCTGGCTAAGTGAACCGGGCTCTGCCCAGAGGGAGCCGGCCAGGGCCCACAGGCCTCTGCTGTAGCCCCGCTCCAGGGCATCCCTGCAGGCAAGGGGAGAGGAGGGGAGGGGCGGCCAGCAGGCTGAGCGGTGCAGGCCCAGCCAGCTTTCCTGTCAGACGGGCGCTGCCAAGGCGGAGCCAGACATCAGAACAGGTTTAACCAATTACCCGAGCGCCCCATCTGCTGTCTGGGGTGTGTGTGAGGGTGAGTGCATGTGAGGGTGTTTGGAGTGTCTGGGAGGGCTGTGGGCGTGCGTGTGAGTGTGACTGTGTGGGTGCCTGTGGGCGTTCGGCTGTGCATGTGTGCGGCTGTGCACGTGTGCCGTCTGTGGCTGCATGGCCCGGTCATGCCCCCTGATTTGTTAAAAACTGGCTACGGCTTACAGTCTTCCTGTCCCCCAGACCTTGGGGTCTGCATGGACAACCCACCTGGCATCCCAGCCTCTCATTCCCTCATCTTCCCCTCACCACCCTCTCTCAGGGATGATCAGAGCCCAGAATGGGGCCTTCTCTCAAATCACACATTCGGGTGTCTTTCCCCGTCGAACCCTGAGCTCTTCCCATTTGCTGGCTCGCTCCTTTCCCTCTGCAGCAGTGTGGGACCTTGCGGGGACCCCCAAGCCACAACCTCCTCTACTCTCTTTCTGACACATCCTTGTCCCACTATTCCTTGGTTGCACCTGCCTGGCAGAATTGAAAGCCTGCTTGAACCTGTTTTTCCACCTGCCCGTGCAGTTGAGTCCATGAGGACAGCAGGCAGGTGTGCGGGATGGCGCCCCTCAATGTTTCGGGTGTCAGCCTCAGCTGAGGCCTCACCCTGTTGAGAAGTCCTCTGCCGCCCTCCCTCCAAGCCTCTCTTCCCCCTGACTCAGCAGAGGGCCTTACTTCCACCTTCAGAGACAGCCCTGGAAGGGGACACCTTTGCATCAGTCAGATGGTACCTTCAGGTAGAGCACTTGGAGGACAGTTTACTACAGGAACAATTAAATTTTGGGGAGCCCACAGGGATGGTGCAGTACCCCAGAGCTGGTAACAGTGGGGAGCCCATATGGCCCTGAGGCCTGAAGAGGAAGGAGGCAGGGGCAGCTACTGGAACCTGGAGGAGACAGCTGGCTGGAGAGGGCCCCCAGGTAGGAGCTGTAACCTTCAGTACAGAGAGGCCCAGAGATGGCAGGAGGGACCAGGAGGAAAAAAATCCTCCAGCGTCACTCCTCCAATCCCCCAGTTTCCTGCTGGGACTCCTGGTGGTGGAAGCCAGCCAGCCAGCCCTTAGTGAGCTTCCAGGGACAGAGCAGGTGGACAGATGCAGAGTGGATCTGGAGGGGCGGGGGCTCCTCACCCTCAACCCCACGCTGCCTGCGGCCAGCCCTTCCTCCCCACCTGCCTCCTGTCACCACCTGCCACTTTCTCTCCTGGCCCAGGAGAACCCTACCCCTAACCCCCACCTCCAACCTGGGCTTCAGAGTCTCCCCGCCTGGAGCGGCTCACTGCTAGGCTGTTCTTTCTCTTTCTGCGACACGGTCTCTTCTGATTCTTGCCTGAGGGGCCCACCTTCTAAGCACTCCCTCAGCTCCATCTCACAATGCTCCATTTCTGCCCATCAGCCAAATTTCATGAAGGAATTAGCTACGCCGGCCGTCCGTGGGAGTCCTACTGACTTTTCGACCTGTGAAGATCTGTCTTTTGCGCTGACCACATCCCGCTGAGGCCCTTCTCTCTGGGTCCTCCACGGGGCCCACCTTGGTCCGTATCTCCCTTCACCTCTCGGCCTCAGTGAAGTACATGGAAGCCCCTTCTACCGAAGCACTCCCATCACTGTCCTCTGGAATGCCACGCCCTCCCTGCCTTCCTCGCCTCTTGCCTTGGTGTGCTGGGCCGCCACGACAAAGCACCTCAGACTGAGTAGCTTCGAAAACCAAAATTTATTTCTTCCTGCACCGGAGGCTGCCAGCCCGAGATCAGGGGTTAGCAGGACGGGTTTCTTCTGAAGCCTCTCTCCTTGACCTGTGGACAGCGCCTTTGTCTTCACAGGAGCTTCTTCCTCTAGCATGGCTGCAGCCCAATCTCCTCTTCTTAAAAGGACATCAGTCATTTTGGATTCTCCTTTGGATGAGAGTCCACCTTAATAACCACATTTTAACTTAATTACCTCTGTAAAGACCCTGTCTCCAAAGACAGTCACATTCTGAGGCACGGGGCATTGGGACTTCAACAGATGAGTTCTGGGAGGACGTGGTTCAGCCCTCACACCTCCCTTATGGCTGAGCTTCCTTGTCTCTGCCCAGGCCTCAGAGGTGGGGCTCCTCAGAGCTCCTTCCACCTGGGTGGCCATCTCTGCTCCTCCAGCTCCAGATGCTCCCTAGATGTGGACAACAGACACATCCACATTTCCCATCCCTACCTGTCTCCTGAGCTCCAGACTTCGTCTCTTGGTGTCCACTTGGTCATCTCCCGGGAACCTCCGATGCCTTGGAAATCGGAATGCATCCCCTTTCCTGTGGGTTTTTTCTTCCTTCTCTGTGCCTTAGCTCAGAAATGGCCCCTTCTCTGCTGCCTAAGCCAGGAACCTAGGGTCATCCCTTACTTCTCTCTGCCACCCTCACGGAGAGCTGAGCAGTCCTGAATCTTCACTTCTCTCCTTCCCCATCCCCATCCCCACCACACGGCCCAGGCCCCATCTTCCTCACCATGACCGCTGCAGAGGCCCCTCACCCAGTCTCCCCAGCGGCCTTGCTGTGACCACTCCACCCTCCACTCTGCAGCCAGGTCACTCCACTTCTCTACTTAAAGCCTCAAGGGGCTCTCTGCTGGCCTTGGCCCAGCAGCACCTGGCCACACCGCCGCTCCTGGGTCTCCTCTCTATTCTCTAATGACATCGAGCTGCTTCAGGGCTCTGCTGTACTGTCCCTCCCTGTGTCATGCTAACATATGAAGAGGAGGAGAACTAGCATCCATTGGCCTGGGAGGGAGGGCGGGCCCCTTCCCTCACTTCCCCTTGGGTTTACATGGGGTCTTCCAGGAGAGGGTCTGGTGGTCTGGGGCCTGTCTGTCCATTTGTCCATCTTCTCTTTCCCTTTGTTCTCTTCTCCACCCCTCCATGAGGCCCAGGGAACTGGGGTGGGCCCCAGATTCTTGCTGTGGCTGAGGAGGTGTCCTCGTGGGGAAGGGAAGACTGGCCCTGGCCTTAGGCAAGGCTGCCAGCATCTGCCTCGGTGTGCAGGGTGGAGAGTGAACACTTTTCAGCCACTGCCCGGAAAGACTCTTGGTTCTGCAGGGAAGGGTGGGCGTGCAGGGGTGAGGCCTTGTTGGAAGTGGCTGAGGCATTCCTGTTTTGGGAGCTAATTGGTGGCAGAGGGATGGCTGAGATGGCAGAAGCTGCAGCAGCTTTAGGGGACTGAGGGAGCTATGAAAATGAGGCTAGGCCCCTGGGGCATCAGGAAGAGTCACTCATCGTGGCCTCCATCCCCTCACATTCTGACTCTCCTTCTAACCGTGGCCTGAGTGAGAGGAGGGAGGTCCGATGGGCCAGGCGGGAGGGGATGGGGGCAGGGGAGGCCACATTCCTGGAGTGTTAATGATCTCTGGGCTGGGCAGGAGCTGAGCCCCCAAACCAGCTAAAAACAACAAACAGCTCCCAGGAGGGATTTGTGTCTGTCCTGAGAGTCAAGGATTTCCGCCCGCCCGGATGGAGGCTGTGGCCTGTGGAGCTCTTAGCAAAGAAATTCCCCAGAGACCAGAAGCCTCCTGGCCCAGAGGCATCACTTGCGAACAGCTCCGTCCCCTGTCCCTTTCTCTCCTCTCTCTCTCTAGTAGGGAAGGTCCCAGCACCCAGGAGGGGAGGCAGGCCCTCCCCCACACACCTGGGAGTGGGGAGAGGAGTCTGGGTACATTCCTCCTCCAGCTTTCCATCCTTACAACAGTCCAGCCGAGTGATGCTGTTCTTGGCATTTTATAGATAAGGTCACCAAGGCTCAGTTAGAGTAGGTGTCAATAAATGTCTGACCAAATTGATGGGTGAATAAAGGAAGCGTCTAGCTAGAAGCCCGTCATGCTGGGCCAAGCTGCGGCTGAAACTGGGGTCTGTCTGACCCCAACCAGGATGGCTTTCCACCTCCCTGCCCGCTTCTCTGCAGGGCTGGACTTGGTAACTCTGGGGGCTGCCTGGAAGAGGAGGAACCATTGCTATCAGGAGATGCCCAAGTCCTAGCCCCAAGGGATAGTGGAGGAGTTAAAAACAGGCAGAGATCTCAGGGCTGGTACCATGCACACTGCAGCCATGAAGCACCTTTCCACTTGGCTCAAACCTTCCCTCCCTAGGAGGCCTCTCTTGGCCCCAGGTGGTCCAGAAATGACCCCCTCTGGCCTCCCAGCCTCATGGATATAAACAGTATGGGAATCTACCAAAAGTCTTACTTACTCATGTTCCTTGAGGGCGGGCTCCTTAGTGAGTGCTCAATAACAGCTCTGTAAGGGGAGTCCTGCAGAATTTCACTGCCCTGTGCCCTCACATGGTCTCCATCCTTTCCTCTACCCTTCCCTCTGGGCCTCCCAGCTGGCCCGATCCAGCCTGGAACCTAGGTCTGCACCTTCCCTGCAGGTCTTTCCACAAAATCCTCAGGCAGTCCTTCCCTTTTCCCACTGGGTTCCATATGCCACTCCTCTTCCCACCCACAATTCACAAAACCACACCCTGATGCTTTAAATCCCGTATTTATTGCCCGAAGCTCATTAGTATTACACAAATCACATAGATTGAGAAATTTTCTGAGGTTAAAAAGACACTGCAAAGGCCCCTGGGAGTGGCTGAGGCTTGCGTGTGGGGGCCTCACTCTCACTGGGCCAGGCTTGAAGACCACCCTGGGTCTGTCCACCGGCCTTTTTCCTCCTCTAGGCTCCTGCCCTTCTCCCAGGCCAGAGGCCAGAACTCGAAAGAAGTCGGCTCATAACCAGGAGGTGAAAGGGGTCCATCAGCCAGCTTGACTCGACTCCATGGCCAGCTTGACATCTTGGTCCCTGCACCCTCACATTGCTGTCTGGAAATGGAAGAAGGGCATCCCCAAGCCTGAGGGAATGTTTGAAGTGACCAGAGGAGGGCCAGGCAGGGACACCAGGGATGGAGAACCATTGCAGGCGTGGGTTGTGTTCTGGCACAGCTGGCCAGCCCCGCCCTGACTGTGGGTGAGGCTTAGCCTCCACCCCAGGCATGAACCAATCTGTCCCTCAGGCCTCCCTTCCTCTGGCCTCAGCAGAGTGGGGCATGGGTGCTGGGTGAAGGTTTCCCCTCACAGGGCTTTCCAAAGCCAGACCAGGGCCGAGTGGCATAGCCCACTGTCCCTCTGTCACCCTCACCCGGGGCTATCTGGATCTTTTGCCACTGTACCGCCACAGGAGCAGACCCCTCGGCTCACCTGAAGCTGCATTTGGGAGCATGACGGAAATCATCCGGGAGACAAAAATGAGTTATGCGATGCTGAAGCCACAGGCTGGGCCAGGGCACCAGGTCTCTGGCAGGGGAAGGGCGGGAGGGGGGTGGGTAGGCAGTTTTGGTCCCAAGATAAAGTGCACAATAAAACCCTATGATAGATAGGAGCAGGGTGAGCTTTTCAAAAGAGGACCCAGACATGCCAGCACCTAGTCCAGGCCTAGAGACCAGCACAGCGCAGCAGTCACTGGCATATTCACATTTTGGTGGGATTGGCTCAAAAAGTCCTGCCCCTCCAATACCATGGCACCCCCACTCCCCCGCTGTTTTGTCCTCCAGGCTTGTCTAAGCCTTCTCCCCCTCCTCACAGGCAGCAGGTGGGCTGCTCCTCAGGAGAATGGCAGGCCCCTCAGAGCAATGTGCTGCAGAGCCAGCTGGTGGGCACCAGGGGCTGGCAGAGAGGCAACAGCCATGCCCATGGAAGACCCACCTCAGCACACTTCCCCTGCCCTAAGATGCCACCCTGCAGCGGCCTCTTCCTATACATGAATGTTCACCTCTGGCCTAAGTCTCCCCTGAGGTGGAGACCCCAGGGGAGGGAGACCCGGGACTGCAGGTGGACGCTTCCATTCTAGGTGGGGTCAGGAGGGGGCTGCACTGAGGCTGGTGATTCCCCCTGGTTTGGGCCTTTCAGATGAGGGGTCACCCTGCTCACACCCACCCCAGGCTCTGCTTCCCTCTGTACACCTCGCTCTTCCTTCCTGGTCTGCAAATGGGAGGGAGATGGGAGCCAGCAGCAAGGGGCCTCTGAGGCTGCAGGAGTGAGAGGCGACACACGAGTATGGCCCCACCATCAGGCCCAGGCATCTATGTTACCTCCTCCTCCAGAACTGTAAAGTGTTTGGCAAAGGTCAACTGCTCCCGGGATATGGGGGTCACATACAGAAGGCAAGGTCCAGGTTCTGAGGCCAACTGCTGGTCCAGAGGGGCCTGCCCCCTTCCCAGTCCAGAGTCCACACTGGGCACATGCCCAGGATGACCAGCATCTGAGCAGGACAGGCAAAGACGAGGTCTTGCTGGAGGAGCCAGTGGGAACCCCTTGATCCAGTCTTCTGGTTTCAGACAGGGAGTGGAGGCTCAGAGAAGGGAATGAACTTGTCCGACATCTCACTGCCATTTAGTGCCAGAGCCAGGGCCCACTGCTCCTGGGTTGATGCTGCTTCTCTGAGAGGTGTCTACGGAGCTGGCTTAGGCATTCTCAGGCATGAGACCTTCCTGCTTAGAAAGGGATGGGATGGGGCAGGCAGCCTTGGTGGCTGGAGAAGCTCCGCAGAAGGCAGCCAGCCCAGTCCAGCTCTACTCTCAGCCCCAGTACCCAGCATCCAGCCTGGGGCCTGGAAGGAGGATCTTCTCGAAGAGGCCAAGTGCAGGTCCATGGTTCCTGCCAAGCACCATTCCTTCTCAGGGTTTCCTGCCTGGAGCTGGGGTCACTTCAGGGGCCCTGAATCAGTTAGAGCTCCACGAAGGGGGACCCTAGCTCCAGGGTCACCGGGCTTCACTCAGAGGGACTGGTTCTGCAGCTCTGGAATGGATGTAGGCTGACTACATTCAGAGCCAGCTGCCCACAGAATCTTGCGGAGGCCTCCAGGGCTCCCTGATTCCCTGGGCCACTTCTTGAGGACGCTAGTCATGGCTAGTTCATCCTGTGGGGTGCAGACCACCTTCTCTCCCCTCCCCATGCCAGCTCAGGGAGCCATCTGGGCTGGCCATTGTAATATCCTAAATTTACCAGCCTGGCCACCAAACCAGCCCAACTCCAGGCCTAATCTGGCTCCCCTCCACCTGTCCTCCTGCCACTTCTGGTCAGCTGAAACTAAGGCTCAGATTTGATTCTGATAAAAAATAAAAATAAAAAAGGAACCAAAGTATAAAAGGATTCTAATTCTACCCCATGGGCCCTCTACAATTTTTCAGCTTCACACATAATTGTGCTGAGTGGAGTTTTGACAACCCCACATAAGGCCCAGAAATGCACTTGATTATTTTTTTGTACGAAATGTGTTAGAACTCCTCTCGCCTATGTTAAAATGTGAATGGGTCAGTCTCCCTCCACTGCAGGTTGAGCACTCTCCCAGGGGGCCCAGGACTGCTGGGGTTGGCGTGCTGATCCCTGCAGGTGCAGCCGTGAGTCTATGGCCCTGCCCCTCAGCTCCCCGGATGCACAGTGCTCCGTCCCCAGGCCGCTGACCACCCTCACAGCCCCTTGTTGTACACCACTGTCCGGCTGCTCGTGGCCTGGGCTATCTCCGGCTCTAACTGGGATGTTTCAATCTGTGAAGAGAGAACAGAGAGGAAAAGTGGGGGAGTGGGAAGGGGCAAATAGTGGGGCTGGGAGCTGCAGTGAAGACCACCCTGGGCCCCAGAGCTCTGCCCCCTGCACCCCCGTGTCCGCCCCAGCCAGGGCTCACATGCCCTACCTAGTGACACATCTTCCTTCTCCACCGCCCTCCCGCCACGGGGCTCACAGCATCCCTTCCAGCCCAGACCGGGTCTCTTTCTTCTGATGGTGTGTCCACGTGGGTGGACATCCTACACACTGGCCTCTGAGTTCTGCATCTCCCTCACCCCCAAGAACCATGTCCGCCGCACTGCAGACCCACCACAGCCCTGCCCAGGGCCATTCCCTGGACCTGATGACCACCCAGGGCTGCTCCACCTCAACTCCTTCCATCCAAACCCCACCCTCCTGGGCTCCTCAGTCGCCTGTCCTTCCAGCACCCCACTCACTCCTGCTTCTCTGTTTCTAGTCCCCTAGACCTGAGTGCCCACACTCCACTCTCCCACCACTCAGTCTTTACATCTTCCCCTGCAACCCGGACTCCAGGGGCCATCCCTTCAGCTACTCCCTAGCCCAAGGGTCCCTCCCACGCTGCTGGCAGAAGCCCTGCTTCGGAGAATCCCGCCATGCACCCCACTCCTACTTGAACCTGACCATGTAATGGAGACCCTCAAAATTCTCTGTCCTTGACTTTGGCTGGACCCCCAACCACTGCTGACAACCACCCCACCCCTGCCCCCATAGCCAGGTCAGCTCCCTCGCCCACTCTCCAGAGGCCACCGGACACCTGCTCTGCTCTCCTCTCCTTGGCCACCCCACCCGCTGCTCCCACGCATTCCAGGCAGGTGAGACTTCCTCTTATTCAGGGAAAAAGCTGAAGGTGTCAGAGGGGAACCCCTCAGCTTCCCATCATCAAACCCGCTGCCTTTCGTGTCCATGCACCTGCCCTCCTCCCACCCCACAGCTGCCATCCCTCCCCTCGCAGGACAGGACCCCACCTGGCTCCACCTCCCCTGCCCACTCTGGGGCCCCCTCCTGGGTCATCCTCCCTCTCTCCCACCTTTGCCCATTAGTGTTCCACACACAGGAACCTTCTCTGATGACACCTCCCCTTCATCCCAAGGCAGGCCCAGCTACTACCTGGTCTCTCTCCTCCCCAGCAGCCACGTTTCTTTAAAAAACTTAGTCTACACTGGCTGTGTCCACCTCCTTCCCTCCCACTGACTTTTCAACCCACAGTAAATCTGGCTTCTGTTCTCACCACACTCCAGAAAAATCTTTCTCTCCAAGGTCACTGCCACCCCCCCACTTCACGACACCCACTGCACGCTCCTCGGGGTCTTTGGGGCTTGGCCTGGCTGGGCCCTCTTCTCTGCACATGCCCTGGGTTACCCCCACACCAGATTTCTGCAGCCTTGTTTCTCCCTAGAGCCTCAGGTTCACAGCCACCTGCCTGCCAAACTGCTGTGGACATCTCACAGGAGCCTGAACTCAACCCACCCGAAATGGAAATGAACCTGCCCTCTCCCCTGGCCCCACTCAGCTCCCCATCTCGGGAATGACACCGCCATCCAGTGGTGCTCTGCCCAAAGACTCTGGAGCCTCTTTGCGTTCTCTCCCCGTCCCTCCCCACAAGGTCTCATCCAGCCCAGTCCGTCCCCAACCACAGCCAGTGCCGGCCTTCTAAACTGCAAGTCTTCCCATGCCTCTCTTCACTGTGAAATGGCTCCATGGCACCCTGATCCTCAGGGATCAAGTCAGACTCCCACGCCACCCTACCCCTTGGACTGGAGACACAGGGCACATGGACTGACTTTGGTTCCTCACACACCCTGGGCTCTGTCCCTACTCCAGTCTTTGCCTGAGTTGTCCAGAGACACCCCGTCCTACTTCCATTCCTGCCCCCACTATGCTCTCCCGTCTTCAGCTCATCATCTTTCGTGTCTCAGCTTTAGACACCTTCCCTCCCCCAGGCTGGGCGTGGCCACCTCTGTGGCCCCCATAGCTCCCTGAACTTCTCATATCCCCGCCTCTCCACATTAGATCACAAGCTCCCTGAGGCAGCGGACGTGCGGATCTGTCTCGCCCCTGCGTCCTCAAAGCCTAGCACAATGCTGGTCCACAGTAGGTGCTCCCTCAGTGTGGAATACATGGGCAGAAAGAAAAGAGCACTGGAATAGAAGAGGCACTGGAAGACGGGGTCCCCCTGGAGACACCACATCAGTCCTGATGTTGGGCTTTATCTCCAGGGACTGAGCCTGTGGGGATGCCTGAGCCCCTAGCTTGAGGGGGGCAGGTAAGAACGACACTACTGCAGTGAGAAGGTCCCCGCCAGACATTTGCCCTGGACAGTCAAGGAGGCACAAGGCCTCTTGCAACTTAGGTTGGTTGAACTTGGTTCCATGCACCCGCCATATGTCAAGATGTGGCAACCCTGGGAAGTGGACAGAAGGTGGTACAGGCTGGCCTGGCCTTCGGAGAGCTCTGTCATGTCCGGGCTGTGCACAGTGGAGTCCCCATAAGAGGGAGTGTAGTGAGGACTAGAGCTGGTGGGCACAGTGGGAGAAGAGAGGACCCTTCCTCTGTAGTCGCTGGTATCCCATTACCCAAGTCTGGTCACCCGAGAGGGCCAAACAGAGGAGAGCCAGGCTGAGGGCCCAGGCCTCTTCCCCACCCCCTCTTCTCAAACCACCTTCTCCCACCCCACCCCTGCCACCCCCAGTCCCCTCCACCCTGCCGGCTCCCCTCATCCCCACGCTGCCACTGACACAATGCACAGCGCCCACGCTTAAAAATCTAAATGCTTTTGAAAATGTTTAACCTAGTTAGACAAATTAGCAAAAATTTGTGCAAAACAATTTAGGTATTTAAAATATTCAATGTTTTTAAAAAACTGGAAAACTGTTCTTAGCTTTCAGCTGCAAAAACCAACAAAATATAACATCCCAGCAATCTTACCATGAGGTGTAACATAACCCTTCGGGAAAGCTGTTAAACAGCTACTGAGGCATCCTGGGAAATAGCACTTCATTTATTCAAATGCACATATGTCAGGCTTTTGCACCATATGTCATTCCAAGCTATTTACAGTAATAATTAAATCTTAATCAACGTTTAACCTCTGTAAAATGTTTGAAGAATCCTAATCACCCTTCAGACTGCACTAATGAAGGAGAAATATATAAACATAAAAGGAAAATGATGCATAGATATCACGCTGGAAAGAACAGTAATTGCAAAATTGTATTTCTTTTAAATATAATCAGTAAATGATGTAAAGTAAGCCAAGGAGTATTTTAAGTTAAGACATCTTGGATGTCAGAGGTGTGAGCAGCTAATTTTGTTCTGCTACCCATAACAGATGTAGCATATTTTATTTTAGTGCCATTATTAGCAACTTCCCATGCCGGCTTTCACTGAAGCACTGAGGCCCACATTAAAATCAGAGAGGCTGCTCAGCACCACCATGCAGGGCCACGGCCCACTGTGCCCACTGCCTAGAGCATGCTGGCCCGGGGGAGACCGAGGCCTCCTCCTCCTGGCACCCCATCTCCCATGGGCTCCCCGCCACACACAGGGCAGCAGGTAGGAGCAGGGGGAGATGCAGGCAGTGGGAAGGCTCCTGGGGGAGGTGGCTGAGGGATCAGGAGCAGGGGCCCCAGGACAGAGCTGACATCCTAGGCTTCCTCTTTCATTTCAAGTCAGTCCACCCTCCTGTCAGCAGATGTTGATGGTCACCAACTCCAGACACCCAGGCTGGGCACACAGAGGGGGACAAGACCAACTCATGCCCTCTAGAAGCTTAAAGTCTAGAGAGGAGTTGGCTGGTGAAAGCAGATGGAGTCCAGAGAGACAAGCAGAGTGCCATGGCAACTGGGGAGGGGTTGGGAGTTCCAATGTATTGATGAGGGAACAAGGAATGAAGACTTCTCAGAGGAGGTGAGCCAGGAAGAGAATGGAGGATTTTGATCAGAAAGGGCAGGCCAAGCTTGCTGGGTGAAGAAAAAAGTACTAGCTGGCTAGCATGGCCTGTTGCTGGGAGGCGGGGCAATGTTGGACATGGAAATGTGACAGGAAATGGAGGTGCGGCTGGGACAGGCAGAATCTTGTAGGCTACATGAAGGTGTCAGCATTTTATCTGAGGGCAATAGGGAGCCACAGAAGGATTTTGAGCAGGAGTGGACCATAACCCAGACTCTGTTTTTTTTTTTTCTTGAGATAGGATCTCGCTCTGTCACCCAGGCTGGAGTGCAGTAGTGTGACTGCAGCTCACTGCAGCCTCAAACTCTTGCCTCAGCCTCCTGAGTAGCTAGGACTACAGGCATATGCCACTATGCCTGGCTAAGTTTTAAATTATTTTAAAAATTTTTACAGAGACAGGGTCTCGCTATGTTGTCCAGGCTGATCTTGAACTCTTGGCCTCAAGTGATCCTCCACCTTCCAAAGTGTTGGGATTGCAGGCATGAGCCACTGTGCCTGGCCTTAGACTGTCTTAGAAAGGTCTCTCTTGGGATAGTGGGTGTGGAGGATGGACTGGAGGGGTAAGAAGGGGTTGGGGAGGCCTCCTGGGGAGCATCTGTGGGAATCAGAGAAGTGCCAGGTCCTGCCCTATGATGCTGCCAGTGGGGGCAGACAGGAGGAGCCTTTCTGAAGATGAAATCCACAGGAGTTGATGACCAATTCCACGTGGGGGTGAGAGGGAGGTGTTGAGGATGACTGTGCGTTGGATGACTCCTAATTCTAGCTCAGGAGCTGGGGTGGCTGGTGACGCCATTCTCGGAGGGAATATGGGAGGGGATGGGCCAGGGTTGGGGGTGGTAGGCTCGGAGTGGCCACATTGAGTCTGGGGTGCCAGTGGGTTCCCCAGGTGGACAGGCCTGGGAGGCAGATGGGTCCAGGGCCCTGGAGCTCTGGGCAGGAGAAAGCGCCCAGGATGTGTGAGCATAGCCAGAGCCTTCAGAGTGGAGGAGCTCGCCCAGGGAAGCAGATGGAGGGGTGGGTGCCAAGGCCTGGGGAATAGGCACATTTGAAGGGCAAGTGAAGGGAACAAGCCTATGATGGTAGCCTTGGGGGACCAGCCCGAGGAGCGGACGCAATGACAGAGGGTGCCACAAACACTGAGCAGCCATGAGCGTCAGAGAGAGTTTTCTGAGAGTTGTCCCAGTGAGGGCTGAGAGGCTTTGGTCTTGGCAACTGGATTTCAGTGACTGCCTGGGGTCCACATTGCCCGACCCCCACCTCATGCTGATCCTGGTTCACAGCCTCTCACTCTATCCCAGGCCAACTTAACTGGTCATTTGTTAGGACCCCTCCAGCTCTCTGGCCATGGCCAGGTGTTGGGTCGGTGGCCACTATCTCTAGGTCTCATGGGTATTGGGACCACTGGGGTCCTCCCTGCTGGGCTTGGCTGGGGGAGGCTGGGGCAGGAACCCCTGAGTTGCCTGCTCACCTATATGTGATGTTTCCTCCTCTGTCCACCAAAAACTAAGCGTCTCCCTTGAAGACCACCTCTCTGAGGTAAGTGTGGGGCCAAGTTTTCTCCAAGGGAACCACATCCAGGGCCTTGCCTGGCAGTGGCCTCTGGACCCATGGATAAGTGAAAGTGACTCAGGTCTGAGCAAAGGCAATAGAGCATCCCTTCCTGCTGCCTGACCAACTCCAGCCCGCAGAAGGCCAGAGCCCCAGGGCAGTGGGTCGAGGGGCAGGGACTTGGCTGTGACCACAAACTGGCTCTGAGGGGCCTTCTCTGGGGATAAGGGGATGAGGAGAGAGGACAAGGAGTGGCCATAGGGAGAAAGGGTGGCCCAGGCCCAGGCAGCCAGCTCGGGGCGGGCTGGAATCCATGGGCCATCATCTCTTCCATCTGGTAGGCTCCTCCCTGGGCACCTGAGAGCCAGTCAACAGGGGCTCCCGAGGGAGGGGGTGTCTGGGATGGAAAGCCAAAGCCCTGGAGGGCAGGGGCTGCAGGGATCATGAAGCACTGGCTGATGGTCACCCCCGCCACAGAAGTGGGCTGCCAGGATCACCCTGCCCTGCCATGAAGGAAGCAGTGCCGCCCTGCTAGCGCTCCCTGACTCCCAGGCAGAACCTGCACACCAGCTCCCAGCCAGCCTCCTAGGGATGTGCCCCTCTCCGTATCAGAGTGCCACCCCATCCTCCCAACCCCCCTCAGACCTTGCTGCCCCTCCAGGAGATATCCCCAGACATGGAGCATCCTATCCAGCATCTATCTCCCCAGCCTCCCGGGCACCCTAAGGCCCAGCTAGAACAGCCAAGCACCTTCCCTTGTGGCGTGGGAAGGGTTAACCTTGAGCTATTTGTCTCTGTCTCCTGGCTCACTGTGGGTGGGGGGCTAGAGTCAGGAATGCATTTGGGGCCACCTCTGCCTCTACAGCCTGGGAGCACACACACACCTGCAGCCAGGCCAGTGGATAGTTTACATATTTGAACCTGGAGCTAAGGTGCAGAGACATAAACAGGAAACTGGATCCCCCGCCTGTGCCCCATTCTTGGGGGCTTTTACCTACTACAAAGAACTTCCTCCTCCTGGCCTTTCTTCTGATGGCTTTTCTGCCTCCTTTTCAAAGGCATGGGGCTAGCGGGGGTGGGGTGTTCAGTGTGATCCTGTGACATAGCTCAAAGCCACCACTTGCTCCTGGGCAGAGGTCTGGGCTTCTGAGGGTCTGCAGAAGGTGGTGACATTGTCACAGGGCCCAAAGCCCAAGCAGG
Organism: Nomascus leucogenys; assembly: GCF_006542625.1. NCBI lineage: Eukaryota > Metazoa > Chordata > Mammalia > Primates > Hylobatidae > Nomascus > Nomascus leucogenys. Next base: position 37,672,523 of record NC_044394.1, read on the forward strand.
CACCTGGCTGACCCTGTGTGCCTGAGGCCTCTGCCAGGCCTGGGACCGTTTTGTCCACTGGGCCCAACATCCCATCCTTTCTCACCAGGGCTGGGCAGGCCTCATGTCCTGTTCCATCACACACACATCCAGGCCCCACCTTTAGGAGAGCTATCTTGAGTGTCTTTGAAGAGCAGAGGCATTAGGCTGGGGCTGGGGAGCAGTTGAGGCCTAAGCCTAGACCCCTGGACCCCTGAGTTAGGCTTCTGGTGCTGGCTCTGGGCTCCCACTACCTTCTCAGTGAAAGAACCCTCAGCTGGACACTCCAGGCCTTCTGGGACTTTCTCCAGCTTCTTCACCCATCAACTGCTGTCCATTTTCTGTACGTTCTAAGTATACGCTTTGAGTCCTGAGTCCAGGCTATATCCTGACCCTCTAAGGCTGCCTCCTCCAGGAAGCCTCCCTTGATCTTCTTAGACCAAATCCATTGCTGCTGCCTCTGTGTCCCCAGCACAAGCTTTTATCTCCATCCCATCCCCAGGCATAGGCTCATTTGCACTCTAAACAGGGGTGACTACAGTAGTCCCCTGCCCCACCCCACTGTGAGCCGCTCCAGGCAGCTCGGTATCCCTGTGCCTTGTACACAGTAGGTCCTCAGTAACAGCTGAGTTAAGTGACACTGAAGTGCCTCGTGGGCAAGAATCCTGTCTTACACTTTTCGGGCTCCCCTGTGCTACGTGTACCCAGCAAGTGCTCAGACCACACCCTGCCCCCTACCATTTTGGAGCTTTGCACCATTCCTGGGTGCCCTCTGGTGGACCAATCTCAGAATCATTCTCTGTCCTCTATCTTCTAAGCTTTGAGGCCTCAGTTTCCCCATATGTATGCTGGGAAGATTTTCTAAGATCTCCTGGTGCCAGCATGACAAAATGGATAGGATGGCCTTTTGGAGGCTTACAAAACCTGCATGATGCTGTGTAAAGAGGACAGGACCCAGGGTCCCCACACTCAGCCCCAGCCCCGCTCATTCAGCTCACAGGGCTGAGCCTTGCTGCAGGTCAGGCATGGTCCACTTTGCACGTATTAATGCCTTTAATGGAAGCTCTGCACAACCAAGCCTTCTCCCTCCCTGTCCTGGATTCAGCTAGGTGTCCTGGAAGGTCCTGGAAAGTCCTGGAAAGAAGAACTGTGGGGAAAAGGCTGTCAGGCAGCCCCGCCGAGGCCTGTCACCCGGGCATGTGTGCATGTTCTTGCGTGCACGTGTATGTGTGCGAGCCTGTGTGCACGCGCAGGTTTGGGGTGGGGGTGTGGGGAACAGGCAACATGACAGGTGGCGTTGGCGTTCTAGGCTCTGAGCGGCTTTGCCATTCCCATCCGTCCCTCCTGGGGGGTCCTGTGGGCAAACTCCAAGAAAGCAGCGGGCGGGGAGGCAGCAGATTTCTGACGGCAAAAATAGCCCACTTTAGAGTTCAGTAGGGACTGATTAAACCAGTAAACGAGAAAAACCCCAAACAAACATCTCCAAGCAAAGTAGGAGATGGATTTGAGACTGGAGGGGAGGAGGCCCCTGCTCTGGGAGACGCTGAATGCTGCTGTAGACTCAGGAGGGATGCAATGTGCCCTAGACATTGTCTCTGGCCTCGCATCAACCCTGGAAGAGTGGGAGAAGCAGGGACCAACAAAGTCAAGGTGAACCCAGATGAGCCACACTCTGTACTAGGTGTTGATAAAGAGCACCAGTTCTCAGCCACAGGGACACCTTGTGTCAGGGAAGGGAGAAAGGTCTATTGTCCTAAGGAGGAAGATGCAACACAGAAAACACACCACCAGAGCCTACACAGGTGAGGTGAGACAGATCTTGGTGGGGAAGATCAGGGAGGACTTCCTGGAGGAGGAGCCATTTCTAGACCAGCTTGAATGTGGACCCACATTCCAGCTTATTCCCAACTCTTCTCCATTCTTGGTTGGGGGTCCAAATACTTCCTCAAAGAAAGATAAGCTGGGGGACCTTTGCTTCTGGTGGCTCACAGCTGTCTAGCCAGGCTGGTTCATCAAAACCACCATTTTCATCAGGGCTGGTTAAGAGGGTGGAGATAGTGGAGGTTCTGGTACCCACTGAGGGTACCCACATTTCTGCCCATACAGGGAGGGTATGCCTGTTTCTTAACCCTGAAAGCTGTAACTGGGGAGGCAGGAAGGAGTATGGAGTGGCTGAGGTTGGCCCTCCTGCCTCATCTACTGCATGGGTGTGGCCTGTAAGAGCCACCCTCTGGGGCCAGGATGAGACATGGCTCATAACTGGGGCTGAGCATATGGGGGGAAGGCTTTAGACTTCCTCAGAACATGGCTTCTAATCCCCAGAACCCTCTAGAGCTGAGGTGAGTGGGGGCTCAGCTGAGAGGGAGGGACATGGGGAGTTCCCAGGGCTGACATGGGAGGCTCAGAGCAGGAAGCCCTGGCCCTGGGGGACTCTTAGGCTGTCTTTTCTTCTAGTCGAGGTGCTTGGCAAAAGCTAGAAGGGGCAGGAACAGGTGGTGGGGGTACAGGGGGAGGCCGGTTCTCTGCTGAGGCCTCAGGGAAGGCAGAGGGCAGAGGCCAACAAAACCAAGGGAACAGGCCCACAGGAAACAAGCCTCCTGGCCAGTGAACCTCACTCCTGCCCCCAGGGGCCCCTGCAACAGCTGAGGCAGGGAAGAGACACAGGCTTATAGCCTCCAGCCCCTACAAGGGCGGCCCAGGGCCCTCTCCCCTCCCCGCAGCCCCAGCCAGGAGGCACACTGCCCAATCTCTCATCCCCACCCCAGCCCCCACAGCTGCAGGGAGGACAAAGGAGCCAGTGAGGGTCTAGGGGCGGTAACACACATTCCCAGGAAGGCTAAGGCCCTGCCCACTCGCCATGCCCAGACCCAGAGGGTGGCTCCCAGAGGGCACACCCTCGCTGCAGGCCGGGCACCTGAGGGGCAGCATGTAACTCAAGTGGACTCACTCAGCCCACTGTCTAGCACCAGGGCCCTGTCTTGAGTTTTCACTTCCCTCATCTTAGTGGGAGAAACTTAGTTCCAACACCTCATCTTCCAGCTGGGGAAACTGAGGTCTTTGAGGTTAAGACCCAAGGTCATACGGAGAGTTGAGGCAGAGGGATGCCAGCCAAAGGGGCAGAGGGCAGACCCTGGGGCCACGGGACAGCCCCTCCACCCCAACATCACCTAGGGATGAGGTCGAGCTCCCGGCTGCCCCCACTCTCCGTACCTCACTCATCCACAGACAAGCCCCACCTTCTGTGGACACATTTCAACCTCACCAAATCAGCTAATTATTGACAGTTGGTGAAGAGGAGATTTCACTTTTTCCTCCTGTTAAACTGCTCCTAATTAGTTCCCTGTCACCACGGCTGGCTCGCCTGCCCGCCGCCCGCCCGTTCACGCAGTAATCCCGCTGCACAGTGCCTCATTAACCTTTTGCTCCTCTCCTGCCGCCTGCCAACAAGACGAAGACAAAAACAGATTGTTGAACAATGGCTCCGGCTTGTACGTGCAGCCCCGTTCCCCAGCCCCTGAGCTCCCGGGGGAAAAGTGGGGAAAAGAGAGGGGACTGGGGTGGGGGAGAGCCCGAGAGGAATCAAGGAAGGGAGAAAGAGGCACAAAGAAAGATTGAAGCAGAAACCGAGGCAGGGACGTGGGGAGGGGCCTTGGCCAAGGTACTGCTTCTTGCTCCAGAGAGACATGAGGTTCATTAAGCAGGATTGGAAGTGCTCCCAGGTAGGGCACACCGGCTGTCAGAGTTAGAGGGACATTTGCCACCACCCACTACAGCCAAGCCCATGTTCCTGGACACTGGACCCTGCACATCTCCCTCAGGGAAACTGAGGCCCCAGCGTATGCCTGTGTTGCGGTGGGGAGGACAGAGAGGACCCCATTTGCCTGGAATCCAGGCCCCAATCACCAAAGGGGGCAAGGCCAGAAAGGCCACCACAATCTGGCCCTACCACAAGGGAGGCACCCAGCACCAGCCCCACCTATAGCGGCCCCAGCAAGCTGCCGCACAGCCTCTGCTTTAGGTCCCTCATGACCTGTGCTGTCACCTGACAGTTCTTGTTTATTGAGTTTTGTCTCCACCACCAGCAGGGAGATTCACTAAGACCACAGGGCTCCTACGTGGCCATCCTGGTAACAAGAAAAATGGGAAAGTGCCCAGGCTCCATGGGGCAGAGAGCAGATTCTGGGTGTGATGGGCCCATCCATGTTTGGGGACAGGCTGGTGGGGCAGGCCTACAGCGGTAACCTCCAGATCCACCAGATCCACCAGATCCGCCAGGGCAGACCCTGTACTCCCTGCATGGGCAAGAGGATGGGTCCAGAAGGGAGCCCAGGACCTGTTCCCCAGTTCTCACAACAACAGGAGGTTCCCTGCCCTACCTGTTGGCCCTTTAGCCTCCCTCCAGCCCCTCCACTGCCCAGCCCCTTCCTCAGCTCTGGGTTGGAAAAGACATAAACACTGACTCCAAAAGGTCCCTGTGAAAACGCAATTTCCTGTGGAGGGGAGGAGGGCTGGGTGAGGGCACTGGGATGTTCCTGCTGATAAATTAGCAGCAAGCAATCTGGAGCCCAGAAGTGGGCCTCCTCTTTCTATAGTGAGGTGTGGGTGGGCTGGGGAGGGTCACAGAATTCTTCTGCCTGGGTACAAAGCCTGCTCCATCGTCAACAACTTTGGATCTTGGACAAGGTACTTAACCTTAATGTGCCTCAGTTTCCTCATTGGTAAACAAGGAATATTGGTACCTACCTTGGAGAATTCTCAGGATCTAGGCCCCCTTTTCTCCACCATAGCCAGGTAGCCCCCTCTACTCAATGGACCCAGGGACTCCATAGAGGCCATGCCTTCCCGCCTTGGGCTCTGGGCATTCCTTCCCCATCATTGCCCTCTCTCCAAGCCCCCCAACCTCCATCTCACAGTTTCTTTGCTGTTCTCCCACAGTTCCCCATCCTTGAGCTCAATCCTCTGAACAAAGAAGAAACTGAATACCATGTTGCCTCCTAGACTGCCATGTCTAGCTATGCCACCTAAGTCTCCTCCACTCCTAGTCCTCTCTGCACTCACCCACTCTGCAGAGAGCCCCTCCTCTTTGAATTGCCCGAGTCCTCAGCTTCCACGAAGCTACTCCATCTGGGTTCTCCCTGTGCGCTTGGCTGCTTCTTCCCCTTCTTGATAGTTTTTCTTCCTCCTATAGTGGACCACATCCCCTTTCTCAGCTTAAACTCCCCCCCATACACTGAAGGTTCCGCATCTCCAGCCAAACTCTCTCCCCGGAGCCATCTGACTGTCTAGGAATCATCTCTTGATGTTCAATGTTTTAGACTTAAGGGGCATTAGGAAGACTTAATACAGTAAGGCACACCGAGCTCCCAGCATGCTGCCTGGTCCAATAGATATCTGGCAAATGGTAGCCATTATTATTATTTGCAGTCTGACCCTCAGTATCATTTTAATAGGCAGAACTACTAATTTGAAAAGAGCAGACAAAACTCTCCCCCAGGAACTGAAGGAAGGATTGAAGTCCTTGCCTCAATCTCTGGGGTTAATGAGTTGGAAACTCCACAGCAATCACTGCAGGCCAGCCATTCTAGGAACTAGTTCCTAAATTCTACCTCCGAGTCCCCTGATTAGTTAATTGGTGTTCCAGTGATTACTTCTGTTGACAACCTTGGTGGCTTTTGGCAAGGCTGGGTCAGCCCAAGCAAGTCCAGACTTATTGTGGCAAATCCCACTGGCTTCTGGGACGTGAGACATGATCCCTGTATGGCAGAAGAAGCACCTTGTTAGGGAGAATTAATTGGGAGAGTGAATGCGGAAACAAGGCCCTCTCGGCAAGTTGGCTGAAGGCTTTGGTGCCATGGGTCCCAAACAGGGCTCAAAACATCCCATAATGCCCAGGCTAGCCTGCATCTTGTTGGGATCCACATAGCTGAGGAGGGAGCTCTGAAAATCATGCCTGTACCCTCCCTTCTCAGAGGACAAAGACTTAACATGCAATGACTATCCTCTTCCCAATCTAGAGAAAGAGGCTTGGATTGCAATAAGAGGGACTTTGGTTAAACATGCAGAAGAACTAACTCCCATGTCTATTTGAAGAAGGCATGTGGGGAGAGGGGAGCCTGGGCTTTGACCTGCAGCATCTATGAGACCACGGTGGCTCACTTTCCATCACTGCTTTGCAGCCAGAGCTGCAGGCCTGGGTGGGTGAATGGTAGCCATCTCCCCATTATATGCCCCAGAGGAACACCTGCCAAAGACCTACAGCACTTCAAGACCGTTTCCTACCACCCACCACAGTGCAGCCCCCAGCTCCCTCTTCTCTTGGCTGTCCCAAGGTAGGTAAGGTGGTTGACTAGGGAGAGCCACAGGAAATCATCAGATGTAGCACTTCCTAGGGGCCTGGACTTGGAGTGTGGACCTCTGGTGTTTCCTCTCCTATCGGCACCTGACTTCTGTGACCTTGGGCTGGTCCCATGGCTTTTCTAGGCCACCATTTCCCCAGCAAAGTCAGTAGCAAGGTAAACTGGATGACCTTGAAAATCCTTCTAACTGGGAGGGTCTCTGATTCTGCATCAGTGTTTTCTTTGCCCTGGGTCCCTTTTCTGTGCAGGCAGGTGGAGTTAGGACGGCTAATAGAAGCACAGAGGTACCTACAAGCACATGGGTGACTCTGGCTCTGGCCTAGGACCCTGGGCTCAGGCTGATTGCACAGACAGATGCAATGGCTTCAGGGAGTGCTGGGCTGGGACAGGGATGTCAGAGAGCAATGAGAAATACCCGCCCTTCCCTCTTCAGGGCTCCTAGGCAACCCAGAGCCCATGGCTCCATTTGGAGTCCCAGGCTGCAGCTTTCCCAGGGCGAGAGGTGGGGGAAGGAGCATCCCAGCACCCACGACAAGGCTGGCCGCTGTGGGCATGAGATGAGGTCCTGCTGGCTTTAGTCCTGGTGTGCGTTGAATGGTGTCCCCCAAGACAGGAGCCCCACTCCCGCAGAGTCTCCTCCTCAAACTCTGGGGCTCTGGAAGGAAGCCACCCCACTTCTCACCTTCCAGGGCCTAAGGCGGGTCACCCCCTCCTCCTGCTCTAACAGCCTGGGTCTCCAGCCCTCGCAGCCCCAACACCCCCCAGCCTCTTGTTTTCACTTCCCCGACTTGTCTCCAGGAGCTCTCACCTCTCCCGCACCTCTCTTGGGGCCCTGCCTGAAGCAGGTCCGTGGTGAAATCAGATTCAGAAGCGCCGTTTTCTGGCCACAGCCCCCACCTTTTTGTGAGCTCAGTGCAGACACCTCCTGGGCCCTCTTGGGTCTGCTCCTCCCCCTCAGCTTAGCTCCCACCTTCACTCCAACCCAGCGTGGATCCCATGGTCCTCTGCTCCTCCGTGCTGTCACCCATCTCTCAGCCCCCCCTCACCCCCAACCTGACAAAACCCCAGAAGAAAGGATCTGTGGCCCTCCCTGTACTGGCCCATAGCACCTCCTGGTGAACAGGCCCGGCTGCACCCCCAGACCACATGCTGCTCAGCCTCCTCACCTCTCCTTCTCTCCTGGATGTCTCACCCCTTCTCTGTGTCCTCAGACCTCTGACCTCCTGCCCCTTCCCCACCCTACTCTCTCCTGTCTGCTCAGTCACAAGAACATAGGAGCCATTGGAACAACTTCTTCAGTTTTCCCACCCCTGAACCCTACCCCCAGCAGCATTTTCCTCCCACCCCACTCCTCTTCCACCTGCTGAAGTGAGGAGGTGTCTCCCCGTGCCAAGGCTGATCCCCTCATCTGTGTTCTGGTCCCCCCTCCTCTTCATGGACTTTCCCAACATTGTCCTCTCAGTGTCCTCGCCATCTCTGCTGGTGCCTTCTCTACTGCATTGACGCAAGCCCCTGTCTCTCCCATTTAAAACAAGGACAAATACATAAATAAAATCCCCTCCTGATCCCACATCTTGTTGCGGCTGTGGACCTGTCTTTCTCATTTTTTCGCTTCACCTGTCACCTGGATCCCTTCTTTGGGGACAGGGTTTGGCTACGTTGCCTGAGACACTAATGGATACTCTGTAATCTCATGGAGTGTGACCTCTCAGGAGGGTCTGACCCTGTGGATGCCCATCCACCCTGATCACACATGGCCTGGATCTGCCCTCACCACCCTGGCTGCTTGTCTTTGGACCCCACCAGGGTGGGGGCCTCACCCACCACCCTCGATTCCAGCACTGTTGTCATGCTGGTAGCCTCTACTTCTATCCCTCCAGCCCAGGCGTCTCTCCTCATTCCAGACCCAGAGCCAACATCCCACAGGTTCCTCAACCCCACGTGTCCATCCAACTGACCCACTGCCCTCCCTCGAACTTGCCCCCGCCCGGCTCCATCTCATTAAGCACCTACATCTGCCTGGTTGTTCAAAACCAGAAAGTCAGCGCACATCCTCTGGCTCCCGTTCCCTCCCACCACATACAGCTCTTCATCGAATCCCGAAGAAGCCGCCTCCTGACTCCCTCTTTAGGGACCCACTTCTCTCCATGCCCACTGCCAACAGCCTGGTCCAAGCTGCCATCACCGCTCGCTGGATGCCCGCCACAGGCTCCTGATGGTTCCTTCTCTGGAGCTCCAACCCAGCCCCACGCGGCAGCACAGGGGCCGCTCAGAATCAGGAATCTGTGGTCTGCCTTGCACAGCCCTTAGGAGGACATTCACCCTCTCTGTTCTGGCTTCCAAGTTCCCAACACCACCCAGCCCAGTCCCTCATTCCCGGGCCACATCACCTTGCTGCACTCCCTGGTCGCACTGCAGACTTTGGTCAGCTCTTGGACATGGCTTGTGCTGCCTCACCTCAGAACCTTCACACCAAGTGTCTGCGGACCTCCCATCTCTCCCCGCCACCCCTTTTCATCTGGCCAACTCCAGCCATACTCCCAGTCCCAGTGAAATGTCACTTCCCTCTAGGCTCAGTTTGGTCTGCTGTCTCCTTCCACATCCAGTGGAACTTCTCCCACCCTAACGCTCCTGGCTCCTCATCTGCTGGCCTCTGTTTAATCACCCTGTTGACGGCGTGACCCTCACTCTGAGGGCCAGAGCCTGGGCCAGCCTCATTCCCGGTTCCAGCCCCAGTGCCTAGCACAGCGCTAAGGAGTCGGCACGGTATGAGTATTTGTTCAGAAATCACCAAACAGCACCCCGTGCCCTGCCCTTGAGCCCCTCCCCACTGACCTCTGACATCTGCGGGAAGAGGCTGATGGCCAGTGGCAGGGCCAGGCCGAAGGCTGCCAGGCACACGAGGCTTTGCACAGGGAGGAGCAGCCGGGGGCGTGCCTGCAGGAGAGCCGTCCTGTAGGGGAGAGAGGAGGGAGCCCCATGAGACCCGAAGGTGGGGTGGGCTGGCTGCTAGCCACCACGCTGGGTCCCACTCTGTCTCTGGGCCCAGGAAGCCTGGTTCTGGGGCAGTGCCAGTGTGCAGCTAAACAGATATAGCAGAGTTCTGTCTTTGGGACCTTTCCCGATGGGTACCCCTATCCCGAGGCCCTGTCTTGAAGGACGTTGCTGGCTGAAACCTCAACTACTCAGGTCACGAATGAGTACTTTCGGGGCACCCACCTGCCATGCATCCAGCCCTGTGCCAAGAAGGCCCTATGTGGGAGAGTCACTAGAAGAGGCTGTCGGCCCCTGTTCCTGGGGAGACACGTAGGAACGTAAGATCGCTCTTGAGGGCAGCACGTAATTAAACAGCAAAGAAACCACAGTAGGTGCCAAGTTCAGGGGAGACAACAAAGCACATACATATGGGCACATGCCAGCCAGGAGGGGGTGATCCTCCTCTATGTGTGAGAACAGAAGACACCCCACTGGCCACCTCGTCAACTTCAACCCAAGGGCAACAGAGGGTGCAGTGACTCGTCCAAGGCCAAGTCTGCAGGAGGCCGGCAGAGCTGCTGCCTGGACCCCTGACTCCCCGAGGGTGCTGTCACCCCAGCTGGTCCCCTGTGCCAGCTTCATCACCAACACAACACAGCTGGCACTCTCTCCCCATGGCTGGCTTCGGAGCTGGTTTCCTGGGCAGGGGAGGGGGCATGATAAACCTTCCTCCGGGGCCCAGGCTCCCCAGACGGCGTGGGGACATACCAGCTGGCCAATGTGCCTGCACTGTGTTCATCGGAGTTTCCTGTTTTGCTCAAACAGCAAGCCCTTCAGCGGGGACCACAGCATTCCACCTGGGGAGGCCTGGGATGACTAGACTATTTGCCAGGGGGTGTTGGGCAGGCACTAAATCTGACCTCAGTAACTGTCAGCCTCCAAGTGACAGGCTCCTGGTGTGAAGGGGAAATAATCCAGGTTCTTATCCACCGCCCCCAGCAGGGCTGACCACGCCACAGGCAGGCAAGGGGCCCTCCTAGGGGCAGAGACCCAATGTGGGGGGCGGTAAACCCCATATACCCTCACCTCTTGAGACAAGAATCCCAACAGCAACTGGCGCTGAGAAGACAGCAAAATTGGGAGTAGTTTTCAAAAGTTAAAGTGTATCAGCTGGACTAGGTAACTGGTTAAAAATGCAAATGCCCAAGGGTTGCTTACAACCATGAAAGCCTGATTCAGTGGGCACTGGACCTGGAACTGTGCACTTTAATCAACCTTCCATGAGTCTAAATGGTGATCCCAGACCACACTTCTGATAAACCCTGGCCCTAGATGTTCCTGCTCAGGTATTAATAAAGATCCCATTACTTGCAAATCCTATGCAAGTAAAAGGGTGAGCCCTGGCCTGGCACGCAGTAAGTGCTCAGAAATTACGTGTCATTATTGCTGTTGTTATTGCTCATGTTATCTGCGGGAAGGTAGGATCCTGGTAGCCCACCTGTCTTCCAGCCCTTCCCACGGGCCCAGACCGCAAGGTTTGTCCAGCTGCTAAATTTGGCCTGAATTAAGCTATTGGAAAGCAGAGTTTCCACAGGATTGAGCAGTAGGACCAAGGTGCCTAAATCAAGCTCAAACCCCTCTGATCCTCCAACCCTCATCCAGCACCCCCATCCTCTCTCTCTACTCCATGCTAGCCCATGCCCGCCTGGGCTTCCTTAGGGGTCATGGAGGGGCTGGGAGTAAGGCTGAGAGGGCCCTGAGATGAACTTCTCAAGCAAGACAAGGCAAAGCGGGGGACACAAGGCTCATTCTCCAAGCTTCATACAGAGTCCGGAGTCCCTGCTTGGAGGAGGCTGTGGAAGGACGGGGCTGCCCTCCTGTTCCACTGGCAGTGACTAGAGGGTGTGGAATCCCTGGAAGCATAGCCCCGAGGGTCCCTGCTCACAGCCCTGAGAGCAGTGAAGGGTGAGAAAAAGAAAGAGAGACACTCCCCGCCGGCAGGTGAAGAGCGGGCCATGGGCTCAGTCCTCGGGACCTGCTAGTGGGGACACTGGACAGACCCCCTTTCTGTGGGGCTGTGACCAAGGCTCCTCTCTCAGGGTGGCTAGCTGAAGTACTCAGTGGGAAAGAGGTCCAAGAAGTCCGAGGCCTGGGCCCCCAGCTCAGGAAGGAGGCAGGCCTGAGGCTGAAACAGGAGCCTTGGAAGCCCCAGCCCAGAGCAGGCCAGAGAGCAAACACAGTAGGACAGGGGGAAGGGAGGGGGGAGGAAAATGGCAAGGAGGGATGGGAAAGGCAGCTGGGGGAGTTAAAATATGCAGATGGAGAGATGTGAGAATGCCTGGGAGAAAGGAAAGACCCGGAGCCCAGGGAGTAAAGGAAGCTGGGGGAGCGGACTCAGGGCTGTGGCCTGGACCTGGAGCCAACTCAGACCCAGGCTGGTGCCTCTGCTGGCCCTTCATTCTAGTGCCAGGGAGGCTGGGCTGGGGCTGAGCCAGCTAGAGCCCTCCTGATCCAGCACAGGAACCTGTGATCCCAGCCCTGGGCCTAGCTTCCTCCTCAGCATGGTTGGTGCTGCAGGGAGGGTGTCAAGTGTGAACCCCTGGAGCGCTCAGGGGAGCTGGAGGGTGGTGGAGAGGGAGGGATGGCACCCAGTGGACTGCACCCCCCAGAGGCAGCCCAGTGCTCTGGACTGGGGATGGAAGCTCCTCTGCTTCTGACTTGAGATTCTTTTCCTTTCTGTCTCAGAGTCAAGGCCAACTGAGCACGCTGAGCTCCCACCTTTCTCTTCCCAGCAGGAAGCCCAGGGACCTTGGCTCTGAGAGTAACCGAGGCCAGAGGCGAAGTAAGGCAGGTCCCAGCCACGGCCGCCACACAACAGCTTGTCCTCCCCATTGCTGTGCATTCCTTCAGCACTTGGAGCGCAGTTTTAGTTTGCACTCCATTAATTTGCACATAGGCTGCTTTGTAAGTGTTCTTTTGTCTTTTTTCCTTGGCTGTCCTGACTCCCTCACCCAACAGGGGCTCCCCAAGGGTGGGGGCTGCCTTCCTCGTCAGCCTCCTCAGCGGAAGCCCTGCACTAGTGCCCCTGCAGCCAAAGGCTATGGGGTGCATGGCAGGGACCCTGCAAAGAGCAAAAGAGCTGCTGGATGGTGCAAAATGCAAAGCCCCAGTGAACAAGGTGATGAAGGGGTAGTGTTGTCATTTTCCAGGTGGGAAACTGAGGCTGAGGGAGGCTCTACAACCACATCAGACTGGCAGAAAGAGGTGGAGCAGGAACCTAGATTTTGTTTTCCTACCAGAGCCTCAGCTCACTCTGCTACACTGCCCTGCCTCTCCTACCACACAGTCCTGCACTTCCAGAGTACATGTGAGATTAGCAAGCCTTCAAGGGCACAAACTGGGTCTTATTCATCTTCATCTTCTTGGGGGAACCTGGGCTGAACTTTTCTTTTCCCCAAGGACCCTCCAAAGAACTCCAGGGAAGGACCAATGAAACATGAGGCTGCCAGGAGCACCAAACTCTGACCTCTCATCACCTTATCAGATGGGCTCCTTTGGAGCCTGAGATGTGAGAGTATGTGGCACCCAGACACTAGGCAGGTCCCAGGCTGGACAGGTTCAGTCCCAGAATAATCACTCCACTTCCCATGGAAACGGAAGGGAGGAAGGGAAGGGCATGGTCTCTGGCTAGGGCTCCACCCCCAGGCCTGTGCGCACGGACCTAAGTGAGGACAGGCATTTTTGTTTTCCTGCCCAAATGCTGCCTTTCCCAAGACCACCCTGGCCTGTCACACCCCCTGATCCTGTGCCTAAAAAGCCCTGAGACCCTAGCAGGCAAACACACAGGCAGCTGGACATCCAGAGGAGCACATCAGTGGAGGAACACACAAGCGGCTGGACAGCAAGAGGACGTCGAGGGGAGCACGCTGGCGGAAGGGCACATTGACAGACGCCAGCAGGCCACCCACTGGCAGAATGACACGGAGTTTGGCTGGGAAGTCGGAAGAAAGCCTGGGTCACCAAGCAGCCTGACTCCAGGGGAAAACCAATCTCCCTTCTGGCTCCCCTATCTGCTGAGAGCTACTTCCACTCAATGAAACCTTGCACTCATTCTCCAAGCCCACGTGTGATCCGATTCTTCCGGTACACCAAGGCAAGAACCCCGGGATACAGAAAGACCTCTGTCCTCACGATAAGGCAGGGGTCTAATTGAGCTGACTAACACAAGCCGCCTATGGATGGCTAAACTAAAAAAGCACCCTGTAACATACGCCCACTGGGGCATCAGCTATAAACATTCACCCCTAGACACTGCCGTGGGGTCGGAGCCCCACAGCCTGCCTGTCTGTATGCTCCCCTAGAGGTTTGAGCACCAGGGCCCGGAAGAAGTGAGCCACACCCCCATCGCACTCCCTTTGAGGGGGACAGGGAACTTTTCCTGTTTCACCATGACTCCCAAAGCCAAGTTTAAGCCCCCAAGTTAATGGGACACTAACCATCATTCCACTTTCTGCAAACATCTCTGCCAACTGGGAAGGCATCGCAGAGCATGTTTTTCCCCAGCAAATTCTTGCAGGACAGGTCCCTGGGTGAGTATGGCTGACCCAGCTTCACACCCCGTCCCTGCCTTCTTGTAGTTCTCAGGATAGCTGTAGGATGTGTTGGGAATGCAACATCTTGAGATAAGGAGGGCCTGTCTGGGACAGCCTGGGCTCATGTTCCCACCTCTTCTAGAACAGGATGTCCTGAAACACTTTAGCACAGCAAGCTGATGTCCCCCAGGGTGGAAACCCCAGGGTGGAGCGCTCCCAGGCTCCCTCAGTTGCAGTGTGATGTGGTACGTGGGTAGAGGAGACTCCATCCTCCCTGGGCAGCTTTCTCGAGCCGTGGGGCACCAGCTTGCCTTGAGTGGTAGGCGTCCATTGTCCCCGAGGCCTATCTGTGAGTAATAAAGTTGCTTCACTTGACTTGTGCGAGTGTTCTACCTCACTAGACTTGTGGTGCAAGTAACACAGTAAGCACTGCTCACTGAACCTGCTTCAGAATTCCAAGGTTCAGGACTCAGCAATCTCAAGGACAGAAGAACCACCTTCCTCACCTGCCCCGCTGGCTCCCTGTGTGTACTTGCAGTCACTGGTATTCACGGACAACCTCAGTTCACGAAGGGGCTATGTATACGAGAGTCAGGGGCACAAAAGAGCCTGCCCTGTTTATTTTTGTCTGCTGCAAACTTCCGTACCATATGAATTTTCTTAATCCCAGTGCTCACCATGCCATGCCCATGCTCAGGTACCCCCAGAGCCTCCGCCCTCTTCTGGGGTGAGAGAGGGATCCCCGCAGCTGGGCACACAGGACCCCTCATCAGCTGGCCCCATGAGCGCACTTCACTTTGGCCAGGCTGGACACCTCAGTGTCTATACCACAGGCCTGCACCCTGCCCAGAAAGCCCGCCTTTCCACAAAAATTCTATCCTGCTCTCTGGGTTGGCCGCAGCCCCTCTCTGGGGACCAGCCCTTCTTGCTGCCAGGCCCACAGTGCTTCCTCTTCTCAAGGTCACCTTGGCCAAGTTCACACACTGCCTGCTCTCACCTGCAGCTGACCTGGGTACGGGTCTTGCCCACCACCCTTATAAACACACAGGCTTCCTGAGATCAGACCCCAGATCTACTCTTCCCATTTCCACACAGGGCAGGACTCAAACACAGGCTGATTGAGGGTTGTGACCTGAAGATGCAAGAGGCAGCCAGTGTAGCTTGAAGAGACTAAGCTTTGCAGCCGCACTCCTAAGCCACCACCGGCTCTGCTATTTCCTAGTACATGACCGTAAGTGGATGATATAGCCTGTCTTTGCCTTCCTCTCCTCAGCTGTAGAATGAGGATATTATACTTACCTTATTATGCTGTCCTGAAGGTGAAATGAGAGAATGCATTCACTCACTCATTCATCCTTTCAACAAACACTTACTGAGCATCTATTGTGTGGCAGGAACTGTACTAGATGCTGGGCAGGGCAGTGAACAAAAGGATGGACGTGCCTCATGGAGATGACATTCTAGTAGAGCAGACAGAAAATACACAACTAGAGGAACAATCTCAGATATGGATAACGGCCGTTAAGAAAAATAAAGGACTGCAAGGGAGAGGAAATAATGAGAAACGGTGAATTCTGATGGGGTGGTCAGGGAGGGCCTCTTTGAGGAGGTGGCATTCGGGTAGATGCCTGACTGAGAGAGGACTGGGATATACAAGTGCTTAATAAATGTCACTTGTTATTATAATTCATACTGTGGGAATAAGAAAGTCCCCAAACAGGGAAGAATCCTTTGTCCCAGAACCCCAGATGGAGTACCCCCTATCCCCGTCCTTACACCACACGCCCAATTCCAGCTGCTGTCTTGAGGTGTCCCCATGGGGTAGCGTCTCCTCACTGTCAAACTGACAAGCCTGTACCTCCAGGCCCCCTCCACCTAGGGGACCCTACCCTGCCCCTTGCCTTCTCCCAGGGCCCGCCCTCTCTGTGCAGCCTTTCCTTCCAGCGGCGTTTCAGTCCGCCCCTTCAGTTTCTCACTCGTTCATTAATAAAATCACTCCACTACTGTTACTATGCTCCCTCATTTCTTCACAGTCATGACAGATATGAGTGCTTAGAACATCCCTCTGAGGGAGGCAGGAGGCTATTACTATTTGTATTTTACAAGCAGAGAAACTGAGGCTCAGTAAGGTGGTGATTTGCCCCACAGCAGAAGCCTACCCAAATCTAGTCTTCCTACCTGAATCCTCAGACTCTGCCTTCACAAATGGTCCTGTACTATTCACTGACAGCATGTGAGCACACATGAAAACACACACACACACACACACACACACCCCAGAACTGCCAGCTCCTCAGGGGAGGGCCAGCGCTGTCATCCTGGTATCCCTCGCGGCACCTAGCCCAGGGTCCTGCATAGTAAAAGTCCAAGAATTCTCACAGAGTGATTCTGTGGCACTACCTGGAAAGTCCAAGATGGAGCAAGACACCTTCCACCCTCTACACAAACCGGGGCGGGCTTCCTGCCACCCCCTCATCCCTTGCCTGGGCCAGCCGGTTCCCCCTCCCTCTCCCCCTCCTCCCCCATGGTGGCCTCTCCATCCTGGCTGCCCCAACTCACTTCTCCAGCATGGACATGACGATCGGGGGTAGCACCAGGATGGGCATGGGCAGGACCACTCGCGTCAGCGCCGTCTCCAGCAGGGCCTGAGGGGCAGGCAGAGGCTGTGGTGAGAGGGGCCTGACAGCTGGTGACAGGATAGCACACCACCCAGAGCCCTAGGTGTGTGCCACCACAACGCATGTGTGTCTGAATGGCATTATTCATGGGATTGCTCAGGAAGCTGCATTCCAAACAACAAAAAAAGGCACTGGTCTCCTTTTTCCTTCCTTTCTTCCTTCCTCCCTCCCTCCCTCTTTTCTTTCTTTCTTTCTCTCTTTCCTTTCTCCCTCCCTCTTTTCTTTCTTTCTTTTTCTTTCTTCTTTCTCTCTCTCTCTTTCTTCCTTTCCTTTCCTCTCTTTTTTTTTTTTTTTTGAGACAGAGTCTCGCTCTGTCACCCAGGCTGGAGTGCAGTGGCACAATCTCGGCTCACTGCAAGCTCCGCCTCCCGGGTTCACGCCATTCTCCTGCCTCAGCCTCTCTGAGTAGCTGGGACTACAGGCGCCCGCCACCATGCCCGGCTAATTTTTTGTATTTTTTAGTAGAGATGGGGTTTCAACATGGTCTCGATCTCCTGACCTCGTGATCTGCCCGCCTCGGCCTCCCAAAGTGCTAGGATTACAAGTGTGAGCCACCGCGCCCGGCCTTCTTTCTTTCTTTTTTTTGAGACAGAGTCTTGCTCTGTCCCCCAGGCTGGAGTGCAGTGGTGTGATCTCAGCTCACTTCAACCTCCACCTCCCAGGTTCAAGTGATTCTCCTGTCTCAGCCTCCTGAGTAGCTGGGATTACAGGTGCGCACCACCATGCCTGGCTAATTTTTGTGTTTTTAGTAGGGATGGGATGGGGTTTTGCCATGTTGGCCAGGCTGGTCTTGAACTCCTGACCTCAGGTGATCCGCCCGCCTCAGCATCCCAAAGTACTGGGATTACAGGTGCGAACCACCGCACCCAGCTTCCAGTGTTCTTCTTACCACACACATTTGAGAAGAGCAGATTCTCATCACCTGCCACATGTGGGGATCACTCAGGCAGCCCCAGGAAGGGGCAGTGCTCAGAGAGGTGGCTGAGTACCTCGGGGGTGGTGGGCACAACCTCCCATACTCAGTGTGCACAGGGGCTGGGGAGCAGCTCTAAAAGCAAGGCCAGCGTAGACAGCTAGGGCCTGTTGAGCCAGTGGGGCTCATGGAGCCAAAGGAGGACCGAGCTTCTGGAATTTACCTTTTTTTTGTTGGTGGTGTTTTGTTTGTTTGTTTTTTAGATGGAGGCCTTGCTCTGTTGCCCAGGCTGGAGTGCAGTGGCGTGATCTCGGCTCACTGCAACCTCCACCTCCTGGGTTCAAGCAATTCTCCAGCCTCAGCCTCCCAAGTAGCTGGGATTACAGACGTGCTCCACCACACCCAGCTAATTTTTGCATTTTTTAGTAGAGATGGAGTTTTGCCATGTTGGCCAGGCTGGTCTCAAACTCCTGACCTCAGGTGATCCACCCCCCTCAGCCTCCAAAATGCTGGGATTACAGGTGTGAAACACCGCGCCCGGCCTACTTTTTTTTTTTTTTTTCACATCTCTTAAAGACAAAGATTTGCAAGATCTTGTCTCTTGGCTCTGGATGAGTCTTTCTCAGTGACAAGAGGTTGGTTCTGTAAGGCAGGCATGCTTCAGCTGGGTATCTGCAGGGTTTCCCTGGGGGTCTGCCTGGGGCCTTGCTCCAGGGGCTCCCAAGGGATTCCTGGGGTGGGGGTGTCCTTGGCCAGAACACAGCTCAGTGGCAATTCTGAGCTCTGACAGCCACTGTGGTGAGTTCCTTTAGCCCCACGAGCTTCAGCCCTCAGAGGAGGCTCCAGGAGCAGCTCACAGCCCACAGATGCCTGGAGTCCTTCCCTGGACAGCAAAAAACTAAGCAAGCCAGGCTGAAGGGAGCCCGGGGCCACTTGGGTTTCCTTGCTGTGTGACACTGAGAGGAGTTATCATGGCATGGCTATCCTCCCTCAGGGGGGCTGGGGAAAAGAACACGGCTGGAATGGGAGGTTGGGGACAGGTAGGAAACTGAGGCTAAATCCCCTCTCATGACGGGCTCAGAGCTGAACATTTCTCCTAGGAACCTGGGCTCTTCATGGTCAGCCTCAGGAAGGCCTGGGAGAGGCCCCTCCAGTCTCCGGAACAGGTATGGGAATGACAGTAGGGTCCAGTGCCAGTGAAGGGAGCAGAGGATGCAATGACAGCATGACACCCCCAGCTCCTTGCCCTAAAAACCTTGGAGGGGCACTGACTTGGAGAGAGCTCTTCCCGGACTAAAGTCTGATTGAGAAGACCTCATGACTGGGGTAAGGCTTGGGGGCCCTCATGGGAGCTGATGAGGACAGGGGCTGGAGCAGGGATGCATGCTCAACTACCTCACAGCACTCACCCTACCCCATGCCCAGCACAGAGACCAGAGCCCAGGGGGCAGCAAGACGAGCCACTAACCACCATCAGGACAAAGGCTGGGAAAGCAGAGGGAGATGTACACATGGACTGCGTTTTCTTTTCTTTTCTTTCTTTTTTTTTTTTTTGAGACGGAGTTTCACTCTTTCACCCAGGCTGGAGTGCAGTGACCTGATCTCGGCTCACTGCAACTTCTACCCCCCGGGTTCAAGCAATTCTCCTGCCTATGCTTCCTGAGTAGCTGGGATTATAGGTGCCTGCCATCACACCTGGCTAATTTTTGCATTTTTAGTAGAGACGGGGTTTTGCTATGTTGGCCAGGCTGGTCTCGAACTCCTGTCCTCAGGTGATCCACCCACCTTGGCCTCCCAAAGTGCTAGAATTACAGGCATGAGCTACTGTGACCAGCCTGTGTTTTCATTTTTTAAACTGCAATTGCTAGAGTGGCTGAGCCTATGAAACCAGGGGCGAAAGAAGGTCTTGTAACAAAATATTCTCCAAACCTCTGCAAGCCTCAAATCCCTTGACCTCACAGCACTCACTCCCAGGTGAGCTCTCACCTGCAGAAGTGCCTATTAACCCAGAACCACAAACCACTGGCCTCTCAGGCTTCCTCGGCTTACCCAAGAGGATGTGAAGGCCCGGGAGGCAGGGCCCTGGGCAGAGTGAAGGGGAAGAGAGCTCTGAGGGAGTCTCCTCTGCCCTCACCAATTAACACCTCTTCTGGGTGAGACAAGCAAGAAACTGGGTCCTGAGGGGCTGCGACAAGAGACAGGGACTTTTCACAGCAGTGAGGCCATGTCCAGGGGAACAGGCGGGAGGCCAGAGGCCCACGCTCATGCAGATTGGAGGTGGGGGTGGGGTGAGGAGGAGACATCAAGAGGCCAAAACAAGGGTACCCCGGATAGAAGCCTGTGGAAGACACACACTAAAGGAAAACCACGCCCCTCCCTGTTGCTGGCCTCCCCAACCCTGCGAACCCCCAGACCCACGTGTCGGGCTGCGATCTTGGAGGAGCCCACGAGGTTGCCATCGCTGTCCAGGACATCAATCCCTTCCTCCAGCTCCCCGTACCGCATCAGGACCACGTTGCAGATATTGGCACTGGCTGCAGAGAGAGGGGATGCAGAGAGCAGGATGAGGAGGAAGATGGCATTCCACCTGGAGGGAGGTCACTACACTCCTTCCTACTCAAGCCGTGGGGTTCTGTGTTCAAATGCATGGGCAAAGGTTGGGGAAGGGGTGGTTCTGTTGTCCATCTGCCTATCAGCCTGGTGAGGGATCTGGGGGCTCTTGGGAACCTGGTAAGCAAAAGTGGAAAAGAACGGGTATTAGGGAGGACACCCGTTCTGGCCTCAGAGAGCGGCCACTTACTGAGGGGCTGCTTTCCTCTCCTCCAGGGCAAGCCCACTAGGCAGGCAAAGTGGGTGTCCATCTAGGAGGGCTCTCTGGCCTGAAGTCGCATCCCCCCCTGACGCCGAGGCCTGATGTTCCACCATCAGTGGGGCCCTTGGGCTGCCCCATCCTCTTGAACTGTCTGTCCCACATCTAGCCCCTCCTGTCTCTGAGTAAATCAAGTTCCCAGAAATTTGCCTCCCTGACAGCAGGTGCCAGAGAGGCAGAAACCTCATTGTTCACCCAGCACCACCCCCTCATCATATGGATGGAAGACTGAGGCTCAGAGAAGAGGAGTGACTTATCTGAGATCACACAGCAGAGCAGAAAGGCTCAGTGCCTCTGCCTCTGAACACTCAGGGGGCAGGAGGGTTGGGGCAGGAGTGGTAGGCTGAGTTAAAGGCAGACCTTCTCCATTCTTGCTTCCTATGGTTGAGTTCCTGACTTTGGCTAGGCCCCTCTGCCATCTGAGATCTTGGGAACCTGGGCTAAGGGGAGGGTTCCCGGCTCCTTAGTGAAGCACTGGTTGGTGAAGTCTGGGGCCACCCATTAGCTGGCAACTAGCTCAGGGATCCTCTTTCTGCTCCCCCAGCCTGGGACTCACATGACTGGGCCAGGCCCCGTGGCCCAGTGCTGTGTGGGTGTTGACCCCGCCTGAACTCTCCTAGCCCTGCTGCGGGATGGAAGTCGGGGGACCTGGGAGGGGTGGGCAGGTGGGGAGTGGGGGGTGACAAATGCGGAGTGTGCCTGCTTCACTCCTCCCCCCAAAGCGCCTTGCTGTGTTTAAAGTTTTAATTTTTGCTAATTAATGTCAATTAATTTTGTATAATGAGTGTTTAATTTTGGGGAGTGTGTGAGCCTGGGAGCGACTGCAGTTCTGGGCTGTGAACGCTGATTAGCATCAACACCTGCTGCTTCCCCCTCCTTCCAGTGGGGGGGGCCACCAGGGTTTGGGGAGCTGGAGGGTGGTGGGGCCTAGTGGGCAGGCGGAGTGGGAGGGAGACCACAGATGCTCCTGGGGCCTGAGCCAACGAGTGGTCCAGGGTGCTCACAGCTGGGGCACAGGGTTCTGTGGGTGAGGTGTGGCTTGAGACCCCTGGGGCCTCAGTCGCCTGTTTCATTAAAATGGGGAGGTGGAATAAACAGGGGAAGACCGAGAGACTCTGCAGTCTTTGGAGAAGAAAAGCAGGAGGCCAAATACAGTTCTAAAATGTATTTAGAGCACACACGCCATCTTCGAGCATCTCTCCTGCTTCCACCGACGCTCAGCGCAGTGGGAACCATGGGCAGTCCCTCTGTGTCCCAGGCTCTCCTGCCCCACAACAGACATGCTTACCTGCCCTAAACAGCCGCTCTCTGCCAGGGGTGGTTCTGTGGGGCATTTAGCCATGTCTGAGGGCATTTTCAATGATTGTGATCTAGGGGTCAGGGGT
Source organism: Nomascus leucogenys (assembly GCF_006542625.1). Taxonomy (NCBI): domain Eukaryota; kingdom Metazoa; phylum Chordata; class Mammalia; order Primates; family Hylobatidae; genus Nomascus; species Nomascus leucogenys. The sequence goes on from NC_044394.1 coordinate 37,694,310, forward strand.
TGCTGCAGGCATCTGGCTGGTGGATAGAGGCCAGAGGTGCTGCTAAACATCTCGCAAGGCACAGGACAGTCCCCCCACCAAAGGATCATCTGGCCCCCAAATACGTCAACATTGCTGACATTGAGAAACCCTTGTTTTCACCAGTCAGTGACAGACAGAATTAGGAAGCTGAATCCAAGGTAAAAGAGATCTGGTTAGCAGGGCATGACCAGGAGGGGTTGGGAGCCTGGGTTTGGGGCCATCAGGCTTGGGTTCCAATTCTGGCTCGTATCTCTCCCGCCCCAGCCCCAGGCGCCCAGGGCTCAGGGCCCAGAAGGGTCCCCCAGGGTAGCCTTGGGAAGCCGCCAGCTGGCCTCTGTGTTAGTGACACGCCCTCTAGTGGCCTTAGGAGGCTATGCATCCCCCATGCCCTTGGGGCTGCCAGGCTTTCGGTTCCCAGGAGACCTAAGAAAACCGTTGAGAGGACAGTGGGGTTTTCTGCCCTGAAAGGCATCAATCCTAGCCCTCTGATGACACTGTCCACCATACCACCAACACCGCCACTCCCGGAAAGGCAAAGTTACAGGAATGTGGTCCAGGAGACGAGCATCCTAAGGTCGGGAGCTACCAGCTCACTCTGGGGACTTGAGCCATTGCCACCCCAACCCCACCTCAGCTTCTCTGGGCATAAAAGGAGGGGCAGAATGTAGGGTCTCCGTGGGATTTCTGGGTGCTGGCTGAGCTCATACAAAATGTCAGCCTCTGCACCTGTGCTCATGCCAAGTCAGGGGAAGCTGGGGACAGCTGAAATGTCTCTAGCCCCCATTTTGTGTGCGTATGCATAGGGGAGACAAAGAGAAGAGAGAGTGTGGATCTGGAGGTGGTAGTGGACCAGCCCTGACTCTTGGTGGCATCTCACTCCCTCCCTGTAATCTCCAAACATTAAACATGGGGCGAGCAGGACAGCTTTGGTTCAAACACAAAACCACTGAGATGAAAGATGAAGCATGAAAGGAAGTGAAAACCCAGCCTCTTTCCCCTCATCCAGCCCCTCCAGGACACTTCTGAAGCTGCCTGAATGGAAAAAAGACAGAGAAAACCCTAAAAGTCATCTCAGAATGATGGTACCCCCCTCCAGGCTCCTCCCTTGAAACTGGCAATTCTTACAGCCTACACAGACGGCACATGACCTACAATCTCTTCTGTTGACTGTGTACATTGGTTGGCCTTTATTGAGCACCTGCTGTATGCAGAGGCTACCAGCCATCCATGCCCTTGAGCAGTGGGAATGCCAGCCTGTTACAGTGATTTCATTTCCATGAGCTCACCCCGAACTTTCAATTCTGCCATATCCTTTTCAAACTGTCCCTGATCCTTCCCATCCCACTCCTGGCAAGTCCGGTTCCTGTGACAGGGACACTGAGAGCCTAAGCAAATGATACAGAGAGAGAGAGAGAGAAAAAAAAAAAAAAAACAGAGACAGAGAGAATGAGAACACGCACAACCCTGGGGCACAGGTCTCCTCTCCAACACACCAGCAAGATCTATTATTGATGGTATCAGCAGGTTAATTAAGCAGCCTGTTAGTGATGTTAAGAAAGCTGGCACATTTTCAACTCAGATTGACACCATTCAAGACTCAGGCATAACTGATGTTTGAGCAGCAATGTGGGAGATGTCAAGGAATGAGAGAGAGAAAGAGAAGGAGAGAGAAAGACATTGCTTCTTGATGATGGCAAGCTCAGTGTTAAGTCCTGAAGAGAATTTGCTCTTGCCTGCTGCAGATGTTCTCACATCCGACCCATTGCAATGCAAAATCATGCAGATTGTGAAAAGCTAATGAAGCACCCGGTGTAAAAGGGGCAGTGAGGGGAGGAAGAAAGAGCAGTAGACAGAAAGACAAATGTGCAAGAAAGTTCTCCAAAAGAAGATCATGGGGGAGCCTGCCCCCTGAACTAGGGCAGGAATAGACAAGCAGATCAATGCAGTACACTAGTCCTGCAACTCACCCATCTGTCGGGGAAATTAATTGGTGGTAAAGCAGTTCTATCAACTCACAGGGAAAGGACCATTTAAACACGGACATGTAGCAATGGGCTACTGATTTGGGGAAAATAAACTACCATAACTCCTCAGTTCTACGATGCACCTTCCCATATTTTAATGTTTTAAAAATCATGATGTGCCTTACAATGAAAGTCGTCAGAGAAGGGAATCTTACCTGCTACTCAACACAATTGCCTGTACATGTGTGAATGCAGCCATGTGTAGAGGTATCCATTCATTCAAGTGTCACCTCAGCTGACCACAGCAATCCATACAGAATTTGAACTTAAACTTAGATTCCTAATTGTTGCCTAAAACATCTTTCTAAAACTTACACTATAATGGAGCACGGACATGAAAAGTTATTGTACATGCAGAAGATCGTCTGCCAGATACCAGGCAATGCAATTAAAGACAGTAGAAATTGCCAAACCATAGATAGCTACCCTAAAGAAATGCTTGCCCATATGCACAAAGAGACATTTACAAGGATGTTAATTATAGCACTGTTTGTAAGAGCAAATAATTAGAAACAACCTAAATGTCCACCATTAGGGAACTCACATGGGAAGATCTCCAAAACAAACTGTTATGTGAAAAAAGCTACTGAGTATGTACATGATGATTTACTGTAGGTAAAACCCTGTAATTGGCATATGCACATATATGTGTGCATAAATCCACAGGTAATGTTTTGGAAGGTTCACAGCTCACAGAGTGGTCTGCCTGGGGAAAGGAATTCAATTTGAGAATTAGGGGTTGCTGAAAGACTTCCATTTTTTTACACCAGAATTTTCTATAATATTTAAATTTTTACAGTGAGAATATAATCATGTTTCATTTACCCAAAAAGTAAAAAAAAACTGCCAAACTTCTTGAAGGAGATCACACACATTTTAAAGCCAGCAGGGATTGACATAACCTAGTCATGGGTCCCACACTTAGGTACCTACAACATGTTGGCTTCCTAAAGAAGCTGATTAATTTCAGGAATATTTTTTCTTCAAGTAAAGAACAAATATGAGACATAAGTGTAACCAAATCAGAAATGCAAACAAAAAATTCCCAATATTCTTTTACATGCTTTGAAATTATACCATTCATCTTAAACGGGCTAAAGGAGTCGAGATTAGAAGCAGGACTACAAAAAGCAGTGGTGGCCACGATGCTGTGTTTAACAACCAGTGCCCAAAAAAGAACAAGAAAATGTGAAGGAGGCTTAGACTCCAACTCTGTGGTACTAAAGAAAGTGACTTGTATTGAATGTGTAAGTGAATGCTTGCTTATTCCTTCCAATGGACACTAATTATAGTTCTTTTCTCTTCTAAAAGGCTATTATGTTAATACCTCTTATAACTCAGGCATCTTAGAAACACAGCATTCAAGATCGATTTAGAAACCATACTATAAGAAATGGGGACCTGGGAAGTGATATTTATTACATATGATAAACAAAGGGCTACTAATCTTAAGTTATGGAGGGTCATGGTGACTGACTCCTAAGAGCTATTCTACCCCCCAGAGATTAATCCAAACTAATAGTAATAATCCTCCCACGGGCAATGACTGGTCTAGGAAGAGGCATGTGACCCAATTCCAGACAACCAGGAATGTCTGCTGGGGACTTCTGGGGAAGGTCTCCTCCCATCTAAGAAGGGGTGAGAGGCAGGCAGAGCCTCTTGTCCTCTGGACACTGGGTCCAGATGTGATGCTTGGAGCTGCTGCTGCCATCTTCCACAAACCCGAGATGAAGCCCACCGGGAGGCCAGCAGAGCAACACTGCAGGAAGCACCCTGGATGCCCCGCCTAAGACTCACCCTTTGTAAAGTAATAGACTCCCTTATTATTTAAACCCTCAACAGTTTGTGTTGAGGGTTTCTGCTAATTTCAGCCAAAAAATCCATACGATGTATAAGAGCTTCAACAATTATTAAGAAAAAGATATGGTGATCAAAATCATTGAAAAATATATGAGTAGGCAATTCATAAAAGACTGAAAAACTAATAAACATGAACTCAATCTTACTAATCATCAGGGTTAGGTTTCTAGATCTGAGGAAAAAAAAATCTGCAGGAGTTCTTTATAGGTTTTGGAGGCCAAACCTCATTGGTTAAAGGGTTTACAAATAGCTATTCCCAGCCTGTGACTTGTTTTTCTCACAACATGGTGCCTTCTGTCATATAGTTTAATATATAGCCAGATAAAGAATCCTTCCCGGTATATACATTTTGTGTTATTAAGAAACTCTAGGCGGGGTGTGGTGCCTCACGCCTGTAATCCCAGCACTTTGGGAGGCCGATGTGAGTGGATCACTTGAGGTCAGGAGTTCGAGATCAGCCTGCCCAACATGGAGAAACCCCATCTCTACTAAAATACAAAAATTAGTCGGGCATGGTGGCGCACGCCTGTAATCCCAGCTACTCAAGAGGCTGAGGCAAGAGAATCACTTGAACCAGGAGGTGGAGACTGCAGTGAGCCAAGATTGTACCACTGCACTCCAGCCTGGGCAACAGAGAGAGACTCTGCCTCAAAAAAAAAAAAAAAGAAAGAAAGAAAGAAAGAAAGAGAAGAAAAATAAAGAAACTCTACCCCTACTTCAGTGTTCATCTATATTTTCTTCCAAAGGTTTTAATTTTTTACTGTCCACATTTAGGCCTTCAATCTATCTTGAATTTTATTTTTGTGGACTGTATGAAATAGGGATATCCTCTTGCTCTCTCTTCTGTTTGGAAACCCAAATGTCCAATAAAGTTAAGAAAAGGTTCCCGACCATACTGGGAATTGGAAAAATGCAAATTAAAATGAGAAATAAACCAGTTCAGATGAACACATTTCTTTTTTTTTTTTTTTTTTTTTTTTCAGATGGAGTCTTACTCTGTCACCCAGGCTGGAGTGCAGTGGCACAATCTCGGCTCACTGCAACCTCTGCCTCCCGGGTTCAAGCGGTTCTCCTGCCTCAGCCTCCCAAGTAGCTGCAATTACAGGCGTCCACCACCATGCCCAGGTAATTTTTGTATTTTAAGTAGAGATGGGTTTTCACCATGTTGGCCAAGCTGGTCTTGAACTCCTGACCTCAGGTGATCCACTCGCCTCAGCCTCTCAAAGTGCTGGGATTACAGGTGTGAGCCACCACGCCCAGCCCAGATGAACAAAAAGTTTAAGAGATCGATAGTATCAAATATTGAAGAGGATGTAGGGAAACAAAAATTCATACCCTGCAGGTTGGGTAAAGGCCCATATGCCCACCTGGCAATATTTAATAAAGCTAGAAACGTGCCTACCCTCTAATGTGTCCATTCCATGTCTGGGTACACACCCTAGCCTGGCGATTCCCAGCACAAGTGAAACCAAAGCTGAGGTAGGGCCCAGATCTGTTTTTTTTTTAATTCCCCAGATGATTATAATACAGATGAAGGTTTGAAAACTTTTGCCCAGGAGAAACTCTTACTCATGTGCACATGAGCTGTTTACAGCACAAGGTTGTTTAGAGCGGGACTGTATAATAATGAGAGACTGAAAACAACCTAAATGTCCCCAATTAATCACCTGTGGATAGCCACACAGTACGAATGCCTATGGCAGCTGAAATGAATGTATATGTATTAACATAAATAAATTTCAAAACCGCAATGAAAGGCAAGTTTCAAAAGGATATGTACAGTATGGTACGGTTAATACAAATTTTTAAAAATTCATGAACAATACAATTGATGGCTTATGGTACATGCACATATGCTAAAATATAAAACCTAAACGGTAAGCATACACTAACTCCAGGTCAGTGCCTTCTGTGGGGAGAGAAAGAAACCACAATCAAGAAGGCAGAGGGCTTTGAGTGTATCTAACATTCTCTTTCTCTATTTCTTCAATTTTCTAGGTTAATAGAAAAATTTCACAATTAAAAAAACAGGCCGAGTGCAGTGGCTCATGCCTGTAATCCCAGCACTTTGAGAGGCAGAGGCGGGTGGATCACCTGAGGTCAGGAGTTCAAGACCAGCCTGGTCAACATGGAGAAACCCCGTCTCTACTAAAAACACAAAAATTAGCCAGGCGTGGTGGCATGCACCTATAATCCCAGCTACTCGGGAGGCCAAGACAGAAGAATCGCTTGAACCCAGGAGGCGAAGGTTGCAGTGAGCCAAGATCATGCCACTGCACTGCAGCCTGGGTGACAGAGCAAGACTCCATCTACAAATAAATAAATAAATAAATCATTTAAAAATAGCCATGGAACAAACTACTGTGGCTATTAAGGAGAAGTTACAATTTTATGACTGCCATGGAAAGACATCTAAAATTGACTGTGAGGTTAAAAAGCAGTTTACAGAATAGTATATATATATATATGAATATATATATGAACCCATTTGTATTTAATTACATTTATATAGACATTTTTACACTATATATAGATATAATAGGCAGAGATTCATATACTTTTAGATGTTAACTTGAATTTGGAGGGATATATACTAAATGACTCTGGAGAGAGAAGTAGGATTGCTTATTCTACTATGTATTAGAAAGAGATACAGCCATTTTCATTAAAACGAACAAACAAGCACTCTAGTAGCAAGCATGAGACTTCAGTTGCTATTCTGGCTCAAGACTGATATTGGACTAAGTACTTCCATATTCCACTTCCTCTTCTGCAAGAAGTGGGAGGTAATGCTGGCCTCCCCTCCCCTCTTCTCTCTTCTCTCCTCCCTCCCTCTCTTCCTTCCTTCCACCGTTGTGGGCAACACAGTCAATGATCCAAACGGTGTAAAAGGGGAAATAATAAAAAGTAAGTCTCTTTCCCAACCCTACACTTCACCCCCTCCCCAGAGGCAACCACTATAGCCAGGTTCTCATGTCCCTGCCTGGGAAGGTCTATGCATTGAAAATATACATGTAGGCATATTACCACCTTTACACATTCACACATACTCTCTCTCTCACACTCGAATCACAGCAGAATACAACCCCTCTGCCTTTAAGACAGTGATGATTATCAAATAAGGATGCATGCCCTCATATTTGCTTGATTTCACAAAAATCCCCATTATTCCACCTGAGAGGCAGTGCTAAGTAAGCAGCATACATTTTCTTTTAAGTAGCTTGAGAATTTGGGGAGAGTTTCACAACCCATATTGAAGTGTCACCGACTCAGGACCGGGAATTTCTGGATTGAAAAACCAGCCTGTCAGTCTAGGTGTAGGCTGACTCGGAAGTTTGGAATCGCTTAATATGATTCCTGCTAACACATCCATCTTTTTAAAAAGCCCCTTTTTATCACAGTTGCCTCTTAGCTTGAGATTCTTCAATGGTTCCCCATCAACCAAAGATAAAGCTCAAACCCCAAGCTAATACTCATAGCGCCAACATGCCCTCCTCTGTTCCCCAGCAGGCCAGTCCAGCCCAGCCAGGCCCCCTGCTCCCTCCTGCATTCCCCTCCCGCATAGCCCCTCCCTCCCTCTGCATTACACTTCCCCACTTTCTCTGCCTCTGGGCTTCTCTACCTTCTGGATTTCAGGAATTATAAAACCCCAGAACTGGAAGGCCATTTACGCAACAAGCACTTATGGAGCACCTACGGTATGCCAGATCCTGAGCAAGCTGCTTGGAAACAGGTGCCTTGGTCGCGTGCGAGTGCCCCTCACAGCTTCTGGGGCCTGTCTACTAATCAGACATTTCCCTCAAATCCAGGAGTCAGGCAGCTCATTCCAATAACAGGCTCTCATTTTTTTCAGAAGATCCTGTCACTCTTGTGGCGTTACCACTTATCAGAGCTACTCTTGACGTGTACAGCCAGAATTAAACAGACTCCTTTGTTCTTGGTGTTCTATCTTTAGTAATGCAGCTGAAATCTGAGTGAGCATCATCAGAGGCACACACCACACCAAGGACCCATTCTGAGCACACGGCCCACGAGACCCCCAGGTCTCTGTCTTGAGAACTTCAGCCAAGTCAGGTCTTGACACCCTCACACTTGTGCACCTACATTTTTTGAACAGCAAGACTTACATCAAACCTTGTGAGATCTCATCGGCCCACCTCGATGGATCTTTTTAGATCCTGGGGCTCTTGCCCATGAATTCACAATCCCTGCCAGGTTGGTGTCCCTGTTTTTTGAATGTGAGCCACAGGCCTCCTCCATCCAAGGCATCAAAATAACTGAAGGGAATGAAACTGAAGACAGAGCCCTGGGACACTAGACACTTTCCTCTGGCTGCCTTGGACCCACTGCCTGTGTCCTCTTGGGGCCTGACACACACCAGGGGCCCATGCCAGTTCTGAGGCTGCCACCAATTCTGGCACCCAGCCCAGCCCAACCTTCCATGGCTCCTCAAAATCCACACCACCACACCCACATATTCCTTTGATAACATGATCTAATTATCCTGGCCCTTTTCTCAACAAACACCCTTTCCGTACATAATTCAGTTCATATTAGATTCCTAAAATCGTAGAGGTGATGGAAGGTGATTTAGAGAGATTATCGAATGGGTTTCATCCTCTATAAAACTTTATTGCCCTTATCACCAGAACTATTTTGTGTGTGTGTGCGTGTGTGTGCACCATTTTGAACATCTAACCACCTCTTACCCCCAAAGAACAAGTTCCCTGATGGCAGAAATGTGCCACCCCTGATTGGGGTAGAAGGAACGCAGTGGAGCTGGAAGAGGATCAACATTTAGTAGGTGCTCATGCTACGCTGGGAAATTGACATGTTCAATCCCCATGAAAACTTTGCTTAGAGATACTAGTAACCCATTTTATAGATGGGGCCACCATGGCCCGGAAGGGTTGGATAATGTGCCCAGGATGATCTGGAAAGGGGTGGGCCCATTGGTCATCCACTCTAGGCCTGCTGACTAAGAGTGGACCACAGTGATGGTAAAAATGTATACAAGAAAACGGAGCACTCCAAAACAACTTTAAAAAGTGGAAAAGGTCCAGAATAAATGTCCAGGTAGCTACAGAATCTGGCCACCACTGTCATCAGGGTGAGGTTTTGCCATGAGTGCCTCATCTCAAACCTTTTGTGCCAAAGCATTCATTTGATCATTGAATAAACCCACATTGAGCACTGACTGTGTGCCAGGCACTGAGGGGGCTGAGGGTGGTGGTAGATGAGATCCAGTCCCTGTCTTGGGGCACTCACTGTCTAATGGGGGAGGCAGGCTTGGAAACAACACGGGCAGTCCCCAGATAGACATCGGCACACACAGGTAGCTGCTGTCTAACCCTGGCTGGGACTCCCAGCGAGGGCTTCCAAGAGGAGATAGTGTTTGAGCCGAGTCACAAAGGCCTGGCAGTCAAGGGAGGGCAGAGGGTGGCTTGAGGTAGTGGGAAGAGCAGGTATCCAGACATCAGGGCCACATGCAAAGGCCCGGGGCCCAGCAAGAGGGAGGAGAGGAGGATGGCAGGATTCTCCAGGGCTGCAGTGAGGCACAGGAGAGGCAAGAGCAGGGCAGGTCAAATAAGGGACTCATGGCATCCGGAAGTGCCCGAAGGGTGTGGATGCCACGTGAAGCACCACTGACCTTGATGGAGGGACCTTGATGTCACAGGGCCCAGGACACAACTGCCACAGGTGCACGCTGCTGCCTCCTGCTCACAGGGGATGAGGCCTGGGGAACTGTGCTCTGACCTGGGGGTAGGCCCTCCAGACTTGGGCAGCACTGCCATGGCCACCTCCTAGACGGAGGAAGCAGGGTGGACTGAGCACGAAGGGGGAGCAGTGGAGCGAAGACGGGTTCAGTGACACGAAGACCCATGTGGCCTTGGGGAGAAGGGGGCATGGACATCAGGGAACAGGTTTGCCACACCTGTGAATGAACAGAAGACCTTCTCCCAAACAGTGCCAGGACACCCTGGGCAACGGACTCATTGGTGAACACAGAGAACTTTTCATGGCAATAAAATACATCCTGACATTTAACATAGGAGACTGCTGGGGACGGCACAGGAAGAAGTCATTTCTCAGCAAGGAGCTGCTGAGGCTGGCATTTCCGGTGCCTGCAGGAAGCTTGTTCTCCTTGGAAGGAGCAGCTGGCTGATGCCGAAGCTCAGGCCTCCCTCATCAGGAACTCAGGGCCTAGCTGGGGGTTTTGATGAGCACATGACACTCACTGCCTGTTCCCTGCTCTGAGTGGATGCAGCCAGGCAGCCTGGGGTGACCTTCGGGGCTTCCTGCCCTCCCCATGCACACACCTACCCGGAGTCTAGAGGGCCAGCTTTATAGATGTGCTTGCTGAGACAACACCTCTGTCTCTACCTCCCTAAAGCCCCTGCCCCACCCATTACTGTCAACAAGATGTCTATTCCCCTGGCCATTGCCGCCTCTGGGACCCAGGACTCGGCCCTCCTTCCTGCTGGTAACTGCTCCCGGTATCCCTCCCCCAAGGCCCCTCGAAAAGCCTGTGGGGCCGGCAACCCCTGGAATGGACTCTGCTCACAGAGACTGGTGGCTGGACCTGGGGGTGTGTATTTTTCCAATGCCTCCTCTACTGACCTTTAATTACACTGTTTGCCCAGCTTCCCAAACCATTAACTTCACCTCGCAGCAACCATACGTCAATTAACGGAGGGCCCGCTCCAAGCTTGAGCTCCTGAACACAATTAGGCGTGACAGTCCACAAATAAGAAAGAACTGGAGAATTAATTAAGGTCTAAGCAAATTAATTACCAGTCCCCAATCGATTCTGATGCCAGCACACATGCTCCTGGGCTCACTGTCTTTCCTAACATCTCCATGTATAAATAGAAACTGAGATCTCCCACACGATTGCTGTTCTAGACCAGGGACACAGCATGGCCCTGAAACCACCTCTCTCCAAGGGGAGAGAAATGGCTGCAGTGAGCATCCCAGGGCTTCCCACGTACTCAGTACATGTGCCTGCACATGCATCAGTCATGTGACACAGGCATGTGCACACACACACTCTGAAAAACTAGGGGGGAACTTGGAGGCAGAACAGGGAGGACACCGCGTAGCCTTGGCTGCCTCTAGGCCACACCGCTCAGTTTCTCAGCTATAGGGGTGAGGGGTTATCTCATAGGGCTTGAAACAGCCCTGGGCTGGGCCTGGGAGGCCTGGGCTCTGGCCAGCTCAGTATCACTTTTAGCAAGTCTGACTTTGTTCATTCTTCTGTAAGAGGGTGATGGCACGCTCTGCCTTCGGACCCTCCCAGCACAGAATGAGGAGAACCGAGGGAGGAGAGAGGCCTGCTGGGGAATATGAGGGGAGCCATGCAGCCCCCAAGAGCTCTACAAACCTCAAGGAGGCCTGCAGTCACAGAGGTCCTGGTGGGAAGGGGTTGAAGGACGGTCTCATCAGAGGCCTCATTTCCAGATGAGGAGACAGCGGGTAGAATGGGGTGGGAATGGTGGAGTTTGGTGTGGGGTCCAGGTGCGTGTGTATCAGGCCACTCTTAGGCAGCGTGTAGCCCACCTCCCCAGGCTTCAGGCTGGAGCCTGCAGAGGAGCTGGCAGAGCCTTGGGAAGAAGAAACTGACTCTTGGGGCTTCCTTGTTCCCCAGAGCTTGAGTTCCCAACCTGCTCAGAAATGTGAGAGCCTGGATGTGGCCTCTGACCACAGGGCACAAGCCTCTTCAGGACCCCCATCACACTGAAGATCCCCTTCCACTCCACTCACATCCCAACGACAGGGCTTAAATACGATCACTGCCACTTTCCCCAACCTCCTTCCCATGTGCACTCACTGCTCAGTGAGTCCTGTCTCTGCAAGCAGCCTAAAGGGACAGGGGACCCTCCACAAGGTCAAGCACAGTCTGAGCCAGCTTTTTGGTCACCTTTAACGGTGGCCCAGCCAGGTCTGGCCTAGCCTGCCTCGGAGAGCTGGAGTGAACTCCGGGCAGGACCTAGGCCCTGCCAGCACCTGGTGCAGCTTAGGGATACTCTCTCTGGTCAGGGGTACCTGGGGATAAGGTAAAAAGAGGCCAAGTACAGGGACTGGACGGTGGCCTGAGAGGACCAGGGGGCTTTTGAGTCCCTGGTGGGTAAGGGCCATACCTAATCATCTCAAAACTGTGTCAGCATTGACTAGGGCAGTCCACAAGTGTCCGCTTGCAGATGAGAGGGATGGACATGGGGATTAGAGAGATGGAAGCCTGTGTGGGGGGACGGGAGACTGGGGCTGGGGCAGAAGGCAGGCAGGCACCCAGCCAGGACTCAGCAGCCAGGCCGGAGGAAGAAGCCACAACGGGCCTGCCTCTCCCTGGATCCTGGCGAGCAAGGACTGTCGGGGCTTAAACCACATATGCAATCAGTGAGGGATGTTCAGGAGCTCAAGACCACCACAGTGGCTGCACCTGTGTGAGCGGCTGAAGCCTCATTCCCAAAAAAAAGAGGGGAGGGGAATTACACTGGAGTCTGAAGAGGGGCAGGTCAGAAAGTCTCAGACCCAAAGCAGGCACCCTCCTCCTGAAAAAGTCCCAGAGAGGTTCAGACCACCCCAAGGTCACACAGCAAGATGGCCAGTAGGGCTGGAATGGGCCCCCGGCAAAGTTCTTATCTAAAGCTTGGCTGAGGACAGATTATATCTTGGCTGAATCCCAGATCCAGCCCAGTGCAGCAGAGCGCTGCCCCTTCTCAGGCTGCATCTGACCCTCCAGGCTGAATGGCCGGGAACACCAGTTGGGCAGCCGTGTTTGCTTTATTAGGCCCCTTAACGAAGTCAGATCTAAAGGGTTATTCCATTAATGGCCCACGACAGAAATAGCTGAAAGTTCATTAAAAGTGTGGAGTTGCTATAGCAATTATCTGGGCTGGCTGAGGCTGAGCCAGGTGGCTGGTTCTGGGAATTCATTAGTCTCTGGGTCATCCAGGGGTGGGGCTGCCCAGCAATGACCTCTCACCCTCTCACAGGGCTTTGCAGGTGCTTCAAAGCACCTTCCTCTCAGTGGAAACTGGTTTGTGGCCTCACTTGCTCCTCCCAGAGCTCTGGGCTGTAGAAAGGTGGGTACTGGTACCCACCTTTTACAGAAGGAGAAGCAGGGCCCTGGAGATGACGATCAGGGTCAGGACCATGAGCCTGGGTCTGACTCCGGCTCTTCAGACGGTGCCTTGGTACCACAGAGGTCACGAGTCCTCATGCCCTGTGCTGATCTGTCCCCATTGTTGTCCTTTGGCACAGAGGGGGAGCTCTGCTGTTATGGTTCAAGGACTGGTTTATCGTTCTCTTTTGAGAGCTATGCACTGCCTTACGCTGCTCTCAATACTGTTTATTTCTTTTTAGTTTAAAAAACTCCTTCCACTATTTTGTCCTTCTCCCCAATGAGGTGTAGGATTCTTAAGGGCCAAGCAGAGCTTTGTGGCATCTCCAGGGCCCAGGCCTGGAGCATCTATCGTGAGCTCATAGACTCCAAGTTTAGCAAAGACGCAGCTGAAGGCAGGAGAAATCCCCTCCGCATATACCTGTGTGCCCACAATCACCTGCGTAGAGCGAAGGCCTCTGAAACCTAGAGGGTCACAATACCCAAAGGCTTAAAACCTAGACTAGCAGAAGCTTCCAGCCTTCTTTTGTGCCACGAACCACTCTAGCAGTCTGGTGAGGCCTATGGACCCCTCTCAGGATAATGTTTCTAAATGCATAAAACAAAACACATAGGATCACAAAGGGATCATCCTGAAAGAAATTACCAAAATATTGTGATATAGTAATAGATGTTTTCTGGTTTTTTTTTGTTTGTTTTGTTTTTGAGACAGAGTCTCACTCTGTCGCCCAGGCTGGAGTGCAGTGGTGTGATCTTGGCTCACTGCAACCTCCAACTCCCTGGTTCAAGCAATTCTCCTGCCTCGGCCTGAGTAGCTGGGATTGCAGGCACGCACCACTACACCCAGCTAATTTTTCTATGTTTAGTAGAGATGGGGTTTCACCATGTTGACAAGGATGGTCTTGATCTCCTGACCTCATGATCCACCTACCTCGGCCTCCCAAAGTGCTGGGATTATAGGTGTGAACTACCACATCCAGCCTAGATGTGCTTTTTAACTAATGAATTAAAAACAAGATCTATCAGTTGATGTATTAAATATGAATTAGTGGCCAGGCATGGTGGCTCACGTCTATAATCCCAGCACTTTGGGAGGGCGAGGCAGGTGGATCATGAGGTTAGGAGTTCGAGACCAGCCTGGCCAACACGGTGAAACCCCATCTCTACTAAAAATTCAAAATTAGATGAGCATGGTAGCGCATGCTTGTAATCCCAGCTACTTGGGAGCCTGAGGCAGGAGAATTGCTTGAAGCCAGGAGGTAGAGGTTGCAGTGAGCCGAGATTGCACCACCACACTCCAGCCTGGGTGACAAGAGTGAAACTCTGTCTCAAAAAAAAAAGAAAAAGAAAAAAGAAAGAAAATATGAATAGTGTTGAGCATAAATAATATTTTAAGATCTCTGTAACAACTGTAATGTGCCATGAAAACATCTGTGATTTCTACTGGTGACAAAGTCACAGGTCCTGCTTCTGACTGTGGTTTGCTGCCTACATTCATAATGGAAGGAAACGTTAAAATGCAGTTAGAGGTTAATGTAAATCTTTTCCCTGACCAGGCTCACAGGTTCTGCTGCATTCTGTCTACTGACCCCTTGTGGGTTTGGGACCCCAGCCTAAGAACCCCTATGCTGAAAGCAGAATCTCAGCACAGAGCTGGTCAGTGGGACCCCTTGGTCTTGTCTTTTAGCTAAACATTTTGCGCCAATTCTCCCAGCTGGGTGCCCCCTGGGCATCAGGAGAGGTGTGGAAGGGTCATCTGTCTCCCTGGGAGCCCAGCGGTCCCCCACACCCACCCACAGCACACATCTATGTGGTGTGCAGGTCTTACCTACAGCAGGGAACGGCACAAACCTCTGGATGAGAAGGCGGGTGGCTGGGGTGAACTTGTTGGCTTTCTGAACCAGGACATTAAGGCCCACCTTTGAAAGAAAAAAAACAAAAACACAGAAAAAGTACATGATGCTGCCGTGGCTTGTGGGAGGAGGGGGCAGAACTGGAGGAACACCAGAGAGTGGGGGATGTCATCTTTCCCCGCAATTGCACCTCACACCCCTAATCCTCAGCGTCACCTGAGGTTGCAGAGCTCCAGTGTCGCTGCTTAAAGTACCACTGCCCAGTCATCCCAGGTAACTGGCCCATGAGAAAGAGGGAGAGAGGTAAAGCATCAGACACATACACACACATACACACACGTACACACTCATACACACACACTGCAGAGGAGAAAAGGGATGGGATGCTGTGGCAGTTGCTGGTAGAAGGATACATACTCCATGAATAAATGAAGTGTAGGAAGGCCTCATTCCCACCCCAGCCCTAAGCGCCATCTTTCTGAAACCCCATGGTACACGCAGGTGTGGGCCCAGCTAGACCATAAGGGCTCAGGACAGGGAGACCCCCATACCTGCCCACAGGCTGCAGGAATAAGCAGCGTAGCTCAGGGCAGGATGGAGGGTGAGGCGGATGTCCTGGACTCACTGTCATTGCCTTCGTACCTGTCACCTGGCCCAGGATGCCAGGCACCCTACCCCAGCCCCTGCCTGGGGTCTTCGTCACTCCAGTCCATCCCCTAGGCTCTTTCATCTTTCGAGAGCACAGGCTTTCTCATGTCTGCCACACCAGCTCCTCTCTATGACCAACCTGCCTGAGAAAGTGTCATCTCCTTCCCACAGCAGCCTCGGCCTCCATAACCTCACTTCCCCACTCCCCCAACATCCCACGTTCAACCCCGAGAGTCCAGTTTGCTGCCCATCAGATCCTCCGTGAGCCTTCCAGCCACGGGGCCTTTGCAGTGCTGGTGCCTGTGCCTGGGATGCCTCCCTCCTCTGCTCAGTCCACACCTGTTCTTTCAGGCCCACCCATGAGTTCCGCCTCCAGTGTCACTAGCAGTGGGACCTTAGGCAGGTAAGTCATTTCATCGTTCTCTGCCTCAGTTTACCTATCTGTAAAAAGGGATAGTAATACCTACAACATCCCAGGGCTGGTATAAGAATGTATGTAAGTGGTGGGTGTGAGCTTGGCATATAAGACACCTCAATAAATGAAGCTATATAATCATGATGTCACTGGACTGGATGGGGTGACTACACCTTTTTCATCTTTGTATGTCCACCACTTAGGGCCACACTCACTAGCACATAGTACACGCTCAATAAACTGGTGACTGAGGAATAAATGCAGGAACCAACAAATATATGACTGCATGGAGAAGGCAAAGGCTGGGAGTGGGGCTTTGCGGAGGAGAGAAAGATGGGGTTGGGCTGGGCAGAGGAAAAGGACTTTCTGGTGGAGAAATGCATACGAGTGCAGGCCTGGAGAGAGAAAAGACAAGATGCATGAAACCAGAAAAGGAATTGGGTTGCAGAGGCCTCTGCTTCCCCAGACAGAGGCCAAAGCCAGCCCCTGTGCTGTCTTTCCTGGGAAGCATGGGAGGAGCCGTGGCAGGACTCCTGGCCTGATGGGCCGGGGCAGCCTGCTCTCAGGTCTGGCACACCTGGTGGCTCAGCAGGCCACCCTGTGCCCTTAGGCCTGGCTCTAGCCTTAATGTTGTGGGTGGTTGGGGAGGACGCAGAGGCTTAGGAAGGCCTCCAGGGCTGCCAGGCGCCTGCCACTGTTGGGGCAGGGTGCAGCAAGGCAGAAACAGCCCAGCCCGGGCTGCGACTGTGAGACCCAGGAAGACAAGGAAGTGCTGGTCCGCCAGCCCCGGGGCAGTGCAGCATTCCATGGAGCCAGAGTGCTTCCTGGCATGCCCACCCTGGGCTCTCGGGAACACAGCCTCCATCTTAAGTCTCAGGCTGATCCTCAGAGTCCAATCCTTGTCCTCCCAGCTCGCTCAAGGGAAGGCTGGGAGGCAGCCAGGGGCATCATGGCGTGGACACACTTCAGTGGTACAGTGGGCAGGGCTGGGGAGCTGCCGGCTCATACTGGGCCCTGCTGCCCCCGCCACATGAATAGAATTCATCAAGTCCAGGAGTGAGTGACTCAGAAATGGCCTCCCTCACCCCCAAAAAAGTGCAGTGAGAGAAAGCGTGGGAGGAAGCTGGAGGACACGCAGACGGGCAGTAGCGATGAAGAGGAGGGGGGCTCGGGAGAAGTCAACGAGCACCTCCTACGTGAAGCCACTCAGCACATATTCACATGAAATATCTTAATGAGATCCCCACAACAAGGCTTTCAGATAGACCACGTTGGCCCTTTTTACAGATAGAGACAGGTCCAGAGAGGTTAAACAATTTTGCTCAAGGATAGTCATTTATTATGAGGCAAGTAAAGCTAGGATTTGAACGCAGAGCCTGCTAATTCCAAAGCCTTGCTCCTAACCAGGGTGCTATGACTTTCCCATTGTCTTCCACCTGAGGGAGGGATGCTTTAATATCTCCATGCCTTTGAATGGCACATCTGCATAGCAAGCACCTCCCTGACAATGGCCACCTTGGGGCTGGGGTCCAAATGAGTGGAAAACAGAAGGCAACTCCTGCAGGGAACATAGGGCCCTTGAACCATCCCTGCCCCCAGCAGCCAGAAGTCAGAAGATCTGGGTTCAAAATCCTGCACGACAATTTAAGAAGATATAGGAAGTGCTGTAAGAGGCGGGGAACAGGAGCCATTCAAGGAAGTGAGCAGAGAGGTTGGGACCCTTCCCCATGACAGCCTCTTGGGGGTAGGCAGGGCTGGAGAGCAGCGGGAGGAAAAGGAGGAAAGGTGGCCAACACATTTCCCTCCCCCTCTCCAAAGCCTTCCCCTCCCTAGTCGGCCATTCTTCCCACTGGCTAGGCCTGGCACAGCCCAGAGTGTAGGGAGGAAGAACGAAGACAGAAAACAATGTCCTCGTCCCAGGTTTCTTCTGGCCTCTTCTTCCCTGAAAGTCACCAGGGTCTCCCAGCATGGATGGGGTGACATTTAGTGCGGTACACATATGTTTCTGAGAGCGTGGCCAACATGCCTGCGCCCAAGAAAGGGGCTGAGGACCAGCAAAGTAGGGAGGAGACCTGGGCATGTGTGTAGCTGTGAGCTCACGAGGAGTCAGTGAGGTCACAGTGCCCACTTGCCAGTGATGGGCCCAGTGGCAGGGAGGGCATGGACACGGAAGAGGCAAATGGCCACTTACCCTCACCCCTTCCCAGGCCTTACCGCCCCAGCACCTAGGACAGCACAGCCTGAGAAGGAACCCAAGATGGCTGCAGACCAGGGGTTAGGAGCCCATCTGTTCTGGTTCCTCAGGGCCCTTTGGCCTAGAACATTTGGTAGAGCCCGTTAAAATTAAAAAGCCAAGAGGCTGGTGGCTCTGAATGCCAGCTCATTTTCCTTGGCACGGTGGGTCCTGTTTAAGGGAACCAGCTGGTATTAATGGCACACAGCTCAACACAAACAGCAGCTAGCGATCAGAAAAATCAGAGCTAATAATCGGGTTCAGGAAAGATAATGAGATGTGGAACAATTACTGCTGAGGGTCCCCCAGGATCTGTTTTAACAGCATCCAAATAAGCCACAAAATAGAAATTAACCAAACAGGAGCTCCATTTTGGTAGATGGGGAAAACAAATAGGGTGTGGATTTTGCACAAGAATTTCTTGTATGGCCAGCAGACAGGGCTTCTTAGAAAACCAGGGCTCAGGCCCCACAGGACATCAGCAACATCTTGAAGGAGGGAATAGGCCTTCTTGACCACCTGTCTCCAAGGTCTGGCTACTGGGCCAGTGAATTTGCCATGAGCAGCTGACAGGAGACCACGGGGAAAGGAGGGAAGGCCAGCTTCCTGATAGTCCCCACCGAGATGGAAACAGGGCCGACCAGCACCAGGAGCTGTGGGTGGGGTGGGAGCTTCATGACACTAAATCTTTAGTGTCATGAGCTATACAGCTGGTGGTTGTAGCCTTAAGTACCAAGGGCTTTCCGGGCCAACAACAGGCCAGCAAGGAGACACTGGATGGGGCTGGAAGAATGCCTGCATCCCTCTCCCCGCATCTGTGCCCCCATTGCAGCCTGAATATCCATTGCCTGGCGGATGCCTCTGTGTCCAAGGGCTCTAGGCACCCCAGCTTCTCCCACCCCAAATGAAGGTTGTCTCGCTCTTCCTCACCCACACCCCAGCCTCCTCGCCCACTTCCAGTTCTGCTTCTCATGCCAGAGACCTCACAGCATTCTGGGCAGGAGCCTCCCGGGGCTCACGTGTTACCATGGCTCCCTGGTGCATCTCCCGAATGTCATGAATGCAGCTGTTTGCTCTCTCTGCTCCCAACACTCAGCACGCAGCCTCTGTCCCTGGATGACGGTGCACCTCCTAACCAGGCCCCCTGCTTCCACTCTTGCCCCCATCCATCTGCTCTCTACAGCAATCGGAGTGAAGTCTGAAAACACATGGCGACTTGCTTAAAGCCTTCAGTGGCACTGGAGGAGCCACACAGCCCTGCGGGACCGCCTGGCTTGCTTGCAAGGCTCTGGCTACCCGTATGAGGAGGTGCCGTGAGGGAGTGGGCCCAAGGATCATGAAGGCTCCTGAGGAAGGGGATGCCTGCCTGAGCCCTGAATAGGAGGCTAGGAAGGGAGTGGGGCTCGGCCAAGGATCAGAAACACGAAATACCAGGTTGTCTGCGGGGTACTCAGACGACAGTCTGCAGACTCTACTGCACCAGTCATTATGGGGGTCCAAATGGCCCTGAAGAACAATGGAGGAAGGGGCATGCCTAAAAGGAGGGCCCCTCTTGGGTGGTAGATAATAATGTAACCAAGGTTAGGGGTTTGTGAGGGCACAGGGGGCAAGGGTTGGGGAAGGTCAAGGAATCGCTGAAGTACCAAAAATGTCCACCAGAGGGCACACTTGGTAGAACACATTGGTAGTCAAGTGGACCCAAGAACCTCCATGGAGGTCAATTGTTCCCCAACCCCAGCCAGCCTGCTGCTTGGCAATGGGGTCAGCAGCAAAGTAGCCAAGTAGCTGGGACAGAGCTCTGCACAGGCTAAAACATCAGTTGCTCCAGCTGTGACCAAGTGGCTTGCTTGCTGGCAACAGTGACCAACCCTGACCCCTGAACCACGCCCCACTAGGGCCAGGGGCTGCCTGCTGGGAAATCAATTACATCAGACCCCTTCTATATGGGAGGGGGCAACAACTTGTCCTCCCTAGAAAAGACACAGAGCTGCTTTCTGTGTCTGACTTGCACTGCCAGCATCACCATCTGCAGGCTTCTGAACACTGCAGATTCTCTACAGGGCCCATGCAATGGACCCTCCAAACCCAAAGCCACTCCCTGAACACAGCAAGACAATAGTCTGGTCCAGGATTCCCAGGTGCTGTCGTCCCCCTACCTCTCTCCAGCCTGGAGAACAGAAGGGCCTGAGATACACCCTCCACCACAGAGCCAGCCAGGCCCTGTCTTATAGGCGGCAGGGCATGCTCTGGGCCAGGGACAAATACATGCCGCTGACTTGACTACAGCCAGAAAACACAGGCCCAGGAACTAAGTATGAAGGCGAGCAAAGGGTTGAACTCTGTTACACCTAAAGAACCTCTCAAAACATGTCTTTCAGTCCCCACTGCTCTCAGGGTACCTGGGGAAGGACTTGTCTGCCAGGCGGCATGGTAATAGCTCCTCCAACCTAGAAGCTGAGAACACCACTTGGATTCTCCCATCTCCTTATGTCACAGGGGGTGCAGCAGGAAAAAGGAAAAAGGGGTCTCTGTGTGTGATTAAGCCTGGGTAGGCCCTGTCACTTACTTCACCTCCGTGCCTCAGTATCCTCGTCTGTAAAATGAGGATGAACGCCTAAACGATGTCCGGCGTGCTGCAGGCACTCTGGAAGTGCTAGCCATGATTACTATTCTCATGACTACTTTCCAGTCTGACTATCCAGGGACACAGAGTTGTCAGTAAGCAATGGGAACTGGAAGGTGTACGGGTTCAGCACAGGGATCCCCTGGAACTCCTTCTTCTATGCCAGTGTTTGGTAGTGAAGGTTAACAGCCACTGCATCCTACACAGAAAGGACCCCCCAGGGCCTAGAACCTTTGAGAATGGAGCTCAGCATTGCCCCAACAGGGAAAGACCTCAGCCAGCTAAGAGGTCTGGGGCCAGCTAAGGGTGTGAGGAATGGGCGTGAAGTGCCTCTCATCATGTGGCTCCCCCAAGCAGCTCCTGACTGGTCCCACAGCACTTCATCCCTGAGTCTTCCTCTCCAGCCCCACATCCACCCTCATCCAGGCCCCTCATCCATGAGGGTGGCCCCACCCCTTCTCCTCCAGCCCACTTCCACCTGCACCATCTGTGACACCCAGGTTCCCGAGCCAAGGCAGGGTTCCAGGCATGGCCTCCTTCCTCCTGAGCAAGGCACTTATGGCGCCTCCTGACTGGCCCTGATCCTCCTCCACTCACGATCACCATCACTCACTACCCGGTGGCCGCCCTGCTGTTCTGAGCCCGGAGTTGGTCATGCTCTCCTGTGTACCTCTGCTTGTACAGTGCCCTCTCTCTGGAACACCCACCCTGCCTGCCCCTAGCTCTCTCCATTCTGTCCTGTGAGTCAGCCCTGTGTGAAGTAGTGGCTCCTCCCCTGCTCCCACCACACGCTGGGGTCACCTTCATCATAATTCTGATTATACCACAGAGTGTTCTAGCTTCCCTCTCAGTGCCTTGAAGGATATACCAGTCCCTGCAGCCCCCAGCGCCTGCAAAGTACCCGCACATCACAGTCCCCCGATGGGAGTCAATGGGTCTTACTTTCTCTCACCCTCGTGTAGCCGGGGCCCAGTGAGGGCCGCCCACAGAAGTGCTTAATGCAAACTCCCGGACTAAAAAACAGTGAGGATTGAGAGAGGCTTCCTTTGTTAAAAGACAGCAAACTGTTAGATTTCAAAAATAACTTAAGACGGGATTTCTTTTTTATTCTCAAGCAAGCAGCCAGACATTGCCAAATCTATTTAGAAGGTTCACCAAGAGGCTGCTAATCCCACTCTGGTGGTCCTGCAACCAGCAGGAGTCTTTACTTGGGGGCATGCAAACTGGGGATCCCTGATCCCAGGGTTGCTGGCCAAGGTCAGGGCTCCTCTGAGTGGGGCAGGGAGCTCTGCAGGGCCCCCAGAGGAGGCTGGCCTCCACTCCAGTTTGCCCTCTGTCCCAAGGACCTGCTTGCAGCCTGTCGGCCCCCATCCATGCCGCCTGCTTGTAGGGACTCATTTTAATTAATGCCAGAGCTGGGCCAACCACTGGGGCCGTGACACTTGTTTGCAGGTCATCTCCTCCTAACAGGCTCGCCCTGGGAGGGGATTTGTCACTAATTGAAGCAGAGATCAGTTAATGAGGCTGCGGGACCTGGGGTTCCAGAGAACAAGGGAAAGGAAAATAAAATAAAGCCTCTTTCTTCAGAGGTTTTGTGACTTACACACACAAAAGAAAAGCAAGCAAGCTGCCGATTTTCCAAGTCAGAAACTCCACTCCATCTGCCGGAGTTAGACGCTCACTGTGTGAAGACGTCAGGCGGAGGGACGCCGCCACCACTAGGACTCGCAGATCAGAGGGGCCTCAAGGCCAGCGATCAATCAGTGGCCTAATTAATAAGTATTTATGGGGCAGTGCCCTGTGCTCCTCTCCATGGGGGAGAAGCCATGGTGCCCGTCCCTGGTTAACTTGTAATCCAGTGGGGATGAGGCTCAGACTGCAGAACACTAAGGGGACAGAGACACAGTGTGACTGAGTGTGCGTGGGGAGGACAGGAGTTTCCAGGACTTGTGAGTAAGGAGAGTGCTATGGGCTGGAATGGTTGGGGAAAGCCTTTCGAGGGGTGCTGGAACTCACAGGGAGGAGAAAGGAGGGAGTCCCCAGCACAGGCACAGCCCCACATGAGGCCCCAGCCCCTGCCCAGCAAGAGCTCAGCTCTGGGAACCCCAGAGGGCTCCAAGTCCCCCAGTAACTGTGTCTTCAGAACCCATACCCCACAAATCTGTGCTAGGTTTGCCCTGGCAAGTGGTTGGGACGGAGCGGCTGATGGTCCCTCAGGTGGGGCAGTGAGGACTGGACACACAGAGGGCTCGGAGCTCTCAGAAAAAGCTGTTATTTTATTTTATTTTTTTGAGACAGGGTTTTGCTCTGTCGCCCAGTCTGGAGTGCAGTGGCACAATCATGGCTCACTGCAGCCTCGACCTTCTGGGCTCAAATGATTCTCCCACCTCAGCCTCCTGGGTAGCTGGGACTACAGGTGTGCACCACCACGCCTAATTTTTTTGTATTTTTTGTAGAGATGGGGTTTTGCTATGTTACTCAGGCTGAGAAGCTGATTCTTGTTCTCTGAGCCCCAGGCCTGCAGGAGAAGGAAGTCCACCAGGACAATGATCTCCTTCACTCAAGCCTTTCTATTCAAGGCCACTCAGCATCCTTCCCTATGCAGCCTCCTCCTCTCACCTTGCCCCTGAGTCTCAAAGAAGGGAAGGGGATTTTTGAGCTGCTGAGCTAAGCAGACCATCAGCTCTTCTCATCACAAGGAACAAGGAGGAGGTGACAGAGTTCTTTCTCCCACTCAGGAGAGCCTTTGGCCTTCACCCAGCAAGTCCCCAGTATCAGGGACCCCCAATTTGTCTGACTCCCAAATGAAGTCTCCTGCTGGGCTGCAGAACAAGCTGGGTGGCAGGTCAGCAGTCTCTTGGTGAGCCATCTGAATAGGTCTGCAATGTCTCACTTCTTGCTTTTGTGAAGACATAAGGATTTGGAAAAGAGATCTTGGGCATGAAATGGGACATCCCACTTCACAGCTATTTGGAGATGACTTGGTCTATGTGGGAGTGAAATAAATGAGGCCATTTCAGGACAACCCCAAATCCCTCCTTTAGAAGAATGGTGAATTAAATTGTGGTGTATGGTACAATGGGTAATTATACAGCCGTGAACAGTTATTATACAGTATTTACTTAATGGCACTGGAAAGATGAGGAAAGTGGGCTTTACCAAAAGGTTATTGTATGTGAATTATTACATGTGAATGTTTTCTTTTTCATTAGAGATAAGATCTCGCTATGCTGCCCAACATGGCCATAAGCAATCCTCCCAACTCAGCCTCCTGAGTAGCTGGGATTACAGGGGCACATCACCTTGCCCAGCTGAATGGTTTCGGGGTTAATTTTTTTAATTTTTTATTATTTATTTATTTATTTATTTTTTCTGGAGATGGAGTCTCACTCTGTCGCCCCGGCTGGAGTGCAGTGGCGTGATCTCGGCTCACTGCAACTTCTGCCTCCCAGGTTCAAGCGATTCTCCTGCCTCAGCCTCCCAAGGAGCTGGGATTACAGGTGCCCGTCACCATGCCGACTAATTATTGTATTTTTTTTAGTAGAGACAGGGGTTTCACCATGTTGGCCAGGCTGGTCTTGAACTCCTGATCTCAGGTGACCCACCCGCCTCGGCCTTCCAAAGTGTTGGGACTACAGGCGTGAGCCACTGCACCCGGCCTTTTGTTTTTTTAAATGGGGTCTTGCTATATTGCCCAGGTTGGAGTGCAGTGGCTGTTCACAGGTGCAATTACTGTACACTACAGACTCCAACACCTGGGCTCAAGTGATCCTCCTACCTCAGCCTCCTGAGTAGCTGGGACTACAGGTGTGCCCCACTGTGCTCAGCTATGTGAATGTTGTTTGGTTTTCGTTTTCTAATTATTTTTTTCTTACCAGTTACATTGATGTATTGTGTAATGAATGAAATGACAGAGTTGTGAAGGGGCCCTTTGCCCTCTGGAGTCGGCTATAGAAGGCCATCCTAGTGGGGATCCAGAGAGAGCCAGACGTAGGCACACGGGCGGGCTCAGGGGTGGGACAAGCATGCAGAAGGTCCTGGCAGCTTAAGCATCCACTCTGGCAGTGGCCCAGGGCCCTGACTGTGTCACTTGCCCCTGGCCTCCTCTGGGAAGCAGGGAGCCACACCTACCGTATCCTCATGCTCAGTCTCTGAACCTCCCCTACTGAGTAGCTGCTCTAGCCTCAAAGTACTGTGGAGACTCAGAGTGAGCCTAACGCCCCTGGCTTCGGGCACTGACAGGTCTTCAGGAGGAGCTGGACATGTGACACCAGTAAGGCCACAGAGAGGGAAAAGCAGCGCCCCAGCAGCTAAGCAAGAGCTCAGGGGAGCAGGCACGTGGGCAGGCCTTGCAGAGTCATTCAGAGGCATCCCCCTACCCCGCTCCAGCCACGTTACCGAGCCTGAGAAGCAGCTCTTCCGAGCAGAGTGCTGGGC
Organism: Nomascus leucogenys; assembly: GCF_006542625.1. NCBI lineage: Eukaryota > Metazoa > Chordata > Mammalia > Primates > Hylobatidae > Nomascus > Nomascus leucogenys. Next base: position 37,719,548 of record NC_044394.1, read on the forward strand.
AACCGCAGCCCCACTCAAGACAGATATCCTGCCTCGGCGCCCCAGGACACAACCTCACCTCCCTGCCTACTCTCCATTACAGGGGGCACCAGGTTGTGCTCTGTCTACTGGAGCCTCCTCTCGGCTTGGAAAGCCTGTCCTGACTCCTCCACCCACAGAAACCTGTCTCCCACATCTTGCCTGGCCTGGCCCTCAGACAAGCATCCACCTGCAATGCTGAGCCGGGTGGCCCCAGAGCAGCAGAGCCAAGAAGGAGCAGGGGAGGGAGTACTCACAGCAATGGAGACGGCGCTGATGACAGCTCCCAGGTAGCCCTGGATGAACTTGGATGCAGGTGAAGGCTGGAAAAGAGGCAGAATTTCAGGCCTGCTGGGTGCCCAAAGTTCCCATACTTCCCCTTGTAAGCTGTCCCAGCCAGCAAGAAGCATCCTGCCCACCAGCCTGAAAGGTGGGTGGAAGGAAGAGGCCCCTCAGGACCCAAAGGGATCAGGCCACCCTCAGCTCAGTTCCCAATGTAGACATATAAATCACCAGTATCCAGGGAGACACTGAAGGGCCCACTTCACTCCTGCCCTGTTCTAGAAAGGTCACTGGCAGACAGTGCTGGCTGGAGGTGGAGAACAGCAAGGCTAGCATGGACCATTGAAGGCTGGGGCAAGCAGTCTTCAGTTTAGAGGCTAAATGTTGCAAGGGGGCCATTTGGCACCTGGAGCGCTTTCTAGGTGGAAATGCCAGTGTCAAGGCTCTCACAGGCCTTGCCCACCCATGGAACAACTGGGCTCCCATGTCAACAGATGATAGCTGCCCAATATCTCTAGAGAATAATATACCCCAAGTTCCAACACAGACAATTAAGAAAAAGCTAAGGAACTTGCCCTGTGCTACAAATGCAGGTTTAGAAGTGTCTGGTTTAAGATAAAGGGAGTCATCCAAGCAGAGATGGCCATATGTGAAGCCTATGAGAGAGACTTGGGGTGGAGGTTTAGATGTCAGGAGGCAGCCACAGCATATCAGGCCTCTCAATTCCTATGGCCCAGGCCAGCTCCTAATTCCCCTCCTCTCCCCCAAGGTTAGCAAATGTTAGGACTCTCCTCTACCCCAAACTGACAGGCCCACAAAGGGGACTTAGATGCATCCTGCCTTCTTTGCCTTTGAACTGAAGCTGGGGAGAGGTGGCCTTGCCAGCAAAGCAGGAGCCCAGCAGCCCTTTCTGGACAACAGAAGGGTAACTGGGCCTCCACCACAAGCTCTCCAAGGAGTATAGGGAGCTTTGGGGAGGAGTTACCAGCCCTGGACCCTCCCCACTCAGGAGCAGCCCTTCAGCCTGTGGCCAGCAGTCGGGACCTGGGAGCACTAAGGCAGCTTCCAGAAAATTTGGAGGAAGCTTTAGGGGAATTTTGCCCCCAAGTAGCTGATACCATCATGATCCAAAACCCAAATGTAAGAGCTACCCAAGAAGAATCTGAAAGCCAGCCAAACTCATCCCTTGCACTGCTCCCATTTAATGGGCCTTCTTCACTTCATGTAAACAGCCCCTCCCCAGAGGGCTCCTGGCCCAGAAACTGCAGCTGACCTCAGCCACCCACCTGAAGGGCTGGCATTTTAAATAAGCTATCTAGAGGAGGGCCATGCTTAACCAAGAGGCAGCCACTGATGGTGGCATGTCACGCTGTAGGGAGGATGACTGGGCCTCCCTAGCCTGAACCCCACCACTGGGGAGAGGGCAGTGATGCTCACCTTGGTTGCATTGCGGTTTGCATAGTTGACACAGGCATTGTGGCTCTGGTTCAGCCACTGAAAGGCAATGATGAGAGAAGTCAGGGAAGGAGTGGTCACCTCCCTGGAAGCCAGGCCTGGACCCCAGGAGGCCACACATCCCCAGAAAGGCACAGCATGCGGTCTCCAGCTCACATGGTGCCGCCCATGCTGCCGGTTAGCATGACTGACTGTCCTGGTTTGCCCAGGGCTGTGCTGGTGTTAGCACTGGAAGCCCTGCCTCTCGGGAAGTCTCTCGGTTCCTGAATGGGGTCCTGCACACCCCAGCAGTCCACCTGATCCTGAGACAGTCACCTCTCTTGGAATGATGGCATTCACTGCCCCTGCAGACCCCACTGCCTTTGTCACACCATTTTTATTATATTACTTGATGGACAAAAGTTGGCCTAGAATGACTGACAGCCCTGCAATTCTTTCAAAAATCTCCCAGTCCAGTGTCCTGCATCTCCAGTTCCCAGACACAGAGGCCAGCAGGAGTTTTGTTCAGGGAAGACTGACATTTTCTCCTAGAAGACAGACAGGTTTTCCTTCCTGCCCGTCTTTCTCTGCACACACAAACACAGAGATATCCTCAACTGTTTTCATGGCGTCACAACCCAGACTGTCTCCAAGAGCAGGGACCAGGGTCTGTGAAGCACTTCACGACCTCAGGTTAGGGGTAGATTTACCTTCCTCGGTAGATGTGGGGAAGGCTGATGTCAAAATGAGGCTATGGGCCTCAGGGTCACTGGCCTTGGGATGAGCAACCAAGGGGCAGAGTGAGGGCCACCCCACTAACAAGCCAGCATGTTCCACGCAGGGGCACGCAGCCCTCATCACCTCTGTCCAAAGGTTAGAGTGACACATGGTGGATTGAGACATGCGGGGCTGCTGGAGACCTGCTCATCAGGGCCAAAGTCCTGGTTTTCCTTCAGTGGCTTCTGGGCTAGGGGTGGTGTTGGGGTGGACTGACCCTACACGGGGTCTGGACGGGGCAGGAGACACCAGGGCAGGGAGTTCTTAACCAGCACCTGTGTGGGCCCTTCCTTCAGGAGCCCTGTTTGCTGTGAGACTGTTACCTGCCAGAAGACAGTGGATGCCAGTGTCTGGTTGGGCAAGAGAAGACCGACTACCTATGAGCAAGAGAGAAGAAATGCTGAAAAAGGCAAAAGAAACATCCTATGCTTTTGCAAAGAAAAAATACACTACCACAAATGAGTGAGCTGGATCTGTACAAACTGATGTGATATGCCGTGTACATATAAACTGAGGTTCATTGAGGGAGAGGGTGTGCGATGGGAAAAAACCAAGTTGCAGAATTATATTACAGCATAATCTTATTTATTTAAAGAAAAATCATTTTATATATAACCATATACACAAACACATGCATACACACATTATCTCCAAGCATGAAAAAACCTGTAGCGTGGATGTCTCTGGAGGTTGGGTTACAGATTACTTTTGCACAATCTTAAATATTTCTGTATTCTTTTTAACAACAGACATGCATTATTTCCACAATTGGGGGGCAATAAAAACAAGCAAACAAAAGGAATACCTTCGTTTCCACTCAGGTTACCTGACTCCTTCTCACCCTAGCCTTCCCATAGGATTTTTGCGAGGATTAAACAAAAATCATTTCAAAGGCCTTAAGTGCTTTGTAAATACAGGTTGGGAGAATTTGTATCTGTTATCTGTGAATTTCCATGAAGAAAAACCTATACCATGTTTAAGCAACTGAATGAAACATAGATTTCTAATATTTGTTGAATGAGTGAAGGAATGAATGAAGAAATGAACAAATATACACATATGGCTACGTATGGGAACAGGTAGATCCATTATTCCCAAAGCCCAAATATCACCTAAGACCTAGACTTGCTGACCGTGTTTTTGGTTTAAGTCAAGATGAATGGTCTGATTTTGACATTGGCCAAGTCTTGGACTTCAGGGATCCATGTGCATCTCTCCAGTTTACCTTCTGAGTGTTTGTGTGCAAAGTAACATCTATCGAGTCCCGCTGCATATGGGAAAAATGTGCACAACCATCCACATATTGACTTATTTATTATTCCTGTAGATAAAATGGCTCTTTGGCAAGAATTTCTGTAAGGAACAAGTATAAACACTCAATAATATGCAGTGAATCAAATTCTAGACATCCCCAGCAGCATTAGTAAATCATGTTTTAAACATTAAAATGTTTTAAAACAGCGAACACACACACACACACAATCTATATTTATTGGCTTATATCAGTTTGAATAAAATTATATAATATAAAGCTATTCCATAGCTTCAATGAGGAATTATGAGATTTTTCCCCCAGAATGAGATCCCAACTTCATTTTTTTTTCTTTGCAGTGGCAGCTTAGGGAACTAGAGTAAGAATCAGGGGAACTTGGGTCTTAGATTCAGCTCCATCCCCATGTGATCTCTGGCAGAAGATGATCCCCTTTGGGGCACTAACTTTCCTAACCCATGAAAGTGAAGGGGCTGATCTCAGTTTAAAATTCTACTTCCAAATTCTGGGTAGTAGGTGTCAAGTCAACAGAGACAGTCTTGTCTGTAATGGGATCCCATCTGCTAAGGAGTATCCCAGGAAACCGAGGACCTCCTCCTAGTTGGGGCCCCCAGTGAGAAGCCAGACCAGAGGGAGGGAGCTGAGCCTAGTGGGGGTGGGGATGGGACGGGGGGGTGCGTGAAGAGTACATGTGCTCCTATGTGTACATGTATGCATGCCTGACTGCCTTCTACCACTGGAGGAAGTTAATAAGGCTATTCACTGTTTGTAGCCCAGCACGTCATCCCCTGATCTGGAGTCTACTGAACACGGTGTCTTATGGACCCACTGTCTTCTCCTCTGAATCCCCACTTACCCCTCGAACTGTGCTTGGACCACCAGGAACATCGTAAGATACAGCCCAATGGCACTCACTGCATTTACCAGACAACTGCTGTCCAGGACATTGCCTGTGACACCACAGGGTTCCCTTTATAATCCTCTTGGCGGAAATATTTTCCAGTCTCAGGGTCACGAACTGTGCCTCTGAGTAACTGGTGTGCATGTGCCTTGCAGACACTGAGCCATTCAACTGAGTCTCATGGCACGGTCAGAAGCTCAGGCCAGCTCTCCACAGCCACATCTGCCAAGTGTACAGACCTGCACTGCATGGATTCTGTGCCCAAATCTCACTTCTGGCTTCATTTTATCTTCCCTTCCCTAACCTTCCCTTTGTCTCATTTTCATCTTCACTTGATTTATCTTTAGTGGCAAGCATTTTTAAAAGTGACATCAAGTCTTTTCCAGAACAAACCAAACTAGTATTTGGGCTATGTACCACACACATACACACTGCCCATGACTCTGTGACCAGTGAGCTTTTTACTTTGTTAGACAACTCCCACTTCCCATCCCAACCTCCTGCCCTAACATGGGTCTGGGGTCCATGCTGGCACCTCTGACTGCTGTAAGTCTCCTCATTCTTTCTTAAAGAGATGGATTGACTGATTCAATTTTGCCAAGCATTTCACTTATCATAATCCTCATACTAACCCTGGAGATCAAAGCAGAGATTACTTTTGATATTTTGCAAACAGGACAACTGAGGCTTAGAGAAATTCAGTAATCGGTCCATAGCTTCATAGCAAGCTAGAGAATCAGGTCTCTTGTTTCCTGGCTTGGGGGCCCTGACTCTGATTTTAGGGTGCTCCTTCTCCAGCTCATCCCCTTGAGCGCAGAGAGAGGGGAGATCCAGTCAGCACTCCACATCCATTTATGAGGAGCTGCATCTACGTACCAAGTTCCTTGCTGCTCCCAATGGAGAAAGCCAGAGGAGAGGAATGAGTGTGCGTGCACGCGCGCGCGCGCACACACACACACTCCTTAACCACAATAAAAACAAAAACCAGACAAGAAAATGGAGGATAACATCCTGTATAACACCTAGGCTTGAAAATGACAAGATGGTTTAATGAGGTATTTGGGTATGTGTAAAGTTGATAAATTTTAACATCCAAACAGGAGTTCAGGAAGGGGAGGGGTGAGTGTGTCCCGGCTATCTAACAAAGGCAGAGGTAGGAGTGAGCCGAGGAGGCGCAGACACAGGAGCAGGGACAGCCAAGACAGCAGAGAGACTGGTCTGACTGCAGAGGTCTGGGAGACCAGAAGGGAGTGTGGAGAGGGTGAGGTTAGAAGACAGGAGCACCGAGCTGCACCGGCCAAATGGAGCCTTAGGGGGCCATGTGAGGCTGAGGCAGGGAAGCAGGGATCCTGCCCTCCAGGTCCTTACAGTCAGGCGGGGACCAAAAGAACGAGGATGCCAGCCCAATTCCCTATTAGGCAAAACGCAGCACCATCTGCACAATCCCAGGAGCAAGAGCAGATATTTTATAACTTCCTTTTTTCTTTTTAAGTCTAAATTAAAAATAAATGTTCCCTTCAGCTCTCAGATGTATATCTCTGGTGCAACCTGCCCACATTCCCTCCCGCTGCCCTTTCCAGAACATGGCAGGGGAAAGGAAGAAAGAGATGGATAGAGAGAGGGAGCCAGTCCACCCAGCTTCAATGCCAGTGGATTGCACCTCTTCCAAGAGGGAAACGATTCAGGCGTGGCCACGCAGACGGGTGGAGAGCGCCCAGAATGTGGCTGGTACCAAGGAAAGTGGAAGGAGAGGGAAACAGGAGCCAACAGCTATGATTTCTAGCCCAGCCTCCACCCTATCGTGCTGCAGGACCTTGGCCAAATCACACATCCTATCTCTGCTCCCATTTATAGTTCATAACATGGCTGAAGTCCCCTCTGCCGCTCCAGCCCCCTGGCAGCTGTGCTCTCTGCACATCCGTCTGTACCTTTGCTGCTCCCCTTCCTTTTGGGTGTCCTACCATGGACCTAGTGATTAATGCTCAGGCTCTGGTGGTCAAATGCTGGTGCCAGCATTTACCAGCTATGTGACCACAGGCAAGTCACTGGAGCTCTTTGTGCCTCTGTTTCCTCACCTGTTAAGTGGAGGACAATCCCAGTACCTCTCAGGATGGTTATGAGAGGAAGTAAGGTGTGGAGGAAATTCAGCTCAGCATGCAGCCTGCAGCAAGCGCCCCCTGGATGCCGGTTGCCAGTGCCATTCCTCTCCTCCCATGTAGTTCTTCCCTGGCCTTTGCTGGTTTCTTTCTCTGAGCTCCATAGTCAGCATTACACCACTGAACATCGTCTCATCTCCATCTCAGGAATACAAGTCTTATCCCTCAGAGAACAGAGCTCTGGAAAGCAAAATTGGGGCTTTTCCCTCTTCTTCTGATGCTCCCCATGGCATTCAGCACAAAGCTGGGCCTACACCCCAGGGTGGAAGAACACTGCTAATCATTAGATAATTATTGGCCAGGAAAAGATCTCTGCTGGACTGGGACAATGCACTCCTGACTCCTTTTATTAAGTACTAATTGCAGGGGGTGGGGGTGGGAGATTGAGTCTTTGGTCTAGATTATTTCCCACTCCCTGCATCCATACCCTTGCCACGGCCTCATCACAGGAGGAATTTATTTCCTCACTTTTTGGCTCTGCTTGGTCATCTAACTTGCTCTGACTGACAGCACGTGGGAGGACGTGGCAGTGTGTCAGTTCTGAGCCCTGGCTCAGAGGCCTCATGCCTTCCTGCTTGCCCTGCTGAGCATCTGAGGTTGCCACGAGAAGACATACCTGACAAATCCCTGGCCCAAGGAGGAGGACAGACAGGAGGGCACAGTCCATCCCAGGTCAGGTCACCCTCAGTTGACCATAGTGAGATGCAGAACTGCCTCAGTCAAGCTTTGTCTAGACCGCGCAAACCCCAGCCAACCACAGATCCCTAAGAATGAATGCTTAGGCACAGTGGCTCACGCCTGCAATCCCAGCACTTTGGGAGGCCAAGGCAGGCGGATCACCTGAGGTCAGGAGTTCGAGGCCAGCCTGGCCAACGTGGCGAAACCCCATCTCTAGTAAAAATGCAAAAACTAGCTGAGGGTGGTGGCGGGTGACTGTAATCCCAGCTACTTGGGAGGCTGAGGTTTAAGAACTGCTTAAACCCAGGAGGAGGAGGTTGCAGTGAGCCGAGATCACACCACTGCACTCCAGCCTGTGCGACAGAGCCCAAAGAGCGAGATTATCTCAAAAAAAAAAAAAAAAATGCTCACGTGTGCCACTGAAGTGTTGTGGATGTTTTCTACACAACACTATGGTAGCAATAGCTAGCTAATACACAGCTTACTACATATGCGGAGTGACTATGCTGTTCTTTCTAGTCCAAAATTCTGTACCATTATGAATATGCCTTGAATTAAGTATTCACCAGGGATGTTGGCTCCTAAGCAGCCCTGCTTATCAAACCCACCCAATCCAGGGGCCATCAGCCCAACTCTAGGGCTGCCCTGACAGGCCCAGGAAGAGGGGCAGTTTGTGCTTGAGCCTAGTCTCAAGACAGAGTAAGGAATGGGGCCAATGGCATCCATATGGTAACTTGCTACAAGAAAAATCACATCTTCACTTTGGGCCTCCTTCAGAGTATTCTAACTGCTGCAGAGAGATGAGGTCTCAATCTGGGAGAGAGGCACCCCCAAATATCTCAATCTGCTTGGCCAGAAGTGGGACATGAACAGCTGAAGATAAAGGCAGGAGGGGTAAGGCCACTGCCACAGTTCTGTGTACCATGAAATCAGGACTCAGAACTGAGCAAGCCCCCACCCCCTTGGCCACCTCCCATACAAAACTGACTCAAACTACAGAAGAAAGGTTTTTTTAAAAGCGTGGGAAATCTGGAAAGGAAACGGGGTATGCGTCAAAACAATTGGGCGGTAAAACTGAAGCCAGGGGAAGACTACGGCGAACTGTCTTGTTCGCCAAGATACTGGAAATAATCGTCCCTCTCACCCTTCACCCCATTTCTGCTTGGCTAATCCCTCCCTCCTCATCCTTCAGGTTTCAGTTTAGGCATCACTTCCTCCAGGATGTCTCCTCTGACCCTCACAGTGAGGTTAGGTCTGTCACGTGCTCCCCGGCACCCTGTGTGCCTTCTCTGTACCATTTATCTCAGCAGCAAAAAGCTGTGGAAAGTTTGTCTTCCTCGAGAGCTTCTATAAGCTTCAGAGAAATGAGGCCCCTCAACACTGCCTCCCCACATACCCGGGAGCCTCCCAGGTAGAACAAGTGTCTACATCTCATCCCTTTCCGCCACACTGACTGGCTCAACTCCAAAATGTTCCTCTTTGTCATTGATAGATCCACCATGGGCCCCAGTACCCCAATACCCAACAACTGTCCTGTTTTTTCCTTCTACTTTGTCTCCATCTTCTGATTTATGTGGCTAATGATCTGAAAGTTACACTTCAGTGTATAAGGGGTGTTGCTACTTAAAGGATGCCAGCCAGTTAAAGAAAATCTCTGTCAAATGAATGTTTACCCCAGACCGGTCAATTCTAGCTTCACTGGGGCGATACCTCCTGTGTGGTGAGCTAGGTCAACATGGCTGGGGTCTGGTAATGCTGGAGGAAAGCCAGAGAGAACACTGGGATTGGGATTTAAATGTGCAAAAAAGCAGAGGAGGGATGAGGAGGCTTGGGAGATGTCAGGAGGGCCCTGGGACACACCCCTGGAGATGAAGTGACTGACACCAGCATCTTCTGATACTTAGAGTCTCTAAGCCCATGTGATCACATGTGTGTTAAAATGAAGGAGTGCAAAGTACAGAGTCCAAGCTCTTAATGTCTCAAGACAGAAATCGGGTTTAGACTTAACCTAAGGCCACCAGACCCAATAACTAGGTGTTCGTGGTCCACCCTCCTTAGCACCCTGGGCTGGAAATGAGGCATTTGGTCCCTGAGTTTTGAGAGTTTGACATGACACGGCGGGGAGGGAAGGAGAGGGGAGGGGAGGGGAGGGAAGCAGCGCTGTGGGGAGCTCAGGGCTGAGAGAGGCACAAATGCTCTCTGGGAGAGCCCCAGGCCCGTGAGGGAAACATAGGTCCTGGCATCCAAGGCGTTCCACAGCAGCCAAGGGAAGAGGGCGCAGGAGCAGAGGAGAAATGGAGAGGGCAGGCAGGACGAGGGCCGGACCACCAGGGCCAAGCCGGGCCCTGCCTCTCCCAGGCCACGTGCATGGAAGCGGCAATGCTGCGCTTAGGGGAAACCTGGGAAGGGAGAGGCCGTGTATAAGAAGCGACCACGCTGGCGGTTTTTTCTGGAAAGATACCTGAAGAAAGGGAGCGACGAACTGCAGAGCCTCAGGGGACAGCCTCGGGGGACAGCCTCGGGGGACAGCCTCAGGGGACAGCCTCGGGGACAGCCTCGGGGGACAGCCTCAGGGCACCGGCATTGCCACGGTGCTTATGTATAAATTGGGATCTCTTTGCCACACACCGAAGGGGGAAAAAGTTCCCATCTTCAAATGTTAAGCTTAAAATAAGACACTACATGGTTGCCAGTGGATCTGTGAAATCTGCTGACTAAACTGGCACCAGCCTCTGGGAGAAAACCAGCTCGTTTCTCCTGAGCTCTGGGGGGCGAGCAGGGTAGGGCGAGGTGACTCCCGGGCAAAGTGGGAACAGCATCGGGGTCAAGCCAGGGATGTGCACCTGGGCAGAAGGCAGCTTGACTGTGGTTTCCAGAAACTTCTCAGTTGAGGCACCTGCCAGCCTTACTCGCCCCTTCCCTTCATCACTCAGGGACCCAGTTCCTAGCACATTCGCTGGCACCCTCGTTTCTATTTTGGTAAGCATTTTTAGTGGCTTCTGCATGCGTATATTTTCTTACCCACTCCATCAGACCAGGGGCTTTCCTAAGGTGTGGACTGGAACCTTCACTCCCCTTCAGACCAGGCATTTGCTTAACTGTTCAGCACTACCAGGCGACAGCAGGGCCTTGGAGGAGCTGATGGAGCTGACGGGGCTGCAGGAAGTGCTGGAGCAGCCAGCATGCTCTTTCCACACAAGACGAGGCAGTGGCCCAGGAGTGGGGAGGAGTGGGGACGGACCATGTTGCTTGTCCATGTGAAAGTGCCAAGGTGGGAGGCCCAGGTTCTTCAAATCCAGTGGTTCCTCTGGAGACTCAGCCTCTGGCTTGACTGTTCTGAACCTCAGGATACAGATATTTGGGGCTAGGAAGTGGGGATAGGTGAGCATTGTCATTTCAGTTCTGGCTGTCTCGTAGAGCTGCTGGGAGGTATCCCAGGCCATGCTCCCCCATTTCGCCTCCATCAAGTATTCACACAGGATCTTGGGGGGCAGGGCATCCTCTTCTCACACCACATGCGTTTATTCACAGAGGGATGCTTGCTCCAGGCTGGGAAAGGATTGGCCCTGTTAGGACATTCACAGCATCTGCTTCAGCAATGAACCCCTGAATGGCATGGGAGTGGATCAGCATCCAAGTCCCCCACCTACCTACAGGGCCATAGTGACCCTGCAATGATGGGCTTGTCTAGGGTAGGGTAAGGAGAGAGTGGAAATGTATGGGGTGAGCCTCAGTAACCCCTTGTGAATGGAAGACAGTGCTGGCATCTGCTGGGTTGGCCAGTTCTTCCCACTTGATGGCAGCTGATAATTGTGTAAGGGTCCATTTGGCATCTCAGGGAAAAATGAGCCCCACATTCAACTTTTGCCATTTCAAATACCCAGTTACCCGGTTTAACAAAGTGATGATACCACCAAATTGTATATCTTTTAAAGTGTTGATGGGATATTTATAAAAGTTTTTATGGCATTCTTGTTTGCCTACCTATCACCATTCTTCCCTTCTTTCTTACCAATAGAATCCTTATATAATTGGGGATCAACTATATACCCAGCTAAATTCTAAATGAAATGTACGCAGAACATGGAATGTTGCATGGAAATTCCCAAAAGGCTCCTTAAAGAGAGGCTGTATGTTAAAGACAAATGTATCTCGGTTGGGAGATATAGCCTACTATTCTTTTCTTTCTCCTCTCTGGAATGTGAATGTGATGGCTGGAACTCCAGCAGCCATCTCAGGCTATGGGGTAACTTTTTACAATAGAAGCCAGTACTGAAAATGGTGGTGTAGAAAAATGGAAGTCTGGGTTCCTGATGATACTGTGGGGGTCCTGCCTATCTCCAAACTTCTTTGACATAAGAGAGAAATAAACTATTTTGTTTAAGCCACTGTTATTTTGGACTTTGTTACATGCAGATGACCCTGATCCTAACTGACATATTCAGATACCATGCTACAAAGAAAACCACAATAAATCCCAAATGGCAAAATAGTAGAGGTCACTCCTCTGAAAATAAGATAAGCTAGAACATAACAAAAGAACACATTTTTTAAAAACCACTTAGAATTTAAAATGTGTTCTTCTAATTGACTAAAGAGGATTTGAAATTATAATTCCAAGCTTATTTAGAAAATAACAACATAAGATCACTATATATGAAAACATATCAGATATAGCCATGTTTTAGATATATTCAGAGGCAAATTCACAGCACTAAACACTTTCATTAGAAGGAAAATAAATAAACTAAGCATTCAAGGCAAAAAGTAAGAAAACCAACCACAAACAAAGAAAGGAGGGAAAAAAGGATATTATAAAAACAAAAGCATAAAAGAATAATTAGAATACAGAATTGATAAATACATCCAAGAGCTGATTCCACGACATAGCATTCACAAATCTAGTTATTTTATCTTAATTTAATTTATGTATTTATTTTGAGACAGGGTCTCATTCCACCGCCCCAGCTGAAGTGCAGTGGTACAATCAAAACTCACTGAAGCCTCAAACTCCTCAGCTCAAGTAATCCTCCCACCTCAGCCTCCTGAGTAACTGGGACCACAGGCGCACACCATGCCTGGCTAATTTTTAAACTTTTTTTGTAGAGATGGGATCTCCCTATGTTGCCCAGTCTGGTCTCAAACTCCTGGGCTCAAGCAATCCTCCCACCTTGGTCTCCCAAAGTACTGGGATTACACGTGTGAGCCACCATGCCTGGCCTCAGTTATTTTAATAAAGGAGATGGAGGTGTGGAGTGGAAAAAGACTCAAAATCAATCAAAAGAGAGATCATTATATTTAAAGACATCAATATTTAAAACTTTTCTATAACAAAGACACCAGAGGATAAACAGCTGGAGAAGAGACTTGCCATATATATAATCCAAAGGATTAATGTCCAAAATACATAAGGAGCTCTTACAAATCAACTAGAAAAATATGACCCATGGAAGAATGGACAAAGAGTGTGAACAGGTAATTCAGAGAAGGGGGAATACAAATCACCAATAAATAGATTTAAAAAGCACCAACATCTTTTTGGTGTTTATGGAAACAAAAATTAAAAGTATAATGAGAATCTACCCCTTCACCCATCAGATTGGCAAAAACGTTAAAAAGATGAATGAATACTGGTGTTACAAAAGCATGGGGAAATATAGTCTTTTTGAAGGGAAATTCAGCCATATCTGTTAAAGATGTAAATGTGTGTAGCTTTTTATGCAGCAAATTCACTTTCTGGAAGTGCCCTTGAGAAACCCTTATCCTTGTGCAAAAATGGCTTTACAAAGATTTTTCACAGCACAATCGTTTCTAATAGCAAATAATCGGACATAACCTCAACCCATCACACTGGAGGACAGGGTGCCATTCAGCAGAGAAAACAAATAAATAAATGAAGCCAATTGTTACGGAGGCAAACTGCTAAGTGTCATAAGCTAACCATAGATAAATAAGTATATTGTTATATTTTTAATGGAAAACTCCACAAAACAAAAAAACACTTTAAATGACTTAAATGTATGCAGATATCTAGAAAAAGCCTAGAGGCACACACCAAACTTCTTACAGGGGTTACTCTAGGCAGAGATTCGGGGTTGGGGAGCATCACAAGGACCTCTACTTTTGTTTGTATTGTTTAAATTCTGAGCTGAGAGAACATTCATGTATTACTTGTATAACTTTTAAAATATTCTTTATAAAACATTCTTGGTGGTATTTTTGAATCCCAAAGAACATATTCATGTATTACTTGTATAATTTTATAAAATATACAGAGAAGATTTTTTTTTAAATCCTAGGAGATATTTCTGAACTCCAAAGATAAAGAGAAAAAATACCAAACGATTCCAGGGGAAGGGGGAAGTTTACCTAGAAAGGAAAAGAAAATCAGGCCAACTATTGTTCATGTATGAAAGGGAAAAAAAGATCTCCAGATATGCAAAGATTCAGAGAGGCATATTGCCCCTATATTCTGAATATTGTTCAAAAGGGTATTCTAGCCAAACAACACACACACACACACACACACACACACACACACACACACACACACACAGCCTAAATAATTGTGAAGTATAATACAGGTGTTAAGAAAGGCTTTATAAATCTGATGACATTCCAGATGATTTCCAAAAACTTGGCAGGTGTGTGGAGGGAGGTAAAATGATCAAGTAGAGAGTAGAGTGAAATTACATGCTACAAGTCTCCTCTTATGTGGGTAGCGTTAGGTAAGTCATATTTATTATTTGACTCTTGATTATAAAGTATATATAATCTCTCTGTACTATAATCTCTCTGTACTATAAAACATTACAGATGAATGGTAAGTAGAGAAAATTAGGATGCTCCCCTTCCAAACTAAAGAAACTAAAGGACCTATCCTGTAGCATAAATCAGGAAAAGAAGCGGAAACAATAACAAAGCTTAATAAAAAGCTAACAGCAACAAGAAAACCCATTTGACAGCTGGGATATGCAGTCATAACCATCAGTGGCAGAATAAATACGAATGGGTTCCATTTCTCATTAAAATTAAAGGCAGTGTTTCTCAAACTGGGTTAAATGTAAGTAGCCTTTTTATGCAGCAAAAGTAGAAATCAGCTATATTTTGTCCAAAAGAGATGTGAAATAAAAAATGGCACAGAAATTAAATGACTCTGACATAAAGGTACAGGCAATGATATATAATGCAAGTCAATTAAGCAAAACAGGAATAAAAAAATCAAGAGAAGTAAAATTCAAGACAAGAATAATCAAAGAAACAGGGATATTTCATGTGTGTGTGTGTGTGTATGTGTGTGTGTGTGTGTTTGAGAGAGATGATATCAAGAAGACAAAACTGAACACACCAAACACCATTGCATTGAAATCTATAAGACAACTGCAAGAAATGCAAAGAAATGAAACACACACTCGCACATACACACAATTATGGTGGGAAATTTATAAACCTTTCTCAGAATATTTCAGAACAATGTAGTAGTTTCAGGGCAATGACATAAAAATAGAGATGTGAATAATACCTCTCTCAATATATTTATATATTTTTAAATATATGTATAAAATGAAATATTTCAGGGATACAGAAAAGTCTAGAGGATAACGAGCATCCATATATGTCCAATCTTATTTCGTCAATTTTTTTGTGAAGATGTTTTTAAAAGATGAAACACTATAAATACAAATGAAGCACCCCCTGTTCTCCTGCTAAATTTCATTGCTTTCTCTCCCCAGAGGTAAACAGGATCACGAAGTCGGTGCTTATTGTTCCCATGGATGTTTTTAAGGATGCATTAAAAATGTACTCATAAACTATATATAATATTGCTTTGCATATTTTTTAACATTATATAAATGACAGAGAACATTACTACTCTGCTACTATTTTTTCATTCAACATTGTTTTTGAGATTTATCCATATTCATAAATGTCGCCCTTGCTCATTGTTTTCTTTCCTGTGTTAAGTATTCCACTGCATGACTAAGCCATGACTGATTCATTTTCTTGTTGATGGAATTTCAGCAGTTTCCAATTTTTTGCTATCATAAACATTGCTGCAAATATTTTCTTTTCATATTTAAATGTCCTTTTGTGTATAAGGTGATGTAAAGATCTGACTTTCTTTTCCACATAGGTAGCCAGCTGTCCCAGCACCATATAATACTATTAGATGGTTTGTCCTTTTTCTCCACTGATTTGTAATGCCACCTTAGTCAAATCTTAAGTTTCCATATGGGCATGTCTCCAGGTTCTCTGTTCTGTTCCACTTTTTGCTGTTTTTTCTGTTCCATATTTGCTTATCACTGTACCAAAACCAAGTTGTCTTATAATATTTGGTAGGGTGAGTCCTCTCCCACCACCTTATTCTTGAAAATTGTCTTCGCTATTCTTATCCCCTAGCTTGTATTCATGTAACTTTTCATAGCAACTTGTCAAGTTCCATAACAAATCCTGCTGAGATTATGACTGAAATTACATTGAATATAGATTTTAATTTGAAGAAAACAAAATGATACAGCTCTCCACTTATTTAGATCTCCAATGTCCTTCAATAAAGTTGTATACGTTTCTCTATTAAGGTCTTGAATATTGTTTCTTGAATTTATTTTTATATCCCTTATTGTCTAAAATACTATTGTAAATGACATCTTTTACAAAAATCATATTCTAGATGTTTGTTTTAGGTTTACAGGCATACAAAATTTTTTCGTATACTTGTCTTACATCCAGAAATCTTTTAAAATAGTTCCAATGGTTTGTCTATTCTCATAAATGTTTTTCTTTCTTTCTTTCCAACTCTAATACCATTGTTTATTTTTTCATGTCTTACTGCACTTGCTAGTCTTCCAGGAAAATGTTAGACAGAAGCAACATTATCAGGCATTCTTACCCTGTCCAACACATTAAGAATTTACCTTTGTTTCATCTTTAGATGAAGAGAGGTGCTTGCTATGGTTGGTTTAAATAATTTTTTATAGACACTATCAAGTTAAGAAAGTTCCTTCTGGACCTAATCTGTTGTTTTTTTTTTTTTTGAGACAGAGTCTCGCTCTGTCGCCCAGGCTGGAGTGCAGTGGCGCAATCTCGGCTCACTGCAAGCTCCGCGTCCTGGGTTCACGCCATTCTCCTGCCTCAGCCTCTCCGAATAGCTGGGACTACAGGCGCCCGCCACCACACCCAGGCTAATTTTTTTTTTTTTGTATTTTTAGTAGAGGCGGGGTTTCACCGTGGTCTCGATCTCCTGACCTCGTGATCCACCCGCCTCGGCCTCCCAAAGTGCTGGGATTACAAGCATGAGCCACTGTGCCCAGCCCTAATCTGTTGTTTTTATCATAATAATTATTACTGAAAATTCAGTTATGTTTTATTTTATCAAATACCTTTTCTGTATCTACTGGGAAAATCATGTTTCTCCTTCAGTTTCTTAGTGTGATGAACTAATATTAATACATTCTCTAATGTTATCATATTTGGTAAAAAGCATTTCGTTATGATGTACTTTGATGCATTGCTGGATTCAGATTGCTATTATTTTATTTCATAATTTTTACATGTAATTTCATAAGTGATATTGGCTTATACTTTTTCTTTCTTATACTTACTTTGGTATTGGTCTCAAAGTGCCTCATAAATGAACTGGGAAGATTTCCTTTTTTTCCTCTCTCTTGTTTTTTTTTTTTTTCAATAGTGACAAGGTCTTGCTATGTTGCCCAGGCTGGTCTCAAACTCCTGGGCTCAAGCGATTCCCCTGCCTTGGCCTCTCAAAGTGCTGGGATAAGAGGCGTGAGCCACTACGCCTGGCACTATTTTCGCTTTTGAAAGCTTTATAAAATTGAGTTCGGCTATTCCTTCAGGTACAGTCACCTGGAAGATCAGAGCCCAGTGATAATTTTTGGTTTGTTTGTTCTTTGGTGCAAATATTTTAAACTGCAAATTAAATTTCCTTTTATTTATAGGTCTATTCAGATTTTAAGGCCAGGTATGATGGCTCATGCCTGTAATCCCAACACTCTGGGAGGTTGAAGCAGGAGGGATCACTTGATCCCAGGAATTTGAGGCTGCAGTGGGCCATGATCGCATCACTGCACTCCAGCCTGGGAGACAGAGTGATATCTTGTCTCCAAAAAAGAAAAAAAAAAAAAGAAAAAAAAAAAGACTCTATGTTTTGTCTTTCTAGGCAGTTTTGGTAAGCTGTATTTTCCCAGAAATGTATTCATTTCTTCTAAGTCTTTAAATGTATTGCCTTGAGTTGTTCAATGCATTCTGATCTTTTATTCTGCTACTGCATCTATAATTATTGTACTTCTTATTGCTAATGCTGTTTATTTGTATCTTCTCTCTTTCATCTTGATCAATCTTTCTAGACATGTCTATTTAATTAGTCCTTCCATAGAACCTAGGAATTTACCCTCAAGATATATTCCAACAATATCACAAGATTATCATTTTGGCATTATTCATGATGGCAAAGTATTACAAATAATCTAATGTGAGAAATTATCTAAATAAATCATGGTACTTCCATTTACTAGAATACTATACAGCTGTAAAAAAGTAATAATGAGGAAGATCTCTATAAATCAATATACAGTGATTTTCAAGATATATCAAGTGGAAGAGCTGGGGCAGTGGCTCACGCCTGTAATCCCAACACTTTGGGAGGCTGAGGTGAGCGGATCACTTGAGGCCAGGAGTTCAAGACGAGCCTGGCCAACATGGTGAAACCCCATCTCTACTAAAAATACAAAAATTAGCCAGGTGTGGAGGTGCATGCCTGTAATTCCAGC
The DNA here is from genome assembly GCF_006542625.1 of Nomascus leucogenys. Classification (NCBI taxonomy): domain Eukaryota; kingdom Metazoa; phylum Chordata; class Mammalia; order Primates; family Hylobatidae; genus Nomascus; species Nomascus leucogenys. The sequence goes on from NC_044394.1 coordinate 37,737,851, forward strand.
TATTCAGAAGGCTGAGGCAGGAGAATCGCTTGAACCTGGCATCAGAGGCTGCAGTGAGCAGAGATCATGCCACTGCACTCCAGCCTGGGAGACAGACAGAGTGAGACTCTGTCTAAAACAAACAAACAAACAAATAATAAAACCACAAAAAACAGATATATCGAGTGAAAAAAATTGTGCAAAAGAATGTACAGATGCTTCTCAACTTATGATGTGGTTACGCCTGATAAACCCATCATGAATTGAACATATCATAAGTTGAAAATGGGCATTTTGTTGACATGACGGGATGTGGAACACAGAACGCAATATTCAAAAAAACACTGGCAACAGAGTACATTGTAGTATGGGTTGTTTACCCCTGTGATCACATGGCTGACTGGGAGCTGCACTGCCCAGCATGGTGAAAGTATCATATCACATCTCTCTAGCCTAGGAAAGGATCAAAATTCAAAATTGCAAGTATTGTTTTCAGTGAATGTATACTGCTGTCACATATCATAAAGTCAAATAATTGTAAGTTGAACCATCGTTAAGTTAGACACATCTGTATATAGTATACTACATTTTACATAAGAAAAAAAGGGGAAAGCAGATATTTGTATTTGTTTATTCTTACAAAAAAAAATAAGAAGGAGAAGTTGTTTACCTCAGAGGATGGGTGAGAAGGAGGTAGCAGGGATAGGAAGGAGAGTGGAACATTTATGAGTATATCTTTTTAAATAGCTTTGACTTTTAAACTATTCCTATCTCCTAAATATCAAAAAATAAATAAATTAATAAGAATGGAGAAACAACTAAAACGGAATGCCAACAGAAATCAGGTAAACCTAACTGTATATCAAGTAGATAACATAAACACATAAGAAAAAAATTAATTCAAGGAACTTTTGAACATGGTTCTCTGACTGTGTACTCTCAAATTGAGGATACTTTCTAAGGACAAAAAGAACTTCAAAGAAATCTTGGGCTTTAGTTAATACATATTTTGAGAGTGGTATTGATGTAGCAATTCTGAAAACTCTTATTTGTACGTATAAGATTTAGGAAGTGAGTAAATATACTGTTGGAGTCTCATTCAGGGAGAAGGGAGATTCAAATATGAAATGGGAGAACAAATGAACACTGAGATGTTTGATGGGAATTACAGGTATCAGTATAAACTCATGAATTTTTACAAGTTGTATCTCCTAGCTCTGTCCCCTAAGAGTACCTAGAAGCAATGCCACTCCAGTAACAATGAGTACACCCAGCATCAAGATCTTGGTTTCTAAGTATCATTTCCCTCTAAAAGGAAACAGGGCTCCTTGGAGAAATCAATTATTCTGGGATGGGGGTGAAGAAAGTACTGTACAGACAAATCTACTGTAATCTCAGCACTTTAGGAGGCTGAGGTGGGAAGACTGCTTTCAGTCAGGAGTTCAAGACAAGCCTGGGCAACATAATGAGACTCTATCTCTATAAAAAAATTTTTGAGAAGTTAGCTGGGCATCATGGCACATGCCTGTAGTCCTAGCTACTCGGGAGGCTGAGGCAAGAGGATCACTTGAGCCCAGGAGTTTGAGGCTCCAGTGAGCCATGATCCTGCCGCTGCACTCCAGCCTGGGTGACAGAGTGAGACAGAATAAAAGAAAAAAGAAAGAAAAAGGATGGAAGGAAGACAGAAAAGGAAAGAAAGGAAAGGAGAAAGGAAAAGAAAAGAAAAAGAGAAAGAGAAAAGATGAACCTAGAATATGCTGTTGTGTCAGAGAGTACTGAAGCTCTCAAAAGACTAGGAGGGGCATGTCAAATAGAGAAACTGCTTTAAGGTTGGGTCAAAAGTGGCCCAATTTGCATATCAAAATAAATAATGACAAGAGTATATTTTTACCCACTGAAAACACAAAGACTGTATTAACAGTATCTAAATACTGATAGTTTTAAGAATACATTAAAGGAAGAGGCAGAAGGGAAACTCGAGAGGATGCCAACTAATTAACATAGAAGGAATAATATCTATGATATCCATAGGAAAATTTGAGACTATGCAAATATTCTGTTCTCAATTAGTATTTTACCCAATAGTTTTAACATCTGTTGGTCATTCTTGTCTGCTTTCAGTTTTAGACTAATGTGAAAAATGCTACTATAAACATTCACATACAGATCTTTGTGTAAACAAACATATTCATTTATCTTGGATAAATACCTAAAAGTAGTGTTATTTGGTCATACAGTAAGAGCATCTTCAGCTTTATAAGAAACTGCAATACAGTTTACACACCACCTGCTGCAACCCAGGATCCATTCTCGGATCACACATTGCATTTATTATAGTTGTTACCTGCTTTAATTTAGCTTCCTAGGTCTATATCCAAGAGGAATGAGGGCATATATCCACTAAAAGACTTGTACAAGGATGTTCAAAACAGCACTATTTGTTGTAAACCCAAAACTAGAAAAACCCAAATGTTCACCAACAGTAGTATGAATAAAGAAATTCTGATAATTTATGACAATGGAATATCATACAGCAAAGAGAAAAGAACAAACGAATGTTACAGATAACAGTATGAACAAATCTCACAATGTGGAGTAAAGGAAGCCAGACACAAAAAAGCACATGTTGATGATTACATTTATATCAAGTTCAATAACAAGCAAAACTAAAATATAAAAGTCAGAAAAGTGATTTTCCGTGGGGGTGGTGATTGGGAAGGACACGTGAGGTTTCTGAGATGCTAATGATGCTCTGAATCTTTATGTAAGTGAGCTGGCTGAAGTAGCTCAGTTGGGAGGGTGTTAGACTGATTGCTTACCTAAGTGATGTTTACTGGATATGCTTGCTTTTCTTTTTTTTTGAGATGGAGTCTCGCTCTATCGCCCAGCCTGGAGTGCAGTGGTGCGATCTCGGCTCACTGAAAGCTCCGCCTCCCGAGTTCGCATCATTCTCCTGCCTCAGCCTTCTGAGTAGCTGGGACTACAGGTGCCCGCCACCACTCTCGGCTAATTTTTTGTATTTTTAGTAGAGATGGGGTTTCATTGTGTTCGCCAGGATGGTCTCAATCTTCTGACCTCATGATCTGCCCACCTTGGCCTCCCAAAGTGCTGGGATTACAGGCGTGAGCCACCGCACCCAACCCTGGGTATGCTTGCTTTTTGAAAATTTACCAAGCTGTACATTTATGAGGAATGCACCTTTCTGTCTGTTTTATTCCAATAAAAATAAAGAGTAAACATAATCCTGATTCTAAAACTGAACAAAAAGAATGCTGAAAATTCTTTCTGAATTAATTTTAAACTTTGATTTTTCAGAAGGCATGCTTCCACTCCTACTTCCCAAGTTCTTTGAGAAAACTTCCCTATGACTAGCAGGTGCTAATGACAACAGTGGGGACAGAAAACGTGCAGGGAAGAAGGCAATTTTCAACTCCACACTAGATTTAAGTCATCAGGCTTTTTATGAAAAGAGGTTTGCCAATCAGCATCAAGAGATTCGGTAAGAAATACATATCATTTTATCTGGTAATTTCCCTCCAGGAATTGACTTATCCTAAATCAACAACTCAGTCAAATATCTGTGAGCAATAACATAAAGTTAGACATTTAAAATAATTTTTTAGAAAAGGAAATCCTTTGAAGGTAACACTTACAATTGGCGTCCCAAAAGGAATGTAACCTGTGAACGAGAAGAAAAGAGTCAGGCCTTATAATCCACTCACATCTCACCTGAGATAACCAGGAGCCTCTGCGTTAGGTCTTAGGCTATCAGTGGCCCTGACGAAGGGGCTCAGGTCAGTTAGGCGGGACGCATCTCCAATCTCATAGACCCTTTCCCAGTTCAGCCCTCGCCGGGGCTGTGTCCCCAGCCTCCTCTTCTCTGCTCCCCTTTGGCCAGGCAGCTTTCACTCTCCCCTGGAACCCAGAGGCCTGTTCCTGCAGGCAGGGCTGCCTGTGACCTGGGGCACCACCACTCCACACTTGGTGATCCTCCTACAATTTCCTGCAAGGCACGACACACCCTGCCCACGCTCACTACATGAGGCTGAACATCCTCCAAGGACCCCAGAATGTCTTCCTTCTTGTCTCAGCTTGTCTTTCTAACACAGGCCCTTACTTCCCCGGCATCATGGCCATTTCTGGAAAGAAAATTCCCTCCCAACCTGAGCCATGCACCTCTAAGTGCCAGAGCTTCTTAAATCCGTGGCATCCCCAGTGGCACAGTAGGGAGCTGCGGTGAAGCGAAGCCAGGCCGTGGGTACAGCCTCCTCACTGCTCTCAGTCCCCAGGCGAGGCTCCCTCCACAGCCCCAACTGCTGTCAGTGGACAGCCTCCTGTTCCCAACCTCTAACCGTGGCAGCCAGTGAGCAGTGGCTGGCAGTGGGATCGGGCTTATCTGACTTGCATCTAAAGTGAAGCTTTGCTCCTGAGTGCGCATAATCACACACACGTGAGCCATGGTTCTCCTACCCACTTCTCTCTGGGAAGAGAACCAGAGTTTGATCAGGGCCTCAGAGGAATGCATGACTCAAAAAGGTCAAGAATTACAAGAGAAGCTAGGGTCAGGGTGAGAGCCTGCTGTGCTGGGTGCAGAGACTGGGAAGCATCTACAACCACAACTGTAAGATGCTCAGAGCCCTTCCCAGCACTTTGGGAGGCCAAAGCAGGTGGATCACTTGAGCTCAAGAGTTCAAGACCAGCCTGGCCAACATGATGAAACCCCATCTCTACTAAAAAATACAAAAATTAGCCAGGCGTGGTAGTGTGTGCCTGCAGTCCCAGCTACTCTGGAGGCTGAGGCAGAAGAATCACTTGAATCTGGGAGGTGGAGGTTGCAATGAGCAGAGATCATGCCACTGCACTCCAGCCTGGGCAAAAGAGGGAGACTCTGTCTCAAATAAAAAGAAAAAAAAAATGCTCAGAGCCTTAAAGTTCTTCACAGCAAAGCAAGGGGGTCACAGGGCACTCACTGCCCCAGTTTACACAATGACATCACATGTCCATCAACTCCCCGGTTGTTTATTTTCTTGCCCCCAATGAGGCCAGGCTCTCTGGGGGTGGGGACCCTGACTGACCCATTTGACTGAGACCACCTTTCTCCAGCCACCTGAGGCCTTCCCAAGGCAGCAGCAGCAGTGCCCTCCCATTCCACCCTCATAATTCAAGGTGGGTGTGCCCCATTGCACTGAGAAATGGCAAGAAGGAGGCGTCAGCACATCCGTGAGTGTGACTCTGCAGAGACTCTCAGAACTGCTGGGGGTATAAGCATGCCAGCCTAGCTCGTGTACATGCCAGTGCTTTCTAAGCCCTAAAGCCCACACAGGCACAGCTGCCCCTTCAGTGACCAATGGGATTTCCTGGGGCAGGGATCTCATATCACCCTCTGCCTCCTGGTCTCCACAGAACAGGAATCCCACCTTCTGTATGTGCAGAGCAGTGCAATAACAGTGCATCCATTCTGAAGGGAGGGCTAATTGCAGGATCAGAGAACAGAGAATTAAGCTGGAGACTGACTGCCTAAAAGGGGTAGGGCAGGGAGCAGGACTTGGAAGGAAACAGCAGGTCACGCACTGGTAAGAGAGGGGGAATGACTTGGAGAAGCCAGGGCTTGCTTACAGCAGGCATCACTGAGGCTGTCCTAGTGAGTGCTGAGGGATGTGGAGTGGGTGGTGGTGGGGGGGCTACCAGATTCACCTGTGGCCCTGGCTCCACCCCAACTGCTCAGGCAGAAAAGGAAGGCAAGCTCCATAGAGTATTCTGAGGCCTGGCCAGCGTCTTGTACAGTTGAGCTGAGGTGAACGTAAAGGTGCAAATATGGCCACGACTGTAACAGGCTCTGTCCCCTCCTTAAGCCAGCACATCTGGATGCTCCTGGAACTGTGACTGGAGTAAGCACCCCAGGCTGACCAGAACCAGAAGGGCTCCAGGAGCTTACCTGACATTCTAAATGGCATGAAGATCTTCTCATTGGTGTCTGGATGTAGAATAGCCTGGCAAAAGCAGGAACAGAGAATGGGGTGGGGACGGGGGTACAGGGAGGGGGAAGGGGGAAGGGGGAGGGAGGAGGGAGAAAATCAGAGGCATTAGGGGAGGAAGAAGGGAAGAAGACAACTTCGCTGGGAAGATTCAGACACCAGTGGCTGTATGTTGCCTTGTGGCCAGTTAGGCCTTTCCATCACTCAAGGCAAAAGAATACCAAACCATGGGCCATAAACAGATAGCACCCCTCCTCCTGACTTACCCTAAAAGCTGAATGCAGTGGAGAGCAAAAGTCCATGGGGAACGGGATCGTGTCTACCTTGCAGGCCCTCTACCCCCATTCCTGGCACATGGTACGTACATAATAAGGATTTTGTGGACAGAGCCCTGTCTCTTCCAGGAGCTCAGAGAACCCAGGGAAAGGCCAGCCTGGCCTGAGCTCCAGACTTCAGAGATTCTGACCCTCGAGTGTCCGGGCAGAAGGAAGGGGTGAGGGGGCCAAGGGCAAATGTGAGAGCCCGGAAGAGCCATCAGAGGGGGGGCTTCCACTAGATCCCTGGGACAGGGCAGGGTGGAGTCCAGGACAGCATGGAGAAGGAAATAGAGAATCCAAAACTGGATTACCTGCTTGATTTTCTGTGCACTCCAGAGCTGGAAGAAAGAGAAAGGAAAGAAAATAAAGAACAAAAATTAAAAGCATATATCGGTTTAATGTTTCCAGCCCATGTTTTCTAACCAAGGGATCCAGCTCCGAAAGCATAAGAAGCTCGGGCTGTCCTTGCCAGCCCAGGCTGGGCAGCCATCCTATCCTGGGGGGGTGACATCAGAGAGTAGGGGCCAGAGAGGTCGCAGAATGGCAGAGCTAGGGGACCTCGCGGATCAATTAAGCCAGGAATTCTCGACTCTGTCTGCACTTTAGAATTCCTTGGAGAATTTTTTCAGCATTTTCCTAAAGCTCCCTAGTTGACTCTAAGTCATAAGCAGGTAGAAACCTCTAATTTAAATGAAGATACTTCAATTGTCTCCCAGAATCACTAGTGACAGCATAATATAATTTTTTCAGAGATAGCCTGGATTCCCTGCTGTGCCACTTCTACCTCTAAGCCTCAGTTGCCTCATCTGTGAAATGGGTATAATAGCCATGCCTCTAACACAGAGCCGTTTAAGGGGTGAATGGGAAGCTCTCAGAGCAGTGTCAGCACAATAGTATGTGCTTATAAGTGCTTACTGTTGCTGACATTATTATGCCTGTTGTTATTATAAGAAGGCTGTAGTGAGAAAACATTCCTCTCAAATCCTGATGAGGCTGTCTCTTTCCAGCACAGAGACAGGTTGGAGAAACGGAATAACTTGTCAATCCCTTCAAATGACCTAAATACTGTATTGCATTGAATCTAAGACATCACTGATCCTAAGATATAGTATCATGTGCCGCATACGAAAGAAAACTATGACTGTAATACCAAGACCCCCATCAATTAAAAGATTCATTTCATTTTACAGATGTGATAAAGTAGGCCTTTTTTTTTTTTCACTGCAACCTCCGTCTCCCAGGTTCAAGCAATTCTCCCGCCTCAGCCTCCTGAGTAGCTGGGATTACAGGCGCGCACCACCATGTCCGGCTAATTTTTGTATTTTTAGTAGAGACGGGGTTTCACCATGTCGAGAAGGCTGGTCTTGAACTCCTGACCTCGTGATCCGCCCACCTTGGCCTCCCAAGGTGCTGAGATTATAGGCGTGAGCCATCATGCCCAGCCCAGGCCTTTTCAAATCAAGGAAACATGGTAAATAAAAATTTCCACTGTCGTGGGGCCAGGCACAGTGGCTCACGCCTGTAGTCCCAACACTTTAGGAGGCCAAAGCAGGAGGATCACTGAGCCCAGGATCAGTCCACCCTGGGCAACAAAGGGAGACCCCACCTCCACAAAAAATCTTAAAAATTAGCAGGGCGTGGTGGCATGTGCCTGCAGACCCAGCTATTTAGGAGGCTGAGGTGGGAGGAACACTTGTGCCCAGGAGGTAGAGGCTGCAGTGAACCATGATTGCGCCACAGCACTCCAGCCTGGATGACAGTGTGAGAACCTGTCTCCAAAAAAAAAAAAAAAAGTACACCATGGGCAAACCAAAGGCCAGCACATTTTTTTAATGGAGAAAGAAGGCTATGGGGCTAGAAGGAAGATACAGCCAGCAGCTGAAGTTAAAGTTTTATAATAGAATGGTTGTTATGCTTCATGTATATGGCAATGTTGGTCATCTGGAACACAAATTAAGCTGCAGAAGTTAAGAAGGCTACTGGGTAGTAAAAATAGAAGTTATAAAATTGATACATTAAAGTTTATGCATTTTTCTCACAGCTGAGTCCCTCAAACCTTACTTCACAGCCTAATTAACTCTTATTTTAGACACATTTCCAACACACTTGATTGTCTGCTATTCCAGACCCAGGCAGATTAGAAGCAGTCAGTGTTTAAAAAATAATAATTGGGGAACAGAGGGGACTGATGAGAGAAAAGCCAAAAGGAGAATCACTGCTAGCACAAAGGTTAAGTGAGGGCCTAACAGCAAAGAGGTTATTTAAAAAAAAAAAAAAAAAGATAAAAGGCTGATCCTCCTCCCCTCTTTGCTCAGTAAGCACCTTCCTGAAGTGCACCCTCAAGTCTGGGCTCTGTCCCTGTGCGACCCCAGGCCCTGTACACAGACTCCTGACACCCCACACCCTCCGCCCCAGTCGTAACCTTCTGCATCCTCTCCCCTCTGGATTCACAGTCAGGCCACTCACAGGCAGGAACTGGCTTTTCAGCACTATCTCCTAGCACATTCCATCCCCCCAGGGCCTGGAACACAGTAGGTGCTCAATACATGCTTAATGAAGGAATATTGTCTTCTAAAACAGAAGTATACCTAGACTTAAGTTGACTTCTGGTAAGGCACGGTGAAGCCAATGCATAGTGTCATCTCCTTTTCTTCCCAAATCCTCAAGAAAAGAACAGCAAAGGAATAAACCAACTGAAAACCCCCTCGGGGAGGAAGGGGATGTGACAGCAGGCGGAAGATGTCACACATCTTTGAAAGGTGGTGAGCTGATGAAGAGACGAGTGGTTGGCAATGCTGCAGAGGGTGGAAGTACACCCCACATGCTCAGTGGGAGTGAGTGGGCTCAGCCCAACTAGAGCTCTAGACACCATGAAGGTGCAGGCAGCATGGCCAGAGAGCAGGGAGAGAGCTTGAAAATGTCCCTGTGCACAGAGCAGGGAGGCCCAAAGTCCCCGTCCAGGTGATGGAGGTTTATTCTCCAGAGAAGCTAAATCACAACAGCCCAGACATGGTCACAGGCACGGGGGGACCAGGCAAGGGTCTGAGTGCTGAGTCTCTAAAGGAGCCTGTCTGCATCCAGCTCCGAGGACACCACAGGCAGGAGGATGGAGACACCTTCTCCAGGGAAACAGAAAGGATCCCAGAGAAATGACCCACAAGAGGGCTGGATTCGTGGACAGGCCATCAGCGCAATGCTGAGAAGGAGGTCCCATTCCAGTGGTCTAATGCTGTGTGGCTTTTTTTTGTTTTTTTTTTTTTGAGACAGAGTCTTGCTCTGTCGCCCAGGCTGGAGTGCGGTGGCGTGATCTCGGCCCACTGCAAACTCCACCTCCCAGGTTCAGGTGATTCTTGTGCCTCAGCCTCCCCAGTAGCTGGGATTACAGGCGTGCACCACCATGCCTGGCTAATTTTTTTTTTTTTTAGTAGAGACGGGGTTTCGCCATGTTGGCCAGGCTGGTCTTGAACTCCTGGCCTCAAGTGATCCGCTTGCCTCGGCCTCCCAAAGTGCTGGGATTACACCTCGCCCAACATGGTTGCTGCCTTGACTTTAATACAGGCATTGCCACCTAAGGACATTTTGGTCAATGACAGACCACATATACAATAGTGGTTCCATAAGATTACAAGAGAGGTGAAAAATTCCTATGGCCTAGTGACCTTGTGGCTGTCCTAAAGTAATAGGACACTGCATTACTCACATTTGTGGTAATACTGGCATAAACCAACCTACTGCATTGCCAGTCATATAAAAGCCTAGCACAGCACCTGACGATAATAAGCGCTACTGGTTTATATGTTTAGTATATGCCATACTTCTTTTTATTTATTTATTATTTATTATTATTATTATTTTTGAGACAGAGTTTCACTCTTGTCGCCCAGGCTGGAGTGCAATGGCACAGTCTTGGCTCACTGTAACCTCCACCTCCCAGGTTCAAGTGATTCTCCTGCCTCAGCCTCCCGAGTAGCTGGGATTACAGGCGCCCGCCACCACGCCCAGCTAACTTTTGTATTTTTAGTAGAGACGGGGCTTCACCATGTTGGCCAGGCTGGTCTCAAACTCCTGATCTCAGGTGATCCGCCTGCCTCAGCCTCCCAAAATGCTGGGATTACAGGCGTGAGCCACCGTGCCCAGCTACTTCTTATTATTTTAGAGTGTATACCTTCTATTTATATTTAAAAAAAAAAAGTTAACTGTAAAACAACCTCAGGTAGGCCCTTCAGGGGGTATTCCAGAAAGAGGCATACTTATCATAGGAGATGACAGCTCCGGCGTGTTACTGTCCCTGAAGACTTTCCAGTGGGACAAGATGTAAAAGACAGTGATATTGATGATCCTGACTCCATGTCGGCCTAGAATGATATGAGTGTTTGCGTCTTACTTTTTAACAAAAACGTTTAGAATGTTTTTTTAAAAAGTAAAAATGTTTAAAAATAGGAAAGAGCTTATAGACAAGAATTTTTTTGTATAGTTGTACAGTGTGTTTGTGTTTTAAGCTAAGTGTTATTACAAAATAGTCAAAAAGTTTTTAAAATGTACAAGTTTATGAAGTAGAGCTACAGTCAGCTAAGGTTAACTTATTTTGAAGAGAGAGCATTTTTTAAATAAATTTAGTGCCGCCTAAGGATATGTGTTTATAAAGCCTACAGTAGTGCACAGTCATGTCCTGGGCCTTCACGTTCACTGACCACTCACTCACTCGCTCACTCACTCACTCAGAGCAACTTCCAGTCCTGCAAGCTCCATTCGTGGTAAGTGTTCTGTGAAGGTGTATCATTTTTTATCTTTTTTTTTTTTCATTTTTTAGACAGGGCTTGCTCTGTCGCCCAGGCTGGAGTGCGGTGGTATCATCACGGCTCACTACAGCCTCCACCTCTCCGGCTCAAGCAATCCTCCCACCTCAGCCTCCTGAGTAGCTGGGACTACAGGCGTGTGCCACCACACTTGGCTAATTTTTTGTGTGCTTTTGTAGAAATGTGGTCTCCCTATGTTGCCCAGGCTGGTCTCCAACTCCTGGGCGCAAGCAATCCTCCCACTTCAGCCTCCCAAAGTGTTAGGATTACAAGCATGAGCCACCATGCCTGACCCCATCTTTTTAATCTTTTATGCCATATTTTTACGGTACCTTGTCTATGTTTAGATACACAAATACCATGTGTTCCAATTGCCTACAGTATTCAGTAGAGTACCATGCTGTACAGGTTTGTAGCCTAGGAGCAATAGGCTATACCATACAGCCTAGGTGTGGAGTAGGCTCTACCATCTAGGTTTGTGTAAGTGCACTCTATGACGTTCCCGTAATGACAAAATCACCTAATGTCGTATTTCTCAGACATATCCCTGATGTTAAGTGAGGCATGACTGTATCTTTATCTTTAAATTTGAGTTTTGTAAGTTAAGCCCAATGGGAGAATGGAGCACATGCTGGCGGCCCGGACCCTCAGCTCACACGTGGTCCTGCCTCCCACTGCCTCAGCCACCTCCCTGAAATGAGTTATTGGCCACCCAGTGACTGCTGCAACCCTCCACTCCTGTCAGAGGCCTGGACGCAGAGAGGGCCATGCAGTCCTCATGCATCAAGTTGTGAGGCAGGACTCCGGGTGCCTGTGAGGGTCTGCACTTGTCCCATGAGTGTCCCCTGTGGCTAAGGAAGAGAAACATTAAATAGCAAATAAAAAACATGTTTCCAGGACAAGAGAAGAATGAGGGGAGACAGAAAACTCAGAAAGGAAGGAAAAGCTTCTTTCTGTTTTTTTGAACAAGGGTCTTGCATTTCTATTTTGTATTGAGTCTCACGAACGATATGGTCAGCTCTGCCTAGAAATACCGATATTTGGAGGACCCCAATGAAACAGATCATTGCTCAGTGAGCCTATACATGCATACACAGAAAAGAAATTCTGAGGAAAGGAGACAATGCAGGAACTAAAGAACATTTTAAAAACACTCTAGCATCTTCAGAGCAGACAGACATGAAAGAGGAACAGGATACAATGAAAAAGAGGGAGAAGACAACTCCTGGCTCTGCTGCTTCCTCCATGTGTGGCCCTGGGCAAATCACTTTGTCTCTGTGCCTGGTTCTCCATCAGTAACATGAGTCGTTGTAAGGAAGGGTTCCCTGGCAGTCTGCATTTATGGGCACACAGCTAAGCCTATGATTCCCAGCCTCCCCCGCAGTCAAGTGGCCTCCTGGGACCGGGTGCTGGCTAATGGATTGTGGGTGGAAATGGCGTTCACCAGTTCCAGGCCTGTCCCCGAAGCCTCCCACGGAGGATCCAATGGAAGATAGTGAGGCTCTAAAGACATGAGTGAAAGGAGGCATCCTGGCATCATCTTTGGCCTCTGCCAGGTCCCCGAGTTGCAATGGAGTCAGATATGAATGAGAAACAGACCTGACTGTGTTCAGCCTCCGAAACCTGGGCGTTATTTGTACTAACATTTGGCTCAATCTGACTAACACCAAGCGTTAAATGACATATGCATATATAAAATATTTGACTCATAGAACGTGCTCAATAGTTTTGCCTAAAATAGAGGGAAGCAATTCAAATAAGCAGGTTTTTTTTAAAGGATTTAATCATCTTTCAAAGTAACTTCATCTCTATTGTTTTATCCCCCAAATGCCTGGGAGGTAGACAGATGCTCTTTGGACTAGGTAAGGCATCTCAGAGAGACTAAGTGACTAAGCCAGGGCCCCAGGGGCCGGTGGCAAGATGGAGACAGGCACTCAGGCCTCCTCACCTGGGTCTCCCCCGCACTGGAGCACGTCAGTGTCTGAGGCTGGCCAGAATGACTTATTCACTTATTTAATCCCCTCAACAGCCCTAGGAGGTTGGGATTAATATATCTCCCATTTTTACAAATGTGGAAACTGAGGCTCAGAGAGATTAAGTGACTTGCACAAAGTCCCACAGCAGGCTGGGTGTGGTAGCTGAGACCTATAATCTCAGCACTCTGGGAGGCTGAGGCAGGCAAATTGCTTGAGCTCAGTCTCACAGCACTGGGATGTGAACCCAAGCAGTCTGGCTCCAGAGTCCCTACCTTTAACTACCACTTGCCTCCATCTCTAAAGTCTAGCTCATCACTGCACTGTTCTGCCCCTCAGGCTTGTCATATATTTTGGAGATCTTTCCATATCAGTGCACAGAAAGCAGTCTTATTCTTCCAACCAAAACCCTTGAATGAATGAAAAAAATATATATATATATGTATATATATACACATATATTTGTTGTTGTTGTTGTTGTTGTAGAAACGGGATCTCGCTATGTTGACCAGGCTGGTCATGAACTCCTGGCCTCAAGCAATCCTCCTACCTGGGCCTCCCAAAGTGCTGGGATTACAGGCATGAGCCACCATGCCCAGCCTGAATATTTTATAAAATGTCTCCTATTGATAGACATTTGGCATTAAGTACATTCAAATCGTGGGCAGCCTTCGCCACCATCCATCTCCAAAACACTGCCAGCTTCCCAACCTGAAACTCTCTACCCATTAAATGTGACCTCCCCATTCCTCCCTTCTCCAGCTCCTGGAAACCGCTGTCTGCTTTCTGTCTCCACGACATTCACTACACTAGGTATCTCATATAAGTGGAATCACACAGTATTTATTCTTTTGTGACTGTCTTATCTTTCTGCTATTACAAATCATGCTCTGGTGAATTTCATTGGAGTTACTATATTGTGAGAATTTAAAGAAAAAGGATAAATTATACAGATATATCTGGCATAATACAGAAGGAGCCAATGATTAGGGAGGAAAAGTGGGCAACTGGGGGAGAGAAAAAGGGAGAGTTTTTTAAAAAAATTCCTACTCTTTTTATACCTTTAGAATTCTGTATCTTGTTCATATATTACCTACTTAAAAATATTTGTTTAAAAATTAAAGGTAACCACTAGAAAAAGATAATAGAAGATGCACAAATTCCAAGCCCTTTATTGACCCTTATGGCACAGACCACAAACTGTCCAATAAAATCCATGTCCTGTTGTGTTGTCCATAGTCGTGGAACACAAGCTGGCAGGTGGCTGGCCTGCTACACATTTCCCAGCCTCCTCTGCAATGAGGCTTGTCCATGTAGCTGAGACCCCCAGTGGCATCTGAGGGGAAGTGATGTGGCTTTTCCAGGCCAGTGCCTCCCCCTCCATGCTTTCTGTCCCATTGCTGTGAGCCAGTGCAAGGATGTGGCTGCAGCCCAGCCTCAGCCATGAAGATAGCATGACGCCCAAAGAGATGGTAGAGAAACATGATGGAAGAAGTCTGGGTCCCTGAATAATCCTGTGGGGCAGAGCTAGTTGCCCACCTGGAACTTGAGCTGTTATACAGGACAGAAATAAACTGTCTCATTTAAGCTAGTACATTTGGGGATAGTTTTGTTACAGCAGCTAGTATCACTTTAACTAATATAACCCATTTGGGGTTATTGGAAACTGCTTCCAGTGATATCAGGGAAAGATTTCCAGGGAAGAAAGGAAGGAATGGAAGCTAAAGTGGTGCTTGAAGCTCTTCTTGAGGCATCTGACAACACACCAGCCTCAGAGGTTTTGGGGTGAGGTGGGAGGAACATCTCCATTTTCAACAAAAATTCCTAGTCATGATCTGATCTTGTTTGGGCTGATCCCATCGCCAGGCTGCAGTGACAACAGTCAGGATCATGGACTTTGGCCCTCTCTCAGTCACTAACTTACATAGCCTGCCTGTGCAAGTTACCTCACAGCTTAGACTTGTATTATTTTTAAAATTAGTCAGAAGCAGGGACAGGAGGTAGAAGCAAGTCTCTCCAGGGCCCCTTCCTGTCCTACGGTGTATGAGGCCAGGCCCAGCTTAGAGGGAGAATAGGACAAGGACTCAGGTCTGACTCCTTGGGTCTAGGCTTTTCCCTAGGACCTGCTGGATTAAACGTTGACTTTAAGGGGTTAAATGTCAGATGCAAAAATGGCAGCAGGTAATGTACCACCCACAAGCCAAGAGCTGGTTGCTAGTTTGAAGTTTCACAAGCCAGTCCTGCAAACAGATGATAGGGGAGGATCATCCTAGGGTGTCAAGAGTTCGACGGGACATCCTAGGATGTCAAGAGTTCGACGTCTTCTCACTAGACCACTGAAGCATCTCCACTTTAAACTACAATTCCTGCTTAAGACCTCATCTTGTGTGGGCTCAGCTCATCTCCTCTGTGCCTCTGCTGAGCATAAAAATATGCAGCTTTGATCCCTTGGGACTTACTGGCTCCAACAACAAATCAGTGTGGATATGAGACTTTCAACATTGCTTGATTTCTCAACTTGGTAAATAAGGACATGGAGCAGGCATGGAGAAGCAATCCAGGTGAGAGGTGGCTGGAAGATCCCAGAAGTTGGCTAATTTCAAAAACAGCCAGCATCTCAGCTGAACTGCCATCTGAACCTACCTGAAGTTTGGTGTAGAGTCCAAGGGAGGGGCAGAGGACACTCACCAACTGGCCTTCTCGGGCAAAGCGGGGCACACCCCCAACACCCAGAGGGAGGAGGAATGGCCCAGCCCCACCCCCAATCTGGCTCACTCCCCTTCCCCTCTGCCTCCTTCCAAGCTGCTTCTCCAAACCTCCCAAGGCAGCAAAGACAGAGCCTATTTAAAACAACCTCCAGAAGGTAATTAAACAGAGCCTGAAGGGGATCCTTCTGTAAGGCAAAGAATGCCTCCATAAAACAAACAAAAAAAACTTCCTAATTTATCAGTTGGGCCAATCGCATTATACCTCACCATTAATTTTGTTGCCATGGTTACTCCCAGGTAATATGTACCTATTGCAAGTCTATGTCGGGTGAGGGTACCCCCAATTCTACAGACTCACGAAAGAAGAGAGACTCTTCGCCTAGTTCTGCAGCATAGCACACAGCAGCAGTTGCAACTTCCCTATACACGCAGTTTGTTTCTATCCAGACCTGGGTTTAAATTCTAGATCTCCCGCTTGCTGGCTGTGTGATTTAGGGCAATATACTTAATCTTTCTGAGCCTCCTCTTCCTCATTTGTAATATAAGGATGTAAATACTTTCAAGGTTATTGTGAAAATTAATAATTTATTTATTTAACAAATTTACTTATTTAACAAATATTTATTGAGCATCTACTGTGTGCTGAACACTGCTCTAGGTGCTAAGGACACATCAGTGACAAAAACGGGCCAAAATCTCTGCTTTTGTTGAGTTTAGAGGGTTGCACAGACAGACGAACGATAAGCAACACAAACAATAAATAAGCAAATTTTCTGATATGTTAGAAGGAAAAGTGCTTCAGGAAACTAGGGAAAATAGAACAGGGCAAGAGGATAGCAAGTGTGAGCAGGTGGCAGAGATGGAGATTACAGACATAAGTAAGGTAGTCAGGGTAGGTATCACTGAGGTGATATTGGAGGAAACACTTGAAGGAGAGAATGAGTCACACAGCTATCTAGTGGGAGATTGTTCTGGCAGACAGAACAGCCAGTGCAAAGGCCCTGAGGCAGAAGTGGGCCTGTCTGGTATGTTTGAGAGACAGCAAGGAGACCAGTGTGACTGCAGTGGACCAAATAGGGGAGAGCAGTAGGAGACAAGCTCAGAGAGGACTGGGGGCTTTGCAGGCCAGGTTAAGGACTATGGCTTTTACTCTAAGTGCAAAAGAGGAACACTATAGTTTCTATTAGAGCAGTGGATTTTGCACCCAGGGGACATTTGGCAACATCAGAAAACATTTTTGGTTGTCATGACTGGGAAGGGGAAGCTAATGGCATCTACTGGGTCAAAGCCAGGCAGGTTGCTAAACACCCTCAGTACACTGGACAGCCCTCGCAAAAAAGAATAATCTGGCTCCAAATGCCAATTGTGCCAAGTCTGAGAAACCCTGGAGCAGAAGGACAAACAATGTCCTGTATAATTTCACAGATCACTCTGTGTGCTGTATCAGCAATGGACAGAGGGGCCCAGGTAGTATAGGGAGATCATCCAGGAGGCCACTGCAGGGACCCAGCCCACAAATGTATCTACAGCACTCAGTACGACACCTAGCACATCATACAAATGACTCAGCTCCTACTGATCACTTGCCTGTTCTGTGCTACCAGTTAGGGCCATGTTGGGTTTGGCCCAGAGGGGCAGGGTGCTGACCAGTATCCCCAGAGCTTGATGCTAGGAGTCAGGGTAAGACTAGTGGGTCAGCCAAGCCTTCCCTTCAGCATCTGACAAACCTGCTGACGCCCACAGAAGACTTGGAGCACAAGTATTTTTAAGCCTGCCTCTGGTATTTGCTCTGCTATTTTCAGCAAAGCCCAAACACAGCTGACCCCATTTCCTTTCTGCCAGAGAAGACTTGCAGGATCTCTTGCATCCCAGCAGCTCTTTCTCCTAGGCAGGTCGCAGACAGAAATCCATCCTGCATGGGGGCTCTGAGCAACCCATACATTCATTACCTTGGGTACAGGGTAGGCACTTAGGAAAGGTTGGCTGGTTCCCAACCTCTGGGGAATGTGGAATGATGGACAAGCCCAGTCACTCAGGAGCTACAGTGGTTCCCAGTAACCTGCTCACCACACTCCCCATCACTCCAGTTGCTTCCGAGCTGGTTTCCGTAATAGCACTTACTCCTCCCCAGTGCACTCTGGCACTGCCACTGACTGATCCTACCACAATACCACTGTCGTGCTACTCCCTTGCTCAATAGCTTTCAGTAGCTTCCTCTTACCCCACACAATGCATCCAGCATCTCTGCCTGGTTTTCAAAGACTTTCTCAATCTGGCCTGTAACCTCCAACTTCCTTCCCAGCTTTCTCTTTCTTGTCTCTTTTCTCTCTGTCTGTCTCACTTACAGAAGATGTCTCTCCCATTAGATCTAAGAGGCCCAGTGTCAGATCCCTGCCCCACCACATACTAGCTATGTGACCTTAGGCAAATAATGCAACCTCTCTGAGTCTCACTGTAAAATTGGGTTGATATAGGTACCTACTGACAAGTTTATGTGAAGATTAGCTGAGATACTATGTGGAAAGTGCTAGTACTTATGGTGCAATACCTGGCACTTCATAAGCATGCAGCCAGCGGTGGCTCGCCATGAGGAGGGGTCTTCCATATTTAGCCCCACCTACCTCCTCCATCCACACCAAGCTATTCTGGCAAAGCCCCAGCACATACAAGTGTACAGATCAGAGTCAACATTCAGAAACTTAATTGGCTGTGTCTATGCTTACATTTTTGTACACTATGGCTTTGTTTTTTTAACTGATAGCTACAGTCCTTATTAGGGTTACTACCTCTTCAAATTTTCACCTGCTAAACCCAAAAGTTAAATTATACTCATTTTTATTCTGTCCTCTGAACCAGTGATTCATTGGTATAGCAATCTTTTTTTTTTTTTTTTTTGAGACCGAGTCTCACTCTATCACCCAGGCTGGAGTGCAGTGCTGTGATCTCAGCTTACTGCAACCTCCGCCTCCTGGGTTCAAGTGATTCTCCTGTCTCAGCCTCCTGAGTAGCTGGGACTACAAGTGCATGCCACCAAGCCTGGCTAATTTTTGTATTTTTGGTAGAGACAGGGTTTCACCATATTGGTCAGGCTGGTCTCGAACTCCTGACTTTAGATGATCCACCTGTCTTGGCCTCCCAAAGTGCTGGGATTACAGGTGTGAGACACCACGCTTGGCTGGTATAGCAACCTTTAAACAAGGTAACGGTCCCTGGAGGAGACAGCAGCCACCCACAACAGAAGACCAAGCCAAGGCCATCAGGAGCAAACAAACTATCAATACATTTGCGCATACCCACTGGTGAGGTGTTGTACCTGGAAGTCAGGTTAGATGACAAACTGGGTAAAAAAAGAGAGTGTCACAAGTTAATCAGCACTGCCCACAACACCAGGACAGGCCTGCAGGCCTCAGGACCCAGTTGCAGGCTTCTAGCCCACACACCTGCAAAGGCATCAGAGCAGGCGCAGAGCCCAGTTGCAGGTGAGGCCGCTGTCCAGACTGAGACCAAGAACCACCTGGGCCACTTCAGCTGAGCAGGGCCAGTCTGGGCCAGGAACAGTGACTGTTAATTATGGATTGCCAAGCCCCCCAAGCCCTGAGCTGCCATGTCACCACTTATCCCCTCTGCTCCTGTCTGCAGAGGCCAGAGAGGGTGTACTTTGGCTGACTGAAGCCCAGGGAGGGAAGCATTTGTGAGAGCTGGTGCTGGGGGAGCCAGGAGGCTGGGGGAAGGGAGGGAGAGGGAGGATCTGCCTCTAGGGGGCCATAGTGGCAGGCTCACACCTAGAGCACTGTGCTACCCAGCCACCAGATGGACACTGCAGGCATCACCAACATGAGCCAGAATTGGGAAGCACAGTTAGTGCCAAGCTGCCCCTCCACCCAGTTCCCCTCCTCCCCAGCTCCCTTGAGGCACATGGGGGCTTTCAGGACAGAAAACAAAGGAGGCCCGGGAAACAGGACAGGCAGCTTTAAGCCACTGAAGGGAGCAAAGAGGAGGAAATGTGGCTTCATTCACCAAACTCTGGGAGCTGGAAGGGGTCCCAAGAGGCCAACCTCAGCAAGAAAGGGGCAGAGCGGAGCTTGGGCCAGGAGCAAACACATGGTCAGGAGGCCATAGAGGCAGGACCCAGCTCTCACAGGTCTGAGAAGAACACGAAAGGGGCTGGGGACTGCTTCGGCCTGAGTAGGGTGGGGTACCAGGTCACACCATCCAGGCTCTTAGGTGCTCATGGCCAGAGAGAAGTCCCACTGCTCAGGAAAGAGGAGATCGCAGCCTGCCCTCCTGGCTGACGGCTGCTCGTGACTCAGCACGCAGTGCACACGGCTTCAGATGGGCCCCATGTAAGCAGGCACTGCGGGTCTGTCACTCTTCCAGGGCCCTGCACAGGGGCATCTGGCCAAGGTGCTGCTTCCGCTCATGCATTTGCCCTCTATTCCCATCACCATGCTCCAGTCTAGCACATTCGCCCATTCCCTCCTTCTGTAGGGTCTTGCTCCCTCGATCTCCAGCACAGTGTGCACCTCCTTGCCTGGACCACCCCCACCTGCTCTTCGCCAGCCCTGTCAGCCGTCATATCTCAGGGGAGAAATCTCTTCCAGATGCCCTCAGTCTGGGAGGGTCACCCCTTCCACGGCTCTCCCATGGTGTCATGTGCTTTCACTGTCACTGCCTGGTTTCTGGTGGTGCAGACAGGAACCTCATCCAGCTTCCTACCTGCTCTATCCCCCAGGCTCTACCCTCGCTTCTGGCCCATAGAGATGGATAGAAGAGAAAAAAGGTGAGAAAACCTACATGTCAGCCTACGATGGCTAATATTTGACTAACAGAAGTTCCAGAATGAGAAAAAGTGATGAAAGCAATTAAAAATTTTGCCAGAGCTGAAGACAGGAGTCTTCAGATTGAAAGGGGTAATCAAGAATCCAAAATGATAAATTTTAAAAGAAACAGCATTGTGGAATTTCAGAAACAAATTTCACAGATAAAGAGAAGATCCTAAATATTTCCAAAGAAAGAAAACAGACCGCAAAGAATCAGGAATGAAACGGCATCAGGTTTTTCAACAGCTATATTGGAACCCAGAAGAAAATAGCGCAATGGTCTTCAAAAATCTGAAGGAAAATGATTGTCAACCTAGAATTTTCTCCTCAGCCAAACTGTCAATTAAGGCTGAGTGCAGAATTATAATTTTTCAGACATAAAAAGACTCAAAACTTTCTTCTCATTTACCCTTTTTCAGGAAGCTACGAGAAGAGGTGTTCCACCAAAATGATGAAATATACCAAGAAACAGGAAGACCTGGAACTCGGAGGTAGGCCCCAGAAAGGAAAATTTCAGGAAAACAAAAAGAAACTCAAAGACAGAAATCTTCAGATTGCAAGGAGCACTGAAAATACAGTTATGCGTCACTTAACAACAGGGATATGTTCTGAGAAATGCATCATTAGGTGATTTCATCAGTGTGCAAACAGCATAGAGCATCCTTACACAAACCTAGATGGGCAAGCCTGCAACACACCTAGGCTACATGGTAGGTACAGCTACTGCTCCTTGGCTACAAGCCTAGGTAGTATGTTTTGAATATATAGGCAACTGTATATATAGGCACTGTACTGAATATATAGGCAACTATAACACAATGGTAGATATTTGTGTATGTAAACGGTTTGTGTATATTTGTGCATAGAAATGGTTCAGTAAAAATAGGGCATAAAAGATAAACAATGGTCACCAGCATAGGGCACTTACCATGAATGGAGCTTGCAGGACTGGCAGTTGCCGTGGTGAGTCACTGAGTGTGTAGTGGGTGAATGTGAAGGCCTAGGTCATTACTGTACAGTACTATAGACTTTATAAACACTGCACATTTAAGCACGCTAAATTTATTAAAAAAAAAAATTAGCCAGGTGTGGTGGTGTGTTACTCAGGAGGCTGAGGTGGGAGGAGCGCTTAAGCCTGAGAGTTTGAGGTTACAGGGAGCTACATCGCCCCACTGCACTCCAGGCCTGGGTGACAGAGCAAGACCTTGCCTTTTAAAAAAAATTTCTTCAGTAAAATGAACCTTACGTTACTGTATATTTTTTACTTTATAAAATTTTAAATTTCAAATTTTTGACTCTTTTGTAATACTTAGCTTAAAACACAAACACACTGTACAGCTGTACAAAAGTATTTTTCTTTATATCCTTATTCTGTAAGTTTTCTATTTTAAAACTTTCAACTTTTTTTTTTTTTTTAACTATTTAAACTCTTAAAACTAGCTAAAAACTAAGATACAAACAAACAGACTAGGCCTGCACAGGGTCAGGATCATCAAGACATCTCCAGGCAACAGGAATTTTTCAGTTCCATTATCATCTTTTTTTTTGAGACACAGTCTCACTCTGTCGCCCAGGCTGGAGTGCAGTGGTGTGATCTCGACTCACTGCAACCTCCACCTCCTAGATTCAAGTGATTCCCCCGTCCTCAGCCTCCCAAGTAGCTGGGATTACAAACAGGTACCATTATGCCCCGGCTAATTTTTGTATTTTTAGTGGAGACAGGGTTTCTTCAGGTTGGCCAGGATGATCTTGAACTCCTGACCTCAAGTGATCCACACGCCTTGGCCTTCCAAAGTGCTGGGATTACAGGCATAAGCCACCACGCCTGGCCCCCATTATCATCTTATGGAACCACTGTCATATATGTGATCCCTTGTTAACCAAAATGTCTTTATGTGGTGCGTGACTGTATTGAAAGGCCGTGGGAGGGTACAGTGAGAGTGAGAGATGGTACAAAGGAAAGTATGCCAATGAAAAGTCTGAGGTGGTTATTAACTCCAGATAAAACAAATTTGAAAAAGAGACATAATCATGATACAACCAGTCTGACTATGCAGTAAATGTTATTTCTATAATTGTAACAACATGAAGACTGAATATGTATAGGCCCCAAAACCATGATAACTATTTCAAGAGTGAGTATGGATGGGGGAAAGAAGTGTGTTTAGAGGGGTGGATAATAAGACAGCTGAATCCTCAACTACCATAATAGATAACCCAAAAGAACTAATTGAGAAATAGCAGTGTAGATAAGCATATTTGTCTGAAAGACAGAATATAAATTTCTATCTGCAGAACAGCAAAAAGTAGTTGCTCCTGGGGAACAGGCATGGGAACTGGGGAGGGATGGGGAACATATACTATTTTTCCTTACAAGCACTATTTTATTTTATTTTATTTTATTTTATTTTATTTCATTTTATTTTATTTTTATTAATTTTTGAGACAGAGTTTTGCTTTGTTGCCCAAGCTGGAGTGCAGTGGTGCAGTCTCGGCTCACTGCAACCTCCATCTCCCAGGTTCAAGCAATTCTCCTGCCTCAACCTCATGAGTAGCTGGGATTACAGGCACCCACCACCATGCCTGGCTGATTTTTTGTCTTTCAGTAAACACGGTTTCACCATGTTGCCCAGGCTGGTCTTGAACTCTTGAGCTCAGGCAATCCGCCTGCCTCGGCCTCCCAAAGTGCTGGGATTACAGGTGTGAGCCACCATGCCCAGCCCCTTCCAAGCACTTTAGTACTATTTGACTTCTTGAATTATGCACACACATGACTTTGAAAATGTTTAAATTAATGTTCGAAAAAGTTTTTGAAATAAAGTTTATAAATAAAAAGACAGACTTTGGCACATGAACCATCAGTCTCTGTAATCATTAACTACTACCTTCCCTTACCCCTCCCCAAAACAAAACACCACCTTCAACATTTCAGGTATCTCTAATTTGAGTTCCTACATGATATTAAAAAAGAATAAAACAACAGTAGCCTAATCCTAATCCTCAACATCCTCCCCCATCCTTCCCACCCTTAACCTGAATTTTTGAACAGTGGTATGCTGGTAAACGTTTAATAACCTGTTCTCTGGAGAAAAAGTCCTGATTTGTAGCATTTGCCAACTTCTATGGTATAAATACTCCCATCATGGCTGATTTCCCACTGTGTCATCCCTGATCGTGGAATTGGGAAGAGATGCCCACAATCAGCTCTCGCAAGCCAGGGCGGGCCGACTTCACCAAGCCACTGCCTTTGGGCCACCCTAGCCTTATCAGCCTCCATGCTTCCCACTGGACCTAAAGCACAGGAGAGATCTGAGCATCTCCAAGGAGCTTTTAGTCCACAGGGGTATGTACCAGCAGAAATACATACTGGAGGAAAGAAGTGGTTCTGGCTGCAGGGAAGGGGTTGTGGATTTCTCACTTTCCTTCCCTTCCCCACTGGCCATGCTCCCACCTCCCACAGAGTTACCTGTTCATTGGTGACCCCCGGGCGCAGGGTCCCATGCTTATAGTCCTCCAGCAGCTGCACAGCCTCTCTGAGACGTCTCTGCAGAAGAAAGAAAAGAGACATTGAGGGGCACAGATCAAGGGCTCCTGCAAATTTTTCTTTTGTGGGATTACATCAGTATCAAATACTGCCAGCGCAAGGCTTCAGGCCTGCCCTCAGTTCATGGGACACACACAAAATCATATAGAAATACCACCTAAATGTTCTTACTCGGCAGTTTAAAAAATGAAGTAGAGCTACGTGTGCTTCCATGGTCATCTCCCCAAGATATTTTGTTGAGTGAAAAAACAAATGGCCAAGCAATATGATGCTCTCTTTTGTACCAAATAAACAACACAAACATATCAAATAATATTTCCTATGTGAATATTTATATATGTCAATGTATCAGAAAAGCCCTAGAAGGAGAACAACCAAACTGGTGGCTGGGGTTACCTCAGGGTAGGAGGAAAGGGCCAAGAATTGGCAAGGGGTGTCACAAGGAACTTTAATCTTAATGTAATGTTGAAAGCTTTTAGGCCAGGCGCAGTGGCTCACACCTGTAATCCCAGCACTCTGGGAGGCCGAGGTGGGCGGATCATGAGGTCAGGAGTTCGAGACCAGCCTGACCAACATGGTGAAACCCTGTCTCTACTAAAAATACAAACATTAGCTGGGCACGGTGGTGCATGCCTGTAATCCCCGCTACTCAGGAGGCTGAGGCAGGAGAATCACTTGAACCCAGGAGGCAGGGGTTGCAGTGAGCCTGGGGGACAGTGTGAGACTCCATCTAAAAAAAAGAAGAAAAAAAAAAGAAAGCGTTTATAAGGAGGATTTTTCCTTTCTCTTTTTTTTGAGACAAGGTCTTATTTTGTCACCCAGGCTGGAGTGCAGTGGCATGATCTCAACACACTGCAGCATCAACACCCCAAGCTCAAGTGATCCTCCCACCTCAGCTTCCCAAGTAGCTGGGATTATAGACACGCGCCACTGCATCTGGCTAATTTATTTTTTGTAGAGATGGGGTTTTGCACTGTTGCTCAGGCTGGTCTCAAACTCCTGGGCTCAAGTGATCTGCCTGCCTCGGCTTCCCAAATTGCTGAGGCTACAGGTGTGAGCCACGGTGCCCGGCCAGGAGAACATATTTAAGTAGCACTTACATATTTTCAACATTTTTAAAATACTGGCAGAGATTCACCTACTAAAGTACATATGGCTACAGTAACTGATGGGGAGAAAGAGAAAAAAGGGATGAAACTGTATGATTTTTTAAGTCTAAAAGCTAAAGAGACAGCAACAGTAACAGAAGGTGGCCTTTGTCCCCACCAAAAGACTTGTGTAAGAATGTTCATAGCAGCAGCATTTATATAGCCCCAAACTGCAAATAATTCATTGTAGAATGGATAAGTAAACAGCAATATATGCACACTATAACTATTATACAGTAATTAAAAAGTAAACTATGGGCCAGACACAATGGCTCATGCCTGTAATCCCAGCACTTTGGGAGGCCGAGGTGGGTGGATCCCGAGATCAGGAGTTCAAGACCAGCCTGACTAACATGATGAAAACCCGTCTCTACTAAAAATACAAAAATTAGCAGGGCATGGTGGTGAGCACCTGTAATCCCAGCTACTCAGGAGGCTGAGGCAGGAAAATCGCTTGCACCTGGGAGGTAGAGGTTGCAGTGAGCTGAGATCACGCCACTGCACTCCAGCCTGCAAGACAGAGCAAGACTCCGTCTCAAAAAATAAATTTAAAAAAACCCCAAAAATTAGCCAGGCATGGTGCCGAGTGCCTGTAGTCCCAGCTACTGAGGAGGCTGAGATGGGAGGATCAATTGAGCCTGGGAGGTTGAGGCTACAGTGAGCCATGTTGGCACCACCACACTCCAGCATGGGTGACAGAATGAGACCCCATCTCAAAAAACAACAGGCCAGGTGCAGTGGCCCATGCCTGTAATCCCAGCATTTTGTAAGGCCAAGCAGGTGGATCACTTGAAGCCAGGAGTTTGAGACAAAACCCCATCTCTACTAAAAATACAAAAAAATTAGCCAGGTATGGTGGTAGGTGCCTGTAGTCCCAGCTACCTAGGAAGCTAATACACGAGAGTCGTTTGAACCTGGGAGGCAAAGGTTGCAGTGAGCCGAGATCGCACCACTGCACTCCAGCCTGGGCGACAGAGTTAGACTGTCTCCAAAATAAATAAATAAATAAATAAACAGCAGTAAAAAACAATAAACAGACAACAGTGATAGAAGGAAGCTCGTGTCAAGGTCCAGATGAGGGACCCAGACACCAAGGAAGCCCAGCATGGAGGAAGAAACCCAGTGAAGCTGCTGTGTTCCCCTTTTGATGGGCACTGGCTAGGCATAGGAGTGCAGAGACCTCAACATAAGCCCCTTAGTCTTAAAGAAGGATGTAGCCTCGGGAAGGGCCCTCAGTAGGGCAGACAGGGTTTTCTGAGCTGGCTGCCAGAGTGGGAAATGAACAGCCACCTCATGTACTATGGCAGCAGGAATAACTGCCAACACAGACAAATCAGCAAGGCCACCCTCGACCCCTCAGGCTTGCATGTGAAGCACCGGCATGTGAAACACCATGATGGCCAGCACTGGTCTAAGCCAGGCCTGGCCCGAGACAGAACCGTAGGCAGTCAGGGGGCCAGGAACACTTTTCTTACTTGGAATGGCCTGAAGGCTGAAAAGTACTGTCCCTCCCCTTCCAAATATGGAAGGGCCTAGCAGCTCCTAGATTCCAAAGAGCCCCTTCCCGGATACTGTTCATTTCCAAAGTGGAGATAGCTTTGTCGTTGTTTTTATTTTTTCCCCATTGTACAAGTAATTCATGCTGTTTAAAGAAAATATCAGAACAAAAAATGGAAAAGTACAAAAAGTAATCTTAAATCTGTAAACATACCCCTAAGATAACAACTCCAAAAGTGAGGATGATTTTCCTTCTAGACATAATACGTTTATCTACAAAATTGGATTGTGTTATTTGTTTTAACTTGCTTAAGGCCACACAAATAGTAAGTGGGTGATTTAGTATTTGAACCAAGTTTAGTCAGACCCTCACTCTGCACACCCCACCACACACCCCCTCAATGCCACCAAAGCCTCCTAGTGATGCAGCGAGGCCCCCACCCTTAAGCCTGCCCCTCCGGACCTGGACAATGAATGCTCTACTTTCCAACGCTGAATGGTGAATGGCCCCATGTTCTCATTATTTTTCCCACTCCAGGGATTCTCCTGAGTTCCTATAACAACCTGGCCAGATTCCATCTCACTTGACACAGTCATCAAAGGGAGCCCTCCTGCCAAAAGAGTAAATTCCAAAGAGCCCTCATCTTGGCAAAGGGCATGGGTTGAGAGAGAACAAGATCCAAGGTTCCTGCAGACAAATCTGAGGGACCAGGACTGAAGGAAGCTGGAACCTGCTTTTCTGCTTCTGAGAGCTACAGGCTGACCTTGGACCTGACGAAACCTCTGTCAAAGGCCGAGGGGCTGAGGCTCCAGGCCTGTAGGACAGGCAAGGCCCCAGGCCAGCTGTCTGGACAGGGCCCTGAGGCCTGGCTGTTCTAGTGGCTGGTGTCCCCACTTCAGAGAAAGGGCCTATATCACAGACACTTGGGAAATGGGAGGAGAGTCTCCCTGTTTAAACCCTTCACACGTCCCTGGACTGTGGGGCTCAGCAGAAGGGCCTGGGTACTTGAGGGGTGGGGAAAGCTGGGAGGTTGGTGGCAGGGTGAACTCTGCAGGAAGTCTTTTCAACCAGAAACAAACAGGCACCAGCCCCTGAACACAAAGGCTGTGAGGGGCCCGGCTGGGGTTAGTGAGAGGACACAGCCCAGGCTGCTGCTTACCAAACGCTACTCCACTGCCAGCCTGCCAGCAAGTGTCACCATGAGAGTCCCTCCATGTATCTGAGAGGGGCATGGTCTCCAGAAGATCCCTCTGGTGGGGCCTGCACCCAGGAGGTCTGCTCCAGCAGCACAGAATTTGAACAGAGGAGAATCCTGGCCCCACCGGTCCTGCCTCAAGGCCCCGCCTGAGGGGAAAGGGTGGGAAGAGGGCAGGATACCCCGATGGAGGGGAATGGGGACAGAGGGACAAGGAAGAAAAAGAGGCACAAAAAGGAAAGCTGAGGAAGAGTCATCGGAAGCAAAACTCATCTCTTCTTGGAGACCATGCCCTGTTCACACGAGATGTGGATAAGATTACCCCTCTGCATGTACACATGCTAGAAACATGGGGGCCATCCCCTCTCTGAGAAAACTGGGCCAAGAGGGAAGGGTACTTCCTTGCCCAAGGTCACAGAGTGGGTGAGTGACACCTAGAAATCCCAGGAAACCTCAACTCTAGTTCCAAGCCATTTCCATGAGACATCCACACAGAAGAACCTGCTGTACTCATGCCAGCAACCATCTCCCAAAGAAACCTCAGCAATGCCCAAAGCCCCCCCAGAACTGATGGCCTCTGAGGCAGGGCACCCCGAGTAAAAAAATAAACAGCCTCTTTTACTCTCAAAGCTGAGTCCAGCCTAACACAGAAAAAACGAACACACTTAGGGGAAGTAGGTACAGCTGAAACATGGGCCATTTCAGGCACAGTAGAGAGTTTGGGAGCCCCAGTGGTTATAGAACTAAAAGACTGGTGGGGGGTGGGGGTGGGGGGATGAACTGGCAGTGGGGCGTGCAGGATGGCAGGGAGGTTATGTTCCACCATGTCTTGATGGTTCAGTAGCTGACTGTTCTCACTGGGCCAATCTTGCACCACTGAGGGCAGGGCCGTGCATCCTTACCATGGCTTGACCATTACTAGAGTTGCCTCCAAGCAGTGGGTCTTGGAGGCCCAAGGTAATGGTTACGTGCAGGCAAAGTCCCAAGCCTTTCTCGTCTTCCCTCAGCCATCCCCAACTCCATGTTCCCACCCAGCAGTCCTGGAACCCCCAGGGTTCTACCTGTCTGTGCTGCGATGGGTCCTTGGCTCCCATCAGCCAGGAGCCCACCCTATGAGAGGCCCAAAGAAGGGGAACCAGGGACACGTCGCTTTCCCTGCCCTGACCTCTAGTCACCTTAGGAGGCCAAGTGAGGTAAACTGATGCAGTTCCAGCAGCATGACAGGCAGCCTATCCCTTCAGGAAAGAAACCGATCCACTTATCCCAAGAACTTTAAAAACAACCATGGCTTCCAGCCTGGCTACCCTACTCTTGGAATCTACTCTAAAAAGTAAACTTAGCAAAAACTAAAAGCGATATGTTGGCCGGGTGCAGTGGCTCACGCCTGCAATCCCAGCACTTTGGTAAGTTGGGGCGGGCAGATTACTTGAGGTCAGGAGTTCGAGACCAGGCTGGCCAACATGGTGAAACCCCATCTCTACCGAAAATACAAAAATTAGCTGGGCATGGTGGCACACACCTGTAGTCCCAGCTACTCGGGAGGCTCAGGCAGGAGAGTCGCTTGAACCCGGAAAGTGGAGGCCACAGTGAACCGAGATCACGCCACTGCACTCCAGCCTGGGCAATAGAGCGAAACTCCGTCTCAAAAAAAAAAGAAAAAAAAAGTGATATGTCTAAGGCTATTTTGTCCAGGAAAGCAAAAGATAGGAAACAACCTTAGCAATTACAAAGGAGAAGAAAGGGTACCTTTATAATGGAGAACCTTAAAATGTCTTTCATTCAGAAATCTCGCTTCCAGAAATTTATCCAAAGGAATTAAGAGAAGTACAGTGAGATTTCTGTGTGGATGTCCCATGGAAATGGCTTGGAACTAGAGTTGAGGTTTCCTGGGATTTCTAGATGTCACTCACCCACTCTGTGACCTTGGGCAAGGTCTAACCTATCTGTTAGACCAAAGAGTCTAATGGGATGGTTATTTATGCCACAAAACTTGATTTTTAAAAATAATAAAGACTTGGTGTAGTCCCAGCTACTTGTGAGGCTGAGGTGGGAGGATCTCGAGCCTGGGAGGCTAAGGCTGCAGTGAACCATGATCACTGCCACTGCACCCCAAAAACTATTTTTAAAGTTATAAAGACTTGGAAATGAAACGAATAAAAAAAGTGTATGTTCAGTGTCATAATTGCCAAAATGTATGCAGATGGACAAGAACTTGAAGTATCTAAGGGTACTGACAATGGGGATGTTTTAGATTTAAAAATTCCATCAAAGATTTTAAAGTTACACTATCCAGTGCTGTCTAAAATACATTTTTTTCTTTTTTCTGTTTGGTTATTTTTTCCTTTTTTTTTCTACAATACATTTAAATGGACATCTCACTTGCTGCTATTGGGAGTATAAATATAAAATCTTGGGCCGGGCACGGTGGCTCACACCTGTAATCCCAGCACTTTGGGAGGCCAAGGCAGGTGGATCATGAGGTCAGGAGTTCAAGACCAGCCTGGCCAAGATGGTGAAACTCCATCTCTACTAAAAATACAAAAATTAGCTGGACGTGGTGGCAGGCGCCTGTAATCCCAGCTACTCAGGAGGCTGAGGCAGAGAATTGCTTGAACCCGGGAGGCGGAGGTTGCAGTGAGCCAAGATTGTACCACTGCACTCCAGCCTGGGTGACAGAGCGAGACTCCATCTTGAAAAAAAAATATATATATATATGTATGTATGTATGTATGTATGTTATGTATGTATGTATATGTATGTGTGTGTGTGTGTGTGTATGTGTGTGTGTGTGTGTGTATATATATATATAAAATCTCGGTACAGGTTGGTATAATTTGCAGGACAATGATATGGTTTGGCTGTGTCTCCACCAAAATCTCACCCTAAATTATAATAATCCCCCCATGTGAATGGCGGGGCTAGATGGAGATAACTGAATCATGGGGCAATTTCCCCCCATACTGTTCTCATAGTAGTGAATAAGTCTCATGAGATCTGATGGTTTTATAAATCAGAGTTCCCCTGCACTAGCTCTCTTGCCTGCCGCCATGTAAGATGTGACTTTGCTCCTCATTCACCTTCTACCATGACTGTGAGGCCTCCACAGCCATGTGGAACTAAGAGTCCATTAAACCTCCTTCCTTTATAATTACCCAGTCTTGAGTATGTCCTTATTAGCAGCGTGAGAACAGACTAATACAGTAAATGTGGAAATATCTATCTAAAGTCTTTCATCTGGATATTCCACTTCTAGAAATTTATCCAACGGAATTAAAGGAAGAACAGTGAGATTTCTGTATGAGGATATTTATTGCAATATTATTTATGAAAAAGACTTGAAACCACCCAAATGGTCAACAATAAATAAGTTATAGAATAACCATGTGATGAATTATTATGCAGTTAAACACATTTTAAAACATTTCATGACATGAAAAAATGCTCATATACTCATAGGTAAAAGTATATACTTTAGGTATCATGCATACCATGGATATCCGTTGCTATATAATCATGTATGACATCTATGTATCATGTATATACACATATCATGCATATGTGCATATGATTCCCTGTATGTATTTATATAGCGATATAGATACATACATATTGTATCAGTCATCCCAATTTTTTTGGTTTTTTTGTTTGTTTTTGAGACAGAGTCTCTCTCACCCAGGCTGGAGTGCAGTGATGTGATCTCGGTTCACTGCAACCTCCACCTCCCGGGTTCAAAATTCTTGTGCCTCAGCCTCCTGAGTAGCTGGGATTACAGGCATGTGCCACCACACCCAGCTAATTTTTGTATTTTTAGTAGAGACGAGGTTTCACCATGTTGCCCAAGCTGATCTCAAACTCCTGACCTCAGGTGATCCACCTGCCTCAACCTTCCAAAGTACTGGGATTATAGGCGTAAGCCACTGCGCCCGGCCAGTCATCCCAATATTGCACATATACATGCACCAAAATGTTAATGGTGATTATTTCTAGCAGGTTGGATGATGAGCAGTTTTTATTTTCTTTAGACTTTTATATGTCTTCCAGTATTTAGGAATTACTACCAGTATCACATCACATCAGGAAGCACACAATGTCAGTTTGTTTTCAGTTGTTAGGGATGCTAAGTTTGGTCATCTGGCTAAAAGGTGTCCACCATTATAAGTAACATTGCAATTAATATCCTTGTATATAAATCTCACTGTACTTCTCTTAATTCCTTTGGATAAATTTCTGGAAGTGAGATTTCTGAATGAAAGACATTTTAAGGTTCTCCATTATAAAGGTGCCCTTTCTTCTCCTTTGTAATTGCTAAGTAATCTGCAGGGTGATACTTTGAGAACCAATGAGTATTCAGTTTCCCAAAAACGTTTTACTCGTTGGAAATAGTATTTATTAATGATCCTGGACAGAATCAGTTACTTCACTGAGAGTTACCAAAGGTAAAAAGACGAGCTTCCCCATTCACATTTTTAGTATTACTATGTTATCTTAGACTAACTGTGCTGCCATAACAGAATGCCACAGACTAAATAATTTATAAAGAACAGAAATTTATTTCTCACAGTTCTGGAAGCTGGAAGTCCAAGATCAAGAACGAGCATTTGGTATCTGGTGAGGGCAGCATCTTTCTGAGGGAAGGAAGGCTGTGTACTCAACAGGACAGAACGGCAAGAGGGCCAAACCCTGTGTGAAACCTCTTTTATTTTTTGAGACAGTGTCTTGCTCTGTCACCCAGACTGGAGTGCAGTGGCGTGATCACAGTTCACTGCAACCTCGACCTCCCAGGCTCAACCAATTTGAATAGCTGGGACTACAGGTGCATGCCACCACACCCAGCTAATTTTTAAAAATTTTTTTTAAGAGTTGGGGTCTGGCCATGTTGCCCAGGCTGGTCTCAAACTCCTGGGCTCAAGTAATTCTTGAGCCTTAGCCTCC
Source organism: Nomascus leucogenys (assembly GCF_006542625.1). Classification (NCBI taxonomy): domain Eukaryota; kingdom Metazoa; phylum Chordata; class Mammalia; order Primates; family Hylobatidae; genus Nomascus; species Nomascus leucogenys. The sequence continues at coordinate 37,770,736 of NC_044394.1, forward strand.
CAAAGTGCTGGGATTACAGCCATGAGCCACCATACCCGGCCAGGCCTCTATTACAAGGGCCTTAATTCCATTCATGAGGGAGGGACCATCACGGCCTAATTGCCTCTTAAAGATCCCACCTCTTAATACTATCACATTTGCCATTAAGTTTCAACACCTGAATTTTGTATGGGACACATTTCAGCCATAGCATCTCACCCTGGCCCCCCAAAATTTATGTCCTTCTCACAAATATTCATTCCATCTCAGTAGCCCCAAAAGTCAGTCATTCCAGCAGCAACTCAAAAGTCTAAAGTCAGAGTCTCATCCAGAATCCTCTAAATTAGATATGGATGAGACCCAAAAGTGTGATTCATCCTGAGGCAAATTTTCCTCCAGCCGTGAGCTGTAAAATAAAACAAGGTACAATGGTGGGACAGGCACAAGACGAATATTTATCTTCCAAAAGGGAGAAATACGAAAAAAAAAAAAAGGAGTACCAGGTCCTCAGTAAATCTAAAATCCAACAGGGCAAACAACATTCGATCTTGAGAATCATCTTTGATTCCATGTCCTGCCTTCCAGACACAGTGGGGCAGGAGTTAGCCCCCCAAGGCCTTGGACAGTCCCGCCCCCATGGCTTTGCCAAACAGCCATGCGTCAGCTCTCACATATTGAGGTTGCATTCCTGCGGCTTTCCCAGGCTGGTGCTGCATGCTGGTGGCTCTATTGTTCTGGGGTTGCAGAGACAGCCCTATCCCCACAATGCCACTAAGCATTGCCCTGGTGGAAACCGCAGTGGTTCCACCCCTGCAACAACTCTCTTCCTGGGCCCCAAGGCTGTCTGCAACATCCTTCGAAATCTCGGTGGAGGTAGCGCTGCAGCCACAGCTCACACACACACCTGCAGAGTTAGCACCACATGGATGCTGCCAAGGCTTACGCTTGTGCCCTCTGGAGCAGTGGCCCAAGCTGCACCTGGGTCTGCCTGAGCCACAGGTGGGGTGGCTGAGAAGCAATGTGCCAGAATATGATGGATAGAGACAAGGGGCAGTGAGCCCTGAAGTCCCACAGACACTCTACACCCCTCCTTAGAAACTTCTGCCCCTAAGGCCTTGGCACTCTGGGTCTGTGATGGATGTGGCAACCTCAAAGATCTGAAATGCCTTCAGGAGTCATTCTCGCATTGTCTTAATGAATAGCACCTGGCTTCCTTCTAGCCCTACTAATCTCCTTATCAAATGGTCACTTGGCCACACTGCTGGTTTCTCCTAAACATGATTTTTTATTCTTTACATGGCCAGGCTACGAATTTTCCAAATATGTATGTTCCGCTTCCCTTTTCATTATAAATTCTATCTTTGAATTGTTTCACTCTTCTTACATTCTACTATAAGCAGTTAAGAGAAGCCATGAAGCATCCTGAATGCTTTGCTGCTTAGAGATTTCTTCTGCCACATATCCTAGTTCATTGCTCTCAAGCCCTGCCTTCCATGAAGTCCTAGGACACAGGCATAATTTGGCCAAGTTCTTTGTCACTGTAGTAAGAATGGCCTTTCCCCCATTTCCAATACCTTGTTCCTCATTTCTGTCTCACACCTTATCAGAAGGGTCTTCACTGTCACTATCCCATAAGTTACTTCTAAAAGGAAGGAGGCTTTCCCTACAGCCTTTCTCTTCTGAGCCCTCAACTGAATCACCTTTATTGCTCTGTTCATGGCAATGAGACTTTTTCCAGCACTTCTTTTTTTTTTTTGAGATGGAGTCTCACTCTGTCGCCCAAGCTGGAGTGCAGTGGTGCAGTCAGCTCACTGCAACCTCTGCCTCCCGGGTTCAAGCAATTCTCTGCCTCAGCCTCCCAAGTAGCTGGGATTAAAGGCGCCCATCACCACGCCTGGCTAATTTTTGTATTTTTAGTAGAGACGGGGTTTCACCATCTTGGCCAGGCTGGTCTTCAACTCCTGACCTTGTGATCCACCTGCCTCGGCCTCCCAAAATGCTGGGATTACAGGCGTGAGCCACAGCCCCCAGCCTTCCAGCACTCATTTCAAAACCATTCCAGCCTCTACCCTTTACCAAGCTCCAGAGCTGCTTCCACATTTTTAGGTATTTGTTATAGCAACACCCCACTTCTGTGGTATCAATTTCTGTTGTAGTCCGTCTGTGCTGCTATAACAGAATACCACAGGCGGGTAATTTACAAAGAACAGAAATTTATTTCTCACAGTTCTGGAGGCTGGAAGTCCAAGATCAAGGAACCAGCATTCAGTGTCTGGTGAGGTCTGCATCCTTCAGAAGGGAGAAATATTGTGTCCCCACAGGGAAGAAGGCAGAAAGGCAAGAGACCCTAGCAGCTGTGGGAAGCCTTTTTTATAAAGGTTTTAATCCCAGTTTTAATCCCAGTCACAGCCTAACCATCTCATAAAGGCCCCACCTCTTAATACTATCACATTCACCATTATGTATGGAGTGGACACATTCAAACCATAGCTTATGAACTCAACGGATTTTTTTTTTAATTTAATGTGTTACAATCCATTGCTGTTTTTCTTAATGCTCAAATTGTCCCAATGTAGCCACTGGATTTCCTTTTAAGCCAGTTACTGTGTCTCCATCATTCTTTGAGCACTTCCTCGCTTTCTGTAGCAACACTTGCAGCCTCAGACCTGGAATCCACCATTTATCCAAGAAGCCCTCGTTCCTTTTTGTGGGTAGCAGTACTTAGAAACCAAGATCTGGGTGCTACGTGTGTTCATAGTTACTGTGGTGTCAAAAGTTCTAGGCCCTTTCAGAAAACAGAGCCAGAAAATCAGAAAATGTAAGAGAGAGAGAGAGAGAGAGAGAGAGTGAGTGTGTATGTGTGTGTGTGATGAGTGCATATTGGTACCTCCAATTCAAATACAACATCACATAGTTCTTTGTCTTTTCCCCTACTCTATTTGTATCTCTCATCTCCCACATGAAAATGCTGGTTCTCCACATCAGTGTAAGTATTTATTCTATCCCATAATACACCCCAAATAGTTTCAGACTATGACACGAGTTCTAGTATTGAATTGTTATTAATACTATTTCAGTTAGTTTTCTATGCCCTTCATAATGATAATCTGTCAGCCATTAATTTCCTTAAGTAATTATTGAATTCAGGACAGCAAATGCCTTGCATCTTTGGTCCATAATTAAGAGTAATTCAGATGTCATACAGCCTTGCCTTTAGAGATCTAGATCTAATTCCCCGGCCTACAGAGAAGGCCAAAGATTTCTCCCTTTTGCTTTTGCAAGCTCCTGGTAGTTGCCTTCACTGAAAATAATTCTGCACACACTGCACCCTGGTAAGGAGACTCATAGGCCTTCAAGATTCCCCCACATGGCCAGGCACAGTGGCTCATGCCTGTAATCCAGCACTCTGGGAGGCCAAGGCGGGCAGATCACTTGAGGTCAGGAGTTCAAGACCAGCCTGGCCAACATGGCAAAACCCCGTCTCTAGAAAAACACAAAAATTATCCAAGCATGGTGGCATGCACTTGTAGTCCCAGTTACTCAAGAGGCTGAAGCATGAGAATTGCTTGAGCCCAGGAGGCAGAGGCTGCAGTGAGCCAAGATGCCACCGCACTCCAGCCTGGGCAACAGAGTGAGACTCTGCCTCAAAAAAAAAAAAAAATCCCCCAAATAATCTCTTGCAGAGATTTCACAAACCAGGCATATTTTGCTGACAACTTCCCAGGAATTATGGTAGAAGGAACAACAGCACAAATTCACAGGTCTCACCAACACAGTCAGCATCACTCATCTCAAAAGAGCCCCCAGCCACACCTCATTGTGGCATTTCTGTATTGGTCTTGCAGCTCATCTCAGTATCATGCTCTCCTTCCCGCTGTTTTTTTTCTTCCTCTTCCCTCCCTCTCCTTTCTCCATTTAGGATCAAAATGCACCATTTTTCTCCTCTGTCAAGCAGAGCAACCTCCTCCTCTGAAGCTTTGTTCAAGGCATTCTTAGAACAAAGACAGCCTTCTTCCTAAGAAAAATTACAGTGAATAAAATTTCCTCTGCCTTATCACACATACAAGGGTTGGGATCTTTTTAAAGTGTGGTCAGTTATAAACTACAAAGAAGTACCTGCAAAATTTCCTCAAGAGGAGTTTCTCCATTGGTTCAGCTAATGTCCCTCAGAACCAGGTCACCAGATGGCTCAAGCTGCCCAGGATCTTTCTACTTCTGGATCCCCCAGCTTCCAGAGCCACCTTCTCAAGTCCTCATGACCTCTACTGTTCTCTCTTCATCACAGACAAATGGGTTCATCCAAATTTCCCCCAGCTAAGCAGCAACCACCCTGTGCTCCCTCCCAGGACACCAGCCAAGGGCCCTGGGAGGAAAACAGTATTTATGAGCCATGGTCTGTGGACTGACTCCAGCATTGAGGGGGAGCCTGGCCCTCCCAGTGCCCCACAGCCCATGGAGAGGGACTCAGAGGCCTCTAATTTCCCATTGCATTGATGGAGATGACCTTGCTAAATAACCTGCCTAGACTAGAGCCAATGAGGAGTATGGCCACTATCTTGCTAGCCTAGAGGTCCCATTCATGGCCCTTCCAGAGTTTGTAGAGCCTAGAAGATCTTCTGTTGGCAGAAGCTTTCAAAAAGGCCAGAAGGTAGCCCTGGAAACAATCCCCAACTGGGGTACAGTGGGGAGGAGAGGTGCAGATCTTTCTACAAAGTCTATCTGAATCCTGATGACAGAAAGGAACACTGAAATTTGAAAAATACTCTAAAATTGGAGTTGCCTTCATTATTTTCTAGTCAGTAAATATTTAAGTTGCCTTGATATTTAAATTAATAATTTTTTTAAGTATGAAATTTTAAAAATTTACCCATAGGAGAAACGGGCCAAAAATGTACAAGAATGTTGGGGTCTTTCAAAATGCAAGAGTTGAAGAATAAAATTGTGGTACAAGGAGGAGAGTAGTGAAATGAAATGGTCCGAGAATGGGAGGAGGAGGGACTGGGAAAAGGGAGGGGGCACCCTCCTGGCACAGGCAGCATGCCACCCTGTAGCTGCTCATCCATCACCAAAGCCCCTGCCTGTTCATGGTAATCTGGCAAGCAATGAAATACCTCCCTGCTTCCCACGTCTCCCTCTACCATGTCTCAACGTGCCTTGAAGTCCACCATTAGCACCTCTATCCTTTAAGTCTCGGCTGACTCCTCCATCAAATAGGTGGCATTTATGTTGGGATTTTAGGACTGCAAATGTATCCAGTTTTGCAGTTCTGGAACTTTCTAGAATCACACATTAGGTGGGCTAGATAAGTAGTTTCTCTAGTTTTGTGCTCTTCCAACTTTTTATGTAATTGCATTGATTATTCCTTGATTACTTCTTAGGAGAATCCAGACAGAGCCCAGGTAAGCTACTAAAATACCTATGCCCTTTGTCCTTCTGAGATGCAGTAGGAAACCACCTGTCAGGGTAATTCTCACATTTCATGTTACTGGGCTGCTCCCCTGGACATGAGGGGGGATGGTTCTAGGCCCAGGTGCCCAGCAAGCCTTGTGCTCCTTTCTGTCATGGCTTTTCTCTCCCAGAGCTGGTCAACTCCAGGGCTTAAAGCAAGTAAGCCAATGTCAGCACAGAGAAGATGTGCAGTGAAGTGCTGCCCACGTGAGGGCCAGGGCCAAAGCTCAGGCCTTCTGCCGTGTAATCTTGGGCAAGTTCCCTAAACTCAAGTTATTTGAACAGGAATGCAAATGGGGTGAGAATAAGGGTCTAGAGACAAGCGTCCCCAGGTTCATACCCTGGCTCCATCACTTCCCAGCACCATGCATGAGGCTTAACTTCCAGTCTGTCTTTTTCTTCGTCTGTAAAACGGAACTTATAATAGCATCCACATCTTAGGGCTGCTTTGAGTTAATCTGATAAGTTAATGCATGTAAAATGCTTACAAATTGCCTTGTTCATAGTACTTAATAAATATTTGACATTTTAGGCCGGGCACGGTGACTCCCGCCTATAATCCCAGCAATTTGGTAGGCTGAGAGGGGTGGATTTCTTTTTTTTCTTTTTGAGACGGAGTCTTGCTCTGTTGCCCAGACTGGAGCGCAGTGGCACAATCTCGGCGCAGAGGCACGATCTTGGCTCACTGCAAGCTCTGCCTCCTGAGTTCACGCCATTCTCCTGCTTCAGCTTCCCAAGTAGCTGGGACTACAGGAACCCACTACCACGCTTGGCTAATTTTTTTGTATTTTCAGTAGAGACCAGGTTTCACCATGTTAGCCAGGATGGTCTCAATCTCCTGACCTTGTGATCTGCCCGCCTTGGCCTCCCAAAGTGCCAGGATTACAGGCATGAGCCACCGGGCCTGGTCAAGAGGAGTGAATGTCTTGAGGCCAGGAGTTTGAGACAAGCCTGGCCAACATGGCGAAACCCAGTCTCTGATAAAATACAAAAATTAGCTGCGTGTGATGGTGTATGCCTGTAATCCCAGCTACTCGGGAGGCTGAGTCACGAGAATCACTTGAACCCAGCAAGTGGAGGCTGCAGTGAGCTGAGAACATGCCACTGCACTCCAGCCTGGGCAACAGAGCAAGACCCTATCTCAAAAAAAAATAAAAATAAATAAATAATATTTGACATTTTATATGTACGTGTATTCCTACATACATTTGTAAATACATATAAAAAGTCTGTCAAATTAGCCTGTTGTGGTGGCAGGTGCCTGTGATCCCAGCTAATTTGGAGGCTGAGGCAGAAGAATCACTTGAACCTGGGAGGCGGAGGTTGCAGTGAGCTGAGATCATGCCACTGCACTCCAGCCTGGGGGACAAGAGCGAGACTCTGTCTCAAAAAAAAAAAAAAAAAAAAAGTATGTCAAGGCTGGGCGCAGTGGTTCATGCCTGTAATCCCAGCACTTTGGGAGGCTGAGGTGGGCAGATCACCTGAGGTTGAGAGTTCAAGACCAGCCTGACCAACATGGAGAAACCCCATCTCTACTAAATACAAAATTAGCCAGGTGTGGTGGCACACACCTGCAATCCCAGCTACTCGGGAGGCTGAGGCAGGAGAATCACTTGAACCCGGGAGGCAGAGGTTGCAGTGAGCTGGGATCGCACCATTGCACTCCCATCTGGGCAACAAGAGCAAAACTCCGTCTCAAAAAAAAAAAAAGAACTGTCAAGACATACTTCTTAGAATGGCTGAAATAAAAAAAGATTTTTAAATTTGACAATAGCAAGTGTTGGTGAGGAAGTGGAGCAACTGGAACTCTCATACACTGCTGATGGAAATGTAAAATGTACAACCCTTTGAAAAACAGTTTGGCAGTTTCTGGTAAAGTTAAACATATATTTACCAAACTTATCATAGGATACAGCAATCCCATTCTTATTCCTTCAAGAGAAATGAAAGCATACATCCACACAAAGAATGTTCATATAGTTTTATTCATAATAGCCAAAAAACTGGAAAGAATCCAGGTGTTTATCAACAAGTGAATAGATAAACAAATTCTGGAACATCCTTTCAATGGGACACTACTCAGCAGTAAGAAGGGATTAACTACTAATACATGCAATGACACAAATGAATCCCAAAAGCATTTTTTTTTTTAAAGATAGGGTCTCACTCTGTTACTCAGGCTGGAGTGCAGTGGTACAATAATGGTTCACTGCAGCCTCAACCTCTCAGGCTCAAGTGATCCTCCCACCTGAGCCTCTCGAGTAGCTGGGACTACAAGCACGCACCACCACACTAGGCTAATTTTTTAAAATTTTGTAGAGACAGGTCTCACTACGTTGCCCAGGCTGGTCTTGAACTCCTGGGCTCCAGCAATCCTCCTGCCACAGCCTCCCAAAGTGATGAGATTACAGGTGTGAGCCATTGCACCCAGCCTCAAAAGCATTGTGTTAAGGTAAAGAAGCCATATACAGAAGGCTGCATATTGTAGGATTCCATTTATATGACATTCTGGAAACAGCAAAACAATAGAAACAGAAAGCAGATGATTGGTTGACGGGGTGAAGAAAGGGAGGAATTGATTATAAAGAGGTATGAGAGAACATGTAGGGTGATGAAAATGCTTCACATCTTGATTGTCCATATGGTTTGCTTCTGTGTCCCCACCCAAACCTCATCTCAAACTGTAAACCCCATAATCCCCACATGTCGAGAGAGGACATGGTGGGAGGTGACTGAATGATGGGGATGGTTCCCCCATGCTGTTCCCATGATAGTGAGTTCTCATGAGATCTGATGGTTTTATAAGTACTCAGAAGCTCCTCCTCCATTCCTCTCTCTCCTGCCACCTTGTGAAGAAGGTGCCTGCTTCCCCTCCTACCATGATCATTTCCTGAGGCCTCCCCAGCCATGAGGAACTGTGAGACAATTAAACCACTTTCTTTTATTAATTACCCAGTCTCGCGAATTTCTTTATAGCAGTGTGAGACCGAACTAATACAACTGTGATGGTGGATACACGACTGAATATGGCTGTCAAAACTTAAAGAACTGCACACATGAGAAAGGTAAATTATACCTTAATAACCTGATGTTAAAAGCCATTAAAGCTGTTACCTATGAGAGGAAGGAACTAAGAAGAGACGACGATTAAAGGATACTTTTTTCTACTTAAACATATTTGCACTGTTTGAACTTTTCTAATGAGCAAATAACTTATGTACTTGATAATAATTTCTTTAAAGTTTTAAGGAATAATATCTATCTCAAAGGGGTGTTGTGAGATTCAAATGACATAATGTAAAAAGCATACAGCACAATGTATGAACTCAGATAGCGACAGACAGACACACAGATACATAAACAGACAGCTACAGGTAGAGAGAATTTGTTACCTTCCTCTCATCTCCCACCTCCCCTATTCTCTTCACTCCCCCATCCTCACCCTCCCTTAATGACCCACATACTCTGAAATGACAAGGTACAAAGGCCAACGGTCCACTGAGGGTGACAGCCACGACTTACCTCAGTGACAAAGAGTGTGCGAGGGTCGATGATATCCAAGAAGTGCCTGAAGCGGCCATAGAAGGACGTCTGAAGAAGAGGATGAGAGAGAAGAGTGAATGGATCAGCTGCTGCATACCCTTCTCAAGACACTGGGGAGTCTTGAGACCCCACCCTTTATGATTGGGGTCCCCCGGTCCTCAGGACTCCTCGTGTGGGTGATAAATGCCAATGAGGCCTCAGAAATCTGAGGACAGCTTTCCTGGGGCTGAGAGTTTTCCAAAGTCAACTCAGAGAGACCACTGAGATACTCAAGGACAGGCCCATCTGCTCTTCCAGGTGACTTCCATTTTTCCCTCTCTCTCCCAATGCCCTGAGATCTATTCTGAGCCTATTAAAAGCTCCCAAGCATCCCTGGACATGTAGGCTGAAGGTGAGGCCTGGTCCCCAGCCCTCTCCCAGCCTCCCTGCCTTGCTCACGGCCTTGAGTGATAGAGCATCCTGCCTACCCCCAACATGTCCCTCCCCAAGGTCCAGCTCTGCCTCTAGGGGGAGATCCCCAAGGGCAGCTCAAGCCTGAAAGCACTGAGCTCACAACCCTCAGGCCCTCCTTCACCCAGAGCCCTGTAGCTGCTGAGGTGCAGGACAAGGGCAGCTCCCCCAACCTTGCCCCAGAGCAGGGGCCATGGAAAAGGAGGGCTTTATGCTAAGCGCAGCCACAAGCATTAGAGCGCAATGAAAGGAAACCAAGCAACCCGGCTGCTGGGCCTTCTGCCCTGGGGACTAAGCCAGCTGGGCAAAGCCAAGCTCAAGGGGAAGACAGAGGGTGCCAAGCTCGGGGATGAAGGGGAAGCTGCAGTCGCTGGGGTTCATGCCTCGCTACACTCTGGGCTCTGCCCCAGATTCCTCCCTGGAGCCCCACAACTCTTCAGGCACCATCCTTTGCACAGTGGAGGAAACAGAAGCCTCCACATTCCCTCCCGTTATTTAGTAGGACACCAGACCCTGCAGCCAATTCCTGTTCCTTTCCCTTCCCAATAAAGACCCTGCAATAGGCTCCAGGTCACCTCAAAGTCCCCCCACACAGCAGTTCTCATCCCACCTCCATTTCTCTCCCACCATGGCACCCCTGCATGAAGCAACCTCTAACCCCTAATGCCACCCCTACCCAGGTGCTGTCTCCCACAAGCCAGATCAAGCTTCAGTCCATTCCTAACAGAAACAGCTGCCTCTCTAACCTCTTATAATCCACACAGCCCGGATCATTTCCGGGCATACATTAAAGACATTAAAGACATACATAAGGGAGGCTCACAATGCTGTCCTGGCAAAATTTCACCTCTAAGAATGTAGTCTAAGGAAACAATCTAAGATGTTCAAAGATCTGGTCAGGTGTACATACCAAGGATATTCACTGCTGCATTATTTACAAAGGTGGATGGTTAAATAAATGATGGTCCATTCATATGACTGCATACTATGCAGCCTTTAAAACTATGTTTTCAAACATTTATGACATGGAATAATGCTTAAAATTTTATGAAATGCATATAAGCAGTGTGATTCCAACTCAATAAACAAGGGGATAAACAGAGCTAGACAGACACTAAGTGAAAAGCAAAAAGACCAAATGACATCCAGAACCTGGTCCACTAACAGAGACCAGGGTTCCTTAGGAAAGGAGTGGATTCAAAGGCTGGGGTAGGGAGGGTACAAGATGAAACTGGTACATTTTGTTGCACCAGAAAGTAATGAAGTCTTACCCCCAAAAAATGATGGGGACATGTTAAAAGGATCAATGAAAGGCAGGTGGGACATTGTGTTCCTCCAAATGTGATACCCCGAGAAGTCCACAGCATCACTCACATAATATTCCAAAGGGACTAAATAAATCTAATCACAAGAAAACAAAACAAACCCACACTGACGGCCATTCCATAAATTAATTGGTTTTGTTCATCAAATATGTCAATGTCATAAAGACAAAGAAAGTGGGAATGAGGCTGTTCCACATTAAAGAAACTAAAGAGACAACTAGATGCACTGTGTAACTCGGGGTTGGATCCTGGCATAGAGGGGGGAATGCTCTCAAGAGCATTACTGAGACAAGAAACAAAAGTGGAATACGGACCATAGGTTAATAAAATTGTTGGATCCATGTTAAGTCTCCTGAATATAATTACTACACTGTGGTTATATAAGAGAATGTCCTTGTTCTTTTTTTTTTTTTTTTTTTAAGATGGAGTCTAACTCTGTCGCCCAGGCTGGAGTGCAGTGGCACAATCTCAGCTCACTGTAACCTTTGCCTCCCGAGTTAGCAATTCTCCTGCCTCAGCCTCCTGAGTAGCTGTGACTACAGGCCAGTGACACCACACCTGGCTTACTTTTTTTTATATTTTTAGTAGAGACGGGGTTTCACCATGTTAGCCAGGATGGTCTCGATCTTCTGACCTCATGATCTGCCCACCTTGGCCTCCCAAACTGCTGGGATTACAGGTGTGAGCCACTGCACCTGGCCAAGAATGTCCTTGTTCTTAAAAGATATATGCTGGACTGGGCGCGGTGGCTCATGCCTGTAATCCCAGCACTCTGGGAGACCAAGGCAAGCGGATCACCTGAGGTCAGGGGTTCACGACCAGCCTGGCCAACATGGTGAAGCCCCGTCCATACTAAAAATATAAAAATTAGCCAGGTGTGGTAGTGCAATCTCAGCTACTTGGGAGGCTGAGGCAGGAGAATCGCTTGAACCTAGGAGGTAGAGGTTGCAGCGAGCAGAGATCGCGCCACTGCACTCCAGCCTAGGCGACAGAGCAAGACTTTGTCTCAAAAAAAAAAAAAAGTCATATACTCTGATGTATTAGATGAATGAATACAACCTATTCGTAAATAGTTGAAGAAAAATAACTGTAAAAATACAGGGCAGCCATAAAATCTGGAATGTAGGTACTATAATTGAATGTAGATTGAAGATGTCCTGATGATATCATGTATATTTGCTATCTTTCCAGACTTTATGATTACCTGTATTACCTGTAGACAAAGAGAATAAAGGAAATGTGATAAGATGTTAAAAATTGGTAGATCTAGGCAAATAGGGAAGTTTTCCTTATTCTTCTTGCAACCTTTCTGTAAGACTAAAAGTGTTTCAAAATAAAAAGGTAAAAATTATATTTTCAAAAAAGCTAGATGAAAATACACTAAAATGCTAATAGAGATTGCCTCTGGGTAATAGGCTTATGTATGATTTATATTTCCAGATCTTTAAATTGCTTTTGAAATTAAAAAAATCAGTATTATACATAATATACAGAAATGATATTACATTTAAAAATATATATTTAGAGTAAAATGCAAGCCGGTCACAGTGGCTTGCTCCTATAATCCCAGCTACTTGGGAGGCTGAAGTGATAGGATCACTTGAGCCCAGGAGTTTGAGATCAGCCTGGGCAACACAGTGAAACCCCATCTCTACAAAAAAATTTTAAAAATTAGCCAGGCATGGTGGTATGCACCTGTAGTCCCAGCTACTTAGGAGGCTGAGGTAGGAGGACCACTTCAGCCCAGGAGTTTGAGGCTGCAGTGAGCTATGATCATGCCACTGCACTCCAGCCTGGGTGACAGAGTGAGAGCCTGTCTCCAAAAATAAAATAAAGTAAAACATGAACTGATATTTTAAGTATTATACTTGATTATGAGCTCCTGAAGGACATGGGCTATTGAACGTTCCTTCCTTATCCTCCCTGGTTCGAAATCTCCTTACATATCTGGAAGGAAGAGTCTTCTGCCACAGGAATCCATGAGTGGGCTGATGAGCAGCCAATGGCCTCAAGGCTTCTGGGTGGGGTAGAGCTGGGCTAGGCTTTGAAGGGAGGGCAGGATTAGGAAAGGGTAACAGTATGGCAGCTAGTGGTCCAAGGAGGGAAGAGGGTGAGTGGGGCAGAGGAGAGAACCTGGAAGTAGAATGGCCTGAGTAAAGCAACTTCTTGAAGATGGTCCAGCAGAAACTTCAGCCTTTGACTTGTCCTATGGTCTGGCACTGTCTTCATCCTGTCCCAGCCCTGCAGCCTTCTTGTGTCACTTTCGACCACAGCTACTGGGGGAGACTCCCAGATAAGGCAGTTTGCTCCACAGACACCTACAAACTCCTAATGAGCTAGGCTCAGGGGACAGACACCAAACGAACAAGCCCTCAAAGAGCTCAGAGCCCATCAAGACAAATAATTATAAACAAATAACTACAAAACACTGATCAGAGTTTAAATGAAGCATCGCAAAGTACACCGGGGACACACAGAGTTCTTCCTATGTCTTCCTAGTGTAAGTTAAGGAGGTGTCCCAAAGGAGCTGGGACCAAGGGGTGGATGAGTTTACCTAGCAGAGGAGGGTATATGCAAGAGGATGAAAGCATAAAGCTTAGGATCAGAAGCTGCACAAGACTCCTGTGGTCTCTTCATTCATTCATCATTCAACCCACTACCGAGGATCTACTGTGTGCCCAGCACTGTGCTAGGCCCTGGAAGTAGCAAGGCTGACCGACTGTGGGGGAATGAGGAAGCGCAGCCACAGATGATGCCTCACTTTCTAGTGAGACATGAATGTTTGTTAACCAGAATAGGGACAGCAAGAAGCATACTGATTAAGTGGAAAGAAGATAAAAACTCTGTATTGGTCATATCAGTCTGAGATATTTAAAGGGCCTTCCAGATGTAATTTTTCAGCAAACATTTGGACTGAGATTCAGGAAAGAGACTCTGAATTGGAAATGTCAGGTACAGATTGCCCTAAGACCCCCACCCCACCCACTATAGAGACAAACCTATAGTCTGACCAAGTCAGATTTACTGACTCACTCAAAAAAGGAAGGCACCACAGCAGAGGAATTATGGGGTGCCTTGCCAAATAAAGAAAAATATTTAGTATATAATTTAAGGAAGATAGAGTAAAATGTAAATGAAGCAGTGCTTCAATAGGCTCCAAGCAAAGCAAGACTGTGTGAAAAGGAGTCATCATAGGTCTGGACCAACCACTCAGGGTCTTGTTTCCTTAAAAACTATAAAGTTAAGATTAATGAGAAATGTTGTGACCAGAAACCCGTTATTTGCAGCTATGGGTTGATTCTCCGAAGCAAAGTGACTTAGACCTGCCATCAAGAGGTAGATGGTTCATTCCTAATGATATGACTTAAACAGCAAAGTTCCTGGCAGTCTAGGACCTTATAGAGTGAGACAGGAGTACGAAAGAGGTGGTTACTGGAAGAAGGTTGTTGGACACTTTACAGATCCTGTGGGTCCTCGTGAGAAACATTGTTTCTTTGCAGCTGGCTCTGTGTCTGTCCTCCCTGTCTGATGAATGGCAAGGAAGGTTTTTACTTTCTCAGTCTCAGTTCATTTTTATTTTCTCAATAGTTCAAAATGTAAAGCCTCCCTCCCAAATTCAGTTCCCATCTTTTACCCCCTCCCTCCCAAATTCAGCTCCCATCTTTACCCAATCACACAATCGGTGGATGTTTTTCCTCCCCTTTTTCTTTACCGGAAGAATGAGTCAGCCAAGTGATTCCTTCTCTTTCCCTTCACAAGAAAGGTGAGTCAGCTAATTCTCAGCAGGAGCCAGGGCCTGCAGCAGCAGCTGCCTTCCCACCTCCACCAGCCAGCTCTCTCCCAACTGCAGGCCCCCCAGGGAAGAGCAGGCCTTGGGAGCAGCAGCAGAGGGCAAAGATCCCAGAAGAAGCTGACGCCGCCCCCCAACTACACATACCAGACCTCCAAATTACTGCTCTTTGGGATTAAGAATAGTATACTCACTGAACCTACAGCTCAAAGCAGAAAGGCTGGGCCAGCCCAGTAGTCCTGAATCAGCTGCACCCTGAACCACCTGGGTACTTCAAAAACCAGGCCATATACCCAGGGACTCTGATTCTATTGCTCTGGGGGTGGCCTCCAGCATCAGTGTCTATTTTAAAACCTGCCCAGTGTGACTCTTGGAAATTATGACCCCTCTCCACTGCACAAACCAGCCCAGGAGCAGCACTAGAAAAAACTCACTGTCTCGCCTATAGGAAGTAAATGATTAAAATACATAACTACCTGCAAGGTACTGTGATTTCAGAACTTTATTTCAAGCAAACTATGAGACATTTCCCCCCTGCCTCCCAACTCTCAGCCCACACAAACCTCCCAACCTTGAAGTGAAGAAAGCATTTGTCTGCCCAGCAAGCTCTCCATACCCCAGAGGGAGCCCTGCGCAACCAGCCTGCTCTGCCCCACCAGGCCTTGGTCCACAGCACACTCATACCCCCAGTCATCTCAGCAGACAAGCGAGACTTCCGAAGGAGCAAGGAATTTTTGTTTTATTTTTGAGACAGAGTCTCACTTTGTCACCCAGGCTGGAGTGCAGTGGCACGATCATAGCTCACTACAACCTCCACTTCCTGGACTTGGGTGATTCTCCCACCTCACCCTCTAGAGTAGCTGGGACTACAGGCATGTGTCCACACCTGGATAATTTTTATATTTTTTGTAGAGACGGGGTTTCGCCATGTTGCCTGGACTGGTCTCAAACTTCTGGGATCAAGCAATCTGCCCACCTCAGCCTCTCAAAAGTGCTGGCATTACAAGCATGAGCCACCACACCTCGCCAGAAGTTGTTAAAAAACTTCTCTCCTTCTTTCTTTTTTGAGACAGGGTCTCACTCTGTTGCCCAGCTGGAGTGCAGTTGTGTGATCATAGCTCACTGCAGCCTCAGACTTCTGGGCTCAAGGAATCCTCCTGCCCCAGCCTCCCAAGTAGCTGGGACTACAGGTGCATGCTACCACGCCGAGCTAGTTTTTCAATTTTTTGTAGACATGGGGTCTATGTTGTCCAGGCTGGTCTCAAGCTCCTGGCCTCAAGCAATCCTCCTGCCTTGGCCTCTCAAAGTGCTGGGATTACAGGCATGAGCCACTGCACCTGGACGACAATTTTTTTTTTTTTTTTTTTTTTGAGATAGAGTTTCGCTCTTGTTGCCCAGGTTGGAATGCAATGGTGCAATCTCGGCTCACTGCAACCTCTGCCTCCCGGGTTCAAGCAATTCTCCTGCTTCAGCCTCCTGAGTAGCTGGGATTACAGGCGCCCGCCTGCCACCATGCTCAGATAATTTTTGTATTTTGTAGAGACGGGGTTTTGCCATGTTGGCCAGGCTGGTCTTGAACTCCTGACCTCAAGTGATCCGCCCACCTTGGCCTCCCAGAGTGCTGGGATTACAGGCATGAGCCACTGTGCCTGGCCATGTGTGGGAATCTTGAAGGGCTATTTTTTGTATTTTTTAGTAGAGACAGGTTTCACCATGTTGGCCAGGCTGATCTCGAACTCCTGTCATCAAGTGATCTACCCGCCTTAGCCTCCCAAAGTGCTGAGATTATAAGCATGAGCCACCGCGCCTGGCCCTGGACAACAATTTATTTACAGATGGACTGAAACACAAATGGGAGAAAGTATGTGTGTTTGTTTCCTGCCCTGGGGCCCCAACATGGCAAACATGGTGTCTGGGCTGGGAGGGAAAACAGTGAGTTCAGGAGAGGAAATGACCAGAAAAGGAAGAGGAAAGGAAGCAAAGCAGGTCTCAGAGGTTCCCTGGGTGCTGCGCTGTGTCATCTCCTCCCTTTCACTAGGCAATTGGAGTAGTGGTTAAATGCATAGACTTTAAGTTTACAGGAGAAACAAAGGACAAAGGAACATGCTAACCACTACCAAAGAGATGCCATCAGCTACACTGAGAAGGTGGGGAATTCTACAGGGACGAACAACTGTTTCTTCAATAGGAAGGGAAAAGAGGAAGACAGAACAGATTAAAAGATACAAAAGAGGCCGGGTGCGGTAGCTCAAGCCTGTAATCCCAGCACTTTGGGAGGCCGAGGCGCATGGATCACCTGAGGTCAGGAGTTTGAGACCAGCCTGGCCAACATGGTGAAACCCCATCTCTACCAAAAATACAAAAATTAGCCAGGCATGGTGGCATGCGCCCATAATCCCAGCTACTCAGGAGGCTGAGGCAGGAGGATCACTTGAATCTAGGAGGCAGAGGTTGCAATGAGCCGACATCATGCCACTGCACTCCAGCCTGGGTGACACAGAGAGACTCTGTCTCCAAAAAAATAAAAGATACAAAAGAGAGATAGCCAAAGGTAGTAATATGTGGGACTTACGGGATCCTGATTCAAACAAATCAACTACAAATAAATTAAGTGATGATCAGGGAGATATGAATAGTGACTGGTTACTTGATGATATTAAGAATTAATGGGCCAGACATGGTGGCTCATGCCTCTAAATCCCAGCACTTTGGGAGGGCGAGGCAGAAGAATCATTAGAGGTCAGGGGTTTGATACCAGCCTCGGCAAAATAGCAAGACACCTGTCTCTACAAAAAAAAAAAGGAAAAGAAAAAAAAGAAAGAAAACAAACAAACAAAAAATATATATAGCCACACATGGTGGCACACCCCTGTAGTTCCAGCTACTCTGGAGGTAGAGGCCAGAGGATTGCTTGAGCCCAGGCGCTCAAAGCTGCAGTGAGCCATTAATTACTGTTCCACCGTACTCTAGCGTGGGTGACGGACAGAAACCCTGTCTCTAAAAAAAAGAAAAAACAAATAATGATTTTAGGTGTGTTAAGGGCATGGTTATGTTAAACAAATCAAAAAACCCTCCAATATCATGTGATAAAGAGAGCACTTCACCTCTGTGATATTCTTACCTCAAAACCCATAACTCCGGTCTACCCAAAAGAAAGACATTAGGCAAACCCAAGTTGAAGAACACTCTATAAAATATCTTCCAAAATTGTCAAGGTCATCAAAAACAAGCAAAGCCTGAGAAACTATCCCAGGTACTATGACTGCCACAGACCACAGGAGGCTAAAGAGACATGATGACTAAACGTAACATGTTCCTGGACAGGATCCTGGGACAAAAAGGAGACATTAGTGTAAAAAAATAGTAAAATTCAATGAAGTCTGGAGTGTAGTTAATGATAATGTACCAATGTTAGTTTCTTAGTTTTGAAAAATGTACTGTGGCAATGCAAGACGATAACAGAGGACAATGGGTGAGGGCTAGGCAGGAATTGTTTGTTGTCTTTTGACTTCTCTAAGTCTAAAATTATTCCAAAATAAAAAAGTTTATTTTAAAAAAGCTAACCAAAGAGTCCTTATTTTTTAGAGACACCTACTAGTAGGTTCAATGAAATGATGGGATGTTTGGGCTTTGCTTCAGAGTAATTCATTGATTGGGTTGTGGGGGGTGGGTGCATAGATGAAACGAGGCCGGCTTTAAGTTGGCAACTGTTGAAGCCGGATGATGGGTGCATTGGGGTTTACTGACAACTGTCTCCAGATTAGTATGTTTGTAAACTTCCATAATAAAAAGTTGACAACAAACAAACATGAACTCTGGAGCCAGACTGCCTGGGAAGTTACTTAATCTGTTTGTGTGCTGCAGTTTTCTTACCCATAAATTGGAGATCATTGCACCTGCCTCACAGGGTTGTTGTGAAAATTCAGTAAGTCAATACACAAAAAGGCTGGAATGATGCTTGGCTATCGTCACCATCTTACGGGGAGAAAGATGGTCACAGACCACCAACACTCATCACCCTTTCTTCACACTCTGACCCTCCACACCCTCCGCCCTCTTTCTCCCCCTGTCCTCTTGCACAGGGAGACCCTTGAGGGAATAAAGAGGAGTTCTAGAGTGACTCCAGGGAATAAGGAAAGACCCTGCAGAAAGCGGTGAGATTAATTGGGGAATAAGAGTCATGTCCCTGGCATGGGTGCTGGGAATGAACCCTGGATTATCAATCACCTTGAAGCAGGCTTCTGTCAGGCCAGCACAAGGTACTATGAGCATATATATTACACAACTATTACATGCCAGGGCAGGACACTGAGATGTGGGCTGGGCCCTAAAGGAGCTCATTAACCCAGTACATATGTAGCCAACCTTTGTGTCTTTAGACTCACCTCCTTAGAGACACCCCAACTCTGGGATGTCCCAGCACTGATGAACTTACACTGTCAAACATGCCCCCACTTGGTTGCAATTTTATAAGATCGCTAAAGGACAATTTGGAGAAAAGTTGGTCCACCTCCCCAATCACAACCTTACAAGTCAATTTAATTCAAGTCCGCAAAGCCCTACTGAATTGTCTCTAGGATATTCATGTATATAACGAATCTTCATTAAGCACCTCTTAACTGCCAGGCACTGTGCTGAGCCTTGGAGAGTCAACAGGGAGTAAAGGCAGGCACAGCCCCCACTTCCGAAAAGTCCATAGTCGAAAGGGAGACACAGATGGCAAAGAAATCCTCATCACAAATCAATGTATACACTGAGATAGGTGCTTTGCAGTAAGCAAACACAGTCAAAAATCCAACCTGGGAGTGGCAGGAGGCTTCTCCAAGAAAGTGATGCTTCATGGATACACCAGGGATGAGGAAGAGTGGCAACAAGAGTTGGGGGCAGAGGAAGAGGTGATGTTCCAAGCAGATGGCCCAGTGGTGGGAGGGAATATGGTGGGTTCAGAGGCTGAAAAGCAGCCAGTGTGATGTGAAGGAGGGTGCGAGGTGTGGGTGGGTGGGTGGTGGGATTCAAGGAAGAAGTAGTCAATGGGGTGGGCCATGCATACTTTGGGGGCCCCTTCAGAAGTGAGGTCTTTATCTCAGAAGCAGTGGAAGCCATTGGAGGGTATTTAAATGTACAAGGGCGTGGGGAGTCCCTTGATCAGATGTGCACTGTTGGGACTCTGACTTGCAGAAAGAGGAAGGACTGGAAGAGGGCCAGAGTGGAAGCAGGGAGACCTGTTGCGAGGCTACTGCAGTGACCCAGGAAATAGACGATGGGGGCTTGGTCAAGGATTCTGGCAGTAGAGATAGGTGGACTTGAGAACTGTGTAAGAGGTAAGATCACTGGGCCTCTGGTTGCATTTAAAGGGTGAGGGAGAAGGAAAGAACACAGGCGGCTCCCAGGTTTCTGGCTGCATTGATTGGGTGGCAAGTTAGGCTGCTTGCAGAGCCAGGGAGCCATGCGGGAGGAGCAGGTGTGGAGGAAAGTGAAGATCCTTAACATGGATGAATCACATGCAACGTGCTTCATGCAGGTCACTATGCTGGAGGAGGGGAGCTTCAAAAGTGGATACAACAAACACTTTTACTGCCTTCAAGAGCAGTGCCAAGAAGTACCGCTATGGCTGCAGGAACGGGGTAGCCTAAAATGTTGATCTATGGCTCTAGAGCAGTGCTCACAGCACAGGGCTCAGTCATATAAGCCACTAAGACGTATTTGATAAATGTCTCTTGGGTAACTGAATGTCCCAAGTGCCACATATAGATAACAGACACCATGAAAAAAAGAAAAAGAAAAAAAACAAGGAAACACAAATCTTTTACTCGGCACATTACTATATGCCTAACCTGTCTCTATCAGGGTAAGACAGAGGCAGAGAAGGGCAAGTTCAGCCCCTTCTCGCAAAAGGCCTACAGGGGGTTTGAGGAAACCAAGTCATCACACAGCAAACATTTAGAAGATCACAGGGCAGACTGTATGGAGAGCTGAGGATCCGACTCAGGTGGCCAAAGAGGTGTGCAGGAGGGAGCCTGCGATCTGATGGGACCAGAGAAGGGAGCAAGTGTTTGCCAGACAGGCAGGCCCGACTGAGCCTTTAAGGATGAGCAGAATGGGGGTGGGAGCGGGGACAGGCAATATAATAAGGTCACTCAAGTCCAGGCAGGGACACCCCGACACTCTCGCCCTAGATGGCCTCCTACACTGAAGGAAGATGCCAGTCTCGCCTTGGATACCTACATGCTGAGATGGCCTACTTTTAAAAGGAATTAAAGTCCTGTTAAGAAACACTGGGGATATTTTTTTCAGACGGCTCAGGAGCCAAGTTCCCTAATTATCAGCAAAGCTCGGGGCCCCCCTTTGCTGAAACCAGTCCCCCTTCCACCACAACAAAAAAAAAAAAAAAGAAAAAAAGAAAAAAAAAGCCACCGCACCGACCTTAGCACAATTTCCTTTCTTCCTGCAAAGTTCTTTTCTGGCCGCCTCGGCTGCCGCCCACCCCTGGCAAGCCCCGGTTCACTTCAGCGGTCTCTCTGCCTGTTTCCTAATAAATTCCGTCTCCTCGGTGCGGGAGGCGCGGAAGCCCGAGGGTCTGCGGCGCGGGAGCGGCCCCTCCCCGGCTCCGGTCTCCGGGCCCAACCAGGCGCCCGGGCTCCGCGTTCCACCCCCGCCTCCGCAGTCTAGGGCCGAGTCGCCGACGCCCCAGCGGGGGTCCCGGAGGGAAAGGACCCCTGTCGCCGTGCCCCGAAGAGCCTGAGCAGGTGTGCCCAGAGCCAGTGCCCGGCTTCGCGGGGGCCCGGGCGCGGGAGACCCTCCGCGGAGGACGCAGCGAGGGAGAGGCTGGGGGGGTTCCCGGGCGGCAGCCCCTCGGAGGGACGACGGCCCCAGGGGATGACACAGCGTTTCTCCCGCACGCCCTGGCTGCATCCCCTTAGGGCATCGGCCGGATTGCTGCGTCAGCAAATCCTCAGCCCGAGATGGAGAGCAGGGACGGGGGACGCCGGACAGCCACTCGCCTCGGCACTCGCTCCCTCAACCTGCCGCGCGCGCCAGGCCCGGCTTGGGGGCCAGGGCTGGGGAGTGACCGCGGGGCGCGACGCTGCCCGGCGGCTCCGCCAGCAGCTCGAAAGGAACGTCAGTCCCCACCGGGGGAAAAAGTTAGAAGGCATCCCGGCCACGCCAACTTCCCATCCAGGGCCGGACTAGAACTTTGCGCCCGGGGCAGGCAGCTGCACAACCCGGAGCGACCCCGAGAAGCCGCTCGAAGCCGGGCGCTCGGGACCTTGACCGCAGCCGGCGGTGGCCAATCACAGGGCGCCGCGGGCGGGAAAGGCTAGAGGGCGCGGGCAGTCGGGGAGTGACGGCGCCAAGGGCCAATGAGAAGCCAAGATGGGAGTCCGCGCCCGCCCCGCTGACCAATGGGAAAAGGGTGGCTGTGGCCGAGGTCCCCCCTGGCGCTAGCGGCAGGCTCCGCTGGCCGTGGGTGGGAGACCCTTGAGCGGAAGGGGACTTTGGAGGGGAGTTTGCTGGTCCTCTCTCTGCCACCGCCGACCCGCAGACCACAGCCTGGTCCTCACCTGCTGGAAGCGGGGTTTGCCCAGTTGGAAAGGAGGTGCATCGCTCGAGGTGCTAGCGGCACTAGCCGCCGCCGCCGATGCTGTAGTCGCTGTATCCGCCATGGCCACTGACGCCCGCAATCTCCGGCCCTTTTAAAATGTCCCTCCTCGGCCCCCGCCACAGCTGCCTCTCCCGATTGGCCCTAAGCAACCGCAGCGAGCGGGTGGTGCAAGGGGTTGTGGGGAGTGTAGTTTTCCGCGTCACGGCGCTTACAACCGTAGACTGCGGAGAGTTGGCGGCCGTCCGGAGAGGTCTCGGTGCCCGCTGTCCGCGTTGCAAGGTGCAAGGTCGGCAGTCCAGGAAAGGTGTTCCTGTACGACGATCACGGGTCCCCCCTCCCTGCTTAGTTGCCCCCAGAAGTTAGGAGTTGCTGCCGTGGGCGTCGCTCCTGGGGCCAGGCAGCCCAGAAGGGTCCCATTCAAGGGGGAAGCTGGGACCAGATGGGCAAAGACTCCAGGCGGAGTAGGGTTAACCTCGGAAGGCTTTCTGCAAGGAGTTGCACTGCGGAACCTTCTCGTACTTTCCTCCGTCGCCACCCTGCCCACTCGTCCTGTGCTTTCCGGCTGCCCTGACACTCAGTTCCTGGAGCATGCTGGGGCCTGCCCGCCTCCAGACCCCTGAACATTCTGTACCCGGAAGACTAAATCTTCGCCTGATGCTGGCTCTTTCTGGCTTTAGCCTAAACATTGCATTTCCCAGTCCATCACTCTGCTTCCACAAAATCCCATAGAGGCTCCGTGGCACCCAGCACTTCTCTTTTGCACTCAGAACTACTTACTGTTCTGGACAGTCTTTCTTAGTGTAAGGTTCACAGGGCAGGGGCTATGACTTTTTGATTCACTTCAGTTTTCAGAGCCAGACATAAGAGGGCTCACAGTAGAGACTCAAATTTAAGTGTTGGCTGTGAGTTCATCAGTGGGGGATTAAGAGCCCTGGCAGCCTTCACCTTGTCTGGCCAACCAAGGAAGATCCCTCCTGGGCCTAATTCCTGGGCAGGAGGAGAACTTGGGACTAGGGTGGGTGGGGAGGGTGTTAGGTAAGGGGGAGCATTACAGATTGTGGAGTAAGCATCAGCATGGATAATAAACACACACAGTTGTAGAATGGATTAGCTTAAGATTCCAAGCTGGATTACCTGGTCAGTGAGCCAGACTTCGGGAGCTGCCTGTTTTGCCCAAGATGACAGTAGAAATATTTGGTCTTCTAGGGAACCCCACTTTGGGTCTCAGTCTCATGGTGGAGTGCAGGGTTGGCTCATGTCTGCCAGTGTTTCTGGACACTACATGAGCTGTAGCAGTCAAAGTTTTTCATCCTCTAATAGTTGAACCACAAGAAACACTTTTCATAAAGCTGGGGGGAGATTCTAGCTAGCCATGAACAATTTGTATCTTGGATTTGTATCTTACCTTAGAGATTCTATCTAGCCATGAAGAACTATTTGTATCTTGGATTTGTAACTTATCTTCCCCTGCTATACCATGCAACTTGAGAATAGGAATCCATTTCTTACCCTCTGTATTATCAATAAATGGGCCCATCTTAGGTGCGCAATAAATGTGGGTATCCTGGGAGTCAGAAAAGACTAAGTTCAGGCTGCTGGGTAACACTGTGCTGCTGCCCCCTGATGTCAGGGCAAGGACAGTGTCATCCAAGAATCCCATCACCTTGATTTAAGGTGCTTTCTCCCACAGCAGCCTCCTGTAACTGTTCATTCCAAAATAGGAACACAACAGAGCCACCTGCAGTACAATGAATTTTTTATTCTTCATAAAGTGCTTAAAACATGAAGAACAAGCTCTTTATAAAGAGCCTTACAACTAGGAAGACAAACAGCAAAGCAGAACCATGCCTGCTCCCTGCCCAACCCACCTGCAGCTCTCCTCCAAGTGTGGCTAGGAGAAGAAACATCAACAAGGACCCTGGGCTTCGATTCAAAAACTCCTCTGAAGCCATCCATGCCCTGGGCATTAGGGAGGCCCACAAAGGTCAGGGCCAGGGCTGGGACTGAATAAAGCCCAGAGGAATCCCCAGTAGGGGGGGTGACTCCCCCTCTCTCAGAAAAGGTACTTACTTCTCTAATACCCAATGACCCCCAAAAGCATGACTGAAACCCTGGGGACCAGTGGATACTTTTCTCAGCTTTGATGAGTGGAGTTTAAGGTAGGTAACGTTATAGGGGCTTTCCTCCATGTGTGGCGCTCCTCTGCTCCATCCTGGCGGCAGACAGACATTACCCAGAGGGCACGTGTCTGCCTGAGGCCTTCCAAAAGCAAGCCCACAGGCCCTCTCCTGAAGTGGTGGTCCCAGAGGAGCTCTTGCCTCCTCACTAAGCCATAAGTATCCTTCTTCAGCACCTCATCACCGCCCATTTTTGCTAATTCAGGGTGCCCCAAGCTGCCAAAGTTCCCTGCAGATGCCTTGGGGAAGCCTACCAAGCAAACCAGGGGCTGGGCCAAAGGACAGACACTTCATTTCAAAGTGTACTGCAGCCAAGCCAGGCAAGCCCCTGGGGCAGAAGGGACAGGCTGAGATAGCAGCTTAGTGGATGGATGGGACGACAACAAAGGCTTTTTCCTAAGTATAGGTGTCTCCCAAAGGCATAGTGGGACCTCCCACTGCCAGGCAAGCTGACTGGTCTAGTATGGCTAAATCCTGAGGCCAGACAGAATGAGAATGAGCAGGGCAGCCCCAGGCCTGCCTGTCCGCCTGCCCAGCAGTGTTTATCCTGGGATCCTCCTATTGGGGTTGAGGGAGGGGAAGAGAGCAGGAAGGTTGAGGGAGCAGCAACTTGGCCAGACCAAGAGATTAACTCTAGGGGAGGGGAAGAGCCCACAGCAGGGCTGCCCATTCCCATTCCCAGGGCCCTGAGAGAGCCATCCCTACGTACTCAACAGGTGGGAGGGGGACGCCACACAGCGGGAGAGGTCAACATCCAGGGGCTCTTGACCCCGCCCACAAAAGGCACATTTTAATTGGTTTCCAAAAGTTCAAACCCTGCAGCAACACAGAGTTTTGGCATCTGGACAGGCAACAAGAATAGACATGGAGGCTTGATCCCCAAAACATAAGCAGTCCCAAGCCCCAGCCTGGAGGGGCCTACACACTGGAGGTGGTCAAGAGCTCAAAAAGCAAAAAGGTGCTCTCCCTGCACCTGCCCCTGCGCCCCACACATTCCCATGTGACCCTCATGGAAAGGTCAGAGAGGGCAGGGAGCAGCCTGAAGCGCACACATCATCCACCTCTGTCCACACGGCACTTGCCCCACAAACGGCTCCAGAATGAAGCAGACTCAGGATACGGCAGAGACTGGCCCAGACCACACAGGCTTCTTGCTCTCAGGGGAATGGGTGTGAGGCTGAAGAGGCTGGTTGCCCATAACTCACAGACAGGCAGTGTGGTCGTTGTCCCAGTAATACTAGAAGCCCCTCCAGGGACTGGAGGGAAATGAAGGGGATGGCGCTTTGGCTGTGGGAAGAAATGGCTGACCATCCTTGGGGGGTAATAAAGTATGTGCTAGCAACCAGTCCTGTCCCAGATTACTGCATCAAGCTACAGTTTACCCCTGCTCTGTCTTGGGGGAAGAGTTCCAATTCCCTGGGGCCCCCAGAGCTGAAGGGTATGAAAACAGGCAGGTGGGAAAGACCCAGGGCTCCCAAAGACACACCAGTTGTGCACAGAACCTGATGCCTCCAAAGGGAATCCAGAGGGCCCCCCTTTCAGCAGCCCCAGTTGAGGCAGGAGGGAGAGGAGCAGGGAGTGACAAGGCAAGACAGACGATGTCCCACTGCAGATGAGAGAGTTCAGCAGGAGGGAGGGCCGGCAGTAGCAGGTCCATGCCAACCCTCCTGGGGGTGGGGTGAGGAAGGCTATTTGGGGGGGCCTGGGGGAATCTGCAGCAGCGTGGGTGAGGTCTCCATGATCCGCACCAGCAGCCGGTCGATGTAGCTCTCCAGCTCCTGCACATGCTCATCCCGCTGGCTCAGCTCCCGCTCCCGCTGCAGGAGCAGGCTGATGAGCTCATCGTGGGTCAGGTGGTAGTACTTGGCCGACTGGTCCAGCACAGCTGAGTCCTGAGGCCGGACCGAAGACAGTGAGCAGGGCAACCCTAGGCCTGCCTGCCTGCCCGCCTGCCCACCAACACCTAAGTTTCACCACCACAGGGCCCCAGGCTGCCTGTCTCCAAAGCCAGAGCCTAACTGGCTTCAGGACTCTGATGTGGGGGACCTGGTCTGCTGCCTGCCCCACCATCACCAGGACCAAGCCCTGAGACTCCACAACACATTCTGTCAGATGCCCCCCACACCCTGCTGGGCCTTACCTTCAGCCTTTTGGTGTCCACCATCTGGCCAGCCTGGGGGGCCTGGGTCACAGGCTGAATGCTCCCAGATGTGACTGTTTTGAGCTTCTCCAGCCCACTGCTCAGGGCTATGCTCAGACTGGAGCGGGACTGCTTCCTGTCGGGGCTGCCCTCCACAGGGGCAGCACTGAGGGGCTTCACGGGGTGGGGACTGCAAAGACATACAAGAGATGGGTTACACAGAGAGAAGGGTGGCATGGGTCAAAGGTGGGGCTGCCTTCCCTGTGGAGCCTCCAGGTCTGCTGGACAGAAAGCCCAGCACTGGGTGGTAGCTGCCCCTACAGAGTCAAGGTCTCAGGGCAGCGGTGTCCAGCACTCCTCAGCAACCCCCTGGGCTGGCCTCAGTCCCCGCCCCACCACCTGCTCCCTCCCCATTTCACTCCCTCATTCACCCAGTGACCTGACCCTTTCACAGGGACAGCAAAGGCCATGCTACAGACTCCTGTGCACCTGCACCCAGCCTCTGTCAGGGACACTCTCCTCCAGCCATCTTCCCTCCTTTCTCTTCTATACTGTAACCTTTCTCTAGTGTGCTGACCTTGGGAGTGTGTGCCCTCCCAAGTTCCCAGTTTTCCCAGGACTGTGAGGATTCCCAGGACATGAGAGTTTGAGTGCTAAAACCTGGGCAAACTGGGACACTTGGTCACCCAGCCCTCTCTAGGGGTTGCTTCCCATCAGCATTTACACAGCCCTGCAAAACCCTCCCTTGACCTTGTATTTGCTCCAGCTATCATTCCTAGTCACCTTCCCCTTTCTTCTCACCCAAGCCTCTCCGCAGCAGCATGGAGACTACATTTGTATAATTTCTTACCTTTCATTGACTCCTTAACCCATTAGAACAGGACGTCGGTCTCTACCGGCCCACCACAAGTGGACTTGTTGAGGTCACCAAGCCCTGCTGGTTCTCACCTCACTGACCTCTGTGGAGCCGACACTTGAAGTACTCCTTCCTTTGGGCTGCTTGCCTCCCTTTCCCTTCAAGACCTCCATTTCATCTTCTGACCCCACAGCCCCTTCTCAGTCTTAACAACTGCTAGTCTGCCCTTGGGTTCTCTCCTCTCCTCCTCCTCCCTGCATCCTACCACCCTCCTAATCTCCATCTCTAACCCAGACCTCACCGCCTGGACTCTAGACCTGCAGAGTCAGGTGCAGGCTGGCTTGCTCCCTGGGTTCCCCCTCAGGTGCATCCCACTCCCCGCCACACCTCCTCTGTGCTGCCCTAGCAGCGAGGAGCACCTCTGTCCCCGCCGGCTCAGGTCAGAAAGTCAGAAGCCTGGGAGGTACTCTGGCTCATCCTCTTCAGCCTCGGCCTTAACAATCAAGTACTGCCACCTTCCTACCTTCTCAAGCCACCCCGCTCCTCTCCAAACCAATGCTTAAAACTTCCTTCTAGTCACAGCCACTAAATCAGCTCCTCCATCTCAGTCTTGCCCATCTCCAATCATGCTGCTGCAGGATAATGATCTCAGCATTTTCAAAGCTTGAGAATCCTTTAATGGCTTCTATCAAGGTAAGAAAATACAATCTCTAACACAATCTGGTCCCTGCCCTTTCTTCATGGTCCACTACTCCCAAAGCCACATTCTTACCAAGCTCTTACAAAAGCTATTCTTCTGTCTGGAACACTGCCCCTTCCTCCCATTGGCTCACTAATTCCTACTCATGTTTCACAGTTGTGCAAGGCCACCTCCTCCAGGAAGCCTTCCTGATTCTTCCAGGCTAAGATGACCCTTCTCTGGAATCCTCCAGCACCCTGTGACAGTTACATAAACTATAACATAAACTGCATCAGGCTCCCACATTAACTATCCTGCCCAGGGGGACCTCTTACAAATCTATGCTTACTTCACAGAGGATTTAGACCACTCAGGAGTAGAAAGCAAAATGGCTTAGTCCAAGGCCCTGAGCTCCACTGAAGGAAGGGTCACCCAGACCCAGAGACTCTCAGGCTAGATCTATGCATTCATCCTCACAAATCGGGAAGAGTGGCAGAGCACCCAGGCTCTGGGCAGACAGTAAGGAGAAAGAATGCATCTCAGTCCTTTCCTGCCACCTAGGAGCCTGCGCTAAGGATGGGGTATAAAAGCAGCTCTAATGCCACCTACGGGCTGTGCCAGGGAAGGGGAGGATGACCAGTGTAGTATAAAAGTGCCTTGAATGAGGGGCCAGGAGGCCTTGGCTTGTTTGCTCCCTTACATCAGAGGGATCCGGGATCCTAAACCCTGCGGCTCTCATGGGCTCCATTTCTTCCTTTGAGGAATGAGACAGCTCTATTTGGCCCATCCACTTCATAACAGAAGGAACAAGCCCAGTACAGACATGAAGCCAATGTGGGAAGAATAAAACTTATAAGTGGCAAGTATGATTAGAGGTCATGCTGGCAGACAGCAGGGCCAGCCGAGGACACTGCAACCACCAGCTCCCCCACGTCCTGTCCCTCACCTCAAGGGAGCAGAGTCACCACCACCACCAGGGAGGGACGCTGGGGGCAGCCTGGACTCCCTCCTACCCACTTCCCATATGTAGTTCTGGCCCCTTGGGGTTTCTTCCCTTCTTGGGTCCACTTTATCTTCCCCAGTGGACTAGACATTCCTTGGGAATAGAGTGGAGACAGTGCCTTTCATCTGTTCAGCATCTGACACATAGTAGGTGCTCAGTGAATGTGGATGACCAAACATGAATGCCTGGTCGGGAGCCCAGTGCTGGAGCCTGTCCTGCTCCCCAGAGCCCCACGCCCTGCCCTGCTCTCCCCTCCTTCACTCGGTCCTCCTACAGCACTATCGTCCCAGAGGGACTTGCTGCCTTCTAAGTCACACCCCATCACCTCCCAGTGCCCTGAGTCTCCAGGCCTCTGCCCACATCACCCCTGACCAGCCACCTGGTGAGGTCACAGCTTCACAATTCTTCCAAACCTCCCAATGTCACAGTGAGCACAGTCACACAGGCATCTGCTGTCCACTCAGCAGTCCTAAGTGCATCAGAACCACCCCTTGAAAGGCACCAAACACAAACCAACAAAGCAACTGCTGCGGGTGGGGAACGTTTCTTCTGAGAGTTACTATGTGGGAAGTGTTTGAGTTTTCCTTTTTCTTCTGAAGGTGTCTGCAGCTTTCTCTCTGACCTAAGTGCTGGTCCCTCCTCTGGCTCTCTGCCTTCCCCAGCCTGCACCCTCACTCTAGCAGAACAGGAAACTGCTCAAGGCTCCACTGCCAGCCTGCTCTGCCACGGTCTGCCCCAAGAACTGCCCCCTGCTTGACAAGTTCCACCGCCCCCCGCCCACAGCTCCCCTGCGGCCGAGTGCACATGCTCCGGAAGGGCCTACAGCACAGCGCTCCTTCCCTGCCAGCCCACATCGGCTCTCCCCACTTCATTCCTTATGCCCTGCACCTCATCAGTGCTGTTCTCCAAACCCCTGGCTTGTAGGGGGCTGCCTTGATTATCCCAAGTCCCAAGAAGGCAGCTTCAGAGGTGGTACCACAGAAAGCTCCTGTCTTCAAAGCCTGTACCGTCTTGCCTCTGGGGTAAAAGAGACCCTCACCTGCCCCACAAAGGATGAGGCTGGAGTGTGAACCCCTCAGTCCCTTGGGCTGTTCTGCCCCCTGTCCACCCCCTTCCTCCTGGACAGTGTTCTGGGGGTGGATGCTCACCTGGCACTGGGCTGTGGCTCCTCAGCTGGTCGTGTCTCCAAGGGCAGAAGCACAAGCGGGGAGGCTGGGGTGGCTGCAGCGAGGTCCTCCCTAAGTAGGGCAGGGGAGCCCCCAGGTGGGGAGGGCTCAAGGGGGCCAGGGAGTAAGGCTGGCTCCCCTGGTGGTGTGGAGGAGGTGGTCAGGGGCCAGGCTTCAGACAGGGGAGAGCATGGAGGGCTGGGCCCCCCACAGTGGTGGCTGGCCCAAGGCGGGAGAGGGGGCGGTGGAAAGTCAGGCTCTGGGGGAGTGGGCAGCTCTTCTGGACCAGAATGAATAGAAGATTCCCTCGACCCTGGCGGGGATGCAGATGAGAGGCTGGGAGGATCTCGGCTTCCCTGAAACAAGAAGGGGTTCAAGGCATCTTCCTTGGAGACCCACACATCAGCCTGCTGGGAGGTGACTGACAGGGACCCAAGCCCCTCTCCTACTGGATCCTGGCCCTGGGCCTCAGGAGCCTCAGGGCCTTCTCCAATCTCTGGAGCCCCCGAGATGTGCTGACTCTGAAGAGCCAAGCTCTTTGAGTGACAGGGTGTGGGGGCAGGACCCTCAGGGCAGCTGGTGGGTGCAGACAGGCAGGGCCCAGACACAGGGGGGCTGCCGTCCTCCACTAGCTCTTCCAGGCCAGGCTGGCCCAGCAGGGTTGCAGAGGAGCAGCTGTCAGACTCCTCTGACTCACGCTTCTCTCCCTCCTCCTTGGTCTCCGGGGGACCGACAACCAGTGCACTTGGGAAGGCGTCTTCACCCTCTGTCTCTGGCTCCCTGTTACTCAGCCCCACTGCGGCCTTCTCCTCCTCCTCCTGGGATCTTGAGGGTGTGAAGAGGCGCGGTGGCTTGGGAGGTGGGGTGCTGGGCTGCAGCCCCTTGTCAGACACCCACTCGGGTTTAGGCTCGGGCTCCGGTGGGGGAAGCCCCTCGCTCCCCTTGGGGCTCACAGTTTCTGGCGATTCAGGCTGCAACTGGGGAGGAGGCTTATCAGACTCTCCCCGCAAGACTAGTGAGGCCGTCTCAGCTGCAGGAGAAATGGTGACCACATCCCAAGGCCAGGCATCGTCAGCTGTCTCGACGTCAGGGCAAAGCTGGTTTTCACCTCGGGAGGACTCATCGTCCTGGCCCTCAGCAGCGCTCTCTGGGCCCGGCAGCCTCTCCCACACACTGATCACTTCTGGGGAGCTAAATAGAGATGTCCCACTGTCTGCCGGACTCTGCCCTGCTTCCCCTTCCGGGGCTGGCAGTTCCCTGTCTGGTTCTGAGGCTGAGGCTCTCAGCTGCAGCTGGGCTGATGAGGAGGGCAGGCCGGCCCCTACCGACTCAAGGAGCCCTGGGTCAGCCGCACTCGCGCTCTGGTGGTCCGGTCCCAAGTCCAGAGGAACCCTGGGCTCCAGCCACACGCTGCTCCCACCTCTTCCTCCTCCTCCTCCCCCAGGCTCTCCCTGGGGCTCAGCTGCCTTCGCAGTCATGGCCCTGGGGCCTGGGTCTTGCAGCCCTGCCGCCTCCAGCCCCACTCCTGCAGGAGCCAGG
Organism: Nomascus leucogenys; assembly: GCF_006542625.1. Lineage (NCBI taxonomy): Eukaryota > Metazoa > Chordata > Mammalia > Primates > Hylobatidae > Nomascus > Nomascus leucogenys. The sequence continues at coordinate 37,802,434 of NC_044394.1, forward strand.
ATCTCGCTCCTGGCCTCTGGACGCAGCCTGCTGGCAGCAAAGACGTTGAAGGTGTTGTCCCACTCAGGCAGGGCTTTCCCAGGGGAGGCCAGGGGGGTGGGGCTGGCCCTCGAGGCACTGGGGAGAGAGGGAGCAGGTGAAGGAGAGTTTAGTGCTATGTCGGCTATGAGCTCCTCGAAGAAGGGGTTGCTCTGCAAAGAGGTGAGGAACGGGTTGCTAAGACCCAATAATCCAGGTGGGGTGGCTTCAGGGGCGGCGGTGGTGGTGGCGGTGGCGGCGGCAGCAGTGGCAGCAGCGGGGGAGGCGGCTGCAAAAAGGTTAGTGCTTAGCATGGGAGCAGCAGTGGGAGCAGGAGTGGGAGGGGCCGGAGCCCAGGGGGAGCAGGGGAGGTGGTGAGGAAGAGCAGCTGGGTCAGATTCTACCTGAGGAGACACGTCCAGGCTGTGGAGGGAGACAAAACCGTGAGCCTCCTGGTTAATGCCAAGACTGGAAAGGCCCCCGAGTCTGCTTCGGGACCAGGGGCCACAACACACCGCCCCACCCCCTGCTTCAGGACCAGGGGCCACAACACACACATAGGCTGGATTTACCTACTTGGGCCAGGGTACAGAGGGAAGACCCCAACACGTAACATTATCAAGTGCCTCCCGAGGAGAAAGATGCCAGGCAAAGCTATTTTAATCCTCACTCCAACCCCAGAGAGAAATCCTCTCATCTGATAGGCAGGATCCAATCCAAACCTAACCAAGTGTTCTTTCCTCTATCCCATGCTGAAGCTTCTAAGGTTCTACTCAACAAGGAATTTATGTCTGGGAAAACTAATCTGAAAGTGCCTTACATCCTTTTTTTTTTTTTTTTTTTTTTTTTTTAGATACAGTCTCTCTCGCCAAGGCTGGAGTGCAGTGGCGTGATCTTGGCTCACTGCAACTTCTGCCTCCCGGGCTCAAGCCATTCTTGTGCCTCAGCATGTGCCACCATGCCTGAATAATTTTTGTATTTTTAGGAGAGATAAGGTTTCACCATGTTGGCCAGGCTGGTCTCGAACTCCTGGCCTCGTGATCTGCCCACCTGGCCTCCCAAAGTGCTGGGATTACAAACATGAGCCACCAAGCCTGGCCCCTTTTAGGACTAAAAGCAAAGAAAACACCAGCTGGCATGGGGGGATAAAGAGACCAGAGAAAGGCCAGGCCTAGGTATCTGGCTGGACAAAGCCAGAACTTATAGGACCTAGCAGGGCACCTGGAATTCTGACACTTGAAACAGCCTGGGTTCTATTGATCCCTTGCAGAAGCATAAGTAATGACGGGCTGTCATTGGGTGTGATAAGGTGTCTTGTTTCTTTGAGGGGCAGCCTAACTGGCTAAGGAAGATAAGCCATCTGTAGAGAACGTCGACCAACAGGTGCCAGCCTTTGTCTCCCAAGGCTGGCAGTGTGACAGCAGCAGCAACTCTGGATGTCACCAGGGGCTTCTCAGGGACTCTGGGGATGGGGACAGGGCAGGTGCTCTTAGGACACTGGAGAACAGGTGCTGGCCTTCATCTGTCCAGGGCAGGGTCCTTTCTGGGAGGAACGCCCCCTGCACTGGTGCTTATCCAGAGTGAGGCCGACTCCAGAGATGCGGGCAGGGGCGTGCTCTCAAACTAGAGCTTCTCACTTACCTAGGACACAGACAGAAGGCCAGAAAAAATGGCTGCCTTGCCACTGAGCTACTGTCAGAGGCAGACCTCGGTGGCCTCACCCTCTGCCTTCTGAGCAGTCTCCCTCCTCATGGCTGGTCTCCCAGCCCTGGCTCTAAGCTTCCAGGACCCCCGTTCCTTGGCCCCTGCCTGTCCAGGTGGAAATATCCTGGGGAAACCCCTACACATCCAACTTTTCAAGCCAACCAGCTTCTTGTACAGGAAATGTGGGCAGTGAGTCCTGAAGGGGCAGAAGCCAGGCTTTGGCCAGCCAGCCCATAAGGAGTGTGGCTTGGGGTAGGAAGGGCACCTGTGGAAAGAGCAGGAGCTGTCTGGAGCTTGCCCGGATTCTCCCGGGAACCCAGAGCCCAAAGAGGGCAGACCTACACAGAGGTGGGCTGAGGCAGGTCAGCTTGGCAGCTGCCACTAGGGGCGGACCACAGGAAGGAGTCCAACCAAACAGAGGCACAGGTGGCTTCCAAAGATGGTTCCTGGAACAGGGAGGTCAGCCTCACAGCCAGGTCCCAAACCCATGGATTTCTCATAAGCATCAGCTTCCAGAGAGTCTCCTGACCCTATTTTTCCCCTTACAATAACTCCCTATCCAAGGGTAAATTCTCAGTCTCATCCCCTCCACCTAAAGATGGAGGGAGAGGGAGGTAAAAATTCCCACCTGTTCCCACCCTACCTGGGCTTCCCACTACTACCCTGCTTCTATGGACATGACGGATACCAAAAGAGGAAGAATTGTGGGCCCACAGCCTCAACCCCAGCAGATGCCCTTTCTCCCTTCATTCCGGACAAGCCCCAGGCCAAGGCACACATGCCTGCCGTGGAGACCAAGGGGAGTGAGAAGCAACGTACACCACCACCAGGTCAAGAGCCTGACCTCAGCCCACTTGCCATTAGAGCATCCATACCACACCCAGCCCAATCCTGCCTACAGGATCCAGGCCCCCAGGAACAGGGCTAGAGCACTCTGAGCTACTTCTCTCCCCAGCCCCCTTTATGACAATAGGCCACAGTGGTCTGAAGGAAGAGAGTCCCATCAACATTAAAAGCACCACGCTTAACTCTGCCCCCTCAGCCCTAACCTGGCCTGCACTCACTCTTGCAGTCTTTCAGCAACCTGGCTGGCAGTCAGAACTGCAGGGACAAGAGCGGCAGGGGAGTAGACTGGGAGCCCCAGGTTAGGCTCGGCAACCTCCCTCTCCCTGCCAGATCCCCAGAGATACACACAAACCTGTTGGTATGGAATCAGCAAAGGGCTCTCCCTGGAGGAAGGGACTCCAAGCACCAGGCCTGGCAGGCTTTACAGAGCCAGCAGTACTTCTGAGGGCATCTGTCCATCCTCCTATCCGGTAACACATCCCTCCTTCATGCCTTCCTCTCCCTTGCTCCACACCGAGTACACATTCTGAAGGTTCTCACCTCAAAACATCTCCCTCCCACTCCACCTGGCCCAGGTCAGGGACATATTCCCACATGTGCTTGTCTTTGCAGGTCATGCTCTGAGAACAGATAAACACCTCTGCATCCTAGAACCCACTGTGCCAGCCTGGCACACTCTCCCCACCCCCAAGCGGTGGGGGCAGCAATATATGCTGACCTGTCTTCTCTTTTAGGATCAAATGCTGGGAAGGAAGTCAGAAGTCCAGATGTCTCTGCCCCTTCAACCTGAGGGAATAAAACTTTACTGCCTGCAGGACACTCTGAACAATTGGTTGAACCTGCCACTCAACACAGGAACCACCTGTTCACCCTGACAGCCCCTCTTCTTAAACACTACGCCACAGGGCTACCTCTGTAGCTGAAGGCCAGGTGTCACTAGCAGACAACTCTTCCTTAGGCTGAAAAGAGATCTGTGTCCTTGTTATTTCCACACACTGGTCCCAGAGATGGCAAGTGGATCTGCACAAGCTGTGTACCAGGCAATCCCCCAAAGGCCGAAGCCAGCCTTGGAGGCACGTTCACCTCCAGCAACATTGCCCTTCAGCCTTCACTCCTGAAGCACGACCTCCTGACCCTCCTGAGATGGGCCCAAAGTGCAGGAAACATGTCCAAGAGATGGGCACATCCTCTCCCATCACCTGGGCACAATGAAGTGACAGGGGCCTTGTAAGCTGTAAGTAGGGAGAACGTATCATTTATTTTCCAAACCAGAACACTGAATACAGTAACCATGACAGGAGAACAGGCACAAGCAGGACGTGAGGCTGCACTAACTCCAAGCCACTGGGAGTACATTATAGTTACTCATTTACACCACCAAGAATGCAGCCAGGCTCCTTCCGCTGCCACAGCACATTCCAGGCCCACAGGGGCCTTGTTGCCTACCACACCTGGTGCAGGGAGGCACTGCAGAGATTGCCAGAGGCCACCATCATGATGCGCTCATCTCTATGTTGTACCATACTTATTCCCAACTTTAAAAGTTTTGGTAATCAACATTTGATCCCCTTCTGTGCATACAGTCCTATGGTTAGTGTGGGGGGCGGGGATCAAGGGAACAAAGGATGACCTGGGATAGACACAAAGACAATCCACTTTGGCCCTAGCGGGTTTAACATGTGTGGTCTTGCCTGTCCTCAAACACACATGAAATAGCCTGTGCTGCAGCTCAGTGTGAATGGCTCATAACAGGGCAGGGGAATGAGGCTAAGTCCTGTGGCCAAGATAAGCTTGGTCTCAACTACCTACTCCCTGCTCCAGCACACACTGGTAGGGGCCCAGTGTGACCGCCATGGGCCCCAGCAGACAAAGGCCACATCAGAGGAACAGCAGGACCCTCTTCTCAGCCCTGCATAGCCTCATTTTTTCCTTCCCCACGGCAGCAGCCTTTCTCTGGTTACTACACTCAACACATTCAGCCCCGGGCCTCTCTGTGGGGCATCAGTGCCACATGGCAGCACTAGAGGGCGCTGCTGTTCTTCCTAGTGAGGAACATCCCGCAATCTGCAATGGTGGCCCCAAGGCAGAGGCCCCCAATCTCTCGACCTGGGGACAGGCTCCCCAGGCCCCAGCTGGAGATCCTGCAGCTACATTCAGTCACTCCAGTTCTGGGTCTAACCCACAGCTTCCTGCCATGAGGCAGCCCACCTCTCCTTCTCTCCTCAGAAGCCCTAAGCAAGCCCTCTGGGGAAGCGCCAACAGTCCTTTCTTCCAGGCCAGCCTTCCCCTCCCTGTAAGGCACACGAGGCCAGGATGCTGCTGATTGAGCTCAAAGGCCAGGTGTCACATCTGTCCAGACCAGGCCATCTTACCCAAAGCACAGCCCCTCCCATCCCATCTGCATGCACGGCCACAGAGCCTGGCCCTGCAGCCGCCACCTGCAAATGGGCCCCATCTGGGGAGGGATGCTGAGTGCCCTCCATCCTGCTAAAGACAAGGCTCGGAATTCAAGTGACAGCAGGACAGGAACCTCAGCTTCCTTATGGCCATCAACGACCCAAATCCTCCAGATTCCAAGAGGCCATTAGGAGACATGGGGAAGCAGGGGAAAGAGGATGGAGACTGTAAGTGCCCCAGGCCAGTGACAACCCCACAGACTCACAGACTGCGGGAGTCCACGCCCAAAGCCTGGGCAGCACTCACCTACAAATGGCCCCAGCATTCACCCTGCCCCAGAAAAGGCCCAGAGACACCATACAGACAACCACACTGAGCCTGTGGTCTGTGCCCCTTTCAATCCAGGCCCTCAGCTCCTCCCAGCAAATGCCCTGTCCAGATCTCCTGCCACCTCCCTCTACCCTACCACCTCCCAATACGTCTGGCTGGCTGTCACAGGGCCACCAGGCTCAGCCTGGCATCTGGGAAAGGCCTGTCCCCTTCTTCCCAATATTCCCCCTAGGCCGCAGATGGCCAGCAGCTCACCTGAGCTCTGGTGAGTAGGGGTGGGGCAGTAGGGACAGGAGCTGCCATACCAAGCAAGGGAGGCAGGGGGTGGCATACCCCTGATACTGATCCACCCCCCACACCCCTGTCTATGAGGGTCTAACAGGGGTTGTCAGCTGACCATGGCCCAAACCTAGAAAGGCCTGCATGTCTCTCTCCGCTCCCCTCAACAGACTCAGAGTGCCACAGGGAAACGAAAAGCCAGAACTACAAGATTCCTTTCCCCTCTGGGCAACAGGTTTAGGGTCCTTCCCCTGTCCTATCTTTTGCCCCTTTGCTACTGTGCTTGTCCTCTAAACCTGTCCAAGCAGCCATGGAGTGGGAAGGGCAGGCTTGTTGAGAGAAACAGTGGCTCTCACCACACTGGCCAGGGCTGCCACAGATGCTGCCCATGAGGGCTGGCCCCAGGCCCTTGGGAAGGTGGGACACACGCTTCTGTGACCTGTGCCTGGAGCCCCTCCCTGGACCCTGCTATACAATTCTGCAGCCTCCCCTGGCTCAGAATTAGGGGGAAGCAAATGGTGGGCATCAGGGGCTCTGCCCAGGGCCTGAACTGGGGGACTCAGTATATTCAAAACAGAACAGCTGCCACCAACACTTCCCACAGTGCCATACCTCAAGACCAAGAGACATCAGAGAGGGCCAGAGCTCCCAGGGTCTCCAAGGACAGAGATGGGTTACAGATTTCATGGGAGCTGCCCACAGCCTCTTGCCAGGGGAACCAACTGGGGGGGTGAATGGACGGGGGAAGGAGTGGTGGCCTCAGTTATTTGACTCCCGTCTCCCAGAGGGAAGTGATCACAGAGACAGCTGGAGAGAAGTCCTCTAGCTCCAGAGAGGAGAAGGGAAGTCTGAGGGTGAGGTCTCCAATCCTCATCTCTCTACCAAGGCTTCCTTACCTTGAGGCCAGAGGGCAAGAGGTGGAGGTCAGGAAGCAAAGAATTCATACAAATGGCCTTTCCTGCTTCCCTCCAGCTCAGGGGGTGGGCATGCCAACTCATGCAGCAAGGCCTAGGGCTGAGAAGTCGGACCCCTAAATCCACAGGACTCTCAGAGCACTGTGTCCTCATAACTCACCTCTGTCTGTGAGCACAGAACGAACCTTGGCTTAGGGAGACACTCCCACTAAACCATGCAAAGCCAGAGCCCCAGCAGCCTGCCCAAGGTCCATATCTGCTCCTTCCTCCCTGCCCCAGGGTCCAGGCAGCACACACCCCAGCATCCTCCCCAAGAAGCAAAGTTGGTCTTTCCAACGACGTACCTGGGTTTCTGAGTTGGGTCCTTGGCTTCTCTCAAGCCAAACCAGCTACTCTTGGCCTTTTCCTCCCCACTGGACGAGTGATGTGGGGAGGCCCCCAGGGAGCTTCGGCGCCCCAACTCGCTCCGACTTAGGCCTTGGTGGTGGTGGTGGAAGAGGCCCATCCGGGGCTTGCGTTCCTCCTTCCGGGCTCCCTCCTTCTCTGCCACAGCCTCAGAGGAGGCCACTATGGGTGTGGCAACCTGGACTGGCTTGCCCTCTGGTAGCCGGGCCCCCTCCTCCTCTCCAGGGTGGCTGGCCCCAGGGGCCAGGACTTTAGCCTGAGCACTCGGCTCCTCCTGTCCAAGCACTGCCTCTGAGCTGCTGTGGCTACGACTGCCTCTGGGCCAGGTGTCATCTGTGGAACGAGGCCCCTCCTCGGAGAACCGGGAAGAGACAGCTTGCAAGGAGCCAGAGGATGGAAGCGAGCCTGAGATGGAGCTGCGGTGCCGCAAAGGGCCCTGGGGCTCCTCATTGTAAATGTGGCTCCCATTGACACAGAGCGAAGAACGGGAAGCAGCATCCAGGTGGCCCTGAAGGTCCAGAAGGGCCCGAGGAGGAGCCACTCGCATCTGGTTGGCCTCATCGCTGTGGGTCCTCTTATGGGTGAACAGCTTGGGGGACTGTGCAGAGTCCCTGCCTGCAGGGGAAACACATGGAGTTAGCTCGCAGGAAGAGAGGCCCCATTTCCTGGCCCCAGGCCTTCACCACCACCCAAGGGGAGAGCCAGTGCCCCCCTCCCCAGGGCAGCAGCCCTGTGCTTGCTCACCCCCTTCAGTGGACAGCCAGCTGCTGCGGCTTGGTGAGCGGGTGAGGAGCTCGGCGCCAGGTCCCTGGTAGGCCAAGCTCCCACTGGCTGAGGACAGGGTGCTGTCCGAGCCCAGTGAGGTGTTGGACTGCGTCAGGGATGACTTGCGCAGCTTGTTGCGGAGGAAGAAGCCTTTGGCTTTGCCCATCTTGCCCAGGCTGCCCAGGTCAGGATCCTCTATAGCGCTGCTTGGGAGGATGGCAGAGGCAGATTCCAGATCATACTTCTTCTTGCCCTTCATCTTGTCCTTGATCTTGCTGAAGGGGGACCTTGGCTTGTCCTTCATGGACAGGTCAAACATACTGGCGCTCAGGTTGTTGCGCGTGAACTGGATGGTGACTTCAATCTCGCCGCGTTCCTTCTCCTTCTTGCCTGGCTTGGAGTGCAGCTTGTACCACCTGTGAGAGGAGGGAAGCAGGCAAACTCAGTCACGGGCCCAGGGAGCCTGGCTCCCGCCCAGTACCAGGCACTGCCCGGACCCCTCCTTGCTCTGAGAGCCACTGATAGCCTCTCTCCAAAGGCTCCTGCTCTGACCCATCGGCCTGGGCTTCCAGGCTTCAGATGCAGCTGAGAAACTATCCAAAACATTTCCATGATGGAGAAAACCACATCCTGAGTGGGGAAGCTCCTTGGGTGCCACCAGGTAGGGCGGCAGTTACCACGCCATGCCCCCTCCCACCCCAGGACCTTCTCCTGGTGCTCAGAGACCTCTCCTCTGCCCCATCTCCCCTCCATCTGAAACTCTGAGGCCCAGAGGGGTGAAGCTGGGCCTGGGAGGGCCCTCCCATCTCCAGGCCCCAGCACAGGCAGACCTACCCACATTTCTCCCTGTTGACATCATCTCCTCTGGCCAGTCCCAGCAAAAGCTCTACTCCCAGCCACCCGTGAGCCCAGGAAAGAACAGCTCACCCAGAGGCCCAGGGCGAGGAACACAGGAATGCTAGTGCGCACACTCACGTACGTACACACACACACACACACACAACCTCACTCACACACTGACTCACCCCAAGCCCTGTCAGGAATACCTCTACAAGATGGAGGAACAGACAAGAATGGCAGAAAGAGACCCAGGAAAGACAAAGAGCGCTCACATCTGTTGAGCATCCATGGTACGTTACAACCAGCATGAGGGTTCTTACCTCACTCCCGCACACACCTCCCAAAAAGCATATGAGGTAAGAGGCACTACCCCATTGTACAGATCAGGAGGGTGAGGCTCAGCGGTAAAGGAACCCAACCGTGGAGACTCAGAGCCAGGCATCCAGCCCTCCAAAGCTAAAGTTCTTCCCGGTGCACACCCACTATGCCCAGAAAGACACAGACAGCCCCCAACACACATGGCCACCGCACAGGGTGGCTGGGGCCCGCCCTACTGGGGAGAGATGTTCTTATGCAGGGGTTGGCAGTTTCTTAGAGAACTAACCAAACTCTGACCATACAAGGAGCAATCACACTTCTTGGTACTTAGCCTACTGAGGTAAAAACTTATGTCCACAGAAACACCCTGCACACAAATGTTTATAGCAGCTCTGTTCATGAGTGCCAAAACTTGGAAGCTGCCAAGGTGTCCTCCAGTAGGTGAACAGATAAGCAAACTGTGGTACACCCAGACAATGGAATACTACTTAATGATAAAAAGAAATAGGCTATCAAGCCATGAACAGACATGGATGGATCTTACATTCGTAAGTGAAAGAAGACAATCTGAAAAGGCTTCATGCTTGCATGACAAAACTATTTGACATTCTGCAAAAGGCAAAACTATGGAGACAGTGAAAAGGTCAGTGGTTGCTGGGGGATTGAAGGGAGGACAGAGGGATGACTAGGCAGAGCACAGGGACTTTTCAGGAGAGAAAAACTATCCTGCTTGCTACCGTAATGGTGGACATGCGTTGTTATACACCCACAGAATGTACAAAACAACAAGTGAACCCTAACATAATGTATAGACTCTAGTTAACAATGATGTATTGATATTGGCTCTCAAATACAACAAACATGCCACACTAATGCAAGATGTTAACGGAGGAAACGGCGGTGGGGGGTGGGTGGAGTAGATGAGAACTCTCTATACTTTCCACTCGTTTTTCTGTAAACTTAAAACTGCTCTGAAAAATAGACTTTATTAACTAAAAAAAAGAGAGCAGAGAACATAAAAAGGAAGAAACTATGAAAGAAATCATACAAGAATGTTTTCCTGAACTGAAGAACATGAATGCTAGAAGAGTCCTACAAGTATGCAGTGCAATGAACTAAGACAGACACATGCCAACAGATACGACTATGAGGCTTAGAACACCAGGCATGAAAGGATTCGAACAGCACTGGAGTCTTCCTTAGCAACACTGGACATCACATGAAGGAATGCCTTCACATTTCTGAGGGAAAAGCCTTCCACTAGCCTGGAATTCCAGACCCGGCCAATCGAGCATGAAGGTGGAATAAAGCCTGGTGGTAGTGGTCAGGCTGGTCACTAAAGGGCTCAAAGTCCCTTGGTGATTGCACAGCGCGTGCGCACGCGTGCGCGCACACACACACACACACACACACACCCCAAAGGCGCAGTGATGCAGGGGCCACCTCCCACCTGAGCTCTGCCCACGACAGTGCCAGCTCCCTGAGCTTCTGGTGGACACAGAGTGGGGCGTGGGGGGCCTTTGTATGAAAAGTCCCTATACATCCAAAGATCCAGAATTAAGTCACAGCAGAAGCTTGGTGGTAGTGGTGGTAGTATTTTGATTATTTTTTAATGTTGAAGTTTTTTTTAAAAGGCTTCCTAGGGCACCTCTGACTCTTCTACATCCCTGTAGAAGAGCCCGTCATGACGAAATCCTGGTGGGCTATGGCCCGTCCCCTCCGTGGAGACCCATTCCGCGGCCTGAGCGGCCTGAGCCTAGACTTTGGTTTTCCCTCCCAAACCTGAGAGACAATCCCCTGAGAAGGCCGGGTAGGAACAGATGGTGCCACGGGCAGGGCGGGCAGAGAAAATGCCAGAGAGGGTGCCTCTCTCATAAGGCATGGGCAGGGAGTGAGGGGAGGAGAGGCTAAGTGAGACAGATAGACTGGAGGATGTGTGTGAGGGTGTCTGTGGGGCAGGAGAGGAAGTTTGACAGAAAGACCAGCCAGCAGCATCAACAGCCTCACACCTCTACGTTCTCAGCCCAGTGACCACCCTGGGCCTGACCCTTTACCTATTTAGAGGCCAAGCCCTAGTCACTTTCCCTAAATCTGGGCTAGGCCCTATCTAGCACAGGAAAGTCCTGGGAGGTAGGGCAAAAGAGAAGGGTATGGACTCCAGCCCCAAACCGCCCAAGCCCTGAGTAACTAGGATCAGCAAGCACAGCCAGCCTTTGCTGGGGCAGACAGGTCAGGGGCCCTCAGCCCCAGCTAGTCACACTGCACACACCACAGCGGTAATGCAATTACCTGGGGGGGCCCGGGCCCTGTGGTGAGACTGCAGGGAACTAGCACTTCCTACATTGTCTATTTTTGTCCTATTTGAATGTTTTATAAGGAGCATATATTACCGTGGTAATAGGGAAAAGAGACAAGGGAAAGCTCTTACTCCTATCTCATCTCAACTTCCTGAGCCACAAAATGGGCCACGCTCATCTGCCTCCCAGCCCTCAGAGGAAGGCGGGAGGCCGAGTTTCAGGTCCTCTGCCACAAAGACCTTTTGGGCCTCTCTCCCCTATAAGGTCACTTCCCCTTCTCCTGTTCTGCCCACCCTTCCCCCACAGGGAATTTGGGTTTCTCCCTGGACTTGTTTTTCAAGGAAGCATGGAAGGAAAAAGAAAACGCTTCCCTGAATATTTTTTAGGCTCTCCCATCCAGAGCACAGTGAAATGAAGAATGGCTAGGACCTACCTCTGGACCCCAGCTGCCATCACCCGTCCACCTCCCTTCCAGCCCCACCTCCCTCTGCAACCCAGTCAAGGACAGGACTAAATGGGATACTGCCTGGCACCTTGGGCACCCTGGGCACCCCAGGGACTCAACCAGAGCAGACCTTCTCCCAGAAGTGTGGCCTACATGAGCTGAGATGGCCACATCCTCCCCCTCCCTAGAGGTGCTGCTTCCCTGTGCCTGGACCAGACAGCCCCACAGACCTGCCAGGCACCATGGAGGTCCACTGGAGAACAGAAAACTATGAACACTGTCAAGGGGAGCTGAGGAACCCGCGATGAAAACAAATGGAGGCTTTCTTTTCACAGAGCCCCATACGCAGCAGAGCAAATGGGCTCTGAGCACCTCAACCCTAGAGACTGAAGCCCCCACGGGGAATGTGACAGCAGGGTCCTATGACCTAGTCCAAGTCCCACCTCCTCTGGGAAGCTCCCTCAGCTGCCACCATCCTGCTGGCCTGGCCCAGTCCCTCCTCTTTCTGACCAGGCATACACACTCTGAACCAAACTCACTCTACAGCCAGATCTGGCAGCACGGAGCCCCAGGACCCCCTGGTGTTGTCATGTCCTGGGCACACAAGATCTCCCTCGCTGGACTGTGTTTCTTGTGGATATTGACTGAGTATCCCCTGGGGCACACAGCTCCAAAGTAAATAAATCATGCATGCACAGTCTGGAGCTGTTACAATCCTGCAGGGCCCTCTCTCAGCTCTCATCTGGATGCGCCTGACAGCAGGGCATGGTGGTGAGTGCTGGGTCCCCCACTGACCAGGTCACCTCCCTCAGCCTCTGCTTCCTTGGCCCTCAGGTGGGGACAATCATCCTCTTGGCTGTTGGGAGGCTAGGGCACGCCAAGTCTGGTTGGCAAAACCCGCTTATCCTCTCCTTCTCTCCCACGACCGTGAGCTCTTAGGACTCCTGCTCTTGAATCCCTGACGCCGATCGCTCTGCCTAGCCTTCAAGGGAATGTGCCAGATCCTTTAATAAAAATTCAACCTCGGAGGCGCATGGTGGCTCATGCCTGCAATCCCAGCACTTTGGGAGGCCAAGGCGGGCAGATCACTTGAGGCCAGGAGTTTGAGACCGGCCTGGCCAACATGGCGAAACCCCGTCTCTACTAAAAATACAATAATTAGCTGGGTGTGGTGGCACACGCTTGTAATCCCAGCTGCTCGGGAAGCTGAGGCATGAGAATCACTTGAACCTGGGAAGCGGAGGTTGCAGTGAGCCAAGATTATACCACGGCACTCCAGCCTGGGCAACAGAGTGAGACTTTGTCTCAAAAAAATAAAAATAAAAAATAAAAATTCCAACCTCAACTTCCCAAGGCTGGCTGTGCAAGAGATAGGCCCTGGTCTCCAGTTTTGGAGCTTCTGTTCCTGCTCCTTCCTCCCTACCTGACCAAGGTTTTTTCTCCCTCTCTGTGCCCTTCACCAGGCCTAGCTGACTGGGCCACCGGGCTTAGGAACTCCGAAGCCCAAGCTGAGGCCTGACCTGTCCACTTTCATCCAGGGCAGAGACATGGCCAAAATCAATCAGGGTGTGACCAAGGCCCCAACATTCATCTAGACAATGGCTCACAAGACAGCTCTCATTTTCACAGCTCCACAGCTGTAGCACCCAAACCTGCTATGCATCGGTGCAGGATTTATATATAATATAAATCCACCCAAGATGCCACCCAGACTTACTGAACTAGAAGGTCCTGGCCTGGTTATCTATATTTCTCAGTGGGTTTGGGGGGTGGGGACCCACAGGTGAGTGAATTCACCCAGACCCCATGTGGAAACCACAAGGATGGTCCCTGACGCTTTACATCACTTTAAGGTCAGTGGCCACCCGGGCTCTCCACCTGGGCTTGTCCTTAATGACACTCAATCGGTACCCAGGAGAAACCTGTGTCTTTCCCCTGCCCAGTAAGGCTTGCCTTCCCAAGTCCCGAGGACACGCTGCTTCTGAGAGAACTGACCCTAGAAATACTCATCCCTCCCCCAGGAGGAGGTAAGTTACCAAAGGAACACACTGGGGAGGAGCAGGCAGCATTAAGCACTTTCTAGAAATTAAGAGTGTTAAGATGAATTAGGCCTCCTAGTTCAGAAACCACTGGAGAAACAACACTCTCACCAAAACAGGAGGAAGGACAGTGATTCTGCCCCCATACAATTCCCCTGACACCCACCTGGTGCTTTAAGTCCGGGCTGCCTGCAGCACATATATCACCGACCGGCACATCCTTCACTGCAGGAACTAAGCTGCTCCACCTGCAAAGCACCCACCTTGACTCCATCTCTCTGTCAGGGGCACCATCTGGGGCACTTGAACTCTCCAAGGCCCAGGCGGCACATGCTCAGGACACAAGGGTTTTGATGAAGATGATGATTATCTGGGACTTGTCCCAGGTGCCTCTGCAGCCAGGACATGATGGGCACAGTAAGGAAAGGCACAGTAAGAGAAAATTCCGTCCACCTGAAGAGGCACACGCAGCTACTGATGCTGCTCTTCAGAAGACACACATCAGTGCTTCTCCAACTGCAAAGTGCAAAAAAATCACTGGATCTTGTTAAAATGTGTATTCAGATACCCAAAGTGTAGGTGGACCTGAGAGAGCTCCCAGCTACCCATGCTGCTACTGGCCCAGAGGCCACACCTGAGCAGAGGGCTGCACACGAGGGGCCTAGAGAATGGCCAGAGCTGACCCTGCTGAGGGCTCACTGTGTGCCTGGCTCTGCAGCTCTTTTACTATCCATGCAACCAGCCCAGGAGAGGGGAGGCCCATTTTACAGATGAGGAAACTAAGTTGTGGAGATGGTTTGTAAGTTGCCCAGGGCCACACAGCTAGTAAGTAATGGAGCTGGAACTTGAACATGAAAATGTCAGCCTCCAAGCCCATGTCCTTAACCTTTAAGGTTTAGCAACTTTCAGAAAAGCAGAACGCATATACTCCTGCCCTGGGTACCCTGAGAAGACAGAGGCTGGAAAAGGCCTGGCTACACATCACAGACCCTGAAGACCAAACCCCCTTTCAAAAGGTTGGCACAATCCCAGAGCACAGAGCCCTGAGATGCCACTGAGGGGACCTCAGGGTTTTGTCCTGTCCTCAGCCCCTCAAAACCTTGTCTGAGAACAGCCCAGCCTCCCCCAACAGCCATCAGGGTCCAGAATTCCTGAGAGACTGGGACCACAAGGAAGCTCTTACAGGGCCCCCTGCTAAGCTAGAACACCTCTCCCAAGCTCTCTCTGCCTGACAAAGTTCACCAGGCCCCGTGTGGACTTGGGACTTGGCCCTCAGCCTCCCCCTACCCACCACCGAAGCAGAGGACAAAGTGGATGGAAGGGGTGGAGAGGAGCAAGTCTGCTCACCTGTCACCAAGATTACCGCCCTAGTTACTCCTGCTGGTGGGGTCCCCAGGCCCTCATAACCAGCTCTCCACCTAGTTCTCAGAAAATGCAGCTGGGCTAACCAATGCCATCCAGCATAACTGGGGAGGTCCTGCACTCAGGGGAGAGCCGACCTGGGGCAGCTGTCACACATACCCATGCAAGTGCCAGGGAACTCCAGTCAGAGACAGACAGGGGCATGGGGGCTATGGGTAGCTGCAGCAGCAGGCCTGGACACATCTAACTCACTCCCAATTCTTATCAGTCTAAAATTCAGACCCAAATAACAATGCCCCTTTCTGAGCCCCCACCCATCATTTATTCCAGACTCCAAACAACCTAGAAACCAGATTTGTCTCTTTTTTTCCCTCACTCCCTACATCTAAACTTCGAACTCTGTGAACTCTACCTGCAATTATCTCCAGAACTCACTCTCTCACCACTGTCACCCCATAGTCCCATCCACCACCACCTCCCTGATGGACATTAGAACTCCCTGCTTACCTGACGTCCACATTCCATCCAGCAAAGACGTGAAGTGGGAGCTCAGCACGCCCCGCTCTCCCTCGCTCAGCACCTTTTGGGGCTTGGCTCCTCTGCATCTCTCATTCCACTCGGGCCACATTGATTCTCCCAGTGTCCCTGAACCCATCAGGTGTGTTCCCACCTCAAGGCCACTGTACGTGCTGCTCCCTCTGCCTGAGACGAAGGCCAGACCTTCCGGCCACGGTTCACTCACTCACTCGAGTTAGGGTTCTGTTCATCCGAGCCTCCTCAGTCTTCCCCGAGTACCCCAACTGCAACCACCCCTCACCCTCTTTATGTTTTTATTTTATTTTATTTTGAGATGGGGTTTCGCTCTTGTTGCCCAGGCTGGAGTGCAATGGCTCGATCTCAGTTCACTGCAACCTCCACCTCCCAGGTCCAAGTGATTCTCCTGCCTCAGCCTCCCGAGTAGCTGGGATTACAGGCATGTGCCACCCCGCCCGGCTAATTTTGTATTTTTAGTACAGACGGGGTTTTTCCATGTTGGTCATGCTGGTCTCGAATTCCCGACCTCAGGTGATCCACCAGCCTCGGCCTCCCAAAGTGCTGAGATTACAGGCGTGAGCCACCACGCCCGGCCCCCCTCACCCTCTTTCATCATCATACTGATCACAGGCTGGCACTGGTGTGTGCACACACATGTGTCCCCATGTGCACATCAACGTGACAAAATGCTGCACATGTTCAAGGCTTGTTAGCATCTGTCTTCCCTTGCTCAACAGTCAAGTGCATTATTCTGTTCATCTCTGTACCCCCAATACTTAACAGTGGACACTCAAATATTTGCTCAATGAGCCAACAAATTATTCTGTGACTAACGTGGGCCCCCTTCACAACTGCTCTATGGTTTTCTATTGCTACAAACCCATGGGTCTTACTTGTGAGAGCTGGAGCTCCCAAAGAGCAAAGAGGGTCCCCACCCCACCTGCCAAACAGGAGCCTTTGGAGGGCAGGAGCCAGAGATGACAGGCTTAAAGGGAGGTTTCCAAAATGAGACCTTCTTTAATTGTGAGACACTTCCTCAGCCCCTAACTGAACTAAGAATCTCACTAACTTCCCTGGGAGAGAAGATGCCCAACCAGATGTGGGAAGCGTCCAGCTTTGTGAACAGAGGAGTCACTGTTAACCCAACTCCAGCCCATCTCTTGGCCCTCAAAGGCCACTAATCTTATCCCCATTACCAACTACAATCACTCAGTTAGCACCTACTGTGTGCTGGCACAATACTAAGCACCGAACACATGGAAGTACATCTTACTCAATCCTCTTAACAACCCTGTGAGGTTGATATGGGAGGCAGACTCTGGGAGTGGCTAAGAGCATGGACTTCAGTGCCAGACTGCCTGGTTAAGCCCCAGCCCCACCACATGCTGGCTGTGTGACCTCATATCTATGCCTCTGTTTCCTCACCTATCTATAAAATGGTGGTAGCACCCTACCCTCTCCTCACAAGACAACAGGCTGAGTAACCCAACCCAAAAATCTGAAATCTGAAATGCTCCAAAACTTTCTGAGCACCAATATGATGCTCAAAAGAAATGGGCACTGGAGCATTTTGAATTTTTATATCAGGGATGCTCAACTGGCCAGATAATACAAATATTCCAAAATCCAAACTCCAAAACACTTCCGTCCCAAGCATTTGGAATAAGGGATCTTCAACTTGCATGAGGATTCAATGGCCTATGCATGGAGCGCTCAGAACAGGGCCCGGCACACGGGAAATGCACACGAGCATCGGCTCTCACATTCAGCAGGTGTGAGCACTGAGGTAAGGAGACGTGCACTGGGTCCAGTCACACAGTAAGCAGGAGAGCCAGAACTGGAACTCAGGCTCCCTGCCTCCAGAGCCCCCGACCTTGACCACTATACTATGCTGCCTCCCTCTGCAAGTACAACACACACTCACCCCTGCATCTAGGAACCCCCATGTCTCTGCCCAACCAAGGAATCCAAAGCAAAGTCACCCCCCTATTTCTCTAGAGCAGGGGGTATGTGTTAGATGGGAGGAAAAATCACATCTTTATTTCCCCTAATTTCTAGCAAAATTTAGCATGTCTTCCCGCTATGAATTTTTGCAACAGTAGTATAGAAGCAGTACCTATACGCTTGTCACCAAGAGAAATCGGATTATTTTCCTATCACATTTTAGCTGTTACGGATGTCAAAAATATTTATACTCATCACTACTTTGAATTGTAAAGTCGTTAGACCTCCTGTTGATCTCATTATTTAATACAGTAATAAAGCACTTATGTTTCTTTAGTAAATGTTTTTTTTTTCTTTTTTCTTTTTTTTTTTTGAGACAAGAGTTTTGCTCTTGTTGTCCAGGCTGGAGTGCAATGGCACAGTCTCGGCTCACTGAAATCTCTGCCTCCTGAGTTCAAGCGATTCTCCTGTCTCAGCGTCCCAAGTAGCTGGGCTTATAGGCCCCCACCGCCATGCCCAGCAATTTTTTGTATTTTTAGTAGAGACGTGGTTTCACCACATTGGCCAGGCTGGTCTCTAACTCCTGACCTCAGGTGATCTGCCCACCTCGGCCTCCCAAAGTGCTGGCTTTTATATTGAGAACTATACTTCAACACCATTGGTGTACTTTGCAATGCTGTATATTTAAAGACCTTATTCTGAGGAGTCCATGGCACCAAAATGGCTAAGAAAACCTGCTTTAGAGTGGGGAGGGAGCAAACTCAGCAGAAGGCCAGGTCCTCCCCTCCCTGCCCACTGCATGGCACCCAGGCTGAGAGCTCCAAGCAGAGGATGGGTGCTGCTCTCATTTCCCACCCAGCTAAGGGAACAAGGGGCCTGGTGAAAGGCAAGAAGCTGGCCGAAGGCCCTCAGATTCCCCAGCATCACGCCACAGTGCTCAGGCTGACCCTCAAACCCTTGCATGCTGATGAAGGTGACTCCAGAGAAACAAAAACAGCCACATGCACCTGCTAGCTGGGAGCAGGCTACTCTGGAACTTGTTTTGATCATGCCCCCAACATCACAGTCCCCAATTTCCCTGGGCTGGTCCCCACCTGAGCCTCACCTGCTATGGTTGCAACCCACTAGGTCTGTAGCTTCCTCCTTCTGGCTGCAGTCACTGCCCCAACCTCTTCCAAAGACAGGCCTTACCTCAGCTGGCGAACAGTTACTACCACCCTGGGGACAAGGAGCCTGCAAAGCTGGCTGTTGTAGGAATCAAGCCCCATCCCCAAGGCAAATGAAGTCAAGATTAACTTAATCAAGACAATTGAGCTGCCCCAAAATACTGGGTGGGAGAGTCTTCAAAAAGGGAAAGTAGGGCACCAATGTGAAGAGGAAGAAATACTGATCCAGGCCTCCTTTCCCAGCCTCACTCCCCTCACCTAGCTTCCCTTAGAGCTAGTACAAATGGGACACTCTGGGGCTCCAGAGGAACCCTCTAGACAGGCATGCTACTCAAAAAGCAGGTGATAGGGAGGAAAACAAAACACTGACCATAATACTCCCTGCCCCCGATTTCTACCGGGGGACAGTGATATGCCATTTCGAGTGACACTGTATAGATGAAATCATGTGCCCACAAAAGGCCTGCAGCCTTCAACAATGACTGGTATCATGGACAGCACCACGGGCAGGGCATATATTTAATGTGAAAGTCATCACCAAACGGAAAAATGACGGGTTTTTTTGGTTGTGTGTGGGTTTTTTTGTTTTTTTTTTTTTGTTTTTTGAGACGGAGTCTCGCTCTGTCATCTAGTCTGGAGTGCAGTGGTACAATCTCAGCTCACTGCAACCTCCGCCTTCCAGGTTGAAGCAATTCTTATGCCTCAGCCTCCCGAGTAGCTGGGATTAAAGGCATGTGCTACCACACCCAGCCAATTTTTCTATTTCCAGTAGAGATGGGGTTTCACCATGTTGGCCAGGCTGTTCTTGAACTCCTGACCTCAAGTGATCCGTCTGCCTCGGCTTCCCAAAGTTCTGGGATTACAGGCCTCAGCCACCGTGCCTGGTCCCAGACTGAAAAATAATGGCCAAGAATTGTCACTCCTGCCATTCCCAACAGGTTTTTTTGGTTGTGGTTTGTTTGTTTGTTTGTTCGTTTGTTTGTTTTGAGACGGAGTCTCGTTCTGGTGCCCAGGCTGGAGTGCAGTGGCACAATCTCAGCTCACTGCAACCTATGCCAGCCTGCCATTCCTACACCAGTGACCAAACAGTGAGAGAGAAAGCTCATCCTTATGCTGGGCTTCCTGATGGTATAGAAGAAATTCAGACCTGGAGAGATAATCATCAATGGATACTAAAACCTCTGGGAGAAAGGTTGGTGGTGGGGTGGGGGAGATTTGGAATGGCTGGGGGGCTAACCACCTATGAGGGCTTCGCTGAGGGTGGGCTGCAGGCAGGTGGGCCTCCCCAAGTGAGGCAAGACTTGGCCAGCCCCTGGGAAGGACTCTTGCCAGGGAACCTAGTGTCCAGGGGTGGAGAATCAGGGTGCAGGCCATCACGAGGAACCAACTGGCCAGGGCTACAATGTGTGACAGTCTTGAGGACAAATGGCTTGGTTCCTCACCAGGTGATAGCATGAAACGGAGGGGTGGGAACTGTCCAAAGGGGAGACGTGTCATAAGGAGACATAACAGCCAGGTACCTATTTGGATCCTGACTCAACAAACCACCTATGAAGAGGCATTTTAGATATCAGGACAACTTGAATGTGGGCTGGATATTAGGTGATTATTAAGGAATTTTTGATTTTGTGTGAGGATGGCATTAAGGTTATGTTTTTTCTAAAGGCACCCAAATCTGTTGGAGTGGGCTGGAGAGGCATACTGAAGCATTTAGGGTGTACTGACACTCTCCTGCTTCCACCTGGGACTGATGGTGGATTTGACATTAGACTCCTGCGGAGGTCAGAGCATGTCTCGGGCCAGGACACAGGCTTCCTCTCCTTGTCCTAAGACTGAGCCCCACCCCTGCTCTCCTCCCTCAGCCCCTGTGCTTATCAACACCCCTGTGAACAACTGTGAACTCATCAGCCCACCCGCTCACCACCGCACAGGGGCTGACAGCCCCGCATGGGATCCTGACAACCAGCCTGACACACACCACCCCTTAAAGGCACAGGGCATGAGTCAGTGAGATGCCACCCAACCAGAGGAGGCCTCAGCCAGGCCTCTGCTCCACTGTTCCCCAAGTATTTGCCAGGAACAAGAATGGATGTGTCTTTGAAGAGCTTATGCCTTGGTGGAGAAGATAGCCACATAGCTAATGGAAGATGGTGACTGACACCACAAAAATGCACAAATGAAGCACACAGGAAGGCTCAAGGGGAGCGGTTTCATTTCCGAATGAGGGTGTGGGACGTGGCATTTATACTGGGCCCTGAACAATGAGTGGAAAAGAGGCGAGGAGCAGGTAGGGAGGCATTCCAGGTGCGAGGGACAGAACATGCAGACTGCAGAAGTGCAGGCAGGAGAAGGAGACTGCCCCTAACGTCACACTAAGGAGCCATAATTGTATTCTAGGCCCTGAAATGCACGACAGGGTACAACACAAGGACAGGACTGATACTATGCTGCAGGAAGAGGGAGGGACAGCAGAGAGGTAAGGCAGGGGACCAGCAAGGGGCAGTCACAGCCCAGGGTAGTTCCCATGGCCAGGCTGACCTGAGCAACTCCTAATGCCTTAGCAGTTATTTCTCACCATTAATTAATAAACTGGCACTCTGGTTTATAAAAAGGCAGCAGCAGCTAAGGTAACAGTCGAAAGCAGAGGCTAAAAAAATTTTTTTTAAGCCTGAACTAGGACAGGAACAATGGGGAAGGTAGGAGAGCCAGGGGGGCCCCTTGGAGCACCCCTTTTTTGCCCCCTGCAGCAGCACTATGGCAGAGCCACTCCACTCTGATCTCTCACTACTGTTGACAGCAGGGACAGTTATTTACCTCTTATCCCTCACCACCTGAGAAGGGGCCCAAGATGCAGAACATCTTCTAACACCTGCCGGGTAAATGACATGGAATTGGCAGGGCTCGGCTTTTGTCTCAGAAACAAGTTGGAAAAACAATGATTTTAAGAGCATTGTGTGAGAACCCCAGTGGACTGGAAGATGGGAGACCTAGGTTCTAGTCCTGGCTCTGCCTTACTAAGTGCCTTGAAGCAGCCATTTCACCTCTGTAAAATGAGGGTGATAAAATCATGCAGTTAAAGACAAGGTAAAGTGAAACTAGAACTACTATATTCAGAGTTTGGTGAGACAGTTGGAAAACCCTTTTCCCTACAGCCTCCTCCACCCTGATGCCTCCTCTCCTCTCCAAGTGCCCACCCCAGCAGCCTGCCTCACACACTGGCACACAGGAGCTGTGTGGGCCTCAAGCCAACCCCTGCTGTCTCCCCGCATCCACCGCCTACCCCACCTTTTGATTTGGTATCTACAGTAAAACTGCAAGCCAGACATAATTGCAGGACAGGATACAGCCTCTTATCAGGCCAGAAGATGATTCTTATCACCTCCTCTGGCACCATGCCTGGCACCAGCAACCTTTGGAGGGAGCCAAGGTCCTCATTCATGAGTTCCCCCTGCCTCTGTGGGGACAGCTGACTCAGCCCTCCTCAGACCCCAGCCAGGTCCAGCCTCCCTCCCTCCTGGGCACAAGCACTTCTAATCCTCATCCTAGTGCTGTAGGCTCCAAAGGTCTGTCACTGTCAGCTCACCCAACACAAGGAAAAGCTGCAAAAATGGCTGGAGACAAGTCAAACCACAGAGAGCAACAGAAAAGATGTAGGGTTGATAGCACAGTGTAGGGAGAAAAGCATCAGGCTTAGACATCAGAAATCTGGCTGCCACTGAAGACTCGTGTGACCTCGGACAGGTCATTCCACCTCCTGAGACCCCAGTCTCCATATTCGCAAAAATGGTGGTCCCCCTGTCTGCCCTCAGGGAAGAATGAAATGAGGTGATACTGGGAAGGTACCCTTAAAAGTAGGCCAAACCACACAGAAAGATGTGGGTTTATTGTCTGTCAAAGGCCTTTTACAGGCCATCATTAGCCCCATAGAAGTGAGGTGGCCCAGGACCAAAAAGCAACAACCCTGCCCAGGAGGAAGGAGAGAATCCGCAAGATGACCTTTCTCAGGGGATCTCTGGCAGGTGGAAAAATAAAGAAATTCCACTTAACCCATCCCCCTCCTCAGTGTGCTCCTAACCCCATATTCACCCTGAGCAGGAGACTCAGGTTGAGGAAGACAAAACCAAGTGGCGATGGTCCCCTCTGCCAAGGTCTCAGTTCAGACACCACAACAGGGGGAAACAAACAATAACTTCCCTGCCAGGCTCATGGGAAGTACAGAACTGTGTGGTGAGAACGTTGCATTTGGGAAAAAGGAGGGAGGGAAGAAAATACACAACGCATTTGCCTTTAAATGCAGAAAATACCTTTGGAAGGTTACACAAGAACTGGTAATGTTGGATGTCTCTGAAGAGAGGAGCTAGGTGACTCAAGGTGGGGCAAGAGAAATTTTTTTCATTATGTGCCCTTCTGTACCTTTAGAATTTGGACCAGGTGAACTACTCAAAAGTAAATAGGGGCCAGGTGCGGTGGCTCACACCTGTAATCCCAGCATTTTGGGAGGCTGAGGCGGGCAGATCACTTGAGGTCAGGAGTTTGAGACCAGCCTGGCCAACATGGTCTCTACTAAAAATACAAAAATTAGCTGGGTGTGGTGGCACGCACCTGTAGTCCCAGCTACTCGGTAGGCTGAGGCAAGAGAATCACTTGAACCTGGGAGGCGGAGGCTGCAGTGAGCCAAGATCACACCATTGCACTCCAGCCTGGGCAACACAGCAAGACTCTGTCTAAAAAAAAAAAAAAAAAAAATAACTAAATAGGAAGTAAAGAAAGTCCGGCTGTTTTGCTGAGAGCGGCACACAGGGAACTAAGCTTGGCTCCCCTCACTCCCTCTCCTGGCCCAGTCCCACCACACTCACAGTTTCCCTGCCTCCAACTCACCCTGCCTCTAATCAGGTCTCACCTGTTATTCAAGGCCTCACCTCTCCCAAGAAGCCCACCCTGAACTGGTGAGCTCCCCCTTCTCCTGACCCCCTCATTTTCTCATACTTTTTATATGCTGCTTTGTAGAGGAATTGTCTTTGCTGCATTAGGCTTATCTCAAACATATTTTAGCCCTTCTGGAGAAAGGGCTATCCACTTTATTTCCCTGGTTTCCCCCACAGCACTGACCTAGGCACAGTGGTTACAATGGTTGTCCAGTAATTACTTCCTGGATGTTGTGAAACAGAAGGGAAAAAATAGCAAATGACTGTATTGCTGCAGGAGGAAGAACAGGATGGCTCGGAGTGTTCTGTCACAGTAAAACCAACATGTGACGTCTTGGGAAGGATTACGGAGTCTGGTATGTGCTGATGCCCCCAAGCCCTGCTTGAAAGGAGCAAATCTCCCCAGGGTGGAAAGTGCCCTGGTGGAAAGTGAGGCTGACCTTCTCAGGCCTCACTCCACTCTTTTTATTTTTATTTTTTGAGACGGGATCTTGCTCTGTCACCCAGGCTGAGTGCAGTGGGGCAATCATTGCTAATTGCAGCCTCGAACTCCCAAGCTCAAGCGATCCTCCCACCTCAGCCTCCTGAGTAGCTGGGACTACTGGTGCGCACCATCATGCCCAGCTAATTTTTTGTATTTTTGTAGAAATGGAGTCTTGCTATGTTGCCTAGGTTGCTCTTGAACTCTTGACCTCCAGTGATCCTCCTGACTCGGCCTCGCAAAGTGCTGGGATTACAGGCATGGGCCACCACACCCAGCCCTCACTCTACTCCCAAGAGGTATCTTGGTGGCAGTGACTCCCTCCCAAAGTATGAGACAACACACCCCAGCCTCTGGGACAGACACAAGGCTAGAGCTGCAGACCAAATGTGCTTATCCCAATAAACCAAGGACTCACCCAGGAGAAGCAGGTCATGCTTACAGAGCACCAGATTAACCCCTGAGATCCATGTCAAAGAGAAGAGAGGAAGCCTCGGCAGGCAGCAGCTGAGCACCTGGCCCTGTGCAGAGCAGGGTCATGGGAGACATGGGGGAATACTGAGGTGGGCAGTGTGGTGTGGTGGCCAAGCGCATAGACTCGGAAGCCAGACTGCCTGGGTTCACATCCTGACTTTGTGCCATGTGCTGTGGTCAAGTCCAGTGACTCATGCCTATAATCTCAGCACTTTGGGAAGCTGAGGCAAGAGGATCACTTGAGAGTTCATGGCTGCAGTGAGCTATGATGGCACCACTGCACTCCAGCCTGAGTGATGGAGCCAGACCCTGACCCCACCCCCCCAAAAAAAAGAAAGAAAAAGCAAAGCCATTTTAGCTCTCTGTGCCAAGGTTTCCTCAGCTGTTAAACAGCACCTACACCTCAAAGGCTTGCTGTGGACAAGTGGAAGTCCAGTCCTTAAGACAGTGCCAGCACCTAGATAGGCCTTCATCAGCGATGCACTAGACCAGCGAGGCAATGAAAATAATGCACCAAAATAGGTGCCACATGCTCCAGGTGTGGGGATTCAGAGAACGCTGGGGAGGCAGATGGGTTCCATGATGGCCGACAGGTCTCTGGTGTATGTTCCCTCCTCACAGAGGTGTGCCTTGACCACAGCCGGCGCCAGTGGCTCTGTCTGCTCCGAACATCTCCAGGGCTCCCTATCTAGGCCCCAAAACACAGCACTTTGCTATAAGGCTTCCTCCAAATGTAGCGGGATATCCAGGCTTCCCCTCCTCTGGAATCTCTCTCCCACCAGTGGCCCACTCTTGGCCTTTCAGGCCTCCACAACTGCCTTTGGATTGGACTGCCCTTCCAGGTCAGCAGAGAAGCCCAATGCCCCCATCTCACTAAAACCCGGCAGGCACTTCCACAGAAACTCCGGGGTGCACACAGGGCTCTAAATGCCACCTCTTCTCTACCCCAAATCCTACAGCTCTGTGGGCTGCCCGGGTCTAATGGAAACCACACAGAGCACACCCTCCACTAAGTGCGGGGTAGTGAGAGTGTGCAGCTCTCCCTCTGCAAGCCTCGGTTTCCTTGTCAGAGCTCTCTTCCAGCTCCCATGCTGGAGTCCCATGAGTAAGGGCTGTGCTCCCTTCCCCACTACGAGGTGAACCGAAGGTTAAGGTGACCTGTGATACCCCCTCCCCACCCTGCAGCTTCTCAGAGGTGCTGGCTGCCCCTGGGAACCCCGTTTTGGGAGGCCCCACTTACTGCTCCTGAGAGGCCAGGGCCCAGCTCCACACAGAGGCCTCATGTGGCCAGCCAGGCCCCTCTCCTCTCTGGCCACTATTGTTCCCAAGGTAGAAATAACCTCAGGCCAGCTCATTAAGGGCACAGTGATCAGACTCTTCCCCGAAGGGACTGCCAGGTGCACAGCAGACTCACATGTGGACTTATTTTTATTACTTGGCCGTGGGGAAGAACAAAACTGCTTCACGGCCACACTATTTTGCAAAGGAAAGAAAAAGAGGACTGCTTTCCCTAGAGCAGAGCGACAACAGCTCCTGTTCTTGTGTTCATCATCTGTCCCTGCGCAGGGTGAGAAGGGCAGGAGAACATCTGGACAAGGCCAGGCCAGTGGTTTAGACAACAGCGTCACAGCACTGAGGTGGCAGCAGTGACAAGTGGGGCGGGCAGCTCCCAGCAGAGAAGGACAGCCCTCAAGGTCACCGTGATGTGGCTTTGCTGAGCTGTGCCTTGCAGCCGGCTGCCTACAAGGAGAGGCAGGCGGGGCAGAGATGGGGTTGACCACAGGCCCCTTGAAACTCCCTGGTCCCAGCCAGGGCTCAGGGCCAGGGGCAGATGGGGAGGGCAGGGGAAGCTGCTGGGCCGGAGAGGAGGAGCTGCCCAGCCTGACTGAGGAGTCACACTTCCTACCCTGCCCCACACCCCCAGACGCTGCTGCTCAAGCAACCCCAAATAAAAACCACCCCATAACTAAGGGCAGTAGAGCCTCTGCATACCAATGACTGGCTTCTGAGTGCAGCCACACCCTTCCTCTGCAGCCAGAGCAGACCTCCCCAGCAGCGCCACAGGCCTCCCATGCCAGCTCTGGGGCTGGAGCAGGAGCCAAGGCCAGGGGCTCAAGTGGCCACGGCTGTTTCCCGAGGAGCAGAGTCACACCCAGAAGCCAATAGAGAGAAGGCTGTGGGGTCATACACCATCTGCCCACAACTGTCTGCCCAGGCTGTCTGTGGGCTACAGGATAGATGCAAGCCCTCAAAGACCATCCCAGCCTTAGGCCAACGGGATGCATGTCCCCTCAGGTGCCTCCCAGTGCCCCCAAACCCACCCACCTAAGGAGGTCTCAGAACACCATGACCAGCCAGGCAGAAGGCTCTCATCTCAGACCTACATCCTTCACAGCCTTAGGTCTCCGAGCTCCCTTGCCAAGTGGCACAGTCTAAGCAGCGGCTGAATGGAGCCTCTTGCAGGCCATGATTCATGGTCACAACAGTTTTAGTCTTTGTGATGAAAAAAGATAAACTGATCCCAACCCAAGCTGAACCCACAGCCTTTGCTTTCCCAAGAGGCCAGCTTCTAACCATTGATCCAACAGGCCCAGGATGATGATCCTGTCCGCCACACTCCAGGCCTTACCGCAGGGGCCATTTCACCCTTATCAGGATGAGGGAGAAGGTGGACAGCGGCTCCATATAACACAGTTGTGCTCTCTCCTCCTCCTCTCCTAAAACACACAAAGACCAGCATTCCAGGGG
This sequence comes from Nomascus leucogenys, assembly GCF_006542625.1. NCBI lineage: Eukaryota > Metazoa > Chordata > Mammalia > Primates > Hylobatidae > Nomascus > Nomascus leucogenys. Next base: position 37,829,665 of record NC_044394.1, read on the forward strand.
GCAAAGTCCAGGTCTCCCCAACCAAAATGGCCTTGTGGCAGATGCCCTGTCTTCTTACTCCAAAACCTTTGCTGCTGCTTCCTTCCTTCCCTCTTCTGATATATCCAGGTCCACTCCCTGGGGGTGTGATCCACACCAATCGCATAAAGGCCAAAAAGGTCCAAATGACCCATCTGACCCCACAGGTAACAAGGAGAACTAACTAACCACCACATCCCATCCCTGTCTTGGGAATCAGGGAGGCAAACACAGGACACCCACTGGGGAGTGCTAAGAAGGACATTGGGCCGGGCGTGGTGGCTCATGCCTGTAATCCCAGCACTTTGGGAGGCCAAGGCAGGTGGATCACCTGAGGTCGGGAGTTTGAGACCAGCCTGGCCAACATGGCGAAACCCAGTCTCTACTAAAAATACAAAAATTAGCCGGGTGTGGTGGCACATGCCTGTAATCCCAGCTACTCGGGGGACTAAGGCAGGAGAATCGCTTGAACCTGGGAGGGAGAGATTACAAGTGAGTCGAGATTCCGCCACTGCACTCCAACTTGGGCAACAGAGTGAGACACTGTCTCAAAAAAAAAAAAAAAAAAAAAAGGATGTTGAAGGTAAAAACCAGAAAATAAATCGCAGAGAAGCATCCAGGATTTCCAGATCCACAGGAACATGACGATCCACAGACAGTTCTACTGAGGGCGGGGAGATCATTAGTTTCCTTGTGTACTACTATTACATTTTGTTTTGAGAATATCCTCTTCAATTATTTGGAAGCCTCTGGTGAAATTCATTTCAAAGACTGCCCCACTGACACAAGACCTTCAGAGGCTGCTGAAGCACCTACAACCCCAGCCACCACCATCACACAAAATGGGGCCCCAGAGTCACCACCACGCTAATATTTTGAGAGCTTCTATGTATCCAGAACTACATTAAGGCTTTTACAGATGGTGTCTTATTTAATCTGTAGAACTCTATGATTATTATCATGACCTTTTTAGAAGTGAGGAAGTGGGATAAGTAACCTGTTTGCTGGTAAGTCACAGAACTGGGAGTGAAATCCCAGTTTCCAGGTTTTTAAGCCCTGGGCCATCCTTCCTTCCCAACAGGGCAGGGGCAGCTCCAGGCAGGGCTGCCAGGGAGGAGAGCTGCAGAGCTGCGGGCTTATCTGAGGCTGGTTTCAGGACTGCAGAGGCCTCTCAAGCCCAGCCCTAGTTCTTGGGCCTCTTGCAGCAAATAGAATACACAGAGCTGCAAAGGTCCAGCTCATTTTGTTGGGAACTCTCGTACTCTTCTGTGTACTCCATCACCCATGGTCCTGAGGCTCATTTTGTTGGGAACTCTCGTACTCTTCTGTGTACTCCATCACCCATGGTCCTGAGGCTTTCCTAGGCTCTAAGTTCTAGACTGTCTCCCCCATCCCATAAGAAGCTCTTCCAGACATTGTTACTAAAACCTCCCTTCGCCATCACTGCTCTGCACTGACCACCTACCATGTACAGGGACTGTACTAGGTGCTTAAGTTGCATTTTCATTTCATCCCTCACATCAACCCTATGAAGGTATAAATTATCTTCATTTTACAGATGTGAAAACTGAGGCACCAAGAGTTTACATGACTTGCCACAGGTGGCAGTTTTGGGACTGGGATCTGTCCAGTGCCACTCTGTAGCCCCTTCCTAACCATAAGGGTACCCTTCCCCAGTCAGGTCCTCTCTTGGCAAAGGGCCACCACCTGCCCTGCCTGAGACCACCACAGCCAACTCCTGGAGTTAAAGAATAGATACTTTTCTTTTCCACCATTATCCAAAGCTGAGGAGGGTACACCCTCGTCTTCTCTGCCTTCCCCTCTCCCTACCAGGCAGCATTGAGACTCAGTCTCGGTAGCCCACACCAGGGTGCTCCAGGAAATACCACCAGGAATGACCACTACAGCCAGAGGTGGGGACCACAGCGGGGGTGACAGCCCTCCTCCTCTGTCAGTGGGCATGCTATTAGGTCCAGTAAACTAGAGCACCACGCCAACTTCACAGACTTTCCTCTGCCCACCCTAAGTGACCCTCCCCACTCCTGTTCCCTCCCGGTTCTATAAATAAACCAGGTTGTTGCATCAGAGAAAACAGCCAGGTGGGTGTGGAAAGATCCTGGTGGAAAAGATGATTTCTATAAAGTAAATTAAGGCTCCCATTCAGATCAAGGGTTGGTAAGTCAAATTCTCCAAGACAGGCTGTTCTTGGCTGAAAATGGGTCCACCTGGACCTACAAGCTTGGCCAGCTCAGCTAAGGAAGATCCAGAGGCCAAGAGGAAAGCAAGGGCAGGAACTGGAAAAAAACAATCAAAGAAGCTGCTCCCTGCAGGCCTGGAGCCTTTTTTTGGTCTGCCTCCTCCTGTTCCCCCAGCACCCCCTGAACAGATGTGTCATGTGTCATCTAACAGTCTGGTCAGAGTAGCTGATTGGTGGAGGGTGAAGGACTGGGGGAAGGGGTGGAATGATTTGGGGGATAGGCACCTCTTCTGAAAAAGAATGGGCTAAGAGATCCAGGAGAGAGCTTTTCGCCCCATATACCCACCCCCTTGGGCTCCAGGAACCAGCAAGGAGGGAGAGGACAGAAAGGAGGAAAAAAACAAAACAAGGTCCAACCTATATACCACATGATCCCACACCCTGCCACCAAACAGCAAGTCATGAAGGAAGGAGGGGAGCAGGCCAGGGGATGGGGAGATGAAGTCAGGTCACAGCCATGGCTGGAACCTGACCTGCACTAACGCCCTCCCCATCCCAGTCCTCAGACAGCCAGCCAGGAAGGTCATTCCACACCCATGTTTCGGAAAACATTCAAGGTCAGATCCTTTTTACCTAAATCCTGCTTTCATTTGGGTTTGCACCAGGCTCATCCCTCTCCTCCAGCAAGCCTTCCTGGATTTATTCACTCAGTGGATGCCATTCCACTGGGGCAAACCTTTCCGGCACCTCTCCTGACCTAAGGCACAGTCCTGCCCCAATCCCCTTATCCTCCTACCCAGATCACTCCCAAGTTAACCACTTGAGTGATCCACAGCAGGCTGTCAGCCCCGGGGACTGGCTTCCAGCTCCTGCCCAAGCCCAAAACAGGAAATGAGGTTCCAAGGCTGAATGAAGCCTTGATCTTAACACAGGCAAGGTTAAATGCTGCCAAAATAAATGATTAAAAAAAACCCTGGCCCATTGAGGTGGAAGTGACCCGGAGATAATCTCCTGCTGTGCATTAACCATGCCGCTGCCTCTACCTCAGGCAGGGCAGGGCAGGCAGGCAGGCCACTGGAAGGCTGACTCAAGTGTTTCCTTCCTTTACTTAGGAGCTCCTCCTGTCCTCAGACCAGGGACACAGACACAGAGGGACAGGATGGGGGTGGGGGGGGTGACATCTCTAGATAGTGGAGGGCATCTTGAGAGCAAGAGGCAGATGCCCCCTGCAGCCAGCTTCTACGTTTAGCGGGGTAATCAACATTCAACCTCACCCTGGAGGAAGACACCTGGGCTTCCTTCCCCCGTAGGGCAAGGCTGTGCCTCTCCACTCCCCTGCCGGACAGGCGCCCGCAGTTGCCCTCCCCTTTGAGGAAAGGGAGGCAGGCTTGGAGGTTCTAAGAACGGCCCCAAGATTTCCCTTCTTGAGGTTTCCATAGCCCCAAAGCCTCTGAATCTCATTCCTAACTTTACTTGACAATCTACTCCTAACGTTCGCCACCACTTAAACCTCCCCCAGGCCTCCCAGGGACCACCAGTGGCCGAGCCCCACACAGCGCACGTTTGGGGAGCTTGAAGGCGACCCCGAAATGCGAAGAACCAACGTGTCTGTCGGTTTACGCCCTTGAGCACGAGGGAAGGGCTCACTGGCCCGGCTGAAGTTCGGGGTCCTGATCCCCCACCAGCCCCGCCCGGTTAGGCCTTTAGCCGTTTCTGTGCCCCCGCGCCCCCTACTCACTGCGTGTGCTGGGCGCGGCCTGCGCCGAAGACCTCGTCCAGCGCCACCGTGGCCTGGCCCAGAAACTTGTCGACGCCGATGAGCGAGCGGTGCATGGTGGTGAGCACCAGCTCGCAGGCGGCGGCGGAGCTCGCCGCCCAGGGCGCCGGGCCCGCGTCGGCCTCCTGCGCCCGCAACAGGCCATCCAGGGCCCCCGGCGGCAGCTCGAAGGAGCACTCCTCACGCCACTCGGGGCAGCCGTGCGTCTTCTCCACCACCGACGTACTATACTTCTCGCGGCCCACTTGGATCACCGTGTACGCGTCGCTGGTGCTGCCCGCGCCCGAGCTCTTGCCCCGCAGCCCGCGGGCCCGCAGCACCGTCACCTGGACGTGCGTGGGCAGCCAGCGGGAAGGCCCCGCCGCCGGCTCCGCGCCCCGCACCAGGGCCATGGCGGGGAAGCGGGGTCGAGGTCTGGCCGAGCCGGTGCAGACCCCAGGACCTGGTGACAAACTCGGCCGCGGCAGAAGGCGGTCAGGAACCGACTCTGAGCGCCGCCGCAGCTGCGGGCTGGGCTGAGCCGGGCCGACCGGCCGCCGCCTCCCCGCCCCACCGGGCCGTTGGCGGCGGGCCGCGCCGCGACGTCAGCGCCCCGCCCCCTGCCCCGCCCCGCGCCCGCCGCCCCGACCCGCGTGGCGGTGCGACAGGGATGCGGGGACGCCGCTCGCGCCCCGGCAGCCGCAGACCCGCCCGGAGCGGGAAGGGGCGGCGCGCGGCCTCTGCAGAAGGTAGGCGGAGTTCCCGCGGTGGCCCCGCCCCTGGCTGGGGGCGCCCGAAGCAACCCGGCCTCGCCTGTGGGTAGCCCTACACCCGCGGCCAGGTACGAAAAACCCGCTCTGCGCCTCCAGGCCAATCCCACGTCTTCCTTCTAAAAGTCCCTGCTCCGGAAAGCCCTCGCCGTAAAAGGGTCCCGGCCCACAGGTCCTGGGATGGCCAGCCTCTTGGCGCGGACTTGGGGTGATGGGGACCCCCGCCGCTCCCCTGACCCCGGGCCGCGCTCTCCTCTCCTCCAGTCCGCCCCTGCCGGGGAAAATGCCGGAGTGAAACTGGAGCGATTGCCGCCCCGCCACGTGACGGTCCCGCATCGGCGACCTGGAAGCGGGTGAGCTGCCGCCGCCTCCAATCTCTCCCGGCGCAGAGGGCCAGGATGCGGCCAGGCCGCGGCGCGGGAGGCCCGAGAACGGGGCTCACCCTCCTCAGACTCTGCGGCGGAGAGCCGAGTGATGAATAAATGAGTAACCACATCAATATTTAAGTGTTCACTCGGAGCCTTGGGGCCAGTGTGTCACGGGTTGGGGGAAATTACAGGCCCTGGTGGGGGGTTAAATAACTACTTCCACCCATTAAGTGCCTACTATGTGCCAGAGCCTAAGTATTACGTATACTTGGTTTATTATTGATAATAACGATGTTTAGTAATTGTGGATGCTGAATTTCAGCCAACTCTGGTCTGTGCGCTTTTATATGCATTACCTCATTTTATCCTCAGAGCAACTCTGTGGGGTGAGTATGGCTTTTATCCCTATTTTCCAGAAGATAAAATGTCAGCTTAGATGGGGGAGGATTGTGAATCCACTAGATGCCCCCAGAGCCTGTTTTTTTTTTTTTTTTTAACTTTCAGAGCCTGTACTTTTAAAATAATAATTTAAAAATAATACACACAGCTTTTAAAAAAAAAATCAAATAGGACAAAAGGGCTTGCAATGAAAAGCAAGAACTCCCTCTCCATCCTTCAATCCAGGGATGTTGCTTAAGGCCACTGGTGTTTTCAGGTCTGATGGTTACCTCCACATCACTACATTAAGATGCTCACATAGCTACATCTGCATTTATCAGGACTGGCCACTGTCTGTTGCCTTTCTCCTGTGATAGATAATGATTTAGCTGGCTCACACCCACTTCCATCCCTCAACCTTTGTAGTTACGCTATTATTTTTAGTTCCTCTATAGCAGGGGTCCCCAACCCTTGGGCCACAGACTGGTAACCCTCCATGTCCTGTTAGGAACTGGGCTGCACGGTAGGAGGTGAGCGGTGGTGGGGGCTAGCTGGTGAAACTTCATCTGTATTTACAGCCTCTTCCTATTGCATTACTGCCTGAGCTCCACCTCCTGTCAGATCAGCTGTGGCATTAAATTCTCCTAGGAGCACAAACCCTATTGTGAACTGTGCATGCGAGGGATCTAGGTTGCATGCTCCTTATGAGAATCTAATGCCTGATGATCTGTCACTGTCTCCCATCCCCAGATGGGACCATCTGGTTGCAGGAAAACAAGCTCAGGGCTCCCACTGATTCTACATTATGGTGAGTCGTATAATTGCTTCATTATATATTGCAACGTAATGATAAGAGAAATAAAGTGCACAGTAAATGTAACGCACTTGAATCATCCTGAAGCCATCCCTGCCACCCTCAGTCTGTGGAAACTTACATTTTGGTCCCTAAGGTTGGGAACCACTGCTCTATAGAATATCTAACAGGAGAAACATGTATTTCTTCTTAGGGAGACTCCACAGTACCCCTCGACTGTCCACCTTCCAGGCCATGTCCTCTACTGGGAATATGAACTTAGGAAACCAGTAGAGTAGGCAGAGGAGACCATGATAGCACACCCAGCACAGGCCCAGTCCTCACAGCTTCCCACCTTAACACTTCCATCAGAAGACTGGGGTGGGGAAGTCCTAGGCACCAGCCCCATGGTCCAGCATCCCTGACAATAGCACCTAGCTTTAGAGACAGCCAGATCTGCCTACAGAGGCCATCTGCCTCTTAGTAGCTATGAAACCTGAAGTTTAAGCCAACTCTCTAACCTCTCTCGGCCTTATTTCTTCATTTGGATAATGGGGATAATGATTCTTACCCCAAGCCAGGCGGGGTGGCTCACACCTGTAATCCCAGCACTTTAGGAGGCCGAGGCTGGTGGATCACTTGAAGCCAGGAGTTCAAGACCAGCCTGGGCAACATGGTGAAACCCCACCTCTACTAAAAAGACAAAAAATTACCCGGGTGTGGTGGCGGGTGCCTGTAGTCCCAGCTACTCGGGAGGCTGAGGCACAAGGATCACTTGAACCTGGGAGGCAGAGGTTGCAGTGAGCCAAGATCGCACCACTGCACTCCAGCCTGTGCAACAGAGTGAGACTCTCTCTCAAAAAAAGAAAAAATGGAAATAAATCATAACCCAACCATCCATAAATAAACACTGTTAATAATTTGTTGTGTTTCTTTCTGGTCTTTATACTATATGTGTTTGTTTTATATACATTATGGTTTTTGAGACATCTAAATTATAATTATTAAATCTGTGGGCTTTAGAGTCCTGGTTCTACCATCACTTTATATATATTATCACTCTGGGCTATAAGTCTGTATACTAAAGAAAAAGTATATACATATAATACTTACACACACACACACACACACACACACACACACACACACACATAATCATGTTTAACCCTGGAGATAACCATTTAAAGCAAGCGCTACCCTTGGTTTCACTGTTGAGGAAACAGAAGCAGGAAGAGCTTGGGTGATTTTCCCCAAGTCTCCAACCGGAAAATTGCAGAGACTGAGTGGCTCTACTGCCTGTGGCACTCTGCTCTCACACCAGCTTGTTGGTCATCCAAGCACTAGATCCATTTAAAGTCAATAAAGTAGGAAGTGTTCTCATACCCATTTTACAGACGAAGATTGAGGTAACCAAGGTTACAAGAGTCAGGATGAACCTCCCACTTTAAGAGTGAATTCTTCAAGGACTTTGCAAGTGACGATATCATCACTGAACTTCAACTAACATAAGTGTGTCACTCCTTTAGCGAGTCTGTTTCATCTGTTTGCCTGTTCTCCAACGTGACTGCTCCTACCTCCTCCCTCCCTCCTCCTCCGCCAAGGAGGAGCAAAGCACCAGGAAAGGGGGAAAGGGTGGGGAGCACTCAGATGGCTCCTCTGCCTCACCTGCCTTCCAGCTCTCTTTCCTCCTGCCTTGGCCCTCACTGATTGGCAAGTTCAAGCTTCCTGCTGGCTCTGAACTGTGGCTGGCTGTAGGAGGGGAACGAAACCAGCCAGGGCTCCCACCCCACGTTGCCTGGCCCTAGGAGGAAAAGCCAGGTCTGCTAGCTGTCTGTGGTTGAGAAAAGAGCAGAAACACCAGATACTGAGGTCTTGGCCATCTAAAGGTATGTTTCCTCCTCTAGAAGATGAGATCCCCACCACTCCCTGCAGCAGCCTGCATAAGAGTTAGACAAGAAGACCCCAAAAGCATCAGTTTCCTCTGCCTCCCCAGGGTTGGGTGTCCTCACTGCCTTCCTGGGCCTCTCTAGCCCATTGGAGACAGTTCTTGCTTGAAAAGCATCCGCCTATGTGTAGCTTCCACTCATTGCCCCCTCTTCAATACCACTAAGTCCATTTGCTTTTCTATGTAGACACTTCACATGTATTTGTCCTGCTCTTCCAGCTACATTTCCCTCTGTTCTTCACCTCACCTTCCTGCAGCTATTTTCCAGGCCCTCTTTATAGCAGAACCACATGTCCATATCTAAGCCCTGGTGCCACCACTTACTAACTGTATAAGCATGGGCAAGTTACTGAACCCTACTGAGTCTGTTTCCGCCTCTGTAAAATGGGCCTGCTAATAAGAAATTACCTCATAGGGTTAGTATGAGAGCTATCTCAACACACCCTAAGCAGTAATGAGCATGAATTATCATCTTAGAAATCTTTGCTGAAGGCAAAAGCTTGTGCCTCCTTGTTGTTTCATTTGCATTTCTTTGATTGCCAGTGAGATTGAACTTCTTTTCAGTTATTAGTCATTTGTATTTCCTCCTTTAATGAATTGTCTATTTTCTGAATTGCCTATTTTCTATGCTCGTTTTTCTTTGAAGCCTTAATTGCTTATTATTTATGCAAATGCTTTATATGTTAAGAATAGTAACATGGCCAGGTACAGTGACTCATGCCTGTAATCCCAGCACTTTGAGGGGCTGAGGAGGGAGGATTGCTTGAGTCCAGGAGTTTGAGATCAGCCTGGCCAACATGGTGAAACCCTATCTCTAAAAAAAAATACAAAAATTAGCTGGGTGTGGTGGCACATGCCTACCGAGGTGGGAGGATCACCTGAGCTTGGGAAGTCGAGGTTGCAATAAACTGTGATCATGTCACAGCACCTCAACCTGGGCATTGGAATGAGGCCCTGTCTCAAAATAAAAAGAAAAAGAAGGCCGGGCGCAGTGGCTTATGCCTGTAATCCCAGCACTTTGGGAGGCCGTAGGCGGGTGGATCACAAGGTCAGGAGATCGAGACCATCCTGGCTAATACAGTGAAACCCCATCTCTACTAAAAATACGAAAAAATTAGCTGGGCGCGGTGGCAGGCGCCTGTAGTCCCAGCTACTCAGGAGGCTGAGGCAGGAGAATGGTGTGAACCCGGGAGGCAGAGATTGCAGTGAGCCGAGATCACGCCACTGCACTCCAGCCTGGGAGACAGGGAGACTCCGTCTCAAAAAAAAAAAACAAAAAGATAAAGAAAAAGAATAGTAACACTTTGTTGTTCATATTTACTGCAGGTTTTCTTTTTTTAATTTAATTTAATTTTTTTTTTGAGACAGAACCTTGCTCTGACTGGAGTGCAGTGGCACAATCGCAGCTCACTGCAACCTTCACCTCCCGGGTTCAAGCAATTCTCCTGCCTCAACCTCCTCAGTAGCTAGGACTATAGTGCGTGCCACCACCACATCCGGCTGATTTTTGTATTTTTAGTAGAAACGGGGTTTTGCCATGTTGGTTAGGCTGGTCTCAAACTCTTGACCTCAGGTGATCCACCCCCCCTGGGACTACCAAAGTGTTGGGATTACAGGTTTTAGCCGCTGCTCCTGGCCTAGTTATGTTTTTGATATAAGACTTTAGGTAGGCTGAGTGCAATGGCTTATGCCTGTAACCCTGGCGCTTTGGGAGGCCGAGGCAAGAAGATTAATTGTGAGCCCAGGAGTTCTAGAACAGCCTGGACAACATAGCAAGACCCTGTCTCTTTTTAAAAATTCTTTTTAAATTAGCTAGGCATGCTAATGCACGCCTGTAGTCCCGACCACTGTGGGGGTTGGAATAGGTCTCAGGCAGGAGGATTGCTTGAGCCCGGGACGTCCTGGCTTCAGTAAGCCAGTATCATGCCACTACACTCCAGTCTGAGTGACAGAGCTCAGACCCTGTCTAAATAAATAAATAAAATTAGATAATCAAATCTTTGAATTCTTTCCATTGTTTTAAGCTTGAGTTCTTCCAAACTTACAGGTCCAACAATATTCATTTGGATTTTTTCAAGTTTTTAAGTTGTTTGGATTTTTGTTTGTTCTTTTATTCTCTTTAAATCCTGCCAGCAACCATTTTGGTGAATGATTTCTGGTGAATATCTAACTTGCTGTCCCCCAACAGCTGTCCAAGTTTCCCAATATTTATTGCAAAGCCCTATCCCTTAGCCATTGGGTTTATCATATAAGTTTATGTATATATTTGTAGTGAAGGGGTGGCCTGCCCCTCCACATCTGTGGGTATATATCGTCAGGTGGGACGAGAGACTAAGAAAAGAAATAAGACACAGAGACAAAGTATAGAGAAAGAAAAGTGGGCCCAGGAGACCGGCGCTCAGCATACCAAGGACCTGCACTGGCACTGATCTCTGAGTTCCCTCAGTTTTTATTATTATTTTCATTATCTCAGCAAGAGGAATGTGGTAGGAGAGCAGGGTGATAATAGGGAGAAAGTCAGCAAAAAAACATGTGAGCTAAAGAATCTATATCATAATTAAGTTCAAGGGGAGGTACTATGCCTGGATGTGCACGTAGGCCAGATTTATGTTTCTCTCCACCCAAACATCTCAGTGGAGTAAAGAATAACAAGGCAGCATTGCTGCCAACATGTCTCGCCTCCCGCCATAGGGCAGTTTTTCTCCTATCTCAGAATTGAACAAATGTACAATCGGGTTTTACACCAAGACATTCACTTTCTGGGGCAGGCAGGAGACAGTGGCCTTCCTCTATCTCAACTGCAAGAGGCTTTCCTCTTTTACTAATCCACCTCAGCACAGAGCCTTTACGGGTGTCGGGCTGGGAGACGGTCAGGTCTTTCTCATCCCATGAGGCCATATTTCAGACTATAACATGGGGAGAAACCTTAGACAATACCCGACTTTCCAGGGCAGAGGTCCCTGCGGCTTTCCACAGTGCATTGTGCCCTTGGTTTATTGAGACTAGAGAATAGCGATGACTTTTACCAAGCATACTGCTTGTAAACATTTTGTTAACAAGACACATCCTGCAGAGCCCTAAATCCCTTAAACCTTAGTTCCATACAACACGTTTTTGTGAGCTCAAGGTTGGGGCAAAGTGGCTGGGGCAAAGTTACAGATTAACGCATCTCAGAGCAAAACAATTGTTCAGGGTACAAGTCAAAATGGGATTTCTTATGTCTTCCCTTTCTACATAGACACAGTAACAGTCTGATCTCTCTTTCTTTTCCCTACATGTAGACAGTCTGAACTCCATATTCTCTTTCACTGAGATTTACATCATTCTGTTTTATTGTTGCCTTTTAAATGTTTTATTACAACAGAAGAGCAAATCTCCACCCAAAGATCTTATAATCTCACTTATGTATCCATCCACATGAACTGTAATTCTGTTTAGAATTGTGAGACAAAGTATTGGGAGAAAAAATTGACATCTTTACAAACCATAGTCATCCCATTCAAAGTCATGGTATACTCCCTAAGACTGCACTAAGACAAGAATGTCCTCTCTCTTCACTTCTATTTCACCATGTGCTTGAGGTTCTAGCTAGGGCAATTTGGCAAGAAGAATAAATAAAATCATCTAGATTGGAAAGGAAAAGTAAAGCTATCTCTATTTGTAGACTACATGATCTTGTAAATAGAAGATCCTAAGGAGTCCACTAAAATCTGTTAGGGTGAATAAACGAGTTCAGCAAGGTTATTAGGGTATAAGATCAACACATTCAAATCAATTGTATTTCTATACACTAGCAATGAACAATTGAAAATAAAATTAAGGAAACAATTCCATTTATTTATTTATTTATTTATTTTTATTTATTTATTTTGAGACAGAGTCTCGCACTGTCATCCAGGCTGGAGTGCAGTGGCACGATCTCGGCTCACTGCAAGCTCCGCTTCCCAGGTTCATGCCATTCTCCTGCCTCGGCCTCCGGAGTAGTTGGGACTACAGGCGCCCGCCACCACGCCTGGCTAATTTTTTGTATTTTTAGTAGAGGCAGGATTTCACTGTGTTAGCCAGGATGGTCTCAATTTCCTGACCTCGTGATCTGCCCGCCTCAGCCTCCCAAAGCGCTGGGATTTTAGGCGTGAGCCACTGCGCCCGGCCGAAACAATTCCATTTATAATAACATCAAAAAATTAAATACTTAGAAATGAATTTGACAAAAGAAGTCTAGGCCAGGTGTGGTGGTTCATGCCTGTAATCCTAGTACTTTGGTAGGCTGAGGCGGGCAGATCACCTGAGGTCAGGAGTTCGAGACCAGTCTGGCCAACATGGCAAAACCCTGTCTCTACAAAAAATACAAAAATAAGCTGGGCGTGGCAGTGTACACTTATAGTCCCAGCTACTTGGGAGGCTGAGGCACGAGAATAGCTTGAACGTGGGAGGTGGAGGTTGATCATGCCACTGCACTCCAGCCTGGGCAATAGGGTGAGACTCCGTCCTCCATCTCAAAAAAAAAAAAGAAATCTAAGGAAACTACAAAACATTGTTGAAAGAAATTAGTAACCTAAATACACAGAAAGGTATTTCATGTTCATGGAACTGAAGACTTAATATTGTTAAGATGGCAATACTCACCAGATTCAACATATCCCCTCTCAAAATTCCAACTGCTGTTTTTGCAAAAATTGGAAAGCTGATCCTGAAAAGCACATGGAAACACACGGGACCCAAAATAGCCAAATCAATCTTGAAAAAGAACAACAAAGTCAGGGCACTCACACTTTTTTATTTCAAAACTTACTACAAATAAAGACAGTGTGGTACTGGTATAAAGATAGACATACAGACCAGTGGAATAAAATAGAGTCCAGAGATAAATCCTTACATTTGTGACCAATTGATTTTCAACAGAGGTACCTAGACCATTTAATGGGGAAGGTATTGTTTTTTCAACAAATGGCCTGGGACACCTGAATATTCACATGCAAAAGAATTAAGCAGGACCCCTTTCTTACACTGGACGCAAAAATTAACTCAAAATACATTATAGACCTAAATGTAAGAGTTAAAACTATAAAGCTCCTAGAAGAAAATGTAGGAATAAATTTTCATGACCTTGTATGAGGCAAAACCTTCTTAGATACCCCAAAGTACAAGCAACTGAAAAAAATAAATAAATAAAGGCCGGGTGCAGTGGCTCATGCCTGTAATCCCAGCACCTTGGGAGGCTGAGGTGGGTGGATCACCTGAGGTCAGGAGTTCAAAACCAGCCTGGCCAACATGGTGAAACCCCGTCTCTACTAAAAATACTAAAATTAGCTGAGTGTGGTGGTGTGCGCCTCTAGTCCCAGCTACTCCAGAGGCAGAGGCAGGAGAATTGCTTGAACCTGGGAGGCAGCAGTTACAGTGAGCCAAGATCATGCCATTGCACTCCAGCGTGAGCAACAGAGTGAGACTCCATCTTAAAATAAATGAAATAGGTGGAGCCAAGATGGCCGAATAGGAACAGCTCCGGTCTACAGCTCCCAGCCTGAGCAACACAGAAGACGGGTGATTTCTGCATTTCTGTTTGAGGTACCAGTTTCATCTCACTAGGGAGTGCCAAACAGTGGGTGCAGGACAGTGGGTGAAGTGCACTGTGCGCGAGCCGAAGCAGGGCGAGGCATTGCCTCACTCGGGAAGTGCAAGGGATCAGGGAGTTCCCTTTCCTAGTCAAAGAAAGGGGTAACAGATGGCACCTGGAATATCGGGTCAGTCCCACCCTAATACTGCGCTTTTCCAACAGGCCTGGAAAACGGCACACTAGGAGATCGTGTCCTGCACCTGGCTCGGAGGGTCCTATGCCCACGGAGTCTCCCTGATTGCTAGCACAGCAGTCTGAGATCAAGCTGCAAGGCGGCAGCGAGGCTAGGGGAGGGGTGCCCGCCATTGCCCGGGCTTGCTTAGGTAAACAAAGCAGCCAGGAAGCTCGAACTGGGTGGAGCCCACCACAGCTCAAGGAGGCCTGCCTGCCTCTGTAGGCTCCACCTCTGGGGGCAGGGCACAGACAAACAAAAACTCAGCAGGAACCTCTGCAGACTTAAATGTCCCTGTCTGACTGACAGCTTTGAAGAGAGTAGTGGTTCTCCCAGCACGCAGCTGGAGATCTGAGAACGGACAGACTGCCTCCTAAAGTGGGTCCCTCACCCCCGAGCAGCCTAACTGGGAGGCACCCCCCAGTAGGGACAGACTGACACCTCACTCGGCCAGGTACTCCTCTGAGACAAAACTTCCAGAGGAACTATCAGACAGCTGAATTTGTGGTCTCACAAAAATCTGCTGTTCTGCAGCCACCGCTGCTGACACCCAGCCAAACAGGGTCTGGAGTGGACCTCTAGTAAACTCCAACAGACCTGCAGCTGAGGGTCCTGTCTGGTAGAAGGAAAACTAACAAACAGAAAGGACATCCACACCAAAAACCCATCTGTACAACACCATCATCAAAGACCAAAAGTAGATAAAACCACAAAGATGGGGAAAAAACAGAGCAGAAAAACTGGAAACTCTAAAAAGCAGAGCACCTCTCCTCCTACAAAGGAACGCAGTTCCTCACCAGCAATGGAACAAAGCTGGACGGAGGATGACTTTGACGAGTTGAGAGAAGAAGGCTTCAGATGATCAAACTACTCCGAGCTACGGGAGGAAATTCAAAACAATAGCAAAGAAGTTAAAAACTTTGAAAAAAAATTAGAGGAATGGATAACTAGAATAACCAATGGAGAGAAGGGCTTAAAGGAGCTGATGGAGCTGAAAGCCAAGTTTCGAGAACCATGCGAAGATTGCAGAAGCCTCGGTAGCAGATGCGATCAACTGGAAGAAAGGGTATCACTGATGGAAGATGAAATGAATGAAATGAAGTGAGAAGGGAAGTTTAGAGAAAAAAGAATAAAAAGAAATGAACAAAGCCTCCAAGAAATTTGGGACTATGTGAAAAGACCAAACCTACGTCTGATTGGTGTACCTGAAAATGATGGGGAGAATGGAACCAAGTTGGAAAACACTCTGCAAGATATTATCCAGGAGAACTTCCCCAATCTAGCAAGGCAGGCCAACATTCACATTCAGGAAATACAGAGAAAGCCACAAAGATACTCCTCGAGAAGAGCAACTCCAAGACACATAATTGTCAGATTCACCAAAGTTGAAATGAAGGAAAAAATGTTAAGGGCAGCCAGAGAGAAAGGTCGGGTTACCCACAAAGGGAAGCCCATCAGACTAACAGCTGATCTCTCAGCAGAAACTCTACAAGCCAGAAGAGAGTGGGGGCCGATATTCAACATTCTTAAAGAAAAGAATTTGCAAGCCAGCATTTCATATCCAGCCAAACTAAGCTTCATAAGTGAAGGAGAAATAAAATACTTTAGAGACAAGCAAACGATGAGTGATTTTGCCACCACTAGGCCTGCCCTAAAAGAGCTCCTGAAGGAAGCACTAAACATGGAAAGGAACAACCGGTACCAGCCCCTGCAAAAACATGCCAAATTGTAAAGACCATCGAGGCTAGGAAGAAACTGCATCAACTAACAAGCAAAATAACCAACTAACATCATAATGACAGGATCAAATTCACACATAACAATATTAACTTTAAATGTAAATGTGCTAAATGCTCCAATTAAAAGACACAGACTGGCAAACTGGATAAGGAGTCAGGACCCATCAGTGTGCTGTATTCAGGAAACCCATCTCACGTGCAGAGACACACACAGACTCCAAATAAAAGGATGGAGGAAGATCTACCAAGCAAATGGAAAACAAAAAAAGGCAGGGGTTGCAATCCTAGTCTCTGATAAAATAGACTTTAAACCAACAAAGACCAAAAGAGACAAAGAAGGCCATTACATAATGGTAAAGGGATCAATTCAACAAGAAGAGCTAACTATCCTAAATATATATGCACCCAACACAGGAGCACCCAGATTCATAAAGCAAGTCCTGAGTGACCTACAAAGGGACTTAAACTCCCAAACAATAATAATGGGAGATTTTAACACCCCAGTGTCAACATTAGACAGATCAATGAGACAGAATGTTAACAAGGATATCCAGGAATTGAACTCAGTTCTGCACAAAGCGGACCTAATAGACATCTGCAGAACTCTCCACCCCAAATCAACAGAATATACACTTTTTTCAGCACCACACCACACCACACCTATTCCAAAATTGACCACATAGTTGGAAGTAAAGCACTCCTCAGCAAATGTAAAAGAACAGAAATTATAACAAACTGTCTCTCAGACCACAGTGCAATCAAACTAGAACTCAGGATTAAGAAACTCACTCAAAACCGCTCAACTACATGGAAACTCAACAACCTGCTCCTGAATGACTATTGGGTACATAATGAAATGAAGGCAGAAATAAAGATGTTCTTTGAAACCAACGAGAACAAAGACACAACATACCAGAATCTCTGGGACACATTCAAAGCAGTGTGTAGAGGGAAATTTATAGCACTAAATGCCCACAAGAGAAAGCAGGAAAGATCCAAAATTGACACCCTAACATCACAATTAAAAGAACCAGAAAAGCAAGAGCAAACACATTCAAAAGCTAGCAGAAGGCTAGAAATAACTAAAATCAGAGCAGAACTGAAGGAAATAGAGACACAAAAAACTCTTCAAAAAATTAATGAATCCAGGAGCTGGTTTTTTGAAAAGATCAACAAAATTGATAGACTGCTAGCAAGACTAATAAAGAAGAAAAGAGAGAAGAATCAAATAGACGCAATAAAAAATGAAAAAGGGGATATCACCACCGATCCCACAGAAATACAATCTACCATCAGAGAATACTACAAACACCTCTATGCAAATAAACTAGAAAATCTAGAAGAAATGGATAAATTCCTCGAAAAATACACCCTCCCAAGACTAAACCAGGAAGAAGTTGAATCTCTGAATAGACCAATAACAGGTTCTGAAATTGTGGCAATAATCAATAGCTTACCAACCAAAAAGAGTCCAGGACCTGATGGATTCACAGCTGAATTCTACCAGAGGTACAAGGAGGAACTGGTACCATTCCTTCTGAAACTATTCCAATCGATAGAAAAAGAGGGAATCCTCCCTAACACATTTTGTGAAGCCAGCATCGTCCTGATACCAAAGCCTGGCAGAGACATAACCAAAAAAGAGAATTTCAGACCAATATCCTTGATGAACATTGATGCAAAAATCCTCAATAAAATACTGGCAAACCGAATCCAGCAGCACATCAAAAAGCTTATACACCATGATCAAGTGGGCTTCATCCCTGGGATGCAAGGCTGGTTAACATATGCAAATCAATAAATGTAATCCAGCATATAAACAGAACCAAAGACAAAAACCACATAATTATCTCAATAGATGCAGAAAAGGCCTTTGACAAAATTCAACAACCCTTCATGCTAAAAATGCTCAATAAATTAGGTATTGATGGGATGTATCTCAAAATAATAAGAGCTATCTATGACAAACCCACAGCCAATATCATACTGAATGGGCAAAAACTGGAAGCATTCCCTTTGAAAATTGGCACAAGACAGGGATGCCCTCTCTCACCACTCCTATTCAACATAGTGCTGGAAGTTCTGGCCAGAGCAATCAGGCAGGAGAAGGAAATAAAGGGTATTCAATTAGGAAAAGAGGAAGTCAAATTGTCCCTGTTTGCAGATGACATGATTGTATATCTAGAAAATCCCATTGTCTCAGCCCAAAATCTCCTTAAGCTGATTAGCAACTTCAGCAAAGTCTCAGGATACAAAATCAATGGGCAAAAATCGCAAGCATTCTTGTACACCAATCACAGACAGAGAGCCAAATCATGAGTGAACTCCCATTCACAATTGCTTCAAAGAGAATAAAATACCTAGGAATCCAACTTACAAGGGATGTGAAGGACCTCTTCAAGGAGAACTACAAACCACTGCTCAATGAATTAAAAGAGGATACAAACAAATGGAAGAACATTCCATGCTCATGGGTTGGAAGAATCAATATCGTGAAAATGGCCATACTGCTCAAGGTAATTTATAGATTCAATGCCATCCCCATCATGCTACCAATGACTTTCTTCACAGAATTGGAAAAAACTACTTTAAAGTTCATATGGAACCAAAAAAGAGCCCGCATCGCCAAGTCAATCCTAAGCCAAAAGAACAAAGCTGGAGGCATCACGCTACCTGACTTCAAACTATACTACAAGGCTACAGTAACCAAAACAGCATGGTACTGGTACCACAACAGAGACATAGATCAATGGAACAGAACAGAGCCCTCAGAAATGATGCCGCATATCTACAACTATCTGATCTTTGACAAACCTGACAAAAACAAGAAATGGGGGAAGGATTCCCTATTTAATAAATGGTGCTGGGAAAACTGGCTAGCCATATGTAGAAAGCTGAAACTGGATCCCTTCCTTACACCTTATACA
Organism: Nomascus leucogenys; assembly: GCF_006542625.1. Lineage (NCBI taxonomy): Eukaryota > Metazoa > Chordata > Mammalia > Primates > Hylobatidae > Nomascus > Nomascus leucogenys. Next base: position 37,848,342 of record NC_044394.1, read on the forward strand.
AAAATTAATTCAAGATGGATTAAAGCCTTAAATGTTAGACCTAAAACCATTAAAATCCTACAAGAAAACCTAGGCAATACCATTCAGGACATAGGCGTGGGCAAGGACTTCATGTCTAAAACACCAAAAGCAATGGCAACAAAAGCCAAAATTGACAAATGGGATCTAATTAAACTGAAGAGCTTCTGCACAGCAAAAGAAACTACCATCAGAGTGAACAGGCAACCTACAGAATGGGAGAAAATTTTTGCAACCTACTCATCTGACAAAGGGCTAATATCCAGAATCTACAATGAACTCAAACAAATTTACAAGAAAAAAACAAAAAACCCCATCAAAAAGTGGGCAAAGGACATGAACAGACACTTCTCAAAAGAAGACATTTATGCAGCCAAAAAACACATGAAAAAATGCTCATCATCACTGGCCATCAGAGAAATGCAAATCAAAACCACAGTGAGATACCATCTCACACCAGTTAGAATGGCCATCATTAAAAAGTCAGGAAACAACAGGTGCTGGAGAGGATGTGGAGAAATAGGAACACTTTTACACTGTTGGTGGGACTGTAAACTAGTTCAACCATTGTGGAAGTCAGTGTGGCGATTCCTCAGGGATCTAGAACTAGAAATACCATTTGACCCAGCCATCCCATTACTGGGTATATACCCAAAGGACTATAAATCATGCTGCTATAAAGACACATGCACACGTATGTTTATTGCGGCACTATTCACAATAGCAAAGACTTGGAACCAACCCAAATGTCCAACAACAATAGACTGGATTAAGAAAATGTGGCACATATACACCATGGAATACTATGCAGCCATAAAAAATGATGAGTTCATGTCCTTTGTAGGGACATGGATGAAACTGGAAAACATCATTCTCAGTAAACTATAGCAAGGACAAAAAACCAAACACCGCACGTTCTCACTCATAGGTGGGAACTGAACAATGAGAACTCATGGACACAGGAAGGGGAACATCACACTCCGGGGACTGTTGTGGGGTGGGGGCAGGGGGGAGGGACAGCATTAGGAGATATACCTAATGCTAAATGACGAGTTAATGGGTGCAGCAAAACAACATGGCACATGGATACATATGTAACCAACCTGCACATTGTGCACATGTACCCTAAAACCTGAAGTATAATAATAAAAAAAAGAAAAAAATAAATAAATAAATAAAATAAAATAAAATAAAATAAAATGGATTCCATCTAAATTGAAAACTTTTAGGCTTCAGAGAGAACACCATCAAAAAAAGTGAAAAGACACTCCACAGGATGAAAGTATTTACAAATCATATATCTCATAAGGAACTAGTATCTAGATGTATAAAGAACTCTTATAATTCAACAATAAAAAGACAGGCTGGGCACAGTGGCTCACACCTGTAGTCCCAATGCTTTGGGAGGCCAAGGCAAGAGGATTGCTTGAGTCCAGGAATTTGAGACCAGCCTGGGCATAACAACACTTCATCTCTACAAAAAAATTTTTTTTCTTAACTAGCCAGGCATGGTGGCACTCACCTGTAGTCCTAGCTATTTGGGAGACTGAGGCAGGAGGATCCCTTGAGCCCTAGGAATTTGAGGCTGCAGTAGGCTATTTGAATACATAATTCTCTACGAAGATATACAAATGGCCAACATGCACATGAAAAGACACCAAAACCACTAGCCATTAGAGAAATGTAAATCAAAATCACAATAAGATATCACTTCACACCAACTAGAATGGATATAATAAAAAGACAGATGACAAGTGTTTTCCGGATGTGGAGACACTAGAAACTAATACACTGCTGGTAGGAATGTAAAACAGTGCAGCCACTTTGGAAAACAGTTTGACAGATCTTCAATTGTTAAACATGGAGTAACCATATGACCCAGAAATTTCACACTCCTAGATATACATCCAAGAGAAATGAAAACGTGTGTCCACACAAAAAGTTGAACATGAATATTCATCCCCAGGTTCCCACTCAAAATCAATCTCCAACTGTGTTTTTTGCATCTCAGAGGAAGAGTTGTTCCTGAGTGCTTAACTTTCCTTCCTCTGCTTTGAGGCAGTCCAAGATTCTATCCTCCCCTTCATTTCTGTACCTCTCATCCACTGTTTACTCCTCTCATCACATAAATATGCTCAAGTCCTTCTCGATAAAGCTAGAAAACCACAACACCCTTTCAATATTGCCGGTACCATGTCCTTCTTTCTGAGACGTTTCCTAAATTTGATTGACTTCTCCTGCCTTTATCCGCTCACTGCCCCATTCATACCCAACTCCACAGCAGCCTGGCTCTCCATCCTTCTACCCTGTAATTCTTGCATTCATAATTGCAAAATCTCAGGCCCTCCTTCAGTCCTTATCTTAACCTCCCCTCTGCATGTGGTAGTTAAACATTTCCTTCCCCCAAACTCCCTCAAACCTATTCTCTGCCTCTGGGACCCCACTCTTTCATGCCTTTGCTCTGCCTCTCCCTTATACCTTCTGGGTCTCCTTCAGGGGGCTTCTCTTCCTTTCCCAAATTTTTTTCCTCCAAAGCAGGGGGTTACCCAGGTTGGAGTGCAGTGGTGCGATTATGGCTCATTGCAGTCTCAACCTCCAGGGCTCAAGCGATCCTGAGCCTCAGCCTCCTGAGTATCTGGGACCACAGGCGCATGCCACCATGCCTGGGTAATTTTCATATCTTTTGTAGAGGTGGGATTTCACCATGTTACCCAGGCTGGTCTTGAACTCCTCAGCTCAAGCTATCTGCCCACCTTGATCTCCCAAAGTGCTGGGATTATAGGCGTGAGCCACCATGCCAAGCCTCCAAATTCTTAATGTTGGTTTATTTCTCGGCCCTCTTCTCTTTTTACCCCTTAGACTTTACCTAAAGATTCCCTCTTACACATGTGGCTTTATTCATTCTGTAAATGTTCTCACCTCCCATATGTCTACTTCCAGCCCAGTCCTCTTTCCTGAATCTTAGATGAACACTTACAAATGCCATGAAATATCCCATACATACTTTTTTCAAATTTATTTATTTTTAAGTTGACATATGAAATTGCATGTATTTATTGTATACTCACGCATACTTTCAAATTCAACAAATTTTATTAGTTTGCTAGGGCTGCCATAACAAAATATCACAGACTGGGTGACTACACAACAGAAATCTATTTTTTCACAGTTCTGGAGGCTGGAAGTTCAAGATCAAGGTGTTGGCAGGTTTAGTTTCTTCTGAGGCCTCTCTCCTTGGCTTGCAGATGGCCACCTTCTTATGTGATCTCATATGGTTGTTTCTCAGCCTGTGTATTGAATATATCCTAACTCCTGTTATCTTTTTTAAATTTATGTATTTATTTTAAGAGGCAGGGTTTTGCTCTGTAGCCCAGGCTACAGTGCAGTGGCACAATCATAGCTCACTGCAGCATTGAATTTCTGGGCTCAAGTGATCTTCCCTCCCCAGCCTTTCAAGTAGCTGGTACTACAGGTATGCACCACCACACCTGGCTAATTTTTTACCTTTGTAGAGACTGAAGTCTCACTATGCTGACTGGGTTGGTCTTGCACACCTGGCTTCAAGTAATCCTCCAGCCTCAGCCTCCCAAAGTGCTGGGATTACCTCTCAGTCACCACTCTCAGCTCTAACCTCCTTTTCTTACAAAGACACCAGTCATATCAAATTAGGCCCCATTAATGGGACCTTATTTTACCCTAATCACCTCTTTAAAGACTATACGTTCAGGCCAGTGCGGTGGCTCACACCTGTAATCCCAGCACTTTGGGAGGTCGAGGCGGGTGGACCACTTGAGGTCAGGAGTTTGAGACCAGCGTGGCCAACATGGTGAAACCCCACCTCTACTGAAAATACAAAAATTAGCTGGGCATAATGGTGCGTGCCTGTAATCCCAGCTACTCAGGAGGCTGAGGCAGGATAATCACTTGAACCCACGAGGTGGAGGTTGCAGTGAGCTGAGATTATGCCATTGCACTCCAGCCTGGGCAACAGAGTGAGACTCTGTCTCTAAAAAAGAAAAGAAAAAAGACTCTTTGTTCATTGCTTGAGCCCAAGAGTTCGAGGTTGCAGTGAGCCAAGATTGCACAACTGTATTCCAGCCTGGAAGACTAGGACTCTGTCTCAAAAAAAAAAAAAAAAAAAAAAAAAGAGACCTTATCTCCAAGTACAGTCACATTCTCTGGGACACTGGGGTTAGGATTTCAATATATGAATTTTGAGGGCACACAATTCAGCCCATAACAAAATTATAAGTTGAGGCCGGGCATGGTGGCTCACGCCTCTAATCCAGCGCTTTGGGAGGCCAAGGCAGGCTGATCATGAGGTCAGGAGATCGAGACCATCCTGGCTGACACAGTGAAACCCCGTCTCTACTAAAAAAAATACAAAAAATTAGCCGGGCATGGTGGCAGGTGCCTATGGTCCCAGCTACTCCGGAGGCGGAGGCAGGAGAATGGCATGAACCCAGGAGGCGGAGCTTGCAGTGAGCTGAGATTGTGCCACTGCACTCCAGCCTGGGCAACAGAGCGAGACTCCATCCCCCACCTCGCAAAAAAAAAAAAAAAAAAATGGAAGTTGAACTCATCATCTTCCCTATCCCCACCTGCTCCTTCTCCTTTATTCCCTCTCTTGGTGAATCTCTGAAGGCCCTAACCAGAAACTTAGTGGGTTTTGTTTGTTTGTTTTTTGGTTTTTTTCAAGGGAAAGAAGCACTGCCACCTACACGCTGCAGAGGGCATTGCCTCTTTCCTGCTTCTCAGATGCCATATTGAAGGAAAGTCACTAAAAACTACCAGGATTGCATCAAAAGGATTCCAGAGCCATCTCAAGACACTTCTACTGGACAAAGGCACAACAAGTTAAGCACCAATGAGAATAACAAGACAAAGATTTGAAATATAAAAGTGTTCCAGAAAATGAATGAAGAAGGAATGATTGAGTTGGAATAGCACCATTTCATAGCCCATAATGAATTAGTGGATCTAAGCAGTGATTGTCAATGGCTGTTGACTAAAAGAGATAACTAGGAACTGTGTGCCTCCTGATGGAAGAATACACCACCATCTATGAGGTAGTCTTGCCTCACCCCCTAGTTTAACCAGAATCTGATCAAGCCTCTATATCCAACTATATATAAGTTTACAGGAAATATATGGGACAGAGAAAAACATTAAACCAATAATGTAGGGATGCAATCAGCAAAATCCAGACTATGGGAAACTATAGGACAAACAATCCAGGTTTTTTCAACAAATTGCAAAAAAAAAAAGAAGAAGAAGAAGAGCTAGAAGATAGATGAGGAGCCTTAAAACTTGAAAAACACATTTTTTTTAAATAGGTAAATACCCCAGCAGCAATGAGCACATCTAGCACTCAGATCATGGTTTCTAAATACCGTCCTCCAATACAAAGAACTAGGCTCCTTAGAGAAATGTCTGATTCTAGGACTAGGGCAGAGAAAACACAAGATTAGCCTGGATCATTTTGTAATGCTAAAAAAATGAGGAAGTCATCAGGGAAGAAAAGGGGGTGAGGAAGGTGCACTATGTCAGCAGAATACAGGAGCCAACCAGAAACAAGTTCCCAATGGTCAGAGCTGGAACAATTTGAGCCACAAAATAAATTACAATAGTATTGGATTATAACCCATGAAATAAAATAAATATTCATGTATCTATAGTGATATCAATAAATGATTGAATAAATAAGGTAAATGAGAGAAAAGAGAAAAATCTGCCTTACAGAATTCTAAGTAATATATGTAGATACTGCCCCCCCACCCCCACCGGCCAAGAGGTGGAGTTTAATTCCCCTCTCCTTGAGTGTGGGCTGGACTCAGAGACTCCCTCACCTTCAAAAAATAGAGTATGAAAACCAGCAATTTTACAATTTTACAATGGCAAAGCCTGGCAGGCCCCACCTTCATCAAGTGGTCCAGATTAACACCACCGGTGATAAGTCCCATGGACAGCATGTACCCCTGATATGCATCCATGAGAAAGGCATGTCAGGCGCAGTGGCTCATGCCTGTAATCCCAACACTTGGGAGGCCTAGGCGGGTGGATCACTTGAGGTCAACATCAGCCTGGCCAACATGGCAAAACCCCATCTCTACTAAAAATACCAAAAAATTAGTTGGCCATGGTGGTGGGCGCCTGTAATCCCAGCTATTCAGGAGGCTGGGATAGGAGAATCGCTTGAACCCAGGAGGCAGAGTTTGCAGGGAGTCGAGATTGCGCTACTGCACTCCAGCCTGGGTGACAGAGTGAGACTGTCTCAAAAAAAAAAAACAAAACAAACAAACAAAAAAAACCACCCCCCCACACACACACACATCACCTCTGTGCCTTTCCAAAAACCCATAGCTGCTTTCTAATCAAGAGAAAAACATCAGACAAATCCAAATTGAAGGACATCCTTCAGGATACCCAATCAGTACCCTTCAAAAGTGTCAAGATCATGAGACACAAGGAAAGACCAAGAAACCATCACGAACAAGAGGAAACTAAGAGGATATATCTGCCCTTGAGGGGACCTGGGCTGTGCATGTCGCTGTCTAACACATCTCCCAAGTGCAAGCCCTAAACACTGTCTTTTGGTTTTATCTGTATTAAAAAAAAAAAAAAAAGACTAAATTACTTTTTATTCTAACTTTACAAAATATTACAAAATCCTTGTTATATAAGACATGATCAAGGGCGGGTGCAGTGGCTCACACCTGTAATCCCAGCACTTTGGGAGGCTGAGGCAGGTGGATCACCTGAGGTCAGGAGTTCGAGACCAGCCTGGCCAACATGGTGAAACCCCGTCTCTACTACAAATACAAAGATTAGCCTGTGTGGTGGTGGTCACCTGTAATCCCAGCTACTTAGGAGGCTGAGGCAAAAGTGAGCCAAGATGGCGCCACTGCATTCCAGCCTGGGCGACAAGAGCAAAACTCCGTCTCAAAAAAAAAAAAAAGACATGATTGAATGAAACCCAAAAAAGTAAGGAAAAAGTACTGCAGAAGTAGGTAAGGCAGTTAATTTTTTAAATTACATTATTTTCTCAATTTGGGTATGTTTTTGGTATTTGTCAGCTTAAATTTTTTTTTATTTTGGAATAATTTTAGATTTACAGAAAGTTACAAAGATAGTACAGAAAGTTCCCATATACCCTTCACTCAGCTTCCCTTCATGTTAACATTTTACTAGTATATAATACTTTTTCCCTACTTTTTTTTTTTGGTCCAAACTAAGAAACCAACATTTGGTACAATACAATTAACTAGACGACAGACTTTATTCAGATCTAACCAGTTTTCCCATTAATTTTTTTTCTGTTCCAAGATCCAATCCAGGATCCCACACTGCATTTAGTCATCGTGTCTCCTTAGTTTCCTCCCATCTGTGATGTTTACTTTATAGTAATTCATTAAATGGTACATTTGCTTGATATGATTTTCAAAATTCATGTTATATTTAACAACACAAAAACAAAAACAAAAACAAAATAATCGTAATGGTTTTTCACAGCTCTTAGAATCAGGGCAGCCATCCCCAGCCTGACCTGCCAGGCCGTGCGTGGCCTGCTGCTGGCCCACCTCTGCAGCCTCTTCCGGCCTCACAATGACCCAGGCAGACTGCTTCCTTTCAGTCCCTCACATTCGCCTTGCTCCTTCCCCCCACAAGGACTTTGCACCTGCTGTTGCCTCCTCCCAGCACAGTCTTCCCTCCTCTTTGCCAAGGTAACTCCTACCCCACCGCTGACATCACCCAAGCATCCCTCTAACAGTCCAGCCTTCCCTGGGCTCCCTGGCCAGACAGTGACAAAGATTCCTTGCTTGACTAAATTTTAGTCAGGCTCCTGAAACTTCTCCTAGGCCCACCTGTGCACTTCCTTGTAAAATCTAGTTTTAGCAAGGAATCTTGCTAAGTCGGTTGAGCAAGAACACCTCCCTTGGATAGCTGATCACAATCACCCTTGATATCTGATTGGGTTTCTCATCCTCCACTATCCCCCAGGTGATAGCTAATCACCTGAACTGACTTTAGCAAGAATCCTGTAAGGTTGGTTTAGCCAGAATGATCCCTTATCCTCAGTGTTTGTTCTTAGTCATTTACCATCCACTGATCCTACCCTGCTTCTTGGCAATAAATTCCCACTTGCCCATGCTGTATTCAGAATTGAGCCCAGTCTCTTTCCCCCATTGCACAATCCCACTGTAGTGGTCCCTATGCCTATTGTGATGGTCTTGAATAAAGTCTGCCTTGCCATGCTTTAACAAATATCATTGAATAACTGTCTTTAGTAGTAAAATCTCCTTACCACAGGCTCTCATCACTATCCACAAGGGCAATGTTACACTCGTTTGTGTGATTATTTGTGTTTGTGTCTCTCCCCCTGCTAGACTGTAAGCTCCATGAGAGCAGGAACCACACCTGCCTGGTTGACCTCCACATCTTCAGCTTCCACCACTGTGTCTGGCACACAGCAGGTGCTCAAGAAATATTTGTTGACTTAAGAAAGGAACAAAAACAACAAAATATGCCCAAAAGGTGGAGCAGGGAAGGGAAAGAGGAGGAGGGAATTACCACAGTGTTTTTAGCTGATTTATTTCCTCTTCATGGAAGTGGGAAAGGCAAGTCAATAGATATTGCTTACTAGTGTGTAAGTTGCCATTAAAATCTTCTTAGGGCTGGGCATGGTGGCTCATGCCTATAGTCCCAGCAGTTTGGAAGGTTGAGGCAGGCAGATCACTTGAGGTCAGGAGTTTTTGTGACCAGCCTGGCCAGCATGGCAAAACCCCACCTCTACTAAAAATACAAAAAAATTAGCCCGGTGGCGGATGCCTGTAATCCCATCTACTTGGGAGGCAGAGGCAGGAGAATCGCTTGAACCCAGGAGGCAGAGGTTGCAGTGAGCCAAGATCGTACCACTGCTCTGCAGCCTGGATGACAGAGCAATACTCCATCTCAAAACAATAAATAAATAAAAATAAAAATAAATAAAATATTCTTAGGAAGGCAGATCCTGGTAAATCAGAAGATGACCCTTTTGTTTATGCTGGGCACATGGGTGGGTTCTCAATGAGGACAGTGGTTTTGGGAGCTGAGTTTGAGAGGAAATGTTGGAGAACTGAATTGCTGTGTAGAGTAAAAATTTCCAGTTTCCCAGAGCCATCCAGCAATCCAGGAGGGAGGAGCAGGTAAGAGAGATCAGGAGGGATAGCAGAGCCAGCAAATTATGAGTCATGTGCTTTTCAACCTTATTTTTATTATTCACTTCTAATTTTAGTCTATATGATATTGATTCTGTGACATTTATTACAGTTCCTTTTAGGCCAATTTAGTGCTCTAGTGCTTAAAAAGCATGTGAATTCTCTGTTGGATGTGGAGTTCAATTATATCTAATAGAGCAAATTTATTAATTGTATTGTTTAGATCTTCAATAACCCTATTTATTTTCTCTCTGATTGCTCTCTTGGTCTCTAAAAGTAGTGACTTTTGGAATTGCACAGGCGTAAGCATATTTATTTATTTATTTATTTTATTTATTTATTTTTTTGAGACAGAGTCTTGTTCTGTCGCCCAGGCTGGAGTTCAGTGGCGCAATCTCGGCTCACTGCAAGCTCCGCCTCCCGGGTTCACGCCATTCTCCTGCCTCAGCCTCTCCAAGTAGCTGGGACTACAGGCGCCCGCCACCACGCCCGGCTAATTTTTTATATTTTTTAGTAGAGACGGGGTTTCACCATGGTCTCGATCTCCTGACCTCGTGATTCGCCCGCCTCGGCCTCCCAAAGTGCTGGGATTACAAGCGTGAGCCACCGCGCCCGGCCAGCATATTTATTTAAAAGTTAAAAAATAGGCCAGCTACTCAGGAAACTCAGGTTGCTTGAGCCCAGGAGTTCCAGGCAATAGTGAGCTGTGATTGAGCCACTCCACTCCAGCCCGGGTGATTGACAGAGATCTTGTCTCTAGGGGCGGTGGTGGGGGGCGGGGGGTTGGGGAAGAAAAAAGAAAAGAAACAAAACCAGGCCGGGCGCGGTGGCTCACGCCTGTAATCCCAGCACTTTGGGAGGCTGAGGTGGGCAGATCACTTGAGGTCAGGAGTTTGAGACCAGCCTGGCCAACATGGCGAAGCCCCATCTCTACAAAAAAACACAAAAATTAGCTGGGTGTGGTGGCGCATGCCTGTAATCCCAGCTACTCGGGAGGCTGAGGCAGGAGAATCGCTTGAATCTGGAATGCAGAGGTTGCACTGAGCCAAGATCATGCCACTGCACTCCAGCCTGGGCAACAGAGCGAGACTCTGTCTCAAAAAAAAAAAACAAAAGCAAAAACAAAATAAACAAAATATATATATATATATAAGTAAATGGGATCAACAATATATAGTCTTTATGTCTAGCTTTCACTTAGTATAATATAAAGTTTTTGAGGTTCTTCTATGTCACGATGTATATTAGTAGTTCCTTCTTTTTCTTCTTTTTATAATTATTATTGTAGAGATAGGGTCTCTGTATGTTGCCCAGGTTGGTCTTGAACTCCTGGGTTCAAGGGATCTTCCCACTCCAGCCCACCAAGGTGCCAGGATTATACGTGTGAGCTTCCACGCCTGACCTTTTTACTAAAAAGTAGTTCCTTTTTGGCCAAGCACGGTGGCTCACGCCTGTAATCCCAGCACTTTGGGAGGCCGAGGCAGGCAGATCACGAAGTCAGGAGATCGAGACCATCCTGGCTAACACGGTGAAACCCCGTCTCTACTAAAAATACAAAAAATTAGCGGGGCGTGGTGGCGGGCACCTGTAGTCCCAGCTACTCGGGAGGCTGAGGCAGGAGAATGACGTGAACCCGGGAGGCGGAGCTTGCAGTGAGCCGAGGTCACGCCACTACACTCCAGCCTGGGTGACAGCAAGATTCTGTCTCAAAAAAAAAAAAAAAAAAATTAGCCGGGCAGGGCATGGTGGCAGGCGCCTGTAATCCCAGCCACTCAGGAGGCTGAAGCAGGAGAATTGCTTGAATCCGGGAGGCAGAGGTTGCAGTGAGCCAAGATCGTGCCACTGCACTCCAGCCTGGCAACAGAGCAAGACTCCATCTCAAAAAAAGGTAGTTTCTTTTCATTGCTGTGTTCTGTCCTGTGAATATACCACATTACCACATTATGTTTATCCATTAACCTGTTTATGGATATTTGGACTGTTTCCTGTTTGGGGTTATTATGAATAGTGCTGCTATGAATATTCATATACAAGTCTTTATGGACATATGTTTTCATTTCTTTTGGGTAGATACCTAGGAATGGTAAGTTTTGTTTTAACTTTTTAAGAAACTGCCAAACTGTTCTTCAAAGTGGCTGTAACATTTTACATTCTCTCTTTTTTTTTTTTTTTTTGAGACAGGTCTCCCTCTGTCACCCAGGCTGAAGTGCAGTGACACAATCTCAGCTCACTGCAACCTCTGCCACCTGGGCTCAACTGATTCTCCTGCCTCAACCTCCTGAATATCTGAAACTATCATGCGCCCCGACACCCAGCTAATTTTTTTGTATTTTTAGTAGAGACATGGTTTCACCATGTTGGCCAGGCTGGTCTCAAACTCCTGACCTCAAGTGATCCACCCACCTCAGCCTCCCAAAGTGCTGGGATTACAAGCATGAGCCACTGTGCCTGGCCCATTTTACATTCTCATCAGAAATGTATGAGGTATCTGGTTTCTCCACATCCTTACCAACATTGTATTAAATATCTTTTTCCCACTGAATTGCCTTGGCCAAAAATAAGTAGACCTTACATGTGAGGTCTGAGCTCTCAATTCTAGTCCATTGGCCTGTACATCTATTCTTATGCCAATACCACATTGTTTTGATTACTGTAGCTTTGTAGTAAGTTTTGAAATCAGAAAGTGTGAGTCCTCCAGTTTTGTTATTTTCCAAGATCATTTTCACTATTTCAGATCCTTTGCATTTCCATATTAATTTTAGAATAAGCTTCTCAATTTCAGCAAAAATGGCAACCAAGATTTTGATAGGTATTTAAAGGGGAAAACAAACAGGTTTTCTATACTCAAAAACACTTCCGAAACCAAATGTCTGGGATTTTTTTCCCTGCACATCAAGCAATTCTTCAGTTCTCTGCAAACATCAACTGGGTGTCCAATCACTCAATTCAATTCTGACAGTAGCTACCTGGAGTTAATGTGAGACCCCACAGCTTAAGGGCTCAGTCCCACAATACTGCCCCTGACTTCAAATGCCAATCTCAAGTAATGGGTCCCCAGGTTACCCACACTTCTGTGTGACTTAGCTACAAGTGAGGGTTTCCTACAACCACCTATTCAGATTCAATAATCTGCTGTAATGGCTCACAGAACTCAGGGAAGCACTTACATATACGGTTTATTATAAAGGATACAACTCAGGAACAGCCAAATGGAAGAGACAGGGTATGAGGACGGATGGGCACAGAGCTTCCATGGCCTTTCAGGCCCTGCACCCTCCCAGCACCTTAATGTGTCCACCAACCTGGAAGATCTCCAAACCCTGTCATTTAAGGTTTTTATGGAAGTCCCGTTATGTAGGTGTGATTTATTAAATCATTTACCTGCTGTGATTGACATTAATCTTCAGCCCTTCTCCCCTCCCCAGAGGTCAAAGAGATGGCGCTGAAAATTCCAACCCTCTAATTACAAGGTTGGTTCCTCTGTCAACTAGCCCCCATCCTCCAAGAGTCACTTCATTAGCATAAACCCAGATATGGTTGAAAAGGGCTTATTATGAATAACCAAAGGTGTTCCTCTCACCCCTATCACTCAGGGGAATCACAAGACTTTTAGCAGCTCTGTGCTAGGAACCCAGGGCAGAGACCAAATATATATTTCTTATTATGTCACAGGATTGCATTAAATTTGCAGATCAATTTGGGCAATATTACAATATTGTTATCTTAACAATAATAGTTTATTTGGTTTGTTTTGTTTTTAGAGATAGGTCTTGCTATGTTGCCCAGGCTGGCTCAAGCAATCCTCCTGCCTTGGCCTCTCTAAGTGCTGAGATTACAGGCGACAATAGTAGTTTGTTGTTGTTTCTATATACAGGATCACGTCATCTGTGGGAAAAAAAGACAGTTTTACTTCTTTTCCAATGTTGATGCCTTTATTCTTATTTTTTGGCCTTATCACGCTGACTTGAACCTCCAGGACAATGTTGATTAAAAGTGGCAAGAGCAGACATTCTTGCCTTGTTCCTGATCTTAAGGAGAAACATTCAGTCTTTCATCATTATATGTAATGTTGATGCTAGGTTTCAGTTAGACATGCTTTATCAAGTTAAGAAAGCTCCCTTTTTTTTTTTTTTTTTTTTTTTGAGACGGAGTCTCGCTCTGTCGCCCAGGCTGGAGTGCAGTGGCGCAATCTCGGCTCACTGCAAGCTCCGCCTCCCGGGATCACGCCATTCTCCTGCCTCAGCCTCTCCGAGTAGCTGGGACTACAGGCGCCCGCCACCACGCCCGGCTAATTTTTTTTTTTTGTATTTTTAGTAGAGACGGGGTTTCACCGTGGTCTCGATCTCCTGATTTTCTGATCCACCCGTCTCGGCCTCCCAAAGTGCTGGGATTACAAGCGTGAGCCACCGCACCCGGCCAAGAAAGCTCCCTTTTATTCCAAGTTCGAGGGTTTTTTTTTTTTAAGCATCAATGGATGTTGGATTTTGTCAAACGTTTTTTCTGCATCTGTTGAGATCAAATGATTTTGTCCTTTATTTTATTACTACAGTGATTCATCTTAATTGGTTTTCAGATGTTAAATCAACCTTGCTTTCCAGGGATAAAGCCCACTTGGTCATGGTATATACTTCTATGTATGTGTTGCTAGGTTTTATTTGCTAATTTTGTGCTAAGGATTTTTGCATCTGTGTTCAAAAAGGATGTTGGTCTGTAGCTTTCTTTTCATATGATATCTTTGGCCTGAATCAGGGTAATACTGGCCTCACAGAATGAGTTGGGAAGTGTACTTTCTTCCCCTATTTTCTGAAATAATTTGTGAAACATTGGTATTATGTGTTTTTAAATTATTTGATAGAATTCACTAGTAAAGTGTTCTGTGACTGGCTTTTTCTTTGTGGGGAGATTTTAAGTACTAATTCCATTATTTACTTGCTATAGGCCTATTCAGACTTTATTTCTTCATGAGTCAGTTTTAATAATCTGTATCTTTCTGGGAATTTGTCCATTTCATCCAAATTGTTCAATTTGTAATATTTCCTTGTAATTATTTTTGTTTCTGTGGGGTCAGTAGTGATTTTGTAATTTATGTTTTCTCTTTCTCATGGTCAATCTAGCTAAAAATTTCTCAATTTTGTTAATCTTTTCAAAAACTGGACCTTTTGTTTTATTGATTTTTCTCTATCGTTTTTCTGTTTTCTATTTTTTTTTTTTTTTTTTTTTTTTGAGACGGAGTTTTGCTCCTCTTGCCCAGGCTGGAGTGCAATGGTGCAATGGTGCGATCTCGGCTCACTGCAACCTCTGCCTCCCAGGTTCAGGCAATTCTCCTGCCTCAGCCTCGCGAGTAGCTGGGATTACAGGCATGCACCACCACATCCGGCTAATTTTGTATTTTTAGTAGAGACTGGGTTTCTCCATGTTGGTCAGGCTGGTCTCGAACTCCCGAACTCAGGTGATCTGCCTGCCTTGGCCCTCCAAAGTGCCAGGATTACAGGCATGAGCCACCACGCCTGGCCTTCTGTTTTCTATTTCTTATTTCCACTCTAATCTTTATTTTCTTTCTGCTGTTTGCTTCAGATTTAATTGTTTCTTCTTTTTCCAGTTGCTTAAAGTAGAAGCTTAGATTGTTGATATGAGACCATTCTTCTTTTCTAATCTAGGTATTTACAGCTATACAGTTCCCTTAAATACTGCATTTGCCATATCCCATACATTTTGATATGTTGCATTTTCTTTTTCACTTAGTTCAAAAGATATTTAATAATTTTCCTTGTGATTTATTCTTTGATCCATGGATAATGTAAAAATATGCTAATTTCCAAATATTTGGAGATTTCCCAAATTTCTACATACTCACAACCCACTATCAATGTAATATTGTCCAGAATTTTAATTTGGGATTCTTATGGGTATGCTTTCCCTTTGTCTTTGGTCTTAAGTCTGCTGCTGTTCCCGCTGTTGTTTAGACAACAGAATATGTTACCAATGTATTTAATCACCTTTATTTAAATATTTCTTGCAAAGTCTCCTAGGTTTGTTTTTCTTCCTGAGTATTTCCTCCAAAATGTTTTTAACTTTTTTTAATTGTAAAATGTTTCTAGAAAAGCAGAAAAGATAGTACAATGAACATCAATACATCCCTCCACCTAGATATAACAATTGTCAACATCTTTAAAACAATTTGTTTTATATATTAGGTTAAACCATTTGAAATTAATCCATTGACCTTTGAATGCAGCCTTGTTTTCTGGCACTCCAGAGATGGTTTCCAATGTGGCTCTTTGTAGGGCAAGCATTTTAAGGCCTTGTTGCCTGCAAATATTTATTTATTTATTTATTTATTTATTTATTTATTTATTTGAGATGAGATCTCACTCTGTCACCCAAGTTGGAGTGCAGTGGCACAATCACGGCTCACTGCAACCTCCACCTCCCAGGCTCAAGTGATCCTCCCACCTCAGCCTCTCGAGTAGCTGGGACTACAGGTACACACTACCACACCCTGCTAATTTTTGTATTTTCTGTAGAGATGAGGTTTTGCCATGTTGCCCAGGCTGGTCTTGAACTCCTGAGCTCAAGAAATCTACCTGCCTTGGCCTCCCAAAGTGCTGAGATTACAGGCATTAGCCACTGTGCACCCCCTGCCTGAGAATATTTTTATCTTTTCACACTTGAATGACAACTTGGCTGGATGTAAAATTGTAGGTTCAAACTTATTTTTCTTTTTTACTTAAGAAATATTACTCCATTATCTTCTTACACCCAATGTTGTTGTTGAAAGGTCTGACGTCAGTCTAATTCTCTTAGAATTTCCTGTTTGGTATTCTTAAATTTCACCGTACTGTATCTTATGTGGGTTTTCCCTTCTCTCTCTTATTTTCTATGCAGTAGGCCCTTTCAATCTGAAGTCATTCATTCTTTCTAAATATGAAAAATGTATGTCTATTGTTTCTTCAAATATATTTTCCATTCATTTTTATTGTTTTCTTCTGGATTCCCATTATATGAATGTGGGTATTCTGCTTCTAGTCTCCTTATTTCTTAACTTTGTTTTCCTCCTCCTCATTCTTCAGTGAGTTCTTCTTGCAGTTTCTCAATATGATATTCTAATTTATTTTTCAACTATTACTTACCTCATTTATTTGTTCTTTCTTTCCATTATCTTTTTCATACCTAATATTTTCATTTGATTCTTTTAATTTTTTTCTTGTTCTTGTTTTACACTGCTCATACCTTACTTCTCATATCTCTCATGTATTTATAGAGCTGATTTGTTTTTTTTTTGTTGTTGTTGTTGTTTTTTTTTTTTGAGATGGAGTCTCACTCTATCGCCCAGGCTGGAGTGCAGTGGCATGATCTTAGCTCACTGGAACCTCCATCTCCCAGGTTCAAGTGATTCTCTTGCCTCAGCCTCCCGAGTAGGTGGGATTACAGGTGCCCGCCATCATGCCTGGCTAACTTTTGTATTTTTAGTGGAGATGGGGTTTCACCATGTTGGCCAGGCTGGTCTCGAACTCCTGAGCTCAAGTGATCTGCCCACCTTGGTCTCCCAAAGTGCTGGGATTACAGGCATGAGCCACTGTGCGCGGCCTATAGAACTGATTTGAAATTGTTGGTCAATCTGTACTAATACTCCTGCCCAGTCCTGCTGCATCTGGTGTCATATGTTGTGCATTCCTTTTTTCTTCTGGTTTAGTTTTGCCCTTCAAGTGTCTCATTATTGCCCTGCAATGCCCTTTGGGGAAGGCAGAAGGCCACTCCTTAGTATCTACCAGCCTGTTAAGTTCAAGGAGAGGATGAGGACTTGGATCTTGAGTGGAGCACCCCAGACTCTGCACAACCACAGGTTTGTTTTCATCCTGGCCAGGGGCCTTGGTTTCACTTTCCACCCTGTGGCTGGAAGGAAGCTGTCTCCACTGATGGGATGGGCCAGGCTGGCAATTTGGAGGGGAAAGAATGGAGGGATTGCTCAAAAATGGTTGTTCCCTAATTCAACTCCTCACCCTGGCAGGGATCTATGCTGCCCTGAGTTCATCCCCATGGGCATCCTGACCAGTGAGTGGTCTGAGCCTCTGCAGTTCTGCCGTGAGGGCAAGCGATGACTAGCCAATGCAAAGGTGCAGGAGAGGCAAGAGTGGAGAGTCAGTCACTATTCTCTTCCTTCATCCTTACCATCATAGCCACCTCCCTCAGGCTGCAACCACCCCCCACTCCCACACGCATGCACACACTCCCCAGTTCTAAACAGCCTGTCAGCTCCCCAGGGGTTTCTTCTCTGTTGTTATTTCCTGGCTTTCATGTTTCCCTCTATAATTTCCCTTGTGTTTAACCTGGGTAGGGAGCCAACAGCCCAAGCAAAATCCCATCTTAGCAAAAACTGGAGCAGCCAAGAGAGGCCTATTAGTCAACTTAAAAAAGAGACAGATAAATAATAGAGAGGCTGAGGCTAGAGATACCTATTTGAGAGTCATCAGGGCACAGGAGATTTTAAAGCCCTGAGCCTAGAGGAGATCTTTTGAAGGAGAAGTATGGATACAGGGGGCACCTTTTGAACAATATACTCCTTACTGTGAATACAAATTTAGATCTGGTTTGCACATGAATCCCTTATCAAGCTGGCCAGTGTGAATCAGTCCTGGTGAGACTATTCACTCTGGAGACTCCACAAAATTCAAGTGTCTGGTTCAGTAAATCAAATGCACAGACCACAATCCATAGGGTCTCCACGGTCAGGTGCCGTCCCCCACCCCCACCACCAGACTCCCTCTGCTTATATTTCCTGTGTCATTTTAACTCCTTGGGATAATGCAAGGGGTAGATATGGTGCTTATGGAAAAGTTTTGGAAAGTTGACAGGCTCTAAACAACGATAAAATACCTAATCTTTCTATTCTAATGGTCCCTTTCTCTCTGAATGGGCAAATAGATACTCACATCCTCATAGGATGCTCAGAGCCTTACAGACAAAGCCCTGCATTGTCTGAAGATCTATAAGTCAGGTGAAAGCAAATCCTGAGGCAGAAGGGAGCACTCAGCCAGGGTGTTGTAATTGTTCGAGGCATACCTAGGAGCTTGGCCAGGCTTCAACTCATCTAGGAAGTTAACTAAAGGGCCAGTAAAGGCATGGGCAGAGGAGTACATATAATCAAAGACAAATGAATAGGGAGGCCAGAAACTGAACACTGGAAAAGCTGAGACAACCTGGAGTTGGGCACCCCCATTTTTAAGTTCTCCAGCACTCTAAAATCTCCACTGTCCTGTGATTGCCTCAAAGACCTTATCCTTCACCACACTCCATGAAGCCATAGCTGAACCAAAACCATCCCACCCCACTGTTGAAATCTTAACCTCTCGATATTCTGCTTTTCTTTTCTTTTCTTTTTTTTTTTTTTTTTTTGAGACGGAGTCTCACTCTGTCACCCAGGCTGGAGTGGCTGGAGTGCAATGGCACAATCTCGGCTCACTGCAACCTCCACCTCCTGGGTTCAAGCGATTCTCCTGCCTCAGCCTTCTGAGTAGCTAGGCCTACAGGCATGTGCCACCATGCCTGGCTAATATTTGTATTTTTAGTAGACATGGGGTTTCACCATTTGGCCAGGCTGGTCTTTGGAACTTCTGACCTCAGGTGATCCACCTGCCTTGGCCTCCCAAAGTGATGGGATTACAGGTATGAGCCACTGTGCCTGGCCAACCTATTACACTATTAGTCGCACAACACTTGCCTTGACAACAGTCAGCAAGTATGTATCAAGCACCTACTATGTGCCAGGTATAATATTAGATGCTTTCCTTCCCAACTCCCTTTCTTATTCAACTGGACTCATAGGGACATCCTTAAAGCCATCTCCCATAGGACTCTCAACTTAGCCCCTCAAGCTTCTCCTGCACCTGCCCCAAACAAGGGTCCCCTACCCAACTTCAACAATCCTGCTCTGCAGGTCTCCTTTAATCTGGCACCAACACCCGTAGGCCCCACACCAGACATCACACACAAGCACACCACTAATGTCCTTGAAAAATGTTCACAGCCTTTTTCCTGAACAAATCACCCTGACCCATCTGTGCTTCCCAACCTGTTCCTGATCCTTAGACTTCCAACTTCTGGTTTCTTGTTCCTCTGTTTAGAACCACATCTTGCCCCTCAAACACGGCTCAGGCTGCCCCCTGTGTTCTCAAACGCCATCCGATTGAAACTTCTACTTACCCTGCTTTACACTCCTATCTAGTGTCTTCCACCCTTCTCCCTCCTTTCACAGGTTACCTTCCCACTTCCATGCCCCTCTGGCTCTCTCCTCACCCCTACAGTCTGGTGTCCACCCCACTGGCAGCTCTTCCTGAAGTCACCAATATCCTCCAAGTTGCCAAAGTCAGTGGACTCTTGAAGTCCTTTCTTGGCCTCACTGAGGCAAGTGACATTGTAGACAACCTCCTTTTTAAAAGGGATTTACAAAATTAATATGTAAGTACATTCTGGTGATACCAAAAGAAAAAAGAAATCAAACCATACCAATGTATATAAAGAGTAAAACTCAGCCTTAGCAGAGTGGCTGGAAGGAAGCCACCACCCTCTACTTCCACATCCTCCTGCCCCAGAGAGAACTATTATTAACAGATTGCTGTGGACTCTTCAAAGCCTTTTTCTGTTTATTTACCTCCATATATATTGACTTGGTTTTGCCAATAATAAGTTGGGTCATGCCACATAGAGTCCTAGCTTGCTTTTTCACTTGACAACATGTATGATATAGTTTGGATGTCTGTCCTCTCCAAATCTCATGTTGAGATGTCATCCCCAGTGTTGAAGGTGGGGCCTGGTGGGAGATGTTTGAGTAACAGGGCTAGATCCCTCATGGCTTGGTGCTGTTCTCTAAATAGTGAGTCAGTTCTCATGAGATCTGATTGGTTAAAGTGTGTGGCACCTCCCCTCACTCTCTCGCTCTTGCTCCTGCTCTCACCATGTGATATGCCTGCTCCCACTTCACCTTCTGCCGTGAGTAAAAGCTTCCTGAAGCCTCCCTGGAAGCCAAACAGATACTGCTGTCATGCTTGTACAGCTTGCAGAACTGTGAGCGAATTAAGCCCCTTTTCTTTACAAATTATCCAGCCTCAGGGATTTATAGCAATGCAAGAATGGCCTAACCCAATGTATTAGAGATTTTCCATGTCATCACACATATATCCATCTCTTCTTGATTTGAATTATTCCATAGTGTTCCATTGTACTGATGCTCTATAATTCATGAAACTCTCGCCCTACTGATTGACCTTTAAGTTGTTTCCATATTTTAATTCTGTAAATTTTGCTGTAGGCTCACATTCCCAGAAGTATGGCCTATTAGGTACTCATCCCAGCACTTTGGGAGGCCAAGGCAGGAGGATCACCTGAGCCTAAGAGTTCGAGACCAGCCTAGACATTATGCATTAAGCATAACATTTTTACTGGACTTACTAGAAACATGAAAAATCCTAAAAGAGAAAAGAAAAAAAAATGCAAACAAGAAAAAACCTTGAGCTGAAACCAGAACAGTATATAATGGAAACTTACTAGTCAAGGCTGCCCTGAAGCAAAGGCGAAGAGCCCTTCAATCAATCTGTGAGACTCAGCCCAGGTGGGAACCTGAACCGGAGACTCTTGCATCAAGGTGGGGACTCTAGAAGGGAACAAAGGTGGTTCCAGGTCCTTAGTCCCACAGCTTTCCCTGGAAACAAAAGCTGGCCCTCTCTGGAGAGTGTCCCTATTCACCTAAACTCATGCTCTCAAAGAGAACCAAACAAACTCCCTCAGGTGAAAGCCAGCAGAAACCCTACACAACAGATATAGATTCCTGAGAGGGGAATTATCAGCTACATAATAAGCACTCTTATATCTGAAATGTCTACAGAAATAAGACATGGAATGACAGAAGTAAGCAACAAAGAAGAGGCTATCTAAAAGGACAAAATAGAATTACAAAAGATTAGAATGTCTAGCAAAGAAAAAATAGAATTGCTAAAGTAAGTAAACTTAGTGGACTGAATATTAGGTAGGTGTGATGGCATGTACCTGTATTCCCAGCTACTGGGGAGGCTGAGGTGGGAGGATCGCTTGAACCCAGAAGGTCGAGGCTGCAATGAGCCATGACTGTGCTACTGCACTCAAGCCTGGGTGACAGAGCAAGATCCTGTCTCAAAAAACAAACAAACATAAAAAACAACTTAGTGGACACGGAAAAAGTGGACACCATGTGTCTTGATGTGCTGCAGTGTAAACTACACAGCCCAGTGTACAAAGTGGGGTTGCCCAATAAGAACCCATATCTAAATGAGCCTTCACAGCTGAGTTCTGGTTTACAGCAACACAGGAGAGAGAAAAATGGGTTAAAGACACCATGAAGAAGGTGAGAGACAAAACCAGAAATTGGGACATTCCACAGAACAACTGATCCAGTTTCTTCAACATGTCACTGCCACAAGAAAAAAAAAAAGGTAGGGATCGCTCTAGATTAAGAGAAATTTAAGAGACATAATTACTAAACGCAATATGTGGCTCTTAATGCAGACCAACTATAAAAAGACATCTTTGAGACAATTTAGGAAATTTGAATATGGCCTAGCATTATACTATAAAGAGTACCAAGGAATTCCAATCATTTGATATTGTAATACCAAACAATTTAACAGAATTGTTCATTGTTAATTCAGCAACAGCAAATACAACACACACATATAAAAGGAAAAGATGAAGCAAGTTTGACAACATTTTGATGATTGCTGAGTCTCGGTAATAGGTATATGGGAATTCATTCAACTGTTCTTCCCACGTTTAGAGCATGCTTGATGCCTTCTATAATAAATTATTTTTAAATCTCTAGAGAAAGATATTATATTCTATCTTGTTAACATTTACAAAATCTCCCAAGCCTTACCCTTAAAGAATGCTATATAAATTTGGACTGAACAATTTTATACGTAGTTTTTCATATTCATTTCTCATAGTCATAATTAATACTTGTAGAATATGAAGATTCTCAGTGTGATTACTTTGAGATCCTTGCAATAGCCTTGTGAAGTAGATATTACCACCATCTTGCAAAAAAATGCATATTGTTGCCTTCTTATATATAAAGACTAGGGAAACATTTCACCTAATTTTTTTGTTGTTTTAACATTCCAATACAATGCTCAATCTTTTTGCTGTCACCTTTCCAACCTAGCTAGATTTTTTCCTGACTATAAAAATAGTACATATTCACTGTACAAAATTCTTTATGACATAAAAATATAGAAGAGGAAAAAAATCACACCGAATCAACATGTCCAGATGTAACAACAAATGTCACATATACATATTACATATGAATATGTATCACATATGTGTATCACATCACATATTACATATAAATATGTAATATATTTCCTTCTACCCTTTTAAACATAGGATCTTATGAAATACTGAATACATACAAAAGAATATTCATTACATATGTGTAAAATATAAGGAACAAAAATAAAGCAAACATCAGTGGATCCACCATTCAGTAAACCAGAACTTTTGAAATCCCTGCCACCTTGCCCAGATCTCAGCCCCCTTCATCCCAATGACATTAAAGTGTTCTTCTGTTTGAGACAGAGTCTTGCTCTGTCACCCAGGTTGCAGTGCAGTAGCACGATCTGCACTCACTGTAACCTCCACCGCCCGAGTTCAAAAATTCTCCTGCCTCAGCCTCCAGAGTAGCTGGGACTACAAGTGTGCGCCACTACGCTCACCTAATTTTTGTATTTTTAGTAGAGACGGGGTTTCACCATGTTGGTCAGGCTGGTCTCAAACTCCTGGCCTCAAATGATCCCCCCACCTCGGCCTCCCAAAGTGTTGGGATTACAGGTGTTAGCCACGGCGCCTGGCGTAAAATGTTTTGAATTTTGTCTTTTCACTTCTTTACTTTTCTTCATAGTTTTACCACATATGCAATAGGCAGTTTCATCTGATTCAAGTTGGTACTCATTACTAAACAATATATTGTTTTGTTCAGTCTTTTTTTTTGTTTTTTTGAGACGGAGTCTCGCTCTGTTGCCCCGGCTGGAGTGCAGTGGCGCGATCTCGGCTCATTGCAAGCTCCGCCTCCTGGGTTCAAGCGATTCTTCCGCCTCAGCCTCCCGAGTAGCTGGGATTATGGGCACCCCCCATCCTGCCTGGCTAATTTTTTTTTTTTTTTTGTATTTTTGTAGAGCCGGGGTTTCACCATGTTGGCCAGGCTGGTCTTGAACTCCTGACCTCAGGTGATCCGCCCGCCTAGGCCTCCCACGTCTGCCTGGGCCTCCCAAAATGCTGGGATTACAGGTATGAGCCACCGCGCCCTGCCCAGTTTTTTTCCAATCTTTTTCTCGAGAGGGTATTGCTCTGTCGCTCAGGCTGGAGTGCAGTGGTGCAATCATGGCTCACTGCAGCCTCGACCTCCCAGGACTCAAACAATCCTCCCACCTCAGCCTCCTGAGTAGCTGGGACCACAGGCACACACCACCACGCTCAGAGAATTTTTGTATCATTTGTAGAGATGGTGCCTGTAGACCATCTTGGCTAACACGGTGAAACCCCGTCTCTACTAAAAGTACACAAAAAATTAGCCGGGCATGGTGGCGGCCCCTGTAGTCCCAGCTACTCAGGAGGCTGAGGCAGGAGAATGGCGTGAACCCGGGAAGCGGAGCTTGCAGTGAGCCGAGATTGTGCCACTGCACACTCCAACCTGGGCAACAGAGAGAGAGACTCCGTCTCAAAAAAAAAAAAGAGAGATGGGGTCTGTAGAGATGGGGTCTCGCTATGTTGCCCAGGCTAGTCTCAAATCCTGGGCTCAAGTGATCCTCCTGTCTCGGCCTCCCAAAGTGCTGAGATTACAGATTTGAGCTACCACATCCAGCCTTTAATTTTTTTTTTTTTTTTTTTTTTTTTTTGAGACGGAGTCTCGCTCTTTCACCCAGGCTGGAGTGCAGTGGCGCGATCTCGGCTCACTGTAGGCTCCGCCCCCCGGGGTTCACGCCATTCTCCTGCCTCAGCCTCCTGTGTAGCTGGGACTACAGGCGCCCGCCACCTCGCCCGGCTAATTTTTTGTATTTTTAGTAGAGACGGGGTTTCACCGTGTTAGCCAGGATGGTCTCGATCTCCTGACCTCGTGATCCGCCCGCCTCGGCCTCCCAAAGTGCTGGGATTACAGGCATGAGCCACCGCGCCCGGCCCCAGCCTTTAATTTTTTTAAAAAATTATTCTACCAGAGTCTTCTCAGCATATTTTGTTTAGTCTTGACTTTTCTTTAAATCCTACTACATACTGTATTTTTCTGCAGTTTGCTTTTTCATAGTCATGAGAGTCATTCACTTTGATTTGTGCAGCCATATGGCATTTATTTTTCACTGCTCCATTGTGTCATGTGGACCACGGTCTTATCTATTTTTTTTAAATCTATTCGCTTTCAATGTATCACACTTTTATTTTTGTGTATAATTTATATATAATTGAGATGAAAGTACATATATTGATATCTTAATTTTTTCCACCTAAAATTATTTTAGGTGATTTGTACATTTTATTTACTTATCTATTTATTTTTTAAGACAGGGTCTCACTCTGTTGCCCAGGTTGGAGTGCAATGGCACAATCACAGCTCACTGCACCCTCGACCTCCTGGGCTCAAGCAATCCTTCCACCTGAACCTCCCAAGTAGCTGGAACCACAGACACATGCCACTAAGCCTGGGTAATTTTTTATATTTTTGCCCAGGCTGGTCTTGAATTTCTGGGCTCAATTGATCCTCCTGCCTTGGCCTCCTAAAGTGCTGGGATTACATGAGCCACCTCACACCCAGCCAATTTTGTACATTTTTAAAACTTTGTGAAACACCATGAAAATGACTTCATATTATTCATCTATGTACATATAATAATTGTTTAAGCATTCACCTGATAGAATTTAATTTTCCTCTAGTTATATATCAACAAACAATACCACAATGCAAAAGCATTTTATTTGGTACATTGGACCACAGATTAGACACAGCTGAAAAGAGAAATAGTGAAGAAATTACTTAAAATGCAGCAAAGACAGACAGGGAGATGGAAAATGTGAAAGAAGATGTAATAGCTATGGAGTATAGAATGAAACGGCCTGTCATTTGTCTAACTGAAATACCAGAAAGACATTATGGAAAGAATGTCAGAAAATCAGTAATATATACAGAGATTAAGGAAGTGTATTCCAGAATTGATAAAATATATGAGTCCAGACATACAGGATGCACAATATAATATCAAAAAGGATAAATAAAAAGAATTCCACTCATGGGATTCCTGTAAGGAAACTGAAGAATACTAAAGACAAAGTTGTAAAAGCAGCCAGAGATTGAAAATAAAAGAAGTTCAGTTAAAGATATTATCATCTGGATGGGCACAGTGGCTCACGCCTGTAATTCCAGCACTTTGGGAGGCCGAGGCAGGCAGATCACCTGAGGTCAGTAGTTTGAGACCGGCCTGGCCAACATGGAGAAACTCTGTCTCTACTAAAAATACAAAAATTAGCTAGGCGTGGTGGTAGGCACCTGTAATCCTAGCTACTCGGGAGGCTGAGGCAGGAGAACTGCTTGAACCCGGGAGATGGGGGTTGCAGTGAGCCGAGATTGCATCATTGCACTCCAGCTTGAGTGACAGAGCGAGACTCTGTCTCAAAAAAAAAAAAAAAAAAAAGAAAATCTTATCATCTTACAACTGAATTGGGAATATCAATATGGACTCATGCCTTATTTTTAATATGTACTTTCCAGCTCTGTCCTCTGAAGAAATGACAACCCAGTAGCAATAAGCACACTTAGTGGCCAATTTTGCTCACTAAAAGTAACAAGTGCTCCCTGGAGAAATGGCTGGTGCCAGTTCTAGGGCAAGAAATGGACAAGAGAAACCTGGGAGATCTCATTGAGCCATAAAGGAAGGAAGTTGTCAGCAATGACTAAGGTTGAGGACACAGGAGGTGGGGCGTGGTGGCTCACGTCTGTAATCCAAGCACTTTGGGACACCGAGGTGGGTGGATCACTTGAGGTCAGGAGTTTGAGACCAGCCTGGCCAACATGGCAAAACCCCATCTCTACTAAAAACACACACACACATACAAAATCAGCCAGGTGTGGTGGCACGCACCTGTAGTCCCAGCCACTTGAGAGGCTGAGGCAGGGGAATCACTTGAACCTGGGAGGCAGAGGCTGTAGTGAGTTGACATCGCACCACTGCACTCCAGCCTGGGCAACAGAGTGAGACTCCATCTCAAATTAATTAATTAATTAAATAAAAGGACACAGGAACCAACTTGAAGGGACATTTGCTAAAGACGAGATAATATTAGCATCATCATAATAAATAATAACTGCATTTTACTGAAAATTTTCATAATTACACATACATACATGCTGCCACACCTCATCAATCACAGGATGTTAGTTATGTTTTGGTCAAGTTGTTAATAAAGGGAAGTTTCCAGTGAGTGAATTCCAGTTAACAATTAGAGAAGGAATGATAGAATTCGAGGGAAACCACCATTTAGAAACCCCTAATTAATTAACAGATGAATTTAACATCAAAGCACAACAACCACGCACAATGTACCTCCTGGACTGACATAATAGAAAGTACACAGTGCCACCTATGACATGTTTTTGCCAAAAAAAAAAAAAAAAAAAAAAAAAACACTAAAAACCTAAATTAAGGCTCTAGATATAGATATTTATGGGAAATACAGGGGCTGGAGGAGCAAGTGAGATGACACTATGAGGAAGCAATCAGCCAAATTCTGACTGTGGGAAATTCTGCAGGACAAATGGCCTGTTTTAAATCAACAAATAAATAGCTTAAAAAAGGGCTGGAGTGGGACTGTTATAGACGGAAGGAGACTTAAAAGACAAAATGCACAGTGTAGACTTTGGATGCTGAGTCAAACAAACCAACTATAAAAAGGCCTTTTTGGAACAATCAGGCTGGCAATGGGGATACTCATCCACTTTTAAACATGCATAAGGAATTAGATAATATTGAGAAATTAACGTAAAAATAAAGTGAAAGGCCCTTATCTCTAAGAAATATAACTTGATCCATGAATATATCTGAAATTCACTTTAAATGCTCCAGTAAAACAAAGAATGCCTGTGAGGAGGGGAGGCAGACTGTAGAAACACTATTGGCAAAATATTGTTAAACTGTTGAAGCTGGATGTTGGGAATGTAGAAGATCATTATGCTGTTCTCTCTACTTTGAGGTAAATTTACAAAATTTTCCATACGATTTTTTTTTAAAAAAAAAGGTAATCAGAAAGAAAAGTTATATCATCTGGCTGGGCGCGGTGGCTCACTCCTGTAATCCCAGCACTTTGGGAGGCCGAGGTGGGTGGATCATGAGGTCAGGAGATGAGACCATCCTGGCTAACATGGTGAAACCCCGTCTCTACTAAAAATACAAAAAATTTGCTAGGCGTGGTGGCAGGCGCCAGTAGTCACAGCTACTTGGGAGGCTGAGGCATGAGAATGGCGTGAACCTGGGAGGTGGAGCTTGCAGTGAGCCGAGATCGCGCCACTGCACTCCAGCCTGGGCGACAGAGCAAGACTCCGTCTCGACAAAAGAAAAAGAGAAAGAAAAGTTGTATCATCTACAAAGAAACAACTATTGAACTGACTTTCTCAACAGCAAGAGCAGAAAACAGAAGATAATAGAATGGGCCAGGCATGGTGGCTCACGTCTGTAATCCCAGAACTTTGGGAGGCCGAGGCAGGCAAACCACCTGAGGTTGAGAGCTTGAGACTAACCTGACCAACATGGTGAAACACCGTCTCTACTAAAAATACAAAAATTAGCCCAGTGTGGTGGTGCATGCCGGTAATCCCAGCTACCCAGGAGGCTGAGGCACAAGAATTGCTTGAACCCGGGAGGCAGAGGTTGCAATGAGCCGAGATCGCACCATCATACTCCAGCCTGGGCAAGAGAGTGAGACTCTGTCTCAGGAACAAAACAAAAACAAAACAAAGAACAAAAACAGAAGACAACAGAATAATACAGGACTAAGAGAAAGGGCTAAGTCAAAGGACTAAGAGAAAATAACTGTCACACTAGAATCATATATTCAGCAAAACCAACTGTGAAGAATATGGTGAATTAAGGACATATCCAGATAAACAGAAACTGATTTAGCACCAATAAACCTGTCCTAAAGAACTGCCAAGGAATATTCTTCAGGAAGAAGGAAAATGATCTTCCTTCAGGAAGAAGGAAAATGAAGGAATGTCAGAGATTCAAGAAGGAATGGTGAGCAAATCAACTGGTAAACATGTAGGTAAACAAATGTTGCCTGTATTGAGTAATTATGGTACCTTTTGATCTTCGTGTTTTTTAATCACTTGTTACTGGTATGTAGGAGAACTGTTGATTTTTATATGTTAATCTTGTATGTGGTCACTTAATTATCTTGTTATAATAGTTTTTCTGTTAACTCTCTTTTCTAGGTACATAATACCGTAACAGCATCTGCAAATAATGATATTTTTAGTTGTGTTTTGGTCGAGTAGTTAATAAAGGAAAGTTTCCAGTGGGTGAATTCCAGTTAATAATTCCAAATGTAAACTTTTTTTTTTTTTTGAGATGGAGTCTCGCTCTGTCATCCAGACTGGAGTGCAGTGGTGCAATCTCGGCTCACTGCAACCTCTGCCTCCCGGGTTCAAGCGATTCTCCTGACTTAGCCTCCCAAGTAGCTGGGATTACAGGTGCCCGCCACCATGCCCGGCTATTTTTTGTATTTTTAGTAGAGATGGGTTTTTGCCATGTTACCCAAGCTGGTCTTGAACTCCTGACCTCAGGTGATCCCTCGCTTTGGCCTCCCAAAGTGCTGGGGGATTACAGGCGTGAGCCACCGCCCCTGGCCCAAAAGGTATACTTTCTTTTGTCTTGTTGTCTTAGTAGGCCCTTCAGTATAGCAATGATAGTGGACATTTATGTGTTGGTCTTAGATTTTGTGAGAATGCTTTCACTATTTCACCATTAAGTATGCAGTTGATTTCTGATTGTTTCCCTTTGTCATGTTAAGGTTTTTTTCTAATCCTAGCTTGCTAAAGTTTAATGAATTCTACTGAAAGCTGAGGTCCTATGTGGTTCAATATAGATACAGAGTCCTATTCAAATATGTGTTATTTTGCTTCCAAACAGAAATAAAAAAGAAATTCAACTTATACTCCACTAGAAGAACACACTTTTCAAGACCCATTTGATTTCCCTCTCCCAGTTCTCTTTTACCCTAGAGCTCTTCTGGAAACCCTCATACTTAAGCCCCAACGCAGGGACCCTGCCCCGCCCCACATGGACTTCCTTTCTCTAACTACCCCGTCAACACACCTGTTTATATTGTATAGCTAAACTTCGTTTTTCTGGCTGAAGGCCCCACCTTCCCTCTAGCCTCTTAATTTTGTCTCTTTTCCCACTCTGGACCATACATGATAAAAGATCCTGGGACCAGATTGGCAAAGTTTCTTTAGAGGGCGGGCAAGTGGAACACTCAGCCACTTTTTTTTTTTTTTAAGACGGTGTCTTGCTCTGTCACCCAGGCTGGAGTGCAGTGGTGCCATCTCGGCTCACTGCAACCTCTGCCTCCCAGGTTCAAGTGATACTCCTGCCTCAGCCTCCTGAGTAGCTGGGACTACAGGTGTCTGCCACCACACCCAGCTAATTTTTGTATTTTTAGTAGAGATGGGGTTTCACCATGTTTGCCAGGCTGGTCTCTAATTCCTGACCTCAAGTGATCCACTCACCTCCGCCTCCCAAAGTGCTGGGATTACAGGTGTAAGCCATCGCGTCCGGCTTCATCTACTTTTAGACTCTCCTGCCCCTTGCATTCACCACACACTCCCTTGGGTTCTCTCCCACCTTTCTGGTATGTACACCCCCAGTCCCTTCGATGCTGACGCTCCCCAGTGCTTCTGCCTTGGGCCTGCCTTTATCCTGAAACCTGGGAACTCTCAGCCACTTCATAGCTTGCATGGTTGCACACAAAATGATGATCCCAAATCTGCATATTTAACCCCAACCTTTCCCCAGAGCTCCAGAATTATTTATCAATTGCCAGTACACATCTCCTACAGGATGTCCTCAGGACCTCAGTTCCACAAACCCTACTCACTTTCCCCTACTCACTTTCCCACCACACGGCCCCTCTTCTGTATTCCTATCCGAGTTCTGGATGTCATCCAGGAGACAAAGGTGGAAGTCAGCTCCCCAGGCCCTCACACTTGCTCCCCACATGCAATGGCCTATCAGAACTTTCCCATCACATCCAAATTCCTATCCTGGCTCCATCCCCGCTGTCACAGTCTTTGTACAACACGGATTGCCTCCTACCAGGTCTCGTGCTCCAGCCTCCTGCCTGGTCTCCTGACTGGGGCTTGCAGTCTTCTGGCCCTATCCCTCTGTTCTGCTGCCACTGGAACGTGCGCCCCGAAGTCCCCAGCCAGCACCTTCCACAGGGCGCAGTGATGAACCGAGGATGCCCTCTGCTGGTGTCCCAGAACTCCCACTCCAGTGAGCAGCTTGGTTCCCGGAGGTGCTGCCAGATCAGGGTTCTGACTTCCATCTCTCTAAGAAATCAGGTCGCTTGGCTCCAACCAGGAAGGCCACCCCCATTGTGGGCTGCGAGCAATGAGAAAGTCGGTCATCATTCCTTTCCCAGACCCGGGTCATCCTCACTGCCCCCACTGATCCACAAGATGCAGGGCCTTCCCTCCCCAGCTCACAGCCTGGGGGATACCTCCCGAAATCAGAAGACCCCCACGCCCCTGGGCTCAGCCAGACTGAGCCAGTGTGAGGGGGGTGCAGCCTGCCGGACCTGGACTCTGGGAGTGGACGGCTGTCACCTCGCCTTCGGGTGCTTAGAAAGAGTTGCTCCTTCGGATGCAGCCATGAGGACATGCAACTCAAAAGGTGCTCTTCCTCCTGGATGGAAGGGGGAACACCTGGGGGAACAGCGTGAAGTCCCGCAGTGCAACGCCCTGAAAGCAGCCTGGATTTCATTCTCCCATAGTATCTTATTAAGGTGTCCCGGGTTCACACCTCTGCCTCTTCTAAAATGGATCCCATAGCTGCATGGAGAGACAAACAAGTAACAAACGCAAAGATGGTGGAAGGAGGCCAACAGACTCCTTTTAGTGTCATTCAGAAGATAAAGTCATCTGGATGTGGTGGTTGATTAAAGTCACTAAATAAATATTAATATTTATTGACTGCGCTTGAGTGCCAGGCTCTGTGTGGAGTCTGAGGAAGTGGGTGGAGTCTCCCCCAAGTTTCTAGTCTGAGAAACTGATGGGAACAGAGAAGAACAGATGAGCGAGGCTAGGGGTGTGCGATGATGGGTCCTGCATGGGAAAGCTGAGTGTGTGGGGCGTTTCCCAGCGAGGGGCTCATTAGGTGGCTGCTATTCAGGTTAGCACTAGGGGGACAGCAGGGAGCTGATGGGATCTGTTGGGAGCCCTTGACAGACAGAGGTAACTGAAGCCCTGGGGGTGAGCCAGCCCTCAGAGAGGGGGTGTAGAGTGAGGAGAGGACAACAGAGCCAAACCCAAAGGTCACTGGCTCTGAAGCACAGGACCCCACAGGGGAGCAGTTAGACAGGTAGGGAGAGAGTGTGTGACCTGGAAACCCAGAGAGGGTGC
Organism: Nomascus leucogenys; assembly: GCF_006542625.1. Classification (NCBI taxonomy): domain Eukaryota; kingdom Metazoa; phylum Chordata; class Mammalia; order Primates; family Hylobatidae; genus Nomascus; species Nomascus leucogenys. The sequence goes on from NC_044394.1 coordinate 37,880,241, forward strand.
TTCAGGAAGAAGCAATGTCATCGCATCCTTGAGTAATAAGGGACCTGAGAAGTGTCTGTTACCTTAGCCACAAGGAGATCAGGAGAACACTTCTGCTCAATGGAGGAAGGCAAAAGGTTGACCAGTGTTCAAGAAAGGTGGAACCAGAGTTTAGGAGTGAGGAAGGGGCAAAGAGGGGTGTTGTTTGTTTTAATGGGAGAAACTCGAGGGGGTTTAATTGCAGATGGGAAGGAACCAGAACCTGTGAGGGGAGGTTGCAGAAGAAGGACAAAAGAAGAGTGATTGAGTAGCTAGTCTAACATGTGGGCAAAAGTCATGTGGTTTAAGATAAGATGGAATTACTTACATGTCCAATAAGGGATTGGTTAGGATAAATAAATACCTAACAAGATGAGATTTATTACAAAATCGTGGTCTAACAATAAGTAACTAACTGGAACAACATATCTAATGATATAATCTTAAATATTCTTTTTTATGTTTTATCATTTTTTTCTATCACAAAGTAATACATACTCACTTCAGGAAAAGTCAGAAAATACCTTACATAAAGAACAACCAGAATTCCAGGCCGGAGGCAGTGGCTCAGGCCTGTATCACCACCACATCCACTATATTCTATTTGCTAATATAGAATATTCTATTCTTGAAGATTCTAGAATAGAATGTCTATGTGTGATTATTCTATTGGCAAGTCACTAAGTCCAACCCAAACTCAAGGGGAGTGGAATTAAGTGCCATCTCCTGAAGGGAGGAGTATCAAATAAATGTTAGACATTTAAAAACTACCACGACATGAGGCAGGAGAATTGCTTGAACCTGGGAGGCAGAGGTTGCAGTGAGCCGAGATCATGCCACTGCACTCCAGCCTGGGTGACATGAGTGAGACTCCATCTCAAAAACAAAGCAAAACAACCACAGCAAAATATCTCTGAGAAAATATATAAGATACTAATAAAATTTGGTTCTTGTGAGGAAAAGAACTGGGTGGCTGGGAGTCAGGAAGAAGGGAGGATTTTACTTTGTACTCACTTTATCTTAAGGATTTCTGAGGCTGGGCAGGTGGCTCTTTTGGGAAGCTGATGCGGGCAGATAGCTTGAGCTCATAAGTTCAAGACTAGCCTGGGCAACATGGCAAAACTCCATCTCTACAAAAAATACAGAAATTAGCCAGGCATGGTGGTGCGTGCCTGCAGTCCCAGTTACTCGGGAGGCTGGGGTGGGAGGATGGCTTGAGCCTAGGAGGCAGAGGTTGCAGTGAGCTGAGATCGTGCCACTGCACTCCAGTCTGGGTGATAGAGCCAGACTTTGTCTCAAAAAATTTTTTTAAAAGTGAATTTTTAACAATGTATATCTATTAACTATCCAGAAATAAGTAAACACATTTTAAATAACTGTGGAATTTTTTAAAAAATAAAATTAAATTGGCCAGGTGCAGTGGCTCACTCACGCCTGTAATCCCAGCACTTTGGGAGGCAAAGGTGGGTAGATCACCTGAGGTCAGGAATTTGAGACCAGCCTGGCCAACACAGTGAAACCCCGTCTCTACTAAAAATACAAAAATTAGCTGGGTGTGATGGCGGGCACCTGTAACCCCAGCTACTCGGGAGGCTGAGGCAGGAGAATCGCTTGAACTCGGGAAGCGGAGTTTGCAGTGATGGAGATCGTACCACTGCACTCCAGCCTAGGACAGAGTGAGACTCTGTCTCTAAATAAATAAATAAATAAAACTGTTATGCCATTCAGCATGATTTTGACCAAACTGGTTTCAGTCCAGCGTAGTTGCTAAAATGAGATCTCTGAGAGGGTAAAAATGACTGGGGTGGGAGCGTAGAGAATGGGATTTATGTTAAGAGAGAGGAAAGAAGTTTTGAGGTACAAATTGACAGTATTTCTTTTTTATGCCAACTATTTGTGAAGTGGAGGCTTCGTGGAGGAAGCAGCATTCATCTGAACCACAAAGGCTGGGTTGGATTTGGCCTTGCCAAGATGAGGAGTGCTAAGGGGTGATGGCACTCCTCAGCATGAGCTGAGATGAAGATGTGAGAATGAGAGGGCCACACCAGGGACAGCTGGAGGGTGGGGTGCCCATGGGAGGCAGGATGGGCAGGTTGGGCCCCATGCATGGAGGGCTTTGAATGGCAAGTCTGGCATCGGGGCTTTCCTTGGAAGCAGTGAAGGCTTTTGATCAGAGCTGTGTAATTAGAGCAGTGCTCTAGTCCAGCAGTCCCCAAACTTTTGGCACCAGGGACCAGTTTTGTGGAAGACAATTTTTCCATGGATGGAAGGGTAGGGGGGATGGTTTCAGGATGATTCCAGCATGTTACATTTATTATGCATTTTATTTATATTATTATTACACTGCAATATATAATGAAATAATTATACAACTCACCATAATGTATAATCAGTGGTAGCCCTGAGCTTGTTTTCCTGCAACTAAATGGTTCCATCTGGGGGTGATGGGAGACAGTGACAGATCATCATGCATTAGATTCTCATAAAGAACAAGCAACCTAGATCCCTCGCATACACACTTCACAACAGGGTTCGTGCTCCTATAAGAATCCAATACCTCTTACCTGACAAGAGGCACAGCTCAGGTGGTGATGCTCACTAGCCAACCACTCACCTCCTGCTGTGTGGCCTGGTTCCTAAGAGGCCACCAGACCCATACCAGTCAGTAGCCCGGGGGTGGAGACCCCTGCTGTAGGAAGATCAATCTGTGAGCCTAGTGAAGGTTAGATTTGGTAAAGTCTAAAGGCCAGACAACCTGTTATAAGACAATCTCAATGAGTAAGAGGGTGCAAGGGCATTGCCACATGCACAGGCTCTAGTCTGCTTGGGACCAAATCCTGAGTCCATCCTTATTAGCTGTGTTACCGAATCTTCACTATAAAGTGCTAATAGTACATTTCTTGTAAGTTTGTGTGAAATTTACAACTAGTTGGCAATTCTTAACTGTGTGCCTGGCACACAGTAAATGGTCAGTAAAAGTTAGCCTGTATTGTTAAGAGCAGCCCAGCCCTAGGGTGGTTAGTTATGGGAAAAACTCGGGGAAGGAGAACTTTAGGGGACAAATTAGTGGTAGAAGAGAGGGACAACAGTACATTTATGATATGGGATGAGGGACACAAAGTCTTCCAGGTTTCTAGCAGCATGGCAGCTCCAAAAACAAAGCTGGGGCAGGCAGGTGAGGAACAGCTCTTGGGGGTAGCAAGATGCTGAGTCAGCTTTGGGATGTTGATCTCACAGCATGGGCAGGAAGTTGATCAGAGCTTTAAAAAGACAATATTCTTTCTTTCTCTCTCACACACACACATTCAGACACATACACAGGCACACATACAATATCTTTAGAAAAATGCAAAGAAAAAATAATGGAGAGCTAGAAGACTGGGAAACGGACTTGCTCTTTATTTTAAAATAACTGGGGCTGGGTGCCTGTAATCCTAGCACTTTGGGAGGCCAAGGCAGGTGGACCACCTGAGGTCAGGAGTTCAAGCAACCTGGCCAACATGGTGAAACCCCATCTCCACTAAAAATACAAAAAAAATAGTCAGGTGTGGTGGTGCACACCTATAATCCCAGCTACTTGGGAGGCTGAGGCAGGCAAATTGCTTGAACCCAGGAGGCAGAGATTGCAGTGAGCCGAGATCGCGCCACTGCACCCCAGCCTGGGCGACAGAGCAAGACTCTGTCTCAAAAATAAATACAATAAAATAAATAACCGGGATTTTAAAGTGCTGGAATTACAGGCGTGAGCCACCATGCTCATCCAAAAATGCATATTTTTATAAAAACCTGTACACCAATGTATATATAGCAGCTTTATTTATAACAGCCCCCAACAGGAAACTACCCAATATTTGTCAACCAGTAATGAGTAAATCGACCATAGTACATACAGACAATGGAACACTACTCAGCAATAAAAAGGAACAAGCTATTGATAAATGCAATAATATGAATGATTCTCAAATGCATTGAATCAATGCAGACTCAAAAGGCTTCATACTGTAGCATTCCACTTAGATAACATTTTTGAAAGAGGTGAAACTATAGGCAAGGAGAGCAGAGTGGTTGCCAGGGCTTAGGGGTGGAAGAGCAGTTGACTGAAATAAGACAGTAAAGGAAATTTGGGGGAAGGATGGAACCAACTTATATCTTGATTTTGTAGTGGCACAGGGCTCTACGCATTTGTCAAAACTCATAACCCTGTATACCAGGAAGAGTGAATGTTACTGTGTTTAAATGTTAACATTGCGGTTACTTCTCCGGTTCTTCTTTGTTTCCCACCCTTGAATTGTTTATTTCAAATTAGGCAATTTCGAAAGAAGAAAAGTGGCCCTTTCCAAGGTATACTTTTAATATTCTGGAAGCTGTTTACAGGTTTCTAAATAGATAGCATCATGCCCTAATATTCAGAAGATGAGGAAATTGAAGGCACTGGCCTTGGGGCTCAATGATGGTGGAGAGAGGCCTGGCTCTGGGTGTGCATGAAGAAGGGACCCGAGTTAGGGGAAGGCTTTTGGGAAGGGGTGCGTTAAGGATGCTTTTCAGTGGGGCCAGAGAGGGAAGAAGGGAAATGGGAGGCTGCTGGGGAGAGGAGGCTGACCTGGGGATCCAGAGCCCTGCGGAGGAGGCATCTTTGGCCATGGGCAGGAGCCATTCACCTGGAGGAGGTGTGGAGGGAAGGAAGGGGAAGTTAGGGTGACACAGAGAGGGTGGAATGAGCCGTCCCTGGGTCTACAGGGCTCAGTTTGTCTCCTGCCCCGCCCCACGGGGTCAGGGGAAGGGTAGGCCTGGCTTACAGGCCAGTGATGGCAGAGGTAGGCCTGGCTCCCAAGGGGTGGGGGGTATGGGGGGTATAGCGGGTGGGGTGGAGAGGATAAGTCAGGGGGCAGCAGCCAGGCCACAGGCCCCAGGGCTCAGGGCTCGGTCACCAGAGAGTGGGAGTTGGGAGTCGTGGCTTATCAGCTCCATCAGAGCCCGCCACACCCCACCTCCCCTCACCCCCACCACCCCTCACCCCATCAGCTCCAGCCTACTGCTCGCCTAGTGGAGGGGGTAGAAATGTGCTCTCCAGAGTTTCATTCATTTCTGCAGTTAATTGGCCCCTAAAGCACTTCCCAATGCCATGCCACCTCCACAGAGGGTGGAATCAGAAGGGAAAGAAGTCTAGTGACAGTTTGTTATTACTTACTGCTGGCTCTGAGGCTCTGAGTGTGGGGCTCTGCATGTACTGGCTCACTTTGCCTTTACAACTCCTTGAGGGAAGGAGGTATTATTATTTATGTCCATTTTACAGATGAGGAAACAGACACAGAGAGGTTAAGGAACTTGCCCAAGCCACACAGCTAGTAGTGAGGACTTGGGTTTTGGACCTGGGTGAGATTAGCTTCCATTCTTGACTGGGCTACACTAGTGGAGAAGGAAGTCTAGGCCTCTTATGCAAAGTTCTTTGGGTTCTTTTTTTCCTATTTGGGAGCCATCTGTAATGCTTTCCAGTTCAGGAGCGCCATGGAGGTGGGTGTGGGAGGTAGGCAATGGTTCCATTCTGGTTTCTAAGTGGTTTAAAAGAAAAGCCTCCGGGCTAGCGCCTGGATTGGTGGGAAATGCAGCCAGCACTGCCACCCAGTGGTCATGTCCTGAAGGACCACTCTCCCCATTCCTTCAGGGACTTGCTGAAAAGACTTGAGGGATCCCCTCCTGACCCATTGGGTCCCTGAGAGCTTGATGGTCAAACCTTTCCCAAGAGGTCCCAGAGCCCCATCAGTTGAGGCAGTTTCTCCAAACTGCTGTCTGGAACCCATTAATGCTCATGAAATCTATTTAGAAGGTCACAATCCAATATTTTTAAGCCAGGCGCGGTGGCTCAAACCTGTAATCCCAGCACTTCGGGAGGCTGAGGTGGGCGGATCACTTGAGGCCAGGAGTTCGAGATCAGACTGGCCAGCATGGTGAAACCCCATCTCTACTAAAAATACAAAAATTAGTTGGGCATGGTGGCACATGCCTGTATTCCCAGCTACTTGGGAGGCTGAGGTGGGAGAATCGCTTGAACCAGGGAAGCGGAGGTTGCAGTGAGCTGAGATTGCACCACTGCACTCTAGCCTGGGTGGCAGAGTGAGACCCTGCCTCAAAAAATAAAAAAATAAAATAAAGTCACAACTAGTATTTATTTATTTATTTATTTATTTTGAGTTGGAGTCTTGCTCTTGTGGCCCAGGCTGGAGTGCAATGGTGGCATGATCTCGGCTCACTGCAACCTCTGTATCCTGAGTTCACATGATTCTCCTGCCTCAGCCTCCTGAGTAGCTGGGATTATGGGCATCTGCCACCACACCTGGCTAATTTTGTTTTGTATTTTTAGTACAGACGTGGTTTCACCATGTTGGCCAGGCTGGTCTCAAACTCCTGCCCTCAGGTGATCTGCCCACTTCTGCCTCCCAAAGTGCTGGGATTACAGGCATGAGCCACCGCACCTGGCCACAACCAGTATTTTTAAAGGGAAAATTAGAAAAGAATAGAAAATACCATGGTGCATGATATATACTAAATGCAAGCATTATTTACTGGAAAGTCTGTTTCAAATACATAAATACAAGTATACATATGTATACTGGGATCTGATGAAAATCTATTTCTTACTGTGATTTGAGGCCAAAATGATAGAAAAATATTGATTCAAGAATCTAAAATCCCTAGGGTTAAGAATGTATTTTCTTCACTTTGTCCTATAACTCGCACAGGCTTCCCTGTGCCATTTTTTAAGAGCATAGTTGTTTCTTTTTTTCCTTTCATATTCCTCATGGTATTGGTTTGTTTTTGTTTTTGAGACAGCATCTCACTCTTTCATCCAGGCTGGAGTGCAATGGCACAATCTCGGCTCACTGCAACCTCCGCCTCCCAGGTTCAAGTGATTCTTCTGCCTCAGCCTCCCAAGTAGCTGGGATTACAGGCACCTGCCATCATGCCTGGCTAATTTTTGAATTTTTGTAGGGACAGGGTTTCACCATGTTGGCTAGGCTGGTCTTGAACTCCTGACCTCAGGTGATCCGCCTGCCTCGGCCTCCCAAAGTGCTGGGATTACAAGCATGAGCCACCACGCCCGGCCTCTACTGCTGTTTTAATTGTAGCAGTGATATAATAACACATTCTTATACGAATCAGGCATTTCAGGGGTGCAGAGAATAAAATGAGAGCACTAGCTTTCTCCCCACTCCATTTTAAGGCACAGAGGTCACCCCTTGGAATAGTTTGGTGTCCCTAGTTCCAGTCCTCCTTCCACAGGTAGACAAGTATATGCATTCATGTGCACATTATTTTTACTTAAATTAAACTGCATGTACTGGTATCTGCATTTTTTCACTTTATAGTATCTTACAGATCTTTTCCTATCTATACAGGAAAACGTGTCTTGTTCTTTTTAAGGGCTGAGTGATATTCCACAGTATGAGTGTATTTAGCCTCTCCCCTCGGGGTTCCCTATGTGACTGACTGGTTAGTAGAGCAGCTCAGCTCTGTAAGTCCTCATAACTCAAGACCACCCATTAGGAAGAAGCCTGTGTCCCTTCCTTTCCCCTTCTTTGAAGGAACAAGGACCCTGCTGTGGGGTATGGGAAGAATCGGGGGAGAGGGAAACCTTGAAGGACTAAATATTCAATAGAAAGGCTCCTGAAGGTTCTAATGCCACTTCCTGTGAGTCTCAGCCTCCCCTCAGCCTCCTGTCTGAACACCCCTCCTTACCTTCCCTTTCAGGTGCATTTATCTCCCTCATCCTGTACAGAAGCATCAGGGGCACTGTCCCCCACTCCTGGCTCCTCCCACTAGGCTCCTTGTCTCAGCAGCAGCCACGGCCTGGCACGAGGACGCCTCCAGGACTGGAAGGCGAGAGGCGAGGATGCTTAGCAACACTTGGAGTTAATTATTTAATTGGGTGAAACATCCATTAGGGAGGATTCTCACTTCCCAGACAGCCTGTGAGTAAACATGTCGAGAAGAGAAGAGTGAGGTGTTGGCGAAAGCTGCCATTCACCCTGGCTCCTCCCCTGCACCCCCCACTCCTCAGCTGGGGAAAGGGACCCCGAAGGATTTTGCCCAGATGTTTCTTCAGGCTGGGCCGGAACAAAATGGCCAGGGAGGCTGCAGGGGAGACAGACTGTGTCCACAAGGAGGGAAGACGTGGCTCAAGGCCCCGAGCCCCATTTGTAGCAGATAGGAGGAACCACACTGTCAGGAAAACCCAGCTTACCAGGTAGCTCACTAGAGAGGTGATTTCATTTGAGAACCCAGTTACGACAGTGTTGGAAAAGCCGAAAACAGGGGAGGGTGAGGCAACTCGAAGATTAGCAATTTCAGGAAGCTGCTACTACCCACAGATCTAGACAGTCAGAGCAGGGAGATAGTATTTACATGACTCCAGGAGCTGGGGTGCCAGGGCAGAGCTTTAACTGTGGAGGAGCCAATGGCTGGGAGCTGGGAGGCCATGGTGTGGGTGTTGCCTGGCAGAAGCTGGCTCCACAAAATAGATGCCACTGGAGGCAGAGAGAGGACAGGAAATACTCTGGCCTTCCCCGTCTCTCACCTTCTGGTTTCTCACCAGTGCCTTGCATTGGTTGAACCCAACAAGAAACCAGTGGACAAGGCACTGTGCATGTGGACAAGGGAAATGTAATTTGTAGGAGTCAGCTTCCTGCGAAGAGGACAGAGCAGGGCAAGGGCAGGAAATGATCGATGCACAAAGAGGCAAATGTCCAGCATGTGCTCAGGCAGCTCAGAGGCCAGCCATGGTGCCGGGTCAGCTGGTATGGGGCATGAGGCTTTCTTAGGAAGAGGGAGACCTGCGCTAGGTGCTGTGCTGTGGGGGTACAGGAGAAAGAGATGGCTTAGTTTATTCCTGTGCCTGTCAGGATTAAATGTAGAAAGCCCCTCTGGGCATTTTTAACCAAAGAGAGATTTTTTTTTTTTTTTTTTTTTTGAGACAGGCTAGAGTGCAGTGGCATGATCATAGCTCACTGCAGCCTCAATCTCCTGGGCTCAAGCCATCCTCCCACCTCAGCCTCCCAAGAAGCTGAGACTATAGGCACATACCACCACACCCAGCTAATTTTTTTTTTTTTTTTGAGACAGAGTCTCGCTCTGTCACCAGGCTGGAGTACAATCACGTGATCTTGGCTCACTGCAACCTCTGCCTCCAGGTTTCAAGTTATTCTCCTGCCTCGGCCTCCCGAGTAGCTGGGACTACAGGCATGTGCCACCACACCCAGCTAATTTTTGTATTTTTAGTAGAGACGGGGTTTCACCATGTTGGCCAGGATGGTCTCAATCTCTTGCCCTCACAATCTGCCCACCTCGGCCTCCCAAAGTGCTGGGATTACAGGCGTGAGCCACCATGCCTGGCCCCAGCTAATTTTTTAAACTTATTTTTTGTAAAGATGGGTCTTGCTATATTGCCCAGGCTGGTCTCAAACTTCTGGGCTCAAGTGATCCTCCTACCTCAGCCTCCCAAAATGCTGGGATTCCAGGCATGATCCACCGCACTGACCCACCAAAGAGAGACTTAATAGAGAATAAGATACTTTTGAAATTTTTGGAAAAGCCAGAATGGTAAGTTCTAACCTGAACATCCAGGAAGGAATTCCAGAATTCTGAACTAACTCCCAGTGGCACTACAACCTCTGAGACCACCCCTTGAATTGAATTTGAAACCACTGTAGCTGCAATACAGAGATCAAGAAACCCAGAATCAGCTGGACACAGTGGCTTATACCTGTAATCTGAAGTGGGAGGCTGAGACCCCGTCTCTACAAAAAATGTAAAAATTAGCTGGGCGTGGTGGCACCTATAGTCCCAGCTACTTGGGAAGCTGAGGTGGGAGGATCGCTTGAACCCAGGAGGTTGAGGCTGCAGTGAGTCATGATTGCACCACTGCACTCCAGCCTGGGCGACAGAGCGAGACTCTATCTTGAAAGAAAAAAGAAAAGAAAAGAAGAAAGGAAAAGGAAAAGGAAGGAAGGAAAGAAGGAAGGAAGGCAGGAAGGAAGGAAGGGGAAGGGAGGGGAGGGAAGAAAAGGGAAGGAAGGGAAGGAAGGGACAGGAAGGAAAGAAGGAAGGAAGGGGAAAGAAAGAAAGAGAGAAAGAAAAAGAAAGAAAGAGAAAGAAAGAGAAAAAGAGAAAGAGGGAGGGAGGAAAGAAAGAAAGAAGGAAGGAAGGAAGGAAGGGAGGGAGGGAAGGAAGGACCAGAATCAAGCCATTACTGAAACCAAAACAACAGCTTTTGACTCTTGACACCCAGAAGCTAGAGGATGGACAATGGGAATCTGGTGTAGAAAAAGGTAATCGTGTTTCTACTATCTTGATAGCCATTAGAAACCCAGGGCAGGAAAGAGTCTCATGTCCACCTTCTGAGTTTCAGGAGTCTAACTGATCACTATCACTCAATTCACTTCCAGAAGCCTAGCTGCAAGGGAATCTGGGAGATGCGGCTCTTAATTTTCCAGCCTCTCCAGACAAAAGGAGGGTGGCATGGGAGGCTGAGGGAGCATATTGTAAGTGCTCACCACACCACTCTTGGGAAACTCCTATCAGGTGTGGAGGAAACAGTGTAAGAATGCAGGCTACGCTGTGTGACCAGGACTCCAAAGGCTATGGCAAGTTCTAGGAGGGCAGCTGTTCCAACTAGCTGTGGCATTCTGAAGCTTCCCAGAGGCTTCCCAGAGTGCAAGCTAACAGGTATGCACATTCAGGCAGGCCAGCCCGGGGTTGGGGCTTTACTTGCACCAGCTTGGTTGTTCTTCTCACTCACCTCACGAGACAGGCCCCACTACAATCCCGTTTACAAACCACAGGGAAACTAAAGCTCAAGGAGGTGAAATCACCCACCCAAGAGCACATCCAATAAAAGGCAGAGCTGCGTTCTTTGGCTGGGTGTGAAGACATGGGTAGAAAGAGAGGAGACAGGAGGTGGGAGGGGGCTGAAGACCTCCCAGGTGAGGGCCCAGCATGAGCAGAGGCAGCGGGAGGATGACAGTGCTGGACTGGGCACTCGACAAGCAGGAGGTCTGGTGGGGAGAGGGCAAGCCGAGGAACAGAGCAGACAAGGTGGGAGACCATGCTCAGGCGGGGACTTCCTGCTGCACACACTGTAAGGGGTGCTAAGGGGGCCCTGAGGGAAGGGCAGCTGCAGGGGCTGGATGCAGGCAGGAGCTCATGGGGACAGGGCAGGGACTGGGAGGCCACACTGGTGAAGGAAAAAGCAGGGCCAGGACCCAAGGAGGAGGTTGAGGCCAGGTGAGCACCGTAACAGTGGGGAGCCATGCCCAAGTCGGAGCTGTTCTTTCTACCACCAATTAAACATCATCTCTAGGCTGAAGGATGGGTACCTCCAAGGGGAAACCACCATGCTGACAGCTGTTCAGGCACTGGGGCTCCTGCCTATGGCACCCACAACCCCAGGGGCTAGCCTCAGTCAGCTGAGACCCTCCCCAGCATCTCAGAAACCTCTGTCTTCACTTGAGAAGGGCTTCAACCCTCCTTCAGAAGGCCTCATTATGTTACCTCCAACTGGCTTGAGGCTGCCCCTTAGCTGCTGGAGGCAGGCCAGCTGCATGGGTGTGTGGCCTGTGCAGTTGCCTGGGCCCCGAGCTCAGAAAGTCCCCTGCTTGATGTCATAATGTTCTGCCATGACTAACTTGAAATTCTCAATGATTTTTGGGCAAGTTCCCCTGCATTTTATTTTGCACTGGGTCCTGCAACTAATGCAGTGAGTCCTGCCTGGGACAAAGGATAATTTAAGAACGTTTTCCATGACTCCTGGGGATAAGGGGTGCTCCACATGGACCTTTCATGGAGGATGGATTGAAGGACATGAAAGGCAATGTCCTTCCACCCCTGTTTCCCTGAGCCCCACATACACCTGGCATGTTCCTTTATAAACCTGCCATTCTCCAGCTCCTGCACCCAGGCCTGTTCTAAGCCCTGAGAAGCAGGGTGTGTGTCATCTGTTTAGTGCACGTTGACCCCCAAACCCCTGCAACATGGAGCACACATAGGGGCTCCATGGGGCGTGCTGACCCCAACCCGAAGGCCAGGCTGGGTGGAAAGACTGATGGCCCCCACAACGGTCCCCTTCTGCAGCCTGGGCAGGAATGGAGGAGAGAAGGGAGGGAGACTGTGCGTGTGTGCGTGTGTGTGTGTGTGTGTGTGTGTGTGTGTGTGTGTGTGTGACAGAGGAAGGGAGGGGGCGCATAAAACAGAAACAAATAAAGAGTTCAAATGTGAAACGATTAAAAAAATAAATCGAAGGGAGTGAGATAAGGCAGTGGAGCCTCTGCTCCCTAGTTAACATTCATTGGATTGAATAATCAGGCTTCATTATCTCAAATTGTCTGCATATTTGCCCTCAAAATGCTAATTTACAGTTGGCTGGGAGCAGTCTCGGCCTATTTTGACTAAAATATTATTTCATTTTATTGAGCATTGTTCTTAGCTGTCGGGCATCTTGGTTTGCGAGGGGAAGGAGGGGAAGAAATAGAGGGAGAGAGGAAAACATTTTCTATCAAAGCTCTGCCCTGCTCAAGTCTGATTATGGGCTCCCTGTTTTGCGTAGAAATGGCATTTCTAAGCCTCCAAGTAAAATTAGAGCCTTTATCATTTTCTTTTAGGGGATAGACAGTTTATCATTAATCTCAGAGAAGGAAATAGGAGAAATAATTTTTTTTGTTTTACTGAAAGGGTGAAAAATCTTGCTCATCACTTCCCCCTCCCTCCTGGGTGTGGAGGCATCAGCTACCTCCTCCTCCTCCACTTTCTCTGTGACCTGTAAAGGCTGGAATTCTCTGCCTCTTGCCCTTGTCTGTCCTCCAGGCCCCAGTGACCAAAAAAAAGGTTCTTTGCTACTTGCATCAGCTCTGGAGTTTGGCTGAGTTTCCCGGAATCTCAGCCCTGGGAATCTAAAGAAGTGGGCTCCTATTTTTTTTCTTCGAGATGAGGTCTCACTATGTTGCCCAGGCTGGTCTTGAACTCCTGATTTCAAGTGATCCTCTTGTCTCAGCCTCCCAAAGTGCTGGGATTACAGGTGTGAGTCATCACGCCCAGCCAGGCTCCTAATTTGATTCTTCCATTGAGTTAAGAAAGACACAGCCCTCCTTGGAGCTAAAAGTCCACAGTAACCAAGCATCTTTGTTCACACCTGAGCATGGTGTTTCAGACAGTAATGTGTGGGCCCCTAGCTGGGTTTTTGGTCTGAAGATGGACCACACTGAGTCATCCATACCCTCTACCCCCCACCCAGCTTCCCTTGGAAATGTGGACAGGAGCTGGTGAAAGGCCAGCCTGGGTCAGTCCTAGTCAAAGGTAAAAGACACTTAAATTTGTTTTATTCCAACCCTCTTAGTCAGGTGACAAAACTGAGGCCAGAAAGTAGTAGTTGGAGGTTACAAATCTAGCTGGTAGGTTGCTGCTACTACTCGGGAGTGTCTCTCCCCTCCTCTTTCAAGCTTCTTTCTGAACACTCTTTCTGGTCTACCCACCCTCTTCTGTTTTGTCTTCTCTTCTTGGTCATCGTTATAGTCCTGCTGTAACTGATGAGTGGCCGTTCTAGTGCTCTGTGGAGCAGGAAGGTTGTGGCTTGCTGGTGCTATCTGCCCTGACTTTGCTGTCAAGACCAGCCCAGGACCCAGGAGACAGGATGCCCAGCCAACAGGCCTCCAGCTATCCTGCTGCAAAGCCAGTACCTTCTGGTCAAGCCTTCTCTCTCCTCCAAATCGTGGGATCATGTCTCCTTCTCAGCCCCCGAGTCCTCTGCCAGCCCCAGATGTAGTAGAAGATCACAGGTTCCCAGGCCAACATCCAGGGTCACCATGTACAGTTGGGCCCCTGTAAGAGGGCACCCAGCCAGGGGGGCAATGGGACTGAGGTCCAGCTCCTGTTCCCCTCACCAAGTCCTGTGCCCTGGCATGGAGCTGCCTCTGCCCAGCAGGGTGCCATATGCGGCAGCCTGGCCCTCCAGAGCCAGCTCACTTCTTTCCCCCAACTGCCCCAACCATCTGAGCTCAGCCTTCTCCCAGGGCTCCTCTCCTTCTGAACTGTCCTGAGCCTGAATATGTTGTCTGGATTGAGACCCAGACTTGACATGTCCATCCTTATCCCCTGCCTGGGATCTGTGTTGTGCATGCAGCCTTGCCATCTGCATTCAGTAGGATTCGAGGATTCCAGGCACTGGCCTTTGTCTATCTATTGTAGCCAACACCTGTCCCTGCCTGGGTCTCCATGCCCCTGGACACAGCAATTACTGTGGTCCCTCAGCTTCCTGAGACAGGGGACTTCCCAAACCTTCCCTGCTTGCCTCTAAGGGGCAGCCTCTGGCCAGCACAGAGTCACTGGTAGGGGGATTTCACCAGGCATTTTATGGCATTATGATGCAGCCTGCAGGCACCCCAGCCCCATACATGCACACAGAGCAGACGTTGCATGCATACATCGCAGCCAGCACCACACACACTCTGCAGACATGCCCCACAGATACCACTTACCCTCACCCTTAGCAAACACTACAAGAACACAGACACAGCCCCAGAGAAAATACATACATACCCACACTCAGCAGACACACACACCCGCCAACACCTCCACAAACCTACACTCATATCCAACAGAATCCACACACACCACTCACACGCACACAACTCCCCAGGCACACACATATTCGAATATAGCAGACACCACACACACACACACACACACTCACCAACAGATATGCACACTCCCACCCACTCACATGTGCACTGTCACATTCATTAGAGTTGGGGCCATAAGAAGGGCTGAGAAACCTCCGCCAGCCCATACCTACATAATAGTGAGTCAGAGAGTATTGCGTCTTCATAATTTTTTTTTTTTTTTTTTTACAGACTCTTGCTCTGTCTCCCAGGCTGGAGCACAGTGGTACGATCTTGGCTCACTGCAACCTCTGCTTCCTGGGTTCAAGTGATTCTCCTGCCTCAGCCTCCAGAGTAGCTGGGATTACAGGCGCCCGCCACCACAACCAGCCAATTTTTGTATTTTTAGTAGAGATGGGGTTTCGCCATGTTGGCCAGGTTGGTCTCAAACACCTGACCTCAGGTGATCTGCCGGCCTCGGCCTCTCAAAGTGCTGAGATTACAAGCATGAGCCACCGCACCTGGCCCAATTCTTGTATTTTTGGTGGAGATGGGGTTTCACCATATTGGCCAGGCTGGTCACGAACTCCTGACCTCAAGTGATCTGCCCGCCTCAGCCTCCCAAAGTGCTGGGATTATAGGTGTGAGCTACCGCACCTGGCCGAATCTTCATAATTTGCCTGATGCAATTACTGAGTATGAGGAGATCTCATAGTCCATGCACAAAGAAAGGCTTCAAGGACCCAGAACCTTGGCTTCCACCCAGCTCTGTCAATGTAGAAACACACGACCTGGATCACCCTCTCCTCAACCAGAAATAGGCATTAGGAGGACTTGTCTGACCAGTCTTCAGAGGTGGGTGAGAGGGCCTTGGGGTTCATCATACAGGGCAGATAAGGAGTTCCAGGACAGGCTTGGTCCCTGCCCTCAGGGAGCTCAGCATTTGGCTAGAAAGAGAAACAGGACTTAGAACTAGAAGATGTGAGAGCAAGCATGCACCAATTGTGCAAACTCACGCTCAGGCGGCGGGGCCTGAGTATTAAAAGGGGCTTGAGGTAAAGCAAGCAACCTAGAAGTGCCCACTGCAGCCAGCCGTGTCTAGGGGAAAGAATTCAGGCAGGCCTCAGGGAGAAGAGGGTGGCAGACACAAGGTATTTACTCACTCATCAGGTATTATTCAGCACTCCATGTCTGAATAGAACCTAGCTTTGTGTCTGAATAACACAGGTACTGCTCTTGGCAGTGACTGCAAGGCATGAGGTCCCTACCTCGCACTGTTCCACCTAAGATATAGTCAGTACCAACCGAGTGAGTAGTGAGGATGACGGCGAGGTGATGGGGGGGCTCTGAGGCAAATCAACAGGTTATGGGAGTGACTGGAGCTATCTGAGGCCAGGGGACAGCTCTCTTAGGCAAGATGAGGGCGGGCCAAGGATGAGAGTGAGGGGAGGACACACTCCCTCAGGTGCTAGCCCTGCATTTACAGGGCCTTGAGAGGGAGTGCCTCCTTAAGACGTGTGCCTCAGTGGAACATCACTTGCCTCACCCTAGTCCAGCCCTGTTCAAGGGTATACAACGGGGGGGTCACTGAGGCATGAGGGTCTAGTTTGCTATGGTTTCCTCTTAGCCAGAAGCCTGATTTCTCTCCTGTGTCTCTGCTGTTGTGTTCTACGTTGGCCCAGCCTCTGCCCCCAACCCCAGTGTTTGTTCCCAGGTCTCAGGGTGTCAGAGGAGGCCCCTGCTCACCGCACCCCAGAGGGCCACAACAGCAAGCCTTGCCCCTGCACAGAGAAGTCAGGCTTTGAACTGTGGGCCTAGACTCAGGGAGGTCGACTCATTTGGCAAATGCTCAGTTTTCCTGGCCTGGGGTGGCTATTCTGGGAGGGGGAAGGGGTGTAATTTCAGGCTCAGATAGGAAGCTTAAAGGTGGGAGGGAAGAAATAAAACTCACCCCAGATGGCAACTGGGTCTTGTCCCTGTGAAGCTATCACACAGTTATCAGTGGGTTTGCCCCGAAAGGCTCCATAGAACCCTATTTCTCTCCTCATCTGCACTGACCTCTATTTTGTAGAATGGACCATGTCTATTTCCCAGCTTGAAGCACTTGGCATTCCACTCCCGTGAGGCCCAGGTTCCTCTGGGAAGACCACAAGAAGCAGGCTCAGGCCACCGCATAAGTACAGGGTCTTGAGGGTGATTTGGGTTTGGGTGGTTGGGGATCTCCTAACCCGGGCTCCACAGTGAGCTCTCAGGGGTGTCAAGCCCAGTCGCGCTCATGGGCCCTCTGCACTGTCTCCTTCACCGGGACAGCAGGGTCTGGGGTCCCGCGGGGCGTGCATGGCCTGGGCTCCATTGCAAGTTTTTGGACGTCCCCTTTCTCCCCACCCCATCTTTTCCCTGGAGATCTCGCTGCCCTTTCCAGGAGCACGCTCCCGCTCTGAGTCCGGAAGGACCCCGCGGGGGTCCTGACAGCCTCCCGGGCCCAGGGTGGGGATTGTGACGGCCCCTTGGGAGCTGGGTTGGGCCAGCGGCTCCCGCGCTAATCAATGGGCCGCAGCCGGCGGGAGGGGCCCGGCGGGGGGATTAGGAGCCGAGAAGGGCAATTACTCGGGTGGGCCGCGCCCCCGCTCGCCTTCGCCGCGCCGCTCAAATGCCGCATTTCGGATGCAGGGCCGCGCTCCGCCTGTTTGCTTGCAGAGCCAGGGCCCCGGGGCAGGAAGCCAACTCGCAAGTGTATCGGAGATTAGGGCCCGCGGCGGCGGGGGCGGGCGCTGGGCAAACACGCGGCGGCCGCCTCAATCCCCAGTGCTCGATTCCGCCCGCGGCGGCGCCTGCCCGGCCGTGACTCGGTAGTGGAGGAAGGGGGCGGCCCCGGCCCCCTGCGCCCGGGTGCCCTCGGCGCCCACCCTGGGGTAGACTCGGGGAGGCAGACACCGGATGGGGAGCGACAAGTTTTTCCTTCGGGAGAGGCCACCCGGGCACAGTCTCCTTTCGCCCCATCCTCAGGCACACCTCGCCGCGCCGTCGTTAGGCCTGGTTCTAACCCTCCCGTCTCCCGCACCCCTAGTTCCCCGTCTGCCTAGTGGGTCGAGGGGAAAGGGGAACTGGTTGGGGAAGGGAAGGAAAAAGACCCAAAGGCGGAGGTGTGAAGACTGGAGAGTGGCGGGGCCCCGCCCGGTGCGCACTTGGGTGTCAGTGCCTGCGACCGCAGGGTGGGGCGGCGGGCACGACACCCGGTGATGTCCAAGGAACTCGCGGACCTCAGCCGCAGGGCTGAGTCCTCAGCTGCTCCGGGAAGCGAGCCTTCGGCAGGCGTCCAGCAGCCCCAGGGTACAAGTCCGACTCTTA
Organism: Nomascus leucogenys; assembly: GCF_006542625.1. NCBI lineage: Eukaryota > Metazoa > Chordata > Mammalia > Primates > Hylobatidae > Nomascus > Nomascus leucogenys. The sequence continues at coordinate 37,898,249 of NC_044394.1, forward strand.
AACCAGATCTCAGGGCCCCCAGAGGTCGGAAGGACAGCCTAGAACTCCAGAACCAGCTCCTCTCCTGGGGGCCGCACCCCCAGGTAGAGTTCCTCTGGCCTTGCCCCTGCCCTCCCGCCCCCCAAATCCCAACTCCTTCCAGTTTCCCAGGCAGACTGCTCATTCCTACAAACAAGACTTTGCCCTGGCTTCTCCAAATTCTGCCCACCTATCAAGGCACAGCTAGCTCCCAGCCTCTTCCTCCAAGAAGTTCTCCAGTTCTCCAGTTCAGAGGGCTGTGAGCAAATTTAGCATCTGATTCCATCTCAGGGTCCCTCTGCGAAGGTCTTTAGCCTCCCCCGCCTTTTCTTTCAAAGAAAGGCGGTATGTTCAGTTTGGGCTGGCAGGTTTGGTCTAGGATAGGATCCCTCATCCCTTAGAAAGACGTAGGGGCTTGAAAGCCAGTAGGCTGGTCCCTGGGGCACCTGTGCCCAAGCGGGCCTCTTTCTCTCTGGAGTGACGCAGGGACTCCCCACTCATGCCTCACTCTGGCTCCTGGGACACCCCCAACCCAGCCCCTGGGAGGCGAAGATGCTTTGTAACCAGCCCTCTTCTTGGAAGGTTATGAAGTCCTATGCTATTGGTGCTTCTGAACTGACCAAGCCACTTCCCCGCTCTACGCCTTCTCTACTTCACCCTCCCCTAAGTTCCGTAGTGAGCTGCTGGGACTTCCAGAAGTGACCGGCTCTTCCTCTTGGGAGGAGGGGCGGGGAATGTTTGTTTCTTCCCTACAGTTAGGAGGCAGTGACTCCACCAGCCCGAGCGCAGCGGTAGTCAGCGCTCGACACAGTGTCCCCGTTCCTCCCACCCCACCCATCCTTTACCGCCCCCGGGGCACAGCGCCCTTCCTCTTCTTCCCCGCTCCAGCTTCATTTCCCGTAGCTTCGAAGCTCCTAAGGAGTTAGGATCATCTTGGCGTACAGATCCCTTCGAAGCACAGATCCCTCCGCTCCTTCCCGGCACAGCCCCTTCCCGGCACAGCCCTTTCCCGCGCGATCTGCCGCTCTACCCGCTGCCGGGAAGTGGGGCGCCAGCATAGTACAGTCTGCGCGCGCCCCCTGCTGCTCGCCGCGAGAAATGACGGCCTAGGTCCGCCAAGCCTTTCAGCTCCTCGGTTCCGGGCGCCCCCCGCCGTTCACATCCCCGCGCGTTCTCGCGTTCTCGCCGGGACTGCGCCCAGTAGGCGCAGGCACTTAGAAAACAAATTGCTGCCTCCATCAGTGGGCTCAGTACCACCTGATACTATCACCCCACTTTTCAGGGGACTTCAGTGACGTTCCTGCATCAAGCAGCAGGACTGGAGCCCAGGTTTCCCGAAAGCAAGTCCAGACTTTTACAACATTAATGAAGGGCTTAAATTCTCCAGGGCACTGTACCCCTCGTACAGCTCTGTGGAGACTGAGAAAATGGGGTTCTGGCACCCAGGAACCTGGACCCCCAAAACAGGCACAGGCCTAGCTCTGTGCTGGGCAGTGCTGTGAGTCACCTGTTCTGCCCCTGGGTGGAGTATACCCAGGCAGTAGGCACTGACAGGTTCCATCCCAGCACCAAACCCAGGAATGTCCCGGTCAACTGCGGAGCACCAACCCCAGAAGTTCCAGAAGCATCCCTTTCTCCAGGGCTGCGGCTCTAAGAGGGGAGCTGAGGTAGTGCGTTCGCTGGGGAAGGAGGGACAATGCAAGGTCAGGGCCAGAAGAGCCTGGAGGGATGAGAGGGTGCCCCCCTTCTGCCACTTACTAGCTGCGTGACTTGGACTAGTTGTGTTACCCCTCTTTCTGAGCCTTGTGTTCCTTATAAAGATTGGTGATTTTTCGGCAGGGTCGGTGGCTCCTGCCCGTAATCGTAGCACGTTGGAAGGCCAAGGAGGACTGACTGCTTGAGCCCAGGAGTTTGAGAACAGCCTGAGCAACATGGTGAAACTCCGTCTCTCCAAAAGAATACAATTAGCCCGGCATGGTGATGCGTCTTGTAGTCCCAGGTACTTGGGAGGCTGAGGTGGGAGAATCGCTTGGGAGGCTGAGGGAGTATGGCTTGACTAGGAGGTCAAAGCTGCAGTGAGCCACGTGATCACACCACTGCACTCCAGCCTGGGTTGACAGTGAGACTCTGTCTCAAAAGAAAAGGGGGGGGGAGCATTTTCATAGGTTGTGGTGAGGATAAAGGGCTACAATTTTGCAATATCTAGCATATAGCAGATGCTCCACAAGCGGTCTCTGAAGCAGCCCTTAGCTCCTTCAGGGATCTCCAGTCAACTCCCAGAACTGCCTGAGTGTGGCGGTCAGCCCAGAGCAGCAGGTGCTATCCCTTCATAGCACTGTTAACCAAAAACTGGACACAACCAAGTATCCACTAACAGTATAACTGGATAAACAAAGTGTAATATATTCATCTTTGGAATACTCTATAGCAATGAAAATTAATAAACTAGGGTTATATACATAAAACTTGCAAACAGTCTGAGTGAAAGAGGCAAGCTGAAGCATTAGTACAGTATGATACTACATATATGAAGTTTTGTTCTTTTTTAAATTTATGTTTTTAATTTTAATAAAAACATTTTTGGAGACAGGGTCTCACTATGTTCTCCAGGCTGGTCTCAAACTCCTGGGATCAAGCAATCCTCCTGCTTTGGCCTCCCAAAGTGCTGGCATTACAGGCATAAGCCACCGTGCCTGGCCCCATATTTGAAGTTTAAAAGCATACAAAACACTTCTATAAGCTACTTATGGGTCAATAAATATGGAGGAATTGTATAAGTCCATGAATGTAAATAATACCAAATTAGATTTGGAGGTGACTCCAGCAAATAGGACTGGAGAGGGGTACAAAAGGCCCCATATGTGTCTGCAATGTGCTTTTACTTTAAAAAAAAAAAAAAAAACTCATGTAAAAATGGCAAAACCTACAGTCGAGAAAGATGAATGGTGAGTTATTGAGTACTTATATTTTTATCTATAACTTTCTTGGTGTTTGAAATATTTTATTATGGTTTTAAAAAAAGAAGAAAGGGGAGGAAAACCATTGGTCACTGATAGTAATAGATCCTCTGCTTTTGGCAACCTAGCCCACTCATCTCCCTGCTTGACCAATTCTCCTCCATCTCTGAGCTCATCCATTTTTTCTGTTCAAACTAGAACCCGCATGCAGATGACTCCCAAATCTATATCCAGTCCAGACAACTTCTGTTATCTAACTTCTGGTTAGGTATCTCCACTAGGATATTTCTCAGACACCTCAGACTCAACACAAGCAAAACTCGATTGATAACTACCCCCTCCAACTGCCTGTTGCCTGCTGCTGGAAAGGCATGTAGAGAGAAGATACACACCCAATCATCTTCCTGAAACTTTTGAATACTGATGATAAAGAAAAAAACCTTCCAAGCTTTTTAACAACAGAAAGATTTTCTGCAAATAGTCAACCTGACAGCCGACTTTTCATCTGCAACATGAAATACTAGAAAACAGCTATTAGAAGCAATGAAACTTCCATGCATACAGCACCAAAGAGAGACTTTAAAAATAGTTTTAAAAAAGAAAAGATTTATACACAATACCATTTATGTAAATTAAAAGAAAATACAGAACAGCCATGCACATTTTACATGGATCCATAAATAATAGCAAATACACAAGAGAAGGGCTTACTAGGAGAGGAGGAGGAAATGGGGGGAAAGAGAAAAAGCCAGAATGAAGGGGGGTCTGGTGTGGACCTCTGATGGCAATGCCCACAAAAGAGCAGGAGAGAATATTTCAGCCCTCTGCTTCTGAGATCCAAAATTAAAAAAAAAAATCATTTAAAAATAGGGGATGGGCACGGTGGTTCATGCCTGCAATCCCAGCACTTTGGGAGGCCGAGGTGGGCGGATCACTTGAGACCAGCCTAGCCAACATGGTGAAACTCTGTTTCTAATAAAAATACAAAAATTAGCTGGGTGTGGTGGTTGTAATCCCAGCTACTCAGGAGGCTGAGGCAGGAGAATTGCTTGAACCTGGGAGGCAGAAGTTGCAGTGAGCCAAGATTGTGCCGCTGCATTCCAGCCTTGGTGACAGAGCGAGAATCCGTCTCAAAAAAAAAAAAAAAAAAAAAGTGTTCCTAAATGCAGAAAAAGATTGAGCATCACTGAGGTAAATGATGAACTAAATATAAGATTTGGAGGTAGGCAGGTAGGTAGAGGAGCTTGCCAGAGTTCAGGTATTTATGTTTGCTTAGAAAAGCTACAAGTTTTGCACTTCACAGTTCATATGGAACCAAAAGAGCCTGCATTGCCAAGATAATCCTAAGCCAAAAGAACAAAGCTGGAGGCATCACGCTACCTGACTTCAAACTATACTATGAGGCTGCAGTAACCAAAACAGCATGGTACTGGTACCAAAACAGAGATATAGACCAATGGAACAGAACAGAGCCCTCAGAAATAATGCCGCATATCTACAACTATCTGATCTTTGACAAACCTGACAACAACAAGAAATAGGGAAAGGATTCCCTATTTAATAAATGATGCTGGGAAAACTGGCTAGCCATATGTAGAAAGCTGAAACTGGATCCCTTCCTTACACCTTATACAAAAATTAATTCAAGATGGATTAAAGACTTAAATGTTAGACCTAAAACCATAAAAACCCTAGAAGAAAACCTAGGCAATACCATTCAGGACATAGGCATGGGCAAGGACTTCATGTCTAAAACACCAAAAGCAATGGCAACAAAAGCCAAAATTGACAAATGGGATCTAATTAAACTAAAGAGCTTCTGCACAGCAAAAGAAACTACCATCAGAGTGAACAGGCAACCTACAGAATGGGAGAAAATTTTTGCAATCTACCCATCTGACAAAGGGCTAATATCCAGAATCTACAAAGAACTTAAACAAATTTACAAGAAAAAATCAAACAACCCCATCAAAAAGTGGGTGAAGGATATGAACAGACATTTCTCAAAAGAAGACATTTATGCAGCGAACAGACACATGAAAAAATGCTCATCATCACTGGCCATCAGAGAAATGCAAATGAAAACCACAATGAGATACCATCTCACACCAGTTAGAATGGCCATCATTAAAAAGTCAGGAAACAACAGGTGCTGGGGAGGATGTGGAGAAATAGGAACACTTTTGCACTGTTGGTAGGACTGTAAACTAGTTCAACCATTGTGGAAGACAGTGTGGTGATTCCTCAAGGATCTAGAACTAGAAATACCATTTGACCCAGCCATCCCATTACTGAGTATATACCCAAAGGATTATAAATCATGCTGCTATAAAGATTCATGCACATGTATGTTTATTGCTGCACTATTCACAATAGCAAAGACTTGGAACCAACCCAAATGCCCATCAGTGATAGACTGGATTAAGAAAATGTGGCACATATACACCATGGAATACTATGCAGCCATAAAAAAGGATGAGTTCATGTCCTTTGTAGGGACATGGATGAAGCTGGAAACCATCATTCTCAGCAAACTGTCACAAGGACAGAAAACCAAACACCGCATGTTCTCACTCATAGGTGGGAATTGAACAATGAGAACACTTGGACACAGGAAAGGGAACATTACACACTGGGGCCTGTCGTGGGGTGGGAGGAGAAGGGAGGGACAGCATTAGGAGATATACCTAATGTAAATGACGAGTTAATGGGTGCAGCACACCAACATGGCACATGTATACATATGTAACAAACCTGCACATTGTGCACATGTACCCTAGAACTTAAAGTAGATATAAAAAAAAAAAGTCTAGCACATACAATTATTAAAAAAAAAAAAAAAAGCTACAAGTTTTGGCCGGGTGCGGTGGCTCAAATTCATGCCTGTAGCCTCAGAACTTTGGGAGGCTAAGATGGGCAGATCACTTAAGCCCAAGAGTTTGAGACCAGCCTGGGCAACATGGCAAAACCCCGTCTCTACTAAAAATACAAGAATTAGCCAAGTGGGCGGCACCTGCCTGTAATCCCAACTACTTGCGAGGCTGAGGCAGGAGAATTGATTGAACCTGGGAGGTGGAAGTTGCAGTGAGCAGAGATCACACCACTGCACTCCAGCCTGGATGACAAAGTGAGACGCTATCTCAGAAACAAACAAACAAAAACCAAAAATTAGCTGGGCATAGTGGAACGCACCTGTAGTCCCAGCTACTCGAGAGGCTAAGGCAGGAGAATCACTTGAACCTGGGAGGCAGAGGATGCAGTGAGCTGAGACTGTGCTGCTGCGCTCCAGCCTGGGTGACAGAGTGCAGAGTGAGACTCCATCCAAAAAAAAAAAGAAAGGAAGGAAGAAAGAAAGGAAAGAGAGAAAGAGAAAGAAAGGAAGGAAGGAAGAAACAAAGAAAGAGAGAGAAAGAAAGAGAAAGAAAGAAAGAAAGAAAGAAAGAAAGAAAGAAAGAAAGAAAGAAAGAAAGAAAGGAAAACAAATATATTTGGCTGGGAGTGGTGGCTCACGACTGTAATCACAGCACTTTGGAAGGCCGAGGTGGGTGGATCACCTGAGGTCAGGAGTTTGAGACAGCCTGGCCAACATGGCGAAACCCCGTCTCTAATAAAAATACAAAAATTAGCCGGGTGTGGTGGCATATGCCTGTAATCCCAACTACTTGGGAGGCTGAGGCAGGAGAATCGCTTGAACCCAGGAGGCAGAGGTTGCAGTGAGCCAAAATCATGCCATTGCACTCCAGCCTGGGCAGCAAGAGCGAAAGTCTGTCTCAAAAAAAAAACGAAACAAAGAAAGAAAAAGGAAGGAAGGAAGGAAGGAAGGGAGGGAGGGAAAGGAAAGGAAGGAAGGAAGGGAAAGGAAAGGAAAGGAAAGAAGGAAGGAAAGAAAAAGAAAAGAAAAAGGAAGGCTACAAGTTTCAAGTGATATGACAGTATATTTGGGCCAAATCAATCCCCACCCAGAATTCCCTAGATGAAGGCTGAAGCCCTGTTAATCCTAGACCAGAATCCCAGGCTGGTGATGGCTAACCTGGCTCCTTGAAAGGAACATCTGGCCAAAGATGCAGATACTAAACTGATAAGCTGCTTGCTGCCCAGCTCACGTCCCCTCCCTGATTCCCACACGTATGTGTACATGAGCCCTTTCTCCACAGCTGTGTCTTTATTACCTCCTTTAGACTCCACTCAATCCAATGAAGTGGGCTGTATCAGGTGAAGCTAATATCAGCTAGGTTCATTCATTGGTTATTCATTTAACAAATATCTGTGGGGTTCCTAGGCTCAGTTCTAGGCACCAAGGGAAAAAAAGCAGTAAAGAAAGCAGAGCAAATTCTCTATCCTGGGCAAGCATGATGGTGCATACCTGTAGTTCCAGCTTCTCTGGAGGCTGAGGCAGGAGGATCCCCTGAGCCCAGGAGTTCAAGTACAGCCTGGACAACATGGATACCCTGTCTATTAGAAACAAAACAAAACAAAACAAAACAAATTCTGCCCTTAAGCAGCACACATTCTTGTTGAAAAAAGGTAATAAAAATAAATAAGATCTGTTTGTTGGATGGTGATATGGAGAAAAATTAAGTAATAGAGGAAAATAAGGAATGTAGGCCAAAATCTCCATTTTGGTCAGGTCAAGAGAGACCTTATTTATTTATTTATTTATTTATTATTTTTTAATTTTGAGATGGAATATCGCTCTTGTTGCCCAGGCTGGAGTGCAATGGAGCGATCTCAGCTCACTGCAACCTCTGCCTCCCGGGTTCAAGCGATTCTCCCGAATAGCTGGGATTACAGGCAGGTGCCACTAAACCCGGCTAATTTTTTGTATTTTTAGTACAGACGGCACGGGGCGGGGCCGGGGTGGGTGCGGCATAGAGACAGGGTTTCACCAGGTTGGCCAGGCTGGTCTCGAACTCCTGACCTCAGGTGATTCAGCCACCTCAGCCTCTCAAGTGCTGAGATTACAGGCGTGAGCCACTGCACCCAGCCAGACCTCATTTAAAAGGTGACATTTCATCAAAGACTCAAAGAAGGTAAGGGAATGAGCCGAGCAGACATCTGGAGGACAAACACTCCAGGCATCAGGGGCAGCAAATGCAAGGGTCCTGAGGCAGGAGCATGCACGGTCAGGGGAAAGCTAGAGAGCCATTGTCGGAGGAGCAGAGCAAGAGAATGGGATCACAGTGGGTGAGATTAGAGAGAAAGAGGGTAGGACCTTGTCAGCTCTCATGTGGGCTGACTTGGGGAGTCACTGGAGGGTCTTAAGCCTCTGCTCAGAGTGACATGATCTGACTCTCTTTACCAGAGCCACTCTGGCTGCTGCTGCGCTGAAGGCTGCTGAGAGAGAAGGGGAAGACAAGGGAGCAGATAGCTACTGCACTGATCCCAGCTAGAGACAGGAGGCTTGGGCCACAGAAGTGTCAGTGGAAGGCGATGGAGGAAGTCAGATTCTCAATGTATTTTGTTTTTGTTTTTGTTTCTTTTGAGACAAAGTCTTGCTCTGTTACCCAGGCTGAAGTAAAGTGGTGCGATCTTGGCTCACTGCAACCTCTGCCTCTTCGGCTTAAGCTAATTTTTTTTTTTTTTTTTTTTTTGAGACGGAGTCTCGCTGTCACCCAGGCTGGAGTGCAGTGGTGCGATCTCGGCTCACTGCAGGCTCCACCCCCCGGGGTTCACGCCATTCTCCTGCCTCAGCCTCCTGAGTAGCTGGGACTATAGGCGCCCACCACCTCGCCCGGCTAATTTTTTTGTATTTTTAGTAGAGACAGGGTTTCACCTTGTTAGCCAGGATGGTCTCCATCTCCTGACCTCGTGATCTGCCCGCCTTGGCCTCCCAAAGTGCTGGGATTACAGGTGTGAGCCACTGCGCCCGGCCAAGGCTTAAGCTAATTTTTGTATTTTTTGTAGAGATGGGGTTTTTGCCATGTTGCCCAGGCTGGTCTCAAACTCCTGGGCCCAAGCAGTCTGCCTGCCTTGACCTCTCAAAGCGTTGGAATTACAGGTGTGAGTCACTGTGCCCACCTTCTGAATGTATTTTGAAGGTAGAGCCAAGAGGATGGTGCTGCTGAACTGGTTGTGAGAATGAGAGCAAGAGTACATCCATGGATGATTCTGAGTTTTCTGCCCTGAGCAGCTGGCAGGATGAAGTTGCCATCTTCTGGGGTGGGAAAGGCTGCCGGAGGAGCAGGATGGGGACAGATGAGGAGGATGTCACTCTCACAGGGTGAATGCACACAAGCCTGATGTAATCCTATGTCTGCCTGATTCAAGACCTTCCTTCCTTGGCTTCTTCAAGTTGCCTGCTCCAAGGAAAAGGCAGAGCAAGAGTGGTAGTCCTATTCCTGCATTCTCTGTCTTCAATGAGGTCAGCATATTTTGGGAAATTTACACATTCAAACACTGAATTATAGGTAGTTCTTTATTTATTTTCTTTATTTTTTTTTTTTTGAGACAGAGAGTTTTGCTCTGTTGCTCAGGCTGGAATGCAGGGGTGCAATCTCTGCTCACTGCAGCCTCTGCCTCCCAGGTTCAATCGATTCTCCTGCCTCAGCTTCCCAAGTAGCTGGGATTACAGGCATATGCCACCACACCTGGCTAATTTTTGCATTTTTAGTAGAGATGGGGTTTCACCATGTTGGCCAGGCTGGTCTCGAACTCCTGACCTCAGGTGATCTGCCCACCTTGGCCTCCCAAAATGCTGGGATTATAGGTGTGAGCCACTGCACCCAGCCAAATTATAGTTAGTTCTTGACTATATTGCACTTTGTGGACTGTCTTCGTCTTCACAGATCCGGAGACTTAGTGAACAAGTATTATCGTTTACTAAGAGACTGGAATTTGGCCTATAGTTTGAGATTCCCAAGCCATTGACCTGCCAGGGCCTCTTCTCAGGGTTCTCCCATTCTATAAAAGTCATACCACGCAATTTGTTTTTGTTATCTACTGTTCTGTAAAAACCACTCCAAAGCTTTGTGGTTGAAAACAACTATTTTATTCACAATTCTGGGGGTCAGGAATTTGGGCAGGGCTCAGCTGGGATGTTCTTCTGCTTCATGTGGTATTAGCTGGGATATCTTATAAGGCTGCAGTCAGGGCCAGCTTCACAGGCAAGCAACCTGTGTAGTTGTAGAGGGCCCCACACTCAGCGGGATCCTGAAGTTAGTTTAATGCTCTGCTGTTGCCATCTTAAATTTCTAAATAATTTTTGAACAATGGATCTTGCATTTCCATTGTGCATTGGGCTCTGCAAATTATGTAGCTGGTATTGGTTAGAATCAGATGGTGGCTGGGGCTGGAATATCCAGGATAGCTTCATTCACTAATCTAGGGTCTTAGTAGAGTTGGGTGGGAGGCTGGGACCTCTCTGTCTCTCTCTGCATGACTAGCTTAGGTTTCTTCACATGGCAGCTGGATCTCAAGAGTGGAAATCCCAAGCAGTGAAGGAAAGCTTCAGGTCATAAGGGCCAGCCTCAGAAGTTACACTGCATCACTCTCTCCACATTCTATTAACCAAAACAAGCCACAGGGCTGGCCCAGATTCAAGAAAAGGGGTTGGGGAAATGGCAAGGTCATTTTGTAACAGAGCATGTGGAAAGGAAGATTTTATTGCAGCCATCTTTGGAAACACACCCTACCACACCATGTTTATGTCCTACCTGCCCTGCAGGCCTAAGTTCCCAAAAGGACTAGGGAAAGAAGTGCCTGCTACTTTTTATTATTATTATTTTATTTTTTAGAGTCAGGCTCTCGTTATGTTGCCCGGCTAGAGTGCAGTTGCTATTCACAGTACGATTATAGCATACTGTGGCCTCGAACTCCTGGGCTCAAGAGATCTTCCCACCTCAGCCTCTCAAGTAGCTGGGACTATAGGCAGGTGCCACCATGCCCTGCCAAGCGCCTACTACTTTTGCTCCGCCCCCCGCTTTGCCCCATTCTGCCACACTCCCCAACTGGAGTTAGTTGAATTGGTTTGTTTCAAGGCAGGGTCAGGGATCTGTTTTGTCCACTTAGACCTGAAGTAGGCCTATAAGACCAGCCTTGGCCCAAGAGGCTATGAGGTCTGTTGATCACTTTATCAAATAGGGTAGAGGGAAAGGGTGGGCTAGGTGAACAGGTGCAGGAAACTTGGAGAGATGGCTCTGTCCCTTTCCCTCTGTGCAGTGAGGACAAATGGAATGAGGAGTCCAAAGCAGGACAGAGTCTTGCTACCTGACAAGTGGTCCCTGGACCAGGAGCACAAGCATCCCCTGAGAGTGTTAGAATCCAGAACCTAAAGCCCTACCACAGACCTCCTGGGTCAGCAGCTACAACTGAACTAGACCCTCTGGGGATCTGTGCTCACATTAAGGTTTGAGGAGCTGGCAGCCTCTAGAGCAGTGGTTCTCAGCCTTGGCTGCACAGTGGAATTACCTAGGAAGCTTTTCTAGCTCCCAACACCCAGCCACACCCCAGACCAACAAGTCAGAATCTCAGAGGTGGACACCAGCATTAGGATAATTTGTTCCTCACTAAGGAGTTCCCTTGGTGAGTGGGGAAGCCAAACTCAAACCCTTCCTGACTCAGGACTCCTCATGGGACTAGCCCCTACGTGGTTCCTCTCCAGAAAAGAGGAAGTCAGGTCTGATCCCCTTGCCATCTTATGCAGCTTCCAGTGGGGTCCAACCCTTTACTCTCCTCTTCAGGAGCTTATATTCACAGGTTCTGAAAATGGGGTGGAGAGGAAAAAAAGGAGCTTATAGATGTTGACTTTCCCTGGATTATGGGGACTCTGAGTTCAGCCCATAATCCCCCTTCCCACACTAATGCCTATGTTTGAAGCCAGGACTCCAAGGGGCAGCTCTCCCTGCAAGTGTGAACAGCAAACAAATCCATCTGGACACAAACTTCCTAACAGGAACCTCAGTTTGGTGCTGAACAAACAGCCAGCCAGAGCCCCTGTCCCACTCTTAGACCCCCCAGTGGTGGCAAGGTCCAGCCTCTGTTCTTGGCTGGAATAATCAGGTTTCCCAGGACTTCCAGTGCCCTCCCCCACCTATTTTCTCCCAACCTGCCCTCCTCCTGGACTCAACCTCTCTAGCCTTAGTAGTGCGTGGCAAAGGCTCAGTGACAACTCTAGAAACCCACTTGTGGAGGAGCTCTAAAAAGCTCACCAGGGGAGGAGGGAAGGTCTGAGCTGAGCTTATGGCAAGATTGTCCTCTTCCCCTGCCCAACACTACCTGCAAGACACACACACACACCCACACACCCACACACACACACACCACCACCACCACCACCACGACCAACACCGCCTGTTTTTCCTGAGCACAGAAACTTATTTCTAGGTGGTTCTTGCATCCTTTCCCCTCTCTGACTCCATCTATTTATGGCACTTGGAGAGGTCACACACACAACACAATCCAACTCTCTTTATGTCTGTCCATTTCAGCAACGCCCCTCAGATCAGGTTCAAATGGTGAAAATGCTGAAAAAGGAGCTAAGGTCCAAGATAGGTGGTGATTTTTAAAGAAGAACTCATACCTTTGTTTGCCTCTCCTACGGGTATTGGAAGTTCGGTCAGTTATGAGTAGTTAAAACTAATTGGCCCCCACTGGGTGCAGTGGCTTATGCCTATAATCCCAGCACTTTGGGAGGCTGAGGAGAGCAGATCATTTGAGGTCCCGAGTTCAAGACCAGCCTGGCCAACATGGCGAAACTCCGTCTCTACTAAAAATACAAAAATTAGCTGGGCTTGGTGGCAGGCACCTGTAATCCCAGCTACTCAGGAGGCTGAGGCAGGAGAATCGCTTGAACCTGGGAGGTGGAGGTTAGAGCGAGCCAGGATGGCACCATTGCACTCCAGCCTGGGTGACAAAGCAAGACTCTGTTTCAAAAAAACAACAACAAAAAAAGAAAAAAAAAGCGCCCTTAAAAGGATTCTGTCTCTCTCACTCACTCACTCTCCTTCTATAACTCCATCTCCTGCTTACCCACAAAAGAAAAAAAATCCTCCCTCCTCTCTAAGGGCTATGAGCACAGAAGAAAAATCAATTCAATTCCATTTCAACCATTAAATAAACACTCTCATAGTAGGATTTGAGTCAACAGAGCTATTAGGTTGGTGCAAAAGTAACTGTGGATAGACCGGACGTGGTGGCTCATGTCCGTAATCCCAGGACTTTGGGAGGCCAAAGTAGGCGGATCACCTGAGGTCAGGAGTTGGAGACCAGTCTGGCAAACATGGTGAAACCCTGTCTCTACTAAAAATACAAAAAAGCCAGGTGTGGTGGCAGGCGTCTGTAATCCCAGCTACTCAGGAGGCTGAGGCAGGAAAATTGCTTGCACTCAAGAGGCGGAGGTTGCAGTGAGCTGAGACTGGGCCACTGCACTCAAGCCTGAGTGACAGAGAGATACTCGGTCTCAAAAAACAAAAGTAATTGTGGTTTTTACCATTAGTTTCAATAGCAAAAACTGCAATTACTTTTGCACAAACCTAATGGGTTTGAATTCTGGCAGGGCACTAGTTGTAAAACAAATCACATTACTGTCCAAGATCCAGTTTCCTCATCTGTAAAATGGGGATAACAGTATGATTGTGGGGATCAGAAAGAATGCACAGGTGTGCCCCTTGCAATGTGCTTGTGATATAATAGGGGTTCACTGGAGGACCATCCCTCTTTCTTGTCCCTTTTTTCAGAAACTAGAATGATAGGGGAGCGAGAGAATTCAACTCAACCAATATGTGCTAAGCATATGGAAGGTATGACTAGCGTATAAAAAGATGAATAAGGCACTGAAGTGGGTCTTGGGTTATCACAGGGGTGTGCAGAGTGAGCTGGAAGTTCACAGTCCTAAACTGAGTTTTCTCTTGGGCAAATCACTCCACACTTAGTGGGTCTTCAATGTCTTCACTTTTCAGTACAAGAAAGAGCTGTCAGGGCAGGCACACAGTGGCTCATACCAAAAATCCCAATACTTTGGGAGGCCAGGTAAGAAGATTGCTTGAGGCCAGGAATTTGTGACCAGCCTGAGCAACATAGCAAAAGCCCATCTCTGTAAAAAAACAAAAAACATAAAAAATGAGCCAGGGCTAGGCGCGGTTGCTCACACCTGTAATCTCAGCACTTTGGGAGGCTGAGGTGAGCGGATTACCTGAGGTCAGTAGTTCGAGGCCAGCTTGGCCAACATGGTGAAATCCCGTCTCTACTAAAAATGCAAAAATTAGCCAGGCCTGGTGGCTGGTGCCTGTAGTCCCAGCTACTTGGGAGGCCAAGGCAGGAGAGTTGTTTGAACCTGGGAGCCAGAGGTTGCAGTGAGCCAAGATCGCACCACTGCACTTCAGCCTGGGTGATGGAGTGAGACTCCATCTCAAAAAAAAAAAAAAAAAAAAAAAAGGCCGGGCACAGTGGCTCACACCTGTAATCCCAGCACTTTGGGAGGCCCAGGTGGGCGGATCATGAGGTCTGGAGTTCAAGACCATTCTGGCCAACATGGTGAAACCCCGTCTCTACTAAAAATGCAAAAAAAGAGCCAGGTGTGGTGGCACGCACCTGTAGTCCCAGCTACTCAGGAGGCTGAGGCAGGAGTATCGCTTGAACCTGGGAGGCAGAGGTTGCAGTGAGCCCAGATTGCACCACTACACTCCAGCCTGGCAACAGAGAGAGACTGAGAGAGAAAGAGAGAAACAGAGAAGGAGAGCAGGAGAGAAGGAAGGAAGGAAGGAAGGAAGGAAGGAAGGAAGGAAGGAAGGAAGGAAGGAAGGAAGGAAGGAAGGAAAAAAAAGAAAGAAGGAAGGAAGGAAGGAAAGAAAGAAAGGGCTTTGACTAGTTTGCTGCTAAGGTCCCAACCAGCTATATAAAGTGCTCCAAGTGAACAGAAAACATACTCATCTCACTGCACAAGGGTTATTTGCCCTGGCTGTCAACCTTCCTCTCTGACTAATCCTTCTTCCTCTGTCCTTGCTGTCCCTAAACATAGCAGTCCCCAAGGGATCCATACAAGCCCCTTTCTCTTTTACTACAGCATTTTCTCTCTGTGTGATCTCACCCACTCTCATCCCTTGATAGGCCTCCCTCTCTTCAGATGCCTCTGCAGAGGAAAGTGTCCTCCACAGAGCCCTCCTGGACCTATGAAGTTATTACTTGATCTATTTATTTATTCATTTATTTTTGAGACAGAGTCTCACCTGTCGCCCAGGCTGGAGTGCAATGGCACGATCTCGGCTCACTGCAACCTCCGCCTCCTGGGTTCAAGCAATTCTCCTGCCTCAGCCTCCGAAGTAGCTGGAGTTACAGGCATGCACCACCATGCCTGGCTAATTTTGTATTTTTAGTAGAGACAGGGTTTCACTATGTTGGCCAGGCTGGTCTTGAACTCCAGACCTCAAGTGATCTGCCTGCCTCGGCCTCCCAAAGTGCGGGGATTACAGGCATAAATCACCGCACCTGGCCTATGAAGTTATTACTAATCTCTCCATCCTTTGTACTCCCATAGAATCCATCCCTTTGCTTTGGCAGTTGCATTAGCTAGTCGTGGATGAGTCTCTCTGTCCCCTCCCTCCACCCTCACCATAAGACTCTGAGCTCCCATTGGGCAGGAATTGTATATTTCATTGCACTTTGTACCCCTCATAAAACCCAACACAGAATAGGTCTCAAACCAGTAAATGTTTGTCGACTTCAGTCTAATTGAAGGGCATAGGATTTCAGAGAAAGTCTTAAAAGCAGCATACATAAGAAAAAGTTAGGAAACACTAGGTAACTGCAAAGTGCAATGTGTTAGCTGTGCATTCCGGGAAGGGAGGAACAAACAACCAACCTTGTTTGCTCTTGGCCTGTCAGGTGCAGGGGAAGCAGGAGGGGCAGGGGAGGGGAGAGCAGGTGTGGGCTGGAGCTGAGACAGCCCAGGCAGGGGGTAGGGGGAGGTGGTATGGGGCTTCCGCAAGGCAGCTCTGGGGTCCTCTGACCCTGCAGGCTGGGCTTGACTTAGGGCACGTTGCATGGCAGCCCTCCATCCAGGTCCAACAAACTGCATCATCACCATTTAGCACCTTTCTTCTGCATGAAAAAGCTTCCCTTTGGAAAGACAAGAAAGAAGAAAAGAGAGAGAAAGAGAAAGGAAGGGATAGAGGGAGGGATAAAGAGAGGGGAGGGAAAAGAGAGAGAGAGAAAGAAAGAGAGATGAAGAAAGACCCTGCAAAAGGAGAGTGAAAAAGGAGAAAAGGGACAAGGATTCACAGGGTGTTGGGAAAGGGCAGCAAAGGGGCTTCCTAACACATCTTCCCCAGTGGCTCTGAGATCTCAACCAGCACTCAAAACGTTCTTCTTCCCTCAATCCAGAGAAGGAAACTCATTCTCTACTTAAGTGAGATAACCCAAGTGCAAAGCTTAAGTGATCTGTAAATATTACCCATTATTATTATTACCATTTTTCCCTCCTTCTCCTCCTTGCTACCCAGCTCACTTGCATATCAATGGGTTTAGACAAAAAAAGGAAGGAGAATCCTTTAGTGGGGAAAGAGGGTTGGGAAGTGGGGAGGAATTTGGTTGGAGGACAGCTCGAGAGCTCCTGGACAAATTTATTTGTTCTTTTTAAATATTTTTATTTTAGTTTGGCCAACTGAGTCCCTGGCATGGACTAGGCCCTGAGGATACAGCAGGTCACAAGGGCCATGTGAATTTTTACAGTGTCTTAGAAATCAATATGGTAATATCAATTACAATTTAAAAATATAAACTCTTACAGGTTTCTGTCCATTAATACTATTCAGGGATCTTTTTGTATAGAAATAAAAGAGCCAGTAAACAATATATATTTAAAATAATGTTTCTTACCAGTTCTGTTTGTAGGGCAGAAGCGGAAAACAACCTGAATGCCTTTCAACAGAAGAAAGGTTGAATAAATTGTGGCACACCCATACTGTGGAACATTATGCAGACACTAAAAAGAATGAGTTAGGTCTAAACTGGGTAGCTTGGAGGAATTTCCACAATTAAGTGAGAAAAAGAAAACTGATTGTTCAAGGTTGAGCGCCAAAATTAATTTCATCAGAAAATCCTGGATTGCTTCTAGGCACTGGAAATCTAGGGAATGCTTAAGTTGCCTCCAGGCTTTTGCTACTATAAGAGGTGCTACAATGCACATCCTTATACAGGGATCTTTGAAAAGGAATCTTTTGACATTTTAGTAGCTATTGCAAATTATTCTCCAGGCTGAGCTCAGTGGCTCACTCCTGTGATCCCAGCACTTTGGGAGGCTGAGGCAGGCGAATCGCTTGAGCCCAGGAGTTCAAGACTACCCTGGGTAACATAGTGAGGCCCCATCTCTATTTAAAAAACAAACAACAACAAAAAAATCCCAGCACTTTGGGAGGCCAAGGCAGGCGAATCACTTGAGCTCAGGAGTTTGAGAACAGCCTGGGCAACAATGCAAGACCCCATCTCTACCAAAACTACAAAAAAATAACTGGGCACGGTGGCATGTGCCTGTGGTCCCAGCTACTCAGGAGGCAGAGATAGGAGGATGGCTTGAGCCGGGGGGGTGGAGGTTGCAGTGAGCTGAGATCACCCCACTGCACTCCAGCCTGGGTGTCAGGGCAAGACCCTGTCTCCAACAAAAAAAAAAAAAAAGAAAGAATAGAAAAGAAAAAGGTTTTAAATTTTTAAAAATTCTCCAAAAAAATTGAACTAATTTACATGCTTGCCTATAATACATGAGAGGGCCTATTTCCCTGCATTTTCACCAACACTGGATATTGTTAATCTTTTTAATCTTGGGACTCAAATAGTCAAAAATATCATTTATTATATTTATATAAATTTAAGCATCTTAATGTGCTTATAATCTTTTAAACACTTTGAGCACCTTTTAATGTGCTTATAATCTATTTGTATGTCTTCTGTGACTTGTGTTGCTCATTTTTCTTTGGGGCTATCTGCCTTTTCCTTATTGATTTGTAAGAACTTTTTTTTTGAGATAGAGTCTCACTCTTGTTCCCCAGGCTGGAGTGCAGTGGTGCAATCTCGGCTCACTGCAACCTCCGCCTCCTGAGTTCAAGCAATTCTCCTGTACCAGCCTCCCGAGTAACTGGGATTACAGGCGCCCACCACAATGCCTGCCTAATTTTTAGTAGAGATGGGGTTTCACCATGTTGGTCTGGCTGGTCTTGAACTCCTGACCTCAGGTGATCTGCCCACCTCAGCCTCCCAAAGTGCTGGTACTACAGGCATGAGCCACTGTGCCCGGCTGTTAAGAATTTTTTTATGTTAGGGAAATTTGTCTATCAACCGGCTTTTCTTTTGTGACATTTTCTCAAGTTGTATTTTGTCTTTTAAAAAACACAGCAGGGGCTGGGCGCGGTGGCTCATGCTTGTAATCTCAGCACTTTGGGAGGCCGAGGCGGGCGGATCACGAGGTCAGGAGATCGAGACCACGGTGAAACTCTGTCTCTATTAAAAATACAAAAAATTAGCCGGGCGTGGTGGCGGGCGCCTGTAGTCCCAGCTACTCGGAGAGGCTGAGGCAGGAGAATGGTGTGAACCGAGCCGAGATTGCGCCACTGCACGCCAGCCTGGGCGACAGAGCGAGACTCCGTTTCAAAAAAAAAAAAAACACAGCGGGAAGGAGGCAAGGGGGCAAGACAGAGGGGGCAGCCGGGCTAGGTGGCTCAAGCCTATAATCCCAGCCCTTTGAGGCTGAGGCAAGAGGATTACCTGAGGCCAGGAGTTTGAGACCAGCTTGGGCAACATGGCAATGTCCCATCACTACAAAAAAAACTTTTAAAAAATATTTATTTATTTATTTAGAAATGGAGTCTCACTCTATCACCCAGGCTGGCGTGCAGTGGTGTAATCTCAGCTCATTGCAACCTCCATCTCCTAGGTTCAAGCGATTCTCCTGCCTCAGCCTCCCGAGTAGCTGAGATTTTAGGCACCCACCACCACACCCAGCTAATTTTTGTATTTTTAGTACAGATGGGGGTTCACCATGTTGGCCAGGCTAGTCTGGAACTCCTGACTTCAAGTGATCTGCCTACCTCGGCCTCCCAAAGTGCTGGGATTACAGGTGTGAGTCACTGTGCCTGGCCAAAAATTTTTTTTAAATACAGAGGGGTAGGAAAAAAATATGAAACATTTCAAGCCTATAGACAAGTATAGAGCATAATAAAAAGAATATCCACATACCCACCACTACTCAGTTTCATCAAACATTTTTACTATGGTTGTTTTGTGTTAAGAAATAAAACAATACAGAAAGTTGACAGTCCAAGTGACCCTCCCTAATCCTACTCCCTTCTCCCTCCCCGGAACTCATCTTTATTTTGATTGTCATGTTTATCATGCCTATGAATGCCTTTAGACTTTTACCAAGGTATTTATGTTTTATGTTATACATGGTTAAACTTTGTTTTTTTTTTTTTGAGACAAAGTCTCACTCTGTTGCCCAGGCTGGAGTGCAGTGGCCTGATCTCAGCTCACTGCAACCTCCACCTCCTGGGTTCAAGCGACTCTTCTGCCTCAGCCTCCCAAGTAGCTGGGACTACAGATGCACGCCACCATGCCTGGCTAATTTTTGTATTTTTAGTAGAGACGGGGTTTCACCATATTGGCCAGACTGGTCTTGAACTCCTGACCTCGTGATCTGCCCACCTTGGCCTCCCAAAGTGCTGGGATAACCACACCTGGCCGGTTAAGCCTTTTTATAAATTTGTTGTGTCAACTTAGCTAAGCTGGAACTACATTTCCCGGAATTTCCTTCCCTGCATGGTTTTGGGCATGATGCTTAGGACACAGAAGTGAAGCAGCAGCCATGTTTAGCAGTACAGAGCAGCTGCTATGGCGGCTCACACGCATTATGGCAGATCTACTGGCTCATTTTGCTGATGGAAGCAACAGCTGGGCGTGTAGGTCTTTCAGCTCCCACCAGACCCTCTTCAGTTTTCCCAGCTCCTCAGCCAAGTATGTTCTTAGTTTCAGAATGAAGGACACCAGACTTCCTTGCATGTCACCTGCATTAACAAAATGAGAGGCTTGGAGGTGGTGTGAGACTGAGGCAGGTTTTAGCTCATTTTTGCCCTTCTTCCTGGGTTCCAGTTTGTCCTAATTTTCCCACTTCACATCCATCTTTCCCTCCCCAATGTCTGCCTGTGAACTTTAGTCCCAGACCCAGACAAAGAAGTAACATCCTCACAGAGACTTATTACCAGTTCCCACAGTTGTGTAAGGTCAAATTCCTATAATAAAATCCTTTATTCTTTGGGGTTGAGTATGATGAAAAAAATAAAAATAAATCCTTTATTCTGTTAGGCACAGTGGTGTGCACCTGTAATCTCAGCTACTCAGGAGGCTGAGGCAAGAGAATCATTGAGTCCAGGGGTTCAAGATGTGCCTGGGCAACAGAGCAAGATCCTCATCTCAAAAAAAAAAATCCTTTATTCTTTGTCACTCCTAGGGGTCCTGCTTCTCTGATTGGATCATGACTAATAGAGAATCTGCTACTGGACATTGTTCCAAGAATAACAGAACCTTAGTGGGTGATGGGTTCAGTCTGGGTCATCTAGAATTGATTCTGTGACCTAAATAGATTTAAAGGCATAAATAACCCTTACCAGAGGTTGTCAGGGGTAAAGAGATCACTGGTTCTTCGTGGTATGCCATAGGAAAAAAAGTTATTTATTTATTTATTTTTAATTTTAATTTTTATTTATTTATTTTTGAGACAGAGTCTGACACTCTTGTTGCGTAGGCTGTAGTGCAATGGCAAGATCTTGGCTCAGTGCAACCTTTGCCTCCTGGGTTCAAGCGATTCTCCTCCCTCAGCCTCTCAAGTAGCTGAGAATACTGGCACCCAGCCCCACGACCAGCTAATTTTTGTATTTTTAGTAGAGATGAGGTTTCACCATGTTGGCCAGGCTGGTCTCGAACTGACCTCAGGTGATCTGCCCACCTCGGCCTCCCAAAGTGCTGGGATTTTTACAGGTGTGAGCCACTGCACCCAGCCAAAAAAGTTATTTAAATGATCACTTGCAGACACCGTAATCAGGTGTCTATAGAAGTCAAACCTTTTTATTTATTTATTTATTTGTTTATTTATTTATTTATTTTTGAGACAGAGTCTTGCTCTGTCACCCAGGCTGGAGTGCAGTGGCATGGTCTCGGCTCACTGCAAGCTCCACCTCCCAGGTTCACACAATTCTTCTGCCTCGGCCTCCCATGTAGCTGGGACTACAGGCGCCCACCACCATGCCTGGCTAATTTTGTTTTGTATTTTGAGGGAGACGGGGTTTCACCGTCTTAGTCAAGATGGTCTCAATCTCCTGACCTGGTGATCCGCCTGCCTCAGCCTCCCAAATTGCTGGGATTACAGGCGTCAGCCACCGCGCCCGGCAGAAGTCAAATCTTTGATTGACCAAATATTTGCTTGAATATAACAATTATGATGACATTGGTGAGTTGTTTCTAAGTGCCCTGAAGAATTTAGGGAAAGAATATGAGGAGTCGGGATTTTGAATTCCCATCTCAAGGTCCATGGAAAGGACCTGAAAGTTTTGTGGCTGTCCTATGATGTAAATTATGTTCCCAACCTCTCAGGTCTCTTCTGCTAAAAATTGTGTCATTGATTGGGAAGAAGAGAGTGTGAAAATTGTGATGAAGATATATATGGCCAGGTTCCAACAAATCTGAGCCCCTAAATTCTGCTGAACCTCTTTTCACAGTAGAAGTAACTTTCCACTCTTATCTGAAGAAGTGAATCTCAGCTAGGCACAGTGGCTCATGCCTGTAATCCCAGTATTTTGGGAGGCTGAGGCAGGAGGATTGCTTAAGCCCACGAGCTCAAGACCTGCCTGTGCAACTCTGTCTCTACAAAAAATTTAAAAAATTAGCTGATGGCTTCTTTGGTTTCAAAAAGAACTAAAAATAACAAAACCAAAAAAAAAAAAAAAAGGAAAGAAAAAGAAAAATTAGCTGGGCATGAGGCAGGAGGATCCATTTAGCCCAGGCGTTCAAGGTTACAATGAGATATGATCATGTCACTTCACTCCAGCCTGGGTGACAGAGTGAGACCCTGTCTCAAAAAAAAGAAGTGAATCTCCCCTTGCCTGAAGGTCTTGTAATGGCCTTCCCTGAAGTGGTGGCCCTCTGGATTTACCTCCACTGCCTCTCATTGCTGGTAGACTCAAGTTCAAACAGGCTGCAGAGAATGAAGTACAAAGCCTTTCCCATGAGACGGTGGTATGATACACACCAAAACAATTTCATGATGTTGCCAATTTACATATACAGAAACCTGGGGAAATGTATGGACATGGATCCCAAAGATGTGAGATGAGGATAGAAGAAATATAAAGTCATATTAGGCTGAATCTATTTACAAGGGCCAACTAAGCAGAGATTCCTGATTCAATGTGCTAGCTTGAGTGAGTCTAACAGTTTGTTCAGTTGGTTGATATCAACTTCTAGATGAAGTTGGCACACTGTAGAAGAGGTATCAAATGGCTAAGGAAGGCTGGAATGCTAGGGTAGACTTGCCATGGAAGACCTATTTACCTGCCCCTGTAATATGTGCCCAGGTTAGTTCTAGAAGATATTTCCTTCATCAAGCCTATGAGAAATGCATTCAAGAGGAAAGCCCTGATATCCCTGAAGAACTCTACGGTGGCTATTCTCTGTAGGCCAGAAATGACGGAGGGAACTTATGCTATCGAGCTGGGCTCCCAAAATTCAATGGGGATGATGTGACAAAGTAGGTGTGGGTACCATAATGGCTCATGAAAAATGTGAACATGGCAGGAGGGATGGAGTTGGACAGGGGCTTAGTAACATGGATTTCCATTCCCTAAAACCAATCTGACTACAGCCATTGCTGAGTGCCCAACCTGCCAACAGCAGAGACCAACACTGAGCCCCCAATATGAAAACCAACCAGCTACCTAGTGCCAGGGTAATCACATAGGGGCATTACTTTGTTCTTACTGGAATATCCATTTACTGTGACATAGATTTGCTTTCTCTGCCCACAGTGCTTCTGCCAAAATCAACATCTGTGAACTTATAGAATGCTTTGGCATTCCATATAGCATTGCTTCTGACAAAAGAATTATTTCACAGCAAGTGAAGAACAGCAATGGGCTCAGGCTCCTGGAATTCACTGGTCTTACCATTACCCTGAAGCAGCTGGCTTGAAAGAACAGTAGGATGACCTTTTGAAGACTTAATTATGGCACTAGCTGGATGGTAACATGTTGCAGGGCATGGCTAATGTCCTTCGGATGCAAGATGTGCTCTAAACCGGCAACCAACATATGGTGCTGGGAGAAATCCCAAACCAGGATTTGTGAGTCAGAGGGAGAAATGAGAACAGATCTCCTCAATATAACACATAGTGTTTCTCTAGCAAAATTTTTGCTTCCTATCTCGGTAACTTTGTGCTCTGCTGATCTAGAGATACTAGAGTTCCCGAGAGTGAACTATTTCCACAGGAGACACAGCAGTGGTTTCACTGAACTGGCAGTTAAGACTGTCGCTGGCTACTTGGGCTTCTCTCACCAGTGAATCAATAGGCACTGAAGAGTATTATCAGACTCCCTGGGTGACTGATCCTGACTATCAAGGGGATAATGGGAACAACGTGGTATTTCCATATCCTGTGATTAAAATCAATAACAAAACTACGACTAAATAAAGGAAGGACTGCTAATGGTCCAGACCAGGAACAAGTGGTCACTGAATTTTCACAAAGTATAAAGATCTGTGTAACCAGCTTCCAGATTAAGAAATAGAACACTGGCCGGGCACGGTGGCTCACATCTGTAATTCCAGCACTTTGGGAGGCTGAGGTGGGTGGATCACCCAAGGTCAGGAGTTCGAGACCAGCCAGCCTGACCAACATGGTGAAACCCTGTCTCTACTAAAAATACAAAATTAGCTGGGCATGGTGGCACATGCCTGTAATCCCAGCTACTTGGGAGGCTGAGGCAGGAGAATCATTTGAACCTGGGAGGCAGAGGTTGCAATGAGCCGAGATCACACCACTGTACTCCAGTCCGGGCAACAATAGTGAAATTCTATCTCAAAAAAAAAGAAAATAAATAGAACACTGCTACCACCCCAGAAGTTCCCGTCATGCCCTTTGCCGCTCATTAACCACCCCCAACCATTCTCCTGACTTCTAGCAGCATAGATAAGTTTGCCTTGTTTTTTATTTTTTTATTTTTTTGAGACAGAGTCTCACTCTGTCACCCACGCTGGAGTGCAGTGGTGCAACTTTATTCTACCGTTGGTAGACATTCTAGTAGTTTCTGATTTGGGGCTACTGCAAATAATAGTGCTGTGAACATTCTGAAACATGTCTCTTGTTAAACACATATGCATATTTGTGTTGGGTATACACTGTACCTAGGATAGGAACTGCTGGGTCAGAGGGTTAAGCTTAAGTAAATACTGCTCATCCATTTTTTGAAAGCATTTGTACCAATTTATATGCCCACACTCAGTGGATAAGAGTTCCAGATGCTTCATATTATCATCAACCCTTGGTATTTTCTTTTTCTTTTCTTTTTTTTTTTTTTTTTTTGGGACAGAGTTTTGCCCTTGTTGCCCAGGCTGGATTGCAATGGCTCACTACAATCTCTGCCTCCCAGGTTCAAGCAATTCTCCTGATTCAGCCTCCCACGCAGCTGGGATTACAGGTGTGTGCCACCACACCTGGCTAATTTTGTATTTTTAGTAGAGATGGGGTTTCACAATGTTGGTCAGGCTGGTCTCGAACTCCTGACCTCAAGTGATCCACCCGCCTCAGCCTCACACCTGCCTTGGCCTCCTAAAGTGCTGGGGTTTACAGGTGTGAGCCACCGTGCCCAGCCAACCCTTGGTATTTTCCATCTTCTGGTGTGTGTATAGTGGATCACGATGTGATTTGAATTTGCATTTCCCTGATGACCCATAGAGTTCAGTATGTTTCATACTTTTCTTTTTTGAGACAGAGTCTCACTCTTTCACCCAGGCTGGAGTGCAGTGGTGCAGCCTTGGCTCACTGCAACCTCTGCCTCCCAGGTTCAAGAAATTCTCCTGCCTCAGCCTCCGAGTAGCTGAGATTACAGGCACCCACCATAATGCCCAGTTAGTTTTTGTATTTTTAGTAGAGATGGGGTTTCACCATGTTGGCCAGGCTGGTCTCAAACTCCTGACCTCAAGTGATCTGCCTGCCTCGGCCTCCCAAAGTGTTGGGATTACAGGCATGGGCCACCGTGCCCAGCCACATATGGTTTTAAGCTATTCAGATATTTCCTTTTATAAAGTGCCTAGTTCATGTAGTAACCCATCTCAGTGGTCTTTTTAAAGTCTGTTATAGGGCTGGGTGCAGTGGCTGACGCCTGTAATCCCAGCATTTTGGGAGGCGGAGGTGGGCGGATCACCTGAGGTCAGGAGTTCAAGACCAGCCTGGACAACATGGTGAAACCCCATCTCTACTAAAAATACAAAAAATTAGCTGGGTGTGGT
This sequence comes from Nomascus leucogenys, assembly GCF_006542625.1. Lineage (NCBI taxonomy): Eukaryota > Metazoa > Chordata > Mammalia > Primates > Hylobatidae > Nomascus > Nomascus leucogenys. The sequence continues at coordinate 37,923,697 of NC_044394.1, forward strand.
GGCAGGCGCCTGTAATCCCAGCTACTCAGGAGGTTGGGGCAGGAGAATTGCTTGAACCCAGGAGGCAGAGGTTGCAGTGAGCCGAGTGCCATTGCACTCCAGCCTGGGCAACAAGAGTGAAACTCCATCTCTAAATAAATTAATAAATAAATAAAAATACAGTCTGTTATTCGTTTGGCTTTATTTTTGGTATACTTAACAAAAATTAGCTGGGCGTGGTGGTGCATACCTGTAATCCCAGCTACTGAAGCAGGAAAATCCCTGGAACCTGGGAGGCAAAGGTTGCAGTGAGCCAAGATTGTGCCACTGCACTCTAGCCTGGGCAACTCCATCTCAAAAAAAAAAAAAAAAAAAAAGGACTACTAAAAGAATGAAAAGGCAAGCCACAGAGTGACAGAGGTTATCTGCTTCTATAAAATTATCTATACATAAAACTCTTACAATAAGAAAAAGATAGTGACCCAATACAAAAATAAGCAAACCAGTTGAACAGGCACTTCACACAAAAGAGGATATCCAAGTGGCTGATAAGCATGTAAAAAGATGCTCACAATGAACGGTCTTCAGGGAAATAAATACAAATTAAAACCACATACCTAGGGGATTTGAAACAAGGCAGTTCTGTTAACCTCTCCTGCTGTATTTACTAATATGTAAATTGGAGATATTAATGCTTATGCTCAGGAATTTACAGTCTGAAGAAGGAATAAATGACACAACAGAAAACTGATAATTATGTACGGAAACACAGAGAATTATATACTAAAAGGCCAAGGTTAGAGACACAGTGGCCATATCTTTTACCCCTAAATCAAATCACATCAAATCAAATCAAATCCTGAGCTCAAGCGACCTCCCGCCTTGGCCTCCCACACAAGTACTGGGATGCCAGGCATGAGCCACTGCACCTGGCAAAAAAAATATTAAAGAAAGAACGAAATTGGTAATCACAGGGCATCTCAAGGCAGGGAAACTAAAGGGCTGAGGCCAGATGGGAAATTTACTTATCACTGTGCTTATAAATAAAATATTTACATTTAAAAACAAACAAACAAAAAGTCCGCACGGTCCTAGGTGAATCTGGCCGAGGCTTCTGCGTCGAGGATGACGCGGGTCAGCTGAGGCCAAGACCGCAGGCACTGCCCTACCGCTCTCCAGATCACAGCTCCGCCTCTGCAAGGCCCCGGGGAAACGGGCATCCCTTCTCCAGTGACCAAAGGACAAAGACGGAGCCCTGTGGCTGGGTGTTTCGCCCAGGATCACCAGCGAGCTCAGAGTCCTCCCCATGACCGCCCCAGGGTGGACATTTTTAAAAGCGGAGGAAGGGAGGGAACACACTCTTTGTTGCTGTGCCCACCTTGCCTAGCCCAGGGCGGGCGCTCACAGGCTTTGGGGGCCCCTCCCGGACCGCAGTGGGGAGAGGCCGCCCCATGCCCCGCCCCGCCCCGCCAAATTTAAGAGCCTTCGCCGAGCGCCAGGAGGTTCCCAGACAACTGGTCTTGCTCGCTGCCTTTTGCAGAATCTTCTCACTCCTCCCGAGCTCCCTTCCTTGCGTCCGTCCGGGCAACAGCCGCGTCATGCCTAGCCCCAGGCCGCGAGGCAGCCCGCCGCCCGCTCCCTCGGGCTCTCGGGTCCGGCCTCCGCGCTCTGGCCACTCTCCGGCGCCCAGGTCCCCTACCGGCCCGAACACGCCCCGCGCTCCCGGACGCTTCGAGTCCCCCTTCTCGGTCGAGGCCATCCTGGCGAGGACCGACCCCTGCGCGCCGGCGGCCTCCCAGCCGTCGGGCTCCGCCTGCGTCCACCCGGCCTTCTGGACCGCTGCTTCCCTGTGCGCCACCGGGGGTCTGCCCTGGGCGTGCCCGACATCGTGGCTGCCCGCCTACCTGAGCGTGGGTCTTTACCCTGTGCCAGGGCCGCGCGTGGCTCCCGTCTGCGGCCTGCTGGGCTTCGGCGTCACAGGTACTGCGCTCCCGGCGCCCGCACGCGGGGGACTGGGGGGAGGCTGGAGAGCCTAGGCCGCCACCGCCGGCGTCCCAGTGCAGGAGAGGGCACTGAGTGTGAGAATCACACACGGCTGGAGTGGGAAGGGGCTCTGTCACCGTTTACCTTGCAGTTGAAGCCGAGGACCGCGACAGTCTTGCTGAAAAAGACCCCGGCGCGAGGCTTCCCCCGCACGCTGCTGAGGTGGGAGAGGGTGGGTGTGAGGGCGGCGCAGCGCCTGAATGCGGTGGGCAGGAGGCCAGCGCTGGGGCTGCAAGGGGACCCAGCCCTGCTCCCGGTCTCCGCGTCCCATGACTCCCTCGCACACCCCGGGGTAGCGCTTGGTGACAGAGACGCTTCCCAAAGCGGCTCTCGACCCGAACCGATAGCCCTGTTTTTTTTTTGGGGGGGGGGAGAGGCGGGAAGTGGACGCTCCGGGAGGTGCTGTTGAGCGAGGAGCTGTTAAGAGCTGGTCAAGGCTCACACCCCACTACCGCCTCCACTGCTCACGTCTGTGAATTTGGGCTCCACACTTCGCTCTGAGCCTGCGTGCATGCAATGCTCTTAAGTAGTGCTTAAGGGCCAGGCACTTAAATCTCATGAGAAAGTAACTGTAAGGTTGGGCGCGGTGGCTCACGCCTGTAATTTCAGCACTTTGGGAGACCAAGGCGGGTGGATCACCTGAAGTGAGGAGTTCAAGACCAGCCTGGCCAACATAGTGAAACCCCATCTCTACAAAAAATACAAAAAATTAGGAGGGCCTGGTGGCGCGCGCTTGTAATCCTAGCTACTCAGGAGGCTAAAGCAGGAGAATCACAATCACTTAAACTCGGGAGGTAGAGGTTGCACTGAGCCGAGATTGCGCCACTGCACTCCAGCCTAGGCAACAGAGTGAGACTCCGTCTCAAACAAACAAACCAACAAAAAAATGTAAGTATAGAGGGAACTTTGTCCTCTAGCATTAAACATCCACCTACACGTGCTTTTGCCATTTTTGGTTGCCAGGTTCATGCTTCCCCAAGTCCCCACGAAGAAAACAGGAGTAAAGTTAGTCCAAGCCTTATCAACCCATACAAAGATAGTTGTAACACAATCTTGCCGGGTTCCTACTCCGTGGCACCCACCCCAATCCTGCATTTCCTCACCTTTGGACTCGCAGCCCCATCTAAATTCAATACCACTGGGATCTGGGAGCTGTGCCCATCACTCCAAGTCATCTTTCTCTGAGCTCTTCACACACCTGAGGTCTGAATTACAGTTTACTACCTCATGTTACAGTTGTCTCATTTTCAAGTTAGTTTTTTTGTTTTGTTTTGTTTTGAGACAGAGTCTCGCTCTGTCTCCCAGGCTGCAGTGCAGAGGTGCTATCTCTGCTCACTACAACCTTCTCCTTCCGGGCTCAAGTGATTCTCCTGCCTTAGCCTCTGGAGTGGCTGGAATTACAAGCCCCAGCACCATGCCCGGCTAATTTATTTTATTTTATTTATTTATTTATTTTTTGAGGCGGGGTCTCGCTCTGTGGCTTAGGCTGGAGTGCCATGGCACAATCTCGGCTCACTGCAAGCTCCACCTTCCGGGTTCACGCCATTCTCCTGCCTCAGCCTCCGGAGTAGCTGGGACTACAGGCACATGCCACCACACCTGGCTAATTTTTTGTATTTTTAGTAGAGACAGGGTTTCACCATGTTAGCCAGGATGGTCTTGATCTCCTGACCTCATGATGTATTTCTTTTTCTGTGAACTACTGTTCTTGCATTTTGCCCATATGTATAGTTGGTTATTTAAAGCAATCTATTTGTAGATGCTCTTTTCTATTGAGGAAATTAGCCCTGGCCGGGTGCAGTGGCTCACCCCTATAACCCCAGCACTTTGGGAGGCCAAGGCAGGTGGATCACTTCAGCTCAGGAGTTGAGACCAGCCTGGGCAACATGGCAAAACCCCATCTCTATTAAAAACACAAAAACTAGCTGGGCATGGTGGTGCGCACCTTGGCGGGGGCTGAAGTGGGAGGACTGCTTGTGCCTGGGAGGCAGAGGTTGCAGTGAGCCGAGGTCAAGCCACTGAACTCCAGCCTGGACAACAGAACAAGACACTGTCTCAAAAAATTAAAAAAGAAATTACCCCTTTAACTGTAATGAACTACAATTTTTTTTTCTGTTTATTGGCTCTTGACTTTGATTATGGTGGTATTCTTTTGTTACATAGAAAAAATTTTAATTTTTATATGTTTGATGTGTTTTTACAAATCATTTCTTTTTTCTTTTTTGAGGCAGGTTCTCTGTCACTCATGCTGGAGTGCAGTGGTGCAATCATGGCTCACTGCAGCCTCAACCTTCCAGGCTTAAGCACTCCTCCTTAGCTTCCTGAGTAGCAGGGACCACAGGCATGCGCTACCACACTCAACTAATTTAAAACATTTATTTTGTAGAGATGGAATCTCACAATGTCACGCAGGCTGATCTTGAACTCCTGGGCTCAAGTGATCCTCCTGCCTCAGCCTCCCAAACTGCTGGGATTACAGGCATGAGCCACTGTGCCTGGCCTCACATCTTATATGATACTTGGAAAGAACTTCCTCACTGTGAAGTCATACAATAACTTCCCCTTTTTTCTAAATTTTTGTGGGTTTACCTTTTTACATTTAAATATTTCCTCCATTTGGATTTTTTTTAGTGCAAGGTATTGGGTATGGATCCAGCTTAATTTTTCCCAGATCTGGAAATAACCCCTCTCTTCCCCATTGGATTATCACTTCTGTTTTAATTTTTATAATAACCATTGACTTTCTTCTTGCTCTGTGCCTGGCACAGTGCTAAGCACCCTGTAAGCATCATATGTTTTTGTTTTTGTTGTTGTGGTAGTTGTTGTTGAGACAGGGTCTTACTCTATTGGCAAGGAGTGATCTCGGCTTGGCTCACTACAACCTCTGCCTCCCGAGCTCAAGTGATCCTCCTGCTTCAGCCTCCCAAGCAGCTGGGTCTACAGTTGTGCACCACCACACCTGACTAATTTTTGTATTTTTAGTAGAGACGGAGTTTCACCATGTTGGCCAGGCTGGTCTCGAACTCCTGATCTCAAGCAATCTGCCCCCTTCAGCCTCCCAAAGTGCTGGAATTACAGGCATGAGCCACCGTGCTCAGCGATGACTCCCAAATTTGTATCCTCAGCTCAACCCTCTCTTCTGACTTGTAATTCTTCTGACTTCACTTCTAAGATATAAGCTCCATAACGACAGAGATTTTCTGTTTTGTCCTGAAACCATGCATGACACACAGTAGACATTCAAAAAGTATTATATTTGTTCAATGAATTAAAAGGGTGAACCCCTGGGGGTCTCCTCGCTGCCCATTCCGTGGTGTTGCCAGAAGCAGTCAAGGAAAGGAGAGGAAGGCAAAGAGAGGGGAGGTTTGGCAACTTCTTTTAGGGGCCAGAAGTGAAGCCACTTGGCTAGAGAGTAGTGGTGGCAGACAGTCTCACTGCATTGTCCCTTCTTTCCCATTTGTTTGTTTCCTGTTATTTCTGCACAGTCTCTTTCCACTGTCTTCTTGCACCGTTACCTGGCCAAGTGGAAGGCAAGGTAGCGGAGCTGTGTGTGCCTTCTCATTTTGCCAAGATGGGAGTGCAGGGGGCTTCTGGCTAACCTCTCCTGCTGCTGGATAACCTCCCCTGCTGCTGGTTGCTCTTTAGGGTTGGAGCTGGCTCATTGCCCGGGACTCTGGGCCTTCCCCGACTGGGCCCCAGTGGAGGACCTACAGGACACTGAGAGACAGCAAAAGAGAGTCCGAACTATGTTTAACTTGGAGCAGCTGGAAGAGCTGGAGAAAGTGTTTGCAAAACAGCACAATCTGGTGGGGAAGAAGAGAGCCCAGCTGGCAGCTCGGCTCAAACTTACAGAGAACCAGGTGGGAGTAGGGACTCCTATTGGGCCTGGGCTGCACCTAGGGACAAACACTACCTTGGCAAGGCCCTAAAGGGAGGGTGGGAGGAAGACATGGGCCCTCTTCCCTGTGCCACGCTGTTGAGGGGACAGGCCCTGACTTTTTGCACGCTCTATATAATGCAAAAAAAAGTCCCATTTGAAGTCACGTTATGTGAACAACTTGGAATGTTAACTTAGATTATTAGTCTAAAAATTGATAATAAAGGATTTCCATGCTAAATAAGGACCTGCTAGTAAAATTAAGTAGATGTGGCCAGGTGCAGTGGCTCATGCCTGTAATCCCAGAACTTTGGGAGGCCAAGGTGGGCAGATCACAAGGTCAGGAGTTCAAGACCAGCCCAGCCAACATAGTGAAACCCTATCTCTACTAAAAATACAAAAAATCAGCTGGGTGGCTATAATCCCAGCTACTTAGGAGGCCGAGGCAGGAGAATCACTTGAGCCTGGGAGGCAGAGGTTGCAGTGAGCAGAGATCACGCCACTGCACTCCAGCCTGGGCAACAGTGCGAGACTCCATCTCAAAAAAAAAAAAATTAAGTAGATATTGAAGAGAGTCAATATAATCAATATTTCTTTGACCCCTATATTCCTCTCCAGCTATTATATCATTTCTCTGCTCCTTTCACAGGCAAACTTCTCAACAACTTGCCATGTTCACTTTGTCCGTGTCCTCGCCTCCCACTCACTGCTTCACACATTCCAACATGACTTTTCCCTACCATTCCATCAAAACTTCTCAGCAGGGTCTCTAATAACCTCCATGTTGCCAGAGCCAACAATATGACACTTTCCTTTCTTCAACTCAGTCCACCACTCAGCAGCTCTTAGTACTGGACAGTCAGCCACCCCATCCCTTATTGAAACATGTTCCTCATAGCCTCCAGACACCATGCTGTCCGGTTTTCCTCCTAGCTCTGTCTCCTTGGCAGGCTACTTTTCCCTTGGGGACCTCGAAATCTCTTCCCAGCTGGTCTCATCTATTCCCATGGCTTAAAATACCATCTATAAGCCAGTGACTCCCAAATTTGTATCCTCAGCACAACCATCTTGTCTGACTTATACCTCTAACTACCTTCTTGGTGATTCCAGTTAGATGTCTCATGGGCACGTATCTCAAACCCAAGAACCCAAGTCTAAACCTCAATTCCTGACTTTTTTCCTGCCTAAATCTGTTCCTTTCCCATACATGACCCCACCATCCACCTGGTTACTCAAAAACCCAATCATCCTAGATCCTCCTTCTCCTCTGCTTCCAACCATCGTTGAGCCTTGTCATCTCCACCTCCAAAATACAGCTGGAGTGGCTTCACTTCTCTCCATCACCCCTAATGTACACCCCAGATCTCCTGGGGCCGCTGCAGTGGCCTCCCTCCTATCTTCCTGCTTCTGCTGCCGCTGCCATCCATGCTTCACACAGCAGCCAGGTGCACAATGCACTTCAGATGTAAATAGGATTATGTGGGCCCATATAAAAGCCTCATGGGTGACATTCCTTATCTATGGCCTTCCAGGTCCTGGGTGATCTGGCACCCGCTGACCTCTTCCATTTCCCTCCCTTGACTTTCTCCTCTCACTCTCATCCATGCTCTCCTCCTTCCTGGTCCTCAAACACTCCAAGCTTGGATCCATTTCAGAGCCTTCCTACAGGTTGTTCCCTGCCCTGCGGGCCTGCTCTTCTCTGTCCCCATCAGGTGGGCCTCTCTCTCTTTGAGCCTCAGCTTTAATGCTGGTTCCTCAGGGAGGCCTCCTCTACCCATACCCGTTTGTACCCCCTTTTGTGTTTACATAGCTCTTTGTTTCTTTACATGTTTCTTGCCAATGTTTCTTCACTAGCTCGTGAGCTCCACGAGGGCAGGCAGCTTGCCTCTGTTGCTCACCACTGTATCAGCATCACCTAGGATGGTGCTTAGCACATACTGGAAGCTCAGTAAATACTCGGATGAATAAATGGTGTCTGGAATTATAGAAAGGGGTGTTTTGGAGGAGGTACCTCCCTGAGAAGGAAGAGCAAATATTGGCCAGGCAGAGAGGGGTGTTCACTCTAGGAATTGGGAAGCAGTGGGACCTGATGGTCACATTCTGATCTCTGCCCACTGTCTCCAATTATAGGTGAGAGTCTGGTTCCAGAACCGCAGGGTCAAGTATCAGAAACAGCAAAAGCTGAGGGCAGCAGTTACATCTGCCGAGGCTGCCTCCCTGGATGAGCCTTCCAGCAGCTCCAACGCCAGTATCCAGAGTGATGATGCCGAGTCAGGAGTGGACAGCTGAGGACTGGGACAGAGCCCCTAGCCAGGCTGCCTGGGCTAGTTCTTCCTGGGGGTACCCACTGGAGCTCCTTGCCTCACACCTCAACGAAAAGCCTCCTCAACCAGAGGAATCTGAGCTGTCAAGCAGGGACCCCCTTTTCTATACTGATTCCTGGAAACTGGAATAATGTAATGATTGGAGGCACAGACTCTGGCCTTCAGCAATGTCCTTGGCCAACCTATGGAACTTCCGAGCCTTTTTTCTTTATCTGTATAATGGGTGCATTCATAACTCAGATCACCCAGGGGTGAGAAGATGTCTGTAAAGCAATAATGTGCCATGCACAGTGCAAAGTGTGTGGTTACTGTTAAGGCTTGTAGGCCCCCGAATAGAGAAGACCAACTGGAAAAAAAAACTTTTTTTCATCTGCTGTCACCCCACAACAATCAACACAGAACACTTCTGTGACCAAACATATAGGGGTGTACCCCACATTCCAACCTCCAATTCAGTAAATTCTGACATGATCTACCTGCAGGTAGTGTCTGACCCCACAGATTGAGGGCTCATTCCACATGGCAGCCCTTCCTTTTTTTTTTTTTTTTTTGAGACAAGAGTGCAGTGGCGCAATCTTGGCTCACCGCAACTTACGCCTCCCGGGTTCAAGCGATTCTCCTGCCTCAGCCTCCCGAGTAGCTGGGACTATAGGCACACACCACCATGCCTGGCTAATTTTTATATTTTTAGTAGAGACGGGGTTTCACCACATGGTCAGGCTGGTCTTGAACTGCTGACCTTGTGATCCTCCCAAAGTGCTGGGATTACATGGGTGAGCCACCGCCCGGCCCAACCCTGCCCTTTTTGTTTTTTATGGAGTCTTAAGGTCTACCAGTCATCAGTCAACTCATTAGCATATGAAAAGACATCACTTCAGAGATTCTAGGGATTTTAGGAGTTCTATGCCAGGAAATCGAGATGAAGACCAAATATATATTTCATAATATCACAGCTCCCCTCACCTGGGGGAGTGATACCTGTACCAGCAATTAATATTTTCCTGGCCTGGCTGTGAAGAAGGAATCTCTTTGAATAAGCATCTGGGCATAGAAGACTCTTCCCCATCAGAAGGAGTTGAGAGCAAAGAGGAGAAGGTAGACTTTAGCCCATTCACAAAGTTTCCCAACGTTTTCTTGTTTTGTCTGAACTGTTACCATTCTCAGAAGAAGCTCAGGCCCAGCAGCAAAGACAAGGTCTCGCTGTGTCACCCAGACTGGAATGCAGTGGTGCAATCATAGCTCACGGCAGCCTCAACCTCCTGGGCTCAAGTGATCCTCCCACCTTAGCCTCCTGAGCAGCTGGGACTACAGGCACGTGACACTACGCCTGGCTAATTTTTAACATTTTTTGTAGAGAGAACGTCCCTTTGTTGCCCAGGCTGGTCTTGAACTCCAGGCTTCAAGTGGTTCTCCTGCATTGGCCTCGCAAAGCCCCATCTTTTTATAGAATAATTTGTGTATGCCAAGGCTGGCATTTTGTCATAAACTCTGCTGTGTTTTCACAGGACAGTTATAATTTCCCCCTTTCATGACTCTGACTCATGGCTCCTTTTTCTTCTCAAGAATGTGCTCGATTTCTCTGAACGAATCCTGCTGCCAGGATTTTCAGAGCTGATTTCTGTAGCACAGACCATTCAGGTTCTAGAATGGCTCTTGGGGAACTGAGCTGAGGGGTGGAAGGAAGCCTGTCCTGCCACCTGGTGGTGAGTGAGGGCACGGCCCCCAGCTGCTCTTGGGGTAGGTTTGCCCCCAAGTCCGTGGACTATTCGCTCCCTGACACGGGGCTGCAGGCTTGAGGAGACCCAGGGTCAGTTTCAATAACCTTTTCTCTGGCCCTGCCAACTATCTGTCTCCCCCGAGTCCGTGGACTATTCGCTCCTTGACACCAGGTGGCAGGCTTGAGGAGAGGCAGGGTCAGTTTCAAGAACCCTTCTCTGTCCCTGCCAACTATCTGTCTATCTATAATTATTTGATAGATAATTGTGGCTTGATCACGGTTCATTGCAGTCTCGACCTCCCCAGGTTCAGGTGATCCTCCCACGCACCACCACGCCCAGCAAATTTTTCTATTTTTTGGAGAGACAAGGTCTCACTACGTTGCCCAGTCTGTTCTTGAGCCTGGGAGCTGAAGGCTGCAGTGAGCCGAGATCGCCCCATGCCAGTATGGGCGACAAAGCGAGACCCTGTCTCAAAACACACAAAATCAGGGGACAAGGAAACAAAACAAGGCTTGATAGTCAGGCCTAGTTGTGGGGACAAATGCCATAGGTCTGGTTTGCAGCTTTTTGGGGTCCTGAATGAGAGAACAGGCCCCTCCCCCTTTTCACGACGGTGTGTGCATACGCACACTCACTTCTGTATCCAGTTTCAGAGGTTCTCAGACCTGAGGTCCACTATGGACTCCTCCGCTACCCCCGGGTTGCAAGGTCCCTAAGCCATTGAAGAATCTGAGAGAGGCACAAGTCCACCCTAACCTTTGGCAGGACTGTCTGTCCTGCTGCCAGAGGGATTACCGAGAAAGGAAATCTTGTCCTGGACTCTTCAAGTGGGGTGAGTGAGCTCCGGGGTATAAGCTAGTCCTTCCCTTCAGGCTGAAAGCTAGAGAGGATAGTAGTAAGTTGGCCTTCTGCTGTCCTACTCTAGGGCTGGGTCCAAAGAGCGCTTTACTCCGTGAAGACAGGCCACTGTGTGGATAGAGACAACATACATAGAAACATGCATCGGAGGCCGGGTGAGGTGGCTCACGCCTGTAATCCCAACACTTTGGGAGATCGAGGCGGGCAGATCACTTGAGGTCAGGAGTTCGAGACCAGCCTGGCCAACATAGTGAAACCCGCTAAAAATACAAAAATTAGCTGGGCTTAGTGGCGCACGTCTGTACGCCCAGCTACTCGGGAGGCTGAGGCAGGAGAATCAATCACTTGAACCTGGGAGGCAGAGGTTGCAGTGAGCCGAGATCGCGCCACTGCACACCAGCCTGGGCGACAGAGTGAGACTGTCTCAAAAAAAAAACCAAAAAAACAAAAAAACATGCAACGGACTCAAAGATGCACACATCAAAACTATGTACGCGCACACAGACTCTGTTACAGAGGTACAGACACAAAAAGGTACCGATGTAAAAGCACAAAGGCAGGCCCAGCTACACTCCCGTCAACAAACCACGGAACCTAAATTCAGACTTGGTGGAGCGCAAAACCTCGCAGCCTCAGGGGCACTCTCGCCGGGGGCGGGACCAGAAGGGGGTGGGGCCTCTCAGGTCGAGGCGGGGTTAAGGGTCATAAGGCGGAGGCGCGCCCAAGATGGCGGCCTCCACGTGCGACATGTTCTCCTTCTGCGTGGGCGTGGCGGGCCGCGCCCGGGTCTCCGTGGAAGTCCGTTTCGTGAGCAGCGCCAAGGTGAGGTCGGGGCGGGTCCTGCCGGGAGCCTCAGCCCAGTCCGGCCATGGAGACAGCCCCGCAGGACTCCATACCCGGAGCCCAGAGAGTTCTGTGCTGCTCGGACGCTACGGCCCGGCCCCTGCTCGCGGCCCGGGGGCTCCCAGTCTGTCCCCGCGCGCAGGCTCGTGGCGCGGTCACGCGATAGACTCGGGTCTCCGGAGTCTCCGTGCGCATTTCCTCCCAGCGGAATCCGGCCAGCCCGCCGGACGCCCTGCTGTGGCTGCTCGGGGCAGGGCTAGGGGGCTTTGCTGCTGGGTCCCTGGAACGGTGGGCGGGGACGTGCTGGGCAGAGAGAACTGAGGTATAAAAGAGTGGGTCCTCGCGAACTTAATGTGTGAGATTTGGGTGAGGGGATGAGGAGAGAGGCCAAGACCCTTTACGAAGGTCCTTGGAGTGCTGAGGAATTTGGACCAGAGTCCAAAGGCCGTGGGGGCATTGGGAGAGTTTTTAGCAGGAAGGTGACATGATTTTGTCGTTTTTATTGTGTTCCAAAAGTTCATTGTAGAAAAAATAGAAAATGCATGTAAGGAAAGAAAATATAAAAATCACTCATACTTCTATACTTGTGCAAACGTGTACGTTAAAATTACATTTTTAGAAACTGCTTTTTGATGCAGCAGTGAATCTTTCGATATCAAGCCTATTTCTACATATTAATTTTTAAGAGCTGAGTGGTAGCTTCTTCCATGAGAGGGCCACAGTTCACTCAACCAACCCGTTATTAATGGACCCTTTATTGTTGTATGGTATTTTTCATCCCCGGAGTCAAAAGTCTTAGAGCTCATTTTCTCTGCAAACATCCTTTTGTTTTGTCCAGCAGTGTTTTTTTCCTAGTTATCTTTGCCTGTTGATATGTGCAAAATTATATTTGTTCTCATTTACGTTTCTTTGGTTACTAGTGAGGTTGAATAATTTATCCTGTGTAGTGGCTGTGTGTATCGTTGGTTCTTGCCCAAGATGTAAGACCTCTAGTTGTCTGTCATCTGCTCTCAGCGTCATCATATTGATCTAGTTTCCCAGCTCAGCCTTCTTTGCCCCCTTTCTGCTCCAGAGGTATCTGGAGCACTCTGCTCCTTCCCTGGTAACTCAGCTTCCCCACATCCTTGGTCTCCTTACCTGTTCGTATGTCCATCTCCGTAGTCTCTAGTGCTCCTGGGTGGCCACAGTTTGAAGGTGTCTCAGTTCCATCATTCTTGGTTTGCAGTGATATTCTTCACCTTTTTATTCATTAGCCCCCAGTCTCTCAACCCCTTCCTTTCTTCATTTCTTCCCTCTCACTTCATCACTTCAGCCACTCTCCTTGCACAGTTTTCCTGTCCCAGGCTTCTATCAAGGCCCCAGCCGATCGCCCTCTCCTTGCCTACATCTGATCTGCTGCTGGAGAAAATAACATACCTGCCTGGACTTGGTAACAGCATGGATTATCCTGGGCTTTTTGCTTCTCTATTCAAATGAGATTGATTTGTGATTTTTTTCTCTGTGTTATTTTCCTGAAGTTACCACATGAGGGTTATACGTGGGTTTTTTTGGTAAAACAGAAAAGCTTGCTGTGTTTTCTGTCATTACATTGTTTAAATAGCATGAATATTATTTATTCTTTAAAGGTTTGACAGAATTGGGTCATGAAACTATATAGACCAGGGGCCTCAAGTGGGAGTAGTTTTTGACTAGTTTTTATTGCTTCTGTGCATTCTTTATTGCTATTGCAAAAGGAATGACTTTTCAAAAATTTATCAACTTTTATGCCAGAGACATGACCAATCGGAACAGAAACCTCACCAGGTCCAGTGGAAGCCAGCTGGATTACCATACTGGTGCACTAGCTGGGTAGCAGCATGGCTTATTGTGGGCTTTCTTATTTTAATCAAGATTTTAAAATCTACTACATAGTCTGCCCGGGCATGGTGGCTCATTCCTGTAATTCCAGCGCTTTCGGAGGCCGAGGTGGGCTGATCACTTGAGGTCAGGAGTTCAAGACCAGTCTGGCCAACATGGTGAAACCCTGTCTCTACTAAAAATACAAAAATTAGGCCGGGCGCGGTGGCTCACGCCTGTAATCCCAGCACTTTGGGAGGCCGAGGTGGGCGGATCGCTTGAACTTGATGTCAGGAGTTCGAGACCAGCCTGACCAACATGGTGAAACCCCATCTCTACTAAAAATACAAAAATTAGCTGGGCGTGGTGGTGCACGCCTGTAATCCCAGCTACCTGAGGCCAAGGCACGAGAATTGCTTGAACCCGGGAGGCAGAGGTTGCAGTGAGCTGAGGTCGTGCTACTGCACTCCAGCCTGGGCAACAGAGAGAGACTCCATCTCAAAAAAAAAAAAAAAGTCTATTACATAGTCTTAGAGTTTTGCACTTTTTTTTTTTTATAGAGATGGGGTCTTGCTATGTTGCCCAGGCTGGTCTCGAACTCCGGGGCTCAAGCGATCCTTCATCCTCGCGTCCCAAAGTGCTAGATTTACAGGCGTGAGCCACCATACCCAGCCTGCACGATTTTTTCTTAAAACTTTTTTTTCAAATTGGAGGTATGTATGGTTTGTCCCCTTTCCATTCAGGTTCAGTGCTCTCCAACCTTCTTTTTTTTTGAGATGGAGTCTCACTCTGTCGCCCAGGCTGTAGTGCAGTAGTGCAATCTTGGCTCACTGCAACCTCTGCCTCCTGGGTTCAAGTGATTCTCCTGCCTCAGCCTTCCGAGTAGCTGGGACTACAGGCGAACACCACCATGTACAGCTAATTTTTGTATTTTTAGTAGAGACAGGGTTTCACCATATTGGTCAGGCTGATCTTGAACTCTTGACCTCATGATCCGTCAGCCTTAGCCTCCCAAAGTGCTGGGATTACAAGCATAAGCCACTGCACCCAGCCCAACCTTAATATTATGAGTTAGAGCTCTGTTTTCCTTGAAATATGCTCATCAGTTTTGGGAATGACTTTATAAAGGAACAACTCTGATTCTTTTCTCTTTGTTTTGATTACTGAATATTTTCTGCATTTAGACCTTCACAAAGAGGGAGATCCATATTTGTACAATATTGAAATTTGAGATTGTCAGAAATAATGTGAGTCCCTGTTCATATTGTCTTGTCCCATAGAGGAAGGCCAAATTTTCAGTTTGCTAGATTGGGACGGGATACAAGGCATGGGGGGAAGGGCTTCCAGGAAGCCAGGCGAGGGTGTGCCCAGGGCTTTGCCTCCTGGTTTTGTTTCACCTGTCCCATTCTACTGTGAGATAGAGCTTCCAGAGTTGTTCACAAGGTTGAGATTTTTCGCTCTGAGTTTGAGAGGCAACCCTATCTGGCCTTCTAAGCAGGCAGGGAGCTACCTGGGAGGCAACACTGACAGGTCATTTTGCTTTGGTGTCAAGCATTTTTTTCCTCTCCTTTTGTTGTGGCAGCTCAGTGTTGACAGGGCTCCACACGTCTTCTTTGAGTAGTGGGAGTATGTGCCCAGTAAGGCCAGTAACTGCCTGGGTTCTGAAGCCATGTGCTGAGTCCTTTTGCACATTTGAGAGATGGCAGTTCAGAGGTTGTTTTCTCATCCTTCATCCTTTACATGATGTATGTAGTGTTTCAGACCAGTGCTTCTCAAACTAACATGCATATGAATCACCTGGGCATCTTGTTACGATGCAGATTCTGATTCAGCAGGTCTGGGGTGGGGCCCAAGAGTCTGCATTTCTAACAGAGTCCTAGGTGATGCCCATGTTGCCAGCCCCTGTACCTCTCATTGAGTAGGAAGAAGCTAGAGCTCATAAGGTCCATTCATCTGTGCTATATCGTTACACCCTGGAAACTACCTTGTAGGTATTATTATAATGCTCACTTTTCAAACGGGAAACAGATGTAAAGTGAAGCAGTTGGCTCAAAGGTTCACAGCAAGTTAATGTTAGGACTGGTACTAGTATTAGCTCCTTTCTTTCAGTGCAACCCCCAAGGACTTGTTGGATGCCAGGCACTGTGCTAGGTGCTGTGGGTATTCAGCTGACCAAGGAAGAGGGCACATTCTCCCCCAAACAAGGCTTCCCTGTCCCATGGTGTAGGATTTCTCTGCAACCCTGTGTAGCAACACCACTGCCAGGATCCTGGAGTGGCATGTGGCTGACTCAGAGATGAGTGCCCTGCCTTTACCAGCTCCTGGTACTGGAGGCCCCAGCCTGCTATAAGCCTTGGCCTTGCTCTGGCCATACTCAGAAAAATTCTCTGAGTAATCTGAGATGGCTGCCATGGTGGCTTCCTCCCTGTTCCAGGCCTTCTGCTCTGAATGGACTGAAAGGGATGCAACTGAAAATAAGTTAGAGCTGTATTTCCAGAGGAGAAAGTTATGGAGGGTGCTGATCACTCTCCATGGACTCACAGAGGCAGAGGCCTCTCCTAAGAGTGAGGCATGTGGGAGTGAGGCTGGACGGCCTCCTGGAAGCTCTTGGAGCTATGTCTTCTGTTCCTTCTTACGGCCATCCTATTCCTCTGCCCTCTTAGGGAAAGGGGCTGTTTGCCACCCAGCTGATCCGGAAGGGGGAGACCATCTTCGTAGAACGGCCCCTGGTGGCTGCACAGTTTCTCTGGAATGCACTTTATCGCTACCGAGGTGAGTACATCTCTCCTACTCCTCATGGCCCAGTCACCTTTGTGCATGGAAGTGAGCTGCAAAAATCCCTACTGGCTGACGTCTCTGGAACTCTGGGTGTTGGGAGGAAATGCTGTCTTCCATTGAAGGACTGTGCCTGAGAACCACGCCTCTGTCCAGTCTCAGGTGTTTGAGGCTTATTCCTGTGGTGGGAGGCTCTTCAGATGTGCTCCCTGAGGGAGCGCAGCAGGACTCAGGCGAGTTTGATTCCATGGTATGAGGGACGTCATGCTGAAGGCCCAGTGCCAAAGTGGAGTCCTCCACCAAGAGGAGGCTACATGGCCCTTGTTCAAAGAAGGCTGAGTTAGGGGTGAGCACAAGTAGGATGCCCTTAGCTTTGCTGGCCACATGCTTTTTTCACATTTTTCTTTTTTTGGGGTCGGTGGGAGGGGGACGGAGTTTTGCTCTTGTCGCCCAGGCTAAAGTGCAGTGGTGTGATCTCGGCTCTCTGCAACCTCTGTCTCCCAGGTTCAAGCAATTCTCCTGCCTCAGCCTCCCAAGTAGCTGGGATTACAGGCACGCACAACCATGTCTGGCTAATTTTTGCATTTTTAGTAGAAACGGGGTTTCAACATGTTGGCTAGGCTGGTTTTGAACTCCTAACCTCAGGTGCTTCACTTGCCTTGGCCTCCCAAAGTGCTGGGATTACAGGCATGAGCCACCGTGCCCGACCCACGCATTTCTTAAGCTAGAGACACACAATGAAAGGAGGGTCAGTTGGCCCCAGAGTATGGGAAAAGCCCAGTTTCGGGATGGTAGGGGAGCCCCACAGAGTGAGTCTGATTAAGAAGCAGGGAGAGTTAGACAATAAGGGCCAGGAGGTCCTTGAGAGGGAGGAAGGGATCATCTACCTTGGGATGCACATGAAATAAATTCATTCATTCATTCATGCATGCATGTAATTATTCATTTACTCACTTCCCAAACTTTTATGAAACACTAGAATGGTGCCTGGCACATAGCAGGTGCTCCATAGGGCTGTGAAAGGGATAGATGTGGCCTCTGCTCTCAAGACATTGTTGTGTCTGGCTCTCACCCTCAGCCTGTGACCACTGCCTTCGGGCACTGGAGAAGGCAGAAGAGAATGCCCAGAGGCTGACCGGGAAACCAGGCCAGGTTCTGCCTCACCCAGAGCTGTGCACTGTGCGCAAGGACCTCCACCAGAACTGTCCCCATTGCCGAGTGAGTATTCTTGGGGAGTGTACCTGGAAGGGGGTGGGTGAGGGAGGCCTTCGCTGGAGTCCTCAGTGGGGAGACAGGAGCAACGACAGACCTGGTCATGGCCCTTGAAAACTACAATGTAGGATAAGATGTTGAAAAGGCTTGGTTATTGTTCCAGTTTCATCCTCCCTCGCACAGTTACATTGTCTGGAAAATGGGCTTGGTGGGAGCCTAGGTGTGCCTTTCACATGTCCCCAGAGCACCCTGTGTTTTCTCTTCTCATAATACATCTGAGCTACAGCTCAGGGGCTATTTGTGGAAGGAATGCAGTTAGAGGAGGTGATCCTAGGGCCAGATCCTAGGGTACTGACCTCTATCCCACCTAACAGGTGATGTACTGCAGTGCAGAATGTCGGCTGGCAGCCACTGAGCAATACCACCAGGTCCTGTGCCCAGGCCCCTCCCAGGATGACCCCTTGCATCCTCTCAATAAGCTTCAGGAGGCATGGAGGTAGGTCTCTTTTCCTCTCTTCTTTGCTTTATCCTTTCCTCCCTGGTTGCCTGCCTGGGCTCATCAGGTGTTGCCGTCTTTCTGAAGTTACAATTCCCTGGATTTTTCTTCCTTTCTTAGGGTTAAACAGAAGTCACATAACCCTATCCCCTGCTTTTAATCTGGGCTGTCAGTCCTTCTGTCCTTAGCATTTAACACTCTCCCAGAAAGAGCCCCATTAAGCCAATAGGGATGCAAAGTCTTGCCTAAGTCCTTGTCTATGACTTTCTTGGTAATTGACGGAATTGGTAGGAAGTTTTCTCTGTACCAGTCAGACTTGGCTTTTCTGAGCTCAGCTACTAGGGAGAGAATTTCTAAGCCAATCTTTCTTCTCTTTCCCCAGGAGTATTCACTACCCACCTGAGACTGCAAGCATCATGTTGATGGCCAGGATGGTGGCCACAGTGAAGCAGGTGAGTCCACCCAACCCTCTCAGGGAAGCTGACTGTGGCCCCATTCAACCTTTGGTCTCAGTCTTTTCCTCACCTCAAAGCCCTAGCTTGGATGCAGAGTTCTTCCTGGCCTTCCCAAAGGAGAGTTCCTTGCTATGTAAAACCTTAGGAATGCGCTAAACATAGGCATAGGGAGTGGAGAGCTCATTTTGCCTGTAGTCTTTTTTTTTTTTTTTTAACTTAAAGACCAGTGTGATAGTATGCCTGTAGTTTCTGATATAGAAGATGCCTTGTGCAGTAGCAGTTCATGCATTTGATTTATAAGCACCACTTTTTCAGGATTGTGTCTTACATAAAGCGAGAGAAGCCACTCTAACCGCCCTTCTATTAATATTGTTCCTCAGCCTCTTTCTCCTGTTTTCCAAGTGTTGTTGAATTGGCTGTCTCGGCTCCAACTGCGGAAATGGTTGGGGGTGGGCAGCATTGGGAGGAAGCCTCAGGCAGAGGAAGGGCCCCTATAAGTTCCTATGTGGTGGTATTTCCCAGGTGGGCGGGAGTGTCAGTGAGAAGGTGGGTGTCTGTGACCCTTAAGTATGTTTGTTCACTGCAGGCGAAGGACAAGGACTGTTGGATCAGACTCTTTTCCCAGTTCTGTAACAAAACAGCCAATGAAGAGGAGGAAATTGTCCACAAACTTCTGGGAGACAAATTCAAGGTTATTATTCTCCCATGGCCTGTCTCCTTCCCTCCCCAAATATCCTAGGATGTCTCTGGCCATCTGTGGGGAGCACCATATTCGATCACTTCTGAGCTACAGGAAGGAGTTAGAACTTGGGTCCAGAAATCGATTCAGAGGACTTACGTTCCTGCCAGTGTTTACTTCATGACCTCATGTGGACCTACAGTTGGGAAGTGGGGTGACGACAGAGGAAGGGTGTGTCGGATGCCCTGCCCTGAAAGTGCTCCCTAACTGGTGTTAGAAGGCAGGACTCGTCATAGGATAGCAGTGGGCAAATCAGGTAGAATGGAGACTGGAGGGTTGTGGGGCCACAGAATCAGAGAGCAGTGTGAAACTGCCCATGTCCTGAGTGCCCATTCACAATCAAACAGTATGGGTCCTCACTGAGGACAGCAGACTTCCCTGCAGGAGCTGCCTGAGGATGGAGGCAGGTGTGTACAAGGTTTGCATCTGGGGTGGTCCCTGTTGCACTGAACTTATAGGAAGGGAGTGGGACAGCCCAGCTGGTCTGGAGGCCAGGTCAAGGGAGATTTGACGGTGGTGGTGTGGATAGACATTTCAGGCTGCCTCAGCCTTGCTGGTACAAGTGCTGGAAAATGGAGAGAAATTGGGTTTGCCACCCCGGGTTGGAACAGGCCGGCAGACTGCCAAAGCTCTTTGGAGGTAGACTCTGTGGCCTTCCTTTGCCCCTACGGAAAGCTCAGTCTACAGAGCTGGCCCTTTTTCCTTCCCTCCCCTAGTCGCCTGGGCCCTGCCTGGGTGCTAATGGGAAATCCTCAGGGATACAAGTCTCTCCCTGCTTCCCCTAAACCAGGGCCAACTGGAACTTCTGCGGAGACTCTTCACAGAGGCCCTCTATGAGGAAGCAGTCAGCCAGGTGAGTGAGGAGAGGGTGGGACCAGTGGCCTCCTTGTTACTCCAGCTCTCCAGGAGCAACCAGGTCATCATCTCCTACAGGGACAGCTGAGCCAAAGCCAACTTGGTCTTCTGGAGTTGGGACGAGCCTGACTCACAGAAGGCTTCCCGAACAGGGAGTCCAATTGGAAGAAAAGCCAGTGGCTGTAATGAGCGCTCATCTCTTTTTTCCCCCAACAGTGGTTCACTCCAGATGGATTCCGGTCTCTCTTTGCCCTTGTTGGGACCAATGGCCAAGGAATCGGGACCAGGTTAGAATGTTCCAGAGCTGTTGAAGTTACTCTCAGGGGTGGGAAACTGATTGAGGAAGGTAGCCACAGTTCCTTTCAAGACTGGGATGGGGTAGGGTGGGACTCTGGACAGATCACTGAACTGGATATAGTGGTGGGAATCAGAATGAGGCATTGGAATCTGTTTTGGGGAGCCTCTGTTGGGGAAGATGGGCCCCCACCTGGAGAATGAAATGGGGTGGGGATGGGAGACCCTTCTTCCTGGGCTTAACTTGCCTGGAGGTGGAGAGCCCTGTGACCTGGGCTTCCGCCTCCCCAACCATGGGCTGCCTGGGACTCCCAGCTCCCTAAGCCAGTGGGTCCATGCCTGTGACGCTCTGGAGTTGAAGCCTCAGGACCGTGAGCAGCTTGACACCTTCATTGACCAGCTGTACAAGGACATCGAGGCAGGTTGGTGAGATAGGGCCTTGGCCTCACCCAACCATGGCGACATCCCCAGTCAGATGGTGGACACGAAGTCTTTCCCCAGGGTGCTCTGAATTAATGGTAGGGGAAGGTAATCCCTTTGTGCCTGTGGGGAGCTTCAGATCTGTCCACAGGGCACACAGGTGAGAAACAGCCCCAAGATGTATCCAGAGGCTTGATGCTGGGAGGAGGGGGTGCTGGATAAATAGGATGTCTTGTAGACAGAAAAGCAAGGCTTCTGTCTTGGAGAGGCAAGTTTAGGTAAGATGGTAGGGACTGATGCCTTAGTGTGGTGGGGTTGCAGGACTGTGGAGACAGTGCCTGTCCTTGTAAGCCTCGTTTCCTTTTCCTGCCTTTAAAAATGGGTAGAATAATGTCTGTGTATTACTGTCTTACAGCAACTGGAGAGTTTCTTAACTGTGAAGGATCTGGCCTCTTTGTGCTTCAGAGCTGCTGTGAGTCATGGTGTTGAGGAGGGATGGTCCCAGGTGCTTCTGCCTTTGCCAGGTGGCCTTGCAGCCACAGTTTATCTTTCTCAGTTGGCCCTTTCTAGGCTGGTAGGGTTGAGTCTGGGAACCCCATTAGGTTTGAGCTCCCACAGGAATTCCCCTGGGCCTTTTTGTTCTATCATTTTTTTCATTTGTTCATCCAACTGTTTGTGCTATAATACCTGCTTATATATAAAACCTTACAGTAGGCCAGGCCCTGTACTAAGGCAGGCACAGAGCTCTGATTCTTGCAAAGGGATGCATGGGCTTTGCACCATTACTGCCTTGTGAGATTTGGGAGTACTGGGAGCCCAGGCTAGAGGGCGAGTCTCATCAGCACCTGATGAGGAGGGGCAGATTCAGCTCAGACAACTGCCTTTTCCAGACCTCAGCTTCCCACCCCCTGGTTTCCTCACTGCAAACTCCTCCTCCCAGGCTCCAGGGCCACTCTACCCGCCCAAACTGGATTCTCAGAGGGCTTGTGTCAGCTGTTACTAGATGTCCAATAGCAGGCAGAACTGACTTAAGTGGTCTGGAGTGGGTATTCCTTCAGAGCCCTGTCCCTCCCTTTGTGAGACAGTGGGAACAAGACTGAGAATGAAGTTGGCCAGTCACAGCGGGTTGGAGTGGGAGTGCTGTGGAGTTCATTTGTGCTGTGCTATATGGTCTTCAGGAAAGAACACTGGATGCAGAGTCTGGAAACTTGGGTTCTAAAACGTGCTCAGCCTTGGCAGGGATGAACAAGCAAGAAAGGACCCAGTGCTCTGCAGAATTGAGGCTATTATTTTTTTTAGTTAATAATCCTCATTATCTGCCTCTTATGATCCAGGCAACCACAGTTGTGTGCCCAATGCAGAGACCTCCTTTCCAGAAAACAACTTCCTTTTGCATGTCACTGCTCTGGAGGATATTAAGCCAGGAGAGGTGAGGGGGACCAGGAACCGTCAGGATGGGTGGGCAGTGGGCCTTGGAAGTTCTCTGCAGGGATCAGGAGCAACAGTGGCTAGAGTACCTTGAAATTCAGGCTGTTGGGTGGAATCCCCACATACCTTAGGGTCTGAGTCTTTCAGCTCATGGTTATGTTCTAACCCTACCTCACTTTTTCGAAATATGACTCCAGAAAGCCTCAGGACAGTGTTTAGCCTCAGGACCTATGTGCTCAGATTCTTGTCCCCAGCTATCTTTTGGTCAAATGCAGATATGTAGTTTCTAAGAAAGCAGGAGATAGCTCTTTGTGGGTTTAGGGTCTTGTCTGTTAGTGCAGGCACAGTGGCTGGTTGAATCTTCTTCAGGGCAAGTAGCATCATACCAAGACCTCTGATCCCAGCTGCAGACCTTGGCCATTGACCGGCTTTCACCACGGCCCGAGGCTAACCACAGTCTCCTCTGTCTCAGGCACAGGCTGTTGGAGTCTTTTAGTGGCCTGCCTACTGAAGGCACTGGGAACTGGATGAGGGCAGCCAGCCCCTTCACTGAAGGGCAACGCAAGCCTGGCTCCTAGAGATGGGGCAGTGGTTGGAGATAGGATAGGTGTTGGGGAGGCCCTTATGCCGTTTAAAAGAGCACAGACCATCAGACTGCACTTCTCTGCCCTACAGGAAATTTGTATCAGCTACTTGGACTGCTGTCAGCGGGAGCGCAGCCGCCACAGCCGCCACAAGATCCTCAGGTGCCAGCTGGGGACATGGTTGTGCAGCTGGGCTCTGGGGTCCTCTATCCCATAGCTCCCTGACTTTTCCCCCTCACCATCCCCCACCGCTGCAGGGAGAACTATTTGTTTGTCTGTTCCTGTCCCAAATGCCTGGCAGAGGCTGATGAACCCAATGTGACCTCAGAAGAGGAAGAGGAAGAAGAGGAGGAGGAGGAAGGAGAGCCAGAAGATGCAGAGCTGGGGGATGAGATGACTGATGTGTGATGTTGCCCTGCCCAGAAAGGGCCCTGCCCTAGACCCTGCCAGAAGAGGGGGCTCTTCCCCCAGAGAAGTGGCTTGGAGGGAACTTCCCACTCCCATTGCCTGCTTTCCCCATTCCAGCCCTCTCTGCTAGAGGGTAGGACAGAGCCTGGATCTCTGGCCCCAACCCCCACCAGACCTCATGCCCTGGACACTGCTGCTGAGTTGGCTCAGACTCTGCACTGGCACTGAGCCTTTCACAACTGGCCTCCCCTTGAGGTTCCTCCACTCTAGGGTTTGAGGGGCTGGAATCAGGGCCAGGGCCTAACAGTGTTTTTTCCCCTTGGCCCCACAGCCCATACTCACCCCTTCACCTGAGGCTCCTCCCCTTTCAACTTGCTGATTTCGAGGGGTAAATCTGAGACCGAGTTCATTGAAGCAGAGACGCGAGGTGGTGAGGCGTCCTCACCTCCCCGCACCACAGCTGTGGCTAGTAAGGCAACTGCTTGACCACTGGCCCAGCAAGGAGAGGCGAGCAGGAGGATCTGGGCCTCCTGAGCCCCTTCCCTGAGGCTGTCTCCTGGGAATGCTGGACAGGGGGATTACTCCCCCCACCCACACCCCCATTTGGACATCTGGGGAAGTGGAGATTAACCCCTTCCCCAGACTCCAGAATCTTTGTAACTCGTGCCTTGCCTCTCAGGACCTGGCACAGTGGCTGGCCTTATGAAGTATGGAAAAGGCCTCTGCCTTCCTCAGGAGGGACACGTAGGGGGTCATCACCCTTTCTCCCACCTGCTTCCCAATGAGCACTCAGCAGCATGGCTGAGAGCTGGGGCTTGACAGGCCTGTGCTCCTTAGATTAGGATGCTCTGGTATTCCTGGGGCCAGTTAAAATGGGTCAGTGAGGGGCTCTCCTGGCTTCAATCTCCATCTTTAGGGTCTCCACAGAGGAACATTGAAGTCTTCCAGAAACCTTGAGGAGCTGGGCTAGATACTTGGAGAGTAGCCCTGTCTTGTCCCCTCCTACCCCCAGATTAGTACCACCCCTCTCACTCTTGGGTTGGATGCTATGGGAATTACAACCCATCACTCCCATTGCCTCCCTTTCCTGGAGGAGCCTGCTGCATTCTGCTGAGGGATCCCAGAGAGGGCAGGTGCCCACCCCACAGGCCCTTTCCTGGACCATGGAGCCACGTGGAACCTGTCTGGCCCTTTACCCATTGGGTTCTTACTCCTTCACAACGGTCAGCACTCCTCTCCCAACCCCCCTGCCCACTGTTCTCAATAAAATGTGAGTGGTGACAGGCCTCTGCAGGAATGCTTTGTGGCAAGTGGCTGGGCAGGCTGCCCCGGGCGTGCAGCAGTCACAGGTGGGTGCAAAGGGGTACCGATTAGACCGGGTAATGGTAGGAGATGGGAGCTCCAGGCTCACCAGCTTGGGCTCACCTCTGCTCTTATTTACACTCTGCTATGCAAATGTTCTAATGCCCAAGAGCAAGGGTCCTCTTAGGTCCAGTTTGGGTGGTTTTAAAATTTTGAGACAGGGTCTCACCTTGTCACCCAGGCTGGCGTGCAGCAATGCAATCATAGCTCACTACAGCCTTGAACTCCTGGGCCCAAGTGATCCTCCCACCTCCGCCTCCTGAGTAGCTGGGACTATAGGCTCACGCCACCACACCCAGCTAATTTTTAATTTTTCTGTAGAAATGGGGTCTTGCTATGTTGTTGCCGAGGCTGGTCTTGAATTCTTGGCCTCAAGTGATCCTCCCACCTCGGCCTCCCAAAGTGCTGGGATTACAGGCATGGGCCACCATGCCTAGCCCTGAGGTCCAGTTTGGACCCCCAGTTCCAGGCTGTAAGATGAGTCTTCTGAGGGGCTGAACTCTGGCTTCCCAGGGCTTCCTTGGCTCCTAGCAGGAAGCTGTGCTGGGATCTAAGACTAGCAGTCTGAGCACTGGTCCCAAATGACCTGGGCCAGTCACTGTCCTCTGTGGGTGTTTCCTTTCCTCAGAACGACAGTATGGGACAAGATGAGTGAGTTTGAAGGTCCTGCCCACCCATGTGCTCTTATTCTAGGACACAGTTGCAACCCTGTGAGAAGCTTTATTGCTAAAAAGTCAGTGAAGGTTTATTGAGTCCCCAAACACCAGCTCTTTAAACCACTCCAACAACTGCTGTGAAGGTCACTGTGCAGAGACCCTGGGTAGGGGAGGCTGGAGCCAGGTGAGTGTGACAGGTCACAGATGGCTCTCAGGCCACCTGCCTTCAGCTCCTTTTCTTTCAGGTTCTAGCCAGAAGCCCTGGGGCCTGTCTCTTGCCTCTTCTTGTAGCATGAGATACCCTTGGGGGCCCTGGGAAAGGGAAGGCCGGTGGTGTGGCTTCCCTTTCAGCCTAGCAATGCCCAAACCCTTCTCCTCTACCTGGCTCCACTTGTCCCCAAATGCTATGCCCAAATTCCAAGTAGCAAAATTCCTGGGTTTCCCCTTCCCAGCTCAGAGTCACTTATGGCTGGAATGTGGGACAAACTCTTCTACCAGAAGGTCCAGGGCGGTTGCAGCAGCTCAAAGGTGGGGATGCTGGTGACATTGACTGGGATGGAAATGATAGCCCATGGCAGCCCATGTTGTTCCAGAGAGCGGCGGATCATGTAGCTGGGAGGGCATGAAGAGAGGTGGTGATGGTCACTTTCTTGGTACCCCATCATGCCCCACTGTCCCCATCAACCTGGGAGTTCCAAAGCCCAAGAACTTTTTTTGCCCTCCAACTGAAGCACCCCAAGTTTGAGGCCTGCAAGAAGGGACTGGTGATTATCCCTGACCCAGTCATGGCGCCCAGCCTGGTGCTGATAAAGCCAGAGGCAAGAAGCCCTCACCCATCTCGGCCGAGCAGGAAGAGGGCAGGGATGTCAGCTGTGCGCTGGGTACTGTCCTGGATCATCTCCACGTAGAAGCTGTCATTGTCAACCGCGTTGTCAGAGATGATCACTGCCCGCCCGCCGTGCTCCTGGACCACCCGAGTCTTGGAGAGGAAGGAGCAGCCCCTGGAAGAAGTGGTGATAAGACCAAAGGAAAGACAGGTCCTAGCTCCGCCTTCCCCAGACCATTACCCTGGGAGTATAGAAGGCAGACTATGAAGAATTTGTTATAAAGTCTCATAAGTAAATAGCTAAAAGCATGGATAATTTAAATACATTTCTTTTTTTTTTTTTGGAGACAGGGTTTTGCTCTGTTGCCCAGGCTGTAGTGCAGTGATGCAGTGATGTGATCTCGGCTCACTGCAGCCTTAACGTGGGGTCAAGCAATCCTCTCACTTCAGCCTCCTGAGTAGCTGGGACCACAGGTGTGCACCACCGTGCCCAGCTAATTTTTGTATTTTTTGTACAGACAGGGTTTCTCCATGTTGCCCAGGCTAGACATTTCTTAAAGACCCTTAAAAAGATGAAATTTTCAAAAACAGCTCTTTCAAAGCACTACCACCAATAATCCCAGAATCTGCCCTATGCCTGCCCACTCCTTACCCCCTCTCCACCAGAGCAATCTGGTCCTGGATGAAGAAACCGTTGCTGAGTTCCCCGCAGGCCTCTGGAGGTTCAGCGGGGACAAGGTGAATCTGCTCATACCTTGTGTGCTGAAAAACATTTAACATTTGGACAGGTGAGAGTGTAATGAGACACACCTGCTTTAGGACTGGGCTGACAATCCCATCTTATTGGCACCTTATAAAGTGTGAAGGAAACATGGAGTGGTTTCTGTATTGCCAGACACTTAAACATTTTTACTTAATTCTCGCAAAGGCCTATCTGGTTGTCCTACACCACCCTACCCTTCCATGAGATAGGCAGGGGAGTTTGTTGTAGATCCAGAGAGAAGAAATGACGTGCCTTAAGTCACGTAGTTCAGAGGTAGAGCTGGCAGAGGAAGCTGGTGCTCTTGGCTTTTCACTTCATGTCCCCTAAAAAGACAACTTGTCCCTCCATGGTGCCTAGGTTTATATTATACTCAGGGGAGTAGCTGGAAGAGCTTCCTTTCTGTGCTGCAGCTCATGGAAGGCAGAGCTGATTCTGCACCCTTCCCTGTCCCAGCACTCAGGTGGGATGAGAGGGTCACTGCAGCTCAGTGAGGGGAAGGGGGAGGTTGAGGATCAGAGATCGGGGCCTCCCTTAACTTACAAAGATACCACCAAAGTCCTTGGCAGGTGTGGCTGTGAAGATGTATCGAATGTCCCCAGGACTCAGCACTTGAAAGTACAAATAATCATGGATACGGAAGCCTGAAGGATAAAGAGTACAGGTAAGAAGCCTCCCAGGAACAAGCTGGTTCAGGTTCAGATCCCAGACCCTGTGTCTTCAGCTGGGCTGGCTATAGTCTGGGCTCAGGGTCCTGGCTTCAGCCAACGGGGTCCACTAGTGGCGGGGTTGGGGGCTAGATCTCTGTCCTGGGGAGGATAGAGTTGATGCAGAGTCAGTAACCCCAGAGGTTTATATCAGCTGCTGCTGCTTACACAGTAAGCCAGGAAAACTGAGAGCTCCAGGGTTAGTATTTTTGCTCTGAAGACCTGGGAGTTTCAGGGTAGAGATGTAGTGGCCTGCGTACAAAGCAATTCTCACTAAAATTTAAAAATTGACTTTCTGGTCCCACTGCCATCCCCTTAAGTCTAGTCACTATCATCTCTTGTCCTGACAGCTCAGCTTCTTACCTGGCCTCCCTGCCTCCATTCTTGCTCCCCAAGCAACAACCAGAAATTGAAAACAGCAATTACGAGCACATCACCATACCTAGGGTTTCAATACCTTTCAATAATTGCCCTTTGCATTTAAAATTTAAACTCTTTTTAAACCATGGCCTACAAGACCCTGTTTGCTGTGGCCCCTGGCCACTCTTCCAACCTCATCTCCTCCATCCTGTGTTCGAGCTACACTGGCCTTTCAGTTTCTTCACTTCTCTGGGTCTTTCTACAGGCTGTTCCCTGAGCCTGGAAGGCCCCCTACTCCCACCCCACCCTACTTCCACCCCTTTACCTGATTCTTTCCTAGTCATCCTTCAGGTCATACCTTAAATGTCACTTCCTCAGAGAAAGCTTCTGCCTCGTGATTGCCTTCCCATACCTATTCAAATGTACTTTTTAATAAATGGGGACTTTCAACATAATTTGTAAATATACAGCTTTCATAACTTTTCCTTTTTTTGAGACAGGGTCTCACTTTATCACCCAGGCTGGAGTGCAATGGCGCGATCTCGCCTCACAGCAACCACCACCTCCCAGGCTCAAGCGATTCTCATGCCTCAGCCTCCCAAATAGCTGGGACTACAGGTGTGCGCCACCATGCCTGGCTAATTGTTTTTGTATTTTTTAGTAGAGACAGGGTTTCGCCATGTTGCCCAGGCTGATTTTTTTTTTCATTTTTTAAATAGGAATGGGGTCTCACCTTGGTGCCAGGGCTTGTGATCCTCCCACCTTGGCTTACCAAAGTCCTGGGATTACAGGCGTGAGCTACCGCACCTGCCCTGGATTCATAATTTTTAAATATCTGCCTCTTCCACTTTGTAACTTCATTCAATGAAGAATCCCCAGTGTCTTGCATAGTGGCTACAATACAGGGATAGCCCTATAAACTTTCCTGAATGAATGAACAACTATATCTAGCTCCATAGCACCGAGGAAGATAATTTCCAGACAACTAGATTTTTCTGGGGCATAGGATCTTCTCCTCAGCATAAGTTTAATGTTGTACCTGGACTTGAGTCCCTGGTTTCCTTAAACCAGAGAGACTGCGGAATGTTGAAGGATGAAAACTGCTGTCATGGGCGGGCGCGGTGGTTCACGCCTGTAATCCCAGCACTTTGGGAGGCCGAGGCGGGCAGATCACGAGGTCAGGAGATCGAGACCATCCTGGCTAACACGGTGAAACCCCCGTCTCTACTAAAAATACAAAAAAAGTAGCTGGGCGTGGTGGTGGGCGCCTGTAGTCCCAGCTACTCGGGAGGCTGAGGCAGGAGAATGGCATGAATCCAGGAGGTGGAGCTTGCAGTGAGCCGAGATCGCGCCACTGCACTCCAGCCTGGGCAACAGAGCAAGACTCTGTCTCAAAAAAAAAAAAAAAAAGAAAAGAAAAGAAAAAAAAGAAAACTGTTGTCAACAAGTCCATTGGTCTATCAACAAACTACCAAGTCACTACTGTGTACCAAGGATGGGCAAGGATGGGACTGATTAAGGCTTTAGCTGTCTTTGTTTACTGCCCAAATCACAGCCATCAGTTAGAGGTCCCATGGCTTGGCACTGGGCTATACAGTTCTGGGAGTGGGGACTCCCACTCAGATACAAATACACCCCCAGAAAGCCTTCCTGGACTAGCGTCAAACTCACTCCCTCCTCCCCAACCCTTGCTTGCCTTTGCGTGTGCCTATTTGTGTAAGTTGTGGGTATACGTATGTGCTCACTTATGTGCATAGATGTATACATTTATGTGCTTGTGTAGGTGTAAATGGTTTGTGTGTGCCCACGTGTAGGAACGTGTGCTCTTGTACATGTGGATGCTCACATATATATCTCCAGCCTGTAGTATCTTTCCTTAGCTGTCCCTTCTGGTCGCACCCTAAGTCACCTGGGTCGGCGCTAGTGGGCGGGGAGGGGCGAGTGGGGAGATCTGCTTTGTCGTGGGAAGCTGAGGACTCAGAGCTTCAGCCTCAGGCTGCGCCCACTTTATGTCCCTGGACCACCACCCACTTATTCCGGCCGCCCGCTCCCAAACCTGTCCTGCTCTGAACTCGCAGGGTCCCCAAGGTGACCCTTGGCCCCCAACCCGAGACGCGCGCAAGCTGGACAGCCAGCCCCGCCCTGCAACGCAGTCCCACCCGTTGCCGCTCACCGTGGGCCGCGACGCACGCGGGGAGCCAGAGCACGAGACAACACCAGCCCGCGGCGCCGGGGACCATCTCCAGGGCCCGGCCCGGCGCCGCGTTTCCTCCAGCCGCGCGTCGCTCGCCGGACTTTAGCCTGACAGCTGCTCCGGCCTCCCGCCCACATACCCGCTCTCGCCGCGGGCTGGACAACAGGAACGAGGCTCAAGGCTGATTGGCTCTGACGCCTGCTCATGTAGCCACACTTTCCGCCTTTGCGCCTTAGCCTACTTCCTATTGGTCGAGAGAAGTGGAGCCGGGGGCTGATTGGCTTAAATTCTTAACAGCTACAGCCGGCCCTCGCGTCAGCCCCGCCCCAGCATTTCTCAGTTCGGACTCGACTCTCCCGGTCCTCGCTGGCGGTGGGTGGGCCGGAGAGGACGAGCACTGGAGGTATACCCGCAGCCGGACTTGCTTCAGCTGCCGATAGTCGAGGCCGTCAGGCCTTGCGGTCTCGGTCCTGTCCACTCCAAGGCCGCCTCGCTTGACGACGATTAGCCTTCTCCCAGCTGCGCTTCCCTCCTCCCCACGCCTTCACGGGAAGGCACTCGTCTTGCGCCAGGGGGTCCTCTGCCCAGTGCCACCAACGCTTGCGCGCTCACCGTGGATAGGCGCTGGGGCCGCGGCCTGGCGCACGCCATCCACGAGGAGCCTCTGGCCAGTGCAAAGCCAGAAAACGGGCATTAGGGCCAGCTTCCCACGCTCGCCCCGTTGACACTGACTGTGTAACTGTAACACTGGACACCTTGACCTCTCAGTCTCCTTTCTCTCATCAGTAAAATGGCCTTAATAATAGGACCAACGCAATAGGGTTGTGAAGATTAAATGAGATCGCTCACGTAAAGTGCTTTGGCACCAGCTTATCCCACACTTTGCGTCCCACACTGTTGCCTTTATTAGATTCCTTGGTCTGGCGTCCGGGGATGGAGGAGGGTGGAATTAAGTTAGTAGGTGATGCGGGCCGAGCAAAGACCCTCCGTGCTCAAAGAAGCACGACCGAAATGCGGCGACCTCTCTTTAATGAACGCCCCTCACTAGAGAGCCCTCGAAGCCCAGCCTCAGGTCCTTCTAGCCGCACCGAGTCGGTGGTAACGAACCATAGAGTAGCGGAAGTGGTCCGTTCTCTTCCTCTCCCGGCCCAAGCTTCTGGGTATTTCTATTGCGCGAGGCATTGTGGGTTGCTGGGTGGCCCCGTCTCGGAGAAGAGGGGAGAGTGGCGGGCCGCTGAATAAGCTTCCAAAATGATGGTGAGTGGCGTCTCGCGCATCCGTCGCCATCAGCTGCCATCTGGCCGGTGGCCGGCGCCGCTCGGCCTGGGCTTGCTCTGTAGGACCCTCTTTTGCTTGCTGCCTCTGTCCTCGCCCAGATCCCCAGCTTAGGGGCGACCCCGGCCAGCCGCGGCCTGGCTCGGCCCGAGCACGGCGCTGGAGCTGTTGGCGAGGGCTGCGTGGAGCTTTAGGGTAGTCTTTGGGCGGGCCGGTTGGGGACTACAAGTCCCAGGGTGCTTCGGGCCCGCGAACCCACGTCCGGGACCTCTTTTTTAGCCTCGCATGACCGGGACTTGCGTGAAACGAGTGCAGGTCGGCCGTGGTTACGCGGTCGGCAGCTAGACTTGGAAGCTAGGGCTGCCCTGAGATTTGCGGGCTGTAAAGACGTGTGCTTCCTAGAACCGGCAGAGGCACGTTGGGGACCTCATATTGTGCCCGCCTAGGGACTCACTATGGTCACTCGCTGACCCTCACCGCAGCGTGCAGAGAAGCAGACGCCTTCCCTAGTACTTTTAATTCATTCACTTACTCGCTCAGTCATTAAATAAACGCGTTTTTAATGCCTACTGAATGTACCAGGCCCTGGTGGTTGCTGGGGGGTGCAGCCTCTCAGCCAGGAGAACGGGAAAGGTAGATGGAGACACTGTATCGGAGGTGGGAAGACCCAGGCTTGGACTCTGATGACATAAGAAAGGCTTTTCTAGTTGGCTACCTAACTCTGGGTCTCGTTTTCTTAAAATTTGGGGCGACGGAGTTGCTGTGAGTCCTGGAGCCACCCAAAGTGCTCCTCGTAGCCCTACTCCCCACACTTCTTTTCTCTCTCTCTAGGAGCTTCAGATACTTTCCGTGGGTCCCAAGCCTCGATGCTATCTCCTGGGTTGTTATTGAGTAGGGCCAGCTTCCGAGGTGGTGTTTGGCCCTGACTGAGATACTGCTTTCTGTGCACTTGGCAGTTCACTTACTCATTTTGGCCTGTCCGACTCAATCTTCTGTTCTTTTCCTGCTTCCTGCAGCTTTCCCTGTCCTGTTAGGGAGGCAGACACCTTTTAGGTGTTCTACCAAATGCCCTGTGAATCCCGCTTGTACCCAAGGTAGAAGGAAATTCGCATTTAACAGTGCTTCCTTTCCCCTTTATGTCTCTAGCATTGCTCATTCTTGAAGTCGTTTTCATCTTCTGTGCAGAGGCAGCATAGTATAGTAGTTGAGAGTAAGGCCTCTGGAGCTACACCGAATGCCTAGGTTTGTAACCTAGCTCTGCCACTTACTAGCTGTGTGACTTTGAGCATGTTATTTAATTTCTGGTTCTCAGTTTGTCAGTGTGCCTAGCAGATAGTAAGCACTCAGCAATGTTAGCTCTTACTTGGCGAGGTGGTTGTTTGCTTCCTTTCATCTCTGGAATCAGTCCATCCCGCTGCCAGGGCTTCCATAAGAGCTTTGGTTCACATTCACACAGCTGGGGATCAGAACCGCCATTCTCTGCCGTGATAAAACTTCACCAGTGGGCTCTAGATCACCACACTTGTGTTTTCCCTGAACTGACCCCTCCTCTGTCAGATTGACTGTTTCCCTGTTCTATTGGCTCTTGATATCTCCTCCCCATTTTTGGAATGTAAAACTTCTATCTCCAAGAGTCTTCCTGTCTTCAAATTGTGTCCTGATATTCTAGAATACTTCTGTAATCGAAAGAGAGGTGAAAAGGTCCCCTGAAACCTCAGTCCTGTGATGTTGGTACAGCTTGTATAAAATGTATGTCCTTGCCTTTGTGGTGTTGAACGCTATGTGCCTTGGCATATACACACTTGTTTTTGTTTTGTAAACCATTAAGCTTAATGATGCTTAGTGAAAGTTTTAAAGTAGGATGAAGAGGAAGATCAGTAAGCTGAAATTCCAAAACCTTCCATGATACCTGTGGCCAATTACTGGAGTCTGCTTTTGTTTCTTTTTCTTTTTTTTTTTTCCCCAAGATGGAGTCTTGCTCTGTTGCCCAGGTTGGAGTGCAGAGGTGCGATCTTGGCTCACTGCAACCTCCACTCCCAGGTTCAAGTAATTCTCCTGCCTCAGCCTCCCAAGTAGCTGGGATTACAGGCGTATGCCACCATGCCTGGCTAATTTTTGTATTTTTAGTAGAGACGGGGTTTCACTGTGTTGACCAGGCTGGTCTCGATCACCTGACCTTGTGATTCACCCACCTTGGACTCCCAAAGTGCTGGGATTACAGGCGTGAGCCACCGCACCCGACCTTGTTTCTTATTTATTAGAGGAATAAAAAAAAGGAGCGAGGTTGAAAATAACTAAGGGACGGAAGCTGGACTTTCCATACAGTGCCTGCTGCTGGGGAACTGTTAGAAGAGAACCTATCCTGCTTGGCTTGGCTTGACTCAGTCCAGCTCTGCCACCTTTTCCACCCCATAGATGCTCTCTACCCAGCCTGCCATTTCTTCAGGGCCTACAAAGCATAGGGAACCTGGGGAATCTGTGGTGAGCTGCTTCCAAGCTCTTCCTGCATTGTGCTTAAGAACTCTCAGTAAATTTAGTGTTACTGTACTGCCAGTGCTTTTCTCCCCAAAAGTCAAGAAGCCAGTGCTGTCAAGCACTTACA
Source organism: Nomascus leucogenys (assembly GCF_006542625.1). NCBI lineage: Eukaryota > Metazoa > Chordata > Mammalia > Primates > Hylobatidae > Nomascus > Nomascus leucogenys. The sequence continues at coordinate 37,957,583 of NC_044394.1, forward strand.
AGTAGCAGTTGGATTTTCAGCCCCAAAAGCTGCTGAATATTGCTTCATGTGTGGCCAAATCTTGGCACTCTTCAAATTAAGGTTATTCTGGTCCTTGTCTTTGGAAAGCTTATACTTAAGATGGATGGTGATACAAAAGTTGTGAGCAAGGGCAAGTGAAGAGAAAGTTATGGGATCCCCTGTTTAGATGCCCTTGTTTATTACTGTAGAGAAAACTTCTTGGAAGAATTGGAGCTCTGAGGAATTGGTGGCCTGGTGGTAAGAAAGTGGTTTTGGTAGAAGATGGCAGAGTGACTATTTTAGATGGGGGTACACTTTGCAGGTTGAGGTGAGAAAAAGTATACACAAGCATTGGATAAGTTAACTTGTTAAGGAGGTGAAAGAACCTGCCGAAGGTGATAGGAAGTGATTGAGACTCATGTTAGTTTTTGATTTAAAGTGTAAGACTCCATCCGTGGCAGGGGTGGACCAGAGAAGACTTGGGGCTGCCATAAGGAATGATTTAGCAAGACTGGGAGATGGTGGGGCCTTTCAGGACACACATCTTTCCCTTGCAGAAGGTGCCAGGGACGGGGCCAGCTGAAGGGCCAGAAAGAATGCTGGGAGTATAGAGAAGCCATTTCTTGCCACCAGACCTGGGACACTCCAGCAAAAGGAAGGAATTTTCCCTTCAGTTGATGCCTGACCCCAAATGTAGGGGTTTACATGACAAGCATTCTTTTTAAAATAAAAAATAAAATGAGTAATGTATGATTGACAAGCATTTAAAAAAATTTAATGAGGGCCTGGCATGGTGCCTTATGCCTGTAATCCTAGCACTTTAGAAGGCTGATGCAGGAGGATTGTTTGAGGCCAGGAGTTGGAGACCAGCCTGGGCAACATTTTTTAAATACAAATTTAAAAAATTAGCCAGGTGTGGTACCACATGCCTTGAGGCCCAGCTACTCAGGAGGCTTGAGCTTATAGTAAGCTATAATCTCACCACTGCACTCCAGCATGGGTGGTGGAGCAAGACCCTGTCTCTTAGAAATATAAAAAAAAAAAATGAATAATATATTAAATTACTCCCACTCTCTTATTCCGTAGAGTTTATTGGGTATCTTTCGTTTTCTTTTTGTAGAGACAGGGTTTTGCCATGTTCCCCAGGCTGGTCTGGAACTCCGTGAGCTCAAGTGATCCTGTTGATCACTGGTTTTTGTTTTTTATGTAAATCACAGTATGCCATTCCTCTGCTGAAAGCTTCCCAGGGCTTTCCTTTTTAGGAATGAAATCTGAACTCCTCACCATAGTGTGTCTATACAAGTGTGTATGTGATCTGGTTCCTGCCTGCCTCTTCAGCTTTATTCCAGTCTTCCTCTTGCTTACTACCCTCCAGCTGTGCTGGCCAAAAGAGTTGAGCTTTTTAAGGAATTGACCAGTTAATAAGGAATCAGCCTCATGGGTGGCTAGACTCTGGGTTTGGCAGGAATTCCTCACTCCTCATTGTTAGGTTGGGAAAGCCCTGTGCTTTCCTGTGCCTTTCTTGCTCAGACATCTATGTACCTCTAAGGACTAGGTGATGGCTTTCAAACTTTTTATTGCATTCCACAGTAAGAAATACATTTTTAATCATAGCCTAGTAACAAATTTAACACAGTAAAAGTTTTGAAATAGTATTTATCCTTATTACATTCTGTGTCACACACAAAATTACCCAGAAACACTTGAGAAGACTGGATCTAGTTCGTGGGCTCATCTCTGAAGGCTCAGATTTGAATGCGGAGAGAAAGTACTCTGGTTTGCTAAGCTGAGAAATTACTCTCTGTGCTAATAATGGTGGTCACTGGAGCAAAGATATCTGAGCGGGCCCTTTAAAACAAGCAAGTATCCCTGTTTCTCAGAGTTTCTAAAGCAGGTCTGCAAATGAAGCCCTTACAGGGATAGGGAATGTTTTGTAGACCAATGCAATATAGAAAGAGAAAAACTTCTTTGGGGTATCTGATTGGAAATTAGTCACACGGAAGCTTTATTGAGCCAGCATGAGAGATGGAAACATTACTGTATGAATTAGATTTGCCATCATTTTTCAAAACAGGGCAAAGGTGCTATTTGTTTCTCTGCCTGTTCTCCTACACTGCAGCTGAACATCACTGTTATATAAAGCTGACTGCCTAGGCATCTCCAGGACAACACCTCAAGCTGTTGGCATCTTGCATTTTGCATCAGTGTCGCATTTGCTTCTCTAAGATTGAGCTGTAACACAGACAAGTGGATGTTTTGCTGCGGGATGAACACTTAGCAGGGTCTGCCTCTTCCTCCTGTGTTGTGACCCAATTCCTCAGCACAGGGAGTAAGGTCAGAAGTGAAAAGGCAATGGTCATTCAGCTGGGTACTGGAGAACTCATGATTTTTTCTTTTAGACTAGGTCAGTGCTTCTCAAACCATTTTCCTGTCTAGCATACCTGCAGGGTAGGCTAAATTTGATAGCGTCTCTGGAGGTAGAGGCTGGTTGGGGAATGGATGTGGTAGACAGTTGGGGGAATGTGGTTTAAGAAGACCTCTAGATAATTCTGTTAAGGGAGAGATGGGAGCATTCTCCCCTTTCCCCTCCAGTCTCATTATAATAGATAATTATTAAAAGCAGTTACTTTCTCTTTCTTTTCTAGCCCACACCAGTTATCCTATTGAAAGAGGGGACTGATAGCTCCCAAGGCATCCCCCAGCTTGTGAGTAACATCAGTGCTTGCCAGGTGATTGCTGAGGCTGTAAGAACTACCCTGGGTCCCCGTGGCATGGACAAGCTTATTGTAGATGGCAGAGGTAAGTCTACGGAGTTCCTCAGGCCTGTGTGCAGGAGAGGAGGCTCCTTGGGGGTGGTGTTTGGGACTAGCATAGGTTGGTATCAGAAATCCCACTGCTTTTAAGATTGTTGAGGCCGGGTGTGGTGGCTCACGCTTGAAATCCCAGCACTTTGGGAGGCTGAGGCGGGCGGATCACGAGGTCAGGAGATCGAGACCACGGTGAAACCCCGTCTCTACTAAAAATACAAAAAATTAGCCGGGCGTGGTGGTGGGCGCCTGTAGTCCCAGCTACTCGGAGAGGCTGAGGCAGGAGAATGGCGTGAACCCGGGAGGCGGAGCTTGCAGTGATCCGAGATTGCGCCACTGCACTCCAGCCTGGGCGACAGAGCAAGACTCTGTCTCAAAAAAAAAAAAAAAAAAAAAAAGATTGTTGAAAGATGACTCACTCTGAAGCTTCTTATATTGTCCTGACTGCTGAGCCCGTGTGGGAATATATGAGAGAACCTAGCCTCAGGAGCCTGTTGCCTCATAGGGAGACGTGGCCTAGAAACATGAAACAGAACCATCTGGAGTTTCCTGTGGTCACTTCCATTGTTATCAAGACGAGAAAATTCCTGTTTATATCTTGGTATATTAATTGATGTGTGAGGGTATCAACTGTGGTAAGAATATCTAAGTGGCTACTTTTATTTAAAAAATCCTTTCTGTATCCAGTTGACCTGTCTTAATTGTTCTTCAAGGAAAATTGGGAGTCTGTGGTCTTCAAAAGCTTGTGATTTTAGACCCTTTATGTACAGAGGTAATTCTGTATAGAAAGATCAGATAGGTATCCTTTCCCTTCAGCCTTGCCGTGATCTGCTCTGCCCCATCCCAGTAAAGTGTACATGGGCTCTAGGTCCAACTTGAAGACAGCATTTAAGAAAGGGGCTTTAAATTTTTGTTTGTTTCTTTTAAGGCAAAGCAACAATTTCTAATGATGGGGCCACAATTCTGAAACTTCTTGATGTTGTCCATCCTGCAGCAAAGACTTTGGTAGATATTGCCAAATCCCAAGATGCTGAGGTAGGAAAATAGTTGTGTGTTTAAGTGGAGGTTGAAACACGTGCTTGCTTGCTCCTTAGTGCTCCTCTATTAAATTTTTTAAAGATTTTATATAATTATAATTGTACAAGTAATACATGCTTATAAAAGTATTTAGAATTAACAGCCTTTTAAAATTCATACTATTTCGTTACATGTAGCTTTTCACATCCATTAATACATTGATGAATGACAACAGTCTTTAGATAGAAGTCTACTGCCTGAGATCTTAACAGGTTGTGTGCTGTCATTTGTGTGAGTTGCCAGGTTAAATAATTTGACCTCTGATCTCTTATAAAATGGGACTGTAAACTAAGGCTTCTAATCTGCCTTTTTTTTTTTTTTTAAGAGATAGGTTCTTACTGTGTTTCCCAGGTTGGCAGGTTGGCCTTGAACTCCTGGGCTCAAGCCACCTCTCACCTCAGCTTCCTTAGTCATTGGAACTACTGGCATTCCCCACTACACCAGGCTTTTTTTCTTTTTTAAACTGATGATGAAATAGACATAACATTTATTCTCATAACCATTTTTAAGTGTATAATTCATGGCATTAGCCAGTCTGTCTTTTAAAAATAAATTCTAACACTGGAGTATTAATAAACGTGTTGACAGATAGGTTTTGTATTTTAGAGTACTGCAAAATATGTATACTACAGGTATGTCCTGAAGTTATATTAAAAGGTTTATTAGGAGCCACCAGCCTATAAAACAGGTATAGCATATATAAAATTAAAGAGAGAAGAGTCTGGATTTGATTTGTTTTTGTCTTCAATGAGGGAATAATGCCTTTTGGTCCAGAAATCTGGCCACTTAAACCTTCTCTATAGTAGCCCTTTTTTTTGGCCCCTTGAGAATTTCTTACCTTACACAGTGAACATACATGAAGTTAAAAATAAATTTCTGGGCTAAGCATGGTGGCTCATGCTTGTATCTCATTACTTTAGGAGGCCAAGGTGGGAGGATCCCTTCAGTCCAGGAGTTTGAGATCAGCCTGGGCAATACAGCACAACCCCATCTCTACCGAAATAAATTTCTTCCAGTTTAGAGTTTATCCAATTTTCTTGAAAGCTCTTTTTCTTTTTCACCCTCATTAAATAGGATTTAGATCCCATCACAGAAGAGCACCGTCTAAAAAAGATTAGCAGACTAGTAATCTGCTTATTCCCAGTAGTTTTTTATTTTTCTTTTGAGAAGGTGTTTCATTCTTGTTGCCCAGGCTGGAGTGCAATGGTGTGATCTCGGCTCACTGTACCCTCCGCCTCCTGGGTTCAAGCAATTCTCCTGCCTCAGCCTCCTGAGTAGCTGAGATTACAGGCGCCCGTCACTATGCCCGGGTAATTTTTGTATTTTTGGTAGAGACGGGGTTTCACCATGTTGGCCAGGCTGGTCTCGAACTCCTGACCTCAGGTGATCCACCCGCCTCAGCCTCCCCAAGTGCTGGGATTATAGGCGTGAGCCACCGTGCCCGGCCTCCTCATAGTTTTTGAAATATAAAGAACTTTGGCTGGTCCTAGGAGATTTGTTTTAGTGGGATTTGGCTGAAAATTACCTTTTTTTTTTCTTTTAACTCCTGGCCAGATGCAGTGGCTCATGCCTGTAATTCTAGCACTTTGGGAGGCCAAGGTGGGAGGATTGCTTGAGGCCAGGAGTTCAAGACCAGTCTAGACAACATAGTGAGACCTTTTCTCTATTAAAAAAGAAAGGAACTCCTACAGTACCTTTTGCTTCTTGAGACGGAGTCTCACTCTGTCGCCCAGGCTGGAGTGCTGTGGTGCGATCTTGGCTCACTGCAACCTCTGCCTCCAAGGTTCAAGCAATTCTCCTGCCTCACCCTCCCAAGTAGCTGGGATTATAGGCGCCCGCCACCACACCCAGCTAATCTTTGTATATTTAGTAGAGACGGGGTTTCACCATGTTGTCCACGCTGGTCTTGAACTCCTGACCTCAGGTGATCCGCCTGCCTCGGCCTCCCAAAGTGCTGGGATTACAGGTGTGAGCCACCGTGCCCGGCCACCTTTTGCTTCTTAAACAATGTTTATCTCTTGCTTCTTGGTACCATGATTATTGTAAGTATTGTATTATAATAAGCATGACAAGGACTGTCTTATTCATCACAATGCCTTGTACGTAACATAAGTTCTCAATTCATGTGTGTAATTTTATACCCTGAGAACATTTGATTGTCCACATCGGCCCTCTTTAGAGAATGGGGCTGTCTGGGGAATTAATTTTGTAGCCCCCAGGACTGTTTGAAATGATGGATATGTAACTACCATTACCTTCTTTCTACTTGTTGCAAAAACCTGTGCTTCCAGAAAAAAGCTTGACATCCATTTAAATAATATTCAGTTTAAATGGGTAGCGTGCCTTAAAATGGAGTTTCAGGGCTTTATTCCCCAAACATCAGAAAACGTGTATTTCCTGTCATCATCTTCCAGGTGGGTGATGGCACCACCTCAGTGACCTTGCTGGCTGCAGAGTTTCTGAAGCAGGTGAAACCCTATGTGGAGGAAGGTTTACACCCCCAGATCATCATTCGAGCTTTCCGCACAGCCACCCAGCTGGTATGACAGTACTGATTAACCTTGTCTTGGGCCTGGACACGTTCACATTTCTCTTAGGAAGGGGAATTTCTTTTCAGGAGTGTGGAGGGACTGGGGAACAGGGTACTTTGGGCATTTTCTGACGTCTCCCTAGTAATCTCAGTTCTACTATTCTGTAGCCATTTGATGAGGTGTATTACTTAATCTCTTTAAGCCTCAGGTTAGTCAGCCTGGTAGACTCTGATGTAGCCATAGTCTCTGAGGAAGGACTAAGAGATCATCGTACACTACTACTACATGCTACACTCAAGTACCTCATGGTGTATATTGAGACCTAGCGATTATTTGCCCTCTAACCTTCATTTGTGATCTGGGGCAAGTCATTTAATCTTTCTAGGCCTTACTTTCTTTGCTATCTCTAATTTGAGTGGTGACATTAAAATGAAATAATATATGAGGAGTACTTTGGAAAAGATAAAAAGTTTATATATTTGTATGCATATTTTATATATAACTAATACATAAAGTGCTAGAAGTTGTCATAGGTGTTTTTAGTAAACCAGGAGGTTTGGCTTAATCTCATGTCACAGCTGTTTCCACTCATTTGTTTTAGTGTGTTACCTGCAGACCCAGAGCAAAATCTTGGAAGCACCCTGATTCTTCAGAACTGTATACCCACTTTGCATTTCTGACTTTTGGAATTTTCTGAACTATAGAGTTTTACATTTTTCTGAGCAGTTACAAGACCTAGAAGTGTTTCAGCTGTAGAGTAGAAATGCTTAGGATTTGGGAGTAAACAGACTCAGGACTAGTGAGAGATTGAGGTCCACTTAAGCAGTTTGTCTTTAGCATGATAGACTCACTCAACTTCTGTTCTTGGCAGGCAGTTAACAAGATCAAAGAGATTGCTGTGACCGTGAAGAAGGCAGATAAAGTGTAAGTCTGTAGTGGGCATTTTTTTTTTTTTTATTTTAAAGAGACGGAGCCTCGCTGTATTGCCCAGGCTAGTCTTGAACTACTGGCTCAAGTGATCTCCCACCTGCGACTCCTAAAGTGCTGGGATTACAGGTGCAAGTCACCGCGTCAGGCCTTTGTCAGAACCTTGACTGACTTCCTGTGGCCAAATTGGATGCAGAAGCATGCTGCAATCCCCCTATGTGCCTGGGGCTGTTTGGCTGGTGCCAGACCCTTGGCTGTGTCCTAGCTCACAGAGCACAAAAGAAGCTGTTGACTGTAGTTTAAAAGCTGCCACATATGAGATCTTTGACTGCAGTCACCATCTGTCACTGATAATCTGCCCTAAAGATACAGAAGGTGAAGTTGGAGAGGGCTGAGTTTAGATACTGGAAGGGAACTACCTCCACATTGTAATAGAATCAGATAAGAGGGATTTGGTTTTCAAGACCTGATGCAGATTCTGCCCTTGTGTCCCAGGGAGCAGAGGAAGCTGCTGGAAAAGTGTGCCATGACCGCTCTGAGCTCCAAGCTGATCTCCCAGCAGAAAGCTTTCTTTGCTAAGATGGTGGTGGAAGCAGTGATGATGCTCGATGATTTGCTGCAGCTTAAAATGATTGGAATCAAGAAGGTGCAGGGCGGAGCCCTCGAGGTAAGCCTGCTGTGGCCTTCCTAGACAGCTCTTGCTTTCATATGGACCCTTCGGACAGCTTCATATGGCAGAAGTGTACTCATTACAGGAGTAAAGAGAATGCATGTTAGGCAGGAAGTCAGACTTACATTGTACTTCCCATACTGCCATTAGAGGCTGTGACTAGATAAACTTGGTAACCTCTGTGGATATTATTTGTCAGCAGAATGGAAAATTGGACTGGATGATTTTCAGAATCTCAGGTTCTCTGTGTCAGTGGGTGGTGGGGGGGTAGTAGCACTAGCTCAAATTATCAATGACCTCCCAATTAATACATCTGAGAGGGATTTTTCAGTTCACTGCTTACTCCTAAGTGATACTGTTAAGCTCGCCCTTCTTTCATTTATCTTGAATAGATGATACATATTTCAAACTGTGAAGGGGCCTCAAGTTAAAAGTGTTTCATGCACTACCCCTGCCCCATATACAGCCACTATGAGTTTGTGTGTATCCTTGCAGAATTACTTTGTGCATATATGAGCATGTATGTAAATACTGTTTTTTAAAGACAAAAGATTGCTTATATAGTGTTCTATAGCTTGCTTTTGTCCATTTAACAACATATTTTAGAAACTGATCCATATTAGCATGTGTAGCTCTTAGCACCCTCCAGTAGAGCTTTCTGTAGGGTGGTGGGACTGTTACATATCTGCACTGTCCAATATGATAGCCCCATCCACACTTGGCTACTGAGCACCTGAAATGCAACTAATGTAACTGAGGAACTGAATCTTAATTTTATTTCCATTTAAATGGCAACATATAGCTAATGGCTACTATCTTGGACAGTGCAACTCCTTCTTTTTAACACAGTAGTATCTGTCTGGAAAGGTCCTTTTTATCTCCATGCTGCTTTTGGCCTTTTCAGTCTATGGCCTGCTGTACTTATTACTCTTCGTCAGTGACCTCAACTGAAGCAATTTGGATAGAGGAGGACCAGCTTGAAAGATAGCCTGGTCCTTCTCTTTAAATTTTACCTTCCCAAATTGCATTCCCACTTTGCCATTTCCCCTCCTATTATGGCACATGTCAGACCAGTGGGCTGAGATTCTCTGTATGTAATAAAGCTGTGAGGAACCTGGAGGTCATCTGAGCCGTTTCCCTATCTTCATCATGGCTTGCTGACTTTGTCTTTACTCACTTTTTTAGTAACAATTTTTCATCTTCTCTTGGGCCTTCCTACTTCCATAAATGCTTGAGATTAGATTGGCATCCACTAAACTAGAAATCAGGACTAATAATCTTACCTGGCAAGAAAGTCAGGGACTCTAAGCCTCACTTGTGTTTTTCCCAGACTGTCCTACATTCATTAAGTACATACAAACCTGACCCAGAATTCATTAAATAGTGGTAGTAATTATTTACTTGTTACCAGGGTTAACTGAGAATTTCCTGATGTGCCTGGGGCACATCCATAAAGATATGGATCTTTAGTCCTCACCTCTCCTCTGAGCCTCAGCTCTTGTGTCTAACTGCTGTTAAACACTTTATTTTGTCCTCCAGTCCTGTGATAGCATTTTCTGTATTTCCAGTCATAGTTGGTATCACCACCGTTTATTCAATCACTCAAACCAGAAATCTGGGATCATCCTGGAAAACCCTTCTGACTCCAGCCTGTCAGTTACCATTGTTCCATTTTACCTCGTGATTTCCTAATTATTTCTTGAGTCTGTCTCTTTTACTCTTTCCTGGGAGCATTGCCACCCCTCTTCCAGTCTTGGATCCCCTAAATCCATTGTACTTATTTACTATTTGCAGGGTGAAGTTTCCTACTTTATTCCTCTGCGTAAAGCCTTCTGACGTCTACATTCCCTATACGAAGCCAGGCATTAACAGAGCCTGTAAGATCCTTCTAAACTGATCCCTGCCTGCTTCCCCTCTCTCTTCCTCACTGGCTGGTTCTTACCCTCTAAATTCTATCAACTTCAAATGGCTTTTCATTCTCTGATTCCACAATGCCTCTCACCTCTTAGGAGAACCTTTTTTCCTTTTTTCTCTTTGACTAATTTCTGCTCATTCGTCATTCAGCTCAGGCATCACTCCCTCTAGGAAGCTGTGGATTTGAATGATGCAGGAACTGGGGACAGATACTCTTCACCCATGGGTTACAGTATTATAGATGAGAATTGTAGATGAGCACTGGCAGAGAAACTAAAGGTTATTGAACTGAATACCCTTTTTCATGGTGTGGGAAATGACTCGGTCATTTAGTAAGGAAAAGATCTGAGATTGGAACCTAAGTCTCATGGTAGTGCTGAGTCAGCCCTGAGTGCAGTGTGCTTTCTATTATGCCCTGCTGTTAAATCCGACCCACAGAGAAGCTCTGTTGTAGAACAAGTGGTAGAAGATCCTACCTTGAGGGATTGAGGTCTGAGGAGCTGCAGTGATAGCTCAGAAATTACACAGGGGATTTCTGATTCTTATGACCTTTTGGCATCATCTTCTGGAGGGAGGAAGCGTCAAGGCTATGGTATCCATGCTGTTGGGGGTGTGGGGGTGGAGGGTGCAGTGCAAATTACGGGTACATGGAGGTGTACAGGAGGAGACTTGAGATTTGGGAGTTGGGGCATAGAAGGGGGTAGCATTGCACAGTTTTTGCCTTCTTTGTAAACACGTGGCTCCTCTTCTGGCATACTTTATGGAAGTTTGTACAGCATTATCCATTGGCCAGTGCTGCAGAGGCCAGTCTTAGAGGACAGCCCAGTAGGCCTTTACCATGCTTTGCCTCTGCTAACTAGATGATTTTCCTTATGCTAAAGGGATAACCGAAATAATATGTTGTGTTATTTAAAAAAAAAAAAAAAAAAGGATTTGTCTCCGATTTTATGATAACAGAAAGGCTGTGTTACAACAGTGAAATAAAGACATGATTAGCTCAGGTTCACAGGAATGGATAAGCACTAGCCAGCAAACAACTAGCTTGATTTTGTTTCATGCTAGTACCAAACCGTTAAAGTGTTTGTTTTTTAAAACAGGATTCTCAGCTGGTAGCTGGTGTTGCATTCAAGAAGACTTTCTCTTACGCTGGGTTTGAAATGCAACCCAAAAAGTACCACAATCCCAAGATTGCCCTTTTGAATGTCGAGCTCGAGTTGAAAGCTGAGAAAGACAATGCTGAGATAAGAGTCCACACAGTTGAGGTAGGTGGGTTCACCAGTTGCTGGGGGCATGGAAATGGGCAGCTTTCTGAGCCAGAGCCCTGGGTCTTCATGGCTGTTGTGGGCCCCTTTCTCTTCCTGCCCCCCGAATATTGATGTCTAAGTACTAGGTCCCCTTCTTTCCATACTCTATATTCTCCCTGAGTGACCTTGACCTGAGGAAATTTGGATAGGGAAGACCTGTTGAAATATGCTCTGGTCCGGGGGAAGGGGTTGGGAGGGCCTCTGTAGCTACATAGCCTGCCTGGTATTTTGGTTCCTCTTGTTGGTGCAGGTGTGAGTTCCTCCACTTCTAGACTAGACCTAGTGCTGCAGAGACAGGTGTGCTCTCATTGTTGATGTTACCCAGGCTACCTCTGGAGGTAGCTGTGTCACCCACCTTTGAGCAGTTCTTGGGGAAGGGGTCTTTTTTTTTTTCCTTTAAGACGGAGTCTCACTCTGTCACCCAGGCTGGAGTGCAGTGGTGCAGTCTTGGCTCACTGTAACCTCTGCCTCCTGGGTTCAAGCGATTCCCCTGCCTCAGCCTTCTGAGTAGCTGGGATTACAGGTATGTGCCACCATGCCCAGCTAATTTTTTGTGTGTTTTTAGTAGAGACAGGGTTTCACCATGTTGGCCAGGCTGGTCTTGAACTCCTGACCTCAGGTGATCCACCTGCCTTGGCCTCCCAAAGTTCTGTGATTACAGGCATGAGCCACTGTGCATGGCCAAAGGGGTCTTATTGGGAACTCCATGAATCCAGCACCTCAGAAGAGGGTAGACCTCAGCCAGGTTAAACTATTTCTTACATCTTGACAGCACCAGCTCTGGTTCTCAGCCTTAGGGTTACTTTCTGCTTTTGTGTTGGGGAGTTTCAGGTGATTCCTAAGTCATCTCGTGGGGTCCTTGTTTGCTTGGACCGAGGAGTGGCTGTTCTGTTTATCTCTGTTAATTCCCAGATAAATCAGCATGTTTTATTTGGTGGGGTCAGATGGGTATATTTTACCCTACCGTATATGTCCACCTTCACCCCAAAGCATTCTCATCCTTTTCTGGGTCTCTCCAGGATTACCAGGCAATTGTTGATGCTGAGTGGAACATTCTCTATGACAAGTTAGAGAAGATCCATCATTCCGGAGCCAAAGTTGTCTTGTCCAAACTCCCCATTGGGGATGTGGCCACCCAGTACTTTGCTGACAGGGACATGTTCTGTGCTGGCCGAGTACCTGAGGAGGATCTGAAGAGGACAATGATGGTAACCAGATTTTCACAGGCTGCTTCTTGGCCTTTGTGGCCCTGAAGGGTTTTCACTGACCCCTGGTATAACAGAGTGTACTGTCAGGTTGGCGTGTGAATTGAGCCCTGTTTTTTTTTTTTTTAACTCTCTTTTTTCCAGGAAGCACTCCATTTCCATGTGTGTGTGCCCAGTAGCACAAACTGCTTTAGTCTAACCAAAACAAGTCCAGAAATCTGGTTTGTGAGAGAACCTAGCAGTAATGCTATGATTAGCTGGACAAACTCAAATATTGATTCTTCCCAGCCAGATTTCTTCCCTTTCATGAGCATCCCACAAAAGATACTTTTAGGTTTAAAGTACTCCTGAGTTCAGTTGCTGGACCCAGTGCCACCCTAGTTTAGGGGAGGGAGTATAAGCTGAATCGAATGGGTCCCTATCTCCTTTTAACTTCTCTTGTTTGCCTTTGATGTGTTTTAGTTCTATTTTGTTTTTTTTTTGCTCTTTCAGAGAGGGGGAAGGGTCGCCTGGAAGTCAAGGGAAAGGGTGGGTAATGCAGAGGCTCTGAGGGCATGCATGGGAATTGGCTTTGAGATGAGGTGGCAGGAAGCTGCCTGGCCTTGGGAACCTTCACTGCTGGATCTTGCCTTCCTTACTCCCTAGGCCTGTGGAGGCTCAATCCAGACCAGTGTGAATGCTCTGTCAGCAGATGTGCTGGGTCGATGCCAGGTGTTTGAAGAGACCCAGATTGGAGGCGAGAGGTGAGTCGTGGGCCCAGGCCAAGCTCACAAACCTGCCTGGGTCTGGTCTTCTGCCATCTTTCGGCTGTGGTATACAGCTTTTACAAAGTCTCACCTTTGTGTACAAAGTGGTATACAACTTTTGCAAAGTCTCACCTTTGAGCCATAAAGAGCTCAGATAATATACGGCATTACAGAAAGATCTAAAAGCCTTGGCTCCACAATCTTTTATGCCCTAGTGGTACAGCTGCAGACCTTTCCAAGAAAATGTCTATAAGGTTGGGATTGGGTAACCTGAGTGAAGAATGTAAGAGCAGCTGCTGAGTGTTGGGGGGGCTGGCAGTGAGGACAATACAGTAGGATGGTGGCAGACAAGAGTTCATGTGTGTACTATTTAATCCTGCGCATAGGTACAATTTTTTTACTGGCTGCCCCAAGGCTAAGACATGCACCTTCATCCTCCGTGGTGGTGCCGAGCAGTTTATGGAGGAGACAGAGCGGTCCCTGCATGATGCCATCATGATCGTCAGGAGGGCCATTAAGGTACTGGGCTGATGGCCTCCTGCCTGCACAGCCTACTCTCTCCTATCTCCCTAGCTGATCAGACCTTGGATTTGTGTGGTGATTCCTTCTCTATATAACGTGCCCTTTCCTGGGTGGTGTGGTGAGCCCTGATTTGCCCCACAAATGGTAGAGAAACTGAGCCTCAGTTTCTCAAAAATAGGTCATCCTGCCTTGAAAGCTAAGACTTGTTCTTTTAGCCTGGCGTGGTAGCTCACACCTATAATCCCAGCACTTTGGAAGGCCGAGGTGGGAGGGTTGCTTAAGACTAAGAGTTTGACACCAGCCTGGGCAACATAGCAAGACCCTGTCTCTACAAAAATAGAAAAATTAGCCAGGAATGGTGGCATGTGCCTGTAGTCAGTCCCAGCTACTTGAGAGGCTGAGGTGGAAAGATGCCTTGAGCCCAGGAGTTGGAGGCTATAGTGAGCTATGATCACACCACTGCACTCCAGCCTGGGCAACAGAGCAAACAGAAGAAAAAGACTTGGTTTTGTTAGCAAACTGGAGCTAATGTCAGATATTCCAGTAATTGTGCCAGTGTCCTTGAGCTGCAGGTGACCTTGAAAATAGTCAGAAACCATAAGGTTCACCAGGTTGAAGTTGGAATGTTCTAGATAGGGGCCGTGTCTGGGCATTTGGGGCTTGGGATGGAGGAAGGAATGAAGAACCACTCTTTCTGGGCTGAAGGGACCTACTGAGTGGCCCAGCATGGAAGCTTGGACCAGGGGCCCTCTTACATTGAGAGGTGGTCTGATCTCTGCAGAATGATTCAGTGGTGGCCGGTGGCGGGGCCATTGAGATGGAGCTCTCCAAGTACCTGCGGGATTACTCAAGGACTATTCCAGGAAAACAGCAGCTGTTGATTGGGGCATATGCCAAGGCCTTGGAGATTATCCCACGCCAGCTCTGTGACAATGCTGGCTTTGATGCCACAAACATTCTCAACAAGCTGCGGGCTCGGCATGCCCAGGTGGGTCCTTTCTCTCCCCAGGGTTCAGGGTTTGGGCAGGTGGGGCTAGATTCTGAACGTGAGCTGTGCTTACTCAAGCTGTGCACGCTTGGCCCAGGAGATAGGCTGCAACTCCACCCAGCCTGTCTGCCTGGCCAACTGCCTCCTCTGAGGGCAGAAGGAAAGCCAAGGTGCTAGCACAGGAGATCCAGGGTTTCTTCATTGCTTCTACCAAGAGTATGATTGTGGCTGGGCGTGGTGGCTCACGCCTGTAATCCCAGCACTTTGGGAGGCCGAGGTGGGCGGATCATGAGGTCAGGAGTTTGAGACCAGCCTGGCCAACATAGTGAAATCCTGTCTCTACTAAAAATACAAAAAATTAGCCAGGGGTGGTGGTGGGCACCTGTAATCCCAGCTACTCGGGAGGCTGAGGCAGGAGAATCCCTTGAACCCGGGAGGCAGAGGTTGCAGTGAGCAGAGATTGTGCCATTGCACTCCAGCCCGGGTGATAGTGCGAGACTCCGTCTCAAAAAAAAAAAAAAAGAGTATGATTGCTCCTCATGGTACCACAGGAGGAACCTTGCATCTACCTTCCTGGAAGCACACGCTGACCACATGTAGTGGGCTTACTGGTGTGGTGGTGAAGCTCTCCAGAGCCCTCCAAGTGTGACCCTGGGCTAGTTACTTCAATCTCTCTGAGAGTTTAATTCCTCCATTTGTTAAATAGATAGAGGTTTGTTAAGTGCCCAGCACCCAGTGAATGACCCTGCTTCTGGCTTGTATTAGGACTTTTGCTTAAAGTCACTTTACCTCTGTGTCTTACTTGCCTCATCTGTAAAATTGGGCTATTTGAAGCAATGAGATGAAAGATTGGATAGTATTTTTGTTATTCCTGTTTATCTTGAGAACTCATTGTTTGATATATATATAGTCCTCAGGTGACCTGAGGATGGGGCCGCCCCAAAACACAACAGCTTGCCTGGGAGAAGATCCCAGAGGTCTTGTGTGGTATGTCCAGGGCTAAAGGGAGGAGTTGGCGGGAGTAGGGGTTTCCAGGTTCCTGGCATGCTCATAGGAAGATGCAGTATTCTTCAGCGAAATGCCACCAAGTTTAGAGAGTCTGCGGGTTCCTAGCACTGTCTTTTGGAGTACCAGTTTACAAGAGGAAAGTTGAAAGCAGTTCCATATTACCTCCTTTCTTTTCCTACTCTTTTAGGGGGGTACATGGTATGGAGTGGACATCAACAATGAGGACATTGCTGACAACTTTGAAGCCTTCGTGTGGGAGCCAGCTATGGTGCGGATCAATGCGCTGACAGCAGCCTCTGAGGCTGCGTGCCTGATCGTGTCTGTAGATGAAACCATCAAGAACCCCCGCTCGACTGTGGATGCTCCCCCAGCAGCAGGCCGGGGCCGTGGTCGTGGCCGCCCCCACTGAGAGGCACCCCACCCATCACATGGCTGGCTGGCTGCTGGGTGCACTTACTCTCCTTGGCTTGGTTACTTCATTTTACAAGGAAGGGGTAGTAATTGGCCCACTCTCTTCTTACTGGAGGCTATTTAAATAAAATGTAAGACTTCGGATAAATTATTTTGGCATGGTACTCATAAATGTCTGGCTGTAGCTCAGAATTTTAGCTTTATATGCGCTTGTCCAACAGGGAGACGAGCATCCTGGGGTGAGCTCCACTAGAGTGGCCCGTCTGGAAGTTTCACTGTGGTTGCATTCTTTGTTCCAGAAGTGGCTGGACAACACACAGTTGCTTTCTTCTGGCATCATCTTGTTTAGCCCTGGCCTAGCCAGACACTGCTCTCAGGGTTTCTCTGGTTTGAGTAAATGGGTTACATTACCTTGTCTGCCCCTTCTATCTCCATATTCTTTTGGTTTAGTCTTTTGTTCCCTCTTACTCAAAACTGTGAGAAGGTTGTTTTAGGGAGGCCTCATGCTCTCTAAACTCTAGTGATCCCTTGGAAGGCTACTAAGGAAATGGCTGAAAGCACCCACCTAGTCTTTCCAGTTCAGCCCCCCAGTGATCTTGGTCCTTCTGCTTTCTTGTGACCAATGGGAGTTTGGAATGGCTGTCACAGATGAGCTGGAAATCCAGCAGTGTCTAACATCTTCCTGATTTACACTGGTCCTGATAGCTGGACCCTGCTGTAGTTGGTCGTTGTTAAAAGCTGGAGGTAAATGATGATGTCATTGTCAGCCATTGAGACTTGCTAGCTAAAACTGGGAAGTGATTTTTTAAAAAAATTCTCGGAACCCAGCCACTCCTGGTTAGATGGACTAAAGCACAGAGGGTGGTAGGCAGGTCCAGGCTTTGGAGTCTGGCATTCCTCCTAACTTGATGGTCTTTAGGTAGACTAATTTTTCTGAGCCTCTGCTATTCTACCCGTATGACAGGGTAAGAGTAGCTGGCTCAAAGAGTAGTGAGACTTAAGTGTTTATTTTACTTTATGTTAGAGACACAGTTTAAGCCTAAAACACTTTTTTCTGATTTTAAATATTTCAGGACCCTAGGAATCAAGTCAGGGGCACAAGGACATTTTGTAAAATGAGAAAGTCAAGGCCAGACCATGATGGCAACCTGGTCTCCTGCAGTCAAAGCCTGATTGGCTGGCCAGAGCCTCGTGAGGAGGCAGCCAAGCCAGGGAGGGGCTGGGCAGTGCCTGCTGCCCTATTGTACTGGTGCTGGGTTTGTACTTGAAGATAGTCTCTCCTAGCTGAGAGTCAGAAATGATGTATCTCAAGGCGTTTCCTCTGGATACACATACTGAAAGCAGGGTTGAGCAGTGGCAGGACAGTCACCCTAGGTGGCTTTTCTGCAGTCCTTAGGCAAGTTTTTGTTGTTTCTGAGACAGGGCCTCGCTCGCTTACCTAAGCTGGAGTGTGCAGTGGTGTGATCTCAGCTCACTGTAACCTCCACTTCCCTGGCTCGATATCCTCCCACCTCAGCCTCTCAAGGAGCTGGCAATACAGGCACATGCCGAGCTAATTTTTCAATTTTTTTTGTAGAGACAGGGTTTCACTGTGTTGCCCAGACTAGTCTCGAATTCCTGGGCTCAAGCGATTCTCCCGCAAGTGCTAGGATTACAGGTGTGAGCAACTGTGCCCGCTGGCAAGTCTTGCTAATACTTCATTCCACTGGGTTACCTGCCTCTGTGCACTTGAGCTGCAGAAAGACCATCATAACACAGATGACAAGTGTGGCCACATACCATTTACTTCTCTGGGGCAGATATACCAGTTTCACCATCTTTTTTATTGGATACAGAGCCATAAATTCTCTGATGCCCATGTGAGTCCTTTTAAATACATATACACTCAGGTACATTCAGCAAAGGGCATCTTACGGGTGACATGGAGCAAAGTGCTGGGATGGTGATGCCTGGGTGGGGCAGAGAAGTGTGGCCAGGGAAGGCCCCCTGGGGGCTGGAGGTACAGGCACCACTTCAGAAACAAAAATAAAACCAAAAATTGCTCTCCACCCTTCTGCCTGTGCTTGGGGCTGGGGAAGCTACCCTCTCACGCTCAGGCCCATTATAGTCTAGCTGTGCAGGAAGGCAGGGCCTAAGGGCCAGTTATGGAGGTCGCCCACCAGTGGTGCCCACTAGACCCAAGCCTGCTGGCATCAGCCACAAAGCAAGGCTGGGTCACCTCAGGCCTCTGCCCTGGATACAAGACCCTTGCCAGGGCAGAGCTGAAGCTGGCAAGCCCAAGGCCAAGCCTCCCTTGGGCCATGCTGGCAGTGGCAGAGGAGGCTCGGCCTCATGGTGGGGAGCCTGCCTGATTGTCAGGGCAGCCTTGGGACTGGCTGAGGTCCCAAGGGGTTGGGGAGGGAGTCGTTGCCTTAGCTGGCCCTGGTATTCTGATCTTTACCCAATCCTAAACCTTATCCTCAGGCAAGGGCTGCAGAGGAACACACTTGTCCAGGAATACATACATACACACAATACACAGCAATATATACAGAAATGCAGGCCGGGCACAAGGCTGGGTGAGAAAGCATAGCCACTGGGGTAGAGAGAAGGGCCAGGCCCCCAGGGGAAGGAAGTTACACTCATCAGGGACAGGCTGGGACAGGTCCCATGGGTTCGAGTTAACTTCTCTGGGCACTTGGGCCATACACCCACTCACCATCTCCTGTTTTTACCCCAAGTCCAACAGGAACTGGGACTTTGGCACCAATAGTCACTCTGGGAAGGCCTCCTTCTAGCGCCTTAGAGGGATTGGGGCCCAGGTGACTCCCCACCTGTGGCCCCAAAGATAAGAGACCGGGAGCAGGGAAATAGGCAGGACCCAAAGGCAAGGGATGGAGCCAAACCTTGGAGTAGCAGGCCTTGGGAAGGAGGCCTTTTTTTTTGTTTTTCCCTTTTGAGGCAATTCCTGAGGGGCTGGCTCAGACTCTGTCACAGGACCAAGAAAACAGGAGCTGCCTTGATCCTTAGGTGGTCTCTCCTGGCTGGGGAAAGGCTGTGGTGCTGGGCAGGCCACCTACTCTTTATTCCTGCACAGATGCATATAAGTGCATCTTCATTTCCTGCCGGTGCCGTGGGGAAGCAGCCTGGATAAAGCATGAAGTACTTAAGCCAAGTACACCAACCTCCCAGGTAGGCACTGGGGCCAGACTGGATGGCAGGGGGTGGTAGGAACATCAAGTGGCCACCCCCACTGGGCCTCTACACATACCTGGGGCCCCTGGAGCAGGGCTGCTTGCTCTCAGATATTCCTTTCTTGCATCTTACTGGGTATGAAATGTGGAGGGATCCCCTTTGGGTGAGTAAAGATGGATGAAGTGCTTCTAGGGATAGCCAGGCCCTCTGTCCCTGTTCCCATCCTCAGCCCTAGCTGTATGGTCACCAAAAAAATCAATGCATAGAGCCTCCCAGCAAGCAAAAGCTCTCTACTCAGCAGCAGGGCTCATCCCCGAGGAGAGAACAAAAGAGTATCAAGGGGCTGATGGGGCAGGGGCTGCAAAGCTGCCAGTGCTTGGGCATGCATGAAGGCTAGGGGGCACAAGTCTGTCAGCCCCAGGGTGTGTGTGCAATGGGATACTCTCACCTCTCATTCTTGCTGCAAAGAATTGGGCCTGCTCACACACATCCTTCACACACACACCCAGAACAGGGTGGAGGACTGAGGGGCTTTCCTGGAAATAGCCAAACCCATGGGAAGTGGATGTCCCCCCAGGCAGAAGGGTATCTTGTTCACCCCTCTGCCTCTAGTGCTGGTGGTGCTCAGTACTGTTGCACTAATGAATGAATGAGTCAAACTACAACTAGCATCTGTCCTTTCAGCACCACCTTTCTCCCACCCTAGCTCACTACCCATACACCCCAACCTCCTTTCTAGGGCTAATGCCAGGCATTCTAGTGTGTACCACCCAGAGAGAAGTTGCCTAGAGCCTTGTATTCAGGGATGGAAGGTCCCTGGGGCAGAGAAAATCCCTCAGTTGGGCAGGCTCAAGCCAAGCAGGGCATCCCTTTGTGCTTTGTCCAGGAGACAGGGAAGGCAGCACCTCTGGTTCTGGGGTCACAGGGAGCAGGAGCTACAGGGTGCAGTTGGCAAGGCAGGACCAAGAAATCCAAGGCAGCCAGGCCCTTAGTGGACCTCCACCTCCCTTCCAGGCCTCCGGAGGAGAGGAAAGAAAGCTGTGCTGCTTTTTCCTGACCCCTGAGGACAGGGTTGGTGCAGGGAGAAGCCAATGGAGCCAGCTGCTCTGGGGTAGGGGCAAGGGGTGCCACACACAGCCAAGGCTTTGTGCAGGACTGGGCAGGGAGTTGCCAGCATGACACCCTTGGTATTTTAGGCTTTCAAAGGTCAGGGACAGAACAAGCCACAGGAGGAAAAGTCAGCAATGATATCAAGAGCTGGGACAGAGCTAGGGAGTGACGCCATGGGAGCTGGGTGTGCTGCTGCGCCTGTGGGGTCCCAGCTCTGGAGGACTCTTTACAAGGTAACCTATGGCTGGGTCTTCATGTCCAAGCCAGGTTGTGTTAGGAAGTTGGGTCCCTGGGAAGGACTGGGTAACGAGGGGACCCCATCCCCAGCCAGGACCAGCAGCCTAATGGCTAGGGCTGGGAGCTGATCCTATCTAGGAGAGAAAGAAACCCTAAGATAGATCTAGTTTAGATGTTTGAAAGAACTTTCCAAATGAAAGTTGGCAGGACCCCTGGCCTCTGAGCCACTATGGGAGTTCTGAGAGGAGGAATTGGGGAGACCTCAGCCTTTGGAGCCTTGGTTCTGAGACCTGATCCTTCGGGGACTGCAAAGGCCAGTGAAAAGTGAATCCTGTGACTTCTAAGCCAAGTGGCTCCAGCCCAGGTCCAGCACTTCCCCTAGGCAGAAGACCCCAATGCAGCCCTCAGCCCACGGGGCCCATGGAGACTGAGGAAGGGGGAGTGAGTCTATTGAGGATGCTCTTCCTCTTCCTTGGCCCCATGGGTCTGGCTCCCTGCCAAGGCCACATCTTCAAGCAAGCTAATTAGACAAGGAAGCAAAGCAAGCCACCCTCCTCCTGGCTTCCTCCACGGCCTCAGCACAGAGGGCGGCCCCGTGCCTCCCTCCCAGACAGCCTTGGTGACCTGAAGGCCATCGGGTTCCTGCCCAAGCACCTGGATTAGAAGGAAATTCCTTAAGGACAGGAACTACTTCTCACTGTGACAGGGCTGCCTGGGGCTGGGACCTTGACCCTCTGGAGGGTTCCTCAGGAATGAATGTAGGTATAGAAACGTGCGCCTTTCAGCTTTGAATTTAGCTCTGGTGTGTGGTGGGGTATGGGGTTTGGAGGAGGGGTCCTGTCTTATAGCAATAAATAAGTTTTCTCCCCCTGGCAATCCCCCACCTTGGAAGGGTGGTCTCATCCTGGGGAGAAGTTCTGGGTGACTGTTTCCTTTCCAAACCCACCCCCACTACCCCACTGTACTGCTGCCCCCAGCTTTTGGCTGACCACATGCCCAGGCCCCTAGGTCTGGCTGTGGTATCCCCAGGAAATGTGGATCCAGAGCCTAGGCAGGCTGTCTGAAGGGGTGCCCCCAGAAGGCTGCAGCAGGGTTGGGGAGAAGAGCCCTCCTTGCCAAGTCTGAGCTGCCTTGTGGAGCCCCCATTGGCCTGGGGCCCCAGATGCTCCTGACCAGGAGGCTGGGCCTCAGGAAGGAGAGGCCAGCCACAACAGCTAAGGAGCCACTGGGTGGTTATTGCAGATCCTCCAGGTGATGACACCAGGCGCTGGTGGTGACAGCTCCTCACTGGCTGTGCCAGAGGCTACTCCAGCCGGGGTAGGGTGGGGGTCGGAGGGTAGCTTCTGTCCAAGCCCCTCTACTGGGGAGGCAGTGCCCTGGGTCAGGCCTGTTGCTCTGCTGCTCCAGGAGGAGGACAGGAGACTTGTCAGTCCCCCTCCAGAAGCCAGGGATAACATTTGGCCTCCGAAGGACTAGTCCAAACCAGGGTACCTCTGAGGTCCAAAGGGAGTGCCCTGGTGTGGGGCTGGCAGGGGCCCTGCCGCCCCCTACCCGGGTTAGCAGCCGCCTTCCACCTTGATGTGCAGAATCTTAGAGAAGCCGGGCCTCCGTCGCAGAGCCTGTGGACCGAACCCTGGGTTAGTTCTCCCTTCGTGCCAGGCAGGTGGGGCCCTCCTGCTACACTCACCCAGGTCACCAGCCCCAGTCTAGGGATGCCACTTGGGGTCTTGGACAGCCTCAGAGCTGACCCCTCACCTGGAGTTTTGTCACCATGTCCTCAAACAGCTTCTGGGCCTCAGGGCTGCTGGGCTCTTTGAAATAATCCGCAATCCCAATTTGGACCACAATGGACTTGAGGTTCCGGCAGATGCCTGAGAAAAGGTGAGCAAAGTAGGGGCGTGTTTGGCCTGGGCTGTGGAGCTGCCTCCTCTCCTCTCACTAATTAATGAAATCAGAGAGTCAGGTGCCAGCTACCGGGAACACGACAGAGGAGAGCAGATCCATGCCACCTGGGGGCTGGCGACCAGATGCGGGGAGAGGTAGATGGGGCTGAGGCACAGGAGAGGCTGCAGTGGCTTCTGGGAGGATGAGTGGGCAGCCACCAGCTGTCCAAAGCCTCTAGGAACTTCCCTGACACAGGGGGCAGCTATACCATGGTCTGGACATTTGGGGATGAATGACAAGGAACAGAGTGGCTGAGGTGAGGCTCGTGGATCCAGGCTGAAGCACAAAGGAGGGGGAGGTGGGGCAAATACTTGGGAACAGAGGGCTTAAGGGACTGGATATGGCGTGAAGTCGGGGGAGGTAGAGGAAGATCAGGTGACTGAGAAGGGCCTGGAGGTCATGATTCTGGAGGCTGAGCAGTTAGTTCTGGTGGTAAAGTCCAGGGCATCCCATGTGGCTGAAGGGGGAAGAAGGTCTTGGAAAGAGGGTCAAGGCACCTTGGTGCAGTTGGCATGGGGTCCTCTCAGGAGCCAAAGGGTCCTGGCTGGTGGTCTCCTTGGGCAGGAGCAGCCCACACTGGGTGCTAGGTCCTCAGTGCAGGTGGAGTAGTGACTGAGAGTAGAGTGGGTGGTTTGAGAAAGGTGTGGAAGCCAAGGAGGTATGATCTGGAGTCCAGGGAGAGAGGAGTCTTCACCCTGAGAACTGTCCTTGGGGGGCTTCCACATATCATCTCATTTAATCCTCTCACCCATCCTAGAAAGTCAGCTTAGAAGATGGGAATAGGACTCAGAGAGGTATAGTAACTTGCCCAACATCACTCAGCTAATAAGTAGCAGAGCCAGACCTGGGACCTAGGTCAGTCAAGCTCTAGAACCAGTGCTCTTAACCTGTCCCCCTGCCTCTGCCCTTGGCTGGAGACCCTGATCCATCTGCCCCAGTGATAGTTAGGCTACCTGCTGACAGAGCCCCGTGGCAGGTGATAGTCGTACCCTGCCCCGCATTCCCCCATTGCTCACTGTTGAAGTGCAGTAGGGCCTTAGGGGTGACAGGAGTCGCCGTGAGCACCAGCATCTCCAGTCCCTTCAGGCCTTCCCGGCAGACCTCTGCTGCCACCTCCTGGGTGATCTCTGACACATGGTCAAGCTCCAGGACCTGCAGCCGCATGCAGTTTCTTGCTAGGAAGAGAAAGAAGAGGGATCCTGCTGACACACTCCCCGGTCACCCCTGCAGCCAGCACCCTGGCTACCACCCTGCCACCTGCCACCACCCAGGCTGCAGTCCCAAGCCCCTGTGGGATTTCACAGGGCAGCACTGCACCCATGCCTGCTTTCCACTACCCACCACCCCAGTCCAAGGAAAGACTCACCGAGTGATGCCAGGCCCTGCACCCCACAGCCGGCACCCCCGACCCCCAAGGCCCGCAGGTGGGGCCAACAGCGACCAATCATCTGCAGGCAGCGGTTACTGAAGCGCGTGGGCTGCTGGCTGGAGAATGGGAAGGGGGAGCCGTCAGGGAAGTCTCTGGATGCCTGATACCCCAGCATGCTCCTCCTGTGGGACTCCTCCCTGATTCAGGCAAGCGTTTCTCCAACAACCCAGCTGGTCAAGTCAGAGAACCAGGATCATCCCTGACTCCTCTGCCCTCATCTCATCCACCAAGTCCTGCAGATTCTGATTCCCAAGCACTCTTTTTTTTTTTTTTTTTTTTTGAGACAGGGTCTCACTCTGTCACCCAGGCTGGAGTGCAGTGGTGCAATTTCGGCTCACTGCAACCTCTGCCTCCTGGGTTCAAGCAATTCTCCTGCCTCAGCCTCCTGAGTAGATGGGACTACAGGCATGTGCTACCATGCCCGGCTCATTTTTTTGTACTTTTAGTAGAGACAGGGTTTCACCATGTTGGCCAGGCTGGTCTCAAACTCCTGGCCTCAAGTGATCTGCTGCCTTGGCTTCCCAAAGTGCTGGGATCACAGGTGGGAGCCACTGCGCCCGGCCTTAAGTACTCTTGAACCCACAGTTCAGACCACCATTGGCATTCTCTGGGTTAGCACTAGTCTCCCTGCATCTCATCCTCTATACTGCAGATAGGGAGCCCCTCATTCCTACATCCACTCACTCCACCATTCAGCAAGTGGTTATCAAGTCAACAACAACTGAGCTAGGCCCTGGGGGTGCAGCGGTGACAACATAGACATGGTCCCTACCCTCAAAGAGTGGACAGTCTCTTTGGTGGCAGAAGTGGTGGGGGGCATAGAATATTACCAGTCTGATCTTAATCCCTTTCTTAAAATCTAAAATCCCACCAAATAGCTTCCAATACTTTCTAGATAAAACGCAAAAAAACTAAATTCCTTAGCAAGGCCCTTCCTGATTGCCCCAACTTGCCTTTCCATTCACACCAAATGCCATTTCCCTAAACACTTCATCCCCCAACATTTGCCCAGGCAACAAACATCTCTCTGGCATCTACTATGCATTTGGTACCAGGGATACAGAAATGGACATTCCTAGATTCTGCCTTGAAAACCACCCATCTAGTGGAGGAGATAGAAATATAAAGAAATTATTGCAAAGTAGGGCTGGGTGCAGTGGCTCATGCCTGTAATCCCAGCACTTTGGGAGGCCGAGGCAGGCAGATCACCTGAGGTCAGGAGTTCGAGATCAGCCTGGCCAACATGGTGAAAGCCCGTCTC
This sequence comes from Nomascus leucogenys, assembly GCF_006542625.1. Classification (NCBI taxonomy): domain Eukaryota; kingdom Metazoa; phylum Chordata; class Mammalia; order Primates; family Hylobatidae; genus Nomascus; species Nomascus leucogenys. The sequence continues at coordinate 37,982,848 of NC_044394.1, forward strand.
TACTACAAATACAAAAATTAGCTGGGCATAGTGGCCCATGCGTGTAGTCCCAGCTACTTGTGAGGCTGAGGTAGAAGGATCGCCTGAACCTGGGAGGTGGAGGTTGCAGTAAGCTGAGATTGCACCACTGCACTCCAGCCTGGGCAACAGAGGAAGACTCCGCCTCAAAAAAGAAAAAAAAAAAGATATTATTGCAAAGTAGATGACAGAGGGGTCAGGGCAAAATGCAGTAGGGATTGAGGCAGGGGAGCAGTGACACGCTCTACCCAGGGTGTTACAGAAGGCACACTGGATGACTGGGAGGAGCTGTCGCGTGAAGAGAGGCAAAATGTAGGGAGCAAAAGAGCCTGGTGTGTTAGAGGAACTCCAAACAGAGTGAGAAATGATTTTGTAACCTGGATTCTCCAATGACCAGCTCTTTCATACACTGACATCCCTGAACCACCTTTCATATGTCAAACAAAGCTGGTGGTTTTTAGCTGGTGTTTACGGAACAATTACCGTGGACCCTGCAGGCTTTGTGTACCTAATCTCATTTGGGTGAGCAACAGCCCTAATAAGGTCCATAGTTCCTAATACCACCTTTACTTTGCAGTTTGAGAAACTAAGACATGATTGAGATTGCCAAGGTGGCACTGCCAGTAAGCCAGGACATGACCCCAGGTCTGATTTTTAAAATTTATTTATTTATTTATTTATTTATTTATTTATTTGACGGAGTTTCCGTCTTGTTGCCCAGGCTGGAGTGCAATGGCACGATCTCGGCTCACCGCAACCTCTGCCTCCCAGGTTCAAGCGATTCTCCTGCCTTAGCCTCCCGAGTAGCTGGGATTACAGGCGTGCACCACCACGCTCGGCTAATTTTGTATTTTTAGTAGAGACAGGGTGTCTCCCATGTTGGTCAGGCTGGTCTCGAACTCCAGACCTCAGGTGATCCGCCCGACTCAGCCTCTCAAAGTACTGGGATTACAGGTGTGAGACACCGTGCTCGACCAACCAGGTCTGATTTTAAAGCCCTGCTCCTAATGCCTCAATGGACAGATTAATTAATGTGTGTGAATCTGTCCTAATAGCTTGTGGAATGGGCTCAGATCTGCTCAGTCCTCAGCCCCAGACCAGGCCCAACCGTGTCCCCCCTCCCATCCCCCAAACCTGCCAGGGCTCACCAGGGGTGAAGTGGCGCCACTTGGAGGGAGACGATCTCTCTGCAGCCTGCGCCCAGGGCCCAAATGACCTCATGGCCCACAGGGTCTGTGGCACTCCTGTGAAGAGACAAAGCTGCTGGTCAGGCAGCAGGGTGGCTTATACTGGTAATCCCAACACTTTAGGAGGTCAAAGCCGAGGTTGGGGATCGCCTGAGCCCAGGAGTTCTAGACTAGCTTGGGCAATATGGCGAGACCCTGTCTCTATTTAAAAAAAAAAAAAAAAAAAAAAGAAAATATACAAGACAAAGCTGGAGTTGCCCACTCTGATGGCCTCTGCTCTTACCAAGGCTTCCTTCCTTTCAGCCATAGAGCTCTTGGATCCCTTTGCTTGAGAACCCTGGCGGAGGCTATGCAGCGCCTAGGGATCCCGTAGGACCCTGGGCCTAGAGGGAATAGGCCATGCTTCTAGTCCGTTGACCCACCTGTACGTGACAGCCTGCAGCGCACGGCAGTAGCAGCTGGCCAGCCAGAGCGAGCGGTCGGTGAGGATGTTTGGACAGTGGGAGATGCGCAGGATCAGTAGGTTCCCCCCAGCTGCCTTCAGCAGGGACTCCAGCCCAGCTTCCAGGCAGCCCCTGGGGATGACCAAGAGGTCAGAGAGCTGACCACCTCCTCCTCTGGGAAACAACCTTACTTAATTCCAGGTCTGTGGCCCAGCAGCACCCCCCACCCACCCATCGCAGGCCTCACCGGGTGCTCCGGGCGTACTCCTCCTTGCTCTCCTTCTTTCCCCGCTGCCGGGGCTTCAAGTTCTGTAGCGTCAGAGAGTGGGCCTGGGTGCACCACTGAGCCAGCATTGCCAGGAACTGCGGAGGAGGGAAGGGTATTTGGAGATGAAGGGGTCTGAACTTGGTTGGCTGGAGGTGGAGAAGGCCCCATGAGAGCATTTCAGGGAAGCCAGCTTGGCGCTAAGGTGTTGTAAGGGTTGCAAGGACCAGACCTCAAGGGGCCAGATTCTACCCAGGGGGAAAGGTGGGTTCACAGCAGGGCACAGAAGACAGGCAGGGGCAGTTACCTTGGAGCAGACACGGGCATTCTCAAGCAGCACCCTCGTCCAGACTGCAGGGTGGCGGGCCACAAAGCGCCAGTCCCGGCAGACCTCGGCAGCATGCAGCAGTGTGCGCGTGTCCAAGTAGGTGAAGATGCAGAAGAGGGCAGCTCGCATCTTCAGGATCTCCGGGCTGATGACCTCATTGGAGCGTGAGGGGCTGCCCCTCTCTGCTCGCCGACCCCGCCCACTGCCTCCCTCGGGGCGGGCTGCAGAATACCAGGGGTTCAAAAGTGAGTGTGGAGGGTCAAGGCTGGTGTGGGGATGTGTGTGGGGAGCTGGGGCAGGGTAGGAGCTGCAGAGGAATGGGCATGCTGTGGTACCAGGGCCTAGGGAAGAAGGAAAAGGGGCCTCTGCATCTCTGTCCTTTGCAGTACCCCATCTCCAGTTTTGCAAATTACAAAAAGGCATCCCTTGTGTAAACTTCCTTTTTAAGGTTATATATCATTCAAACTCACCCCCTACAAGAGGCAACACATCAGATTTGGAGAGTGAAAGAGGTTGGGGGTGGGTGGTGCTGGAGTATAAACCAGGCCTCTGGAAACAGAAGGCAGGCATGGGGCTGCCCAGAAAATGGGGTGTGGCTACACCCCTGACCCTAGCCCTCTCACCTCCCAAACCACCCACATGTGCGGTGCCTTCTGTGAATATGGTGGGGCGCCTCTCCCCCACTGCACCAGGGGCGTCAGAGTTTGGAGGCAATACTCAACTGCTCTCCTGTAAATGTTGATGAGCCCACCATGTGACTGGACCCCCTGCCCCCCAGATGTGGCATCCTTGTGCAACAGACAACCTGCGCATACTTGTGCCACTGCAGCCCTGCCCTGTCACAAGAGTTCCTGCCCCAGGCTTGAAGGGTGCTATGTAGGAGGGGTGGGCAAGTCTGGGGAAAGGGGAGGGGGGTGCAGGAGCCCAGGAGATTCACTGCCTCAGACCTGTGAACCCCGGCCCACCCTTCTGGGACCCACCTGAGAGCCGGCAGCTGCTCAGTGGCCCAGCCATAGCAGGCCCGGGGCGGGGCGCATCCAACGGTCCCTCAGCCTCTGACTCAGTGGTTCGGGAGCCAACGTCGGAGACATCACCCTCTTCCCCCTCAGTGCTGTGTCGGCGGGGTCTGCGCTGCCAGTTCTGGATGGCCTGGCGCCGCAGGCCTGAGCTGCGAGGGGGCTGGGACCGCTCTGAGCCCCCGTTGGCAGCCTGGGCCCGTGTGCCCAAGCCCCCAGGGCCACTGTCCTCAGGGGCCCCCTCCTCTGGCCTGGGCAGCTCCAGACTGTCACTGTCATAGCAGCCTGAGCTCTGGGATGCGGCTGGCACACGGCTGGAGGCCCTGGGGCAGGGTGGACCACACAGTAAGGGGTGACAGGCACCAGGCCTGCCCAAACTCCCCATCCTGCCCCTACCATCAGCCGAGGGCAACCCACCCACCCTGCTTTCCAAAAGCCTCCTCTGGGTGTGGAAAGGCAGACACACGTGACCCAGGGAGGGTAGGGGCAGGAGGATAACACAAGCCCCAGACAGGCCAGCGGATCTTTCCAGGGTGAGGGTGGGCTGCATGGGGTGGGCTGGGCCCGAGGCTTACCCTGTGCTGGGAGAGGAGCCATGCCGTGACACTGCATATGTGTTAGGCACGGCCGGGCCCGCGTGGTGTTCTCGCTGTGGGCCCCCAGAGCAGGAGGTAAAGGAGAGGGGCGGAGGAGGCAAGAGGATGAGCAGGAATAGCAGGGGAAACAGGGCAAAAGATGGAGAGGAGAGGGGGGAGAGGAGAGAGAAAGGAAAATAGTTGGGAAAGATGGACAAATGGACAGACAGACAGCCCAGAGAGGCAGGCTCACCAGCCCCTCCCCACACCCACCCAACACCCTGGACCCCAGCTTGTGGCTGGCTCCTGGACTCTCATTTGCAGGGATGGGCAGAGATAGCCCCTGAGGGCTGGGGCCACTGAATTATATCTCACTACAGCCTCGGGGGCTGGCACTGGCACTCCTGCCCAATCAGAGGGGCTCCCCTGTTCCTGGCATCTGCTCGTGGGGGAAAAGCCAAAGAAGGGTCAAATGGGGCATCATGGGGAGATGTCCAGGCACGTGAAAGGTGAGGTTGTTGGGGGCCAGGGTGCAGATAGAGGAAGGAAGGCAGGTGGGCACTCACCATTCTGCCTGGGCCCCGGGCATTGGGGCCAGCACCACCGCCCCCACCTCCACGGCCCAGGCTGGCGCTGGGCGTGCTGCCACAGCTGCTGCTGATGACCTGCAGCTGCCGCTCGGCACGGTCAGCCCGCTCAAGGAGCTCCTCAATGAACTGCTGCAGCCGCAGCTTGGCGCTGGCCTCCCGCGCCGCCGTCTCCTTCAGGAACTGGTCGATCTGCACCACCTCCCTGGGCCCAGAGCAGTCTCTTACCCCAGAGCCTCAGCCTGCCTGCCCACCCACCCTCTGGAGGAGAGCCTGGCCAGTGCGGGGAGACACCCGCACAGCTGCCTGCGGTGTCTGCTTATGGTCACATGGGTTCCTGCAGAACAGGCCTAGCACATGGCCCCGCACGATGACACATACAGAAATGCATGCATGCACTCCAAGCCACAGACTCACACCCCAGCCACCCGGCCCCAGACCCTGCTCTCCACAGAAATAATCAGGCACACTCAGTCCCACACAACCCCAGGCACACATACATCCCCACACACGTACCCCATGTACATCCATATGCCATAACCAGACACATCTCTCTCATACAGAAACACAGACATGTTCAGTCACATGTGCATGTCCTTCAATACCCAGCATCCCAACACAACACTCCTAGGCACACACTTAGAGCCACCAGCCATGTCACATATCCCCACACAGAGCCCATTACACAGCCCCACACATTCATGTTCATGTAGTCACATCATGTTCCAGCTTGGGCATGTGCTCACGTGTGAGACACGCAAAGAACCATGGAGGCACAGTACCACCGACACAGTCAAACATACTTGCAGGAACCTTCAAAAATACACACTAAGTCACATCAACCCGCAGAGGAATACACTCAAATGCGGAAGCATACTGATAGTTTGCACCAACTTGTAGGAGCTGCGTGAACACATGGCACACTTAGAATCACGTGCGTACTTCCTCCCAAATGCATTCCCGGTTGTTTGTGCATCCATTCAACATTTATTGAACACCTTCTAGGTGCCAGGCACTGTTCTAGGTATTGGGGAGATAGCAGTGAACAACTCCTGCCTTTATGGAGCTTATATCACAATGGGGACACATAAATAACATCTATATACAAATGCTCCTTGGCTTACAATGGGGATACATCCCCCTCAACCCACTGTAAGTTGAAAATATCATCAGTCAAAAATGCATTTAATGCACTTAACCTACTGAACATCAGTGCTTAGCCTGGCTTGCCTTAAATGTGCTCAGAGCACTTATATTAGCCTACAGTTGGACAAAGTCACTGAACACAAAGTCTATTTTATAAAAAAAAGTGTTGATCTCATGTAATTTATTGAATACTGTACTGAAAAACACAGTATGGTTGTACATACTGTTTTTCATTTTCATACAGTACAGTGTCTACTGACTGCGTGATGCTTTTGTAGCATCGGAAAATCAAAAAATTGTGTCAAACCATTGTAAGTCAGGGGCCATCTGTAGTTCATAATCCCACATTTAAAGACCAGAGAAATGAAGAAGATTGAGACAGATAGAAGGAAATCCCAAGAGTGTCCCGGAAGCCAAGTGAAGAAGGCATGTCAGGGATCAGCTATGTCAAATGCCACCAATGGGCCAAGTAAGACGATGGCTAGGCCTTAGCAACAGGAAGGTCGCTGGTGACCTGGGGACCCTGGTAGAGGTGGAAACCCGATCAGCCTGGGTTCAAGAAAGAAAGTGAAGAAAGAAATTGGAGACAAGAAGTATAAACAAATACAAGGAGTTTTCTGTAAGGAGGAGAGAAAAGGGGCAGTAGCTTAAGGGGAAGGGGGTTATGGCAGATGGGAGAAATGACATGTCTGTATGCTTTTAGAAATATGCAGAAACAGAAAATCTGATGATGGAAAAGGGAGAGGGGAGAGTTGAGCTGTATCTTTGGGTAGGCAAAAGAGAAGAGGATCTGGTGCCAAAATGCAGGGGTTGGCTTGTCTAGGACAGAGAACGAGAAAGGCAGACTTCACAAAGAGGCACAGGGTCACAGCGCCATGTCCTCACAGTACCAAACACACATCATCATGACACTCTTGGCCCCGCATGCATCTCCTGGCCACAGATCCTCTGTTACAAAGCCATGGCCACATACACACACACTCAGGCACGCCCACGGTGGTGGTGGTGGCACAGTGACCCGCACAGGCACAACCACCCACAGGGCCCCATGGGTCTACTCACTGCTGCTTCCGGCTCAGCTCCTGTTCCTTGTGCACCAGGTCCTGCTTGAGTGAGGCCAGCAGCTCTACGCTCACGTCTACCTGGCGGGAGAGCTCAGACGCGCGCTCCTCCAGTTCCTCCTTCTCGCGCCCGAGCCTCGCACTCTCCTGCCGCGCAGTCTCCAGTTCGGCCGCCTTGCGCTCCAGCTCGGCCTGCAGCCGGCCCACCTGGCCCGCTATCTTCTGCTCCACCTCCTCGCTCAGCCGCTCCAGCCGCCGGTCCACCTCCAGCTTCTCCAGCGCGCGGATCTTGAGGCGCGCCAGGCCTTCTTCGTAGGCCACATCAGCGGGTGAGGGGGACGCGGGCGAAGCGGAGGCAGGCCCGGGGCAAGGGCCGGGGCCGGGCCCAGGCGGCGGCGTCGAGCACGCCGAGGACGCCACGGACTTGCGGGCGAACAGCTCCCCCAGCGGGATCTCGATCTCGCGCAGCGCATAGCGCGCTGCGGCGGTGGGCACGAGGCCCGGCTCGGCCAACTCCTCACAAGGCAGGCTAGCGGGCACCAGGTCGCCGGGGAAGTGGGCGAGGGGCGCGTGGTGATGGTGGTGGTGAAGCAGGTGCGGCGCCGCAGGCGACGGCCCGGCCGCCTGCTCCTTGCCTTGGAAGGACGTGCTCTCGAAGACCTCTCGCCGGGCGCCGGGCACGGCCAGCAGGGCGGCGGGCTCGGGAGCTAGCGGGAAGCCCGAGGCGGCCGCCGCGGCGGCCGCGGCGGCGGCGGCGCCGTCGCAGATGCTGTTAGTCTTGGAGAGGATGTAGAGCGTCTCGTAGGTGTGGCTGTACTCCAGGTGCGCGCGCAGCGACGACAGGCTCCGGAAGCGCTTGTGCTCCCCGCAGCGGGGGCAGCGGTACGGCAGGTCCAGCGAGGCCATGGCCCCGCCGCCCCCGCGGCACGCGGGCTCCACCGCGGCCGCCCCGCCGGTCAGCCCGGCGCGCTCATGGGGGACCGCGGACGAGGCCCCCTGCGGGGTCAGGAAGGCTCAGGGCGCCCGCGGCCTGGGGCGAGGAGGCTGGAAGAGACGCGATGAGTCTTAGGAAGAGGGTATCGCTGCTCCCACCCCGGCTCCCAGCCCGGAGCCCGCATCCCCCAGCCATGAGGAAATCAGCATTGAGGGGCAATGGGAGACCTCCCAGAGGAGGCTGGCCTGCTCTGGCACCTGTGCGAGGGCCTGTATATGTGCAAGAGAGAGCGAGAGAATGAGATCTGTTTTTAAAGGGGCAGGCGCGTGATCACTTTTATTTATAATGGTTCCAACCTGGAAACGACCCAAGTGCCCAGCAATGGTAGAACGGTTAAACTGTAGCATATTCATGATGGAATCTACCCAGCAATAAGAAAAGAAACTATTGGTACACAGTGACATGGATGAGTCCATCCAATATTATGTTGCATGAAAGAAGCCAGACCAAAGAGTGCATGCTGTAGAATTCCAGAGAGATGGGGTTCAAGAACAGACACAATTGATGATGAAGTCGGCACAGAGGTCCCCAGCTGGGGGCTACATGGACTGGGAAGGGGCAGGAGGCAGCTTTATGTGATGCGGAGAATGTTCTCTATCTGCTCTGAGTGGTGGTTATACAGTTGTGTACATATTTAAATAATCATCAAGCTGTATACTTAAAGAGTGTAAAAATCCTTGGAAAGAACATGTATGCTTATTTCCATTTTTTGCAGACTGCACCCCCACACAGGCTGGAACTATTGGTACCATGTGGCAGTGACCAAGACATCACTCTACGTAATGATATCACATGTGTCACTGTTTGTTCTGTCCCGACTTCTGCACCATATCCTCCTATCCCTACTACTACAGGCCCTTAGGTCTTTTTCTCAGACCTAGAAAAGGTGAGGAAGGCTTCCAGTAAGTGTCCTTGACCCGCCTTTACCCCAAGGGCTTTATTATCCATCCTCCCCACACCCCTTTTGGCACAAGGTCCTTCCATCCCCCCACCAATTCTGGCATCCCAACCCTGCTCACCGTCAACTCCTGCTGCCCCTCCTTCTCTGGCTTCCTGTCACTCTTCTCCTACCTTGTGGGGTCTCCATCCCATTCCTCACTGCCATCCTCTTCCTAACTGCCTGCAATTGGGCTTCCACTGCCCTGTGATCAAGGTCACAGACCACCTGCTGATCAGACAAGCCAGTTGTCATCAAGGGTCTTCACCTACTTGGTCCCATGGCTGATACTGTTGACCCCTCCATCTTCACAGGCTGCCATGAGCTTTCCTGTCTGGATTTTCCCCTGGGTTCTGCAACTTCCTGTTCTTGCTGCCTTCCTAAACGTCCTCATTCCCTGAGGTCTGCCTCTGGAGCCCTCCATCTCTATCCTCCCCCTAGGAAGGCAGTCGGCTTCCCTCACACAGGTTTACTCGCACCTGTAAGCTCTACTTCTCCATCCTGACCTGCCGCATAGTTGTGTTGCCTTGTGGCATTTCCACAGGATGTATGGGTGGATGTCTGTTCCTTTTGCCAGCCCAGCATCCAGTCCTCCTCCTGGTAATAGCACCCTGCTTTGACCATAGGGAACCATCCTTCCCCACTTTCTCAGTCCACATGGTCTTGGGGATGTGACATAGGCCTGGCAAATCAGTCGTGGGGTAAACACAGAGCACCAAAGCTGAGCCAGTGAGCCCCAGGACTCTTCTGGAATGACTGGGGAAAGCATCGTCTTTGGGATCAGGTTTCTAAGCTGATGGAGAAGGCCAGAGCTGCTGGTGCCATCCTTTCTCCTTTTGGGAGGAGACACCTGGGAATGAAGCCAACCCAGAGAAGCAAAACTTAGATGGAGAAAGACATTCCTCACAGACACTGTTTGAGAGCCTGGCCTGTTCAGTTACACAAGCCAATCAATTCTGCACCCCCCTACTTCTTTTTTTTTTTTTGGAGATGGAGTCTCACTCTTTCACCCGGGCTGGAGTGCAGTGGTGCAGTCTCGGCTCACTACAACCTCCCCTTCCAAAGTTCAAGCAATTCTCCTGCCTTAGCCTCCCAAGTAGCTGGGACTACAGGTATGTGCCACCATGCCCAGCTAATTGTTGTATTTTTAGTAGAGACAGGATTTCACCATGGTGGCCAGGCTAGTCTTGAACTCCTGACCTCAAGTGATCCACCTGCCTCGGCCTTCGAAAGTGTTGGGATTACAGGTGTGAGCCACTGCACCTAGCCCCTATTTCCCTTTTTTGCTTAAGCTAGTTACAGTTGGGTCTGTGTTACTTGCACCCAGAAAATATCCTAACCAAGAAATTAGAATCAGAGATGGAAATTTTTAATAGACCCACAAAAGAAATTAGCTGAACTAAGGAGGGGGGCATAAGCTGGCACTACTTCCCCCATTCCCCACTCACAGGTTGGTGAACAGAGCAGCAGCAAAGCAGATGATTAAACTGTCTCCCACCATCCCTGGAGCGCAGGCCATGTACCTACCATGGCTGGAACATTAGGGGATTTGTAGAAAAATGTCAGGATGTTGGGAGTGTCTTTCCAATGGCCTCAGTAAGGTCCAACAAGCAAGAGACACACTCTGGCTGAAAGGAGCCCATCTGAAAGCAGAGAGGAAGAAAATTTGGGCTTGCCCAGAGAGGCCCTTTCTGCCTGCAGCCAGTAGTAATTCAATATGGCTGAGAGTCAGATAATTAAGAGCCAGTTCTTTGCTTCAAGCTAAAGTCAGCTCAAGCAAAGACAAAGAGGCTGAGAACTAAGAGGGAAATAAGCCTGGGGCCTGACAGGTACTCAACTCCTCGGGCCCTGCTGAACCCTTCCTGCTGTGCCCTCCCAGCTGGACAGAAGCTTCCATCAGAAGCAGCCTTCCATTGGGATGCAGCTTCAGTGAGAAGGGGCAGATGACCTTCTGCCTCCCTCCCCAAACTAGGAGTTTGCATTGCCCTGTGGCAGAGGCCCAGCTAGAGGCTGCAGAACCAAGGGCTCCTGGGATGGGCAGAACATTGGGGCCTGTTGCTAAGAGATAACCCCTCCCCTCCTTCTACACCACCACCAGGGACTTCATTCAAGAATCATAACTTTCATAGAGGTCTCTAGCTTTGGTTAATAGCTCTAGGGATAACCAAATGCAAACAGACTGAAAAGCCTCCCAGGGATTAAGGGAATTGTATTGCCAGAAAGCCCCCACAAACCAAAGGATTGCTCAGCCCCTATGGTTGCCCTGAGCCTCCCCAAACCTGCACCCCTCAGCCCCTCTCACAGAGACAGCAAAATCAGAGCAGTGAGACTGGTGTACCAGGGAACCTCTTCCTCACCATTCAGTCAAGCATGTGGACCATGGTCCAGGTTTTTTCCTCACCCCCCTCTTCAACTAGGAGGGTTTTTCTTCTTTCAGCTATACAATTTTCTCTCCATCATTGTAGTTGGGCCTTAAATGGAAAGACCATGAGCTTAGTACCTAACCAAACAAACAGCCCCTTGCCATTGCCAAGATGTTGAATTGGGGATAGATGTGGTAACTGGCTGAAAACCTGGAATGTCTCCTCCCAAAAGTGGGATAACTGTGCTTTAAGTTTGGTGAGGGATAGTTGCATTATGATAAACAGGAAAATATTTTTTAAAATTACACAGTAAAGGGGGTCTGTGTCAATCTTGGACATCTAAGAAGTGAAATACAGTGGACTTTTATTGTTTTTGCTGCCCAGCTCTAGTCCCTCTTTATTGTGAATTGATCCCCAATTTTCCCTTTGAGAACCATCACCTGCGCTTTGAATAGATTTGGGTAGGGCTCACGGCTTCCATTGGCTCCCAGGGAACACACATGACCTCAGTCTGTTCCATTAGAGTCACAGTGGTCAGGTCAGTAATGGACTCATTTCTCAATCTGGGCCAATACAGTCACTTTGGGAGCTGTGCTCAGTTGGTAGGCTGTGAGCCTGGAGGCTCTTGTGGCCATTTTTGTCCTCTCTTTGAGACAAAAGAAGTAAAGGACCCCTGATGATATTTGAGCATCCACATCCAGATGTGCCTGAAGCTCTAACCCAGGACTTGACCATTGAGAAGGGTTGGAAATGTTTTTGAAGCTTTTATCATTTGGGTCGGTTGCCAGTCTCTAGTAATGAGACTCCAGACTAACACAATGGCCCACAGTGTCAAAAACAAACCCCAGACTTCTCCTCACCTACTACCCAGCACCTGTTTCCTTTGGTGTCATTGTCCTCCCAGCCACGCCACTGGCCATCTTGATTTTTCTCTCTGCTAACCATCAAGACCTACTGGTTTTTCCTTGCAAGTACTTTCAACGCAACTATTCTTTTCTCATGCTTTGTACTCTTCCAGGCCACAACCTCATCACATCTAGACTGCTGGTCCAGCCTTCAGTCCCACAGCTCTATTCCATCTGTAAAGGCATTGGATTCCTCTGCTCAGACTCCTTCAAGGGCACCCCCATCCACTACCAACTGCAGCCAAACTCCTCAGCTTCACGATCTGGCCCCTGTGCTCTTGCCAATTTGAAACTGGAAAGTGGCCTGGCTGTTTCACTTGCATGTCCTTGATTGTGATGGCTGGACAGTTTTTCACACATACACTGGCCATTTCTATCTTTTCAGTAACTTGCCTGTGCACTACTTCGCTCATTTTCATACTGAACATTCATATTTTCTTATCGATTTACAAAAGCTTTTAATATTATTGATCCTGTGTCATTTATATACCTCAAATATTTTTCTCAAGTGTGTTGATTGGCTTTTACTTTTGTTTATGGTCTTTATTGATATACTAGAGTTTTAAATTATGCCACAGTAAAATCGGATTTTGTTATTATGCTTACGAAATCTCTCCCTACCCAAAGATTATAAACAGTTACATATGTTTTCTTTCGATACTTGTGATTTCCTTTTTTTAAAATTCCAGAATATTTTTTAGAATTAAGGGCTTTAAACAAATAGCCATAATACCATAAACTGACAATGACTTGGTAGTATATAAATACTTTAGGCTGTATGATTTCCTTTTGGATTTTTTTTTTTTTTTTTTTTTTTTTTTTTAGAAACAGGGTCTCACTATGTTGCCCAGGCCCGTCAGAAAGTGATAGGCTCAAATGATCCACCCACCTCAACCTCCCAAAGTGCTGGGATTATAGGCCTGAACCACTGCATCTGGCCTACATTTGGATTTTTTTTCTTTTCTTTTTTTTTATTGGAGACGGAGTCTCGCTCTGTCGCCCAGGCTGGAGTGCAATGGCGTGATCTCAGCTCACTGCAATCACTGCAACCTCTGCCTCCCGGGTTCACGCCATTCTCCTGCCTCAGCCTCCCGAGTAGCTGGGACTACAGGCGCCCGCCACCACGCCCGGCTAATTTTTTGTATTTTTAGTAGAGACGGGGTTTCACCGTGTTAGCCAGGATGGTCTCGATCTCCTGACCTCGTGATCCGCCTGCCTCAGCCTCCCAAAGTGCTGGGATTACAGGCATCAGCCACCGCGCCCGGCCCTTTTTTTTTAGACAGAGTTTCACTTTGTCGCCCAGGTTGGAATACAGTGGTGTGGCGATGTTGGCTCACTGCAACCTCCACGTCCTGGGTTCAAGTGATTCTCCTGCCTCAGCCTCCCAAGTAGCTGGGATTACAAGCACCCACCACCACACATGGCTAATTTTTCTATTTTTAGTAGAGACAGCATTTCACCATGTTGGCCAGGCTGGTCTTGAACTCTTGACCTCAGGTGATCTGCCCACCTTGGCCTGCCAAAGTGCTGGGATTACAAGTGTGAGCCACCACGCCTGGCCCATTTGCATTTTATAACCCAGCTAGAAATTTTTGGTGTGCATGGTGTGATAGGAATTTTTAAAAACCAACTTTCCATTATAGACATTTCCACACATGTTCAAAAATAGAGACAGTATTATGATGAACTCCTAGGTACCCATCATCTAGCTTCAAGAATTCTCAGCTCATGGCCAATTATTTTTCATCTGCACACTACTTCCCTGCTTCACACTTGCCCTGCCCCCACTATTGGATAATTTCGAGCAAATCCTAAATATCATATTATTTCATCCATAAATACCTTAGTATATATGAGACAAGCCTTAACTTTTTTTCTTTTTTTTTTTTTTGGACAGAGTTTCGCTCTGTCTCTCAGGCTGGAGTGAAGTGGCGCAATCTTGGCTCACTGCAACCTCCACCCCCTGGGTTCAAGTGATTCTCCCGCCTCAGTCTCCTGAGTAGCTGGGATTACAGGCGTGTGCCACCACGCCCAGCTAATTTTTGTATTTTTAGTAGAGAGGGGGTTTCACCATGTTGGCCAGGCTGGTCTTGAACTCTTGACCTCAGGTGATCCTCTTGCTTCTGCCTCCCAAAGTGCTAGGATTACAGGCGTGAGCCACCACACTTGGCCAAGACTTTTTTTTTAAAAAAAAAAAATGATATGTAGGCTGGGTGTGGTGGCTCACGTCTGTAATCCCAGCCCTTCGGGAGGCTGAGGCGGGTGGATCACCTGAGGTCAAGAGTTTGAGACCAGCCTGGCCAACAGGGTGAAACCCCGTCTCTACTAAAAATACAAAAATTAGACAGGCATGGTGGCAGGTGGCTGTAATCCCAGCTACTGAGGAGGCTGAGGCAGCATAATCACTTAAACCCAGGAGGTGGAGGTTGCAATGAGCCATTCCGCCATTGCACTCCAGCCTGGGCAACAAAAGCAAAACTCCGTCTCAAAAAAAGAAAAAAAAAATGGTGTGTAGTAATTGTTTCAACATCACCATCCTTTAGGTATATTAAAACCCAAAATGTAGCCTTGAGAAGTAAATCCAAAAGATGGTTCTTTGAAAAGACCAGCAAAATAAATAGCTCTCTGGCAAATCTATTCAGAGAGAGAGAGAGAGGGAGAGAGAGAGAGAGGGAGGGAGGGAGGGAGAGAGAGAGAATGCATTTTTATATATAACACATGGGGAAAAAATAGATAACAGCTGGCACAGAGATTTTCTTAAATTACTACCAGGTACAACTCTTGGCCCAAATTTTTGAAAATCTGGGTGAACTGAATGCTTTTCTAGGAAAATATAAATTATCAAAATTGACTCAAGAATAGAAAACTTGAATAGACTAATAACTATAGACAAAACTGAAGAAGATGGCAAAGTGACCAGAGATATTCTAGAGTTCACACACGTACGGAACTATTCAAGAACAAGGATATTCTATAATGTATGGTGAGCCTGGTGTCGGGTTATCTGTGTGTATCTGTTCATCTTAACTAAGTGCTGGTCCTTCCTGTGGGGGGCATCTTTCAGGGCCCCAGAAGTAGCCAGCTTTCTCCCCACCCTGCCCTCTCTCACCACACACTTTTGAAGTGCCCCTTTTTGCCTCACAGCATCCTGCTAGCCAGGCTGCCAGAGAGCAGGGGAAGGGGAAAGTCTGGGGGTATCAGCCTGTGGATGGATGTGTAAGGTGGAGGAGGAGAGGGACTTCTGGGGTCCAGGTGCCTCTTCACCCCAGGTCAGCCCTCCTCACAGTTGCCCTCCATCTGCTGGAGCTGAGGAATGACTACAAATCTTAGGAAAATTTTTGTCTAGATTTATGCACCTCCTAAGCGTGAGCCTGAAGCTTTGCTTAAATGCAGGCAAGAGGGCAATAAAGGCAGGGGGAAGTAGGACAGCAGGAAGAAGGAAAACAGAAGTGTTGTTCAAATTTCATCACAGGTCTGTACTATGAGCACCATGACAGAACAGCTGAAGATTTTCCTTTGCATTCTTGTCTTCCCAAATCAGCAACCTCTGCAGCCCTAAGACTTGCCTCCTTTTTTGGCCTGGCCCTGCCTCCAGACCTGTGATGCTCCTCGTATCTGAAATGCCTATCTCAAGCCTACTTTCTTTCAAGTCCCCATCAAGGTTTTCTTTGGATAGAAGGATTCTACAGGCTGAACTAATCAGAGGTACTTTTTTTTTTAAGGCTTATAGACATGTGAGTCTTGTCTCTTCAAACAAGACCAACCATCTTAAGATGTGTGTCTTCTGTAGCTCCTGTTTCCTGTCACATTCTCACACATTGACTTTGCCAGCAACACAGATCATCTTGCATTTCTATGGCTTCCACCATCATGTGGTCACTGATAGTCCCTGCAGTGGGCATTATGATTTTCATCTGCTCAGCAAGTCTTCTTCACCTTCTGGTAATAGCAACATCTCATCCTTTCATTAGTGAGCTGCCCTTCTGTACTTTATGTGGTTGTGGCCAGGTTGTCAATCCTAGTAGGTGGGCACATGACCCAGGCCTGGCCAATCACAGTATTTCTATCATCTTGGCCACAGTGATTGACCCAGGGTTGAGCACATTCCTCAAGCTGAGCCAACAGAGTCCTCTATTGGGAGTTTATATGAACAATAAAGTAGTCCTGTTGTCCCTCTGGGATCCCATGTGAGGATGGTGAAGCTGTCTATGGCCTTGTGCAACCTCCGCCCATCACATGGAGAAAGCCCATGCACGGTGGGGAACAAGGTGGCAATACTCAGAGGAAAGCTAAGCCAAGAGCTATAGAGTCCTCACCACATCTGTGAGGACCTGGGTGTCTAAGACTCATTCATTTCCCTTCTTTCCAGTTATATGAATTGGCAAATTTGATTAAAGTAGTTCAGGTTGAATTTCTGTCCCTTGCAATCAAGTGTCCTAACTAATAGTCTCCCAAATCTGCATTTCTAGCCTAGATGTCTCTCCTAAGCTCTATTCAAACACGAATTTATTCTATGTCTATTTACTGAGTACCTACCCTGTGCCATGAGCTATACCAGGTGCTGTGCTAGGTTTGTTGAGGACAAAGACAAACAAGATCCAGTCCTGGCCTGCAAACAGTTTGTTGTCTCCCAGGGCTGACTGAGGTGTTAGAGGATACAATTATGAAATAAACGTTATGCAAGAGGCAGGCATGGGATTCTACACTTAACCTAACTTGAGGAATTGGGGGACTGGGGAGCCCCCAGAGGTGGTAGCATCTAAGCTGACTCTTGAAGAGCAAAATACAATTGCCAGGTGAGGAAGAGCAATTATGAGGTTGGGGTAGGAGAAGAAAGACATTCGGAGCACATGAAATAGCATGTATAAGGGCAAGGAAGTGAGAAAGAGTATTCCTCCTTCAGGGAACTAAAATGTAAGCTCCTTGAAGATAGAGACATTGTGTATCTCAATCACTGCTATTTCTCCAACACTTCTAACAGTGCCTGGCATGGGGCAGGTGCTCATGGGGTAGTGTTTGTGGAATGAATGAATGGCAAGGGCTTGATCAGATTTACAGTTTAGAGAACAAAATACAGAGAGCTAAGGTCAGGAAGAAGGTTGTTGGAACACTGGAAGTGGAAACTATTAACCAAGGTAGCAGGAGTGCAAATGGGGAGAAGGATGGATATGGGAGCAATTAAGGAAGGAGAGTCAAGAAGGCCTGGTGACAGAATGACTGTGGCAGGTAAGAAAGGGAGGACTCAAGGATGAGGCTCGGGTTTGGGTTTTAAGCAACTGGGGAGATGAGGATGTGACTCAGTAAGGAGGAAAAATGGAGGAAGGCAAGTTTTGAAGGGAGATAATTTTGGCTGTGGATTCCATGAGTTTGAGGTTCCAGTGGGCCATGGAGGTAGAGATATTCAGTACATGGACTGCAACACAGAGCCAAAAATACAGTTTTGGCAACTTAAGGGTAAAAAGGAAAGTATTTAATCAATGAGCAAGTCCAAGGGAGAGGGTGCAGAGAGAGGGGAGCTGGGAGAAAAGATGGACCCTCAGAGAGGCAGAAGAACCAAGAGGTTCCTAAGAACCAGCAGCAGAAATGGGAGTTGTGGCAAGGAATCTTAGGGAGGAGAGGATGTCCAGGAGAGGAGTGAGCAACAGTAGAAATAATGTTTAAAACTCAAGTAAGAGCAGAAGAGGGAAGGGCCCACTGGGGACTTTCAAGACTGCTGCTTTGATGGGCCTGGCTGATGTGGGCTGAGGAGTGAGTGAGGTAAGGATGTGAGGAGACAGTGAGTGAATACAGGAAGCTCAACTGTGAAGAGGAGGAGGCAGCATGGGAGAATCCAGAAGCAGTTTCTAAGATGGGAGTGACCTGAACATATTTAAATGCTTCTTAAGGCTAACCTAATTCTACTCTATATCTTCACTTCCGCAGGCCCGAGGCCTTAGACCTGAAATGTATAGCAATTCTTTTTTAAAAAATGCTTCTTAGAAGCAGCCAGTAGACAGGCAGAGGATGAAAAGGGTGCTATTTCAATGTTGGCGGCTCAAAGCTTAATGTGACTAATACTGAACTCACAATACCCCAATACCTGCCTTCAAACATTCTTTCTCATGGCTCCCATCTCAACCAATGCCTTTGTTATCTATTCAGCACCCTGGATAGCAACTCCCCCCCCAACCCAAGCCATCTCAGAATTCTCAGTCCCCCTCAGATCTCATCAATCACTGATTTTTGTCCACACTAACTTCTAAATATTTGATTCTGTCTACTTTTCCTAAAGCCACTTCCCCAGTTCAGACCTATATCCCCTTCTATCTGGACAACTGATATTGTCTAACTGGAGTCTATAAATCTCCCAGCTTTGAATTCTCACAGCTTCCAAAGTTTTCTGCATATATTGATCCAGTCATGTCACTTTTATTCTAAAAACATTTCAGAAGGCTGGCCATCTTCTGAGAGGTGACATCCACCCAGCCTTGCCCACCGTCAAGACTGGCTGGAATCTAACCATCCCTGAGCTCCGCCCGCTCTAGCTTTTGCCTCTGCTTCTCTCCCATGTGTGTTCTTAGGGTGCCCTACAAGATTTTGCTCCATGGGGAAATGCCATGTGCTGTCACATCCCCAAGTCTAGGCTCATGCTGGTCCCTCTTCCTGGGACTCCTGGGCCTGAATTCTGCAGGCCCAGCTCAAATGCTACCTTTTCCACCAAGCCTTCCTTGACCTCTCCCTCTACAGCTCAAATCACATCACTGCATGAATCACTCCTTACTGCACCTCTTCAAAGATGTGGTAGCAGGCATCACATACTGATAATCATGGACATGTTTGCGTATCAAATACCTCCTAACACATACATTGGAAGCAGAGACAATACAACTGATTCATCCTAACACACAGTAGATATCAGTATGTTGTTACAAGAATCACACTGAATAATGGAGAAATTGATTGATTTCATGTAACCAAAGCAATTTCCACCACTTGTCATCATGGAACTGGATGAACTGGTTACAATTAAGTAAATCCAAGAATCACCTTGAATAACAGGTGGCTTCCTGGTTCTGCTGGTCACCTACTGGGAGGTAAGAGCTTGCTGTGTCTTCTCAATGCTGCAGCTTTGCTCCAGCTGAGCCCTAACGCTTAGGGCTTGTCTGCTTCATTCCATTTTATCCACCCAGCAAATGATGTCCAGCACAAGGCCCATGTTAGGCACTAGGTGCACATAAATGAATGAGATTTGTGCCATTAGGGTGCCTGCAGTTTAACAATCCAAGTAGGTGGTACTGCTTCCATACTAGGATGAGGAAACTGAGGCTCAGAGTGTCCAAATCACTTGCCCAAGGAAAGCCTGTAATGGACTGTTGCTTTGGTGGTTCCCAAGGAGACATGCCTCCCAGTATTCCTGTCCTTATGTGCTCTCCTCCCACACTGACTCAGGGATTGGCCACGTGACTTGCTTTGGCCAACTGGACATTTGCAAGCCTGATGCAGGCAGAGGCTTGATCAGCAGTAACTTAGGACTTGTCCTCTTGGAATACTCCCTCTTGGGATCCAGCTGCCACATAAGAAACTTGGGCTAGACTAGCAAATGACTAGATGCCATGTGTATTAAGACCCTGAAGAATGAGAGGCTATTTTGATGTCCCTCTCCTGTTAGTCTCTCAACATAATGCAGCTGTGCGAGAGTCCACGTGAGACCAGCAGGGCCCACAGCCACAGGCACAGTCACAGCTGACCCACAGACCATGAAGGAATAATAAATCACTGTTGTTTTAAATCCAGAAATTCTGGGGTGGTCTGTTACAACCTAATGAATAACTAAAACCATGATAAACTAGGATTTGAACCCAGTACTACCTGATTACTGAAGCTCATGCCCTTGGTCTCCACATTGTGTTCCTTCTGATTGAGAGTAGAACATCATACTAACACTGTAATATACACAGGGTGGCCCATGGTAGCATGCAATAAATTTTTTTTTTTTTTTGAGATGGAGTTTCGCTCTTGTTTTCCAGGCTGGAGCGCAGTGGCATGAGCTTGGCTCACCCCAACCTCTGCCTCCCAAGTTCAAGCGATTCTGCCTCAGTCTCCTGAGTAGCTGGGATTACAGGCATGCACCACCATACTGGCTAGTTTTTGTATTTTTAGTAGAGATGGGGTTTCTCCATGTTGGTCAGGCTGGTCTCGAACTCCTGACCTCAGGTGATCCATCCTCGTCAGCATCCCAAAGTGCTGGGATTACAGGTGTGAGCCACTGTGCCTGGCCTAATATTTGTTAAATGAATGGATAAAGGGTGTGATAGGCCACTAGAGAGGTAAAGAGATCTAGGGAATTCAAAGGCAGGATGGTAATTACTTTTCAACAACCATCACCCCCTTCCCATTACAAATATTCCAAAACAAGGCTGGGCACAGTGGCTATAATCCCAGCACTTCAGGAGGCTAAGGCAAGAAGACTTGAGCCCAGGAGTTTGAGACCAGACTCATAGGGAGACCCTGTCTCTACCAAAAGAAAAAAAAATTAGGCAGATGTGGTGGCATATGCCTGTGGTCCCAGCTACTTGGGAGACTGAGGTGGGAGGATCACTTGGGCCCGGGAGGTCAAGGCTGCAGTGAGCCACGATCACTCCACTGCACTCCAGCCTTCGTAACAGAGCAAGAGCCTGTCTAAAAGAAACAAATATTCCAAAACAAAAACAAAAATGAAGCCATTTAGGCATTCCTAAATCTAGAAACAACTGTGTGGATATCACCAAACTCCCTCTCTGTGTCTGTCTCTTTCTCTGTTAAATTCAGATCAGGCAAAATTGAGAAGGTAATAGAGTTTGTTTTCTGGTGGCCCTGCCTCCCTGTCCCCAACTCCCCATCACATTCATGGCATCTTCTCTCTTCGTCCCACTTGGCCTTCAGGGCCCAACAGTTCTTTCCCTCTCTTTCCATATAAAATCCACATGCAGAAAAGGGGCTGAGAAGGTGGAAATTACAGAAATGGGGAAGGAAGGTTTGGATGTTAACAGATGGATTTACAAGCCAAAGAAATGAAGCTCTAAGCTCGGTACTTTTAGGAGGCATCTGCCAGCAGGTGGAGGTATCCTAAGGATGGGGGAGGCAGCCGGAGTTGTCCCCATCATACCCCTATTAGGCCCCTGTGGGTGGGGAGTAAAGGAATGTCCACTGCCTCTATAAATCCCTCTGATTCCCCCAAGAAGGCTGGGGCTCTGGCTCTCCACACCTGTGGCTGTGGCCCCAACATGTATACCTCCCAGAGTAGTCACTCCAGCCTGGTGAAGACCCTTAGGGGTCAATGCATCCAGTCCTCTGCCTTCTAGCAGCCCTGGCACTGCTTTTTCTCTTCTAAGCCCTCCCTTACTCTCCTGCTCCTGCAAACAGGCACACACCTCCCAAGGTCACACACAGGCTCCAGAACCTGGATCCCACACCCAGAAAACCATCTGGGCCCCTCGCCGCAGAGAGACCTAAGGAGAGAGCAGGCCCACACAGTACTCGCTGGCCGACTGTGGGCAGTGCACACAGGCCCCGTGTCACACACACACACATGCAAAGCAATGCGGAGGGGCGCACACATTCAGAGACACTGTGAGCACTGTCACCAGTACAGGCACTGGATGTGAAGAGACAGACACATGCGTGCACACACATGCACACCTCCAGACTATCACACGTGCACACCGGCACGCACAGACACCCGCACAGGTGCCCAGCCAGGCCTCAACACCAGGCCCCTCCCCCAGCCCCTCAGAAGCCGGTAGGGAGGGTTGGGGTTTCAGGGCGCTTCCCCTCCCCCCTCCCCCTGGCCCCTGTTCTCCAAGGTCCAGAGTCCCAGTAGGGTTCTGGAGCCCGCCCCCGCCCCAAAACCTGGCTCAGGGAGCGACAGGCGAGAGGGGGGAGGGGAAGCCTGGTCTCGAAACGTTCTGATTTTAATTTCTTAAATTAACCCCTTCCCTGCCTCTGGTCTGGCCTGCCCAGAATCCCTCCCGGTTGGGCGGTCTCGCGGGCCTCCGGAGGGCTGTGAGGGAGAAGGAAGGGGAAGAAGGGACAGTGGCTGGGGTCCTCTCTCCTTCCCTCTCCGGGAGCAGTCCCGCAGCGTGCCCGCGACTCGCCCTTACCTCCTCCACCCCGCGGCGAGGCCAGGCCCAGCGGCCCGGGGCTGGGGACGCAGAAGAGCCCCCGCGTGCCCGGTCCAGACGCAGGGCCGCCTCGGGGCCTCGGATCTCGTTCCCCTCCGCAGCCTCGGGTGGCCGCCGCGGCTAGCGCCCCCGCCTCCCTCTCGGGGCGGGGGCGGCCGAGCCTCCCAGCCAGTCGCAGCGGGAGGGGCGCACGAACCCGGCGGGAGGAAGGATGGAGGAGGAGGAGGAGGAGGAGGGGAGGGGGAGGAGGGGGCGCGCGGCCCGAGGAAAGCAAGGGAAGGGGGAGGGAGGCAGCACGGAGGTGGGGCGGAGCCGGCCCCTCCTCCGGGGCGGGCTCTCCAGCGAGCTGGGGAGCGGCAGATGCGCCCAGAAGCGGCTGCGCCAGGACCCCACGTTTTCCGCTCAAGGTGGTTTCGATGGGGGAGGGGTCTTCGGCGCCGCCCTGTGGGTGCAGGGATGGCTCGCGCCGGGCTCCTCCCGGGTCCCAGTCTTCCCGGCTCCTGGCACCGCCCAGTGCATTCCCCGCCCTGGGCACCTCCAGCTGTGGCTTCTGTTGCCCACCTTGAATCAGAGCCTCTCCGCCCTAACCCTAGCACTCTGGCTTGGGCCTGCTTCCACGCGGGGGCAAATCCGGGGGTGGGCGGTTCTGTGAATCCGGAAGGGGGCGGGCGCAGGCGCTACTCCTGAGACATGAGCCACGGTCCCTAAGCGGCCTCAGGGGCAGCGCGCCTGGGTCGTGCACTCGGCGACCTCGGGTCAGACGCTTGGTCTCCGCGGAGACCGCCTGGGATGATCCCCTCTGGGCATTCCTAGGGAACTGGCGGAGCTGCTGCCGGACCCCATCCGGAGACCCAATTCTGCTCTTAAAGAGCCGCCTAAGAACACGTGTATCCATCACAAATCCCATCCCGGACCTAGAGGAGGAGGAAAAGGCCTCCAGGTCCCTGGTTCCCTCCTATCCACTCCCACCACTTGGCGAAGATAGCAGCCAGGCTTCTTGGGAGTGGAGCTCCTAGAGGGCCCCGCCTTTGGCCTAAGGCCTACCATGCTGGTGAGGCAGAAACAGTCTGGCTGTCGTGCGCTTGGAGGAAGTCCACAGGGCTGCAGTGGGGCTGAGAAACCACACAGGGTTTGGAGGCTACCAAGGCCAGAGCAGAGCTGAGGCTTGGATGAGAAAAGGGGGAAGTGTTATTTCAGCCTGAGGGTGGTGCTTGGGAAGGGCTGTGCACATGTGCCTTGAGGGGCAGTCTGGTTGCAGGAGGGCAGAAACCCAACTTAGTCCCAGGATTCTAGTAACTCTGGGGCTCATGGGAACTCTCTTTGATCCCCATCCCATTCCTGTGAAGGCAGAAGCATTGCGACATTCAGTATCAGGAAGGATAATCTGTAAACTTGTCAGTGGCTTTGGGGGAATGGCAAATTTAATAAGGACAGAGGCTGCACAGTGGCCAATCAGGTCGAATTCCCCCTCTCTCGATCTTCTCTTCCTCTCTGTAGCTTCTGAATTTCTTTCCTCCTCGAAGAAGTCTTCTGAGATTGGACAAATGAGAAATCACTTTTCCTAATACCCAAACGATAACAGCTCCTATTAACCAGGCACCAAGCATCATGCTAATAATTTTTATGCATATCATTTACTCTTCCTAATATTATTATTATCCCCACTTTGCAGATGAAGACACTAAAGTTCAGAGCTCAACAAATGGCATAGTCAAGACTTGAACTCAAGTCATCAAACTCCAAAGTCTATGCTCAACCACAATGCCCTCCTGCCTTCTCTGCTATAATAAAGTCCACTGGACCTTCACGTGTCAAAATGCAGATTCCCCAAATCCATCTGCTCTTGCAGATGGCCAAAAATGTCCGTATATTGTCTTGATTTCACCTTTGTTGTTGTGATGTTTCTCCTCACTCTGTGCATCCTGTGAATGTGTCAAAACAATTTGGGACATGCATGGCTATGTATGTGTGTGCTTTTGTACATGTGTGCATGAGTATGTGTGGATATGTGTGTGTATGCAGGTGTACACTTGTGCATATGCAAGTGTACATAGGTGCATGTGTGTATCTGTGGGCACATGCATGTGTGCATGTGTGTGTGGGTAAAAGTTCATGCGTGTGTATTTGCACATGTGTGCACATGTGTGCACATGTCTGTGAATGTATGCATGTGTATTTGTGCGCATGTGTGCCCATGCTACATTTCACAGACAACAGTTCCTGCTTGGTTGTTATGGGAACCACAGTTCTAAAAATGTTAAACTGAATCCCACTCCATGTGAACCAGAGAAACCAAAAGAGAGAGAGAGCTCAGTGACGGAGACACCTCTGGGGTCCCAGAGCTGAGGCAGAGAATTGTGGGCTCAGCAAGAGCTGGAAAGACCCAGACTAGCCAGAGGTGTAGACCCACTCATGAGACCTATGGTGCCTATCAGGGCCTCTCGCTGCAGACTCGGTCCTCAGTCCTGCTTTTTCCCATCTTTCCCTTCTGATCCTTTCTCCTCCCTCTCTCTTTGCCAGCTTCATGCTCTCCAACTACCTTCCTTCCCTCCTCCTTCCCCTTTCTGTTTCCCTTCTTCTCCTTTTGGGTTTTTGTTGTTGTTGTTCAACTAATTGACACAATAATTAAGCACTTTCATGTTAGACTTGGTGATATGGGGACCACACATGTGGATCAAACGAGGTTTCTGTCCTTGAAGGTGCTCAAGGGTGGGAGCATTTGGATAACTAGTGGGGGAAGGGAGGTGGCAGAGCAAAGCCCAAAGGGAGAGATGACAGAGGAGGTTGGAAGGTGAATTTGGATCAGATATAGAGGGCTTTGACAGCAAGGGTGAAAAATAGGTATTTTTTTTATAGGAGGGTGGAAACCTTGGTCAGTTTGGGATAAAGCCCTTGTTTGTTGTGAATGGTGTATTAGGAAATTTTCATCATTAATGCTGGGTAATGTGGAATGAAAGAGGCATAATGGAGGCAGAGGGACCACAGGAAGCAGTTTGGCGTACTGTAGCCTTGTCTTAAACAGGGTACAGGAGTTGGGGTGACGAGGGAGAAAATAGCAAACATTCTGGGTTGCTTTCTCAAACTCCCCCCCATATCCCACCTCATCAAGATTTGTATTACTTTTTCCCACCTTTCCGGTGTGAGAATCAGGACTTGAGTGAGCCTCTGTTACTGATGTGTGTGTCGAATTTCTCAGGTGCCCCAGAAAGTAAAATAGTTGGGAATCACTGGCCCAGCATGTAGTAGCACTCAGTATCTGTGGAGTGAGTGGATATTTAGATATGCACTGGTCTTGGAACTGGAAGGCCCAGGTTCAAGGCCCATTTCATTCTCTTATTATCTGTGTGCTCTTCAGAAAATCCCCAACATCTTGGGCTTCAGTTTTCTCTTCTATAGAGTGTGGGTTTGGACAGGATGTTCTTTTTAAAAAAATACTTAAAAAAAATAGAGACAGGGTTTTGCCATGTTGCCCAGGCTGGTCTTGAGCTCCTGGACTTAAGCCACCCACCCGCCTTGGCCTTCCAAAGTACTGGGATTACAGGCGTAAGCCACCATTCCTGGCCTGGACAGGAAGTTCTTACAAACTCCTTCCAACTGCAACACTATTATGTGATTCTATGAAATTGACATAGCCAAGGTATGTGTGTATATGGAGGCAGTGGCATGGACTAAGGTGCTGGCAATAGGCACAGAGAGGATAAATGTGGGAAATATTTTAACAGAAGAATTAATATCATCTGGCTTCAGTTTTCAACAACATTGTTGACTAGATAGCCCAAAGACTCTCTTGCTACAAAATATGTGGACTGCTTCATAAAATGTAACAGACATCTCCTGAAATGCTTAGCTGAGCTTGCAAGAGAGGGAAAAAAATCTACATGGACCAAAATAGGGGGACTGAGACCAAGAAATATAAGCATGAGATGTGCTGTGACTAACCCCAGAAGGTATGGGAAGGGAGGCATATTGCTTGTTTGTCCTGACCTGGGTCCTGATTAGAGAAGCGGGAACTGTCTCTGAGAATTTATAACTACTTGAGTTGGACTTTGAACTCAAAACATCTGCATGTTACAAGAACCTCAAGCCAAGAAATTAACAAAAGATTGGTATCCATCAGGTGATACTCTTGGAGTGCCTGGTAGAAGCAAACAGGAAACTGCTCAGGAGAAACATACCATCACCCAAGGCCACAGAGTATTGCTGCCCAAGTAAATCCCCACTGAAGTTGAGCTCACAAGCTAAAGATTATAATGCGTAACCCGGAACAATGTACCATGAATGAGAGTAGAGAAGACCCTGAAGAATTACAATAAGATTCAACAAGTCTAAGCGACAGCTTGGATGTGTGGGGTGGGAAGAAGCAAAAGTGAATCCCACAGAGCTGTAGTTACTTAGATGAATCCAGGGAATCAAATAATGTTGCTATTACCAGCAATATGGAAGGGTGATTTGATTTTAGACAGACTGTATTTGGAATGGTGGTGGGACATCCATATGGGGGTATTCATTAGAACCATGGGGCTGTCTGACTTAGAAGCCATCTACGTAGGAATAATAGCTGAAGGCCTGGCAATGAATGCACTCTGTAAGGAAAGTGTTGAAATAGGAAAGAAGAGAACTAAGAACTGGTCCAGGAAAACACTGTTTTGAGGACCAGTTGAAAAAGAGGAGCAAATAAGGAAAATGAGCTCTTTGGTCTCCAATTCTGGTTGGGTCCTGGGTTTGGATTGATTTTCAGATTGTTTGGTTTTAGTTCTTTCCATCTCTAGCCTAACATTCTCATCCCTCACAATCCCTAGGGGAAGCTCCAATAAATGGGAGCAGTGTCCCTTGGGACATAGCAGGAACTTCTCAGCTAGGAGTTATAAAGCCAGACTGGCCTCTGGTACCAGGACTACTACTAAGTCACTTCTTTGGGGTTCAGTTTTCTCACCAGTGATGTTAGGCCTAGGTGGGTGTGAGGATAAGAATAATAGAGCTGATAGCACTTGCTGGAATGCTGCTGGAGAGGGCAAGATAGGGGTGATCAGAGGCCAGCCACCCACTGTCTGCATTTCCTCCTTTGTTCAGCTTGTGTGGTTTGGGACCAGTTGCTTGAAATATGGGCCATTATGCTTTTCTTGCCCTACTCTTCATGAAAAGTGAAGTCAGGTGGCCCATGCCTAATAAGTGAAAGGTGTGGTGACTTAAATAGTAAGACAATGAGGGTCATCATTATCTTGTGTCTCTATGAATCTACCGCTTATCACAGTGCCTGACAATCCACAATTTGAGCCTCTTCATAGGGTTAAACATTGCCCTCTGCAGGCTACTGTTCTAAAATGTTAATTCTCCTAGAAGAGGTAATATTAAATCCTTTACCACAAATTAGTTTCTTAGATGCAAGATACTTGGCCACATGAAAGCACTTAACACCTGGGGAGAGAAAAGGATGGAATTCTCTGAGTTGATCATTTTGTCTCTCGTCAGCTGGACTGTGGGGTGGAGGGTGAGCATATCTGAGAGTGAAGGGGTGAAGAAACAAGCAAGAGGATCAGAAGCTGGTTTGATCTGGCATCATAGGGCTGTAAGCTCTCTTAATTCAAGAACAGCTCAGCTCAGAAGAGAAAAGAATGAAGTCCTCAGACACAGGCCTTCTTTCTTCCTTATCAGAGAGGGGTCATTGGAGCAGAGAGATGAAGAGCACAGCAGCCTTTTTATGCTCCAAGGTCTGCCCAAGTTGGCCAGAAAGAGTGGAAAAGCTTTGGGTGGGGAGTTCAAAGAGTAAAAAGGGGCCACCTTCACCATTACAAGGTCATGCTTTCCTCATCACCCTCCTAGCCTTCCTCTGATCCCAAAGCCACGAAGAGTTCACTTGGAAGGACAGCTGGAGAAAAGTGGCTGTGGCAGGCGCATGGCTGAATGGTAAGTAGACTGATGCCACCTGGAGAAGATCCTTTTTGTGGGAAGAGCAACTAAGGTGACCATGAGTCTCTGGCAAGTGCCTGCTCCTACCTATATTCAGGTGTGCTCTAGCTAAATGCTGAGACCCTTTGGGTCCTGACATCATGTGACTCTTGAACAGATGCATAGATTCTGTCTGGAGCCTCTGTGACACTGAACACTCTGGGCTTTCACAAACAGCACCAAAATACTGCAGCCTTTTGCTGCTGTCGCTACTGCCTGGAGCTCCCTCTAGCTGCCAAACCTGTTTCTCGCCTTCTGGTAGGAAGCCTTTCCAATCAGTGCTATTAAGTTTAGGTGCCTCCATTCTGGGGTTGGAAAATGAGGGTTGGCTTTGAAGTTGGACAGATTTGTTTGACCTGTCTGTTCCTAGCCTGGGTTAACTACATTGTTCCAGCAAGCTATCTACATTGCTTCCACATCTTTGAAATGAGGTATATGCCTGCTTTATTTGGGAATGCGAGGATTAAGGAGAATAATATATACATAATGTTGAACACCTACGCCTTTTAACCACTTTCAAGTTCCAGAAACACCTCCAGCCCTTAGATGAGCTGTGATTAAATTCGTTCATTAATCCAATACACATTTATTGAATGCCTACTCTGTGCCGCAGTTCCTGGCAGGTGTGCCTGACAGTGGGTGTGTAATATGTTCAGGGCCTGTACCCCATGAGCGTGGGGATCTCCTTTATCTTCTGGCACATATGGTCCTGGTGGAGAAGCTGAGGGGAAGGGTCAGGAGCTTACATGGCAGATTCAGTAAGCTTTTAGCACAATAATTTTAATTGCAAAAATAAACAGTTTTGTCAACTGCTTGAGAGTAGCGTCTGCTTTACAAAAATTAACAACAACAAAAGGAAAAAAAACCCCAAAGCAAAACGTTACATCCAATGGCTGCTGGATAAGACACTGCTGTACAAAGTCCCGCGCGAGACCGCCTTGGCGCTGCCCCAGCCTGTCTCTGGGGGTTATAGAGGAAGGCGTGGGGCGTGTGCCAGTTACAAAAGACTGTCTTGAATCCCAGGGTAGTGCCTATTCACTGGGTGGTCTCAGAAGACTCCCCCCAAAGCGCGGCTGACAAGGGAGACAGCGCCTGGACCGCGGGAACTGTCCGCGGAGCTGGTGCTGAATAGGGCGTGTGAGGCTGGCGCTTCAAGAAAACTGGAAGCGGGACCGGAGGCCGGCCCTCGGGCGTGCGAGGAGGAGTTAGAAGAAGAGCGGGGAGGGGAACGGCCCGGATCTCGTGCGCGCCGAACGGAGGCGCCCCAACCCATAAACCCATCTCTTGCTCAGAGAGAAGCGAAGGAGAGGCCCAGCGAGTAAAAGCCCAGGCCCTTGAGCCGCTCCTCGGCGCGCGCCTTCTGCTTGAGGTGCACCTTGCTGTGCCGTTTCTTCTCATCGCTGCGCGCGAAGCGGCGGCCGCACACGTCGCAAGCAAAGGGCTTCTCGCCGGTGTGAGTGCGCACGTGCGTGGTGAGGTGGTCGCTGCGGCTGAAGTTGCGGAGGCAGATGCGGCACTGAAAGGGTTTGTGGCCCGTGTGGATGCGCAGGTGGCGATTGAGCTCGTCGGAGCGCGCAAAGCTCCGCACACAACTCTCCACCGGGCAAGCGAAGGCCTTGGCGTGCGGCCGCGGGCAGAAGCAGCGCGTGCTGCATTTGCCGCCGCGGCGCCCCTTGCGTCTCGCCTTGGCCTGGGGGAAAGGGGTGGGCGGCGGTGGCGGCACGGGCGGTGCAGCCACGCCACTGCTTCCAGGGATGTCCGCCACCAGAGGTTTAGGGAAGTCCGCCGCGGCGGCGCTGCGAAGGCCCAGCGGGGAAAGCTGAGGCTGCGTACTGGCCAGAAACTCTCCGCCGTCGCCGCTACTCCCTCCCTCCCCACTAGGAGGGGTCAGGAGCCCAGGGAGGCCCTCAGCCCCCTCCCCTAAGTCACCCGGGGCCAGCGGGAAAGCGTCGTAGGCCCCGCTGGGGTAGAGTCTGTTGGCTGGGACGGCCGGCAGTTCCGCAGGGCAGCTGATGGACAGCAAGTCCTCAATCTTGGTCCCTATTGCGGGAAAACGAGCCTCCGGGGCGGCCTGGTAGCCTCCCTGTGACCCACAGTTCCCTGGGGCCCCCACAGAAAGCAGCTCCCAGGGCGCGTAGGGACCCTTGAAGGCAGAGGCAGCGTCCAGCGCTGGCGAGGCGGGAGGCGCCCGGAGGCCGGGCTTGACGTCGGGCGGGGAGAGCTGAGGCTCATACAGGCACTGCGAGGGGGCACCCGCACAAGGCGAGGCCTCCCAGAACGCCTCTGGGAAAGGGGCAGCGCCCAGATCCGGGGAGTAAAGGTCCGGCGGACCCGGCAGCAAGGCATCGGACCCTGCAGGAAAAGGGGCATCCAGCGGGGATCTGGACGCTGCTGCCTCTGGACCGGGGAAGGGTGCCAGGCCTAAGATGCCCGACATGAGGTTGAAGAGTGCCTCCGGGTCGTGCGGGTGTTCGGGCACTGCCTGAATGAAGAAGCTACCGCTGTAGCTGAGGCCGGGAGGGGGTGTGGGCGCAGGCCCCTCCAGGAAGCAGGAGTCGGTTAAGTCCCCACTTGCGCCGCAGCTGTTCAAAGCCCAGCTCAAGAAGTCGCCTGCTGAGGAGGGAGCAGGAATCAGCTCTGGGCACATCAAAGGGTGCACCTGAGTCCACAGCCCCTACCTACGAAACTCTTGGTGCCCACGGATATACACAAAGTGCCTTTTGCACATTCTGATTCAGCAGGGGCCCGCATACGTCCCAAGGAGCACACAGAAACATGCACACGCAAAACACACGTGCACAGGCAAAAGGGCGCTCCGATAACCGCACAGGTTCCTGCGGAGGCGCTGGCGGCCCAGTGTGGGTGGGAATGGGGGTGCGCACCCCAGGACTCCTAAGCTTCCCATCGCCCCTATTCTCATAGCTCCAGTGTCCCAGTCCCTCCTGGTTCTCAGGTACGGTGCGCCCCCGCGCTGCGCCGTCGTCGTCTGAGCACCCCTGCTCACCCTCCTTACCTCCAGGGTAGCCGGTGGCCGCGGGAACGTCCCTGGCAGGCAGCCGGGGCAATTCAGCGCTGGGTTCGGCGCAACAGCCTTCAGTGGACTTGACGAGGAGCGCGTCGGGTTCGGAAAACTCGCTAAGGTGGAGCATGGCGCGGCGCCGGCTGTGGGGCGCCCGGGGCCTCGCCCGCTGGGCTTGGGGGCGCGCGGGTGGCGGGGAGGCTGGCGGTAGGGGTTCCCCGCAGCGCGCAGACCTAGGCGCCCGGGCTCCTGGCTTCGGGCACTCACCTCTGGGAAACGAGTCGGGGAGCCGCGGTGCCCTCGCTCGCCCGCACCGACCTCGGGCGGCGGCTCCTCACCTCTCCAAAGCGCAGCCGGGCTCCCCCAACCCACAGCCCCCCCACTTATATAGCTGCGGCGGCGCTGGCTCCGGGCTTCCGACTCCCCGGGCCACTGCCATTTTGGGAGGCCCCGGCCCTGCCGCCGTGACGTAAATGCCCAAACATGGACACAGGATGTGTGCCGGGGACTCCCGAAAAGGAAAGCTCGAGCTGTGACGTTGTTGTTGTCGCCGCCGCCGCCAGGCTCGCGCCGCTGCGTGCGCGCGCGCTCCCAAAGCGTAGAGCCCTGTGTGCGCCGGGACCGCGGATGCGCTCGTCTAGGGCGCTGCGCTTCCCCGGGCCGACCGTCCGGTATATGCGCTTCCCACCTGGAGGCAGAGGCCGAGGGGCAGCAGGGGAGGACCGTGTTGGGTTTGAATCTGCCCTCTGCCACTTCCTAGCTTGACACTGAATCCCCCTTAACGTCAGTTTCTCACCTGTGCATTTCCTATGGAGAGAAACTGAGAGCACATAAACGTCCAGGCGCACTGAGTAAACCATAGAGATTATTGCCATTCATTTCTTTTGCTCACGCCTGTGTGTTTTTCCATTTTAAGTTTTTTTTTTAAATTTGTGCTAGGAAAAATAATTTAAATTAAAAAGGACTGTAATATTTGTTAATAGTAGGAGGAAAGTCAACTAGCACAACAGGGTATATTCTAATTGAAAAGTAAAAGTCCCTCTTCTCCACCTACCTTCATTCCCAACTCCTGAGGTAGCCACATTTAAGTTTCTTGAGTATTCTTTCAGAATTTTATGTATATCCAACCATACACATTGTTCTGCAATATTATTATTATTTTTTCACTTGAAATAACTTAGATATTGTGCCATGTCCTGACATAAAGATCTTGTCATTCTTTTTCAAGCCTGTATAGTACTCCGTTGTAAGGGAGGACCTTGAGTTTGTCGATTTGTCCCCTATCCATGAGCATGTAGGCAGTTTCCAACTTTTTATTTATAACAATGTTGTTGGAGTCAACATCCTTGACTATATAAATGTGAATGTGTCTGTGAGATAAATTCCAACAAGTGTAATTATGTGCCAAAGTATATGTAAAATTTTGATAGACAACTGGAAAATTGTCTTCCAGAAAAGTAGGGCCAATTCCTGCTCACTCCTCCCTCACCCACAGGGTATGAGATGCTTCTGCAGAACATTTTTTCTGCCTTCATACAAATGACTTTCACTCTAAGGATGTTGTTCCCAGAAACACACAGGGAATCCACGGGAAATATCTCCCTGGAATCAGTACTCGAAATAATTGGGCTTCTTTTGAGAAAAAAAAATCCTAGCCTTAAGGAGGCTGTGAATCTTGGCTGCAGAAACATCAGAGCCAACTCCAACAAAGAAGCTTGCCTACTCTCCTAGTCTCATCTCTCTTCTGCTGTGGTTTTCCCTCTGTCTCATTCTCTCATTCTTTTAAAAATGTTTATTTTATTTTGAATTATGGCTCACTTAACTCCTTTCTGGAACCAAATTAAATAAATACATGGGGGGAAGGATTAAATAAATACATGGAATAGCATGTTCTTCTTTATGAAGAGCATCAATTCCTGAGACTCTGTGTGCTGGAGGGTAAGGTGGGCAGGTCTAGGGCTCCTCCTTCCTTCTCTCCTTTTTCCAAATAGAAACAAAGCCCTTTGGGGGTGGCGGACTCAGCATCATGGGCAGTATAGCCCCCAGCCTCTCTTCCACCCCTGTACCCTCCTTTTCGAGAGAGAGAGAGCCCAAGAATGCCCAAACCCCACCACATTCTCAGTCCTTTCACCCTATGTCCATTATCCAAACATCCATTCATTCAGTTTCTCAATGTTCATTCATTCAGTATTCATTTCTTAAGTGCCTATTACAGGCCAGAAGGTAGACTTTGGTTTTATGTCTGCTGGGACCCTGAGCCCCATCTCCAGCACTAGGTGCCCACTCCTCATCCCACAGTGACCTTATAAGTGTTTTCACAGAATATGTCCCTTCACACAATCACCTGCAAAACATATGCTGACACACTTGTATGCATCTTCTCCTCAAGTCCACAAATCATACAAAGGTTCTCACAGGGTCATGAACTTGCAGTGCGTCTTACTAAATGGCTATACCTATGGTTCTGTGTTAGTAACACATATATGAGCATGTAGGAAATGCAGAAACCCAGCAGATGTCTGTAAAGATTGGACACACCAAGCACGATTTTCCTTATACTCTATTTCAGATCCAGGGTTTGATTATAATCCAAATGCATTGCCAAGGCCAGGTGAGCCCACAACAGACACGCAGGGCACACATGTCTCAAATCCACTCTGGCATCCTACTGCCTGAGAGGGAGGAGGAGGGGAGGAGTTTGACTGGGCTGGTGTCCAGGTCTCCCCAGGTCGCCCCGTCGGGCCAGATTGGTCAGCCCCAGGTTGCCCATCCCTTCTGCTGTTCTTCCCTCTGCCACAGCATTCCTCCTCCTTCTTAGTCACAGATAATTCCCCTACTCTCTTGGTGAGTTGCCAAGCCATTGCTTCTCTCTGCCAAGGGCTGTCGGACTAGGTCTGTATTAGGACAAGGGTCCAAGTCACCAAAGTTTCTTGTGTTAGAGGCCAGACCTGGGGGCAGGGCTCGGGGGTGGGTAGGAGTGATTAGGAAAGGAGATAGGGAAGAGACAGCTTGTGCTCTGGGTGTGGGATGGCTCACACCCGATGTCTATGCTACTTACCTCCAATGGACACACATACACACACTCACAGGCACAGAGGATGGCTACCTCTGGAGGGCAATTTACATCTGCCTTTGGCTCTTTGAGGACTGGGAGGGAATATAAAGGGGGCTGAGCATTTTGTAGTTCTTCCCAGCTCGTCCCTTCTTCTCCCTACATTTTAACAGCTTACAAAGATATTCTGGGCCCAGATAAAATAAAGGTCTTTAGGAAGGGAAGGAAGAGAGAGGAGCTTAGATCTATGAGCTCCATTTTAATCACACTTCAAATATAAAAACACAAATGTACACAAGCGAAAAAAGGGAAATCACATACATTGAGCATTTTACAAATATTTTATCATTCAATCTCCACAAAAGTTCTATGGAGTAAGGAATTAGAGACCAATTTCACAGATGAGGAAACAGATTCAAAAAGGTCAAATGACTTGATCGACACCACACTTCTATTCAGTGGTAGGGTGGAGAGTCAAGTCCAGGCTAGCCTACTCTATAAGACAATTTAGGAAAAGATAATTAATTTTACAAAAGGATTCACTGTTAGATGGCTTTAGATGGAGGATCTCCCTGTAGCTTTCAAATAGGATGTAATGTGCAAACTTGAGCTGGCTGGTGCCCATCCCTGCAAGAATTCCCTGGAGTGATGGCCATGGATAGGAAAACGGGGGGTCACAACTAGTACTGAGAAGTAGCACATATAAGGTTCTTTGGAGCTGTTGTGTAAGTTGTTGGTGTGTGTGTGTGTGTGTGTGTGTGTGTGTGATCTTGGGGAAGGTGAGAGTGAATTTTCTATTTCCATGGGAAAAGGTGCAAAGGAGAATCACTTTCTAGACAAGCACTGAACATACATTTGCTGAATGAATTAATGAATGAAGAAATTCATTCATCAAATATTCATTGAGCACAGCCCAGTGCCAGGTGCTGGGTTGGCCCTTCAGATGCTGATGCTGCAGTGCATGAGACTGGAAGCTTTGAATCCAGGGAAGGAGGTGGGGAGGGGCAGAGGGAGGGTAGAGGCAGCCTCCCTGCTCTCTCTTCTGGGGAGGGCTCAGCCCCTGTCATAGTTCTGGTTATGCTACTGCTCCCTCCTCCACACCCTACCTTGATCTTTCTGCTCTAAATATCAGTGTGTTCAAATAATAGTGTATATATTTTAAAAGACTCCAAGAAGACAGCTGCCTGGGAGTATTAATCATGAAGAGGCCAGCACTCTGTCTCCATGGCGACTCCTGACAGCGAGAGCTGAGGAACAGTTCCATGTCCCACTTCCTGGGGCCATGGAGATGCAGGGGCACTGCATCTCTCACTCCTCTTTCCTCTCTGCTTCTCCTTTCTCCTTCCTTTCCTCTCCTCTCTTCTCTCCTACCCCCTCTCTCCACTCCCTCTTTTTTTTTCTTCCTAAAGGATTTATTTAAAAGCAGGTACAGAGGCAGGACCAGCCATCAGAGTAACAAAAAACATGGCCAATGAAGCCGCAGCAGAGATGAAGTCTGCATCCAGTTGCAGCATCTGCAGTGCCCAGCTCCACTCCCAAGACCTCTGCAGTGCCCCTGGGCTTCCACAGCCACTAGGGCAGAAGTAGTGTGATCATTGGCCCCTGAGGCAAGAGGCCAACTGTCAGGGTCCTTCTCTGTCTCTTTTCTCTTCCCTGCTCATGGCCCATCATTAGTTTGTGGTTTGGGTCATTATTATGATTATGAGTATGGCTATTATTTTTAATGCCCACAAAAGTAACAGGCTTATTGAAAAAAACAAATGTTAAAAATTATGATGCAAAGAACTAGAACACCTTTCACTATCCTGTACACACATACACACGAACACGTTTTAGGTTGATTCCTATAGATTTTTTTCATGCATATTCATGCAACATCCATTTAGTCAACAATCACATTATCATCATTCTTATTTACATCATTTTCATACTATATGTACTCTTGTAACTAACTTAACACTGTACCTTGTTTTTTTAAAATATTTTCCATAATGATACCCATCTATAGTGTTGATCTATAGTGTTGGTAACAATTTCACCAGCGTATTTCATTGTGTAGATGAATATAATTTTTTAACTTGATAGTTTCCTGTCTTTCACTATTATAAAGAATCTGGCTATATATAGCCTTTTATGTATAAGTGGTTCATTGGTCGGGTAATAATATTACAGTATTCTAGCTAACATTTGCATGTTATTTACTATGGGCACTATCTGACAGGTAGTGAGAGCTTTATCTATACTCATCATTTAATCCTCACCACAACCTGATTAATATTATTATTATCTCTATTTTACAGATGGAGAAATTGAGCATGGAACACTAAGCAATTTGCCCAAGCTTACCAGGTTAGTGATGATGCCGGGATCTGAACTCATACTATAGCCATAGGCTAGATTACAAAAAGTGAAATTTCATGCTCATTTCAGCAGCACATATACTAAAATTGGAATGATACAGGGAAGATTAGTATGGTCCTTAAAAAAAGTGAAATTTTTTAGGGCAAATAGAACTGGTTTTAGGACAAAGGTACAAACACTTAAAATTATATATATTGTTAAATATTTCTCTAAAAAGATTGTTCCAATCTCTGGGACAACTAGCAGTATGTGAGGACCAACTGGTAAGCAGAAAGAGGCATCCCAGTGATATTTTAATTTTTATTGTAAAAATTATCAGTAAGGATGAGAATCTTTTCACGGAGCCTTAGTATTTCCTTTTCCATGATATAGAGGCTTAATACCTCACCCAAATACTTTTTTTTTTTGAAATGCAGTTACACTTTTGTTGCCCAGGCTGGAGTGCAATGGTGCGATCTTGGCTCACCGCAATCTCTTCCTCCCGGGTTCAAGCGATTCTCCTGCCTCAGCCTCCCTAGTAGCTGGGGTTACAGGCATGCACCATTATGCCCTGCTAATTTTGTATTTTTAGTAGAGATGGGGTTTCTCCATGTTGGTCAGGCTGGTCTTGAACTCCTGACCTGAGTGATCCACCCACCTTTGGCCTCCTCACCCAAAGACTTTTTGAGTGGAAGCCTTCCTTATGCTCCTCACATCCCTGTAGTGGGCACTGAAAGTGAGGCTGCTCTGCTGTGGCATAGACTGGGAGGACTAGGTGGGGACACTGGGTGTGGGGGCTTCTGTACCTTCCTTACTTTTGTTCTTTCTATTTTGAATTCTTTCTATTTTTATTTATTCATTTTTTGTAGAGGTGGGGTCTCGCTTTGTTGCCCAGGCTGGTTTCTAACTCCTGGGCTCAAGTGATTCTCCCACCATGAACTCCCAAAGCGCTAGGATTACAGGTGTGAGCCAGCACACCTGGCCTGTTCTTTCTCTTTTGGATCACGGGGAGAGGTGCCGAGGAGAACAAGGTGGCTGCATGCCATTAGGAAAAGTGGATTCTTCCAAGGTGGCTTGGCTTCTAAGCTGTTCTTCTACAGGAGAGAGGGAAGTTATTCTTTCTCTCATCTTCCATTCTACAGCCTTCCTTTGGCAACACTGGACAGAGCTGAGAGGTAGATGATCACAGAAGAGGCGTGACTAGGGTGGGTTCTAGGAGGGTCAGAGGTAGGTGGATGGTTACAATGACCTCACACTGCTACTGCCCTGTAATTTGGAATCGGCTTCCCATCAGCCCTTTGGATCTAAGCCTGGTTATCCCTTTGTGGGTAATAATGGACTTGGATCTTGTTAAATGTTTTTATTTGATTAAATAATGGTGTTCAGAGCACTAATTTTCAATTCATGTGTTAAGAAGGTAAAAAGGAGGCTTAGTGAGCAGACCGAGAGACCTATAGCTCTAGAATAGAACTGGAATCAGAAACAAGCCTTCTTAACCTATCTATCTGGCATGTTTCTCTCTCTCTGGCCTCCTTCTGTTTTCACTTATCTGAGCTCATCTCACTGGCTTTTCACCGTCTCTCCTCCCCCATCTTGCCATAGTTTTCTTTAAACCTCTTTGATGTAGATTGGTCATTGTAGTGAGATTGGACAATATAACTCCGAAATGCCCAGCAATTTATCCACAGCTAGGTCCGTTGAGCCATAGCCTGGGTCCTCTGTGTGTCCTTGAATCCTGTCCATCATCATCAGGCTGGGCTTCTGCTTGCAAATGACAGAAATGCAACCTCAATTAGCTTAGAGAAGAACGAATGAAAGAAAGAAAAAGAAAGAGAGAAAAGAAAGAAAGAAAGAAAGGAAGAGGGGAGGAAAGAAGAAACTTATCAGCATATCCAAGGGAATGGGGAATCCAAAAAAAGTGTCAAACAACCAACCTGTGAGGGCATCAGAGACACACTGGGTGTCAGAAGCTGGGTGTCAGAGGCTAAGAGTTTTCAGAATGCTCTCAGCTCTTTTTTTTTTTTTTCTCACTGATAACTGAAAACCTGGCCATTAGCAGACTGTGTGTTCTACACGTCAGCTGCTGTGATAAATGGATTCTCATTCCCAATTCCAGGTAGGGAATCCTAGAAAAGACCTCTGCTCTTCTCCCTAGGACAATTATATGGCTAGCAGGCAGGGTAATATGTGGTTGACACCACCACTAGGGTCTTGTGCTTGTGCTCTGAGGGCCAGTCCCAGAGAAGAGGAAACAACTGTGAGCCAGGAACCCTCCCTTGTCCTTGAGGGCAAGAGCTGGGCAGCAATGAGCTCTGGCAGGTTCTCATAACCAGGGGCAGAAACAGTTCCCTCTGCTTAACAATGCCCCTGGAGCAAGTCGCCTACTCCATCTGTCTGCCAGCTCCAAGGAACACTGCTCAAAATAAAAATCCCTAATTAGCAATTCCTTCAATCCAGAGCAAAACAATTTATTTGTTTCCTAGAATAATCTGGAGCCACATTTGGCTTGGCAACCAGTGGGTCCCACATGTTCATGCGGTGTGCCATGTGAAGACTTCAGCAGGGAGTTTTATTCAGTCAAGCATGAGGGGGAATGCCCTGGGGGTCACCTCCCCCGGCAGCAGCAAGTGGGGGCCTAGAATAGAACTGGTTTTATCAATGTTGTGCAGCGGGTTTCTGGTACAGGGTAGGTAGCGAAGGAAGAAAGTTCAACAGGATTTCTAAGCACCTGCTCTCACAAAGGCCAAACCAGTGATCCCTACATTTGGTAGGGACACATGGCCTGCAGGAGACATACAGAATCTGACAATAGAGTAAAACCTTAAGCCAGGGGGTCAGAGGAACTGAGTCTGATCCAGTTCTGCCGCTGGCTTGTTCTGTGACCTTGAACAAATTACAAATACTTTCTGTGCTTGTGTATTCTCACCTGTGAAATTGGAGTACATTATCTTCTCTACCTACAGTCTCAAGATTAAGAGTCAGAATTAACAAATTAAGTGGTGGTTGAAGCACAGGCACTTGCTACAAAAAAAAATAAAAATAAAAAGGCGATGTTAGAAACAATATATCCAGTTAAGAAATGGTGAGTAATTCTTCCTACCCCTATGTGTGCCCTGTTTTCTGGGCATCTATGCGTATGGGGGTGGAATTGTTCACTATGACATGAATTTCATGACTAGTTGTTTTCTTCCAATCCTTGCTCTCATTCATTCATTATTCATTCATCTAAATATTTGTTGAGGGCTTAATACATCAGCCAGTTCAACAGCTTATTACAGAAAGGTGTGATGCATGTGCCAGTGGGAGAAGGACTGGATGGTTTGAGATCATAGAAGGAAGCAGGAGGTCGTTAGGTCATCAAGATATTCAGGGAAGGCTTCCCCAAGGAAGTGACATTTGAATGGAGACTGGAAGGTTAAGTAAAAGTTAGCCAGAAAAAGGGAAATGTTGAGTGGGGAGAATGTTCTGGGCAAAGGGGACAGCATATACAAAAGCCAGAAGGTGAGAGAAAAAAGACAAGGGAGGAGAAAAGGATTCAGGGAACTGGCGGAAGCCCATGATGGCTGGAGCGTGAGGAGGAAAAGAGGCTAGAAAGGGCAAATGGGGTCAGGCTAGAGAAACTGGTGAGCTCAGGATCCTAGAAAACCTTTTAAGCAGGTTTAGGCATTTGGACTTGTTTTTTTTTTTTTTTTTTTTTTCCCCCACCTATATGATCACAAGCTTCCATGCACAGGCATTTGGACTTTATCCCTAGGGTAATATGATGCTATTGAAGAGATTTAAGCTGTATTAGGCGATGCGATTTTTATTTTAGAACGACCAGCATTCTAAGACCACCTTCCATGCTCTGATACAGCGTGGAAGGTGACCTGGAGCGGGGATCGGTTAGGAGGCCACTGTGGCAAGTCAGCTGACAGTGGGCCCTCAGACGTGAACAGTGGGTGGCAACAGGAAAGGAGAAGCTTTCAGAGTCAGCAGCCATTTAGGAGCTCTTTTATAACACACACACAAGGGTGAATAGCTACCCGTGGGGCAGAAGAGAGAGGAAGGAGTCAAGGTTGCCTCTTGGGTTCAGTTTTGACCACGCGTTAGTCGTTTTTTTTTTTTTTTTTTTTTTTTCAAGACAGGCTGTCATGCTCTGTTGCCCAGACTGGAGTGCAGTGGCATGATCAAGGCTCACTGCATCCTCAACTTTCCCCAGCTCAGGCAATTCTCCCACCTCAGCCTCCCAAGTAGCTGGGACCACAGGCATGCACCACCACACCCCGCTAATTAAAAAAATTTTTTAAGAGATGGGGTCTCACTATGTTGCCCCGGCTGGTCTTGAACTCCTGGGCTCAAGCAATTCTCCTGTCTCAGCTTCCCAAAGTGCTGAAATTGCACGCATGAGCCACT
Organism: Nomascus leucogenys; assembly: GCF_006542625.1. Classification (NCBI taxonomy): domain Eukaryota; kingdom Metazoa; phylum Chordata; class Mammalia; order Primates; family Hylobatidae; genus Nomascus; species Nomascus leucogenys. The sequence goes on from NC_044394.1 coordinate 38,023,564, forward strand.
GTGCCTGGCCAGTGGTCATTTATTTAGGTGGAGAATCAGTAGGAGAAACAGAGTCTTCCTCTGACCCACTATGTTTTATTTATGGAGCTTTAATTTATATACAGTAAAAGGAGCAAATCTTAAGTGAATCTACCATTTGATGACTTTTTAACACAAATCAGTATACAGAACATTTATATCCTCCAAAAGTTCCCTTGTACTTTTTTCCATTCAGTAGATACCCCCTCTTTTGGGTAATCATATTTCTCAGTTATATCACTATAGATTAGTTTTGCCTACTCTTGAAATTCATATATATGGAATAATTCAGTATGTACTGTTTTGTGTCTGGCTTCTTTTGCTCAACATAATCTCTGTAAGATTTACCCACTCCATGTTTTTCATGCATCTGTATCAATTAATATATGTTTTGTATGTATCAATCCTTTTTTCTCAGTCACTAACTTTCCATTGTTTAAATATACCAATTTGTTTATCCATTCTCCTACTGATGGAAGTAGATTGTTGTTTAATTCTATGTTTGTTTTCAGGAGGTCAAAAGGAAGACCACTTAGAAATGAATGACAAGGCGATAATATAACAGTTATAAAACCTTATGACCTACTACATACCTTTAAAATATATCAATTTAAAGTGTGATTGATGTATTTTATCACACTTTAAAGATGTCATTTACTTCAGCAAAAAAAACTTTAAAAAATTGAGTAATTGCTAGTCATAAACTTAAGAATGTGCAAGATGAATATGAAGAAAATGATAAAATTTTTTTTCTGAAGGGCATCGAACAATAGACTAGGTGGGGACATATGTCTTATTGGTGGGAAAACTCAATATTATGAATATGTCAGTGTTGGTGTTGGTGGGTTCTCTGTGAAGCAGACATTGAGAGGGAAGGCTACAGGGAGTTTATTTGGGAGTAACACATGTGAGAGATAAAGGCAAGACTGGATAGTAGAGCCTCACACTGCAATGAGCATCTGACAGTCTCAGCCAACCCAGTGGCGAGTTCCAGAGCAAATACCCATTAGAAGAATCCTGCATTGGGAAGAAGCGGCCAGTCCCTATGCCCTCTTTGCTCTCAGTCATTGGTGAGGGGCCTAGCTGGAAAGAGCAGCATGGTCTTGGCCTGAAAGCTGAGGTGAACCTGAAAAGTGCTAACAGCTGTAGGCTCATGGATAACTGCACTGCTTGCAGCTGAATGGCAAATCTTTTGTTGAAGGGAGACTCGAGTGGCCACACCTCCATAGCTGCCACAGTCAGTTCCCCAAAATCAATCAGTAAGTTTCATGCAATTTCTGTAAAGATGCCAATAACATCTGTGGTTTCTTTTGTGGAATTGGGGTGCAATTTGACAAATTAGTTCTAAAACATGTTTGGAAGAATAGGAAAAAATAATCAAGAGAATTTTGAAAATGATGTCTAAAGCGCTATCAAATATCAAAACCTATTAATATAATGTAGTGCTAGTGCAAGGGAAACCCAATGAACCAGTGGAACAGAGTTGAGAAACCAACCCACATGTATATGGAATTTAGAATATGATAAAAGTAGCTTTTCACAGTAATGCAAACATTTGATTATTGAATAAATGGTATTAAGAGAACTGTGTAGACCTCTGGAGGAAAAAGTGGAATATATATTTTACACAACACTCAAAAGTAAATTCCAGATATATTAAAATACAATAATAAATGCCAAACTATAAAATAACCAAAAAATATATCAGGTAATTTTTATAATCTTGGGATGAAGAAGGCCTTTGCAAGAATGAACTAAAACTCAGAAGCCATATTGGAAAAGAATGGCTATGTATCCATCAAGAGGGGATTAGTTAAATAATTATAGTAATTCATGTGATTGAAAAAACTGTAGCTGTTTAAAATGAGATAGATCCATATATACTGTTAGAAAGTTGTTTTGATATATTATAACATAAAAAATGAATTGCAGAACAGTATATATTTTTAGTCCATTAAATTTGATAGTGAGTATAAAAATGTTAATGTGTAGAAAATGAGCTGGATGGATACATTTCAGACTAATAACCTGGAAACCTTTGTAGAGTGAGACTGAGGGAAGAGAGTATGCTAGGCACAACTAAGTAGCCAACCTCAAGGACTGGATATCTATTAGGCAAGACCAGATGAATGCCACAGGTGCATCTGGAGACAGAGGTTTTAAACTTTCCTGCTTGTAGAGTGCAGTCTCCTCAAAGCTATCATCATTACACCCACTAATTCTGCTAGCCAGTATAAAAACAAATCATGAAAAATGAAGTAATAAATAGGGAAAAGGGGAGATGAAATAAAAACAGTTTGAAAATATGGTAGTTGGTATAATCAATTGGGCATAAGGTAGATGTGGATATTTTTGGCTGATTTGCTTAATCTCTGTTTCTCCTTGCTTCTGAGGGCCTCCTTGTACTGCAGAGGCTGGAAAGCTGAAAGCTACAGTTCTCAGATTCCTTTACAGCTAGAATTTGAATGCAAGTTAAGTAATACCAAGCATATGCCTTGTGTGAGACTTAGAAGGTGGGCACGGGGCAGAGTCATCTCCCTGTCTCTTTGGGTGGTTTTTCTGCTGTTGAGCCATATCAAGGGACATGAGCAGTGCTCCAGTGCCCACTCCCTGGCTTTTTAGGTGTTGAAAAGTGGGTGTGTTGGCCAGCAGGGACTTCCTGGTCCCTGTGCTATAGCATATTTTTGAGTTTAATAATTTTATATTCCGAGATTCATTCTAGCCCTTCCAAAGATTTTGTAAGTATTTGATATCTTCTAGTAAACCTCTTCCTTTTTAAAACACATAGTTTCTGTTTCCTAGTTTCAGTTATCTTATTGTTGTCTAACACCAGAATTTAGTAGATTAAAACAACAACAATAATTTATTTTGCCCACAAACCTGCAATTGGGGCAGGGCTTGGCAGGTAAGGTTCATCTTTGTATCACATTGAATCAGTTGGAGGGGGTCTGCCGAAGGCTGGAGGGTCTACTTCCAAGAGGGCCTATGCATACAAAGTGGGCCAGCTGGTGCTGGCTGTCAGCTGAGTTCCTGGGTTCCTGTCCACATGGACTTTTCCAGGCGACCTGGGCTTCCTCACAACATAGTTGCTGGGTTCCAAGGGAGACCTTTTCAAGAGACAGAGAAAGACAAAAACAGAGAGGGAAAGAGATCACCTTTATTACTAGCTTCAGAAGTCCCATCGCATCCCTTCTGCCGTACTCTAGTAGTCAAGGCAGTTATATAGACTCATCGAGGTTCAAGGGAGAGGACTTAGACTCCACCTGTTGATGGAGGAGTGACAAAATTCTGGAAGAGCATGTGGGATGGAAATATTGCAGCCATTTTTAGGAAGTATAATCTGCCACATGCCTGCTCTGAATCATGACTGATACAGTTAACAACAAGGATTTAAAGCCCTCAACAATTTAAGCATAAAAGGTTGAACTAAAACTAAACACAATAGAAAGTATTAAATCTGTAAATATCGAAATAATATTTTAAAGGAATATACAAGTATTTAATTTAATACAAGCATTAAATCTGTAAATATCTAAACAACATTTTAAAGGAATATGCAAGAAAATATAAGTGAAGGAAGATTTTTTAAGGTTAAATTTTTCTTAAATAAAAAGGCTAAAACATAGAAGCAAATAGTTTTAAAAAGAATAAAGTTTAATACATAGGATGGAAAGGTAAGGGAAAATAATACAAAGAAGGTAGAACTGGAAGCCTGAAAATTAGGAAGAGAAGCAATGAAATAGGGGTAAGGATAGTATAAGAAGAATGGTTAAAACAGCCCTCATTGAGTCAACAAAGTATGTTCAAATAGCATTGAGACAAAAGCCTATTAAATCAAATAGATCTTTGTTAAAATAAGGAAAAATGACCAGAAGCCAGTTAGAAGTCATTTCTGGCCTAGACACGAGGAGTCCCTCTTGAAAGGCCCTGTGGGACCAGACTTACCTTACAGGGCTGCTGCTGGTAACCTTGCTACCTCCTGGCTTTGGAGGTCCCATCTCTGATCTCTCTCTCTCGCTCGCTCTCGTTTTCGCTGTCACTCTCGCTCTATCTTTCTCGCTGTCTCTCTTTCTCTGTCTCTCCTTAACCATTTATTCTCCATGCTAGTTTCAGACTTCTGTCTAAGAAAATTTCCTTAGACTTTGCTGCCTATATCCATGGTCTTTCCTAGTCCTGTGGCCATCACAACTGCGTTATCATCCTGGTCTTGGCAAGGAGAGAACAGAGCCCCATTGGGTTGCTTCTTGTGGAGGCCATTTTGACACCGTACAGGTTCAGGTAGAAGGTGGTCTGAGAATTGGTGTGGGAAGGTTGTCACAAGGACCCAGGAGTCTGCTATGTCTTCAAAAATGCATCCTGTCAGTATTTGTGTTCCTTAATTTCCCTTGTCTAATCTGCCATTGCCCTTATGGTTATTTTGTTTTCATGACAGTGATTAAGAGGAGAATCAGCTGTCACCCCAAGCATATGCCATGTTTCCCAAGGGGACAATCTGGGTTGATTCGCTTTCCCGGACAGTGCTTTTGCACTGACTCCTTTGACCCTTTTGTCCCTCTCTTTTCACTGGGTTGCTATCATTTCTGCCACCAGAGCCTTGTTGTTGAGGCCAAAACCCCCACCACCATGGAAGACCCAGATGTCCTACAGGCCTCTTTGGGAAACACTGTAAGCAGAATTCACCCAGCTGTTGGGCGCCAGCAGCAAGTTCTCCAAAGCAGCTCCGCGCTGAGCAGGAGCTGGGCTGGAGGTGGAGGGCTGAGAGGTGAGCGTGGCAGGCTTCAATTACGTTGCTAGGTTCTGAGTTGCTAGGTTCCGAGTTTCCTGAAAGCCTGTGCCGGCTCACCCTGGAAACAAGTCGCTTTCCTGGCAGCTCCATATATAGGCTGCTGGGTGCCTGCTGCCAGCACCTTTGCCTCGGAGCTCCTGGGCTCTCTGGTGGTTCTACTGCCTTTAAGAGCCTTATGTCCCTTGGTTATCAGAGGCTGAGCCTTTCTCCAGAGCAGCAGGAATGCCAAGACTCTTCTTTGGGGTGTTAGCTTTGTGGGAGGGGCTGGAGGATATGGGAAGTGGGAATGGGAAAAAGAGGAATTGAAGCCTGTGATTGAAACTGTTTTGTCTCTCTCCTTACTTTAGAAAATTAAAGGATGGGAGTGATGGGGTCCACACTGATTGTTCAATGGGGGATGGGGTCCTTGGCCCACCCCTGCTTTCCCATAGGCCCTCCCATGACCAAGGGCACCTATTTTGAGATGGGGACTATGCTGGAAGCAGTCTCCATCATTGATGTGGAACCAAGAAGCATTAATGGATCCATAGAGAGACTGAGCCTCAACCCACTGGCCTCAGTAGTCCACGTTTTGACCAACTGAATGAATTGGCCCTCAATGACAATGAAATGGATTTTTGAAAAAATCAGTGGGATAGAGAAATGGAAGGACCCTCTGGTCAAATGCCTAGAGAATACTCCCAGCTAACACTGATGGGTGCTAACCCTGTGCTAGCAGTTTCTATTTGTCAGCTCCTTTCCTGCTGCTCACTGCAGCTCTATGAGGTAGGTGATTTTATTGTCCACATTTTATGGAAGAGGAATCTGAGGAACAGAGAGTTTAAGTTTTGATCCAGGATTAAGAAGCTAGAAGGTGGAGATCTGGGACATAAACTCAGAAGTTGGGTTCCGGTACTGTGCCCCTAACCACTTTACTCTCCTGCTTCTACTTTCTCACGTCGGCTGCATTGCCTTCCTGTCAGTCTCCTGATCCAGCCCCTGACTTGGCTATCCAGGCAGGAAGCCGCCTATCCCACAGCAGACCTGGTCCTCCAGAGACAGCTCCCCAGGTGGTGAGTCTAGGGCTGAGGCCGCCCTCCAGATTTCCCTCAAGAGCCCCCACCTGACCCAACATCTGTGCCCAACCTTCCTATCACTGTGGCCACATTAGCCTCATCCTTAGGGGCTCTTGGGCCCTCTGGAAAGTCTAAGAGCAAGGCCCAGATTTAGACACTGCCCTTCCTCATGCCCCTTGTCCCTACTACTTCTCACCCACCCTTCCTAAGCCTTCAAGTCTCTTTTTTCTAAGTCCCTTGTTCACAGCCTTCTCCAGTGAGGCTCTTCCTGGCTTTTTCTCCAGGCCTTGCTCAAGGTGACTCAAATTCTCAAATAGACTTGTCCTTCCCCTTGTCACTGTGCTCTCGGTATCTTTTTTTGGTTATTGTTGTTAAGCCTTGGTCAAATTCTGTGTTTTTGTATAAATTAGCTATTTGTATAGACACCTATCCCCCCTACTCGACACCAAGCTCCTTGCAGGCAGGCATCAGCTCTTACTCATCTTTGTATCTTTTCTGCACCCAGGGCTTGACATACATTAGATGCAATGCACATTTATCCAGGAGACTTGCCAGCGGGGTGCAGATTATTTCTGGCCCCACAGTTATTCACTATCCATTAAACATCCTTTACCTTTTTACAATTATTTTTTGCTTGAACCAAATGAAAACAATCTTTCTTTTTTCTTTTAAACTGATTATCTTTGTGTACTCTTATATATGACACATTTCATGACACAAATTTTAATTAAACATTACAATTCTGCAAAATGAATACTAGAACATTTCCTTTGATTATTTACAAATATGCTTTTAAAAACTTTTTAACAAATTAGAAATCATATTTGTAAGCAAAAATAACATTAACACTTATTAATTTGCTAGTATTTGCCTAATGATTGTAGAATTCCCAGGTCAGTATCTAAACTTTTCAAAAATAATGAAGCTTATTCTATCACTTTACTCCTACTAAGGTGTTATTATATAATAATTATTTAAAACCTCATCCCTCAAAATTTTACGTATGTTTTATAACATATACAATATATTGGAAAACTAGTGTTGATATATAATTTGTACATAAACACAAATGCTAAATTGGGGAGATATGCTAAAAAATTTATTTTTTCATCTTTATTATTGTATAACTGACAAATAAAAATTGTATATATTTAAGGTATACAACTTGATGTTTTGAGACACATATACACTGTGAAAAAATCACCATGATCAAGCTAATTAACATATCCAGCACCTCACATAGTTAACGTTTTCTTTTTTTTTTTCTTAGGGTTAGAACACTTAAGATCTTACGATCTTAGCAAATTTCAAGAATCTATTACAATATTACTAACTATAGTCACCATGCTATGCATTAGGTCTCCAGAACTTATTCATTCTGTGTAACTGAAACTTTGGATCCTTTGACCAACATCTTCTTATTTCCCTCTCACCCTGGTGACCACCCTGGCAACTACTCTCTGCTTCTATGTGTTTTACTGTTTTAGATTCCACATGTAAGTGGATTCTAAGTAAGTGAGATTATGCAGTATTTGTCTTTCTGTGCCTGGCTTATTTCACCTGGCATAATGTCATCCAGGTTCATCCACGTTGCAAATGGCAGGATTTCCTTCTTGTTAAAGACTGAATAAGCTATATCTATATCTATATAAATAAATATCACATCTATCTGTCTGTCTGTCTATCTATCTATCTATCTATCTATCTATCTATCTCAATGTTTAAATCCATTCATTCATCAACAGACATTTGTTTCTGTATTTTGGCTGTTGCAAATAATGCTACAGTGAGCATGAGAGTGCAGGTATCTCTTTGAGATTCTGATTTCATTTCCTTTAGATATATACCCAGAAATGAGATTGCTGGATCATATGGGAGTTCCATTTTTAATTTTTTGAGGAACCTCCATATCGCTTTCTTAACGACTATAGCTATTTACATTCCCAACCATGGTGTGCAAGGGTTCCCTTTTTTCTGCAACTTCACCAACACTTGTTACCTTTTGTCTTTTCAATAAGAGCCATCCTAACAGGTATGAGGTGATACCTCCTTGTGGTTTTGATTTGTATTTCCCTAATGAGTAATAATGTTGAGCACCTTTTCACGTACTATACTTGTTGGGCATTCTTCTGAGAAATGTCTTTTCAGGTTCTTTGTCCATTTTTAAATTGGGTTATTTGTGTGTGTATGTGTGTGTGTTGGGGGGGTGGTTAAACCCTCAGCAGACATATGATGTGCAGATATTTTCTCCCATTCTATAGGTTGCCTTTTTACTGTGTTGAGTGTTTCCTTTGCTGTGCAGAAACGTTTTAGTTTGATGCAATCCCACTTGTTTATTTTGCTTTTGTTGTCTGTGCTTTAGGTGTCATATCCAAAAAATCGTTGCCCAGACCAACATCAAGAGGCTTTTCCCCTGTTTTCTTCTAGTAGTTTTATGGTTTCAGGTCTTACATTTAAGTCTTCAATCTATTTTGAGTTAATTTTTGTATATGGCATGAGCTAGGGGTCCAAATTCATTATTTTGTGTGTGGATATCCAGTTTTCTCAGAATCATTTACTGAAGAGACTATGCTTTCCCCATTGTGTTTTTGGCACCCTTGTCAAAGATCAGTTGACCACATATGCATGGATTTATTTCTAGACTCCCTATTCTGTTCCATTGTTCTATATGTCTGTGTTTATGCCAGTACTATCCTGTTTTGATTACTGTCACTTTGTAAGACATTTTGAAATCAGGAAGTGTCATGCCACCAGCTTTTTTCTTCTTGCTTAAAATTGCTCTGGCTATTTGGGGTGAAAGTCACTTTCGTTACATTTGTGTATTTATTTAATAACTTGTGCTTCCAGTTATTCCTAATCATTCCCAAATTGCAAGCTCATGGGAGTTCCAGGATCTGGGTCCATTCACCTTGCATTGATCATCACTTAGCCTCATACATGGCAGCTATATGTAGGTAAACACTTTTGAGGACATTTAAAGGGATATTTTTACCAAGTGGATCAGAGTGGGGAGTTGAAGAAGCTGAAGAGGTCCCTATTATAATGCCATTTCATAAGTTAGGATGTGCATACCACAACCCCCCCAAACTTACTGAGATCACCTTTGGGACTTAGAGGGCTAGTGGGAGAAATATATAATTTCAACATTCAAAATATAATAGAGTTATACAGATGTTTATTTTTTTGTGAATATAGTATTTTCTAAATATTTTTCAAAATCTCATTTAAAAAATAGGTACATAAAAATTCCCAAGGGCTTACTGACTTTCCTGCCTCATTTCTCACCTTCATTTGTAAATTACTTTTATTTAGTCAATTTTAATAATTTAATAAGCAACCCCGAAACAAAGGTAGACTTTTTTTTGGCAGTAACCCACATCTGACTATATGGTCCCCATCCCATTCTTTGCCTTCCCTCACCCAGGGTGACTTTCCATACTATATTCAAATCAGGTTTGGAGTCCAGGGCTTGTCCTGTTATATCACCTTTTCATCTACACCCACTGTCACCAATAGGACGAATCTGCTTTGGTAGGCTTAATTTAAAAAAAAATCTTTAAATGGCCTCCCTTGGCAGATAATAAAACTCAGATTAAATGCTGCTTCTTATAGCATGATTTTCTATGTTTAAGAGGAGCTCAAATATGGCTGAGATACTATTCACCTTGAAGGTGTCACCCCACTAGTTTGGATATAACTTTCTTGGTCGCATTCCAAAAGTTCTTTATTCTAGGACAGGACCAGGGCAGCTGACTAAGAGGTCTGCATCCCACACTGTCTCCCCACTCCCTCGCCAGTACTGATTAGTGTTTTTCCCTCAGCTTCTGCCATGGGAGGTAATGGCTCCTCAGTGACATTTTTCTTTTAGTCTCATAATTTAGAGCCTGCTGGGTAGAGTGACACACGCTGCCATTATTCACTCCTCCCAGTGTCGAGTTGTATCTGTGTTTCTGAGCAGTTACAGATAGCTAATAGGAGTCGTAAGACACACAGCCAGACAGAAGAGGGGCTGGGCACGGTGGTTCACACCTGTAATTCCAGCACTTTGGGAGGCCAAGGGGGGCAGATCACCAGGTCAGGAGATTGAGACCATCCTGGCCAACATGATGAAAACCCTGTCTCTACTAAAAATACAAAAATTAGCCGGGCATGGTCATGCACACCTGTAGTCCCAGCTACTCAGGAGGCTGAAGCAGGAGAATCGCTTGAACCCGGGAGATGGAGGTTGCAGTGAGTCGAGATCGCACCACTGCACTCCAGCAACCTGGTGACAGAGTGAGACTCCGTCAAAAAAAAAAAAAAAAAAAAAAAAAGAATGACCCATGTTGTGGACCCCTCTTGGTTCATCTTCACCCTTGTTGTGGAGAGGGTCTCTTAGACTAAAAATGAATTCTGGGAGGTGATTTGAATTAGCAAGGTAAAGGCCTGTTTGTCTTTTAAGATATTTTACTCTGAAGAATCCACAAGACCCACAGTTATCCAGACTCAGAGTGCTGTAAGGAGGCTCCCTCTGCCACGGAGAGAATTGTCTCCAAGACATTGTCCACAAGGGTCTCTGTCAGAATGGACCCCAGAATCTGGAGCCTGGGAGCAGGATGAACAGGGCTAGGAAGGAATAGATAGAGACAGAGGAGTAGAAAAGAGAAGAGGGAGGGAACTAGGGGAAGAAAGAACGTGGGACTTGAGCTTTCCCACCTGAGGTTGTCTGGGTTGCCTGAAGGGCTTTATTGAGCAAAAAGTAAGGACAGGCTTTACATCATTCTCTGGGCTCTGGGTGTCATCGTGGTTGGCCGCAGGAAAGATTGTTTTCTTTCTGGTCAAGATGTTACAGGACGTAAGAACAGAGTAATGTAAGGGAGCTCACAAGCACCAGCAAAGGTGTGGATTGGCCTACTGCAGGCCAGAGCTCTCCTGAGATGTGTGCCAAAAGAAATGACTCACGATGGGCCCTGTGGTAGGGAGCTGTCTGGGTGGTGCTTTGCTCACAATTGCCTGAGAACTGCCCCCAAATCACAGCAGCCAGGTCTGTGCTCTTTAAATCTTCCCTAAGGCAGGTAATTGGTCCAGGGGAGGAGAACTGGTCCAGGTTGGGCCAGCCATATTCTCTCTTCTGGGAGGAACTGGAATATGGAACCAAGAGACTCATGGGCTGGGAGTCCCTAGAGCAGAGTCCCATCAGTGGTGATGTTCTAGAGGGAAGCTGCACGATCCTCCCCTGCTGGGGTCTTTGCAGCTGCCTGGGGCCTAGCATGTTTGCGGCTTGTGTTCAGTGAGGTGCCCAGTGTTCTTCCAATAGGTTCCCTTTAAACTAGTACTAGTTGGGTTGTTTTTTTTTTTTTAGACGGAGGCTCGCTCTGTTGCCCAGGCTGGAGTGCAATGGTGCGATCTTTGCTCACTGCAACCTCCGCCTCCTGGGTTTGAGTGATTCTCCTGACTCAGCCTCCCGAGTAGCTGGGATTACAGGTGCTAGCCACCATGCCCAGCTCTTTTTTTTTTATTTTTTAGTAGAGACAGGCTTTCACCGTGTTAGCCAGGATGGTCTCAATCTCCTGACCTTGTGATCCGCCTGCCTTGGCCTCCCAAAGTGTTGGGATTACAGGCGTGAGCCACTGCGCCCGGCCTAGAACCAAGAAAATCTTAACTGACAAACTCACCAAATTTCAATATTCCTTTATTAATTTGTGGTTTTGCTAATCATCTTTAAATTTCTATAAATCTTTCTTGTATTGATTTTCCTGCTTGAATTACCTTTCACAGAGATGAATTCTGCACTCTCAGTGGGTGCAACAGGATTGCTTTTTATTTGCTTTGAATTGGCTTGTTCATTTTTCTAGCCATACCCTGCTGCCCAGCCCTTGATGCCCCACATTTGGTATTTGGGATTTAGGGACCAAATTTATATTTTTATCCTCTTGCTATCCTCCATCCTCCTTTACTCTCCCAGCTACTCTAGAGGCTGGGGCAGAAGATGGCTTCAGCCTAGGAGGTCAAGGCTGCAGTGAGCTATGATTGCACCATTACACTCCAGCCTGGGTGACAGAATGAGACCCTGTCTCAAAAAAATAAAAAAAAAGAATGTCCAGTTTCCATGTCTAGAGAGGTAAATTATAAACAAGAACATTAAAATGGTATTTTATTCACTTCAATGACATAGAAGTCATTGAATGGCTCCCAATTATCTGACCTCCTGATGCTCATGCCCCTCCCACAGTGATCAGACTAACCTGTGTGATGACAGGACATTGTAGAAATGGTGGTGTGTGACTTCTGAGCCTAGGTTATGAAAGGTATTCCAGCTTCTGCCTGGGTCACTCATTCTAGGCAAATGCGGCTGCCATGTCATGAGCACACTCAAGCAGCCCTCTGGAGAGGCTCATGTGGAGAGGAACTGGAGCTTCTCACTGTCATCCAGCACCAGTCACAGGAGTGAGCCAACTTAAACCTGGATCCTCCAGCCCCAGCCAGGCTTTCTGGATGTTTCAGCCAACATCTTGACTTTCTCCTCTGAGACTTTCATGAGAGGCAGAAATATCCACTGAAGCTGCTCTTGAATTCCTGGCTCACAGATACTGAGCTCAGATACTGTGTGAGATAATAAATGTTTATTGTTTTAAGCTGCTACGTTTTGGGTGTAATTTGTTATACAGCAATAAATAACTGGAACAGATATGTATATAGATCCAAGCTGTATTAGTTTCCTGGGAATGCCATAACAAAGTATCACAAACTGGATGGCTCAAACAATAGAAAGTTATTGTCTCACAGTTCTAGAGCCTAGACCTTTGAAATCTAGGTGTTGGCAGGGCTGTGATCCCTCTGCAGGTACTTGGTGAGGATCTGTTGAGGTCTCTCTTGCAGCTTCTGGTAGCCTCAGGCATCCTTGGCTTGTGGATGGCTGTCTTCTCCCTGTGTCTCTTCACATCATCTTCCATCTGTGCATGTATCTGTCTCTCCTCGGGTCCAAATTTTTCCTTTTTATAAAGACAACAGTCATGTTAGATCAGGACCCACTCTAATTGTTACCAGAAAAAGGGGTCTTGATCCAGACTCCAAGAGAGGGTTCTTGGATCTCAGGCAGGAAGGAATTCAAGGTGAGCCACAGAGCACAGTAAAAGAAGCAAGCTTATTAGAAATGACTACATTACAGACTAGGGCGTCCTCACAAAGCAAGGAGAGGAATGCACTGTCTTTAAGTTATTTTTCTTTTATAGGGGTCTTGTCTACATAAAGATGAAACTAAACCATGACTACGTGAAGGTGAGCAGACAGCATGACAAAATGTATCATCCTATTGATTTCAAGAAAACGATACTTGACATTTTTGTGTGTGTGAGTACATCAAAACATAACTATTATTATCTTGAAAGGATATGTTGTTTTGGGTGTTGGGACATCTGGACTTTCTGTTGTTGTAGGAGTTTGTCCTTGCAGTCATTACCAAGCTGCTTCCTCAGCTGTAAACATCTCAGCACCATGGGTTGTGACTGGCAAGGAATGTGCCTTGCTAGGTTTAAGATGGAGTTGATTTTAAAATGGTATCAGTGTGGCTCTCCTGGGCTCCTGCTTCCCTAACATCATGACCTCTTTTTAACTCGATTACCTCTGTTAAAGACCCAAATAAATTCCCATTCTGAGGTACTGTGGGTCAGGACTTCAACCTATCTTTTCCTGAGGTGTACGGTTCCACCCATAACAAATGTTTATGTGTCAAGAAGTCTGGAGGCAGAAGTCTCAGGGCTGGTGTGGCAGCTATAGGATGCCATCAAAGATGCAGGCTCCTTTTAGTTTTCTTCTCCCCCATTCTTCATTTTGGGGAGGATTCTTTTTCTCCATTTCTGCTTTTTTTCCTCCACGAGCGGGGTTACCCATTACTGAAATTCCTATCCTTTCTCCAAGGAAAATGAAGTTTCTTCTCTGTTCAGTAAAGTTAGGGAGGGTGAGCTGGGTGTGCCTGTCTCAGCTGTGATTTCTTTTCCTCTTGGGAGACAGCTGCCAGCAGCAGGGACATGTGCCCTTCAGTGTTCTCCCTCATTATGTTAGATTTATATGGGGAGGGGCCTTGCCCCTTGAGTGGGCTTCAACTTAGAAGTTGGGAGTGTGCAGTTTCAGAAACTTCGACATTTGGTGCATTGGCCAGAAATACTAAGAAATAAAAACCTGAGAGTGGGATGCAGAGGAAAAAATATTCATATGGAAAATTTTTTGGTAGGGCCAGATGTGTGGCTTAGAGGTTTGTACTCTAGCTGTGGTTTAAAAAGAAGGAATTTTTCTGCAGTTGGCTTTTAATTCTGTGATCCAGGTGACAGGTTTTCAGCTGCCTACATAGTGTTTAGCTCTTAATGTGACTGTAGCTTATGGAAGTTTTGTCCATAGGTGAGTGACTGTCTCCATAAAGCAGTGCTCCTTCCTTCCTTCCTTCCTTCCTTCCCTCCCCTCCCCCTCCTCTCTCTTTCTTTCTCTTTCTTCTTTCTTTCTTTCCTTCTCTCTCTCTCTTTCTTTCTCTCTTTCTTTCTTTCTTCCTTTCTTTCTTCCTTTCTTTCTGTCTTGTCTTGTCTTGTCTTGTCTTGTCTTGTCTTTTCTTTTCTTTTCTTTTCTTTCTTTCTGAGATAGGGTCTCACTCTGCCACCCAGGTGGGAGTGTAGTGCCACAAGCATAGCTCACTGCAGCCTCAACACCCTCCAGGCTCAAGTGATCCTCCCGCTTCCGCCTTCCAAAGTACTGGGATTAAAGGCTTGAGCCACTGAACCTGGCCTTGTTTTCAAACTTGAATGTGAATAGAATCACCCAAAGGCCTTGTTAAAACACAGATTTCTAGGTCCCATCTTTTTCTTCTCTTTCCCCTGAGGGATTATTCTGAAGCAGGTGAGTCCTACCTGGCAGATACCCTGTGTGGCTGAGTAACAGCAATGCTTGCTTGTGAAGCTGTGGCCAACTTGATTGTATGCCAGCTTGGGTTTGCTTCCCCTCCTCACCTCCCTCACTTCTCACTTCCCTCCCTCTTGCTGCCCTGGGGCTTGTCCCTCTCAGGAAAGCACCAGCACAGAAGCTTTGCCTTCCATGCTTTCTGCTAGGAAACCTGGGCTAAGGAAGGGCTGAAAGGGAAATGAATCTGAAATAAAATAACATTAAAAAAAGAAATTAAAGGGTTATATGTAGATGGATTCTCCTCAAAGAAATGGCAAGTGCATAGTCCCCAAGTTAGCCTTATGCTGGGATATCTTCTGGCTGATTGTAAATTCAAAATTTATGGACTTTAATGGTTTCTGGACAACTGGAATAATCCGGCACTCTGGTGAGGCCAAAACCAAGGAAACGGTCTTGCAGTCTCCATCTCTCTCTTCCAGTCAGTTACTTCTGAGTGTCTGCTGGGGTCTTTTCTTCTTTTTTGAGACAGGGTCTCACTCTGTTACCCAGGCTGGAGGGCAGTGACACCATCACAGCTCACTGCAG
Source organism: Nomascus leucogenys (assembly GCF_006542625.1). Lineage (NCBI taxonomy): Eukaryota > Metazoa > Chordata > Mammalia > Primates > Hylobatidae > Nomascus > Nomascus leucogenys. The sequence goes on from NC_044394.1 coordinate 38,038,873, forward strand.
CCTCAAACTCCTGGGCTCAAACGATCCTCCCACCCCAGCCTCCCAAGTACCTGGGACCACAGGCATGAGCCACCTCACTCAGCTAATTTTTAAAAAAATTTTGTTGAGATGGGATCTCTCTATGTTGCCCAGGCTGGTCTTGAACTCCCGGGCTCAAGCGATCTGCCTGGCTCAGACTCCCAAAGTGCTGGGCCACCGTGCCCAGCTTCTCTCATACTTGTTATTTCAAAAATGGCTGCCACAATTCCAGACATTACATCCTCAATCAAGGCAGGATGAAGAGAGGAAAGGGAGGTTCCAGCACAACCTTCTTTCACACTTAACCCTATTATCGGGCAAGCAGCAGCTTTCTCACTCCAGCCAGCCCCGTAGACTTTCCTTATGTCTCTTTGGTTGGAATTAAGTTATTTAGTCACTTTTGTCTGCAGTGAAGGCTGGGAAAGTGAATACCAGGCTTCTCACCTCTACAGTGTAGAAGACAAAACAGGAACAGGCTGGGATTGGTTGCTGGGTTATCCAACCAACAGTGTCTGCCATATGAGCATTATATGATTTATACGATTATTTACCTTGCTTTGAGTGAATATATGCATGTTTCCTGGGATGGTCACTTCGTATCTAAATAGCTCAAAATGCTATTCTATTTCATGTGTATGTGTTTTCAGATTGCATTTTACCTACTTGATTTGTCTGTGTATGCAGTAGGCAAGACTCTCAGTGTTGTCCTTGCTCTAGAGCCTATGCCCTTCAAGCCAAACCTTGGCCCTAGGATCCCAGATATATGGTGGATGTCCTAGATGTCCTGTGCCAGATACAGCTGATATTCTCCCAGAAGGTTGGAGAGTTGCACCTCATGCAGACAGAATGAAATAGACGTGAAGTGGAAGTCGGTTGCACCACATGAACTTCATTCATGGCTCTGTCCTTTTCCTTGTAATGAGTCTCTGGGAAGCTGCCAATCTCTTTACATGCCTTGCTGTAATATGGGCACAAGAATATCTATCTGCCAGGCCATACAACCTAGTTCTTAGTAAGGGGTGATGCTGATCTGTCTGAGAGCATCTCCTACTGCAGCTTTGATTACTCAGGGGAGCTGGATAGTTTCTGTTAATTTTCGACTTTAAAGATATAATCTTCATCTCTCCACCTTCTGTCTGTCTGCTATAGCTTCCCAGGACAATTCCAGCCTTCACTGCTTCCCTTTCTCCTTTAGTTTCCTTAGAACATATGGTCTACTTCACAATTTTAGCCTACAAACTCACACTGTCTTGGATTGTTAGTTCATCCTCTCATGGTTTGAGTCTCACTTCCCCAACCAGTCTGTCTGATGTCCTATCTGAGGGCTGTTCCACAGATTCCTTTTTTCCTGAGCCTCCAACTGTTGATACAATATCAGCACTCAGTAGACAGCTGTTGAATAGAATCTGCAATGTCCCAAAGATTAGAAAGAGCAACACCCATGACTTCTAAGCCTGTGCCGTGCTAAATGGCCACTGGAGCTCAGCAATCCTCTTCTTACTCTGTTGTCTTCTAATTAAGAAGGATGGTGGAATTTTAGGGTGTAGGCCTGGATATATAGAAGGCCGGGTCAGGCGCGTTGGCTCATGCGTGTAATCCCAGCACTTTGGGAGGCCGAGGCGGGTGGATCATGAGGTCAGGAGATTGAGACCCTCTGAACAACACCCCGTCTCTACTAAAAATACAAAAAAAATTTAGCTGAATGTGGTGGTGCTTGCCTGTAATCCCAGCTACTTGAGAGGCTGAGGCAGGAGAATCGCTTGAACCAGGGAGTTGGAGGTTGCAGTGAGCTGAGATCGTGCCACTGCACTCCAGTCTGGTGACAGAGCAAGATTCCATCTCAAAAAAAAAAAAAAAAAAGCCACCCTGCTCCGTTCATACAGCCCCAAACTTTCTGTTAGTGTCCCACAAAGGTTCATAGCTTGGACTCCATGACCTCCTTGGCATACTCCTGAGTCTGTTATATCATTCAGAAGTCATGGCTTTTAGCAAAAGAGCCCCTGTCAAGCCTGAACACTTTATGGGCATGGGCTCAGCTGGGGATATGGGGACTGAAATTCGGATTTTCCCATTGTTGCAGTGACAACCAGGAACACCAACTCTGGACCAGGCGGGAGGAGATCAGGATTCTTCTCTGGGTCTACAGCCACTGAGATCTCTAACCCTGGGAAATTCACTTAGTTTCTCCAAGTCACAGTTTTATCGCATCACAGAAGCTGAGAATTGAAGGCTTATTTTCTAGAGAGGCGTGTGTAGTGTTGACAGCACTGGACTGAGAACCAGGAGAGATTACTAGACCTCCTGAGCCTTGAGTTCTGCATCTATAGAGTGAGGGGACAGGAATGTATAAGCTAAGATTTCTTCTTACTCTGAATCGTGGAATTGTGATTTACTAGGGGTCACAGCATGAGGTAGTTGGTTGCTAAATATGCTTTTCCTGGTCCCCTTTCTAGATTCGACTATTATTGCTTGAGATTGGAATGTGTTTATTGTCTTTGACTCCTTAGCTCTGTTCTCTTGACTCTTTGGGATTGGGCTATGGGATGTTGAGTGTTTCAAGACTTTTTCAAACCTTTGGGACATTGTTTATAGCACTGTGTACTTTGGAGAGAGCTTTTACGTATATTATCTGGCCAGAACTTGACAGTCTCTCTCTCTCTCTTTTTTTTTTTTGAAACAGAGTCTCACTCTGTCGCCCAGGCTGGAGGGCGGAGGCACGATCTTGGCTCACTGCAACCTCTGCCTCCCAGGTTCAAATGCTTCTCAAGCCTCAGCCTCCTGAGTAGCTGGGACTACAGGCACATGCCACCACACCGAGTTAATTTTTGTATTTTTTTTTTTTAGTAGAGACAGGGTTTCACCATGTTGGCCAGGCTGGTCTCGAACTCCTGACCTCACGTGATCCGCTCACCTCGGCCTCCCAAAGTGCTGGGATCACAAGCGTGAGCCACTGTGCCCGGCTGACAGTGTCTTAAGAGCTAAGTATTTATAGCCATTTTCCAGATGGGAAATTGACTCTTGGAGAAGGACCCAAGGTCCCAAGGCTGCTGACTTGGGGGCAGAGCTGGGCAAGAATCTAGGTCACCTTAATTCCAGCCAAAGGATATTTACTTATAACATTGAGTGGGTATTGGGAGAAGATAGTATGGCTCAGTGTGGGGAACAGAATGGGAAACAAAGGACACTTGAATTCAGGCTCAAAGGAGAAGGGAGGAAGAGGTGGTTGCCCTGACCTGACTTCTCTTCACTGCCACCAAGCCAGGCTTAATGCCTCTGTTTCTTTCAGTCAGAGAAGCCTGATTTTTTTAAACTCTGGAAGCCGTACATGGTCATCACAAATGATTTAATCTGAAAAGAAGGGGAGAGAGTAAGAAGAAAGATTCCTCTGCTCTGGCCCATCTCACGCGCCCTCTCAGAATGTCTCGAGAGTGTCTGCATAGAGTTGCCATCCTTTCCATAGTCCCTGGCATGGCTGAGGCACAGTCTATCCCACATAGCCTCTATTTATTTTCTATTCTTTTTTTCTTTTGAGATAGAATCTCGTTCTCTTGCCGAGGCTGGAGTGCAGTGGTGCGATCTTGGCTCACTGCAACCTGCACCTCCTGGGATTAAGCAATTCTCCTACCTCAGCCATCCGAGTAGCTGGGACCACAGGCATGCACCACCACGCCTGGCTAATTTTTGAATTTTTTTGTAGAGACGGAGTCTCACCATGTTGGCCAGGCTGGTCTTGAACTCTTGGGCTCAAGTAATCCGCCCGCCTCGGCCTCCCGAAGTGCTGGAATTATAAGCATGAGCCACTGGTGCCCAGCCACATCCTCTATTTCAATTGGGGTGGAATATTGGTATCTGAATTGCAGCACTTGTTCCTTCTCCACTTCAGGGTTCCTTCAGCTCTGCATGAAAGTGGGAAACACAGCATCACTTTATTAATAGTGTACAAGTATATGCTCTCTGCCAGAAGCAGGGCTTCTCTGAGTTGGAGCACACAAGGCTTAGGTGTGAAAGCCTAGAAAATGCTTCCTATGCCCTTTCTTCTGAGAGGCTAGTTGAGTCTACAGTGCCTTCCCACTCCCCTTCCTCCCACAGATCCAGGCAGAGAAGCTAGGACAGGAGAGGTTGACTAGAAGGATGGCCAAGGCTGCTCTGCTCACTGCATGGAGGCAGAGAGCGAAAGGGAGTGGAGCCTAAACTCTCACCTCTCACAAAATATAATCGCTCTGCCCACCAGTAAAACACTGCTCAGGAAACACAGTCTTGGCTTTGAGCATCTCCTCCAAGCTGAGAGAGGACTGGTAATGTGTTCATTCCCCAAGAGGCAAAGATGGGCATACAAAGAAAGTGGGAGAAAGGTCCGTGCCTTACACATAACAGAATTTTCCCCTTTTAAAATGACCACTTTTATTTCAGGCACAGTCCTCCCAACCTCCTCACTTAAACATGAAATACTCTATGATGATATATTGATACCTGCTATGCTAGAAATTGGGAATCAGAGACAACAAAGACACACCATCCAGAATGGAAGACGGCCACCTAACAGTTGAAATGAAGTGCCCTGATAACAATGACAATAGCTAAGTGTTCAGGGAACACTTACTAGGTATAGGTATTACACCCAGCACACCACAGGCTTCATCTTGTTCAATCCTCACAATAATCCTATAAGGTAACTTTAGTATTCCCAGTTTTCAGATGAGGGAACTTAAGTTTAGAGAGGCTAAGTAGCTTGCTCAAGGTCACACAGTTAGCAAGAGGCAGGGTTGGGATTTGCAGCAAGAGTTCTGCCTAAAGTCTCTGTGTGTAACCACTGCATGATATTCCTACGGTCGAGGACAACATGGGGTGCCACAGGAGCCCAGAGAACGGCAGTTACTGGAGGCAGAGGTCAGGGGGATCACAGAGAAGCTCACACATCGCTCTGTGAATGCTTGAGGACCTATTAGGGAGCAGCCCATTAAATGGGGAAAAGAAAGAGGGAGCATTAGTAGGTCAGGTCTGCACAGGACACCTCAGCAGGGGAGGGAGGGGAGGAGGAGGCTGAAAGGGGTGAGAGGAGTATGGAAAGGGGCGACGTGAAGGCTGAAGTTCACAAGGATATATGAGCAAGCTTGTTCACCTCCACGTTAATCTGGAAGTGTTAAATAGTGACCACTATTGAGGCTCGTTGACATAAAAATATTTATCTCTGAGGAGAACACAAATGAAAATATCTAAGAGAGGAGGGAGGGGAGACATCAGGGCATCAGGAGCCGGAATCTCAACCATCTGGAATCCTACTGAGATTTGGCGGCCCATTCCAGAGTCTCAGATATCTTGCCAAAACCTTTTTTAAAGGAGAAAAAAACAATAATGTTGCCTTCTAGAATAATGCACCAGAAACGCCTCACGTTGGCATTTACAGACGTCCTGCCAATGCCCGGAGAGCATATAATGGATGGATAGCAAAGGCAGCGAGGGGGAGAAAAAGCAGCAGAGTGATTGAGCTGTGCCTCTTTGGGTTTTTATTATCGTTGCTGCCTTCAGCCATATGCTTTTCAAAGGCTCTGACAAGCCTGGAATGGTTTCAAAGGAATTCCTAAACCCAGATTTCATTATCGTCATTACATCTCCGGATTGTCAGTGCTCTGCATAGGAAACACAAATTTATGAAAGTTCTTCAATGTTTCTCCGTAAATGTTGATCACCCTCTCCTGTCATTACATGAGATGTCTGGGATGTTGACATAGAGGCTAATAAATAGCATTTCTCTTCCTTGAAATAGGATGTCTTGCCACTTGAGTGGGTTCCAGAAGCTGCATAAAAAAGGGAATAAAATGGTTTCTTTTTCCTTTTTCATCTATTTGGTTGTTCGTTACCACCCCCACCCTCACTGCCACTTTTAAAAACAGAATGAAAACAGACTCAATCTGCTGAGAATGCCCGTTTTTAAGTACACCACGGACCCTGTTTGTGCTGCAGCTGACATCCAAGGCCATCACTCTGCCACCCACCACTGGATAGCCTATTTGATTGTGACTTTCCATGTATCTCGGGTCTTTTGCATCATTTTTCTTGTCCCCTTCCACATACCAACCTTGCTCAATTTCACAAACAGAAAAACTAAGCCAGAGGCTGATGAGTCAGGTGGGTGATGAGTCAGGAGCAGAGCCTGGGAGACCCTAGGACCAAATGGGGCTCTGGAACTCTGCAGCATCCCTGACCCCATCTTCATCTCAAAGGAGAGCATGCTTATTTGCAAGAATGATGGCATCATACTAAGGGTTCTGGAGAACTGAAAGTCATAAGTACACTGGGTGCTTTGTTAAAACCTGTGTAAAGGGAGCAAAGGGATATATCCTGTGAAAATGCAGAAGTTTTCCACTTGAGAGAAGTTCTTGGATGGATGGAATATGCAGAGATCTGGGGAATGTTGGGATATTGCATCCAAGATGAAAGGCAAGTTGCTTCACCTTGTGCCTTGCCATTAAGAAAATTAATGTTTCAGGGACACTCTTGGATGCTGGAGGCAGAATCATAACACATTTAAATGTCTGCTCCAAAAACTTGCTCTATTCATGGGATAACGTGAACAGCTCCCTAAAAGTCATGTTCAGCACTTTGAAATGAAAGCATGGGACCATTAATATATTTTTCTTGAGCACATATTGCATACCAGACATTGTTCTAAGTACTTTATGTGTATCACCTCATTTGATCCTCACAAGGGCACACAGGTAACGTGGCAGTTAGAATTCGAAGCCATGTATCTCCCAAATTCATTGGTCTTAACCACCATGCTTTACTGTTTTCATTTTCAGAGCCATCAGTTGATCTTGGAGATTGCAATTTCCAAGCGATGCCCATTTCTCATCTAGTCTATCATAATTTCATTTTCTTCAACCTATGGAATGAATTATAAATTTAACTACCACCTACACACCCACTTACAATAGTGAAAAGTGAGAACAAGTAAGAGGAAGAAATTTACCATAACTTGTATTTTAAAGGAAAGAAAAAGGGGAAAGTAATTATTCATTCTTCAAATACTCTAGAAGCAGTACAGGAATATGCAATTGATTATGAATATGGTAATCTACACAAATGAATTTTGTGTTTTTTTTTCTCTGTCACTACCACAATTGGGGAAATATATAACCTCCAGGATTTGGGGATGATTCCAACAACCAATAATTTTAAAAACAATATTTATTCAGAATTTTTTTTCAGAATTACAATTTCAGATAAAGTAATCCTTTTTGTTCATTTCTCACATGGCCTTGAGGACCTTAAAGTCATGGTATAATTCTTCCTGTGGCTACACTTACATCCTACTTATGTAAGAAAACACCTTGCTCCCAGCTGTAACATTCCTCCCCAATTTCTCCTTTCACTGTTCAGTAAATAAGGGTTTCTGAAGTCAAATTTTCATGGCTCATTCTGTGGGACTCCCAAGTGTGGTAGAACAAAATGTTACTATCATTTTTAACCCTTCACTTCACTCTAAGGGTGGTGGCATCTTTTGTTTGCTGACTTCAAATAAAGTCATTGTTCTTAGTATAATAACCTTGTATGTTCTTTTTTAAATTATGAAATCTTAGCATACTTTGTACATTCTTGAGGGTAGAATTTAATGGTGGTCTTGTCACCCTGTAGATTGGAAAAAAGAATTTAATTCTGGGGTGGGAAAGGGATATGCATTTTAGATGTAGAAGCTAGAGGAAAGCAAAATTACTGTGTTTAAGGAAAAAGGAACTATAAAATAGTAATAATAACAGTTCAAGATATAGGATTGTTTTGAGAACTAAATGAGATGACTTAAAGTGCCTGGGCAGAGTTCTCAGTACATAGCAAGAGCTGAACCAATGTTAAAATGTTTTGTACTGCTATCGTTGTTGTTACTATTGTTATATAAGCTTTTCTTGAAAAAATATGCTAATAATAGAAATAGAATCAAGAAGAGAATCAAAATAAGAACTAGAAATGATATTTGTAAGGGTTATTTGCAGTGCCAATTTAAACATAGAACTAGAAATAAATACTAAAGAAACAAGGTTACAAAATGAAATGTATATGTTATAAACCTTGACAATGGAAAATAAAATAACATGTACAAAAAGTCAGAACACAGGAGGAAGTATTAGAATGATAATTTGTTTTAGGTGTGTCTCTAGAATACAGCATATAGTTAGTTTTGCTTTGTTTGCTTTGTGAGCCAATCTGAAGATCTTTTTGTCTTGATACAAAAAGATTTTTACTTAATAAAAATCTTGCTCATTTACATTAATTAATATTACTTGTTTGGCTCTGTTTCAGTAATATATTGTTTTATACTCTCTCTCTCTCTCTTTTTTTCTTTTTCAGAGACAGGGTCTCACTGTATGGCCCAGACTGGGGTGCAGTGCCTCAATCATAGCTCACTGTAGCCTCAAACTCCTGGACTCAAGAATCCTTCCACCTCAGCCTCCTGTAGCTGGGACTACAGGTCTGTGCCACCATGCCAGCCTAATTTTTAAGTTTTGGTAGAGACAGGGTGTTGCTATGTTGCCCAGGCTGGTCTCACACTCCTGGCCTCAAGTGATCCTCCTGCCTTGGCTTCCCAAAGTCTCACTCTGTTGCCCCGGCTGGAGGGCAGTGGCGCGATCTCAGCTCACTACAACCTCTGCCTCTCGATTTCAAGTGATTCCCCTGCCTCAGCCTCCTGAGTAACTGGGATTACAGGCACGCACCACCACACCTGGCTAATTTTTATATTTTTAATAGAGATAGGGTTTCACTGTGTTGGGCAGGTTGTTCTCGAACTCCTGACCTCAGGTGATCAGCCTACCTTGGCCTCCCAAAATGCTGGAATTACAGACATGAGTCACCATGCCCAGCCTGCTGTCTCTTTTTCATTGCGATTTTTATTGAGATAATTGCAGATTCACATGCACTTGTAAGAAATAATACAGAGATCCTATGAACTCAGTTTTCCCTGGTGGTAATGTTTTACAAAGCTATAATACAATATTATTAGCAAGATATTGTCATTAATATAAACATCTATTTTAATCAAATTTCCCTAGTTGTTTGCTTCGAGTGTATGTTTCTTCCAATAATTTGGAAGATTTCTATTTTTAAATCAACACATAATAATCATACATATTTATGGGGTACAGTGTGACATTTTAATACGTGTATACAATGTGTAATGATCAAATCAGGGTAATTAGTATTACACCCATCACCTCCAACTTACATCATTTCTTTGTGTTGATAACATTCAACATTTTCTCTTCTAGCTATTGGAAAAAATACATAAGTGTTTATTTACTGTAGTTACCCTACAGTGCTATAGAACACTAGAAGTATTTCTCCTCTGAAGCTGTAATTTTGTATCCATTACCCAAGCTTTCCTTTCGTCCCCTCCCCCAGTCCTTCCCAGGTTCTAGTAACCATTATTCTACTCTCTGCTTCTATGAGAACAACTTTTTTAGCTTTCACATATGAATGAGAACATATGGCATTTATCTTTCTGTGCCTGATTTATTTCACTCAATGTCCTCCAGGCTCATTAATATTGCTGTGAATGACAGGACTTCATTCCTTTTTATGGCTCAGTAATATTCCACTGATTATATGTACCACGTTTTCTTTATACATTCATCTGTTGGTGGACATTTAGGTTGATTCCATACTGTGGCTATTATGAATGTTCCTGTAATAGACATGGGAGTTCAGATATCTCTTCAACATACTGACTTCATTTCCTTTGGATATATACCTAGTAGTGGGATTGCTGGATCACATGATAGTTCTATTTTTAATTTTTTCGGGAACCTCCATAATGTTTTTCATAATGGTTGTACTGATTTACGTTCCCACCAAGAGTGTATAACAGTTCCCTTTTCTCTGCCTCCTTGCCTGAATTTGTTTTTGTTTATGTGTTTTCTGTCTTTTTGATAATAGCCACTCTAACTAGGATGAGATGATAGAAGATTTCTATTTTTTATTTTAGCTTTGAGCTTTGTAATTTTATGTAACTATCTTAATCCTCTATTTCTTTAGAGAGAGTCTATTAATTTCCCACTATGAGCAATGGTGAAATTGGAATATTTCTACTTCCTTCTCCTTTTCTCTACTCTCCCTTTTCCCCCACCTAATATTAATTGATAGTCTTATTTGCTTAGAATTTAACTTAGTATTGTTAAGTATACTTCCTTCTCCTGTTTGACTTGACAGCTTTGTAGCCCAAACTATTAAAGACGAAGAAACACATTTATACCACAACATGTTTGTACTTTATGTTACTTTTGTTCTTTCTTCCCATCTGAATTTTTGTCAGTTATATCAGTTTTAGGTCATCCATAATCTGTTCTTACATCATAGTCACTGCATGAGTGATATGGTTTGGCTGTGTCCCCACCTAAATCTCAACTTGAATTTATCTCCCAGATTTCCCACGTTTTATGGGAGGGGCTCAGGGGGAGGTAACTGAATCATGGGGGCTGGTCTTCCTCCCATGCTATTATTGTGATAGTGAATGAGTCTCATGAGATCTGATGGGTTTATCAGGGGTTTCTGCTTTTGCCTCTTCCTCATTTTCTCTTGCCGCCACCATGTAAGAAGTGCTTTTGGCCTCCCACCATGATTCTAAGGCCTACCCAGCCATGTGGAATTGTAAGTCCAATTAAACCTATTTTTGTTCCCAGTTTTGGATATGTCTTTATCAACGGCATGAAAACGAACTAATACAATGAGTTTTGTCTTGGTCTCCAGTAATATAAATTTAGTGCTCTCTGCCAGTTCTTTAGTTGCAATTTTTCCAGTCACTTCTTGGTAGGCCTAAGTTTATCCTCTAATGGATTCCTCCATTCAAATCACTGGAATTCTCAGAATTCTTTTAGGTTCAAAGTTGTTTATCTGTTGTCTGTGTACTTGAATGACAGCTTGACTTGGAATAAAAGATCATACCTATTTTGCTTAAGAAATATGTTATTCTTTCTTCACTGTCTTAACAGACCTTTTTAAGTTGCAGTGAAGTCATTATTTTTAATGACAATAAAGTTCATATTCTCAAATAAAGAGGGAGAATAGATGAGGAGAGAAAGGCTGAGAAGAATAAAAGGTTGTTTATTAATATGAATAAAGAAAAAAGTCATAAAAAAGAATGAAATGAAAGTATTAGGTATAAGAACCATAATTGTTGAAATAATAGATGGGATAAACAGCAGGATGTATTTACCCAACGAACAATCAGAAGATAAGATTAAGAAATTCCCATAGAAGGTAGCAGAAAATGTAACATATAAAATACAAGCTAAGAGATGTGAATAATAGAAGTTGAAATGTTCACATTCAGATAGCAGGAGTCCCAGAATAACAGAAGAATAAAATTATGGGAAAGTAATGTTTGAAGAGATAATGATGATAAAGTTCCCAGACCTGAAAAGTCTCATTATATGTGAAGCTGGATAGGCAAGAACAAAATCACATTTAGACATTTTATGGTGAAAGTTAAGAACAGCAAAGATAAAGAGAGAATTCTAAAATCTAGAAAACATCAAAGACAAGGAGCTTCCAGAGCAGATTACCTACAAAAGGCACAAGAACCATACTGACATTGCTTTTCCCACAGAAAAAGTGGATCCAAGAAGCCAATTGAGTGATAATTTTAGAACATGAAAGAAAAATAATTTCAAGTCCAGAATTTTTTTATGCAAAAGGTATAGCCTAAATGTAAGACCTTAATAAAGATGTTCTCAGGCACAAAGGCCTTGGAAAATTATCACATAAAAAAACACTTTGGAAATGCTCTAGGGGAAGTATTCAAATAGGAAGGGAAACCAAGAGGATGCTGCAAGATATTAGGAAATGTGAGGGCATTTATGTAACTTAGCAAATATTATTGTTTAAAAACTTAATAACCAAAAATAAAAAAGAGAGAAAGTATACCTATAACAATCTGGAATTGATTTTCTGCACAATATCAAAATGCTCACGGTCATGATAGACATAAAAATATGATAAAATTATTGTTTTGCTTGACGAGTAATATGTTGATAAATAAATTCATGATAGTAAATGAACATAAATGTAGGACTTAAGGGCAATTATATAACGAAAAGCAAAAGCATTCAATTTTGTCTATCCAGTGGAAAACAGAAAAGGAAAAAAGATAAAGTACAATACATAGATAATATAAAATAAGTCCCAGAAATGTTAATAACTATAAATGAGTAAAATTGATCAACGAAAATCTAGACGCCCTTGAATAAAATGGAAAAAAACCCAAACACAAGATCCAACAATATGCCATCTACATGAAATGTACTGAAAGCAAAGTAAAATGATAGGTTGAAAATTAGGCCAGGTGCAGTGGCTCATGCCTGTAATCTCAGCATTTTGGGAGGCTAAGGTGGGAGTTGAGGCTGCAGTGAGCCACCGCACTCCAGCCTGGGTGACAGAGTGAGACTCTTTCTCTAAAAAAAGAAGAGTAAAGAATAGAAAAAGAGGCCGGTCGCGATGGCTCATGCCTGTAATCCCAGCACTTTGGGAGGCCGAGGTGGATGGATCACCTGAGGTAGGAGTCTGAGACCAGCCTGACCAACACAGAGAAACCCCGTCTCTGCTAAAAATACAAAATTAGCCAGGTGTGGTGGTGCATGCCTGTAATCCCAGCTACTCCGGAGGCTGAGGCAGGAGAATCGCTTGAACCTGGGAGGCAGAGGTTGCGGTGAGCCAAGATCATGCCATTGCACTCCAGCCTGGGCAACAAGAGCAAAACTCCGTTTAAAAAAAAAGAAAAAAGAAAAAGATATAGACAAAAAGAAAAAAAGAAAGTTGGGTACCAGTCTTTCTATCTGATGAAATAGATCCTTGACAAAAATCATAACAAGAGACAAAAGCATTGTTACATGCTAAGAAAAGGAACCACAGAACAAGAACATATAGTCATTAAGAACATATATATACAGTAAAAACATAGCCTCAAGATATATTAAATCACAGCTGACTGCACTCAGAGGGGAATCAATTACCAATAATAGAGATTTTAACTACAAGTTGACAGATCAGCAAATAAAAAATAAGCAGAGATATATAAAATCTGAATAATATTATTAATAATATCCAGGCTGGGTACAGTCGCTCACACCTGTAATCCAGCACTTTAGAAGGCCAAGGTTGAGGCTGCAGTGAGCCACTGCACTCCAGCATGGGTGACAGAGCAAGACCATGTCTCAAGAAAATAAAAAATACCTAGCTGCTAAATATATATTGAATTCTACACTAAACAGAGAATACATTCTTTTTTTAGTTCACATGTAATATTTACAAACATTTACCATATACTAGATAACAAAGGAAACCTCAATTAATTCTACCGAATCAATATTATACAGGATTTTTTTTGTTTTTTGTAAAGAACCAGATAGTAAATATTTTTGGTTTTGTGAGTGTCTACCTTAACTACTGTACTGTGCAGTTGTAGCACAAAAGCAGTTGTAGACAATACCTAAGTGAATAGGTGTGGCTGTGTTTTGTGAGATATATATAAATTAAAGGATACACTTAAAACTCATTAGAATTATTGCCTGTGTGTACACAGGCAGGGTGGTGATGTGGGTGGGATAACAGGCTTTGGGGAATAGGGATAAAAAAATAACAAACTCAAGAAGTGCCTTGCCCAGAACAAGTATGATAATGGCCAGGAACTGATGGGAATGATTAACTCTGCATTTGAGATCTAGAATGTTACAGACCAGTTTTACTGTGTTTTCAACTACTTGTACTCATTTCTTTCTGAGTGCACTGATGTTTAATTGGCTGCCCATTTAGCAATTATAGTCTGATAATTACAGTTTAAACAATATTATAATGTTGTATTTCATCTTTTGGTAATTTTTTTGTTATAGCTATTTTTGCAAAAGCATTTGTTGTCTATGATTTGTATCTCATTTTAACTACATAATCAATTGATATAATTGATTTGGCTCCTCATATTACATTGCAATCAAGGAAATATTGCCCAAATATGCATAGCCCTGTGAACAATAAGAAACAAAAATGTTCAGATTTTAAAATTTCATAAAGGCTTAACACCAATCTTAAATTGTACTTTTATTTATTGTACTTACTTACTTTTGTTGTACCCAATGACTAAAATAAGCCCCTATTAAAGACCTTGAAATTGTTCATCAATAGCAAATAAAATTGTTCCTGAGGATTCTTTTAAAAACAGATGTGGCTTGAGTATTGAAATCTATTTGCTATCTTAGGATAGGGAAAGATATCTCACATGTATACAGCAACTACCACAAGCCAGGTGCTATACATGTGTTATTCCAATTAATTTTCAAAACAGTTTCTAGAGCAGGCAGTATAATCCCACTTAACAGATGGAGAAACTAAGATTCAGATAAATCAAATAATCTGCCCACAGACTCATAGCCAGTAAGTGGTGATGTTAGAATACAAACTGAATAAACATGAGTTTTAGATCAGTATTCAATGTTTAAAACATTATAACAGAACTTGAGTTCCAGCGTGGTGGTGTAAGCCTCTACAGCCCATCTCTCTTGCCAATTAAAACTAAAATTGCAAGACAAAATACAAAAAAAAAAAACCACTACCAAAGGACTCTGAAAAGTTGGCAGGGGGTCACATAGATCACGGAGGGGAGTCAAAAACTGAACAAACAACTAATGTGGAGGTGAACTTCCTTTTGCTTCTCCTCTTCTCTTGTGACCTTGCCTCAAGGCTGAGCTGTGGTTGTAGAGCAGTGCAAAGACATCTGTGGCTAAAGTTCAAACAGAAACCTATTGTTTATGGCTAAGTAAACCAAGAAAATGAACTCCTGCAGGCCTAAGAGTAGGGGATAGAGGAGAGAACCATAGAAGGGGATCCACTAATTTGGCATATGACCCCATACCAGTCTCAGCATAAGCCCTGAGCTATGGATGCTTGGACAAATACAAATATTTGAACTACATGATTAAATATCAGAGTGTCTAACTGCTGAAGAGCACATGTGCAGGATACACGCAAACAAAGGTGACAAAGGCTTAGAGGACTGAAGCAGGATTTGAACCACCTGCACAACTTTCAGAATAACCTGTAAGTGTAAATGAACAAGATAGACATGAAGCAGCATAACAAAGCCTTAGAGAACTAAACTGAACTACCACAGAGGGCAAGGTAGAAATTATATTCTGAGCTTAATAATGTTGATTGCCTGCTAAAACAAAAACATAAACATTCTCCAGAGAATGATAACATGATCCAGTCTATCCAATACAAAATTCACAATTTTCAAGATACAATACAAAATTACTCAACATAAAGAGAAACTAGGAGATGTGAATAATTATCTAGGGAAAACACAATCAACAAATGCCAACCTGAAGATAACCTAGATGGTGGAATTATCAGATAGAAATTTTAAAACAGCTTTTATAGCTACGCTCCATGAGGCAAGGAAAAACAAACTTGAAATGAATGAAAAGAGAGGTATTGTTAGCAAAGAAATAGAAACTATAAAAAGAATCAAATAAAAATTTCAGAGCTGAAAAATACAGTCTCTGAAACAAACAATAAAACCACTGGATGGGCTCAATAGTAGGATAGACAAGACAGAGAAAATAATAAGTGACATTGAAGATGGATTAATAGAATTATCTAATAAGAAGAACCAATCAAAACATAGATTAAAAAAATAAACAGAGCCTTGGGGATCTGTGAAAAAATATAAAAAGATACATGTGTAGTTGGAGTTCCAAAAGGAGAAGAAAAAGAGATTGTTGCAGTAAAGATATTTGAAGAAATAATGGCCAAAAATGTCCCAAGTTTGAAGAAAAACACAAATTTACAAATTCAAGAACCCCAGCAAACCCTAGACAAGATAAACTTAGAGAAAACCACACTTAGAAACTTCATAATAAAAGTACTCAAAACCAAAAACTAAAGAAAATATTTGAAACCAACTGGAAAAACAACATTTTACACACAGAGGAACAATGATTTGAATGTTTACAAGGTTTTTCGCTAGAGATTATGGAGGTGTGAACATAATGGAATCATCAACCGAAATTTTTTTTTTTTTTTTTAGACAGAGTTTCTTCTCTGTTACCCAGGCTGGAATGCAGTGGCGTGATCATAGCTCATTGCAGCCTTGACCTCCTTGGCTCAAGCAATCCTCTAGCCCCAGCTTCCCAAATAGCTGGGACTATAGACACATGCCACCATGCCCAGCTAATTTTTATTTTTTGTAGAGACAAGGTCTTGCTCTGTTGCCCAGGCTGGTCTTAAACTTCTGGCCTCAAGTGATCCTCTTGCTTTGGCTTCCCAAAATGCTGGATTACAGGCATGAAGCACCATGCTTGGCAACCCAGAATTTTATATTCAGCAAAAATATTCTTCAGGAATGAAGGTGAAAGGCAGTAAAAGGGAAACAGAGGAACAAAAATCAGAAGGAAGAACATAGAACAAATAATAAAATAATAAGCTAAATCAAACCATGTCAATAATTACATTGGGCCTGGTACAGTGACTCACACCTGTAATCCCAGCACTCTGGGAGGCTGAGGCTGGTGGATCGCTTGAGCTCAGGAGATCTAGACCAGCCTAGGCAATGTAGCAAAACCCTGTCTCTACAAAAAATACAAAAATTAGCTGGGCATGGTGGTGCTTACCTGTAGTCCCAGCTACTCTGGAGTGCTGAGGCAAGAGGACCCCAGCTACTCCAGGGGGCTGAGGTGGGAGGATCACTTGATCCCAGGAAATCAAGGCTGCAGTGAGCCATGATTGCATCACTGCACTGCAGCCTGGGTGACAAAGTGAGATGGTCTCAAAAAAAAAAAAAAAAAAAACCTTGAAAAAAATTACATTAAATATTAGCTAATTTGTGCTGGGATCATAGCAGGAGGAACACTTAAGGCCAGGAGTTTGAGACGAGCATGGGCAACATAGCAAGACACAGTCTCTAAAAAAAATTTTAAAAATTAGCCAGGCATCGTGGCACACACTTGTAGTCCCAGCTACTTGGAAGGCTGAGGCAGGAAGGATTGCTTGAATCCTGGAGTTTGAGGTTATAGTGAGCATGATTCTACTCCAGCCTGGGCAACAGAGCAAGACTCTGTCTAAAAAAAAAAAAAAGAAGTTAGCCAATTAACATTTATAGATTAGTGGAATTGAATTGAGAGTCTGGAAATGAAATCTTACATATTTATGGCCAGTTGCTTTCAAAAAGGCTACCAAGATAATTCAATGGGAGAAAGAATGGTCTTTCCAAAAAATGGTGCTGGGAAAACTGTATGTCCACGTGCAAAGAATGATGTTGGACCCCTCCCTCACAATATATACAAAAATCAACTTGAAATGGATCATAGACCTAAATGTAAGAGCTACATTAAATTTCCATATAAATTTCAGTAAGTTTGTCAATTCCCATAAGGAAACCAGCTGAGATTTTGACAGGGATTTCATTGAATAGATAGATAAATTTGGGGAATATTCCCATCTTAATCATATTAAGTCTTCCCATCCATGAACATGGATGTTTTTCTATTTATTTAGATCTTCATCAATTTCTTTAAACAATGTTTTGTAATTTTCAGAGTATAAGTTTGTACTTCTTTTGTTAAATCTATTCCTAAGGATCTTACTCTTTTTGAAGTTATTATAAATGAAATTGTTTTCTTAAATTCTTTTTTATTATTCATTGCAAATGCACAGAAATGCAATTGATTTGTATGTATTGATGTTGTATTCTGCAACTTTGCTGAACTTATTAGTTTTAGTGATTTTTTTTAGTGGATTACCTAGTATTTTCTGTATACAAAATTAGGTCACGTGTGAATAGATAACCTTACTTATTCCTGTCCAATTTGGATGCCTCTTATTTCATTGTATACCTAACTACTGTTTGTAATTACCTAATTACCTGACAGAACCTCCAGTACAATGTTGAAGATAAGTAGTAAGAGTGGACATCCTTGTCTTGTTCCAAATCTTAGGGGGAAAGCATCCAGTTTTTCACCATTAGCCATGGATTTTTCATAGATATCCTTTATGAGGTTAAAGAAATTTCCTTCCATTTATAGTTTGTTGAGTGTTTCTATCATGAAATTACATTGGATTTTATCAAATGCTTTTTCTGCATCTATTGAGATGATCATGGGGTTTTGCCCTTTATTTTCATGATATACAGTATAATGTTGATTTTTGGATGTTAAGCCAATCTTGTTTTCCTGGGACAAATCCTTCTTGGTCATAATATATAATCTCTTTTAAGGAAATGGTTTATTTGATGTGACACCAAAACTACAACTAACCAAAGAAAAGCAGACAAATTGAACTTCATAAAAGTTAAAAACCTATGTGCTTCAAAGGACACCATCAAGAAAGTAAAAAGACAACCCACAGAATGGAAAAAAAATATTTGCAAATCATATATCTGAGAAGAGAATTGTACTTAGAATACATAAATAACGATTACAATGTAATAATGAAAATACAAATAACCCAATTTACTTGTATTTAAATAAAGGATTTGAATGGACATTTCACTAAAGAAGATGTACAAATGGCCAATAAGCACATATAAAGATGCTCAATATCAGCTGGACACTGTGGCTCACACCTGTAATCCCAACACTTTGGAGGGCCATGGTGGGAGGATTGCCTGAGCCAGGAGTTTGAGATCAGCCTGGGCAACATAGTGAGACCCTATCTTAAAAAAATATGCTCAATATCATTAGCCACCAGAGAAATGCAAATGAGAGCCACAATTAGACACCACTTCACACCCACTAGGAGAGCTAAAATTAAAAAGACAGACAATGAAAAGCATTGGCGAAGATGTGGAAAAAGTAAAACCCTCATACATCGCTGGTGGGATTGCAAAATGATGCAGCCACTTTGGGAGACAGTTTGGAAGTATCTTAAAAAGTTAAACATAGTTAAATTAACAGAGACAGAAAGTAGAATGGTGGTTGCCAGGGGTTGGTGGGGCAGATAAAATAGGAAGTTACTGTTTAATGAGTACAGAGTTTCAGTTTTGCAAGTAGAAAAAAGTTCTGGAGATGGATGCTGGTGATGTTTGCACAACACTATGAATGTACTTGATGCCACTGAACCCTACACTTAAAATTGGTTAGAGTGGCTAATTTTATGTTATGTACATTTTACCACAATTAAACAAAAAGTTAAACATAGAATTCCATATGACCCGCCAATGGCACTTGTAGATACCTACCCAAGAAAAATGAAAACGTATGTCCACACAAAAACAAGTACACGAATATTCACAGCAGCTCTATTCATGATAACTAAAAAGTGGAAACAGCCCAAATGTTCATCAACTAAGCAAAATGTGGAATATCCATACATTGGAATATTGCTTGGCAATACAAAGGAATTAAGTATTGATACATGAAAACATTATGCTATGTGAAAGAAGTCAGTCACGAAAGATCACATATTGGATGATTCCATTTATATGAAATGACCAGAATAGGCAAATCCATAGAGACAGTAGATTGTGGTTACAAGGGCCTGCAGACAGGGGAGAATGGAGAATGACTGCTAATGGGTGTGGGGTTTCTTTTTGGGGTGATGAAAATATTCTAAACTAGACGGTAGTGAAGATTGCATAGTTCTGTGAAAACACTGAAAATGACTGAATCGTACACTTTGAAAGAGTGAATTGTATGGCCTGTGAGTTATATCTCAGTAAAACTGTTATTTAAAAATTGCACATATGCGGGCCGGGCGCGGTGGCTCACGCTTGTAATCCCAGCACTTTGGGAGGCCGAGGCGGGCGGATCACGAGGTCAGGAGATCGAGACCACGGTGAAACCCCCTCTCTACTAAAAATACAAAAAATTAGCCGGGCGTGGTGGCAGGCGCCTGTAGTCCCAGCTACTTGGGAGGCTGAGGCAGCAGAATGGCGTGAACCCGGGAGGCGGAGCTTGCAGTGGGCCAAGATTGCGCCACTGCACTCCAGCCTGGGCGACAGAGTGAGACTACGTCTCAAAAAAAAAAAAAAAAAAAAAAATTGCACATATGCAGAGAAACATATCTAGAATAATGTCCACCAAATGTATGCAATTCGAGGTGATTTGTTGTTTTTATATATCACTTAGATTTTAAAATGAGGAACATGAATTAATTTTTATAAAAATAAGTCATCGTTTTCAAAGAAGTAACGGGGCAAGTGAATCCAGAGTGTAGAGGTCTCACAACTTAAAAGAAGAGTGGCTGTTCAGTGGAAGGCAGAGCAGATTTTGGGGAGAAAAATTTTGTGTTTCCAGTGGCTGTATCTGCTGTGCCTATGCTTGCTGAAGCAATGCAAATTTCATTAGCGTGATTACAATTAGTAACATAACTTCATTTTTATGTTCTCCTAACCTAAGCTGCGTAATTTTCAAATTTAAAAAAAAACTCAACTCCTCATGATACAGTTTTACTGAACTCAAAGAGGATCTGTTGGGACGGATAATTTACTGACAGAAAAGCTACTTTCAAAGAGGCAAGAACAGAAATATCTGCTTTCCATGGTGTGCCTCTGATTTATTCATGGAAAATGTTTGCATGGCCTGCAAACATTATCTCAGCAGGCCAAGCCATAATTAGAGCTCTAATTTTCCTCCAGGCACTTTTTCCTGAATTGTCCTGAGGACCCAATGAGAGGTGCCTATACAACCATGATAATCGTTCGGAACATTTTCAGTGCCAGCACACTACAGGGCTGATGTGTGGGAAGTAGGAAGTTGCATGGCGTGATAGGAGAAAAGCAACTGCCTGACCATAAGGCTTGCATCCACATTCCTCCCTCTCACAAAGGTTAGCTGGGAAGACCCACAGAATCCCCATAAATCTTTCCCCAAAGAAAAGTAAAGACCCGTTTCTTTGAACCACCCATCCCAGAGAGAGTTTGCCTTGGTCACCACAGTATCTAGAACAAGATGAAGATAATCAGTAAAACCAAAAGGGAACTGAGCAGGCTTTGAGAAACTTCCTTTGCTTCAAAAATAATAATAGCTAGTAGCCAATGACAGGTCAAAGGACGAGTGTCTAAACATCTGTCACCATTGATTTCTGCGTACCTCCAATATCTTGATTTCAAGCACCTCTCTTTTTATTTTTTATTTTTTTTGAGACAGAGTCTTACTCTGTCACCCAGGCTGGAGTGCAGTGGTGTGATCTCAGCTCACTGCAACCTCCACCTCCCAGGTTCAAGCGATTCTCCTGCCTCAGCCTCCCATTTAGCTGGGATTACAGGCATGCGTCACCAACACCCGGCTAATTTTTATGTGGTTTTAGCAGGATGGGGTTTCACCATGTTGGCCAGGATGGTCTGGAACTCCTGACTTCAAGTGATCCGCCCACTTCAGCCTCCCAAGTGCTGGGATTACATGTGTGAGCTGCCACGCCTGGCCTCAAGCATACCTCTTTTTGATTACCACCTCTTATCCTTCCAGTGCATTTGCTTTAGTAACCCATTCCAGCAATTTTTTAAAAAATTTTTTTAATTGTTAATTATTATTATTTTTTGAGACGGAGTCTCGCTCTGTCGCCCAGGCTGGAGTGCAGTGGCACGATCTTGGCTCACTGCAACCTC
Organism: Nomascus leucogenys; assembly: GCF_006542625.1. Lineage (NCBI taxonomy): Eukaryota > Metazoa > Chordata > Mammalia > Primates > Hylobatidae > Nomascus > Nomascus leucogenys. The sequence goes on from NC_044394.1 coordinate 38,060,471, forward strand.
CGCCTCCCAGGTTCAAGTGATTCTCCTGCCTCAGCCTCCTGAGCAGCTGGGACTACAGGGGCGTGCCACCATGCCCAGCTAATTATTCTGTTTTTAGTAGAGACAGAGTTTCACCATATTGGCCAGGCTGGTCTCAAACTCCTGACCTCAAGTGATCCACCCGCCTTGGCCTTCAAAAGTGCTGGGATTACAGGCGTGAGCCACCGCACCCAGCCCTAAATTTTTTTTTTTTTTTTTTTTTTTAGAGACAAGGCCTCACTCTGTCACCCAGGCTAGCGTGCAGTGGCACGATCATAGCTCACAGCAGTCTCAAACTCGGGTTCAAACGATCCTGCCACCTCGGCTGCCCAAGTGCTAGAGTTACAGGGGTGAGTCACTGCGCCCAGCCCTAGCAATTCTTTAACTGTCCTGAAATCTCAGTTCATTGATTTTCAATATTGAACAACAGCTTCATGATTTCACTTCAGTTCTTACCCAAAGCATCTAAGACTCAGGGAAGTTGTGAATCTACGTGTTTATTTATTTTTAGTTGATTTCCTTTGGTTCACCTACTTCTAAAACCAGTTTAAGATGGATTGAAATAGCAAAACTCTCATGACAGAATAGAGTACAGATTTAGAAAAGGAAATCAAAATTATTAAAATGTCAATCACGCGGGAATTGGTTATGTAATTGGAGGAGGAAACACCCTTTCTTATCCTCTTTTTCACTGTCAGAGAGTGGAGTGAGGGCAGGCCTTGGCTAATCATTGAACTTGGCTGAGAGTAAAGGGAATGGGCAATTGCGAAGACAGTCCTTTGAGTAGCTAAGCAGTGGTTATTGAGAGGTAGATAGTTTAACAATGGGCCTTGATCTTGGGCCCAGAACACTAGTGGTTTGAAGGCAGTGAAGACCTATTGAGAAAGTGAGGTGAGCAGGAGGAAGTCACACTGTTCTGCATAGTGTCAGGTGCTCTCTCTCCCGTGACTAGGGACTGTCATTAGATTTATGTGCTACTAATGACAACCTTTCCTTTGGCAATATAAATTTGGACTGTGCTGTCTCCAAGAAATTAGTTCTTACCCTTTGGAAATATATGTGAGTGCGTATGTGTGTTTCATCAATAGTTACCTGTCGGACATCGGAAGACAAAAAGGAATAGCTACATCTCACCCCATGTGGTGGACAGACTCTAAGACTCCCATGATTTTCTTGTTCAGGTATCCACACTTTTTATAATACCTCCCTTGAGTGTAGGTGGAACCTGTGACTTGTTTCTAACCAATAAAATACGGCAAAGATGATGGGATATCATACTTGTGACATTATATTATGTAAAACTCCATCTTGCTAGCCAACTCACACTGAGAGACTCCCTGTCACTGGTTCTGAAGAAGGAAGCTGACATGTGGCAAGAAACCCTGGGTAGCCTCTCGGAGCTGAGAGAAGCCCCCAGCAAGAAACCAAAACCCTCAGTCCTGCAGCTGCAAGGAAATGAGTTCTTCCAACAACCTGTGGGAGCTTGGCAGTGGATCCTTTCCTAGTGAGCCTGCAGCCTCAGCTGACATCTGGATTGTAGCCTGGTGAGGCCTGGAGACAGAGCAACTCAGCTAAGTCATGCCCAGGCTTCTGAGCTACAGAAACTGTATGGTAATAATTTGTGTTGTTGTAAGCCACTAAGTTTATGTTAATTGGTCCTGTAGCAATAGATAACTAATACATCCTGGATGGTGGGAGCATTTTTGGAAACATGGGGGAAATTGGTTGGAGAAGTGGTATGGAATCAAAAGTTCTGTTTTAGCCATGTTAAATTTTAGCTTCCTAGGAGGTATCTGAGTGAGATGTCAAGCAAGCAATTAGATATGTAACCCTGGAGCTTAAGGGAGAGACAGAACTAGAATATAATTTTGGGAGTCATCAGAAGATGACATTTAAAGTCATGAAACTAGATGAGCTCTCTACAGAGAAAGTGAAGGGCAAAAAGGAAGAGAGCCCAGATTGAACACTGGGGTACACCAGCATTTAGCAGTTGATCAGAGGAGGAGGAGCAATCAGAGGAGATGAAAGATTAACCAGAGAGGTTGAAGGGAAACCAAGAAACTGTAGTGTCCCGATAGCCAAGAAGGAAGGAATCGTATCTGTATTGAATGTTAATAAGGGGTTCAGTAAGATGAGGATAGAGAAGTGGCCACATGGAGGTCACTGGTGACCTTGACAGAATCAGTTTCAGGCCAGGCATGGTGGCTCACGCCTGTAATCCCAGCACTTTGGGAGGCCAAGGCAGGTGGATCACTTGAGGTCAGAAGTTCGAGACCAACCTGGCCAACATGGTGAAACCCCATCTCTATTAAAAATACAAAAAATTAGCTCTGTGTGGTGGCAGGCCCCTGTAATCCCAGCTACTTGGGAGGCTGAGGCAGAAGAATCGCTTGAACCCAGGAGGCGGAGGTTGCAGTGAGCCGAGATTGTGCCATTGTACTCCAGCCTGGGTGACAGAGCGAGACTTTGTCTCAAAAAAAAAAAAAAAAAAAATCAGTTTCAGTGGAATGGAGAAGTGAAATAAGAGCCAGGTGTGAGAGGGATGAGGAGTTAATAAGAGGTGAGGGGCTGCTAAGAGTGAATATAGGCAATTTGTTTGAAAAGCTGTATTCTAAAGAAAGAACATTGGGTCAATAGCTGGAGGAAGATATAGGAACAAGGGTAGGGTTTTCAAAGATAGGAGATCCTAAGACATGCTTGTAAGCTGATGAGAATAGTTTAGTAGAGAGGGAGAAATTAATAATGGAAGAGAACAAGGGAATGGTTTCAGGAGCAAGCTCTTAAGGCAAAAGGGGCTGGGATTGAGAGCTCAATAGAAGAGTTGAACTTAGATGGGGTTAGGGATTCACCCACTATGAGAGGGAGGAAGTCAGTGTATGGATATAGATAGGAGGCGGCAGATCTGGTGGTGGAAAGGGGAGAATATTCCTGTCTGACTGTCACAGTGATGTATGATTAGTTGAGGTCATCAACTGAGAAAAGGGGGTGGAAAAGGTGTCGGAGTTTTGAGAATATAGGAGAAGCTTTAAAGTAGCCTTCTTTAGGAGAGGTACCCCCATCTCAGTAGAGAGATACAGGATTATCAGGCAGTACGGATTTACAATCCCACTTTAGATTTGCACTCATGAATTTAAAGTGAAACCAGCCCAAACAGCAAGACAGCAGACATTGGGGAGAATCAGGTTAAACCATAATTTTCAATTCCTCAGGTGCATAAACATGCAGATAGTTGAGCTTGTCCAGGAAGTGCAGTGGAAGAAGAGAGGGTTGAGGAATTAAGGTTATAAATGAGTCTGTGTAGTGAGGGATGTGGGTACAGAGGTTTGTGAGTAAGACAAGGGGGAGGGAGAGTGGGAGAGGGCCAGAGTCACTGGATTGGAGGTCTCAATCAGCCAAAAATTGCCTGAAGTGGGGCTACTAGAATTAGGAAGCTAAAAGGATGGGTGGCAGTCGGAGAGACAGATGCTTGAAATTGAGATATTTCGAGGCAGCACATTGATCCATAATGACAGCTATTTGGATACTTGTCCTTTGGCCTTATCGATCATCTGAACCTTTGAAATCTTAAACTCTCATGATTCATATAGACCACAGCCTCCAACTATTTAAGCTCACTCATTCTCTTATTCCTAAAATAGTGGAATCACATCATTCATGTTTTTAACTAATTTAAATTCGGTTCTACAGTCTGGGGAAAAAATGACAGCGGGTAAGACAGAACAGTTTAAATAGCACAGTTGCCTCACTGACTTTCCTTTCAAGAGTGTGTGCTGGGGAGTGAGGATGAGGTGGGAGCCATGAGTCTGCTGTTTCCTAGGTTGACCTCAGTTCCCTTGTACCTCTTATCGGGGGATTGTCTCACGGCCTTCACTGTGATTCCAGTGTTTAAAGAGCACTTCCTCTTGTTGTCAATATGGCCTCTAAACACATGCCAACTACTTTATGGGCTGCTCAGCCAATGACAGAGTTCTGGGCTAATGCTGGCCATGTACTTCTAACTGGAAAACAGTATGTTAGGTGTCGGCGCAAATAATATATTAAGGGTGATTTAAGGCATTTCCAAAGGTAAATTTGACCACCTAAAATGTATGCCCCAAGTGCTGGCTAAATTTTGAATCCAGGCCCTCCAATGATGCAACTCCACTATATTCCCATTTTGGCCACAATTGGACCCTCTGTCTCTTGTCCACTACATTTTCTCCCAATGAAATCAGCACCCTCATGTTGTCATTTCTTTCCTATTGAATCTGCACCCTCAGAATGCCCCCTTCTGTCCTTTCCATTTCACCAGACCCTCTTGCCTCTTGTCCCACCAGTGTGCTTGGCCTCCAGAACCTTAAGCCTCAGTTGATCCAAGCATTCCCTTGCTCAGCCGAATGCTGCTGAAAAAATTCATGCAAGAGTGATTTCCAATCATGGTTTCCAGCTTCACCTGGGCCCTCATACCTGCTCCTTAATTAATCCTTCTGTATGTCAGAAATTATGCCGTTACCCATCTCTCCAGTGGTTCATCTAACCTCTTTGCCTTTTTCTCACATCCCCTCCCGTACTAACTCCCTCTCGGGTAACGACTTGCCTATTCCACTGGGAAAATTGAGGCCATCAGGCAAGAACTTTCCCAACTAGAAACTAAACCCACCCACCCTTCCTTCTTTCCTTCCTTCCTTCCTTCCTTCCTTCCTTCCTTCCTTCCTTCCTTCCTTTCTTCCTTTCTTTTTGAGACAGAATCTCACTCTGTCACCCAGGCTACAGTGCAGTGGCATAATCATGGCTCACTGCAGCCTCAACCTCCTAGGCTCAAGTGATCCTCCTGCCTCAGCCTCCTGACTAGCTGGGACTATAGGTGTGTGCCACCATGCCTGGCTAATTTTTATATTTTTTTGTAGATAAGGTCTTGCTCTATTTCTCAGGCTGGTCTTAAACTCCTGGCCTCAAGCAGTCCTCCTGCCTTGGCCTCCTAAAATGCTTGGATTACAGGTGTGAGCCACTGCATCTGGCCCCAAACCTTCCCTCTTGACCCATCCCTTATCTTTTCCTCCTGCCTCAGTGAAAGGTATTTCTCTCCCATCTAGGCTTGGAATGCCTCTCACCTTCTCAGGAATCTGCTCACTACAGCTCCTGTGTCCTCTGTATCTTCAGCCTCTTCATGCATGCTGCGTTTCCTTCAGCACTTGCTCAAGCCAAATCCTCTCTCATTCCTATCCTCTAACTCTCCAGTACTTAATAGCCAGGCTATTTGAAAGAGTCAGCTGCAAGGACCACTTCACTCAAAAACCACTGCAGCTCTGTATGTGTCCCCACCCTGCTGGTGAAACTCTCTTCCTTGAAATCATCCATTACTTCTAGGATGCCAAATTCAATGGACCATTATCTTTCCTTCTCCTTTTCTTATGTGACTTCTCTATTACTTTATTCTTCCTTGAAATTCTGTTTTTTTTTTTTTTTTTTTTTTTTTTTTTTTTTTTTTTGACAGAGTCTCACTCTGTCACCCAGGCTGGAGTGCAGTGGGGCGATCTTGGCTCACTGCAAGCTCTGCCTCCCGGGTTCATGCCATTCTCCTGCCTTAGCCTCCAGAGTAGCTGGGACTACAAGCATGTGCCACCATGCTCAGCTAATTTTTTTTGTATTTTTAGTAGAGACGGGGGTTCACCATGTTAGCCAGGATGGTCTTGATCTCCTGACCTCGTGATCCGCCTGCCTCGGCCTCCCAAAGTGCTGGGATTACAGGCGTGAGCCACCACACCCGGCCTGGTTTTTTGGGTTTTATGATACCACACTGTCCTGATTTTCCTTCCCCCTGTTTGAACCAGCTAAGCATCCGTAAAAACCTTCCTCCTCACTCTGACAGTGGAGGAAAGGGCTCCCATTACAATCTTAAAATCCATAAAGCTGTGGCCAATTATACCAATTTCTTAGGCCAATGGCTCTCAAACTGTGGTCCTGGAGCAGCTACCTCAGCATCACCTGGGAACTTGTTAAAATGCAAATTACTGGACTCCACCCCAGAACTACTGAATCAAAAACTCTGGGGATAGGGTTGAACAAACTATGTTTTAATAAGCTCTCCAGGTGCTTCTGAGGCAAGCTCAAGTTTGAGAACTACTACCTTAGGTCTCTTGACTTCTAACTCGCAACTCACAATTAAAATGTCTTTATTTATGTGGTGATACTTGATACTTCTTGGGGTATTTCCAACTAGTGTCTGGGAACACAATGATTAAAAGATGAACTGCTAGATGACTCTGACCATTTTGGCTTTGCCACAATGCTACTTAGTTTAGGCAGGGCTTTGGATATTTTTCTTGGCACTTAATGGTCAGCATTTTGAATAGCCTTATGCATTCACCAAAACTGATGTCTCAGTAGTCACGTGTTCCAAGCAATCCTTGCTGCCTGCTAAAGTGCTTTGTCTGGACAAATCTGGGGAAGTGAGTGTCTGGTAGTTCAAGATACAGTTCCAGGGGTCTTGTTCTGTCCAGCTAAGAAGTGAGAAAAAGGGGTGATTTGGAGTGGATCCTCCAGTGTCAAAGTCAACCAGAGATTCTTGAAGATTGCCAGATTCTCTTGATGGTTTATTCATGACATTTTCACCTTCATTGTCCCGATATTGGATTTTCTTAAGAAGGGAGGTGCCAACAATTTGTGCAGCCAAGGTGCTTATTACATGAATCTATCTCCTGGTTAATTTTACAGGTAATCCCTTTTCAGAGGAGACAGAGTCTCACTCTGTCTTCCAGGCTGGAATGCAGTGGCTCGATCTCGGTTCACTGCAACCTCTGGCTCCTGGATTCAAGTAATTATCCTGCCTCAGCCTCCCAAGTAGCTGAGATTACAGGTGCTTGCCACCACACCTGGCTATTTTTGTATTTTTAGTAGAGACGGGGTTTCTCCATGTTGGCCAGGCTGGTCTCAAACTCCTGACCTCAAGTAATCCGCCTGCCTTGGCCTCCCAAAGTCCTGGGACTACAGGCGAGAGCCACTGCGCCCAGCCTCTTCCCTGCTGTTGAATCTTGCTTTGCCTCTTACTAACCCGGCGACCTTGGCCAAGTTGCTTAACCAATCTGTCCCTTAGTTTCTTCATCTGTAAAGTGGATATAAAAACACCTACTTCTTGGGGTTGTGAGGGTTAACTAACGTTATTTAGCATCATGTCTGACAAATAGTAGGTACTTCATACATGGGGTCAGGTTGATCATCACTACTTAAAAAAAGAAGTAGCTACCTTGCTTTATGTCTGGAGATTTTGTAGCTGTGTCTCTTGTAGACAGAAAAATGAAATCGAAATGCTGGAAAAAATGTACACAGAAACAGAGTGATTTTAAATCCAAGTTCCAGCAAGACACTGGGAAGAGAATATTAGGTACAGAGAGATCAGATGGGAGAAACAAGATTACACAACAGGAAGGCTGGGAACTGAAGCCATTTTTGAGTTTTAGTTTAATGCTTTACATAGTGGATTGATTTTGCCATTCTGCCTGATTCAGATGCCATGGGGAGAATAACAGATTAATTTGATAGAATCAGAGAATACATAAAAGAGTGTTTAATGGAGTGCTAACAAAGATCTGAATAGATTTTCTTTTTAAAAACTTTTTAAAAACATAAGTAGAACATGTTTATTGTAGAAAAATAAAAGAATTCAGAAGAACAAGAAGAAAGCATCAAAAACTTTAGCAACCTTGTAATCACACTACTCAGAGACAACCATTATTAATATTTGTAGTGAATCCTTTCAGTTAACTTATTTCAATGTGTGCTCATGCACACGCACGCGCACACACACACACACAGACACACACACCAGAAACACATACCCCATACACTTTTTTTTTTTTTTTTGAGACAGAGTCTCACTCTGTCATCCAGACTGGAGTGCAGTGGCGCCATCTCCACTCACTGCAACCTCTGCCTCCTGGGTTCAAGCGATTCTCCTGCCTCGGCTTCCCGAGTAGGTGGGATTACAGGTGAGCGCCACTGTGCCCAGTTAATTTTTGGATTTTTAACAGAGACGGGGTTTCACCATGTTGGCCAGGCTGGTTTCAAACTCCTGACCTCAGGTGATCTGCCCACCTTGGCCTCCCAAAGTGCTGGGATTACAGGTATGAGTCACCGTATTCGGCCTCCATACCCTTTTTAAACAAATCAATTTGCACTGGATATACCATTTTGTAACCTGGTGTTTCCATTCAACAAAATGTTATGAAAGTTTTCCATAGACCTTATTTCATATGATAAAATATTTCATTTCATGGATGCAACCAATTTATTTAACTAATACTGTAACTGATGAATCTAATGACCTTATGTACAATGCAATGATAAACATTCTTGTATGTACATATTTTTCATTAATAAAACCTTAATTGAGATATACATACAAAAATACAGAAATCATAAGTACATAGCTTGATAAGTCATAGAAAAATAGATATAGCCAGGCAACACCTCCCAACTCAAGAGATAGAGCAATACCAGCATCTCAGAAGCTCCCTTTGTGCCCCTCCCAATCGCTACCCCTTTTCTCTTCCCTAGTCTTAACTACTATTCTGATTTCTATCATTATAGATTAATATTGCCTGGTTTTGTACTTTATATGCATGGAATTCTATGATATGTATTATTTTGTGCTTGGCTTCTTTTGTTCAACATTATAAGTGTGAGATTGATTAATGATATTGTAGCTTTGGTTTGTTCATTTTCATTGCTGTATATTATTTCATGACACACGTATAACATAATTTATTCATCCACTTTTATTGTTAATGGACATTTGGATTGTTTCCAGTTTTTATTTATTAAGAAAAATATTGTTCATGAACATTCTTCTACATTTATTTTTGTGCACATATGTACACATTTCTGGAGTATACGATAGGATTGTTGAGTCATAGTATATTTTCAACTTTCAATTTATTTTCACTTCCGAAAGAGTCGTATCAGTTAAACTCCTCCCAGCAATGTGTGAGAATTCACATTGTTCCATATTTTCTGCAATACTATGGTGTCAGTCACTTTGGTTTTTAGCTGTGCTGGTGGGTGTGAGGTTATATCTCATGGTTTTATTTTACATGAGGTTGAGCACTTTTAAATATATTTATTGAATGTTTGGACATCTCTTTTGTAAAGTGCCCGTTCAAGACTTGATCATTTTTCCATTGGGTTGCTGTCTTTTTCATTCTAACAATTCTTTGTACGGTCTGGATGTAAGTCCTTTGTCAGTTATATGTTGCAAATATCTTTGCCAGTGTGTGACTTATGCTACTGCACTCTTTGTGGTATCCTTTGGTGAACAGTAGTCCCTAATCTTAATGAAATCCAGTTTATTAATCTTTTCCTTTTTAAATAAGTGCTTTTTTTGTCCTATTTAAGAAAGTTTTGTCTACCTCAAGGTCATGAAGATAGTCTCATGTTTTCTTCTAAATCTGTTGTTTCACCTTTTGCATTTAGATCTGCAATCCACCTAGAATTGATTTTTAGGTATGGTGCGAGGTGGGGTCAAATTTCACTTTTGGGTGTGTATATTCCATTGATCCAATACCATTTAATGAAGAGAATGCCTGTTTTCTACTGCTCTGAAATGCTACCTTTGTCACTAATTGAGCGTCTGCATATGTGTGGGACTGTTTCTGTACTCTCTATTATTCTCCATTGATTTATTTATCTATCTTTTCACACAGACCACCCTGCCTCAGTTACTATAGTTTTATGATAAATGTTGATATCTGATTATGTCTGTTATCCCACCTTGTTTTCTTTCTTCAGTAAGTATTGATAAGACTAAAGAGAAAGAGGAATTTTTATATACTGTTAGTGGAATGTAAACTGGTACACATACTTTGAAAAACAGTTTGGCAGTACATGATGAAGATTCATATATGCTATGACCCAGAAATTCCACTCGTATGTATATACCCAACAGAAATGTGTCCACATGTACACCAACAGGCATGTACAAGAATATTCTTAGTGACATATTTTTTGGAACAAAAATCTGAAAATAACACAAATTGTCCTTCAACAGTAGAATGGACTAATGTATTGTGGTATATTCATCTACACAGCCACATAAATAAATGGATCCAGTGTAAGAGACTGTGTTCCTCTGCAACTACAGTGCCTGTCAGGCGGCTCCTCCATAGCTTCAGCTCTTGCTGGGATTCAGTAACACGTTTCTTTCTCTTGCTTTTCAGGCTTAGGGGTGGTAACAGTTTTTCACTGTTTCAAGTCAGTGTGCTCTGACAGTAATCCTGTCCACACCTCTGTGCACAGCTCCTTCATAACATCTCTTAATTGGATCATACATGGTGAATTCTGTTTGGTGCCAGGACCCTGAATGACATACACACACACACACACACACACATACACACACACACATACACACACACGCACTTTTCATGTGGATGCATACGCATGATCGTATTATACATACAATTATTAAAAAGTTTTATACAATTAATTATTCTAATACAGTTCTATTTCCTTTTCTTAGATTACCAGGTTCTGAAACTCAAAGGGACTTCAAAAGTCAACCTGTCTAATCCCAACTTTGGGTAGATCAATTGTTTTCACCATGTAACAGATGGGCCACTATGGGCCAGAGAGGTTAAACCCCTTGTTCCTGGTTACACAGCTGGATGGGTGGCTACGTGAAGACTAGAACCTAATCCCCTGATACTGAGCACAGTGAAGTGCCATTTCTCTTATACACTGGCTTTCAAACTTGGCTGCACTTTAGAATCACCAGAGAGCTTTAAAGAATATTGATGCCTGGGTCCCACCTCCAGAGAACTTGATTTAATTGATTTCGATTTAACATTTTACTGAAACATATTTTAAAGATATTTGTATTATATTTTAATTTTTATTATAAAATAAAACATCACAATAGAATATCACACAGATCAAATGCCTGGTTTAATGAATTATTTTAAGGTGAATACCACCCAGATTTTTTAAAAAATAGAACTTTGCCAGCCACTCTGGAAGCCCCTTCAGTGTAACTCATCCCAGCCACAATCTCTCCTCCTCCCCTAAATAACATCCTGATTTGTTTTATTTATTTATTTATTTATTTATTTATTTATTTATTTATTTATTTTAGAGACAGAATCTCTCTCTGTCACCCAGGCTGAAGTGCAATAGCAAGATCATGGCTCACGGCAGCCTCCACCTCCCAGGCTAAAGTGATCCTCCTGCCTCAGCCTCCTGAGTAGCTAAGACCACAGGCCCATGCCACCATTCTCAGTTAAATTTTTTTCTTTGTTTGAGATGGAGTTTCGCTTTTGTTGCCCAGGCTGGAGTGCAATGGTGTGATCTTGGGTCACTGCAACCTCTGCCTCCCAGGTTCAAGCATTCTCCTACCTCAGCCTCTCAAGTAGCTGGGATTACAGGCATGTGCCACCAAGCCTGGCTAATTTTTGTATTTTTAGTAGAGACGGGGTTTCACCATGTTGGCCAGGCTGGTGTCGAACTTCTGATCTCACATGAACTGTCCGTCTCGGCCTCCCAAAGTGCTGGGATTACAGGCATGAGCCACCATGCCTGGTCCTTGGTTAATTTTTAATTTTTAATTTTTCTCTAGAGATGAGATATTGCTATGTTCCCAGGCTGGTCTCATATTTCTGGCCTCAAGCGATCCTCCTGCTTTGGCCTCCTAAAGTGCTGGGACTGCAGGTATGAGCCACTGTGTCCAGCCATCCTAACTTTTATAGTGATTGGTTCCTTGAAGTTTTCTTTTAGTTTTACCACAGGAGTGTGCATCCATAGACACTGTAGTTTGCTCTTGCCCATTAGAAGATATATCTTTTTAAGTATCTTTGAATCTGTGGGTTCCTCCTCCACCCTTTATTTTGCATACAAGCCTTGTGACCTGTACTCTCCCACAGTCTGGATTTCGTTATTTGAATTCTCTTGGTACAGTTCAATGTGTTTCTGTGTCCTCTGTATTTCCTGTAAATAGACAGGTGATCCAGAGGTGGATTAGATACAGGTTCGATCCCTTTGACAAAACTATGGATACTGTATGGCAGGACTGTAGGAGGCACAGATTGTCTTGTTGTCATTTTTTAACGATCTTAATAGCTGCAAAGTGTCAATATCTATTATTCACTGCAGAATTGTCAACTGCTGATATTCTATCATTTCTATTTATGAGTTGGAATACTTTTATAAAAACACACGTTCTCTCATCTACTGTTTTGTTTTCCAGGAGTAAAGTTCATATAGAAAAGGCAGGTACTATAGTCTAAATGTCTATGTCTCCCCAGAATTCATATATTGAAATCCTAACCCCCAAGGTGATGGTATTAGGAGGTGTGACCACTGGGAGGTGGTCAGGCCATGAGGGCTCTTAGTCCCTTAGACCATGTGAGGACACAGCAAGAAGGTGCCATTCTATGAATCCAGAAATGGGCCCTCAGCAGAATCCAACCATGATGATATCCTGATCTTGGTCTTTCCAGACTCCAGAATGGTGAGAAATAAAATTCTGTTGTTTATTTATTTCTTTATTTAATTTAATTAATTCGTTTATTTATTTTTGAGACAGAGTCTCTCTCTGTCACCCAGGCTGGAGTGCAGTGGCACAATCTCAGCTCACTGCAACCTCCACCTCCCGGGTTCAAGTGATTCTCCTGCCTCAGTCTCCCGAGTAACTGGGACTACAGGCACATGCCACCACACCCAGATAATTTTTGTATTTTTAGTAGAGATGGGGTTTCACCATGTTGGCCAGGCTGGTCTCGAACTCCTGACCTCGTGATCCGCCCACCTCAGCCTCCCAAAGTGCTGGGATTGCAGACATGAGCCACTGTGCCCGGCCTATTTATTTTTTAGAGACAGAGTCTCGTTCTGTCATCCAGGCTGAAGTGCACAACCATAGCTCACTGTAACCTTGAACTCCTGGGCTCAAGTGATCCTCCCACCTCAGCCTCCCAAGTAGCTGGCACTACAGGCCGAGGCCACCATTCTCAGCTAATGTTTTCTTTTTTTGTAGAGATAGGGTCTCACCAGGTTGTCCAGGTTGGTCTCAAACTTCTGGCCTCAAGCGATTCTCCTGCCTCGGCCTCTCAAAATGTTGAGCTTACAGGCGTGAGCTACTGCACCTGGCCTTCTGTTGTTTATTAGCCAGCCAGTTTATAGTGTCTTGTTATAGCAGCCCAAGTGAACTGAAAGAGCAGGATAAATGTTCTATTTATTCCTTTTATTTACCAGTTTTCTTTATATATATATATATTTTTTTATTATACTTTAAGTTCTAGGGTACATGTGCACAACGTGCAGGTTTGTTACATATGTATATATGTGCCACGTTGGTATGCTGCACCCATTAACTCATCATTTACATTAGGCATATCTCCTAATGCTCTCCCTCCCTCCTCCCCACCCACCACAACAGGCCCCGGTGTGTGATGTTCCCCTTCCTGTGTCCAACTGTTCTCATTGTTCAATTCCTACCTGTGAGTAAGAACATGCGGTGTTTGGTTTTTTGTCCTTGCGATAGTTTGCTGAGAATGATGACATAGGCATGGGCAAGGACTTCATGTCTAAAACAGAAAAAGCAATGGCAACAAAAGCCAAAATTGACAAATGGGATCTAATTCAACTAAAGAGCTTCTGCACAGCAAAAGAAACTACCATCAGAGTGAACAGGCAACCTACAGAATGGGAGAAAATTTTTGCAATCTACTCATCTACAAAGAACTCAAACAAATTTACAAGAAAAAAACAACCCCATCAAAAAGCAGTTGAAGGATATGAACAGACACTTCTCAAAAGAAGACATTTATGCAGCCAACAGACACATGAAAAAATGCTCACCATTACTGGCCATCAGAGAAATGCAAATCAAAACCACAATGAGATATTTACCAGTTTTCAAGGCAAAAAATTGGTGCCCTATCATCCTTTGAAGGTGACTAATTCCTTTTGTCAAACAAATATCGATACTTTGATCTTAGATTTAGACATATTTGATGAGTTTCAAGCTATTACAGCAATTATAATTATTGAAGCTCTTCAGTGACAACTGGACAATGTGTGCCTACCATAGTCCTGTCATACAGTACCCATAGTTTTGCCATAGGGATTGAACCTATGTCTAATTCACCTCTGGATCAGCTATTTGCAGGAAATACAGAGTATAGGGAAACACACTGAACTGCACCAAGAGAATTCAAATAACAAATTGTTGACCTATGGCCAATGGGAGCCTCCTCAAGTTGGCCTCTGAGTCCTTTTGACATAACTCTAGTAGTCTTTGATGGCGTGCTTGCAATCTGGTATTACACGATACTCCAGGTTCATCTTGTATTTTTCCTGCCCCAAACTTGGGATCAACTATTGCTTTGGGTAAACTCTTAAACCATGTTTTTCCTCTGCTCTCACACCACAACAATCAACACAGAAGACTTCTGTGACCAAATATACGGGGGTTTCCCCCCAACTACAAGCAGTGAACACCAGCTGGGTGTCTTCTAATTCAACTCCTACTCTATGTACCTGGAGATAACATCAGATTCCACAGGTCGAGGGCTCAGACCCCAAGATTGCCCCCTCCTTCAGACACCAGTTCCAAGTTTGGGCCTCTGGAAGTTCTGACTGACCAGCTTCAAGTTGGGGTTCCCATGACCTCCTCTTTGGGCTTGATTAACTTGCTGGAGTGTCTCACAGAACTCAGGGAAACACATTTACCAGTTTATTATAAAGGATATTACAAAGAAAGCATATGAAGAGATGTGCAGGGCAAGGTATGGTTGAAGGGTTGCACAGCTTCCAGGCCCTTCCTGGCCATGCCACCCTCCAGGAACCTCCGCTTGTTCAGCTGTCCAGAAGCTCTCTGAATCCTCTCCTTTTGGGTTTTTATGGAGGCTTCATTACATTGACAACTGTGTGGAAATGTGATTGGACAAAAAGGATATGATCTCATACTAATAGACTGAGTGGGGAAATCCAGTAAGGTCTGTTTGTTCTGATTCTTCTTGGCCTGTTGGTAAAGTATGGGACAAAACCCTCTCTGGATTGCGGGCCTTTTGACCCTTAATCAGATTAGAGTTCTGACTGGGCAGGTAAAAGGAGGACAGGACAAGGTGAGAGAGTTTCTGTTTCCTGAGGCCTGCTCCTGAGGCCTAAAGCACCCCAACATTATTATAACAAAAGACTGTAACAAGGGCTATGGGAGTTATGAGACAGGAACTGTGGGCAAAAACATATATATATATACACACACACACACACATACATACATATACATATATGTATATATGTACATATAAACATACATATATATGAAAACAAACATATATATATATATATATATATATATATATATATATATATAAAATCATAGTATCACGCCAATTTCTTGAGAAGTCCTGGTTTCTCTTAGTGAGAAATGATACTTCAAGGCCCCAGTCTGGGTGCTAAGAGATGTTCATTGGTACCTCATTGTTATTGTCTTTATGATTTTTTTAGTGGACAAAGTGAAATAATCCATGAGTTTAATATTTACAGTTAGATAATTTTTGTATCAATAGGACTTTTGTTTAACCCCTTCTCTATTATACCTGTGTATTCTTTCTTTTCTACTGAGAATCCTTGTTCTTGAGGATGATAGAATTAGAATATGTTGTAATTGTATATTTGTTTTATCCCATATTACCCACACAAGAGTATCAGAATAACAGTGCTAATACTCCCACTGACATAATTACTGAAAACATTTTAAACTTTGCATATATTTTCTCTGTTCTCTCTCATCATTTAAAAATAGTTGTATTATTGGGACAACTAGATACCCATATGCAAAAGACTGTGGTTGGATCCCTACCTCACATCCTAGACAAAAATTAGCTCAGCATGGATCAAAAACAAAAATGTAAGAGCTAAAACAATAAAACTCTTAAAAGAACACATAGGTGCAAATCTTTGTGACCTTAGATTAGGCAGCAGTTTCTTAGCTATGACATCAAAAGAACAAGCAAGAAAAGAAAAAATAGACAAACTGGGCATCATTAAAATTAAAAACTTTCATGCTTCAAAGGATACCATCCATCAACAAAATGAAATGGCAACTCACAGAATGGGAAAAATATTTGCAAGTCATCCATCTAATAATGGACTTATATCTAAAATATACAGGAAACGATTACACCTCAATAATAAAAGACAAATAATCCAATTTAAAAATGGGCAAAAAATCTGAATAAACATTTCTTGAAAGAAAATGTACAAAGGGCCAGGTGCAGTGGCTCACGCCTGTAATCCCAGCACTTTGGGAGGCCGAGGCAGGTGGATCACCTGAGGTCAGGAGTTCGAGACCAGCCTGGCCAACATGATGAAACCCCATCTCTACTAAAAAAATACAAAAATTAGCCAGGCATGGTGGTCTGTGCCTGTAATCTCAGCTACTCGGGAGGCTGAGGCAGGAGAATTGCTTGAACCTAGGAGGCAGAGGTTGCAATGAGCCAAGATCACGCCACTGCATTCCAGCCTGGGCAACAGAGCAAGACTTCATCTCAAAAAAAAGAAAGAAAGAAGGAAAGAAAGAAAGAAAGAAAAAAGAAGAAAGAAAGAAAGAAAGAAAGAAAGAAAGAAAGAAAATGTACAAAGGACAGTAAGTACATAAAAATGTTCAACATCGTTAGCCAATAGAGAAATGTAAAATGAAAACCACAATGAGATGCTATTTCACACCTGCTAGGGTGGCTCTAATAAAAAAGGACGTAGAGAAATTGGAACCTTCACACAGTGCTGGTGGGAATGTTAAATGGTGCAGCTGCTTTGAAAAATAGTCTGGCAGTTCTTCAAAAAGTTAAACAGACTTACCCTACAATCCAGCAATTTCACTCCTAGGTATCTACCCAAGAGAAATGAAATGTTTGTGTCTACACAAAAACTTGTATACAAACATTTATAGCAGTGTGATTTGCAATAGCCAAAAGGTAGAAAAAACCCAAATGCCCATCTATTGATGAATGGATAAACAATAAACATGGTATATCCATATGATGGGATATTGTCCAACCACGAAAACAAAGTGAAATGCCGATACATGCTACAACATGAATAAATATTGAAAACATTATGCTAAGTGAAAGCAGCCAGCCACAAAGAAAACACATAATACATGATTTCCTTTGTATGAAACATCCACAGTAGGCAAATCTACAGAGACAGAAAGTAAAGTAGTGATTACATAGGACCGGGGGCAAGGGTGAAGGGTTTAGGGGGTGTGGGATTTCTTTTGGGGGTCATGAAAATGTTTTCAAATTGATTGTAGTGATGAATGCACAACTCTCTAAATATATGAGAACCCACTAAATTGTAAGCTTCAAATGGGTAAACTATATGACGTGGAATATATATCAGTAAAGCTGTGTTTAAAAAGTAAAAAATTTTAAAAAGTTGTATTACATTTGTCTTGTCAGACCACGTAGTCATATATACATATATAATTTTTTTTGTCTCTTAGCCCTTATTTATTTGTAGTTCTACAGGTAATCATAATTGAATGGGCCAGGTGCAGTGGCTCACGCCTGTAACCCCAGCACTTTGGGAGGATGAGGCAGATGGATCACTTGAGGTCAGGAGTTCGAAACCAGCCTGGCCAACATGGTGAAACCCCATCTCTACTAAAAATACAAAAATTAGCCAGGCGTGGTGGCGCATGCCTGTAATCCCAGCTACTCGGGAGCCTGAGGCAGAAGAATTGCTTGAACCCAGGAGGCAGAGGTTGCAGTGAGCTGAGATTGTGCCACTGCACTCCAGCCTGGGCAACAGAGACTATGTCTCAAAAAAAAAAAAAAAAAAGAATGCCCATCAGGTATCCTTATATTGATATATTGATGTCAACTAGAGTGACATTTTGCTGGTTGGAAATTCTTTCTGTGATAAATTTCTCAGGAAGGCTCATGAAAACAATATTCCTGAGTTTTTACATGTTGATAACAGTTTATATCCTTTATACTTGCAAATTATTTTTGCTGGATATAAAATTCTTGTGTCTTTCCTTGAATATCTTAAATATGTTAGTTCTTTTTATTTTCTCTGGCATTATGCATTGTTGTCAAAAATTCTGATGATAATCCAATTTTCTATTCGATAAGAGTCAAATGAGCCTTTTTCTACGTGACCAGAAAATGTTTCTTTCTTTTCTTTTTCTTTTTTTTTTCTTTTTTTTTTTGAGACAGAGTTTCACTTTTGTCGCTCAGGCTGGAGTGCAGTGGCACGATCTTGGCTCACTGCAACCTCTGCCTGTGGGGTTCAAGCGATTCTCCTGCCTCAGCCTCCCGAGTAGCTGGGATTACAAGTGCCCGCCACCACGCCTGGCTAATTTTTGTGTTTAGTAGAGACCGGGTTTCTCCATATTGGCCAGGTTTGTCTCGAACTCTTGACCTCAGGTGATCCGCCTGCCTCGGCCTCCCAAAGTGCTGGGATTACAGGCGTGAGCCACTGTGCCCGGCCCCTTTTGTTTTTGAAGTCTATTTATTTATTTTCAGACAGGAAACTTTTTTTAATACTTTTTTTTGGGAGTGAGGGGGCAGGAAACAGAGTCTCGCTCTGCCACTCAGGCTGGAGCACAGTTTCGTGATCTAGGCTCACTGCAACCTCTGCCGCCCAGGCTCAAGCAATTCTCATGCCTCAGCCTCCCGAGTAGCTGGGACCACAGTCATGCACCACTACACTTGGCTAATTTTTGTATTTTCTTTTTGGTAGAGACCGGGTTTCACTCTATTGGCCAGGCTGGGCTCAAGTGATCCACCTGCCTTGGCCTCCCAAAGTGCTCGGATTACAGGTGTGAGCCTCCCAAAGTTCTGGTATTACAGGTTTGGTGAAACTCGTCCAGGAAATCTTTTTATTTTTCAAATCACAAACTTTCCAAGTGTCAATTTCCTCGTTTAAAAAACATATGCGGCCAGGAGCGGTGGTTCACACCTCTAATCTCAGCACTTTGGGAGGCTGAGGCAGGTGGATAACCTGAAGTCAGGAGTGCAAGACCAGCCTGGCCTACATGGTGAAACCCTGTCTCCACTAAAAATACAAAAATTAGCCAGGTGTGGTGGCACGTACCTGTAATCCCAGCTACTTGGGAGGCTGAGGCAGGAGAATCGCTTGAATCTGGGAGGCAGAGGTTGCAGTGAGCCGCTGCACTCCTGCCTGGGTGACAGAGTGAGACTCTGTCTCAAAAAACAAACAAACAAAACAACAACAAAACATATGCTTGGATTAAATTTGCAAGTGTTATAATACCTAAAATTCTATAAAAGAAAATAAATGTTTAAAATTTCAAGCCAGTTATCCTTGTGGGAATTTACGTGGATGCTGCAAATAGAAAGAGCAAAGCAAAGGAAAATCTTACAAGTAAAATCCCACTTTTATAATTTCATATTTTCCTAAAAGTAGAGATTAAGCTATGTTTCAAAGATCTTAACTTTCATCCCACAGAATAAATATACCAATAACATTTTATTTTATAACCAATCAATTTTAGTTTCTCTATCTCCTTTACATAATATTGTGTTTGAAAACTTTTTTTTTATCATATGTGGTGCAAACACATAAGCATACATATTTAAGTGCACAGATATTGCTTCCAGTAGGATTTAAAATTGCAGTATACTGTGGTGTTGATTGTTCTGGGAAAATACTATCAGCTATGTGGTGTGCTCTTTCAATATGCAATTAAGAATCTTTTTTATTTTCAGGAAAGTGTTTTTTTTTTAAATAAATGTATAGAGTTTAATATTTGTCCTATGCCCTTGCTTTGGTTTTCTTTTATAGGAATTTCTATTACCGGTGTGTTTAATTTCCTTTACCTTTCTCTTTTCCTTTTGATCTCTCTTCATTTCTTCTTGATTTAAAAAGTTTTCCTCTTTTTCACTTTCTAGAAATTTCTCTACAGGTACTTGTTGCATTTACTTGCTTGTATTCTTTCTAGTTTAGTATTCATTTATGAAATGATGTTCTCCTCTTCTTATTCTTATTCTTTCTTGAGCTGTGTCACCTTGTTTCTGAGGCTTCCTGATTCTGAGTTAGGTTGTTGTTAATGTCTCTTAGCTCATCTTGAAATAATAGGCTACAATTTTTCTTTCTTTTGTGGGCATGTCTTTTTGGCATACTTTCATTATCTTTGGGATGTTATTCAGCTTCCCATTTTCTTTTATCTTATTATAATTTTGCATGTGATTTGACCTTGATACTACTGTGTTTTTGTTTTTGTGTGAAATCAGTTTCCCTGGACTTTGAAAAAATAAGGTGGAATTCCACAGAGCTTTTCTAATTTCACAGAGCTCCCTCTTCTGTTGCTTTTGTGTAGTGTTCAAAAATATAGTGGTTTGCTTTCTGGGATTTTCTGGCTCCATTCCCCTCTCCATTTAGGTCTAGCGTTTCTATTTCCATGTAATATCTGAGACATACATCCACTAAAAAATTATTTAGTGTTTATTTAAGATTCACACTTAACTAAACATCCTGTATTTTTCTTTGCTAAATCTGACAACACTAGTTGTGAATATTTTCCATGTGCTTTGGTTTTGCAATCTAGTTCTGCTGTTTTTATGTAGAGATTTGCAGAGATTGAAAAACTATGTGGTTGCTGCCATTGCCACTTTCCCAGAATATGCCACATAATTTTCAAACGTAATCTTCTTTCCTTTCTTTTACTGCCTTGGTGTACTTCTCCCTTCCCTTACACATATTTCACCCTGTATCTCCTCAGATAATCCATGTTCTAAACCTTGTGCACATTTTTCTATAATTTTTATTACATGTATCTAATCATACATGCCTATAAGCATTACATATGGTTTGCTGTTTTTTAAATTGTTTTAGAATTTATTATTATTATTGGTCTTTTTAATTTTGGGGGACAGAATCTCACTCTGTTGGCCAGGCTAGAGTGCAGTGGCACACTCTCAGCTCACTGCAACCTCCACCTCCGGGTTCAAGTGATTCTCCTGCCTCAGCCTCCCAAGTAGCTGGGACTACAGGCATCCATCACCATGCCCAGCTAATTTTTCTATTTTTAGTAGAGATGGGGTTTCACCATGTTGGCCAGGCTGGTCTCAGACTCCTGACCTCAGGTGATCCGTCCGCCTTGGCCTCCCAAAGTGCTAGGATTACAGGCATGAGCCACCAGGCCTGGCCTGGTTTTTCTTTTCTCTTCTTTCTTTCTTTTTTTTTTTTTAAACAAAAGATCACATAGTATACACTTTTCTTCATCTTGATTTTCTCTGTCAACAACATCCTGTGGAAATCCCTCCAACTCATAGAACTCTATTTCCCTGTTTTTCATAATATTCAGAGATGTGCATGATCTGTGATTAGTTCAACCATGTTCTTAGTGTTGGCCTTTGTAGATTTTTTGCCACTACAAATGCATCTGTAATAAACATCCTTATACAGATCCTTATAAGTGATTGCTTTTGTTTCTGTGAGAGAGACTTCTAGGAGTGTATTTAGTGAGAAAAATGTGTTTCTGATTGTTGCAGGAATGGAGATTGGGGCATTCAACATCAATGGCATCCCCCTTCAAGCACACTTTCCCAAAGAAGAGCGGGTGTAAAGCTAAAAAGGCAAAACCCCAGACTCCAATTAGTTCAGCCAAGTAAATGGCACTTGTGCAGGACTTAGATGCTAGAAGTGAGTTATGTGATAAGTCACTGAAGCATTTGACTTTTTTTGCGCAGAAGTTGAAGTTTCTCCCTACTGTCTTGTCATTAATCTCATTCATGTCTGTAAAAAGTAGTGGTGTGGGATTTCCACCGGGACCCTCCATGGTGGGATTGGGTGTTTCTCCTGGCTGCATCATCACCAAAAATTGCCTGGAAATTATTAAGATAATATTCTGTAACAAATCTCTGTTCATTAAAACATGCTACAGTAGATTCTGTTAGCTAAAACAAGTGCCCTTAACCCCTACCAGCTGTGATTGCAGTAAACAGTACTTCAGTGAAATGGGAAGGTGGAATTGGTTATCTGCCTTCGTTGCAATTGAAAGCTGTGACAATCTGTTTGACATTAGAGAATGGTTGCTGGCAGTGCATGGTACACAGTGGTGGACGATTACTTCAACTATCATCTGTGGATACCTGGAGTGAAGTACATATTGAAGATAATGCCTTGGCAGTCAAAGTAGCTGCTGTGACAGATGATGTGAAGGCCATAAGGAAAATAAAGGTTGTGACTTGGGTGGGCTATTTCTAATTGTGCTTAAGGAAAGAAAATTAAAGCTTCAGGGTTTTAAATTCTTGCCTGAAGACATGGTTAGAGAACCAGGGAATTCCTATGAATGCCCTGAAATAATCTCTCCATGTAGTCCCACATGACTGAGGGTAACTGGCTTGCTGGATTAATATAGGTTGAACTCATAGTCCTCCCTGATCTTTTAGGTAAAAACTTAGGGCATCAATTGGGAAAGGATGGCACTATGAGAATTTGGGGAAATTTGGGAAGATCTGAGGATACCAAGTACCTCAAACCCCACTGAGTTTCTCTTGATAGCAGAAGCCCTCTCACCCTTACCCTACCCCATCTTATATGCCTGTTCCTGTCCTACTTGAAGCCCTTCTTGTGATCTCACCTAACATAGTTTCCTTGTCAGCAGATGACAGTTCTCATTATCCCCCTCCTGTCCCTGCTCATTATACTGAAACATACAAGCAGTCATATTGTTTTGTGTCCCAGGGGACCAATCACAAAGTTAAACCTTAGCAAAATAATTGCAAGGTTTTGCTAATTTATTTCAACAAGACATGGGTAATATATATATGGACATGGAGTCTAAGAGATTAGGGACACACTTTTACATTGGCCTGAATTTATTTAATTTTAGAGGATCTAATTGCTTCTTTAGTTTGATTAAAACTTGGTGTGGCCTATGTGATGTGAAATTGAGATTCCAGAAACTCATACCAGAAACACATCAAAGTATGATATAAAGAAATCGGCTGGGTGTGGTGGCTCATGCCTGTAATCCTAGCACTTTGGGAGGTCCAGGCAGGTGGATCACCTGAGGTCAGGAGTCTGAGACCAGCCTGGCCAACATGGTGAAACCCTGTCTCTACTAAAAATACAAAAAATTAGCTGGGCATGGTGGCTGGCGCCTGTAATCCCAGCTACTCAGGAGGCTGAGGCCAGAGAATCGCTTGAACTCAGGAGGCGGAGGTTGCAGTGAGCTGAGATCAAGCCACTGCACTCCAGCCTGGGCAACAAGAGCATAACTCCATCTCAGGAAATCAAAAGACATGTTTTTGAAATTTTGGAGTGGATTTATTAAAGGTGGATTTGTCATTCACTCACTCCCTACCAAATTAAATTACCCTAGAAGGCTCAGAGAATATTTCTTTCACCATGACATGGAAAAGCACGAATGTAAAAAAGTGGAAATGGAGAAGGAAAAGTTGGATGAGGGATTTTGCTATAGAAATGTATACCTGGATTTTGGTGGAATGATCCTATCCCACAGTGGCAGAGACCATGAAGTAGCACTTAACCAGTAGAGAAAGGCAGCATAGCTACACAATAGGTATCAGGGATAGAGTGGTTCTCAGAATTGTCTGACCGATAGGAAACTTTGATGGTGGCTAACCTGAGGTACTCAGGGCCAAAATACATAGACAGACAACTAAGATTCTATTCAACTGTAAAACTAGAAGAAAAAAATTTGTTACATGTATGGAAAGAGTCCTGACTTAAGCTATCCCAATGAAGAGTCATGTCCTCTCACCCTTTTTCTATTTCTGAGTCAGTTCAATGACCCAGCACCCCTTGAGTGAAGGAGAGATCAGGAACCCTTGGGAGGAACCCTGTGGTAACTTAGATATATACAACTCTTATTCCTCCTCTTTCCCAAGAAGACTCAGGCCTATTTACCATGGAAACTGAGCCCCAGGGAAGACAAACATCCAGATCTCTTAGGAATGATTAGCTACTGGGCCGGAAGCAAGCTTAATCCCTGAGAAAACTGAATTCCACTGTCGTCCCCCAGTCAGGGTGGGACTTATGAGAGCTAAGTGATGAAGTTTGGGCTAGCATTCTTCTCACAGTGGCCCAGTGAGTCTTATATCCATACCGTGTTTATTTTCCTAGTTCTGGAGTTCGTAGTGGAAGTAGAAATATTCAGCTACTGGTAGAAAAATAAACATTGTTCTCTGACCCATGGAATCATGTCTATTATGGTAGAAAGGGCCAAATGTAAGTACATGGAGATTCCTCTCCCTACTGAAATTATAAACTAAAGACTATCATATCCCTTTGGAATTATGGTGATGAGGTACCATCAAACACTTGAAATACTTATAAGTAGTGATTCTTACCACATCTCCATTTCACTCACCTGTTTGGTCTTGGAGAATTTTATTGGATTACTATAAGCTTAATCAGGTAGTAATTTCAATTAGAGTTGCTGATTCTCTTTACTGGAGAAAAATTAACCCAGTGCCTCATACCTGGAAGGTGAGATTGTCTTTTTTTCTATCTCCTAGTAAGCAGATAATGCTAGAGGCAATTGCTTTTACCTGGAAGGGTCACTCATCTATCTCTATTTTCTTGGCTCAAGGTGGTCATAATTTGGTCCCTATGGACATAAGTGTCTCACCATCTTACTGGATATTACTTTGAGCCAATATATTGATGACATTCATTCTGATAGAACCTGAGAGCAGGAAATAGTAGGTATTCTCAACTCTCTGATGAGATACATGCCTGCTGAAAGGTGGTTGTGAAATCCCACAAGAATTCCAATGTGTTCCCTCATGGAAATGTTTGGGAATCTAATGTCCTGGGGAACGTTAGCTGACACCTTCAAAATGAAAAACAAGTTGTAAAATGAAAAACACCGTGCATTCCTACCTTTAAGAAAAAGGTACAATGCATGGCAGATTATTCTGGATTTTTAAGAAACATATGCTGCATTTACTGAGTAACCTTTACTTTAGCCCATTGACTAAGTAAACTGTAAGGGGGCCAGACTTCAATGAACTGCAGAATAAGAGAAATTCTGGCTTGTTGAAGCTGCTTGGCACCCAGCTTTTATGTTCCAAAGTATGAAATAGTCCTTGAAGTATTTGTGGCAGATTGGGGTGATGTATAAAGCTTGCGAAAAGCCTAGATAGAAGAATCACAGCATAGCCCCTTAGGATTTTGGAGCAAAATGAAATTCTATTAGGAAAATCACTATTCTCCTTCTGAGGCTGTGGCTTGCTAGAAGCTGATAGAGACTGAGCACCTGAATATAGTAAACTAAATGACCATGAGATCTGAATTATCAGCATAAACTGGGTATTATCTGATTTACCATGCCTTGACATAGAGTATACCTAGCAGGAGTTCATCATCAAGCAGAAGTAGTATGTATAAAATTGGGCTTGAGCAGCTCTAAGAGGCACAATTCAGTTGAATGAATAGGGGTTGTTCAATATTTACAGTGCACTTATTTTTGACATTCTATAGAAATTTTTAAACATACAGAAAGACTTGTCCAGTGAGCATCCATATACCTACCACCTAGATTCTGCCATTAACATATTCATACATATATATATATATATATAGAGAGAGAGAGAGAGAGAGAGACAAAGTCTTGCTCTGTCACCAAGGCTGGAGTGCAATAGCATGATCTCGGCTTACTGCAACCTCTGCCTCCTGGGTTCAAGCGATTCTCTTGTCTCAGCCTCCCGAATACCTGGGATTACAGGTGTTCGCCACCACACCCGTCTAATTTTTTTGTATTTTTAGTAGAGATGTTGGCCAGGCTGGTCTCAATCTCCTGACCTCATGCGATCCGCCTGGCTCAGCCTCCCAAAGTGCTGGGATTACAGGCGTGAGTCACTGTGCCTGGCCCATATTCTTATATATACATATTTTTGCACATTATCTGTTCATTCCTGTATGTATCCACAAATTTGTCTTGCTTTTTGGATGTATTTCAGAGTAACTAACCTAGTTCTCTACTTCTATTGCATATCCACCTATCCCTCAAGTCACACCTTTGGACTCTCGGGTTGTTCCTTGTGGCCAGCTGACTGAAGAGGAAAACCCTTAGCCTAGTTTACAGCTGGCACCAGACAATATTCTGTCAGTAGCGAGAAATGAACTCAGAAGCATTAGAGCACTGCTCAGAGTGGGCCTTCAAGACAGTGGTGAAGAGAAATCTGCCCAATGGGCAGAACTTATATTAGTACATTCTATTTCCTCTTTGCCTAGAAGGAGAAGTATGAATGTACCGCAATTAATAAGCAGTGATTAATTGTCTGGCCAGCCAGACGAGAGCCTTGGGAGAAATAGCTCCAGAGGGCAGGGGACAAGGGAGTCTGAGAAAGAGGTGTGGTTTCAGAATGTGAGGATATTTGTGTAAAACATGAATGCTCACCAGAAAACCTCCACAGGGGATGAAACTCTCAATAATTGAGCAGATGAGATTAGCTGCTCTGGGTTTCAGTCAGCCTTTTTGCCCAGCTTGCACAATGAGTTTATGAACTAAGTGGCTATGACAGTAGAGATGGAGGCTGTGCTTGGGCTCAATTCTATGGTCTCTCATCATCAAGGCCAACCTACCTTCCACTTGCTGAGTGCCCAGTCTTTCAGCAGCAAAATCCAATGGTAAGCACCTAATATAGTATCATAATCTAAGAAGATCAGCCAGCCACCTGGTGGCAGGTTGATTTTATTGGATCCCTGTCAACGTATTGCCCATACTAGAATAGATATTTATTCTAAATATGTATTTGTCTTGCTTGCTTACCCAACATGCTTCTGTTACAAATGCCATCCTTGAAATTACTGGATACCTTATTCCTGGCCATGGTATTCTGTACAACATTGTTTCTGGCTGAGAAAGAAGCAAGGCAATGGGCTGGCACATGCAGAAATTGCTGATCTTATCACGTGCCTCATTACCCAGAAACAACTGAGTATATGGAATGGTTAAATGGCCTACTAGACTCAGGTACTGAGCCAGCTGGAAGAGAACTGGGGAAGTTAGGCGAGGGGAGTGGGTGCTGCAAAAGTCTGAACAAGTAACTATTAATAATATATGGTGCTGTTTCTCTTACAGTCAGAATTCATGGATCTGGGAACCAAGGGGGTGAAAGTGTTAGTGTTATTTTAAAATATTATGTCTAATGACCCATGCTATAGTTCAATGTGTCCCCCAAAAGTTCACAAGCTGAAAATTTAATTGTTAAATACGTTTTAGCAATTAAAGAGGTGATTTAGGCGGTTGCCTTTAAGACGCAATTAGTCCACGAAAGCTCTACCCTCATTAAGGGATTAATGCTGTTATTGCAGGAGAGGGTTAATTATCATGAGAGTGGGCTCCCGATAAAAACATGAAGTTCAGCCTCCATCCCTCTCTGCCTCTTGCATGCATGTCTCCTCATCATATGATGCCTTCCAGCATGGATGACCCTCACCAGATGCTGGCACCTTGCTCTTGGACTTCCCAGCCTCCAGAACCATGAATCAAATAAATTTCTCTTCCTTATAAATTATCCAGTATGTGGTATTCTGTTATAGCAGCAAAAATGGACTAGGACAACTTACCAAATGTTTGCTTCCTGTTCTTTCAGTTTTTGGCTCTATTGATTTAGAAGTTTCTGTACCCAAAGAATTAATGTTTCCACCATTGGACAAAGCAAGGGCTCCACTGAATGGGAAACTGAAACTGTCACCTGATCATTTTGTATTCCTCATGCACCTGGACTAACAGGGCCAAAAGGGGATTACCATTTGGCTGGGGTAATTGATCCAGATTATCAAAGGGAAATAGGAATAATGCTACAAAACTGAGTGAGGAAAAAATATATCTGAACACAGGTGAGCCTCTGGAACACTCCCTAAGCATGGAATATCCAGTAATAAAATCTAGTGGGAGACTACAATACCCCTGTGGTTTGGATCACCCCATGGATAAAATGGCTCAACTGGCTGAGACACAGGCTGAGAAAAAGGGAACATGATGTTGACATCATAGCATTTCAGTAATGTTCTGTAACTTGTGCCCAGCTGCAGAAATGAGGACTTTAGAAGCTATCTTATGATTCCTCAAATTATGCATATACATATGTAATTACACATATATATTATTTATTTTCAATTATGCATTTTAATATTCCTTGTATCTTTCTTCCACTATTTTATATAAGGCAGATGTTTTTGTTATCTGATGCTGTGTAACAAACCACCTAAAAATTTAATGTGTTAAAACAACAATTTAGTAGCTTTCACAACTCTGTGAGATGACTGGGTACTTGTGGGAGCTAGAGTACATCTCTCCAATACAATTTTTAAAAAATTAAGTTGATCAGAGGAGTAATTCTATTGCTTATAACCAAAGAACACTAATTGGAACAGAAATTGGTACCTGAGAGTGTGTTCTAAGCAAAAGGCCCTCAAAGAAATATGGTGTATTTTGAATTGATTATCAGGCCAAATAAGACAAGAGGCAATTACACTCCAATTTCTAACTGGGGCAAGGAAATGAATAGCTCATGGGACCCAGCGGAGAAATTCCAAAAGTTCTAGGGAACTTGGGAGCAGTTGCCTACAATACACCCCAGAGCCTACTCAAATGGGCACCTTAACAAAGTGGCCCTGGTGGTGGGGATGGATACTATATATGAACTAAAAAATACGAACTTCCTTTCACTAAATTTGAGCTCACTACCACCTCTGTTATGTACACAATTGCTGACAACAGCATCCAGCTTTGAACCAGTGATATGATAGCAACAACGCCTTGAGAAGATAAGTGAGTTGAGATCATGGGGTCTCATTACGTCATGGATGAGACAGCAATTTTGGACTCACAGGAATGGGAACTTATTGCATATTTCATGTTGTGCTCACTGGTTCATCGTATACCAAATATGTCTATCTAGCTGCCTATCTAGCTATACACACACAAATATATACATACACATAGAGATATATAAAACAACATCCCTGGCTCACGCCTGTAATCCCAGCACTTTGGGAGGCCGAGGCGGGCGGATCACCTGAGGTCGGGAGTTCGAGACCAGCCTGGCTAACATGGTAAAACCCCGTCTGTACTAAAAAACAAAAATTAGCTGGGAGTGGTGGCAGGTGCCTGTAATCCCAGCTACCTGGGAGGCTGAGGCAGGAGAATCACTTGAACCTGGGAGGCGGAGGTTGTAGTGAGCTGGGATAGTGCCACTGCACTCCAACCTGGGAGATAGAGTGAGACTCCGTCTCAAAAAACAAACAAACAAACAAACAAAAAAAACAAAAAAAAACTCACAAGATTTCTCTCTACATATACCATATATTAACTTTTATAATTTTTTCTGATTATAAAAGCATTATAAAAATGAAGCTCTTAATGGATCAACTTAGCCCTTAGTGGAAATGACTCATCCTAAGGAAGACTTTGTCACCAGGAGTCAATGGCAGGTTATAATCAGTTTCCCCTCTACCCACTCAAGCACCTGGAGATTCCCTTCACTTTCTGCCCACCTAATGCCCCCAGGAGCCAGCTGGGAGAGGAAATTAAAAGTTCTCCAATAGGCAGACATATATCAGCTCCAGTGAAACCACATTTATTCCAGTGTTCTATTCAGAATCTTTTGATCAGCCAGTTCAATTTGAAGTCCATTTATTTCTTTCAACAATGTTAACCAAGCACCTCCTTATATGCCAGAGGCTGTTTTAGGGACTAGGCATGCAGTAGTACAAGAAACACACCAAATCCCTTTTCACACCACCTAGAGAGGGGTCCATACAGTGTTGTTCTGGATTGCCATCATAACTTAAAAGAAAATGTTCACAATGTCTGGAGTCCTTAATGTTCTGCAAATGAAAGAGGAGGATGTCATCAAGTTCCTTGCAGCAGGAACCCATTTAGGTGGCACCAACCTTGACTTCCAAATGGAACAGCACATTTATAAAAGGAAAAGTGATGGCATCTACACATAAATCTGAAGAGGACCTGGGAGAGGCTTCTGCTGGCAGCTCATGTCATTGAAAACCCTACTGATGTCAGTGTCATATCCTCCAGGAATCCTGGCCAGCAGGCCATGCTGAAGTTTGCTGCTGCCGCAGGAGCCTTTCCAATTGCCGGCCACTTCATTTCTGAAACCTTCACTAACCGGATCCACTGGCAGCCTTCCGGGAGCCACATATTCAGGTGTTTACTGATCCTGGGGCTGACCACCAGCCTCTCAGAGGCATCTTATGTTAACCTGCCTATCATTGTTCTGTGTAACACATTATTCTTTGCACTATGTAGACATTGGCATTCCTTGCAACAAGAGAGCTCACTCAGTGGGTCTGATGTGGTGGAGGCTGGCCCAGGAAGTTCTGAGCATGCGTGACACCATCTCCCATGAGCACCCATGGGAGGTCATGCCTGATCTCTACTTCTACAGAGATCCTGAAGAGATTGAGAAGGAAGAGCAGGCTGCTGCTGAAAAAGCTGTGACCAAGGAGGAATTTCAGGTTGAATGGACTGCTGTAGCTCCTGAGTTCACTGCTGCTCAGCCTGAGGTTGCAGGCTGGCCTGAAGGCATGCAGGTGCCCTCTGTGCCTATTCAGCAGTTGCCTACTGAAGACTGGAGCACTTAGCCTGCCACGGAAGACTGGTCTGCAGCTCCCACTGCTCAGGCCACTGAATACATAGGAACAACCACTGAGTGGGCTTAAAGCTGTTCTTCCACAGGCCCTTAAGCAACATGGAAATAAGGCTGGTGGAAAATAAACATCATTTTCTAAAACAAAAAACAAACAAACAAAAAGACAAAAATCGCTTCTCATGGAGCTTGCATTCTCATGGTGGGAAGCGAGACAAACAATAATTAAATAAATAAATTTGGGCGGTAATAAGTGCTAAGAAGAAAAATAAAACATGGGCAAGGGCATGGGTATGTTGGGTTATCAGAGAAGGCCTCTAGTAGGGCAGAGACTCTGGAATATGTTCTAGGCAGTGAGAACAGCCCGTGCAAGGGCCCTGAGGTGGCAGTGTGCTCTGCACGTTGAGGAACAGTGAGGAAGCCAGCATGGCTGGAGTAGGGTAAACAAGGGGCATGAGTAGGAGTTTAGATCTGGAGGTATTTCAATGGAAGCCAGATCATGTAGGCTCTTGTAGGCTTTGGTTAGGACTCTGGATTTTATTGTGAGTGTGGTTGAAAACCCTTGTAGCATTTTGAATAGAGACATGAAATGCTGTTTAATGATTTAGCGGGATCACTCTTGCTCCCCTGTAGAGAATGGTCTTGGTCTTTGATGCAAACCAGTTCCATGCCTCTACATTTCTTCATCTTCAGCCATATAAAAATGCATGCTACCCCCATTTCCTCTCACTGTAGGGCTTTCATCACCCTATTTCTACAAGTCTTTCTCTTGGGCTCATCTTCCACTGCTGACCTCCTTTCTCCAAACTTGTGTTGCAATTGTAGGCAAACTTCCCTGCCTAAATAGCGTTTCACCTCATCCCATCCTTAACTGACACCTATCTCTCCCCTGAGGACACAACTGTCCTTGCAACCTCTGCAGGGCAGGTTCACATGTTCCCATGTTCTACTTATTATACAACAGAACCAGCACTTAGACTTGCCTGCTCCCACTGACCCACTGGAAGCTTCTACACTGTATGGTTTAATGGGAAGCTGCACAGACTTTGTAGTCAGGCTGGACTTGAATCTCCACTGCACCCCCTTTTACTGGCTGGGTTACATTGGGCAAATTATTTAACTTAATATGGACCTTGGTTTCCTCACCTGTAAAATACATTGGACAATTTTTGTGAACATTACAGGAAGCGATGATTGTAAAATACCCATTATAGTGCCCAGCACTCAAAAAACCTTACTCTTCTCTTCCCTCCTGTCCCTTTGATAACCATATGACCCTCCTGTCACTTATCTGTATAGTGTGCAGGTAGAATGTAGCATTTGACTCACCTCACTAATCCAGACTTCGTCCCCATCTGTGATGGGTAATCTTAGGTGTCACCTTGAGTAGATTAAGGAATGCCTAGAAAATTGGTAAAGCATTATTCTGGGGGTATATCTGTGAGGGTGTTTCCAGAAATGATTAGAGTATGAATCTGAGTAGACTAGTGGAGAAGATCTGCCCTCAATGTGAGCAGGTACCATCTAATTTGCCGGGGGACCTGAGAGAACAAAAACAGAGGAAAGGCTAATGTATCTATCTATCTGCTTGAGCAGGGAGACACTCCTCTGCTCCTGTCCTTGGACAACAGAACTCCAGGTTTTCCAGCCTTTGGACTCCAGAACTTATACCAGCAGTCCTCCAGGTTCTCAGATCTTACACCTCAGACTGAGAGGTATACCATCAGCTTCCCTAGTTCTGAGGCCTTTGGACTTGGACTGAGCTATGCTACCAGCATCCCAGGGTCTCCAACATGGAGGTGGTCTGTTGTGGAACTCATCAGCCTCCATAAGCTCATGAGCCAATTCTAGTAAATCTCCTCTCATAAATCCATATATCTACATCTATATAGCCTATTGGTGTGTATTGCTGGAGAATCCTAAGAGTTTTCATAACCACATGGGAGACTTGTTTCAGGAACTCATTCCTGTAGCCATACCTTGAGCCATTTAAACTCCAGTATTTTAGTCTCTGGTCAAAATCTCCCATCTCTCCATTCATCCTTAATCCCTTTCGAGCCATCTTGTGCACTCTAGTCTCCAAGTGCTCCTTCTCCAAGGTCTGACAGCTGCATCCCTGGGCTCTACCTCTTTCCTTATTTGACCTGGACTTCCTCCTGTGAATCAGTGAGAGTTTTAGAGTTCAAGCAATAGAAACTGACTCTGGCTAACTTCAGCAGAAAAGGAACCTACTGGAAGCATATTGAGGGGTTTCGAGAACCAGCGGGAAAGTTGGAAACCAGGCTTGGAAAAGGGGTGGCATGTGTTAGGTTTGTCATTCGGTAAATATTTATTTCCTATCCTCCATCAACCTCCATAGGAGAAATATGATGCTGGATTTTCCCACGTGATTTTCTTTGGACATTGAAGCACTGAAGGAAGAGACAGTATGCCTGTAGCCTTAGAAGCATTTGTGTTTCCACTCATCCTGAGAGCTTCTGACCTCCATCATAAAAGAAGCATTCTCTGGGTAACCTGCTAGTCCCAGAAGAATGAAAGACTGGTAAAGATATCCTAGCCAATTTGTACACTGCAGCCTGAAACAGATATCCCCAGGTAACTGGCTTGTGTATGAGCAAGAAACAATGCTTTGTATTATAGGTCCTTGAGATTTTATGATTGTTTATTACACAGCATTGTGTGAGTAGCTGGTGAACCAAGTAGTCCTGGTAGAACCAAGGATGGGCGGGGAGCAGGACCCATGACCAAGCATGCCATAAGAACTAGTTGATAAGGATATGTCTCCTTACTCCTTTGGCTGTTGCTACTGCTGGACTCTCAACTCCACCAGTATGAATGTGTTCTAAGCCAGTGCTTTTCACATTTTAATATGTGTGAATCATGTGGGATCTTGTTAAAATGCAGATTCAGTACATCTCGGTGGGCCCTGAGATTCTGCATTTCTAAGGCTCCCAGGTGATGCCAATGCTACTGGCCCCAGATAGATGGGAATATTCAAATGGGTGAATCTAGGTCACATGTCCATGCCTTGGCTGTTAGGTGACAGGTAGAGGGATGACCCTTCTGTGATGGGTCAGGGAGCACTGTATCCCAGTAGTGCTATTCAATGGGAAATAAGAAGAGCAGCTAAAAATATTACAAATGTCTATTCCAGGCTCCCTATTAAATCGCTTTAACCCTTCCCTTGCTCTTGGTCCTGCTATTGCACTTGTTCTGCAACTCCTGATCTTGGATCAATCCCCTGGCTACCTTCATCACTTTTACCAACTTATTCATTCATTTAAAACATATTTTCTGAATTCCCATAATATGCCAGCCATCAGGGATAATTTGGTAAAAAAAAAAAAAAAAAAGAATAATGAAGATTCTACGTCTTGTGGCTTATATTCTAGTGGAAAAAACAGACATTCTCCAATAAAAAAATAAGTTAAATGAATCCAGGGTGCTAAATGTGCTATGAAGAGAATATCATGATGAGTAACTAGGGGCAGCTTACATGAGATAAGTTAAGCTGAAGTCTGAATCATGAGCTCAGAGAATAGCTGAAAGAAAAATGTTCAAGGCTGAGGGACCAAATGCAAAGTCTTGAGGCAGGGAAGGTCTTGGCTTTGAAAAACAGAAAGGAGGCCAGTGAGACTAGGGTTATTGAGCAAGAGGGAGGGAGGTGTTGAATTAGGGTGGAGAAGTAGTCAAAGGCCAAGCACACAGGGGAAGCTAACGAATTTAGATTTTATTCTGAACATAACAGGGAGCATTGGAGGCTATTTAAGTAACAGCAGATGAATCCATATATATTCGGAGAGCTCACTTAGGCCACTGAATGGAGAATGGATTGTAAGGGCAAGAATAGAAAGCAGGAGACCAACAAGGAGAGTGTCAGTAGTCCAGGTGAGAGATGCTTGTGGCCTGGCACCTTTCTTTTTTCTGCTGTATGAGAAAGCCACATACTTCTCCTATTTAAGAGTAATCCCTCCACCTGAATCAGTCATCACCTTCTCTGCTTTTATTGATTCTCCCTGTTTTCTACCTTCAATCTCTTTCCTTCCTTTGGGTCTATTTCCTCAGCATACTAATATATTCAGATCTCTTACACATAAAAAAGTAACAGTATTAAGAGGTGGGACCTTTAAGAGATGGTTAGGCTTCACCCTCACTCCTTCTGCCATGTAAGAGTGGAGTGAGAAGGTGGCTGTCTATGAGGAAGCAGGCCCTTGTTAGACA
Organism: Nomascus leucogenys; assembly: GCF_006542625.1. Lineage (NCBI taxonomy): Eukaryota > Metazoa > Chordata > Mammalia > Primates > Hylobatidae > Nomascus > Nomascus leucogenys. The sequence continues at coordinate 38,095,297 of NC_044394.1, forward strand.
CTGAAACTGCTGGTGCCTTGATCTTGGGCTTCCCAGCTTCCAGAACCTCACGAATGGATTAATGCCATTATTGTAGGAGTGAGTTAGTTATCTTGGGAGTGGCTTTCTGATAAAACAATGAGTTCAGCCTAATTTCCTCTCTCTGCCTCATGCACTTGCTTCTGCCTTCCATCCATCCTCTTTGGGATAACCCTCACCAGGTGCTAGCACTATGCTCTTGGACTTCCCAGCCTCTACAATAGTGAGCAAAATAAATCTCTTTTCTTTATAAATAACCTAGTCTGTGGTATTCTGTTACAGCAGCACAAAATAGGCTAAGACACCTACATTCTACAATACCACGCTTTTTGTGATCTCTTCCTATCTCTGGCAGTTTCTTTTCAGTTTGTGTTTTCATCTTTCTTGTCCATGCCACTATCCACTCCTGTCACTCATCATCTGAGTGTGGTTGCAACCTCCTTACTCTGACCTCCCTTCCTCTACCAGAGTCCTCCTCCACATCATTGTGTACTTTGGTTTCTAAGGAGGATGGGTTAAAACATATAGTGACATATTGATGTAATTCAGAAACACAACTATTTGTTTGAAGGATGATGTGTTTTAAGAATGATTCCTGTTTACTCTCTGGAAGGCTAAGCCTCAGGAGACATCAGTTTGGCATTCAGACTGTCCACTTGCAATATAAGAGCTGCTGGACAGCTTAAGTATTTTCAGCTGTAGACACTGGGATTGTCTGCACCAGCTGATCTGATTACTACCTTACCTATACCTAATTTTATATCTTGGTGAAGAATTATCTTGGAATAAAGTCATTCCTGCATCCAATCACAGCAGGAACCTCAGGTAAACAATTCATTCAATGAGAGTAATGGCTCTGCCACATCCACCAATCCCAATCTTGGTTCATACACTACAGAGAACAGCAGCAATTAAAGTGACATTTTAATAACCAGGCATAAGATATTTTTATTATAAGGATTGCTGAAATTCCTCAATCCATGAGTACTATGGTTTGAATATTTGAGTTCCTCCAAAATTCATGTTGAAATCCTAATTCCAAGGTGATTGTATCAGAAAGTGATTAGTGCCCGTATTTTAAAAAGCCTAAGAGAGTTCCCTCCCTCCCTCTGCCACGTAAGAGTAGAGTGAGAAGATGGCTGTCTATGAAGAAGCGGGCCCTTGTTAGACACTGAATCTGCTGGTGCCTTGATCTTGGACATCCCAGCTTCCAGAACTGTGAGAAATAAACATCTGTCATTTATAAGCCACCTGGTCTATGGTATTTTGTTATACCAGTCTGAACAGACTAAGAAAATAATTTTATTATTGTCTTCATGAAAAATATTCCCAGGGTTGCCTCCAGGCAGATATTCTAGGAATCCGATGTAAGCAAAGCTGGTCACTGATTTCACAGTCTGTATCTCCCCATGAGACTGTAAATCCTGAAAGCAGGGATGATGTCATTTAATTTCTGTTACTCCAGCATCTGGCAAAGTGACTGGCATTTAGTAGCTACGTAATAAATATTTGTTGAGTATTTGTATATTTGACTGAATATACAAACTAATAACAGCCAGATCATATATAAGAATAGAACCCTCAGCTTCATGTGGTGGCTCATGCTTTTAATCTCAGCCCTTTGGGAGGTCGACGTGGGAGGATTGCTTGAGACCAGGAGTTTGGGGCCGCAGTGAGTTATGATCATGCCACCGCAGTCCAGCCTGGGCAACAGAGCAAGATCCTGTCTCTATTTTAAAAAAGCAGAACTTTGATCCACAACCAGTAGTAATCTTTCCAGGAAATCAACCCATATCTACAATAACCAGTCCAGGAAGCTAGTCTGCTATGCCAGACTTGTAGGAAGCCAGATTGCTATCTCTAATAAAAATCTAAGAAGCCAAACAATAATCCTTACAATAATCAGCCCCAAATGGCTGGGACTTAAATAACTTGACAGCTTCCCTAATTTTTGTCTTTGCTTGCAACTTAGGACTAACCAGAGAAAACCAGATGTTCCCCCCCGCAACAACTCCTGTAAGATGCCCAGTTTCTAATTAGCCCTCCAACAGCTTCCTATGCCAACAGCCTCCAGTCAGGCCACACCTGAAGCCTTCCTTTCTTTTGCACTATAAGATTTTCCCACTCCTCTGCCTGCCTTTGAGTCTGCCAAAACACAAATAACAGTGGCTGACTCCCTTGCTATAGCAAGTTCAGAATAAATAGCCTTTGCTTGTTCTCATTTGATTAGTCTTCATTTATTTTCACAAGTAAATGCCATTGGAGACTTGGGACAGACCTGGACCCGCCATGGTAACAAGGCAGAACCTTAGGATTGGAAAGGGGTTACGGAGAAACATAACCTGGATAGCTGTTGGAACCTGACTTTCTCAGGTTATTTGCCTCTACACCCACTTTTCCCATTTAAAAAAAAAAAAATGCCTGAACCTTCAAGGCATGGGTTTGAAAGCCATTCTTTTGATAAGAGACAGCCAGCTGACTCTGCAGTTCCCAGTGGCCCCCTGAGCTTCATCTTTCACAGGTAGTAGGCTCAATTAGATGACTCCTGTCACTGCCACGCTGGTCCATGTTCAAGGGTCCTCAGAGACTCCTTGACTCCTTCCCTGGGTTGCTCTTAGCACAGCTCCAGCAAGCTGGAGTTTCATAATTTTTTTTTTTTTTTTTTTTGAGACGCAGTCTTGTTCTGTTGCCCAGACTGGAGTGCAATGGCACGATCTCTGTTCACTGCAACCTCCGCCTCCCGGGTTCACCCCATTCTCCTGCCTCAGCCTCCTGAGTAGCTGGGATTATAGGCATGTGCCACATGCCCCGCTAATTTTTGTATTTTTAGTAGAGGAGGGGTTTTGCCATGTTGGCCAGGCTGGTCTTGAATGCCTGACCTCAGGTGATCCACCCACCTGGGCCTCCCACAGTGTTGAGATTACAGGCCTGAGCCACAGCGCACAGCCCATAATGTTTTTACAAATTAAAAAATGTCACCAGAACCTGCACTCTGGCTTCAGGTAAGTCTATGTTAATAGTAACCTCTCGGCTGGGCACGGTGGCTCACGCTTGTAATGTTAGCACTTTGGGAGGTCGAGGTGGGCAGATCATGAGGTCAGGAGTTTGAGACCAGCCTGGCCAACATAGTGAAACTCTGTCTCTACTAAAAATACAAAAATTAGCCAGGCATGGTGGTGGGTGCCTGTAGTCTCAGCTACTCGGGAGTCTAAGGCAGGAGAATGGGGTGAACCCGGGAGGTGGAGCTTGCAGTGAGCTGAGATCGCTCTAGTGCACTCCAGCCTGGGACAGAGTGAGACTCCGTCTCAAAAAACAAACAAACAAACAAACAAACAAAAGTAATCTTCCAGTTCATTGGTTCTGGTTCTTCTTCAAATAGGGCCTCATCTCTCCTTTACTCCAGGTAGTGGTGATATTAAAAATATTTAGCACCTGGAATGACAAGTGCATGGACCAATCAAAACAGGGGCTCAAGCCGTACCAGGCATTAACCCTTTAGTTTTCGGATCCTGGGGACGTCTGGATAGAAGAAGGTAATGGGGGTGAAGAGGGGATGGGTGCTTGGAGCATTGGCTATTTACCAATGAATATGAAAGTATCTCAGTATTTTAACAAACAGAACAGCATTCGTGCACACCAGATGAATGTCAGACCTGCCTTCAGATATTTCTGGGAGTTGTCAGTTTGTTGTAGTCAACATAGGCTGCCATAACAAAATTCCTTAGACGGGGTGGCTTAAACATTTATTTCTCATAGCTCTAGAGGCTGGGAAGTGTAAGATCAGGGCACTAGCGGACTCAGTGTCTGGTGAGGGCCCTCTTCCTGGCTTGTAGAGGGCTACCCTCTTGCTGTGTCTTTACATGGTGAAGAGAGAGCAATCTCTCTCTCCTCTTCTTAAAAGGGCACTAATCCCATCACTGGGACTCTACCCTTATTAACTCATTTATATCTAATTATCTCCCAAAGGTCCCACTTACAAATACCATTACACTGGGGATTAGGCCTTCCACATATGAGGTTTTTCTTTTGTTTTGTTTTTGGAATGGAGTCTTGCACTGTTGCTCAGGCTGGAGTGCAGTGGTGCAATCTCTGCTCACTGTAACCTCCACCTCCTGGGTTCAAGCAATTCTCTTGCCTCAGCCCCCCAGTAGCTGGGACTACAGGTGCATGCCACCATACCTGGCTAATTTTTGTGTTTTTAGTAGAGATGGGGTTTTGCCATGTTGGCCAGGCTGGTCTTGTACTCCTGACCTCAGGTGATCCACCTGCCCAGCAGTGGACAGCCTCTCCTGCAGGTACACTGGCCTCTGCTGGGCATGACTGCGGTTTCTCCTGTGTGGTTTTATCTCTGAAGCACTAATTCCTCCATTATCCTCTACAGGTGCTTCTGCTCTTGACTGACAAACCTTATGTTCTTCTGTGGATGTCCAAGCTGCCTTGGATTCTCTGGGCACCACCACTAAAGTCTTAGAGCCCTCAAAGTGCCTGGATTTTCCAGACATTTAAGGTAAAGTGGGGGAGGAGAATGCCTATTTTTCTCTTTAAATCTCTTTTATGAGAGGAGTACCAAAAGGGCATTTATGTATTTATTCATTGGACAAACATTGAGGGCAACTATACATCAGGCATAATTCCAGGCGTTAGAGCTAAAGTGAAAAAGACAGGCTCCCTGCTTTCATGACACTTACATTCTAGTGGGTGGAGACAGAATATAGACAAACATATGTAATGTCAGCTAATAATAGGTGTAGGAATAAAGCAGAGTCATGGGTTGGAGAATGATGGAGTATGTGGGGTATGCCTGCTGTTTTATATCTTAGACTGGATGATCAGAGAAGACCTCTGACATTTGATCAGGAAACTTAATCAAATAAAAGCATGAGCAATGGGGGATATGTGGGAACATAGCAAATGCAGACTCTGTAGCAGTGTGCACATGCTACAGTGTTTTATGGTTTTAATGACCAGTTCCTTCACTTTTTCCTGACGTCTGCCTTTTGTCTTATGCTTGCCTTCTCAAACCTCAATTAAGATTTTTTTTTCTATAATTGACAGGTTTTTTCATCTATCATCTTTGTTTATCCAGAAACAAAGAGAGAAAAGAAGAAGAAAGACAAGGAGGGGAGGAAGAGAAGCAAAAGGAGGAGGAGGAGAAGAAGGTGGCAGCAATAACAATGGATGTAGGAGGAGGGAAAGGAGGGCATGCTGCCCTTGCTCCTTCTTTCATTGCCTTTTGGCTCCTGGACGAAGAAAGGGCTACACCACGAGAGGGGCAAGTCCAGTCTGAGCAGTCTCTTGGGCCTGTGGGCAAGTTAGATGTGGGGCAGCGGGAATCTGCTCCATTTTGAGTTGTCTGGCATTTTTATGTACTCATTTGGTGCAGTCCTGCTATGGGGATTGATAGCCAGGAACCTGCACCATGAGTCCCAGGTATAGGATCCTCTGTTCAAAGTATATGGGTAGGTCTCATGCTCCGTATGGGCCTCCACCTATCTTTTCCCATTCTCAGGACCCTCAGCTCCTTTTGGCAGCAGCATCTTAATACCTGCTGCTACTAGAGGGAAACATCATCAGGAGCACTTGCTTGGCCATAGTAGGTTGGTACCAGCAGGCAACATTCCTGTTTCCTAGTACACTGCCTGGAACCTAGAAAGTACTCGGTAAACCTTTGATCAGGAGGTGCTGTGCTTCAGGACAGAAACCAGGATTCTGGTAACTAGGAACACATTCCACTCACGGGAAGTTTAAAACTGGCAAGCTGTGTGTAGGCATGTGCTTGTAGTCCCAGCTACTCAAGAGGCTGAGGTGGGAGGATTGCTTGAGCCTAAGAGTTTGAGTCCAGCCTGGGCAACATAGTAAGACCTTATGCCTAAAAAAAGATAAAAAATTAAAACCAGGGTAGAACTAGAACTTACGCAATTGCTTCCTTTAGTTTAATGTGTCAATGTTCTCTAGCAACCCAGTGTTGGTTTCACTATTCATTGCAACAAGGGAGAATGCACACCATGGGAGATCATGAGATATCTCCATATTGGGATGTTACTAGGAGTTATAGGATTTGCCTTGTGTTAGGTGATTTTAGGGGGAAAGTTTTAAAGGCCAGTGCTTTTCTGTGAATTGGATGCTGTCAAGATGAGGGAGTAATTCCATGATTGGGCATCTTAATAAATTTTATCCAGAAGAAAAGAATACAGTGATGGGCTTGGCGCATGGCTCATGCCTGTAACCCCAGCACTTTGGGAGGCCAAGACGGGTGGATTGCTTGAGCCCAGGAGTTCAGGACCAGCCTGGGCACCATGACAAAACTCCATCTCTACCAAAAAAAAAAAAAAAAAAAATTAGCTGAGCATGGTGGCATGCGCCTCTGGTTCCAGCTACTCAGGAGGCTGAGGTGAGAGGATCACTGGAGCTGGTGAAGTCGAGGCTGCAGTAAGCCATGATAGTGCCACTGCACTCCAGCCTAGGTGACAGCCAAAAGAAAAAACCACAGTGATGGTAGAGCTATAATTGATTTAAAAAAGCAGCAATCAAATTAACTGGAAAAGGAGGGTGTTTGATTTGCACAGTAACGTTGTTTTTGTCTGTGCTTAGGCAAGATTATGAAATGGTCTTGTCATGTCTTGTTTCTTCAGTCACAGAAAGACCCTGTGTGACGTCGGTGTTCTGTGAGATTATTTATGCTCAATGCGCCTGCTCCGCTCTCTCCCGCGGCCTCAGCCATGGCCCAGCCCCAGGGCTCTGCCACCCACTCCTCAGCATCTTTCACCTTCTGCCCCAGCCACCTCACCTCCTCGTGGTTCTTCTTCAGGTAGGCCAGCTCCTCCTTGAGGTTCTCAATGTGCATCTCCAGGTCGGCTCTGGCCAGGGTCAGCTCATCCAGCACCCTGCGCAGGCCATTGATGTCGGCCTCCACACTCAGGCGCAGGGCCTGCTCTGTCTCAAACCTGCCATGGGAATCAGGGACTTCAGCCCAGGCTGCTTGGACCTGCAGGTCCAGGTCCTGGCTGCTCACCTGCCTTCATTTTGCCAGGACTCTAAGGGGTTGGAACGGCTGACGAGAGGGTCGAGTGGACACAAATTCCAGCCTCGGGGCCCCGGGACCATCACAGGGCCAGATCCCATGCCCACCAGCATCCTTACTTCTCTCTGCCTCCCACCTCCCCTCCCTCTCTTCTATTCCCTGCCTAAGCCCAGCAATCTTCAGAACTGGCTGCCTTCACTACATCCTGGACTAAGGAGTGGGGCTCCTAGGACTGCCCCACCCTGAGCTCCTGAGCCTTGCCACAAGCAACCAAGGAGTCCTGGGGTCAGGAGGGGTACCCTGAGATCCTCCCCCAGCTGGCCCAAGGCTACCCAAGCCCACAGCTAGGACTCACTTGGTGCGGAAGTCAGCAGCAGCCAGATGGGCATTGTCGATCTGTTGCAGGATGTTGGCATTGTCCACGGTGGCTGTGAGGATCTAAGGAGATGGGAGAGTAGTCAGGTCACTGGATGGGGGTGGCTGAGCCCACACCAGGGTTCTGAGCAGATCTTCCTGCCTGGGGGCCTCTCTTCCCACCCAGCCCCTCCCTTGCCCCATGCTGTATTATTGGCAGAGGAGGGGCAAGCAGGACTCTAAAGGGCTGAAAGGTGCCTCTTCTTCCCCTGCTTCTCAGTACCCCACCAGACCCCCATGCCAGGCTCAGCCTTAAAGGAGAAGAGACAGCTGGCTGGGACTATGAGGCAACCAGAAAAGAAAGGGAAAATGTCCCCAGGGCAGAAGCTGTCCCAGAATTCTAGAACAAGGGAGGGGATGTGGGCAACCCCCTCCTTTTACAGTCAGCTACAGGGTGCCCCTGACAGGCTCCCCCAAAAGGAGGCTAAAGGAGCCCTCACCAAAGAGTGGTTCCAAATCAGAAGTCAGGACCCCTCCTAATCCGTAACCCTGGGCTCCAGCCAGCAGCCCTGCCCCCTGGGGTTTGCTGAGCCCGTCTTAAGGAACAGCGGGAGGAAAGGAGAAGCCAGAAAAATCCCCAAATAAGGTACATCAGAGGCCTTCCCCACCCTGAGGTCCCGCCCCCTCCCTTCTGCCCCCCCCCCCTCCCCGCAGCAGGTGCTATCGGGAGCTCACCCAGACACCCCCACTCCACATCTCCCAAAACCCCTTCCTGCTGACCCCTGCTCCAAAGGAGCAAGACACCACGCATCCAGCGGCCCATGGGCCCAGCCCTCCATCTGCATCCTCCTGCCTCATCCTACAACCTCTCCAGGTGGAGGAGCTCCATGGGGGAGAAACTGAGGCTCCAAGGGGCTCCACGAGGCCTGTTTGTTCCTGACTCAGCCTGCTGTCCCCAGAAAAGGGGGATGTGGGCCACACAGGGGCCCCAAGGCAGGTTCCCAGAAGGTAAGCCACAGCCAAACCACTCTTGGCTCCCTGAGACCCTATGGCTGGACTCCAGGCCTTTGGCCAGGGCAGGAGTTGCGGGGGAAGAAGTCATGCCCCCTGGAGACCCCTCCCACCAGCAGGCCCTACCTTGTTCTGCAGCTCCTCGATTGTCCTGTAGTACTGGCTGTAGTCACAGGCGGGCCCTGGGGCCTGCCGCTGGTACCAGTCACGGATCTTCACCTCCAGCTCAGTGTTGGCTCCTCCAGGGCACGCACCTTGTCCAGGTAGGAGGCCAGGCGGTCATTGAGGTTCTGCATGGTGGCCTTCTCACCTCCGGCCAGCAGCCCATCAATACCCCCAAAGCTGCTGCCATAGCCACCGCCAGAGCCAAAGCTGTAGCAGCTGGAGTAGCTGCTACCCCCGAGGGCGCTGCCCAGGCTGCCAGCAGATCCCAGCCTACAGGAGCTGGCACCCAGGCTGCCAGACAGCCGGCAGGAGGTGTGGGACGAGCCGCCCCCCGGGCTGGAGGAGCCCTTGATGGAGCTGGAGGAGGTGAACTGGCAGATGGTGGTGGTCATGGTGGCGGCGGCAGGAGGTAGGCACACAGGAGAAGGGCTGGAGAGGAGGGGGCCCCAAGTTGTGTAGGGCTGCCGGGGTTCACATGCTTCCTTTATAGGCCACCAAGTGGGTGTAGCGATTACAACAGGCTTGCTCCTCTGTTTCCATTCCCCTGGGCTTTCATCACCATGGGCCACCTGCCAACTCCCAGGTGGCTGGGGACCCCCTCCCCACCCATCATCAGCAATTTGCCTCATTTCTCCAAATCCTCGTGCTGGGTGCCGTGGGTGTGCGTGTGCGTGCCACTGCTCTCAGGCCTGTCACCTGTGATTTGGGCGGGCCTTCCAGCTATGCTTTCCCATGACCTAACACGGAGAAGAGGAGAAGGCAGAACTTCACCGTCCCCAGGCCCTCCCAGGCAGTCACCACCCCAGCCCGGGCTGCCTCAACCCTGTCTGGTGGGGAAATGGGTTGCAGTGTCAGGTGACCCCCCGGAAATTGCTGTCTTTCGCCCCACACTGCTCCACCCACGGTGCTGGCCCGGGGCCAGATGCTGAAGAGAAAGGGGACTGAGAGCCTATCCTGCCTTGGAAACTGAGCCCAAACCCACCAGGCCCACCTCACAGCACAGAAATGCCATCAAGCCTCAGAGGCCAACTCACATGGCAGATAAAGAAATTGGGGCTCCAGAGGGGTGCAGTGTCCACACTGGCCCCTTCTGCAGAGCCTGATACCCAGGAATGCACTCTAGGGGCTACAGTTCCATCCAGTCAGCTTCTGTCCCTGCCCCATCCCTAGAAGCCCTTGCTAACCCAGTCTCCTCATGTAAACCTTTCCCCAGGTTTACACTCCAGGCTGGGGTGGGCAAACAGGGGCTCAGCTATAGGATGGGGAAATGGTGGGCTGTGCTAAGAGAGGATCTAAACCAACTGAGAGGGGAATGCCCCCTTCCACTCCTCTCACCCTTCTGTACCCCAAGAGACCTCAGGGTCAGACGAGGGGCATTTATCTCAGGTCTCAGCCCACAGGAAACGTAAAGGACATTGCCCAAGAAGAGGCTCTTAGAAAGACCCCAGCCAGCCCCCTCCCCACTCCAGGCTCCCCAAGATGTGGCTCCTCGGGTGGGCCATGTGCCCCACCCCACAGCCCCACCCTGCCCTGCCCACCACCCCAAGCCCGGCCCTGGGTCCCTGGCCGGCATCTCCCTTGCACTGGAGCAGGGGTGCCTGGTGAAACGGGCAACCTGATGCTCTCTGGGCCCTGCCCACGTTCCCCTTCCATCCACCCTCCTTTGCATCTTTCTGTGCCTGGGGCCCCCGTAGGAAGCGGTCACATCCAGACTCACCAGGCCTGAGATGCTGGAGGATGGAGAAGCGCTTGCCACGGGAAAAATCCTCCAGGAACACATGAACAAAACTTCGCCTGCACCTGGGACATCCTTCTCTACGGCTGGTCTACGAGGCAAGTGGTCTGCACAGGATCCTTGGCTAGCTCCAATGCAGAGGAGCACATGAGCCCAACCTCCACGGCAGGTGCAGATCTTTGCCTCCCTTTTATAATGTCTGTATTCAAAGGCCATATCCTGGAAGCCTCTTTCTGATAGGATGAGAGCAGACTCTGTACTACAACACAGATTGGATAAGTCTCCAACTCTGATTAGTTAAGATTATCCAGTCAGAGCAGGAGACTATTATCCAATAAGAGTTGTCGAAAAAAGTTCCTTCTCACCCAATCAGAACCAAGCTTTCAAGATGCAGCGGTTGAGTACAGCCATGATAAAAGGGAGGCGAAGGCCCATTCCGCCATTTTCTCTTCGTGGAGGCTGGGTTCGCATGCTCGTCTGTGGTGTGGTCGTCATGGACCGGAAGCGTGTGCGGTGCACCTGTCTTGAGGCCAGCATCAGGGAAGGGTGTCCCAGGTGCAGGCGAAGCTTCCTTCAGGTGTTCCTGGAGGACTTTCGGCTCGCAAGCGCTTCTCCATTCTCCCGACGTCTCGGGCCTGGTGAGTCTGGATGTGAGCGCATCCCACGGGGCCCAAGGCACAGAGAGAGAGAGAGAGAGGAACGGGGTGGAGGGAGGGAAACGTGTGCAGGGGCCAGGAGCGCCAGGCTGCTCGGGCTTCCCAGCCCCCGCAGCCCGCCCGGAGCTGTGGCCTGGCTGGGGCCAAGGCAGAGGCCCCACCTCCTGCTGCTGGTGCTGTCACCTCCCTGTGGTCCTGCCTCCTGGGTCCCTGAGGGCCTCCTGTCATCTGGAACTGGAAATAAGTTAGTGAAGTGACGTTTCGTGAATATTTATTGGCCTTTGCGTCTTTGTCTTCATTTTCAGTGCTGGCTTTTCTGTTGGGTCATTTGTGTTCTTAGGTTGATTTGAAGAATTTAAAAAGGTATTCTACAAATTAATCCTTTATGGGGTCGTTTCTAGTGTAGATAGTTGTTTCTTAGTCTGGTCATTGTACCTTAATTTTATTTCACATTTCTTTCTTGCTGGTAAATCAGAAACTAATTGATTTTATAGATTGATTTTGTATCGTGTTACCTGGTTTAATTCACGTATTCATAGTCGTCATTTTTGGATTGTGGTGGGTTTTTCATGTACTTATGTACATGTAGTTATGTACTTACGTACTTACGTACTTACTTATGTACTTAGTGTCAGCCACGTATAATAACAGCTATATTGCTTAAATGTTGGTTTTTACACCTTTATTTTTCTTTATTTTCTTCTTTTGTTGTCCCGATCGCACCTCCTGAGCACGGTGTGTCTGGTTCTGATTCCAGGGAAAAGGTTTCAGTGATCCTGTATTCCTTATGTAATTTGCTGTAATTTCATTTTAGACAAACTTAATCCGATTAAGGAAGCTGCCTTCTTTTACATATGCTAAGAGTTAGTTATGACTAATTGTTGAATTTGAATAAATGCTTTTTTTACATATACTGTAAATAATCATATGTTTTTCTCCTATTTTTCTGAAAATAGGATATTTTACATGAACTATTTTTGGATGTTAAGCAATCCTGCATTTTTTAGTATATCCTGCTTGGTGTCCATGTGTTACATTTCCATATGTAGTTTAATTCATATGATATGATTGTTTTAGAATATTTGTATTTCTGTTAATGAAAGAGAGGGCCTATAATTTTTTTTTCTAATGTCCTATTCAGATTGTGGTGTCAACGTAATGCTGGCTTCACAAAAAAAAAGCACTGAAAAATATTTCCTATATTTCTTCTCTTCGGAAGAGTCTGAGAAATTTAGGTGTTTTTTCCTTAAGTATTTGGAATATTTCTTTAGGTATGGAATTTTCCATGTGGAACAGTATTTTTGTTGGCTGGTTTGACTTCTAATAATTCAAATCCTTTGGTATATGTAGGAATTTTCTTGTTTTATGTTATTTCTTTGTCCATTTTAGTACGTTTATTTTTATTTTTATTTTTGGGGGGACAGGGTCTCGCTCTGTCTCCCAGGCTAGAGTGCAGTGGTGTGATCTTGGCTCACTGCAACTTCCGCCTCCTGGATTCAAGCAATTCTCCAGCCTCAGCCTCCTGAGTAGCTGGAATTACAGGTGCGTGCCACCCACCACGCCCGGCTAATTTTTGTATTTCTAGTAGACACAGGGTTTCACTATGTTGGCCAGGCTGGTCTCGAACTCCTGACCTCGTGATCCACCTGCCTCAGCCTCCCAAAGTGCTGGGATTACAGGTGTGAGCCACAGTGCCCGGCTGTATTTTTTAGTAGAGACGGGTTTTCGGCGTGTTGGCTAGGCTGGTCTCGAACTCCTGGCCTCAGGCGATCCACCCGCCTCGACCTCCCAAAGTGCTGGGATTACAGGCGTGAGCCACCATGTCCGGCCTAGTAAGTTTATTTTTCAGTGTGATGTTATTTGAATCTCTGTTGTCAAACTTACAGTCCTAAGTATTTCACAGAACCCTCCTAGTGTCTTAATACACTGCTCTATAAAGCAGGCTTCTGTTCTGATACCTGATATTGTTTTTTTGTGTCTTTTCTCTTTGCCTTAGTTAGTTTCACTAGCGGTTTATTAAGTGTATTAATATTTATAAACCAACTTTTTTTTTTTTGAGACGGAGTCTCACTTTGTTGCCCATGCTGGAGTGCAGTGGTGCGATCTCGGCTCACTGCAAGTTCCGCCTCCCAGGTTCAGGCCATTCTCCTGCCTCAGCCTCCCGAGTAGCTGGGACTACAGGCACCCGCCACCCCGCCCAGCTAATTTTTTGTATTTTTTAGTAGAGACGGGGTTTCACTGTGTTAGCCAGGATGGTCTTGATCTCCTGACCTCGTGATCCACCCACCTCGGCCTCTCAAAGTGCTGGGATTACAGGCGTGAGCCACCAGGCCCGACCCTATAAACCAACTTTTATCCTTGATTTGTTACTGTTGCATTTTTTTTCCTATTTCATTGATGTCTGCTCTTTATTACTTTAATTCTGCATTCTTTCATTTTGATCGTTTTTAATTCTTGAGAAGGGAGTTTATATGATTGATTGTCAATCTTTTTTTCTATTCTAACACATTCCTTTAAGGCTGTAAATTTCTCTCTAAGCAGGGATTTATCTGACAGCCCACATTTTCCATCAGGTGTTTCCAAACCCTGTGTCTGCAGCCGCGTTGACCTCCCAGTGTCTCCACTCTGTATTGCCTACAGCCATGCCAGGCCTTGTGTGTCTCCATCCTTGTGCCTGAAGCCTGTATCTTCTCGCGAATATCACCATCCCATAATGACTGAAGCCCACGTCTGCCCTTGTGTATTGTCACCTGGTCTGTCCTCTGCCTGCACTTTATGCCGCCTGTCAGAAGTCTCCATTTCTTGCTCCTGCAGCCCGTGCCAGCCATGTGAGTCTCTATCCTGTGTGCTTGCAGGACATTGCTTGCCTTGAGTGTTGCCATCTCCTTAGCCTTCAGGCAGTAGCAGTCCTCCTGTGCCTCAATCCCTGTGTTTGCAGCCCGTTCTGATGTTTTTGTCCGTCTGTCCCCTGAGCTTCTGCCCATGCCAGCTTATGTTTGCTACATTCTCTGTCCCCCTAATCCATGTCCACAGTCAGTGTTTTCATCCATGCTTTTTGGGCCATGTCTGCACTCGTGTGTCTCCTTCCCCTGTGCCTTCAGCCCATTTCTGTCCTTTTTCTGGATCATTTCTCCCAGGAGACTGTGCCCAAAACTCCTATCCCCAGTGTTTGTACCTGCAGCCAGTCTCTTTCGTTGAGTGTCTCCATCTGTTGTTACTGCAGCAGAGGCCTGTCATTGAGTGTGCCTGCTTCCCAGGCCTGTCTTCCTGTGTCTCCAGCCCTTGTCCATGCAGCCCACATTAGGACTCTTGTGACTCCACCCTTCAGCCTACAGCCACATCTACCTTCGGGTGTCTTTATCTCCGTGTCCCCTGCCCACACCAACCTTCACCTACTCCTCTGTCCTGTACCTGTACCCATGTCTGTCCCTGGCGTGCCTCTCTGCCATGCAGCTGTAGCCAGCGAGCTCCCTTTTTGTCTGGATCCCCCGTGACTGTAGCCCAGGTCTTCTCTGCTGTGCCTGCAGCCCATGTCTGCCCTTGAATGTCCCCATCCTCTGTGATTGTCACCCATCAGCCAGGCCTAGCATGTTTCCACTCTTTGCCTGCACCTATGTCTGCCTCCAGGGTCTCCACTCATGGTGCCACAGTTTGGTTCCCGTTCCCTATCCTCCTGGGGTGGATTCTGGCATTGTGTTGGGAGGGAGAAGGTGACCCATGAAAGGGAAGCCTGGAATGATGTAATGGGCAAGGAGGCTGCCATTCAGCAGGCTGCACAGTGGCAGAGAAGACATGGCCAGTCAGAATCCTCCCTGCATCGGGGCACTCACATGGGGCTGTGCCTGGTGTGGGGAGTAAGGGGAAGCTGGAGCAGGAGGTCTGGAGCCACCTGGCCCTCTTGGGCCTGAGACCCTCCCCACTGCAGGGGCTCCATCACTTCCCCGGTGGTCCTGCCTCCTGGGATCCTGCCCTGCAGTGTTTCTGCAGGGATCCTCTCACCTGGAACTTGCAGTGGCGGGTTTGACGTGAGGTAGAGTTTAGCAAATGTTTATTGGCTTCTGTGCCTTACTTGTCTTCATATGCTTTGCTCATTTTGTGCGTGTTTTTGTAGGGTCCTTTTTTTTTATATTGATTTGAAGGATTTATCTTAAATCTGTAAATTGATCCTTTATTGGCTCGTTTTGTCATAGATACTTGTTCTCTAGTTTGATCATTATTTTCTATTGGTTTCATATTAGTATATAGTAATAGGATTGTAACAATAATGGATTCAGTAAGTTATTAATTGTAACAGTTTTGGGGTTTTCAGGGATTGTCTAGGCGTGTAATAGTGTCATATACATATAATGACAATTTTTTTGGTTTAAAAATTAATCCTAATACCTTTTTATTGCTTACTGTATTGTTTCTTCACTACAATGCTGATTAAAGAGTGATAGCAGGCATCCTCATCTGGTCCTGCACTGGGGTAAAAAGCTTCCCATAATTCTCTGTTAATTATGTTATTTGTTATTGGCTAGTATTAGACTTTATCAGATTTCATCAAATTAAGGAAGTTGCTTTTTTTTTTTTTTTTTTTTGAGATGGAGTCTCGCTCTTGTCGCCCAGGCTGGAGTGCAATGGCTCGATCTCAGCTCACTGTAACCTCTGCCTCCTGGGTTCAAGCGATTCTCCTGCCTCAGCCTCCCGAGTAGCTGGGATTACAGGCATGTGCCACAACGCCCAGCTAGTTTTGTATTTTTAGTAGAGACGGCGTTTCTCCATGTTGGTCAGGCTGGTCTCAAACTCCCGACCTCAGGTGATCCGCCCGCCTCGGCTTCCCAAGGTGCTGGGATTACAGGTGTGAGCCACCGCACCTGGCCTGTCCTCTTTTTATATTTTACTCAAGTTTTTTTTGTGTGTGTTTGTGGTTCAATTTTAAATTTTATTAAATGCTTTAAAAAACTTTTCAGCTAAATGATCTTACTATTTTCACCAGTATTTTTCTGCTAATGGGATGACTTACATGATTTATTTTGAATGTTAAGGACCTTGCATTTTGGTGTATATTCCATTTAGTATTGATCTACTGTGTTTTCATAGGTGGCTTCATTCATACAATATTTTGCTTAGAATATTTGTAGCTCTGTTTGTTTATTTATTTATTTATTTATTTATTCTTTGAGATGGACTCTCGCTCTGTTGCCCAGGCTGGAGTGCAGTGGTGTGATCTTGGCTCACTGCAAGCTCTGCCTCCCAGGTTCATGCCATTCTCCTGCCTCAGCCTCCCAAGTAGCTGGGACTATAGGCGCCCACCACCATTCCCGGGTAATTTTTTTTTTTTTTTTTTTGTATTTTTAGTAGAGACGAGGTTTCACGTGTTAGCCAGGATGGTCTCGATCTCCTGACCACGTGATCCGCCCACCTTGGCCTCCCAAAGTGCTGGGATTACAGGTGTGAGCCACTGCGCCCAGCCCCAGCTCTGTTTATTAAAAAGGAGATACATACTGTTTATGAAAGAGGTGACATAATTTTATTCATTTGTGTTCCATAATGCATCCTGGTCCAATTGTGTCCTCAATGTAATGCCAGCTACACAAAAAATTTTAAAAATATTATCTATATTTTCATTTCAGTGTTTTTCTTTGTATGGAGTATTCCATAATTATGAGCTGCGAGTTTTACTTGTGGAACCTTTTTGTTTCTTGGTTTGATTTTTTTTTTCCAAGAATGTATTCAATTTGTTTAGTAGACTAGGAGTTTTTCTATTTCATGTTATGTTTGGGTCAGTTTGGATAAGTTGGTTTTTAAATGTGGTGCATTTTGTTCTCTGTTGAATTTTTAGACCCACATATTTCACAAAGTCCTCTTAAGTTCTTGTTAAGGTCCACAGGCGCAGTGAAGAATGTGTCTGTGTTGATTTCTGATATTGATGGTTTGTGTTAACTTCTCTTTTTCTTAATCACATTGACTAATGGTTTATTGATGTTATTTGTTGATTTGTTTTTGTTGTGCTTTATTTTTTACGTATTTATTGAGGTCTGCTGTTATGTTTTTTATTGCCTTTATGCGGTATACTTCCAGTTTGATTGTTCCTTAGCTTTGATCCCTGAGAAGGAGCTGAGATGATTGATTTTCAGTCTCTCTCTGTTCTGACATCCTCACTTAGGGTGTACGTTCCCACTAAGCTCTGATCTAAGCATCTCCTGTATGCACTCAGCTGTTTCCAACCCCTGTGCCTGCAGCACTGTCTGTCTCCCAATGTCTTCACCCCTGTGTCCCTGCAAACATGCCATGCTTTGTGCATCTCCATCCCAGTGCCTGAATTCTGCAGGTTCTCTCCATGTCTGCCCTTGTGTGTTGTCAGGTTTTGCCATCCTCTCAGCCTGCAGTACAGATCTTGCCTAGATTGTCTCCTTCCCCCGCGCCTACCTCCCATGCCAGTCTTCATTTGTCTTTGGTCCCTCTGCACGTAGCCCATGTCTTCCTTCATGTGTATCCATTCCTTGTCCATATGGCCCATGTCAGGATACCTGGGTCTTAGCTCCTCACCTAGAGGTCCATATCCATCCTCATGTGTCTTCATTCCTCAGCTGCCCTGTGCCTGCAGACATATCTGTCCTCAAGTGCTGGCATACCATGTGCCTGTGGTCAGTGTCTTCCTTTTGTATCTGAAATCCTTGTGGCTGTACTGCTGCCTTCTCATGTGTCTGTCCCCATTTCCTCTGCTGCACCCTAAAGGTCTCATGTGTCTCCATCACCTGTTCCTGCCTCAGGTTACAAGCGACACAGTTTGGTTATGTGTTCACTGAAGGACGATTTGATTCCTTCCAGGTTTTCGTCATTGTGAATAAAGCTGCTGTGTGTATTTTCTTGTTGGTTTGTATGTGGATGTGTTTTCACACCAGTTGGGTAGATGTGTAGGGGCACGATTGCTGCATACTATGTGATGCTGCAGTTTCCTTTGCAATAACATGCCATGCTATCTTGTGAAGTGGCTATGCCATTACGCAGTCTCCCGAGTAATGAAGGAGAGTTCCTGTTCTGTATCCTCGCCAAGGATTGGTAGTGCTGGCTTTTGCTTGTTTGTTGTTTATGTAACTGTCCTAATCAATGTATAGGCTATCTATCTCGTTGCTGTTTTAATTTGCTTTCCTTAGTGTACAGTGCATTACTTTTTTCTCCTAATTCCCTAGTGTTCACCATGTCTTTATATGCTTATTTTCCATCAGAATATCTACTATTGGGAGGTATTGCTACATATATTTGTCCATTTGTTAAATGTAGTTTATTTTCTTAGTTTTGAATTTCACAAGTTCTTGGTATGTTTTGCATGCAAGTTCTTTTTCAGATATGTGTTTTGTAAATACTTTCTTTAAAGATAAGTCTGGCAAGGATGCCCTCTCTCACTACTCCTATTCAACGTAGTATTGGAAGTTCTGGCCAGGGCGATCAGGCAAAAGAAAGAAAGAAAGGGTATTCAAACAGGAAGAGAGGAAGTCAGATTGTCTCTGTTTGCAGATGACATGATTCTGTATTTAGAAAACCCCATCATCTCAGCCCCAAAACTCCTTAAGCTGATAAGCAACTTCAGCAAAGTCTCAGGATACAACATCAATGTCCAGCAATCACAGGCATTCCTACACACCAACAATAGACAAGCGGAGAGCCAAATCATGAATGAACTCCCATTCACAATTGCTACAAAGAGAATAAAATACCCAGGAATACAACTTACAAGGGACTTGAAGGACCTCCTCAATGAGAACTACAAACCACTGCTCGAGGAAATAAGAGAAGACACAAACAAATGGAAAAACATTCCATCCTCATAGATAGGAAGAATCAATATCGTAAAACTCGTCATACATTGGACATAAATCCCAAGAAAAAAACTACTTTAAATTTCATATGGAACAAAAAAAGAGCCTGTATAGCCAAGACAATCCTAAGCAAAAAGAACAAAGCTGGAGGCATCATGCTACCTGACTTCAAACTATACTACAAGGTTACAGTAGCCAAAACAGCACGATACTGGTACCAAAACAGAGATACAGACCAATGGAACAGAACAGAGACCTCAAAAATAACAAGACATATCTATAAAAATCTGATCTTCAACAAACCTGGCAAAAACAAGCAATGGGGAAAGGATTCCCTCTTAATAAATGGTGCTGGGAAAACTGGCTAGCCGTATGCAGAAAACTGAAACTGCACCGCTTCCTTACACCTTATAAAAAAATTAACTCAAGATGGATTAAAGACTTAAACGTAAAACCCCAAACCACAAAAACCCTAGAAGAAAACCTAGGCAATACCATTCAGGGCATAGGCATGGGCAAAAACTTCATGACTAAAACACCAAAAGCAATTTCCACAGAAGCCAAAATTGACAAATGGGATCCAATTAAACTAAAGAGCTTCTGCACAGCAAAAGAAACTACCGTCAGAGTGAACAGGCAACCTACAGAATGGGAGAAAATTCTTGCAATCCATTCATCTGACAAAGGTCTAATTTCCAGACTCTACAAGAAACTTAAACAAATTTACAAGACAAAACAACCCTATCAAAAAGTGGGCAAAGGATACGAACAGACACTTCTCAAAAGAAGACATTTATGTGTCCAAAAAACATATGAGAAAAAGCTCAACATCACTGATCATTAGAGAAATGCACATCAAAACCACAGCGAGATAACATCTCACACCAGTGAGAATGACAGTTATTAAAAAGTCAAGAAACAATAGATGCTGATGAGGCTGTGGAGAAATAGGAATGCTTTTACACTGTTGGGAATGTAAATTAGTTCAACCATTGTGGAAGACAGTGTGGCGATTCCTCAAGGATCTAGAACCAGAAACACCATTTGACCCAGCAATCTCATTACTGGGTATATACCCAAAGGAATATAAATCATTCTACTATAGAGACACATGTACACGTATGTTTATTACAGCACTATTTACAATAGCAAAGACATAGAACCAACCCAAATGCCCATCAATGATAGATTCACTGCAGCCTTGATTTCCCAGGCTCAAATGATCCTACTGCCTCAGCCTCCTAAGTAGATGGGACTACAGGTGCATGCCATCACACCGGCTACTTTTTAGTTTTTGTAGAGATAGGGTCTCGCCATGTTGCCCAGGCTGATCTTGAACTCCTGGGCTCTCATGATCCTCCCACCTTGGCCTCCCAAAGTGTTGGGATTACAGGTGTGAGCCACCACGCCTGGCTGAGAAAAGTATTTTTAAGAAGAGGGAGTGATCGGCCAGGTCAAATTCTGCTGAAACACTGAATAAAATTAAGAACTGAACATTGACCATTGGATGTGGCAGTGCAGAGGTCATTTCATGGAGTGACTGGGGCGAGAGTCTGTGGGAAGGACTCAGCAGAGAACGGGAGAAGATAAATGGAGTCAGCACATAGACACAACGCTTTGAGAAGTTTTGCAGAGAATGGAAAGAAACAAATAGGATAGTAGCTGGGGGAGGAGTGAGGCTAAGTGACTTTACCACATGGGAGAAACGTCACTAAATTTATATATTGTTGGGAGTGACCCAGTGAGGGGAGGGACTGATGGTGCAAGGGAGCAGGGGAGCTGCTGGGGCCCTGCCTGAGAAGCTGCGGGTGGTAGATCCAGAGTTCCAGGGAAGGCCTGGCTTTGGCTCGGAGCCTGGACCGTCCATCCATGGTGAGAGGAGAGGACACAGAATTGGGACACAAACATAGGGAGGTGGGTGGTTTTGCCCATGTGGGGAGGCGGAGGTTCACTCTTAAATGCTTCTCCTGGTTTCTCAATGATGAGAAGTGAGGTCAGCAGCTGAGGCTAAGTATGGAGGAGGAAGTGTTGGAGGTTTGAGGAAAGAGGAGAAAGTCTGAATAGCTTTTCTGGAGAGAAAGCAAGAGAGAGAAAGAGGGAGAATGGTCAACAGCAACATAGTAGGATTTTTAGGACGCATAAAGGGCTGCGTGATCATGAATTTTGAAGCAAGATTGTTTTTTCTGCAGACACACTAAGCTGAATGGGTGCAGGCTCCAGCTTGTAAACGTTTGCTCTTTTTATTGACCTTTTGCACAGAACCAATATTTTGCTTTAGGCCAGGCGCGGTGGCGCCTGCCTGTAATCCCAGCACTTTGGGAGGCCGAGGTGGGCGGATCACCTGAGATTAGGAGTTTGAGACCAGCCTAACCAATATGGTGAAACCCCATCTCTAATAAAAATACAAAAATTAGCTGGGCCAGGTGGCGCGCACCTGTAGTACCAGCTACTCAGGAGGCTGAGGCAGGAGAATTGCTTGAACCCGGGAGGCAGAGGTTGCAGTGAGCTGAGATCGCATCACACTGCACTCCAGCCTGGGGGACAGAGCAAGACTCCATCTCAAAAAAAAAAAAAAAACCAACAAAAAAAGTTGCTTTATTGACCAGGTCAAATATCCTCCCTTTAACTTCTGCCTTTATTAATTATTTCTTTAAAGTCTCCCAGCTTTGAGAGTTGAACATTTGGTTTCTTTATTATCAGGGGTTTCTTTTCTTTTTTTTTTGAGACAGAGTCTTGCTCTGTTGCCCAGGCTGGAGTACAGTGGTGCGATCTCGGCTCACTGCAAGCTCTGCTGCCTGGGTTCAAGTGATTCTCCTGCGTAAGCCTCCCAAGTAGCTGGGACTACAGGTGCAGGCCACCACACTCAGCTAATTTTTTGTATTTTTTTTTTTTTTTTGAGTTGGAGTCTCACTGTGTCACCCAGGCTGTTGCCCAGGCTGGAGTGCAGTGGTGTGATCTCGGCTCACGGCAACCTCCGCCTCGCAGGTTCAAGTGATTCTGCTGCCTCAGCCTCTGAGTACCTGGGATTACAGGTGCCCACCACCACGCCCAGCTAATTTTTGTATTTGTAGAAGAGACGAGGTTTCACCATGTAGGCCAGGCTGGTCTTGAACCCCTGACCTCAGGTGATCCATCCGCCTGGGCCTCCCAAAGTGCTGGGATTACATGCATGAGCCACTGTGCCTAGCCAATCTTTTGTATTTTTAGTAGAGACAGGGTTTCACCATGTTAGCCAGGATGGTCTCGATCTCCTGACCTCGTGATCCACTTGCTTCGGACTCCCAAAGTGTCGGGATTACAGGTGTTAGCCACCACACCTGGCCTCTTTCTTATTTTCAAGTAAATTCACATACAGTAATACATTTTCCTTTGAGTCACTTTTTGCGAACATCTCGAAGGGTTTGAGAGATACTTTTCATGTTGAAATTTCTTTTGTTTTTTTTTGAATAGAGACAGGGTCTGTCTCTGTCACCCATGCTGGTCCCGAACTCCCGGGCCCAAGTGATCCTCCCATGCCTCAGCCTCCTGAAGTGCTGAGATTATAGGCGTGAGCCATTGTGCCCAGCCTCATGTTGAAATTTCTATCTAGGTGGGGTGCAGTGGCTCACACCTGTAATCTGAGCACTTTGGGAGGCTGAGGCAGGTGGATCACCTGAGGTCAGGAGTTTGAGACCAGCCTGGCCAATATGGTGAAACATCATCTCTACTAAAAATATAAAAACTAGCTAGGTCTGGTGGTGGGCGCCTGTAATCCTAGCTACTTGGGAGGCTGAGGCAGGAGAATTGCTTGAATCCAGGAGACGGAGGTTGCAGTGAGCCGACACAGTCCCACTGCACTCAAGCCTTGGCAACAGAGTGAGACTCCATCTCAAAAAAAACCATGAACTTTCTATCTAAAGAGTTTGTATTTTTTTTTTTTTTTTGAAATGGAGTCTCACTTTGTCACCCAGGCTGAAGTGCAGTGGCACGATTTTGGCTCACTGCAATCTTCGTCTCCCTGGGTTCAGCGATTCTCCTGCCTCAGCCTCCCAAGTGGCTGGATTACAGGCACATGTCACCATGCCTGGCTAATTTTTGTATTTTTAGTGGAAATGGGGTTTCACCATATTGGCCAGGCTGGTCTCGAACTCCTGACCTTGTGATCCACCCGCCTTGGCCTCCCAAAGTGCTGGGATTACAGGTGTGAGCCACCACCTAGACTTTGTAATTTCGATGTTTATTTCCTCTTTCCTCTCTGACTTGAGTACTTTATTCTGTTAAGTTGTGGTTAATTTCTAATTTTATTTTGTTGGGGGTCAGTGAGTATGGTCTGTGAGATTGTTGCTTTTTGGTATTTTTTGGATTTTCTTTCTAATTCTTTGGAGATTTTTTGGTCTAATATTTGGGAATGCATATTGCACTGTAAACTTATCCTCTAAACATATAGCAATGAAATATAAAAAGAGCAAAATTGGCTGGGCACAGTGGCTCACACCTGTAATCTCAGCACTTTGGGAGGCCGAGGCGGGCAGATCATGAGGTCAGGAGCTTGAGACCAGCCTGGCCAACATGGTGAAACCCTGTCTCTACTAAAAGGTACAAAAAATTAGCTGGGAGGCTGATGCAGATGAATCACTTGAACCCAGGAGGCAGAGGTTGCAGTGAGCCGAGATAGCATCATTGCACTACAGCCTGGGTGACAGGGCAAGACTCCATCTCAAAAAAAGAAAAAAAAATTAAAAAAGAGCAAAATTTACTTTGTAAGTAGACTCAAAGACATGAAATATATCTCCATGGACTAAGATACAGGGACAGAAACGCAAAGTGGGGAGTTGGCCTGAAGAGGTTAAAGCTCTGGACTCCAAGTCTGGAATCAGGTAGGGAATGCTGGGAGTTTGACTCTGGGTAATAGGAACTAAAACAGCCCACAGAAGACGGCAGTAGACCTGAGGCAGGATTCCTGGTTAGGCTTTTGGGGAGTGGGAGGGTGGGGAACTGAGCTAAGTATAGTGACTGAAGGGGTCCCAGAGACCTGGTGGAGAGAACAGTAGCATTGCTGGGCAGGGTGGATCAAGGCTGCCCAGTTGAAATAAGCCTGCAAATAGAAACTCCAAATTCAACAATCCAAAGATAAGCACACTATTAAGTAGGGTGACCATATCTCCTGCTTTCCCAGAAATAATCTCAGTGCACAATGCTAGTCCCAGCATCGTACTACTGTCAGCCTCTTTCATTCTTACAGTATCCTGGTTTGGATGATCAATTTCATGGTCACCTAACATATGAAATTAAAATAGTAGAACAAGGCTGGGCATGGTGGCTCACGCTTATAATCCTAGTACTTTGGGAGGCTGAGGTGGGAGGATTACTTGAGGCCAGGAGTAGGAAGCCAGCCTGGGCAACATATGGAGACCCTGTCTCTGCAAAAAAATTAAAATTAACCGGGCGTGGTGGCATGTGCCTGTAGTCCCAGCTACTCAGGAGGCTGAGGCAGGAGGATCACTTGAGCCCAGAAGTTGGAGGCTATAGTCAGCCATGATTGCACCACTGTACTCCAGCCTGGTCAACAAAGCGAGACTCTGTCTCTAAAAAAATTAAAAAGTGGTAGGTGCCTGTAATCCCAGCTACTTGGGAGGCTGAGGCAGGAGAATTGCTTGAACCCAGGAGATGGAGGTTGCAGTGACCTGAGATCACGCCACTGCACTCCACCCTCCAGAAGTGACACAGCGAGACTCCATCTGAAACATAAAAATAAAATAAAATAAAATAAAATAAACAGCCTGAAGGAAAGAATTGAAAATGGACTTCTTGTGTAGATGTGGGGATCTTACAAATTACCCGAGTACCAAGAAATACAAGAAACATAAACATAAGCACTATCTTTATTAAAACTACAGATTAAAACTCCAAACCATGCCAGGCGCGGTAGCTCACGCCTGTAATCCCAGCACTTTGGGAGGCTGAGGCAGGTGGATTACCTGAGGTCAGGAGTTCGAGACCACCCTGGCCAACATGGTGAAACCCCATCTCTACTAAAAATACAAAAATTAGCCAGGTGTGGTGGCATGCGCCTGTAATCCCAGCTACTCAGTAGCTCAGTAGGCTGAGGCAGGAGAATCGCTTGAACCTGGGAAACAGAGGTTGCAGTGAGCCGAGATGATGCCACTGCACTCCAGCCTGGGTGACAGAGCAAGACTCTGTCAAAAACAAAAAACAAAAAAACTCCAAATCATAAACCAGGTGGAGGCTGACAGAGGCACTTGAGATTAAGCAGGAGAAAACCAGAGATCTTGTGAAGAGCCAGCTGAGCTCACTAGCAAGGTGGGGGCCAACCTGGGAATAGGGTGCTTTATGCATCTTAGAAGAACACTGAAATAACATATTAGAACAAATGTTTTTAACTGAAGAAAAATTACCAGATAGAAAGAGGAATTGAGGCTGGGCATGGTGGCTCACGCCTGTAATCCCAGCACTTTGGGAGGCTGAGGCGGGTGGATCACTTGAGGTTAGGTGTTCAACACCAGCCTGGCCAACATGGTGAAAACCCGTCTCTACTAAAAATACAAAAATTAGCCAGGCATGGTGCCACGCGCCTGTAGTCCCAGCTACTTGGGAGGCTGAGGCAGGAGAATTGCTTGAACCCAGGAGGCAGAGGTTGCAGTAAGCTGAGATTGCAGTGAGACTCAATAAAAAAAAAAAATGAATTAAATCTATAGAGTGAATCTATTGTGTGCCAGGAAATATTGGCCCAGAATAATAATTCCAAAATGTATAACAGCGAGATTTCTGGATTTCATAGACAAAGATAATTCTTGGAGCATCGTGGCAATTACTTCACTTCTTTTTTTGTTTTGTTTTTTTTGAGATGGAGTCTCGCTCTGTCGCCTAGGCTGGAGTGCAGTGGCGTGATTTCGGCTCACTGCTAGCTCCTCCTCCCGGGTTCACGCCATTCTCCTGCCTCAGCCTCCCACGTAGCTGGGACTACAGTCGTCTGCCACCAGCCCGGCTAATTTTTTGTACTTTTAGTAGAGCCGGGGTTTCACCATGTTAGCCAGGATGATCTCGATCCCCTAACCTCGTGATCCACCCGTCTCGGCCTCCCAAAGTGTTGGGATTACAGGCATGAGCCACGGTGCCCAGCTGGCAATTACTTCACTTCTAAGGAAAAATAAACCAGGCTGACTTCTGGTTTCATTACAGCAACACTCAATTCTAGAAGACAATACTTATACATTCTTCAATAAATAAAGTATAACCCAAGAATTTATACTCAAACTTTTACAGGATAAAGGCAACAATTATTTTTAAACATGAAAAGCTCAGGGAATATAATTTTCATAAGTTATTATTGTTATTTTAAAGAGATAGGGTCTCACTTTCTTGCCCAAACTGGAGTGCAGTGGCACAATCAGAGCTCACTGCAGCCTCAAGCTTCTGGGCTCTAGCAATCTTCCTGCCTCAGCCTCCTGAGTGGCTGGGACTATAGGCACACGCCACTACGTCTGGCTAAATTTTAAAATTTTTTAGAGACAAGGTCTCACTATGTTGCGCTGGGTGGTCTTGAACTGCTGACTTCAAGCGATCCTTCTACCTCTTGTCTCCCAAAGTGCTGGGATTACAAGCGTGAGCCACCACACTCTGCTCTATAAATTATTCTTAAAGAAACTAAAGCAGGATCATAACTTACCACAAAATGGGTTGGGGAAAAAACTATGGCAAAATAACTGTTAATAATACTTCTGAGTCTGTTTAACTGTAGGAGTGGAACTAAAACAAATGTGGGATTATGGTTACACAGCAGAATGTATGATTTTATAAACCTACTAATGTGGAAATGGTATAATTAACATCTTTTATATCTAGGAATCCAAATATCTCATCCAAAGCTGATTTAAAAATCAAGTGATAAGGATATTTATAAATGTAGTTAATTAAAAAAGCAAATACTAAAGAAGGATAAAATCATTTACATTAGGTGAGGAGAAGAAAAGGGGTAAAGAAAAAAGAGGGAAATTACGATGTCATTTTTATTCAGAATAGGGAGTTAACAGACAGTCTGAAGAAACTGAGGACGATGTGTATTGCAGATTATGATTATAAGGCAACTCCTTGAATAAAAATACAAACCTTCCAAATTATCAGAAGAAACACAAAACACAATAAACACAAAATATGCAATGCAAGAGTGAAAAAAGAACCAAAAGGGCTATGAAACAGCATAATATAGCTGTCACATGAATAGGGCTCAACTCATCTATGGCAAGATAAAGATTTTCAGATTTAATCACAAAGCAAAACTTAGTGCTCTAATTCAAGGAATTACCTAAAATAAAGGGTTCAGAAAAGATGAAAACAGCAAAGGTTGTTTGGGGTAACAAACAAAATTCAGCAGGGTTGTTATAATATCAGACAAAGTTAAATTCAGGGCAAAGCTTGAATACATTAAATGAGACAAGGAAGGTCATTTTATGATGAAATGGGAAAATTCCCAAGAATATAAGACAAATGAATATTTATGCACAAGTAACATGCTATTTATAAAGCAGGACTTCAGAGAAATAAGGAGAAACAAAAACACAATAGTAACAAAAGATTGTAATTTACCTTCTTCAGATTATGTTAGATCAAAATACGTCTAAGGTCACAGAAGACATAAATAATATAATTGACAAATTATATCTCATTGATACATATCAAAATCTATATGTTGAAAACAAAGAGTACATATTACTCTTGAGTGCCCATCAAACATTCACAAAAATTGACCCCATTTTATTTTATTTTTTTTTTTTTTTGAGACGGAGTCTCGCTCTGTCGCCCAGGCTGGAGTGCAGTGGCGCAATCTCGGCTCACTGCAAGCTCCGCCTCCCGGGTTCACGCCATTCTTCCGCCTCAGCCTCTCCGAGCAGCTGGGACTACAGGCGCCCGCCACCACACCTGGCTAATTTTTTTGTATTTTTAGTAGAGACGGGGTTTCACCGTGGTCTCGATCTCCTGACCTCGTGATCCGCCCGCCTCGGCCTCCCAAAGTGCTGGGACTACAAGCGTGAGCCACCGCGCCCGGCCAAAAATTGACCCCATTTTATGTCGCAAAGAAAACTCAAGTATTTCAGAAGTAAAAAGTGTTACAGGCTGGGCACAGTGGCTCATGCCTGTAATGCCAGTGCTTTTGGAGGCCAAGTTGGGAGGATCACTTGAGATCAGAAGTTGAAGACCAGCCTGGGTGACATAGTGAGACACCGTCTGTACAAAAAATGTACAAAAATAAAAAAAATTAGACAGACATGATGATTCACACCTGTAGTCCCAGCTGCTTGGAAGGCTGAGGCAGGAGAATCACTTGGGCCCAGGAGGTCGAGGCTGCAATGAGGTATAATTGTGCCGCTGCAATGAGGTATAATTGTGCCACTGCACCTCAGCCTGGGTAACAGAGCAAGACCCTATCTCTTGGGGGAAAAAAAAAGTGGTACAGAAAACACTGATCTCTGATCACAGTGAAATAAAACTAAAAATTAATAACCAGAAACAAAAGCCTGTACCACCTGGATATTTTAAAACTCTGGGCCGGGTGTGGTGTCTCATGCCTGTAATCCCAGCACTTTTGGAGGCCAAGATGGGCAGATAATGAGGTCAGGAGTTCAAGACAAGCCTGGCCAACATGGTGAAACCCCATTTCTACTAAGAGTACAAACATTAGCCGGGTGTGGTGGCGCGTGCCTGTAATCCCAGCCACTCAGGAGGCTGAGGCAGGAGTATTGCTTGAACCTGGGTGGCAGAGGTTACAATGAGCTGAGATTGAGCCACCACTGCACTCCAGCCTGGGTGACAAAGCAAGACTCCATCTCAGGGGAAAAAATAAAATAAATAAATAAATACGTAAAACTGTCATACTTCCACTTCAAATTTTAAAACTACATTAAGACAAATCAAAACCAAAATTTTAGAATATCTGTAAAATAAAAATACTGAACATGCTTTACGTCAGAAATTATTAGCTATATCTAAAGCAGTACATACCTAATCTACATCTAAATGCTAAGTCAGCCCGCACCTCTTGCTTTTTTTTGAGACAGGGCCTCCCTCTGTCATCCTGGCATGATCTCGGTTCACTGCAGCCTCGATCTCCTGTACTCAAGCAATCCTCATGCCTCAGTCCTGAGTGGCTGGGATTACAGGTGTGCACTGCCATGCCCAGTTAATTTTTTTATTTAGAAGTCAGCCTTAAATACTTATATTTACCAAAAAACTCAAGAAGTTAGAAAAAAAAAAACCAACAAAAATACCCTGAAAGAAAGGAATACCCTGAAATACCCTGAAAAAAGGAATAAACATAAAAGCAGAAATTAATAATTAGAAATGTTAAATTAAGTTTAGCCTAAAGCTGCCTTCATAGTTATTTTAAGTTCAGCCTCTAGGTTCCTCCATACATAGTGAACCTGTAACCTAACAATGTGCAAACAGACCGCATGTAACCTACTCTTCTGCCAATCACTGAGTTTCAGCCAATCACAGGCATCAACTGTTTAAACCCTGTTCAAATAAGGCAAAAGCTGAGCTGTAACCCATCTGGCTGTTTCTGCACCTCACTTCCATTTTCTGTATGTACTTTCTTTTTTCTGTCCATAAATCCTCTCTGACCACGTGACAGTGCTGGAGTCATTCTTAATCTATTCCGCCTAGGGCAGCTACCAGATTTAGGAATCAAATCATTCTATGCTCAAACTGTGTCTTAAGTTTTTATTTTAACAGGGAACAACAACAACAAAAATAGTAGATGAGCTTCAAGTTAGGCTAAAAAGAGGAAAAAAAGAAAAAGGAGAAAAAATATTTTAAAAAGAAGAAGAAAAAAGCTCCAGTATAACCAAAAACATAAACCTAAGAGCTGGTTCTTTTTAAAAAAAAAAATACAATTTTAAAAGTTAACAAAATAAAGAAGCAAAAATACACAAAATAAGATATTTGGGAGAAGTTAAAAGATTAACTTTTAAAAGATTAACGTTACATGCGGTCTGTTTGCACATCGTTAGGTTACAGGTTCACTATGTATGGAGGAACCTAGAGGCTGAACTTAAAAAAAAAGACTGCTTTCCTCAACTTTATGGAAATACACTTGAAAATCTGGAAAAAAAGGATAATTTGTTTTAAGAAATACATGCGTTATCAAAATTAACTCTAGAATAATTTTTAAAATGTTATAAAATTGCCACAGAAGAAACGTTTCTAGCCTTAAAAGATTTACCTTCCCCAAAGAAAGCATCAGGCTGAGAGGGACATTTTTAACTGGGAAATGATCAAACCTTAAAGAATAGACAATTTTAATGCTCCTTAAATTGTTCAGAGTAAAAGGAAAAAGCAAACATGCCCAATTTTTTTCTTTCTTTTTTTTTGTAGAGATGGGGGGGGTCTCACTACGTTTCCTAGACTGGTCTCGAACTTCTGGCCTCAAGCACTCCTCCTGCCTCAGTTCCAAATTCTTTATGATGTGAGCATAACATTGATTCTGAAACCAAACAACATTAGACATTCAAAAAGAAAATTATTGCCCATCTCATTTTTGCATATCAATGCAAAGCTTATACATAAAATATTAGCAAACAGAATCAAGCAGTATATTTTTAAAAATATGACAAGTTTATTGCACGGACAAACTGGGTTTTTATTAGGAATTTATTATAACTAGGACTCATTACTTCAATATGAAGAAATCCGCTGTCACCCGGTTTGCTCGTCCTTATGGACATCTCCTTCCTCTTCCTCTCTTCCTTTCCAGTGAAAATGTCTTCAGGTTACCTCTACCAAACCAAAACTTCACCCCTCTTCTTTTATTCTTTCCTCCTCTCTTCTCAAAACAAAGGGATTGTTGCTGACCAGCCCAGGGCTTCTTATTTGGGGCCAGATCATTCTTCCTTGTGGGGCAGTCCTGTCCTTCAAGTACGATGTTGAGGAGCACCCTCGTGTCTACCCACTTAGGTAACAGTAGCATCTCCCGCATCATGACAACCAAAAATGTCTCCAGACCTCCCCAAATGTCCGCAGGGCGGCGAGGAGGGGCAACACCGGCCCTGGTCGAGAACCACTAGTCTAGGCTCGCCCCTCTACCTGGGCACCACCACTTGCCAGAGTTGGTTATTCTCCCTGGATCCTTTCCTTCCTCCTCATTTGATCTTCACGCCCTCAAATATGACCAAAGGTCCTGTCATTTCCACTCCTGCAGCTTTCACTAAGATCTTAGGCCGCTTCCATGTCAAGAAACACAGTGGCTCTTTCTAACCCCTGGCCATGAGGCACCCTAGAGGAGGAGCGGTGAGGGTAGGGAAGATGCTGAGTGGGATGTTGACCTTGCCGACTTCCAGGCGCCTCCACGGCATCCCGGAGGAGGCATTGGGCGGTGAGGGTGCAGCGGCGGGGGGCGGGCCCCGCAGGATGAGGTGTCCGTGTGCGGCTAGCGCCACAGGCAAGACTGGGCCCCTTGCGGGGCGGAGGTGAGGCCGTGAGCATAGCTCTCAAACTGGAGGGCGCGTCAGAATCACTTGACCGGCTTGCGAGAATGTGGACTGCTGGGCCCCACCTTAGTGCAGGAAAAACCGAATAGCCTCGGTGGGACGGAGAATCTGCATTTTCTCGAGTTCCCAGATGAGGCTGAAGTTGCTGGTCCGGGCACCACCCTTAGAAAACCGCCAGTCTAGAGTGCGGAAATGGGGCCCATATCTGGCTTGGGGCGCCCAAACATCGATTATCTGCGACCAGAGGATGAGCAGATAGGGAGATGAGACACTGAGAGCCGGGAGAGAGGGGGCCCCTGGCCGCCGGCTGAAGGAGGACGGCGCAGGCGGCGGTCTGGGGACTACATCTCCCAGCGAGCCCCGCGCGGCTCGCGCTCGCTCCCCTGGCGGCGCTGACGGGAGGCGCTGACGGGAGGCGCCGGCGGAGCGCGCGTCCCTCTCCCGAGCATCAGTGAGCGCCGGAAGCCGCGGCCGCTGCGGGCCGCTGCGGGCTGCGGCGGCGCTGAGCCAGCGGGACAGGTGAGTAGGAGCCGCGCCGCCAGCGCGCCCGCCGGCCGGCTCTCTGCGCCTCAGCCGCGTGGTCTGAAGGGATGGGTGGGCGAGCGCGGGGGTCCGGCAGTCCGTCGCGGGGGCGCGGGACTGCCTTTCTGGGAAGGCGTGCTGCGTCTTCGCCGCGGGGGCCCCGGTCCCCTCGGCGCGTGTCCTGTCCCCAGCTCAGGAGGGACGTCCTGCCCTGTCCTGCCCGGCCCGGAGCGGCGGGACCGGTGCCGCAGTTGGCAGCGGCAGGTGGCTGCCTCCTCCCCTCGGGGCCCGAGGGTTGTCGCAGGGACCCGGCACTGAGAGCCAGGTGGCTCCCGACAGCTGCGTCCCTGGAGGCGACCCCAGCCCTCGCCGCGGCGGGACAGGTGCGCGGGCACGCCTGGCCCCGGCTCCTGGGTCTCGGGAGCCTCCCGCACCTTCCCTATTGTGCCTTGGGGGTGCTGCGTGGTGCAGAGGACCGAGAAGCCCTTGGCCCTCGGCGTCCGCCGCGCTCCTGCCCCTTCCTGGCCGGGGTGACAGGGGAAGGGTTAGGGCTGCGCATCCCGGGTCAGCTGGGGCGCCGCGGCGCAGTGCACCTGGAAGGCTCGGGGGGAGCGCGCGGTGCCCGTGGGTGTCCCGGTGGTGCGGACCTGCGGGCGTGCGGCAGTAACGACCTCCTTCCCCAGTGCCCGTGCAAGGAAATTAGTGTTATGTGCTTGCTTTTTTTTTTTTTCCTAAGGAAGTTTGACTCTGAATATCTTATTTTACTGGAGCTCCATTTGCCAGCACGTAAGTTTATGTAATAAGCGGCATACAGTTCGGAAAAAAATCTTCCTGTGAAGGTGCTCTTCCTTGCCCTCTGCAGGAAGAATTACGCAAAGCTGGCTGACAGGCTTATCCACCAGCAACTGTAGGAGCTGCAGGCAGCAGATAAAGTGTTTTTTGAGTAGGGGCACAAGTCAGCCCTTCAGGACAATTTTTGTTTTTGGAAGATTCTGTTATCCAATTCCAAACACCGTGTTATTTCAGTGTTGAAGATGGAGGAGGAGGGAGGAGCAAAGGCTTGTCAATCCTAACACCTCAACAGAAATTAGCTTTGCAGGATTAACTCTCCAAGCAAGCGAGTTGAATTTGGTAGCCCAAACAACAGCTGAAGCTGAGCCTCAATACTAAAGCCTGTCTCAGTTTTAATAGTTTTTCGGTTGATTCGTTTGCCTCTTCCAAGTAGGTGATCTTAGTGGCTGTTAAAGAACAGGTGTCTCTCGTGTTTGTACTTTTTTTCTTGTCTTCCATAGATTACTCTCGCTGCAGTGTTGACTATTAAGGTTAAATAGGAATCTTTGTCTTGGGCTTGGTTTTAGGGAGCATTCCCTCTGTATCTTCACCGAGTGTATTCTATCACATTAAGTACATTTCTATTTATGCCTAATTACTAAGAGTTTAAAAAGTCAAGGGTGGGTGTTGGGTTTTTTGCCCCAATGATTTTGTGTAGCATGCATTGATATGATCATGTAGATTTTCGTCTTAAAATTGTTAACATAAGTGGTCACATTGCTAGATTTTCTTTCTCTAAAACCCTGGGCTAATTTAAAATGTACTTTTGGATTGTTCACATCAATAAGCTAGCATCTTGTTTAGGGTTTTGGTATCTGAGATTGGCATATAGTTTACCCCATTTTTATCTGTGTTCATAATAAGGATCAGGCTGTCCTCTCTGATTAAATTGGGAAACTTTCCATCATTTTCTATGCTCTGGAATAGAAGAATTATCTGTTCCCTCAAGTTTGGCAGAACTTGACTGCAGACTGCCTGGGCTGCTGCTGGTGTTTTTTTAGGAAGTTAATATCAGTATTTAATTACTTTCTCATTTTTTTTCACGATCATTTTTGTTTTTCTGTTTCTTCAAAGTAAATTTAGTATTTTCTATTTTCCTAGAAAATCATTAACATTATTGAAATTAATATATGCTAGCATAATGTTGTATATAGTATTCTGTTGTAAGAAAACAGACTTACATATCTGTATGTATCTGTATGTTCTCTTTCTGATACAGTACTTTTTTGGGTACCTTTTCTCTTTTTTATTGATCAGACTTGCTTAATGATTATTTTATTAATCCTTTCAAAGAACTAGCTTTTATTAACCAGGATTTATTAATTCTATTGATTTTTTTATTTTTCTATGATATTAATTTCTGTTTTTTATCTTTCTACTTGAGTTTATTTTGTTCAAGTTTTAACTGTTTGAATGGAAAACTTGGCTCATTTGTTTAATCAATTAGTCCTGTGAACAAGGCAAGGACTTCTAATTCTTTCATTCCACTTACCTCACATTTGGCCTTAGTTGTATTTTTACTTTAACCCTTCCAACGAGACATTATTGCTATTGTTTTTGTGACTTTCTAGGTCAACATTTATTAGCTTTATCTACCTGTTTACCATTTCTTCACTTTCCATTCCTTCTTGTATCACAGATACTTTTCTTTGGAACATTTTCCTTCTCCCTCAAGTACATTCTTTAGAAATTACTTCAGTGATGATCAATTCTGTTTTTGTAATATCTGAAAATGCCTTTATTCTCCCTGTATTCTAGAATTTTGGTTTCACCGTGTGTCTTCTATTGATTTCAGGGTTATTTTTATATTTTTTATATTTTTAAAAAGATGTTTTGTAGCTGGAAGGTTTTTGGGATCTCTATTCTGCCACAGTGCTGAAAGAAAAACAAAGATTAAAAACAGATTAATTTGCAGTCCACAGTCAGTCACGACTGTTCCCTGAACTCTTAGTATATTGGGTATACAGTTCTATATTAATCTCAAGTTTATTGATTATAATTCAGGTTTTCTGCATCCTTAACTTATTTTTTTTCTCTGTTTGACCTGTTGATTTGGAGAGTTGTATTGATTCTTGTAGGGGTTTTTGTCTGCAGCTTCACTCCTGAAGCCAGCGAGACCACGAACCCACCCGGAGGAACGAACAACTCTGGACGCGCCGCCTTAAGAGCTGTAACACTCACCGCGAAGGTCTGCAGCTTCACTCCTGAGCCAGTGAGACCGCAAACCCACCAGAAGGAAGAAACTCCGAACACATCCAGACATCGGAAGGAACAAACTCCGGACACACCGCCTTTAAGAACTGTAACGCTTACCGCGAGGGTCCACGGCTTCATTCTTGAAGTCAGTGAGACCAAGAACCCACCAGTTCCAGACACAAAAGGTGTCCCCACCATTCCTATCCTCTTACTTCTCTCGCCTTACAAGCAGGTAACCATTGTTATTAGTTTCTTATGTACCTTCCAAAGTTTCTTCATGCGAATACGAGCAAATATGAATCAGATTCTCCATTTCTCCTTTTTTGCACAAATAATAGCATTATTCTCTATCTGGCCTTCACCCTGTGTTTTTATTTCACGGTATGTATATCATAAACATTGTCACATACCAACTGCTTGCTCTTCATAGATACAATGTTCCCTCAGATCTTCCCAAGAATATCTAATAATTTCTTTTACGTGCTCTAGTAATTATCTTTGCTTGGGTGTGTGTTCTCCTGTTGATTCAGTGTCCCTGTTTCATGATATTGAAGAAAAACTTCGTGATTCTTTATGTGTTCACCTTCGAAGTTTGAGAATTTCTTTTTTTCCTGTCTTACTAGGCGTAGCCTGCCTCCTGTGATTGTCGAAGAGCTGTGGTGTGCTGCTGAGTGGAGTGTGTATTCCACGTGAGGGGAAGGGTCCAACAGTCCTGGCCATTCCGACTGCAGTTCCCCAGTTAATCACCTTGTCAGATTCTACCTGTGCTCTTCTGTCTGCTGTTAGAAGCCTGTCCCTGGAAAGCTGTTACCATTTCCCTCTGCATAACAGCCTCCTCCCAAGCTTGTATCGGGCTATGGTTTGCTCAGGTAATCTGGTTCTGAGTACTTCTTACTTTGCAGAAATTTCCTAGACATTTTAGTTGGCCATCGGCACTCTTTCTTGTTTTCCAGGTTTCTTTTGATTTAGTGTTTTAAAAATATTTCTACCATTCCATTGAATTTTAAGACACTTGGAAGGCAGAAGTATGTGTTTTAATTTTAAGACACTTGGAAGGCAGAAGTATGTGTTTAGTTTATTATTTTGGAGACAGGGTCTTGCTGTGTCTCCCAGGTTGGAGTGCATTGGTGCAATCATAGGTAACTGTGACTTTGAACTTTTGGGCTTAACTGGTCCTCCTGCCTCGGCCTCCCAAAGCACTGAGATTACCGGCATGGGCCACCATGCCCAGTCCTTTCTTTTATAATTTATTTCTGTGTTGGGGGCCCCCAGGACCATGCTCAGATCTGGTGGTTCACTTGGAAGACTCAGCATGTGGTGTACTCATGGCTGTAATTTATTACAGTGAAAGGATACAAAGCACAATCAGCAAAGGGAAAGGTGCCTTGGGGCCAAGTCCAAAGAAAGCCAGGCACAAGCTTCCAAGCATCCCCTCCCAGTGCAGTCACACAGGATGTGCCTAACTCCCCCAGGAAGGAGCTGTGGCAACGCATGTGAAATGCTGTCTACCAGGGAAACTCACTAGAGACCCAACACCCAGGGTTTTTATTGGGGGCTGGTCATGCAGGCCCCCTCTGCCCAGCACGTACCACATTCCATGCTACCTGAAGAAAAGCAGGAGTTCAGCATAAACCACACAATAATTTAGGCACAGTGAGTCCCTCTTTCCAGCTTGGATGGTGGGAACCCTTGTGAAATCTAAGTTCCCGGGTGCCAGCCAAGGGTTAACCATGCTTTTTATGAGACTTTTTAAGAATAACAGTCTTGGGCCAGGCACAATGGCTCATGTCGATAATCCCAACACTGTGGGAGGCCAAGGTGGGAGGATCTCTTGAAGCCAGGAATTTGAGACCAGCCTGGCCAACACAGCAAGACCCTATCTTTATCTATCTATCTATCTATTTATTTATTTATTTATTTATTTTAAATAAATAGTGGGTTACCTTGTTTTCAAATGTTGAACCAGCCTTGCATTTCTGGAATAAGTCCCACGTGATCATGGTGTATAATTATTTTTATATATTGCTTCCACTTGCTAATATTTTGTTAAGGAGTTTAAGGAGTTTTGTGTCCATATTCATGAAGGATATTGGTCTGCAGTTGATTTTTGTTTTTTTCTTTTCATTTTCTCCACCACCCTGCCTGGCTAATTTTTGTATTTTAGTAGAGACAGGGTTTCACCATCTTGGCCAGGGTAGTCTCGAACTCCTGACCTCAGGTGATCCACTAACATCAGCCTCCCAAAGTGCTGAGATTACAGGTGTGAGCCACTGCACCCGGCACAGTTTTCTTTTTTTATACTGCCCTTGTCCAGTTCTTCTTTATTTTTTCTGACTGCTCCTGCAGAGCAGAGCTACCCATAAGCAGTGTGTTGAGAGTAGCTGTCCTTATACGGTTCTAGTGTCAGAGTAACACCAACTTCATAGAATGAACTGGGAGATGTTCCCTTCTCTTCAGTTTTCTCAAAGATGCTATGTAGAGTTGGTGGTAATTCTTCATTGAACATTTGGTAGAATTCTCCAGTGAAACCATCTGGGCCCAGATATTTGCTTCTTGAGAGTTAAAAACATTTTTAAAATCGTTATTCTTCAAATAAAGTTCTGTTTTTCTGAAGATATTTTTCACAGTACGTACATCTCTTTAGCTGCAAAATAATTTGTCATTGTTTTTATTTGTCATGGAAGGGTATAATTTACCTTATCTAGTATTTATAACATTTTAAGTTTAGTGTTTCTAAGAGTTTTAAAATTACAAATTCAGTTTTCTCAGTAGTTTTCAGGGTATCCCAATTATCTATTTCATATTGGGTGAGTTGTGGTAATTTGTGTTTTTTCAGTAATTAGTCCATTTCATCTACATTGTCAAATTTATAATGTGTAGAGTTGTTGGTAATTATGCTTTCATTCTAATAACTGGTAATCTGTGTCTTCTCTCTTTTTTCTTTGTTAGCCTTGCTAGAAGTTTGTCAATTTTATTAATCTTTCAAAGAATCAGTACTTTGTTTCACTGATTTTCTTTATTGTGTTTCTGTTTTCAGTTGTACTGATTTATTTTTATATTTTCTTTCTTTTGCTTGCTTTGGGTTTATTTTACTCTTCGTCTTCTGTGTTCTTGAGTTGGGAGTGGAGACTATTGATTTGAAACTTTTTCTCTTTTCTAATGTAAACATTTAGTGTTATAAATTTCCCTCTCAGCATTGCTTTAACTATGTCCCACGAATTTTGATATTCTTTTTTTTTGAAGCAGTCTCTGTCTGTCGCCCAGGCTGTAGTGCAGTGGTGCAATCTCGGCCCACTGCAACCTCTGCCGCCTGTGTTCAAGCAATTCTCCTGCCTCAGCCTCCCGAGTAGCTGGGACCACAGGCTCCCACCACCGCGCCTGGCTAATTTTTGTAGTTTTTTAGTTGAGACGGGGTTTCACCATCTTGGCAAGGCTGGTCTCGAACTCCTGACCTCATGATCCACCCGCCTCAGCCTCCCAAAGTGCTGGGATCACAGGCGTGAGCCACCACATCCGGCCATATTC
Source organism: Nomascus leucogenys (assembly GCF_006542625.1). Classification (NCBI taxonomy): domain Eukaryota; kingdom Metazoa; phylum Chordata; class Mammalia; order Primates; family Hylobatidae; genus Nomascus; species Nomascus leucogenys. The sequence continues at coordinate 38,133,615 of NC_044394.1, forward strand.
ATTTTTATTCAGTTTATTTCCCTAAAGAAATTTTAAAAAGTACATTAAACTGAATAAAAATGAATATCAGAAATGAGTATCTTTGACCCATGGATGATTTTAGAAATGTGTTGTCCAGTTTTCAAGTATTTGGAGACTTTTCTCGTTATCCTCCAGTTACTTCTTTCTAGTCTAATTCCAGTAGAGCACACTCTGTATGACTATTCTATTCTTTCAAATGTGTTAAGTTTTTAAAGAGTGTTATTGAGATATAATCCACATACCATATGTTTCACCCACTTAAAACGTACAATTCAATGGCCTTTTTTATATTTGTAGAGTTGCGCAAACATCACCACAATCAATTTTGGAACATTTTCATTATCCCAAAAAGAAATCCTACACTCTTTAGCTGTCACCTTCTCCCTCCCCATTCAGCTCTTCCACTGTCCATCCAAGCCTTCGGCAATCACTGATGAGCTTTGTTTTATGGCCCAGGGAAGGGTCTAAAGATATGTTCAGTGAATACTTGAAAAGAATGTTTATTTTGCTGTTGTTGGGTAGAGTGTTCCGTAAATGTCTATTAGATCCTGTTGTTCAGTGGTGTTAAGTTCTTCTCAACTCTTTGTTGATTTTTTTTGTCTAGTAGTTCTATCAGTTGTGAAGAGAGGGTGTTGAATCTCCAGGTAGAATGATTGATTTGCCTGTTTTTCTTTCAGGATCTTTTCTTGATCCTTTTATTCCTCTCTCTTGAAATTTTCTTTTCTCTGAAGTCTATTTTATGTTGTTAATATAGCCACTCTTTTCTTTGATTAATGTTTTCATGATATATTTTATTCTTTTAATTTCAACCAACATATATTGGTATATTTAAAGCAGGTTTCTTTTTTGTTTTTCAACTGAGATGGAGTCTCACTCTGTGGTTCAGGCTGGAGTGGTACAATCTTGGCCCACTGCAACCTCTGCTGCCCGGGTTCGAGCAATTCTCGTGCCTCAGCCTCCTGAGTAGCTGGGACTACAGGCGCGTGCCACCATGCCTGGCTAATTTTTTTGTATTTTTAGTAGAGATGGGGTTTTACCATGTTGCCCAGGCTGGTCTGGAACTCCTGACCTCAGGTGATCCACCTGCCTCAGCCTCCCAAAGTGCTGGGATTACACGCGTGAGTCACTGCGCCCGTCTAAAGCAGATTTCTTATAGCTATGTTTTTAAATTAACTCTGCTATCTCTGTCTTTTAATTGATATAATTAGAACATTTACATTTATGTAATTATTGATAGGTTAGGGCTTAAGTCTACCATTTTATTTATGTTTTTAAAAAATTTAGTTTGTCCTCCCTCTTTTTTTCTTTTCTTCTTGTCTTCCTATAGATTATTTGAATACTTTTTAGAATTCCATTTTGATTTATCTAATGGAATCTCTTTGTATAGTGTTGTTATTCTCTTTGTATAGTGTTTTGGTTATTCTCTTTGTATAGTGTTGTTAGTGGTTGCTGTATTACGTTGTATGTGTATATATATATATATACACACATACACACACATATTTATATATACACATACACACACATATTTATATATATACACATACACACACATATTTATATATATACACATATACACACATATATTTATATATACTTAAATGTGTGTATGTGTGTGTGTATATGTAACTTTTCACAGTGTTGTCATTTTACCACTTCAATGAAGTGTAGAAACCTATACTTTCCCCATTTATAATTCTCTACATACATTTAGAAGCACTTCAGACAGAGTTATAATTTTTGCTTCAACCATCAATATAATTTAGAAGTCTTAAGAGGAGATAGAAATTTTATTGTAATTACATGTATTTTTGCTTACTATGTTATTTCTTTCTTCTTGATGTTTCTGGATTCCTTCTTTCATCATTTTTCGGTCTGTGCTATGATCTTCCTTTTGCCATTCCTTTAGGGTAGATCTGCTGGCAACACGTTATCTTATTTTCCTTTATCTGAGAATGTCTTGATTTCCCATTGATTCTTGAAGGATATTTTTACTGAATCTAGAATTTTGTGTTGACACTTCTTTTCTTTCAGCACTTGAAAACTGTTGTGTCATTTCCTTCTGGCTTCCTTAATTTCTGATAAGAAATCTGTTATTTGAATTGTTCTTCCCTTATACATGAAGTGTTGTTTCACTTACTGCTTTCAAGACTTTTTGTCTTTTCGTCTTTTCAGAAGTTTGACTATGATGTATTTTGGTGTGGATTTTATTGGGCTTTTTATTTGGGGTTCAGCATTTCGAATCCGTAGGTTTATGTCTCTTGCCAAATTTGGGAAGTTTTCAGCTATTATTTTTTGAATACTTTTCCAGCCGTGCCCTCTTTCTCTCTTTCCTGGACACTGATGACAAGAGTGTTAGATCTTTTATTTTAGTCTCAGAGGTCTTTGAGACTTTCTCCCTCACTCCTTCCCTCCCTCCTTCCCTTCCTTCCTTCCTTTCTCTTTTTCCATCATTCCTCCTGCTGCTCCTCTTTTTTCTTGTTTATTTTTTGGCCAGTCTATTTTCTTTCCATTCTTCATATTGGGTAATTTCTATTGTTTTCTGTTGAAGTTCACTGATTATTTTGTCTGCTCCCTCCATTCTATGTTAAGTCTATCCATCCAATTTGGTTACTGTATTTTTCAATTCTAAAATTTCCATTAAAATATGTGTCTTTTTTTTGAGAAGGAGTTTCACTCTTGTTGCCCAGGCTGGAGTGCAATGTGCAGTAGTGGGATCTTGGCTCACTGCAACCTCTGCCTTTTGGGTTCAAGTGATTGTCCTGCCTCAGCCTCCCGAGTAACTGGGATTAGAGGCATGTGCCACCATGCCTGGCTAATTTTGTATTTTTAGTAGAGACGGGGTTTCTCCACGTTGGTCAGGCTGGTCTCAAACTCTTGACCTCAGATGATCTGCCTGCCTCAGCCTCCCAAAGTGCTGGGATTACAGGCCGTGAGCCACTGAACCCGGCCGAAATATAAATCTTTTATTTCTTTGCCAAGATTTTTTTTTTCATTTGCTTGAAGCACATTTGTAGTTGTTTGTTGAGGCTTTTTTTTTTTTTTTTTTGGAGACGAAGTCTTGCTTTGTCGCCCAGGCTGGAGTGCAGTGGCGCCATCTCGGCTCACTGCAAGCTCCGCCTCCTGGGTTCACACCATTCTCCTGCCTCAGCCTCTCGAGTAGCTGGGACTACAGGCACCCACCACCATGCCTGGCTAATTTTTTTGTATTTTTAGTAGAGATGGGGTTTCACCATGTTAGCCAGGATGGTCTCCATATCCTGACCTCATGATCCACCCACCTCGGCCTCCCAAAGTGCTGGGATTACAGGCATGAGCCACTGCGCCCAGCCTGTTGAGGCTTATGATATGTGCTTTAAAATCCTTTCAGGTAATTCTAATATCTGTGCTCTCTTAGTGCTATTGTCTGTCAATTGTCTTTTCTCTTTCAGTTTGCGATCTTCCTGGCTCTTGGTATAAGTGATCCTCAATGGAAACTTCAACGATTTGGATATTATGTTATCAGACTCTAGACCTTATTTAAACCTTCTGTTTTGGCAGGCTGTTTTGGACACCATTGTAGTAGAAGAAGGGGGACATCAGCTTGTTACTTCTAGATGGGGATAAATATCCAGGCTTTCCGCTCTGCTTCCATTGACACCCAATGGAGTGGGGGACCCCTGTTGCTGCTGGGTGGTTGTGGGTATTCTGGTTCCCTACTTGGCCTCCCTGATACCTCCCTGGCTGGGAGGGGTAGGAGTGCCTTGTGACTGCTTGCCACAGTGATTTCACTGTCACCATGGGGGAAGAGGGAGGAAAGGTGGCCTCGTTATCTCTGGGAAAATGTTAAGTCACTGAATCTCCGCTAGGTCTCCTCTGACATGACCCCAGCAGGGAGGGGAAGGAGGGCCTCATCACTCCTGGGTGGGAGTGGAAGTCCAGGTTCCCCTGACACTGCTGGGGGGTGAGGGATGGGCTCCTTATTACTGCCATGCAGGGGTAAAAGTCGCAGTCCTTACTCAGCCTTGATGGGGGTGTTGGGTACCTTGGTATGTCCTCACAAGACTGGAAGTCTAGGCTCCCCGCTCAGTTATTGCTGGTAAATGGGCAGTTACTGTCTAAATGTGTTCCATCTCATCAGACTGTCTCCTTCCTGGTCCTTTGGCTAGAGAGGGCAGGTTTTTCTTGGGGCTTTTCAGTCTGTGCCCCTTGGTGTTTTGAAGTTGCCTGCTTCTTCAGCTCCAAGTCTGAGATAATGAAGCAAAAAGAAGACCCAGTGAACCTAGCACTGGGTTGTTCTGTGGGCCTCAAGGCACCTGGATAGTCTGCCTCCTCTCCTTCCAAAACCTTCTTATATTTGTTTTATATCTAGTGTTGAGGGTTTTTATTACCACTTAGTGGGAAGAACAGGGAAAAGTATGTCTGCTCTGTCCCTGGAGCTCAGGTCCACATCTTGCTTTTCGTTTGTTGTTTTTAAATAATTAGTTTTGTTTTTAAATGAAACTGAGTTTTCTTTGGAGAGGCCAAGCAAGTTGTCTGGTGGAGCGTCTCATGGTCAGAAGCTGTCCAGTTCTTCCCTTGTGATTAGCATCAAACAGTTTTGGCGAGAAGCTGTGTGGGTGATGCTGTGTAGCTCCCACATCACAAGGAGGCACATAGTGTCGGGGGGCCCAGCTGGGGGTCACAGGAAGCGTGATCACATCTTCCTTCCTATATCTAATAAATTATCTGTGGTGTGAAACTCTGAGATCATGTGAGCATCCTCTTCCCAAGCAGCCTTTTACTCAGTGGTTTTAGCATGTCTAGTTGAACATATTAAGGTTTACAAAATAATTTTTCTAATTCTGTCGTTTCCTTTACATTTATTAGCTGGTATTCTTCCATGAAGAAGAGCTTTATCCAAAGCCACATCCTTTTATTCTCTTTTTAGTACCAATATGTATTTTAATTCACGTTTTATAATCATTACTGTCATATTTTTCTTGAAATTGTTCCACACGGGGCAAAGTGAGCTCCTTCTGGTTCACTCTTAGGTCCATTTAACATGACTTAATATTTGGGCAGTTCCTTGATTTCTGGGCAACATGAGATGTCCTAGACTCACCATGTTCATTTCATAGTCCACACCTAGAATCAGCTATTTCCCCAAGGAGCCCTGCTTCCTTTTAGTAAGGGATGGTATTTAGAAATGTAGATAAATTTCCAAGGGAGAAGAGTTTTCTAAGGGAAGATAAAGTATTGAATTATAGTAGTTATTCATAGTCACAACTGCTATTGTATTCTTGGTGACTTAGGCCCTCGTTTGAAGTTAGGGAGGTAGAGCTTCATGTGACAGTGATTTTTGTGCCTGTGTCTCTTCTACCTGGCTGACTTTCTTGGGAGCCAGGAGAGTATCTTTTCCATTTTTATATTCGCAGTATTTAACACTGTTTCTGGAACAGAGGAGGATTTAATAACTATTTGGACTTAAATTGTGCTAAACAGACTCCTAAGCTGTGCATCATAGAATCCAAGAATTTTTCTAATGTTCTGCCTGTGTGGAGAAGAGTAAGGATCTGGAAAGAAGTCACAGTGGAAATGTTCATAGGCCGTGGGCAAATTATTCAGTGTTTCAGAACTTGTTTCTCTTGCTGAATGGGAAGCATTTTATTGGCTTCAGCATGCTAAAAAAAAAAAAAAAAAAAGGCTATAACAAGATCTGAGGCTGTTCTTATGAGGTAGTGGTAAAGTATGGGTACGGGATTCAGTTTGAACATTTAGGGAAGGTGACTTTCTAAGCTGTATATAGCTCACCCTAGAGGTGAACGGTACTGGATTTCAGCCTCTACTTGGGAGACGTGTGTTTCTTCTTTTGCTGACTCTGCTACTATATAGTTCTGTGACCTTTAAGTCAGTCAGTTGCTCAATTTCTTTTCCTTATTTTCATCTGGAAAAGAGTGTGATGATGTTTTGAATTAAGACATAATAAGAAAAACATATAAAACCCTTTGATATGTAGCAATAAAATGAAAGAATATGTATTATAAGCACAGAACTTGGCCATTATAAGTAGCAACAAAGGAAGCCTGGCGTCAGGTCCTAGGGTTTGTTTTTATTTGAAGGAGCTGTATGTCACATTTTAAAAAGAGTTCCAAATGAAAGGGTAGTTCCAGGCTGAGTCTAGCTTTGAGACTATAATGATAATGGGACTGTAAAGTTATATTAAAATGGGTTTAGGCAGAAGGCACATGAAAAGTACATTTATTTATAACTGCATTTTGAGTGAAGGGATAGAACCTAAAAGGAAAGACTAAAATATTCAACATGGTATTTATCAAGTAAAGGGTGTGCTCACGCACGTGTGTGCATGTGTGCTCTGTGTGTTTATGATGAATAAGAACTCTTATTCCATCACCATTTGTTTAAACATGAAGTTTAAAGAAATGCTTTATTTCCTGAATTTTCTTTTTTCAAAAAGTAATTCTTGCTTGGGGTAAAAATTGCAAATAATATAGATATAGAATTCCATATTTTGACTATTACTTTGTATATTTGATGTGTATAAAATATTCTAGAGTTAGATGAAGCAAGAAATACTTTTTCTGAAACTTATAGTCTTCCTTGGTCTTTATGTATAAGCAGGAGCAAAATGATAATCAGCTTATATAATCTAGAAATATTCAAGAGGCCTTTTGGTTTTATAAGTTAATGAATTTTTTATTTAATACCTTCATGTGGCATTTCAAAAATGCCATATAGATATCATTTTAAAAACTTTTAAAGGGTAAAAGTATAGTATGTAGTTATATAAGAATTGAAAAATACAGCTAAACAAGAAGAAAATTAGATCATCTACAGTCATGCCCCTAGGTATGTTGGCCTTGAAAGAATGGTTTATACTCACAGATTCAGATTTCCTGTCCATTCACTCTTGAGCTGACAGCAGTAATTTTCACTCCCACCACTCTTCCAAGATTGTTGTTCTGAAGTTTACCACTGATTTGTAAATCTAGACATTGTTTCTTAGACCTCATTTTATTTAACCTGTCAGCAATATTGGACCCAATGGAAAACTCTCTCTTCCATAACAGTGTCGTCACTTGGCTTTCAGGATCTCACTCGCTCACCTGGCTTTTCTTCCTGCCTTTCTAGTCCATCCGACATGGTCTGTTTTGCTTTCTTCCCATATCCCACCTTTTACACATTGATATGTCCCAGGACTCATATGTCCCAGGACTCAGTCCTCAATCTTCTTTCTCATGACTTTTACTACCTTGTGTGTGCTATTGATTTCCAAATGCATGTCTGCAGCCTAGATCTCTCTCCTTAATTCTAGACTTCTATACCAGTCTGCCTACTTGACATCTCTGTTTGATTGGTCACAAACTGTTGGGTATCACAAACTTACCAGGTCCAAGACTGGAGTACTGATATTCTTTCTCATACCTACCCCTCACATAGTCTTTCCTACTTGCATTAATGGCAACTCTTGCAGTTGCTCTGCTAGAAACCAAGGTGTCGTCCTTGACTCACCTCTCTCTGACATCTCACATCTAGTCTGTCAGCAGATCTTGTCAGGAGTACCTGAAGAATATATCCAGAAGCCAGTTATATCTTTCATGTCCAAGCCACCATCATCTGCTGTCTAGATGCATGTAATAGACTGTTGATTGTTTATTTCTGTTTTTTAAAAAGAATCTTCTTTTTGTCAATCCTTAACTCAGTGGCCGTATTTAAAACATAAGTCAGATGATGTCATTCCTCTGCTCAGACCCGTCTGATTGCTTCCCATTTCACTCTAGTGTCAGGGTTCCTCCTCATACCTAGAAGGCAACACACGATATGCTCTGTTCTGTCTCTCACTTAAACTTCTGTTTCTTATTCCCTTTGCTCTGCTTCAGCCACGCTGAACTTCTTGCTCTTCGTTATCTATCACAATGCTTAAACACCCCAGGCACACCTCTGTACTGGGCAGTTCCCTGTGTCTGGGATGCCTTTTCCTCAGATAGCCTCCTGGCTTTCTCTTTCCATTCCTTCAGTTCTTTACTGAAAAGCCCTTTTCTCAGTAAGGACTTTTCTGGCCATCCTAAAATTCCCACCACCCCTCCTCTCAAACCTGTAAACATTTCATTTTCCTGCTTTAGTTTTTCTCCCCTAACACTGTATATTTTGCCTAATCTATCTACTGTTATTGTGTTTATTTCACTCCCACAAGTAGGAGTAGGGCCTAGCATGCAATAAGTAGCTACTGAATAAATATTTATTAAATGAGCAAGTGGAGTTTACCCTTCGATGTATTGTTTTAAACATTAGACTGATTCTCACGTAAAAAAAAAAGAAAAAAAAAGGCTTGACATGGGCTCATTCTAACACTTTTGCCTAGTGATTATATGCATTTTTGGATTTTTTGGCTCTTTGTAGTAAGCTACATTCTTTATGTTAACAGTTTTCCATTTAGAGAGAAAAGCTCATTATTGTGGTTACTCACTGTTTATTCTTTTACTAATGATCATGATAGTTTTACTTCTGATAAAATGGATCAAAGGAGTTACAAACTTCACTGGTAATTTATAAAGAAAATTAAAATATAAGGGTGGTAAATTTAATGGACTTAAAAATTGTTTCCAAGTGATTATGAACCTTCAGTATTTGAAGTTAAAAGACCACGTTGGAATGTGTTGCTTTCTATAAGAGAGCTAGCTCATCAGGCAATCTGTATTCTGACAGAGCAGCTGTTGATCTTGCATAGGGTTGTGGGAGCAGCAGACTTGAAGATTGGCAGACTCTCAGCAGCATAAGAGGGTTGACATCATCTGGAGAAACATGGCTTCTGAGTGAGGCTGCTGTGGGTTAGTTAACACTCCCAGGCTTGTGGATTGGAGTGAGTTTGTGTTTGATTGGCTGTCTTTCAGAAGCAAGTGGCCCACATTGATACTGGTTGGTGAGAGAGGCCAATGGTCACTGATTGATTGACTGTATTTAGAACTGGCTGTGGGTGGTTGCTTGTTACTACCATGGCTACAGGTCAGTTCTTTCCTAAGTTTGAGGCAACTTTAAACTGCAGTTTTCTGTTTAAAAGTTGCCTTCCATCAACTATGTTTAAAATGAAAATGGTTTCATATTCCAGAACTATAGACTTAATTTGGAAGTGTGGGTCAAGAGGAATTGTTTAATAATTGCTCTCAGAAGATCTCATTTTTTTGATGCTTAGTCTTAACCAGAAGAATTCTCTACATAGTTAAAAACAAACAAACAAAAGGCAATTATTAGTTTTGTTTCAGTTTTTGTTATTTTCAGAGACTTCTGCTAAACTCCTAATATAATCTCCAGTGGGAAATGTTTGTCTCTTTGTTAATGTATGTATTTATATGATAGTGATACTCTTTTTTTATTCCTTAATATTTTTTTTGTTCACTTTCTGTTCCATGCAATGATAGTGATATAATGTGTGTTTACTTCATAAAAAAAATTTTCAATTTGCTGCTGGCAAATCCAGCTTTTTATATTAAGACTAAATACTGGACTAAACATGTAGGAAATTTACCAAATTATTTTATTTTCAAACAAACTTATATAACTAATCAGAATATTGCTATTTTTGAACTATATATAATGACTATAATGACATTTAGGAATTTTAACAGTAAGATTTTTTTCTTCCCAAGACATTTTCCTGATTTCTTTCACGTAATATGTGCCTGTTATTTTTAAAACTTTGTTTAAACTGTTTAAACATTATTAAAAATAAACCCAAAACATAGCACAGATCTAAATATGAGTTTCATGTGTAAGAGTCATTGCCTGTATGCAGTGGACTCCAGCTTTTTTTTTTTTTTTTCTTTGTGATGGAGTCTCACTCTTTCGCAGGGCTGGAGTGCAGTGGCAATCTCAGCTCACTGCAACCTCTGGCTCCTGGGTTCAAGCGATTCTCCTGCCTCAGCCTCCCGAGTAGCTGGGACTACAGGCATGCCACCAAGCCCAGCTAATTTTTGTATATTTAGTAGAGACGGGATTTCTCCATGTTGGCCAGGATGGTCTTGATCTACTGACCTCGTGATCCTCCCGTCTCAGCCTCCCAAAGTGCTGGGATTACAGGCATGAGCCACTGCGCCCTGCTGACTCTAACTTTTTAGTGTAGCATTCATCTTCCATTCTTAGTTTCCTTGTGTTTTACACTTTTCCTTTCAAGTTCCTAGGAAACACTTAGACTCCATGGGACTAATCTTTGTGCTCTCATTCCATTCTCCAAGTAGAGTAGTTTTCTGTTTTTCCCTGGTGAGCTCCTCTTATATTTTGCCTCTTCTGTAATGCCTTCCTTGTGCTAAAATATAACTTTTCATATATCAACTTTTAAACTACACATTGTATCATAATTGCATATTACCTGGTTTTTGAGGCAGGAAATACATATTTTTATGTTGTTGGTAATTCATAACTGTGTTTTTTAAATTAATGAATTGAGATGGGGAAGAGTTGGAATTTTACAAAATTTTTTAAATTCATTATCAGTAGAATTATTATAAAACATTGGCTTTTTATAGATTTTTTTAACTTCTGGTACTGCGTTACATATCAAGGAAGGAAAGAAATATGAAAATAAAAATTTGACCACAAAATAGTCTGTGATTACACCAGTGTTTGAGAAGGCTAATTTAGTAACTCATGGTCTGCTACAAGGAGATGATGACAGCAGCTTAAGTGAAATAGATGAGGATGAAAGAAGTTAAAATGTGTAAGTTCTTTATTTCTCTGAGAAAGAACATTTGCAGTGGTTACTTTTCCTGGAAATAGAATAATGTAGTCTACCAAAGCTGGAGAATACTCAACTATATCGACACTGAAAGACTGATTACAGTGAGGGCTGGTGACTTTGACAAGGAGCAGTTTCAATAAATAATTGCCGTGGAATCCTGACTATAGTGGATAAGCATAGACACCCCTTGAGGGAACCGTTATTGGGAAAGGCAATAGAGAAATGAGTGATAAATGAAGAAGAATGTGGGATTCAAGGGAATTTTCTTTCTTTTTTATTTTAAAATAGAAGCTTTTAGAAGTATTAGTATGCTGCTGGGAATGATACGGACAAGAAGAACATGTTTATGAGATTTAATTTTGTTCGTATGTCTAAGTGTTTGAAAGCTCGATTCATTATCTTTTATAGATTTTTAGCAAACTAATTGTCCTTAAAGTGCTTATTCATGTAGAGTTTTATGGTAAGAGTTTGTTCCTTCAGCATTGGTTCAGAAATGTAACATATTAGTGTAACTGAACATATAAATGGTGACTTGAAATTTAAACTATCATATGCAGAGTATTTAAAATTGTGAAATAATAAACATGCAAACACTTAGGCCATACTGAATATAATTTAAACATCCCTTGATGAACAGGTATGATCTGCTAAGGTACTCTAAAATGTCAGGTGTATCAACTTTATAGTTGTTTAGATTCTGGGGAGAAGGGGAGGGTTTTGTTCAAGTACTTTAGAAAAGCTAACTGTTGACAGTCTATCACAGATTATTACTTCTGGATTATAAAGTTGTTTTTGGGTTTTTTTTTGTTTGTTTGTTTTTTTGAGACAGAGTCTTGCTCTGTCACCCAGGCTAGAGTGCAGTGGTGCGATCTCGGCTCACTGCAGCCTCCACCTTCCAGGTTCAAGCGATTCTCCTGCCTCAGTCTCCTGAGTAGCCAGGATTACAGACGCCCACCACCGCGCCCAGCTAATTTTTGTATTTTTAGTAGAGATGGAGTTTCACCATCTTGGCCAGGCTGGTCTTGAACTCCCAACCTTGTGATCCACCCGCCTCAGCCTCCCAAGGTGCTGGGATTACAGGCTTGAGCCACTGCGCCCGGCCTATAAAGTTTTTTTTTTAAATATTTAATCAGGTTGACCCACAATGGATCATAATGTTCTAAAGTATCAAAACCATGTTTCTCTGGACCAACATTGCCATCAGCATGCATTGTGTGCTCAATGAGTATTTATTTGTTGAATGCTTGAATAAATAGGTGAATACGTGAATGAACACCTGTTGATGGATTTCATTAAAAATAATTTTTAGTTTTTTGAAAATAGGTTTCCGAACTTGCCTCTGTATAAAGTTTTTTTATTAGAAAAAAGTTGCAAGATTCTGAAATTGTTATAGTTGTAGTCAGAAATGGAATGACAGTGTGGTTTCATCTGCTATCATCTCACTTGAAAACAAATGTTACCTTCACAGCATATCATGAAACACATGTTTCTGAGGCAGAATTCTTGGGTTTGAGTGCTGGGTCTGCTACTGGCCAACTGGGCTGAGGAAAGTCACGTGGCCCTTCTGTGCCTATGTTCTTTCTTTATAAAATACTTAATATGTTATTGACCTCACAGAATTGTTATGAGGATTACATGAGTTTGACACATGGACAGTGCTCAGAATGATGCATAATACCTGCATAGCAAGTCCAGAAAAAGCTAACTAATATCATCATTAAAAAGGGGTTTCTCTTATATAAGAATGTGAGTAATATTTTCCAAATAGGTTTTAGTGCCCGTAAAAGCTTGTTTTTATTGAAAAGGACAACAATGAGAAAAGCTTGGTATATTTGTTTTTATCACATAATGCAGGTAACACATTTTTTTTCTTTTGGTTTTACTATCAGAAATCTTGACCTAAATTTAATTCTTTGTAATGATATTAGTACTAGCAAATTTCTTTATCCCTTAATGTTGCTGTTTCTGTTTATAGTTTAATGTCCATTGTAGAAAATTACTGTATTTTATATTACCTATAAAAAAATTACCTGTACACTTGATGACTAGAAGTAATACAAATGCAGATATTTTATATGATAAAACAATAGTATTAGATACTCTTTGTATTTTACATCTTTGCTATTTTTCTAAAAGGAATTGTTTCTTTTTTCAGGCCTGCAGATAAAACATCTAATGAAAAGAACAAGGTATTGTAAAAAAGTAAATGATCTAAAATATTATTTTTAAAAAAATTCTAAAAGGTAAAATGAAAAAAATAGGATGTTTTGTTGTAAAACTGTTTGCTTAGAAAAAGTGATTAGGAAACAGTAGCCATTGATAACAGTACAGTTTAAGAACAATCTGTTGCTTTAAAGAAGTACCTGTGTTTTTGCTCATCAAAAAAAAAAAAAGGAGAAATACCACTTCTGTACATTTAGCATATGCTATAAATCTTTCGAGGACATTTTGAAACAGTATTATTTATCTTACAGGTAAAAAACCAAATACATCCTGGGGCTGACTTTGCTGACTCAATGGGGCCATCTGAAACAGCCTCAGAGGTTTGTGAGTTGTCTCACTCTATTCATGAGAATTTTATATTGCTGATTGAACAACTTGGAATGGAGTGTAAAGGTAGGACCATTGCATAAATGCAAGGCCTTTTATGTATCCTGCAGTAGTGTGTGTATACATTGCTGAGAACTGACACGTGATAGTGAAGTGCATCTCAGAAATATGCTCAGTGTTAAAATAGAGAACTAACTTATACTCTACACCAAAGAGCTATGATAACTCCACTGTACTTTTCTTAGTGTGAGTGGCACTCCCAGTCTTGTTGACTCTGTTTCTCTCCTCTTCCTTCCCCCAATGTCAGGTTACCATTTTTTCTCCACCTGGAATGCTGCAGAAATCTTAGGAATCTTAGAACTGTTTTCCTGAATACCCCACCTCCTAAAACCATGGTCTACTCTGCATTCATAATGATATATTTTTAAAAATTCGGATCCGATCATGTTACTCCTTTGCTTATAACTCAGCTACTACTTCTCATTGCTATAAGGTTAGAGATCTGAATCCTCTAGCTTTATCCTACATCGTTTTTACGCTTCTCTTTCTGTGTCCCACCCAGTATCTTAGATGTTTGTTTGAGCAGTTGATAGCTTCAGTGAGGTATAACTGATATAGACTGCAAGTATATAAAATATACAGTCATGTGCACATGTGAAACCATCACCATAATCAAGAGAGTTAACATGTTCATCATCCATAAAAGTCTCTTCCTGTCCCTTTGTATTTCTTTATTAAGAAACCGCTAAATTGTTTTCCGAAGTATTTGTATTGATTTTCCATTCCAACCAGTAGTATACGACATTTCTTGTTGTTCTGTATCATCACAAGCTCTTATTATTGCTGTTTTTTAATTTTGAAATTTTAGCCATTCTGATGGGTGTGTTTTATGCATATCATTATGGTTTTAATGTGCATTACCCTAAAGATTAATAATATTGAGCATCCTGTATGTGCTTATTTGCCACCTGTGTATCTTCTTTGGTGAACTGTCTTTTCCAATCTCTGTAGCTTATGAACATTTAAAATTGAGATTCGATTCAGTAAGCTTTTTTACATACACCAAAGGTAGTCAAACCTTTTTCATTTTCAAAGTGTTATCTTACTAAACATAGTAAATATTTTAAACTTGCGACAAAATGGTCTCTGTCACAGCCATTCAACTCTGCCATTGTAGTATGAGACCAGCCATAGACAATACATATGTTAAAAAACACAGCTGCATTCCAATAAAACTTTATCTGCAAAAATAAGAAGCTGCCCCACAGGTTGGATTTTACCTATCCCTATTATGTGATCATGATTGTGAATAAAGACAGTTTTACTTCTTCCTTTCAACTCAGGTAGCTTTTATTTTCTTTTCTTTCCTAACTGCACTGGCTTCAGTACAGTGCAGACTAAAATAGTGAAAGGAGACATTCCTGTATTGTTCCTGATCTTAGAGGGAAAGCATTCGGTTTTTCATCATGACACATGTTAGCTGAGGTTTATCAGAGATGCTCTTTATCATGCTGATGGCATTCCCTTGTATTCTTTGGTTACTGAGAAGGATTTTTCTTTTTAAATCAGGAATGAATGTTGTATTTTATCAAATGCCTCTATATACTAAGATGATCATATGGTTCTTCTCTTTTAGTTTTTTAATGTGGTGAATAACTGATATTTTAATGTCAAACCAACCCTGTATTTGGGGATAAACCCCATTTGTTTTTGATGTATTATCCTTATAATATATCATTGGATTTGATTTGCCAAGGTTTTATTTAGAAAGTTTTAAAAGGTGATTTTTTAGAGTAGTTTTAGCTTCACAGCAAAACTAAAAGTAAGGCACAGAGATTATCCCTGTACTCCCTGCCCCCACACGTGCATAGCCTCCACAATTATCAATATCCTCACCAGAGTGGTACACTTGATCTCATTGATGATCCTGAATTGATAATCATAATCACCCAAAGTCCATAGTTTATATTAGGGCTCAGTCTCGGTGTCTTACATTCTGTGAATTTGGACAAAGGTATAAGGACATGTATTTATCATTGAAGTATTATCCAAAGCAGTTTCAGAGCTTTAAAACTCCTTTGTGCTTCATCTGTTCATCTTTCCCGCCTTCCCTCCCCAAATCCTGGCAACCGCTGACTTTTTTTTTTACTGTATCTATAGTCTTGCCTTTTCCAAAATGTCATGTAGTTGGTATCAGACAGTGTGTAGCCTTTAGACTGGCATTTTTCACTTGGTAATATGCCTTTGTGGTTCCTTCATGTCTTCTCATGGCATGTTAGCTCATTATTGCATGGCTGTACCGGAGGTTGTTCACTCACCTAAAGAAGGATATCTTGGTTTCTTGAGAAATTGGTTAAATTTTTACATCCATGTTCATGAGGGAGTTTCCTGTTTTTGTAATATCATTGTCAGATTTTGGTTCAGGGTAATGCTAGAGTGACAGAATGAGGTATATTTCTCCTCTATTTTTTTGAGGGTGGGGGAAAGGTCATGTAAAATTGTTAAATTACTTCTTAAATATTTGGTAGAATTCACCAGCACAGCTATGTGGGCCTGGAGTTTTCTTTCTAGGAAGGCTTTACTTATGCTTTATTTTCTTTTATAGATATAAGACAGTTCAGGTTATTCCTTCTTGATTGAACCTTGGTAATTTTTGTTTTTCAAGGAAAGTATCCATTTTATCAAAGTTGTCATGTTTAGTCACATAAATCTCACCTTATTATATTGCTATTCTTTTAGTATCTGTAGGATCTATAAAAATGTCATATTACTATGTTTCTGAAATTGTAATTTGCATCTTCTTTTTTATGATCAACCTGGCTAGAGTTTTATCACTTTTATTGACCTCATCAAAGTGTGTGGTTTTACTGATTTTTTTTCCTATTGTTTTTCTGTTTTATTGGTTTCATCTTTGATGTTGTTGTCTGTTCGGCCTGCTATAACAAAATACTATAGACCGGGTAGCTTATAAACAACAGAAATGGATTTCTCACAAAAGTCCAAGATCTAGGTGCTGGCAGATTTGGTGTCTGGTGAGGGACCAATTCCTGGTTCATAGATCCCTTTTTCCCCCTGTGTCCTCACATGGCCAAACAGGTGAATGAGCCCTCTGGGGTCTATTATATAAGGGCACTAATCCCATTTATGAGGGCTTGGCTCCCATGAGCTAATTACTTCCACAAAGCCCCACCTTCTGATAACATCACCTCTGTGATTAAGTTTCAGCATACGAGTTCTGGGAGGATGCAAATGTCAGACTATAGCAGACGTTTATTATATCATTTCCTCTGCTTGCTTTGGGTTTAATTTGTTCTTCTTTTTTAGTTTCTTCTCTTTTTTTAGTTTCTTAAGATAGAAGTCAAGACCATTGACTTGAGAGTCTTCTAATATAGACATTAAGTGCTAAAAAATTTTAAGTACTGTTAGCTGTGTTCCACAAATCCTGATATGTAGTATTTTCATTTTCATTCAGTTCAAAATACTCTCTAACTTCTCTTTGCATCATGTCTTTGACCTAGGATTATTTAGATGTGTGTTACTTTGTTTTAAAATATTTGAGTATTTTGATGAGATATTTTGTTACTAATTTGTGATTCGATTGCCTTGTGGTCAGGGAACATACTTTGTATGACTTAAATCCATCTGACTTAATTCTTTCATTAAGATTGATTGCAGAACCTAGAATGTGGTCTGTTTGGTAAGTGCTCCCTGGGTACTTGAGAAGCATGGTGTTGTTCAAGTCTACTCCATTCTTGCTGATTTGCTGTTCCATACTTGTGAATTTGTCTGTTTCTTTTGTTGATTTTTACCTCATGTGTTTTGAAGCTGTTATTAGGTGCACAAACATTTAAGATTATATGTTCTTGATTAACTGAACTTTTTAAAGTCATTAGGAAATGACTGTTTATAGCTGGTGATTTTTTTTGTTGTTGTTGTTAACTTTTAGCCTGGTATATCTTTTTCCATCCTTTTGAACAATTTATGTTTTGACATTTAAAGTACTTTTTTTATAGGAAGCATGGGGTAGCTTCTTGCATTTTTATCCAGTCTGACAATCTGCCTTTTAATTTAGATTTTTAGGCCAGTTCCATTTATGATGTGCTTATTGATACAGTGAGGTTTGTCTGTCATCAAGCTGTTTGATTTCCATTGGTCCCTGCAGTTCTTTGTTCTCTTTTCTTCTTTTTCTGCTTTCTTCTCAATTAGTCCAGTAATTTTTATGATTTATTTTTTTATCTCTCTTTTATGGCTTATTAGCAATAACTATTTTTTTTTTCTATCTTAGTGGTTGCATCACAATTTATAGTATATGATTTTAACTTATCACTGTCCGTCTTCAAAAAATATTATGGCATATCATATTTGGCATAAGAAAATTATGAATTAAAACCCAAACATTGTCTGTTCTCACTTGTAAGTGGGAGCTATGCTGTGAGGATGCAGGGGCATAAGAATGATACAATCTCCATTCTGGTTGAGGACTTGGGGGGAAAGGGGGAGGGGGGGAGGGATAAAAGACTATGGACTGGGTACAGTGTATGCTGCTTGGGTGATGGGTACACCAAAATCTCAGAAACCACCACTAAAGAACTTATTCATGTAACCAAAGACCACCTGTTCCCCAAAAACCTACTGAAATTTTTTAAAAAAGAAAATTAGAATAGTATACTTTCATTTTCTCTCTCCCAGCCAGATACTTCTGGATTTGTAGGATTATAGTTTTCTTTAAATTTAGAAAGTTTTGGCCATTCTTTTTTTATTTTTCTGTCTCTCTTTTTCCCTCTTTGGGGACTTATTCCTTCTTGAAGTTTTCTCATAGTTCACTGATGTCTCAAATTTATGAATCTTCTCTTTGGTGGTGTCTAATCTGTGTTCACTTCCATCCATTGTAGCTTTCATTCTTGACATTGTAATTTAAGTCTCTACAAGTGTAGTTTGCTTAAAAAAAATCTTCCATGCCTCTGCCTATCTGCTTGAGCTTAATTTTAATATACAGTTGAGTTCTATATGAACAGCTTGATCTTTCTGATCTTGCTTTTATGATTTGGTCTAATTTCCTGCTCCTGAGGCAAGAGCTTTGTGATGACTCTATTCATTGCCATGCAAATTCTGAGTTTTCCCAGTGTCACTCATGGAAATGAACACTTTGGCACATTGTGAGCACCAGACATGTTTCTTTCCAATTTTTTTGAGATTTTTTTTTTTTCCCCTTGGTCTGGGGCAGTTTTCTGGCACACATGTGCTGTTTGTTACTCTGCTAGATACCCAGGAGGTATTTTTGCAGATCTTCAGTGTTCTTTCCCTGTACTCTGTCTCCTTCCGGTGTTCTGTTTTGTGATCTGTCTGCCTTGGCTTTACCAGACTCTCGGCTTCATCATCTCATCTCAGGGAATCTGGTGGACTCTCTCAGTTTGTTCTCTGTGCGGTAGCCTGGAAACTCCGTGAAGGCAGGGAGCTGGAATGTTGGATGAATTTCATTTGTTTCCTGTCTTACGGGGATAATTGTCTTCATTACCTGAAGTCCACTGCCTGGTAAATCATTGCA